>NC_083367.1:53660000-55055000 GCF_030254825.1 Meriones unguiculatus
AAAAAAAAGTTAGGAAGAGCCTTGAACTCGTTGACATAGGAGACAACTTCCTGAACAGATTGGTCCCTTTTAAAGAAAAATGTAAAAAATAATCTATCAGATTTATTTCCAATCACTAGTAGAAATTTTGAGAACAGTAATTCAAAAAAATAAATAAAACATCTACAGCTAAAGATATCAAAGTATAGGTGAAAATTCACCTTAAGCCATGTATTTTAAATGTCTCAGAAAAATAATGATGGCTTATGGGGAAGTTTTGAAACATGATTCAAAAGTTGAGGCCAGTTCTGCATGTTTTGTTTCTTTCAGCTAAAGATTTTTGTTTGACTTCTATTTCCTTTTCTGCTTTTACCTGCCTGAAGTCATAATTTCCAATGGTAACATGAAAAACCTTTTCTGTACCAAACAACTGTGATACCTCAAACAGACGAATATGCTTTGAGATTTGGAAAGGGCAGCAGAAAATGACTACCAAAATTATTTTAAACCCCTAGTAAAGAACTAAACAGTAGCAATTCAGATAACAAAACATAGAAAGAGAAATGACCTTCCAGACACTTTCAGGTTTTTCCCACATGATTCTATGGGCTCCAGTTAGGACAGTGTCTCAGTACTTTGTCAGCCAGATTTCAGCTTAGATATGAGAGTAAAATTTTATCATGCATTCTGAGACTCACAGCAGAATGCAGGGGATCTAATGAAAGAAGGGGGAGATAGAAAGGCCTGGAGCAGACAGGAGCTCTACAAGGAGAGCAACAGAACCAAGATAAGTGGGCCCAGGGGTCTTTTTTGAGACTGATACTCAACATAAAACCAGACACACCTAGGACCATGCACAGAAATAACCTAGAACCCCTGCACAGATTTAGCCCATGGCATCTCAGTGTCCAAGAGGGTTTCCTAGTAAGAGGAACAGGGACTAGACTCAGTGGCCTGCTCTTTCATCACCTCCCCCTGAGGGGAGAGCAGCCTTACCAGGCTACAGAGGAAGACAATGCAGCTAATCCTGATGAGACCTGATATGCTAGGGTAAGATGGAAGGGGAGGAGGACCCCCCTCTCTGTGGAGTTGGGGAGAGGCATGGGAGGAGATGAAGGAAAGAGGGTGGGATTGGGAGGGAATGAGGGAGGGAGCTACAGCTGGGATACAAAGTGAATAAATTGTAATTAATATAAAATTTTTTAAAAATTTATCATGCAGAGAATTGAGGGCCTGGAAATTATTTAAAACTTCTAATGACTATCTCTCCCAAATACAAATTTCATATGAAATCTATTAGTTTCTTAAACATGACTGAATAAACAGGGGCAATATACAAAATATATGAAGAAATAAATATACCAAGAATAAAATAAATTTTCACTCTCTATTAAACTATGTGCTATTTCTGTACATAAAAGAGTTTGACAATCCTCAAATTGGCAGACTTAAAAACACCAAGTTTACATGTAAAAAAAAACATGAAATAATTTGAAATAAGGAAGCATTTACATTATGTTTAGATGATGACATTATCAAATAATAAGAAAATTCCAAATTAATAACTGTTGTTCAAGATAATTTTTCATAATACCCATGCTATAGAATAGCACAATATCATTAGAATACTAACAAAATCTTTATTGTTTCAATAAAGAGAAAAGATATTGTTATGCCCAGTTCATGAGACCCCCCCCAAAGACCACCAGGAATCAACTGGTGCAAACACATGAGGGTTTATTTGGTATAAGCTTGAGCCCAGGTTGCAAAAGTTCTAGCCAAATCAGGAGGAATGCAGCGGTGAGGTCTAGGGGAATGAGGCTTTTAAAGGGAAAAAGATGCAAGCAGGGAGTTTTCAAGCCTTGGTGTTACATGATTGGGTAAGGGAAGTTAACTTTTGAAATGATTGCTTTACTTTAGGTGCTAAGACCATAATCAGTCCTGGCCTGGCCATCTTTA
This sequence comes from Meriones unguiculatus, assembly GCF_030254825.1. Lineage (NCBI taxonomy): Eukaryota > Metazoa > Chordata > Mammalia > Rodentia > Muridae > Meriones > Meriones unguiculatus. The sequence goes on from NC_083367.1 coordinate 53,661,939, forward strand.
GGATACCTGATCTTGAGCAATGCCTCAATGTGCTGATTAGCTGTTGCTAGGGAAGAAGAGCAATTAGCATACTCTGTGGTCACAAACTAGGGGCCATCGGTCGGTTGCCAGGAAACACTATCTTTTAAGTGCAAGAAGTAGTGCTGCAGGCCTGATTGCTCCCTGCAGTGGGCTAGACAGGTCTTAATTAACTCAGTCCTTGTTTAAACTTTTACCCAGGACTTAGGTCATATTGCCCAATGACTCTAATTTTAAATTTTGAACCTCTCAATATAATGCATGTGAAAACATCATTCTCTGGATTCTAGGATTTTTCAGAATATATTTCATATAATCTCTTGATTTTGACACTTCCAATCTAAAATATAACTTATTTTCCTCTTTAAATTTACTTTAGAACCATTTTCATTTTTATCTTGAATACTACATCTTATGGGAATATCATAGGAAGAATGCTATAAGAAGGATCTATTCTTTTCTTATATACCCTATCTTTAAAAAAAAAAAGCTTTTAGGTCTTTAAGCTTTAATTTTCAAAAAAAATATGAAAATTTGCATACACGAGAGTGTGTTAGAGAAAAAGTGAAATGAAAAAGACAAGTTATTAACTTTATGATCTGTCAAGGTCATGGATTCTACCTGAATATTTATGAGACTTTTGGAATTGCCCACTTGAAGAGCTCTAGACAGAAACATTTATATATAAACTCTGAGTTCCATTAAGCTAGTAGTTTCTAAGAGGATTGTGTCCCTCCTGTTTTTGACTTGTGATTGCACAGGACCAGGGAGGCTTTCATGGCATTAGAAACAGTTCTAGGGATAGAAAACTGAATCTGAGGCAGTATGCTGCCAGAGCAAGGTAACTCTGGCTCACAGCAATAAACACTATCTTATTGAGTACACAATTTATTACAATGAGCAGCAATTTAAAATACCACCCACTTTTCAGCTCATAGTTTCTAAATTTCAAGAAGTCCAGACACAGCATAACTACATTTATTGTTAAAGGTCTCCCTGGTGTGAAATTAAGGCATTAGACAGGACTGTTGTTAACATCTGGATTCAAGGTTTCTTCCAACCTCCTTGAGCATTTGCAGAGTTATTTATTGGTGTGTCTAAGAATGAAGTCTCATGTGCCTCCCTTGCTGGCAGCTGGAAACTGCTCTTCGTAAACACAGGCTGCTAACGTTCTGGCTACATCCTTGTATCGCATTCCCTGCCCCAGTTACTAGGTAAGATTGATGTTGGCTTTCTTCCAAGCCACTAGGAACCAATCTCTCTATCTTTCTCTTCTTCTGCAGCATAAAAATCTCTGCTCCAAAGAGTACAGATAATTAACTCAAATAAGTTTCCTTTCTTAAGGTCAACTTATTGAGAGTTTAATGGAACTGGAAAAATCCCTCTTCAGAAGCACCTTTGTTGGTGTTTGACTAAATAATACAGATGAGAATGAATGTCAGGGGTTGCCTTAGTTAACTGTTCTAATTCTGTGAAGAGATACCATGAGCAATGCAACTTCTAAAAAAAAAGAAAGATAATTTAATTGGGAGTTTGCTTACAGCTTCAGTGGAGCATGATCATTATAGCAGGGAGCATGGAAGCAACAGGCATACTCCTGGAGTGGAAGCTACAACTTAGATCTTAGCCACAGACAGTAGGCAGTGAGAGAGACTGGCGCTGGCCTGGGCTTTTGATACTCAAAGTCCACCCCCAGAGACACATATTCCGTTGAAGCCACAACTCATATTCCTCTCTAAATAGTCCACCAATTGGGAACCAAACATTCAAGTACATGAGCCTATTGGGCCCACTCTTATTCCAACCACCATAGGGGTGGTTTCTATTACTGTGCTAAAACACTATGACCATAAACAACCCGGGAAGCATTTATTTCAGTTGGCAGCCTCAGCTTACACTCCATTGCTGAGGAAAGTCAAGAAATTCAAGCAGAGCAAGAGCACCATAAAGGCAGGCTACTTACTGGTTTGCACCTCCTGGCTTGTTCAGCCTGCTTCCTTTTTATATTTTTTAATTTATTCACTTTATATTCCTATCACAGTCCTCTCTCTCCTCTCCTCCTGGTCACACCCTCCTCAGCCAGCTTTCTTAAAGCACCCAAGACCAGTAGCCCAGGAGTCTTCCCATGCATAGTGAGCTGGGCCCTCCCACATTAATCATCAATCAAGAAAATGGGGGTGTTTTCTCAATTGAGGTTCTTCTCCTAAAATGGCACTATCTTGTTTTAAGCTAACATAAAACACAAAGGCCAGAAGTTTGGGAAACACCAAAAATTCTGCCCATCCCAGATTAGTGAGGGGATCAACATGTAACCCCAAAAAGTATCTGCTACCCCAAGTTATTTCAAAGTCACCTTTTATTTGTATTCAAATTTAATGAGGAATAAACTAAATTTAGTAAAAATAAAAATCTGAATTAAGAAGTATCCTCAACTACAAACAAATTGATGGTTTATATGCTATTAGTATCTGTATTAAAAAGAACAGGATAAAGCTCAAATATTCATCATGATCTATGTTTTCAGTCATTTTCTATGCTCTTTCTACATACTATCCTTAAATAGGTATGGCTCTTTAATAAGGATTATGCAATAAGACTGTGCCAACTGTGTAACTACCAAATGCAATAAAGCAAGAGCTTCTAAAAGGTTTACTCCCCACTTATCCTGTATTGTGAACATTATTTGAATGAATTACAACAGACTCGATCATTTTTTTTCATATGTAATTGTTACATTTTATCTAGTCTATTAAATCTAACATTTAAACTAAACATCTTGTTGCCATAAAATTAAATACCTGCCACTTTTATGGATATAGGCACATGTGAATCTCATGCTGAAAGATGAGCTATGAAGATTGTGAGAAACTGAGTTATATTTAGAAGCACATTACCAGAGGTGGCTATTTACGTTTTATCTCTGGATGAAATCATTTTTCCATTTTGTAAAAACTGTCTTCAGCACTTCGGCTGATTGGGACACTTGACCACTTGGGGGCCAAGATGACATTATAGATTTTTATGAAAACAATTGGCAACGTTGCAGCTGTGATTACTGCCACGCAACAGTTCCATGTTCGGGTTTCTGAATACATTCCCAGCTCTGGAAGGTATCCCTGGTCATCTTTGCTGTCTTTTCTGGGAAACTCTGTGCACTGTTGTTGTACTAAAGATAATCAAATGAGATATAAACTCCAGGGCGCTTTGCACTGTCTCCGCCTTGCTCACTTTCCTAATCTCAGGCTTGAGGACTGTATCACGTGTGAATACTTACTATATGCCAAGCATTATGCTGAGAACCTTATTTATATGCTTCCTTCTCATATAATCCTCATAAAACTTTAGGAAGTAGGCAATCGCAATATTATTATATTACAGACGAGCTACAAAAGAGATTGTATGACTTGCATATGACAAATAAGACCATATAGCTAGTAATAAGCCAATAAAGATTGAAACCCAGGCAGCCTCATGCCATGTCCAACATACTGAACCGCCTACAAAACCATGTGAAGGTGTTCACTAGATTAACTTCACACAGTTGCTCCTTAGGGTTTTCAGACACTAAGAGACTTTTCTTTGTGTCTCTAAAGGCAAAATGATTGGAACGCACAAATTCATAAAGCCCTATGAAACATTGTGCATAAATATAGACCAAGTAGACTTTGAAAGGAAGCATTAAAAATCCCAGTGCTTCTTGCTGCATGTACAACATGTATTTCTTAAGCTTTCAACAGTTGTATTTTTAAATGTATTTTTAAAATAGAAAAATGACTATAAAATTATTTTTATACTAAAAAGAAGTAAACACCAGAGCAACTTTCTCAAAAGTTATTTTTATTCAATTTTTCTTAGTCATTTTTGAAAAAAAATTAAAAATTATTTCACATCCCAAGTAAGCATACCTAATGAGTTATATGTGCAGTACAGCTCAGACTTCCAAGTCTTAGTCTCCCAAGATCACCAGCCAGTTTTGACTCCCTTTAGGAAAGATTTGGGTGGGTTTTAAGAGTAATCATTTATAGAAGTAAAAGGAGGGAAAACTACTACCACATGTACTTATCTGTCACAGGAATTATCCTTTTGAAGGTTGGTTCTTTTTTTATAGAGGGAACAAAGTGTCCCCAATAATTAAAAGGCTTCCAAATGGTGATTCATACTTCACCTGCTATGCCTCACACATTCTACAGCAGGATGAAAAGCTGTCTTTCAATTTCCTACATGGAAAAAGACATGCATATTCATCCTTAGAATCACTGGCAATGCTCTTTGATCACCTCCCCCTTGGGGGGGGTAGACTTACCAGGCCACAGAGGAAGACAATGCAGCCACTCCTGATGAGACCTGATAGACTAGGATCAGAAGGAAGGAGAGGAAGACCTCCCCTATGAGTGGACTTGGGGAGGGGCATGTGTGGAAAGGGAGAAGGAGGGGAGATTGGGAGGGGGGAGGGGAGAGTCTCTGGAGGGATACAAAGTAAATAAAGTGTAATTAAAAAAATAAAAATTAAAAATATTAAAAAAGAATCACCGGGGAAATCAGCCTCTATGTTCATCAACAGAAAAATGGATTAAGGAAATATGATAGATAGATAGATAGATAGATAGATAGATAGATAGATAGATAGATATGTGTACAATAGAATTTTATGCAGCTACAATGAATGTTGAAGTCATGAGAATTTGAGGAAATAAAATCAACTGGAAATTGTATGCCAAGAAAAATAATCCATAATCAAAACGACAAACGTCACACTTACCCTCTAGCTATAAAATTCTCTATATGTTTATCTTACATTATATGGTTAATATCCACTTATAAGTGAGTATATATCATTTGTGTCTTTATGCTTTTGTTACCTCACTCAGGACGATCTTTTTTAGTTCCCGCCATTTGCCTGCAAGTTTCATGTTTCCCTTGTTTTTAATTGCTGAGTAGTAGTTTATTGTGTAAATGTTCCACACTTTCTGTATCTATTCCTCCACTGAGGAACATCTAGGTTGTTTCTAGCTTCTGGCTATTACAAATAGACCTGTTACGAACATAGTTGAGCAAGTGTCCTTATTGAATCGTGGGGCATCTTTTGGGTATATGCAAATGGTGGGAGCTAAAAAAGATTGTCCTGAGTGAGGTAACTCAGAAGCATAAAGACACAAATGATATATACTCACTTATAAGTGGATATTAACCATATAATGTAGGATAAACATATAGAGAATTTTATATCTAAAGGGTAAGTGTGACATTTGTCTTTTTGAGTGGTATAGCTGGATCTTGAGATAGCACTATTCCTAATTTTCTGAGGAAGCACCAGGTTGATTTCCAAAGTGGTTGTACAAGATTACTTTCCCACCAGCATTGGAGGAGGGTTCCCCTTTTGCCACATCCTCTCCAGCATGTATTGTCACTTGAGATTTTTATTTTAGCCATTCTGATGTGTGTGAGGTGAAATCTCGGGATTGTTTTAATTTGCATTTTCCTTATGACTAAGGACGTTGAGCATTTCTTTATCTGTTTCTTTGCCACTTGATATTCCTCTGTTGAGAATTCTCTGTTTAGCTCTGTGCCCCATATTTTCATTGGATTACTTGGTTTGTTGGTGTTTAACTTCTTCATTTCTGAGAACCCTAGGGAAGATGCTTAATCCTCATTCAGAAGGGCAAACAGGATAGACATTGGAAATAGGAGAAGACAAAGAACAGGATAGGAGCCTTCCACAGAGGATATCTGACAGACTAGAGCCATCAGGGTATCAAAGGAGATGCTGAGACTCATAGCCAAACTTTGGCCAGAGTGCCAGAATCCTTATGGAAGAAGGAGATAGAAAGACTTGGAGGGGACAGGAACTCCACAAGAAGAACAACAGAGACAAAATGCCTGGGCCCAGGGGAACTTGCAGAAACTGATACTCCAACTAAGGAACATGCATGAAGAGGACCTAGACTCCCTGTTCAAAGGAAGCCGATTGACTGCTGGGGTACGTGGGGTTGTCTCTGGCATGACCTCAGTGGCAGACTATCTGATCACACCCCTGGGCAGTGGGGGAGAGGGTGCAGCCTTGCCAGGCCACAGAGGAAGATGATGCAGCCAGCCTTGATGAGATCTGATAAGCTAGGTTCAGATGGAAGGGGAGGAGATTCTCCCCTATCAGGTGACTAGGGAAAGGGCATAGGGGGAGAAGAAGGAGGAGGGTAGGTGGGACTGGGAGGAGACAATGGAGGGGGCTGCAGTGGGGATACAAAGTGAATAAACATAAATAAAAAATAAATAAATGAATGAAAAATTTAAGTCTCTATATGTGTATATCTGTTTAAAGATGTGTGTTCATATGCCAAAAAACAAACAAACAAACAAAAAACAGAAAGGAGATCAAGAGAGGGGAGAATGAGACCTCAAAGGAAATGAAAAATAAAGAGTAAAGGAATATATATTGTAATATGAAAGTTGGAAGCAAGGGAAAATGGTCAGCCTAGAGGGAGGAGACATAGAAAAGATCATGGGAAGGAGATCACAAATGAAAACTATAAAGTCATATGGCTAAAGATTCCATGATAAAACATACCACTTTGTAGGCTAATCCAAAAGCTTAATTTTTAAATACAATATAAACATAAAATATAAATATGAACAAATTGCTCAGATAGGTTTTTGTACACATGTTCCAGGCCTCTCTTCTTGAAACTTCTGGAAGTTTACTAGATGAAGCTAAAAATATTTAAACAATTAGGAACTGAGGCAATGTCTTCACGTCTAAGAGTGTTTGCTGTGCAAACCTGAGGACATGAGTTTGCATCTGCACGAGAAAGCCACTTATGGCCACCCATGCGTCTGTCCCCAGCAGCAGGAGGGCAGATCTCAGAAGCTCATTGGCTAGCAAGCTTATCCAAAATGACAAGTTAGGAGTCAGGATATAGCAGATACACACACACGCACGCTCACATGCACGCATGCCTGCACATGTGTGTTGGGTGTTATGTAATATAAAAGTATGTAACTGATAAAGATCAAATGCATTGCAAACATATATGTATAAAGTATACACCTATGTAGATATAGGTATATGAATCTATAGATACATATAAAGTGTGGGGTTGGGACCTTAGCTCAGATACAAGATAGGTTGAAAAAGATATCTGATTATGTCAAAGATCCATGAGCCTAGCCTTTCTCCTCCAAGACAACACAGTGATGTTTTTAGTTTGTTATAAAATAATCTGCATCAACCCATCAGCCCATTACAATTTCATAATATATTAGAAAAAGTAATTGGCGAGAACATAAATTGCTGCTCATAGCTCTATAGGTTAGGAAATCCAAATTTAAGTTTGAACCGCATGTTCTGGTAAAGGCTCCATTTCTTCTAGTTGACACCTTTGTATCTTCCATGGGAAGAGGAAAGCAGCTTCTGAAATACCTTTTATGAGACTCCATTGGCTCACACATCCAGTCATTGCACACTGCATATATAACTAATTTGGAGCTTACATTTCAATGCAGTGCAAGAATTTTGGGTGAACATAGATACTTAGACCATAACACTCTTTACAACTTTTGACTTTAAAAACATTGTTCACTAAAGATTATTTATTCCCACTCCTAGAAAGTATTGGTCTTTTCTAAACTGTTGTGGTTGTTCTATGTTTTCCAATTAAAATAATTTGGGATATACTAAGTTATTACAAGTACTTTAATATTCTGCTTCAAAAAATATAGCAAGGCCAAGATAATGAGTCTTAAGTTTAAATCAATATCAGTGAATTACAACTAAAATTATGAACCGTTTTCTAGAATCTGCATAGATTTTGCTTATACTAATTTTTAAAAATTATTTCTGGGAACATAATGAGTGAGCTTTTTCGAGTACCCAGCTTTTGACAAAAACAATACAGCAACCCTGTAGCCAACATCAAACTAAATAGACTGAAACTTAAATCAATCCCACTGAAATCAGGGACAAGGCAAGGCTGCCCATTTTCTCCATACCTCTTTAACATAGTGCTTGGAGTCCTTGCTAGAGCAATAAGACAATTAAAGGAGATCAAGGAGATTCAGTTTGGAAAGGAAGAAGTCAAATTATCACTATTTGCAGATGATGTGATAGTATACATGACTGGGACCCCAAAAATTCTACCAGGGAACTCCTACAGCTGATAAACACCTTCAGCCAAGTGGCTGGATAAAAAAATCAACTAAAAAAAAAATCAGTAGCCCTCTTGTATACAAAAGACAAAAAGGCTGAGGAAGAAATTAATGAAACAACACCCTTCACAATAGCCACAAAGGACATAAAGTACCTTGTTGTGACTCTAACCAAGCAAGTCTAAATCTTATATGAAAAAAAACAAAACAAAACAAAACAAAACAAAAAAAAAAAACCTTTCAGTCTCTGAAGAAAGAAATAGAAGAAGATATCAGAAGATGGAAATATCTCCCATGCTCAAGGCTGGGCAGGACTGGCCATCTTACCAAAAGCAATCTACAGATTCAATGCAATTCCCATCAAATTACCAACACAACTCTTTACAGACCTGGAAAGAAAAATTCTCAACTTCATATGGAATAACAAGAAACCCAGAATTGCTAAAACAATCCTCTAAAATGAAAGATCTTCTGGAGGTATCTCCATCTCTGATCTCAAGTTGTACTATAAAGCAACAGTAATAAAAATTGCATGGTACTGGCATGGAAACAGAATGGTGGATCAATGGAACTGAATAGAAGACCCAGAAATAAACCCACACACTTATGGACACCTGGTTTTTTACAAAGATGCCAAAACCATCAATGGAAAAAAGATAGCATCTTCAACAAATGGTGCTGGTCTAACTGGACGTCTACATGTAGAAAAATGCAAGTAGATCCATACCTATCACCCTGCATAAAACTAACTTCCAAGTGGATCAAAGACCTCAATATAAAAACAAACACACTAAACCTGTTAGGAGAAAAAGTGGGGAAGAGCCTTGAACTCATCAGCACAGGAGACAGCTTCCTGAACAGAACACCAACAGTACAGGCTCTAAGATCAACAATCAATAAATTGGACCTCATCAAACTGAAAAGCTTCTGTAAAGCAAAGGACACTGTCATCAGAACAAAACGACAGCCTACACACTGGGAAAAGATCTTCACCAACTCTATATCTGACAGAGATCTAATATCAAGAATATATAAAGAATTTAAGAAGTTAAACAGCAACAAATCAAGTAATCCAATTTAAAAAATGGGGTACAGAGCTAAACAGAGAATTCTCAATAGAGGAACATCAAATGACAGAGAAAGACTTAAAGAAATGCTCAACATTCTTAGTCATCAGGGAAATGCAAATCAAGACAACCATGAGGTTTCACCTTACACTTATCAGAATGGCTAAGATAAAAAACTGGAAGTGGAGAAAGAGGAACACTACACCATTGCTGGCGAGAATGTAAACTTGTACAACCACTTTGGAAATCAATCTGACACTTTCTCAGACAATTAGAAATAGTGCTACCTCAAGATCCAGCCATACCACTCCTAGGCATATATCCAAAATATGCTCAAGTACACAATAGGAACATTTGCTCAACCATGTTCATAGCAGCTTTCTTTGTAATAGCCAGAACCTGGAAACAGCCCAGATGCCCCTCATTGAGGAATGGATACAGAAATTGTGGTACATTTACACAATGGAATATTACTCATCAATTAAAAACAAAGAAATCATGAGATTTGCAGGCAAATGGTAGGATCTAGAAAAGATCATCCCGAGTGAAGTATCCCAGAAGCAGAAAGACAAACATGGTATATACTCGCTTATAAGTGGATATTAGACATATAATATAGGATAAACATACTAAAATCTGTACACCTAAGGAAGCTAATCAAGAAGGAGTACTCTGGGTAAGATGATCAATCTTCATTAAGAAAGGCAAATGAGATGGACATCGGAAGAGGGAGAAAACAGGAAACAGGACAAGAGCCTACCACAGAGTGCCTCTGAAAGACTCTACCCAGCAGGGTATCAAAACACATGCTGAGACTCATAGCCAAACTTTGGGCAGAGTGCAGGGAATCTTATGAAAGAAGGGAGACAAAAAACCTGGAGAGGACAGGAGCTCCACAAGGAGAGCGACAGAACCAAAAAATCTGAGCACAGAGCTCTTTTCTGAGGCTTATACTCCAACCAAGGACCATTCATGGGAATAACCTAGAACCCCTGCACAGAAGTCCATGACAGATTGGTGTCCAAGAGGGTTTCCCAAAAATAGGAACAAAGACTGTCTCTGACATGAACTCATGGGCTGGTTCTTTGATCACCTGCACTTGAGGAGCAGCCTTACCAGGGCACAGAGGACAACAAAGAAGCCAGTCCTGAGGAGACCTGATTGACTAGGGTCAGATGGAAGGGGAGGAGGACCTCCCCAATCAATGGACTGAGGGAGGGGCATTTGGGAAGAAGAGGGAGAGAGGGAATGATTGGGAGGGGCTGGGGGAGGGAGCTACAGATGAGATACAAAGTGAATAAATGGTAATTAATAAAATTAAATAAAAATTAAATATTAAAAAAAACATGAATAGGGATATAAAGAAATGAACTTCTACACAGCATAATACTACCTACAGGGCACATAAAATAAATTACTCAATGATAATCATGAAGGTTTGAAAAAATAGTAGCTTTCATTGACATCCCAGTAATATTGCTTATGAATTCAATCAATAGTTCTTCACTATAAATTTTATAATTCAGACCTCAGCATGAAGTCTCTGCCTTTGGAACACTGAGAAAAATCATCCAAACCATAATTCCCCAACTGTGCAAGCCCAAAGCCTTGTCTAGTTTTCTCTGAACTAGTTCATACTTCTATAAATAGAGCTTCTGTTTTGTTTTTTAACAAAATAAGTGTGAAATTCAATCCCACTTAAAACATTTCTACAGAAACCCTGTTCAAGCATTAGTGAAAATAGACCATTTTAACAAAGTTCTGTGTTCATGAGGAGTCACAAAGCAATACTGAGAACTTTTTATAAGTACTGTGTGTGTGTGTGTGTGTGAGTGAGTGTAAGTCAGAGGACAGAGAAGACAGCTTAGGGAAGAATTTTGGCATTCGGTTAAATATAAAGGCTATAGGGTTATAGGAAGGACCAAGAATTGAGATTGAATATAAAATGATTTATTATCATATTGCTGACACATAAAACATTGAAATTTACTTTTAATCATGTAAAGTACCAACTTTCCATTAAGATGATTTCTTCCTCAATATAATAATGATGAATTATCAGGTCTTTCACTTTCATAAATATCTGCTGGACTAATGTTCTACAAACTTACATTTTGTGATTAATTTTTAGCTTACCATTTCAATTTCAGATGTTTCTTAGATTTTTATGCTTTTGTTTAATGATTTGTGAATTATGATTTAATTTGAGAAACATGATTAAATGAATGAATAAGTAAATTTTTACAATTTTTTTCTGTTTTACTATGAGACCATCTGTCATATGAAGGAAGGAAGTGAAATTTCATTATGAGTCTAGGGAATAAAAATAAGACAATGCCTGAAATGACAGGAAGAAATATTTTAACTGTTTATGGAAAGAATTTCTGATATTTATAGATATATGAAAACAGTATAGGTTAGTAAATGAGATGTGTTAAATGATGTTTAAGAGGATTAAAGCAGTATTGAAATAATCTCATGTTCTTTCCAATAAAATATAATTCACAGGATTATAAGAATGCAAGAGTATATGCTTTCATCAGATGTACAAAAAGAAATTATTTTCTACAATTTGATCTTACCTTGTTCTAGAGCTAGAATTCCCACTGACTGCAATGGAAAGCATAGCTTTTTCTACTTTAACAGGAACGTCTTTGGTTTTAAATTCTGTCAGGTTATAATTCTCTTTCAAAAGGATTCATGCTTCATGTCTCTTTTCTAGGTGGCATTGAAAAGGTGAACAAGAAAAGATGCAGGACGTTAGAGGAAGAATTGATTTCTCCTCATGCTGTTTTCCTGACTCTTACACGCAGTGTAAAAATCCTCCTGATCTCAGCTGATGACATGTCAACAGTAGCCATCAAATGCTTTGCAGATGCTCCCTTCTGGATTGGGGAGATATTGAACTGAAACCTATAGTAGCTTCATTTTTTAATTTAAATTCATAATTTTAATTTATTCACTTTACATCCCAATAATAGCCCCCTCCCATGTCTCATTCTGGTCCCACCCTCCCTCCCTTCTCACCGATCCCCCTCTCCTAGTCCTCAGAAATGAAAAGCTCTCCTCCCCTACCAACTGGCACTAGCTTATCAAGTCTCATCAGTACTGCCTGCATTCTCTTCCTGTGGCCCAGCAAGGCCGCCCTACCAGGGGAAGTGATCAAAAAGCTGGCAATAGAGTCCATGTCAGAGACAGCCCCTGCTCCCCTTACTAGGAACCCACATGGAGACTGAGCTGCCTATGGGCTACATCTGTGTAGGGTGTCTAGGTCCACCCCATGCATGGTCCTTGGTTGGTGCATCAGTCTTCACAGGTCCTCCTGGGCCCTGATTTGTTGACTCTGTTGGCTTCTTGTGGAGATCCTTTCCCTTTCATGTCCTTCTATCCCCCAACTCTTCTATAAGACTCCCTGAGTTCTGCCCAAAGTTTGGCTGTGAGTCTCAGCATTGGCTTCGATCCCCTGCTGGATCGAGTCTTTCAGAGGTCATCTATGGTAGGCTCCTGCCCTCTTCCCTCTCTTTAACTGCTTCCGGTATCTATTCTATTTATCCTTCTAAATGAGAATCATCTATGCTCTCTAGGGTCTTTCCTATTACTTAGCTTCTTTAGGTCTGTGGATTGTAGTATAGTTATCCTATATTATATGGCTTTTTTGATCTGGGTTACCTCACTCAGGATGATCTTTTCCAGATCCATCCATTTGCCTGTGAATTTCATAATGTCCTGTCACTTGAGGTTTTTTTTTTTTACAGGTATAGATGCTTTTTATTTTTACTTTTTTTCCCCACAATATTCATTACATATCCCATTTGAAGCCCCCTCCCTCAACTACTCCCAGTCCCACCCTCCTTCCCTCTTCCCTCTATCCCCACTTGAGTTTTTGATCCTTGCCATTCTGATGGGTTTAAGATGGAGTCTCAGAATCATTTTGATTTTCATTTTGCTGATTACTAAGGATACTGAGAATTTCGTTAAGTACTTCTCTGCTGAGAATTCTCTGTTTAGCTCTGTATCCCATTTTTTAATTAAGTTTTTTGGATTGTTGATGTTTCTTGCGTTCTTCATATATATATTTGGATATTAGCCCTCTGTTGGATGTAGGGTTGGTAAAGTTATTTTCCCAGTCTGTAGGCTGTCATTTTGTCTTATTTCTTTGTCTTGCTCCAGTCCTCTTATGTCTATCAGTTCTCTCAAAACTGTCTAATCTAAGTTATGTCTTCATAACTTAGGATTCCTTCAGGTTACATATAAGTTGAGGGCAACCCAAAGAACAATCTTAGGCCAACATTCAGCCACCTCCTTCCACTGGTGCTGTATCAGTGCTCCCACTGAAGGGTTTTGTACTATATCCTATGAGTTGCCTTCTCTAAGAAACTTGGGAAAGTAATTAATTTTTTAATTAATAATTTTTAATTAATTCAATTTCATTTTTAATTAATGCAAATATGCCCAGAATGTCTACCTCCATTGCTCTATTTCTACAGTCTCTCTTCTAAGAACAGGGTTGGCCAATACTTTTCATAAACTCAAAGTTGGTCTCACTGTTTCTTCTTGCTTAATTTTTAAGCAAATATTGTCAACATATCAGTTCAAAGGTAAGCAGCTTAAAACATCCATCATACACTGAAGTGGAAGTTTCTGGTTTCTTTGAGGACTCAGTTTTGTCATGTGATATTTGCTGCATGCTGGGCATGTGATGTTTTGCTGTGAGCTCTCTCTTGAGAGGGCCTTGACTTTGGCCAGCTGAGAACATCAGTGGATGTACTTTAGAAGAGGAGATATATAGAGGTGCACTCACAGTGAAGCTTAGCTTTTTAGATCAACATTGCTGCACTGGTCTTCATGCTTCTACACTTGACTTTGCAGAGAGAAACATTCAAGAGAACTTCTCATGGCAATACAACTGAGTCAAGCAGCTTTTGCTGACTTGCACTTGTCCCTGTCTTCTGAATCCTGTTGCTACTTGGTATTGTCCTTTGGACTAGACTGCTGGTATCTTGACAACTGAGTTTGGCAATCCCCTAAGGACCCATCAACTTTAATCAGCAAGAAGTAGATAAAAGAAGCCTATAGTCCTTTCCTCTACTAATCTACCTAAGGAAGGGAGTTGGAAGGGTGTTTAAGAAACCCAAATAAAGTAGGATTGGTGAAGAATCTAAGCCAACAATATACTCTCTCTTATAAACATGCAAGTTCAGAGTTTGGGAAGGGTCAGCAATCTTTGGCAGGTTTGATGAGATGAGTGTCACGTTCAATTTCTCTTTCCTGTCCTCTTTGGTCAAGTAAACTCTGCAGGCATAAAACCCTATACTTTTCTGCATTATATCTGCTATCCTTTCATTTGCAAAATACTTTTCACTTACTGTGAAGCCAAACGAAGTCAACAGTGAAGTATTGGATACTCATGGAGATGAGGAAAAGAAAGGTGAATATGTGTCAACAATAATCCAGTAGATTATATTTTCTGTTACAGTAGGATAACAGTTCTCTAGGCCTTCTTTCTTCTAGAACTAGACAAGAAACAAGCCATATAATATCACTTTCCAAATAAAGGACTGCTTTACACTACCAAGCTAGAAACAAAACAGGTAATACTTTAAATACATCATCCTCCAGACCATAAAATTGCCAATATTTAGTCTAATACTATGTCAAAGCCCTTTACTGATTCAGACTTTATTCTTAGCACTACATAATTTTACAATTTATTGATCCCTATTTTCTACTATGGACAATGACCAAATTAAAAATGTATACTACCAGCAACAATTCAATAGTAGATAGTAGTATAATAAAGTTCTTTCTTTGGAAAGTGATGTTACATGGTTTGTTTCTTTTCTAATTCTAGCAAACAGAAGGGCTAGAGAACTGTTCTGCTAGTGCAACAGCTATCAATGATAGTTTATAATTTTGTTAAATAATAAATAATTCATATTAAGTATTATATTATATTCAATAGTATTATATTATTAAATAATATTATGTGTAATATATTATTAAATATTTAAGCGTTATATTGAATAATAAAACTCTTTTTATTAATATGACTTTCAAAACAAAATTTTGCCAGGTGTGGTGGTGCATACCTTTAAGCTTGGCACACAGAAGGCAGGTTCATCTTTGTAAATTCAAGACCTACTTGGTCTACGTAGCAAGTTCCAGGCCATCTGAAGTTATGTAATTTTAGATTCTCTCTACTTTTTTTTAATTTTAAAGACTAAATCATAACATTTTCCATAGCCTTGTTTCAGTGAACACTCATCATCTTTTCTTAGTAGTCACTGACACACCACTAGTTTGTTTTGCTTAGTGACCTTTCATTGGCTTGAAAATTCATAGTCAACAAATCAAAAAACAGGACATCTAGTTTCCACGTATAAGGCATTGCTATCTGTCATGGGAACTTTATATCTTAATTTGGGGAAATCAATAAGAACAATAGAGGCAATAGTCCTATCAGTAACAAAAATCGGGAATGAAAATGTACTTGTGTAAAACAAATAGCAAAAGGACCATCTGAGGGACATACACATAAACTACAAAGCACCAAGGGAAGTCCTAGGACCTGCCACCATAAGTTATTGCTATCATCAAGTGTAAAATCAGAAATGACAGCGGCAGTGACTCAAGTTAATTGAATTCTGAGCCTCCTTATTGTTATCTTTACACCCAAATTGGTACCCAGGCCTAAAAGAAAGCATCTGTGTAAAACTTCCCATTCCTTCCTTCCATATCTCACACAAGATGTAAAAAGTAAATTCTAATTTCTTTCTGCAAGCATCGTGTGCCCTTTGTACACTATTTATATAAAACTGCTTTTTAGTTTTGTGTTAGAAATTATAATAGCATTAAGAATACAAAGCTGAAAAATAAATATGGGTCATTGATTCACAAATTTTGTAATTTAAAAAGAAATATAGAAAACAATAAACAACTGAAAGATTTCTTCATGTGGCTTTGTGTGCTGATAATTGCAATGAATAAAGTGATGATGGGTGACACTGGGAGAGGCAATCGCAGATTCAGTATGAGGAAAGATCTTTCAGTGAGTGAGTATCAATAAAGACAATATTCTGTGGCCATAACTGATCCCCGAATCCCAATATGACTGGCTGCTCCAAATCAAACATTTTAGGGTATCTAACACTTGTATGTTACTCACCAGCACAGTCTGGTGGAGATCTGTGTCTTCCTGCATCTGTACCCACTTCCTCATCTGATATGG
Source organism: Meriones unguiculatus (assembly GCF_030254825.1). Taxonomy (NCBI): domain Eukaryota; kingdom Metazoa; phylum Chordata; class Mammalia; order Rodentia; family Muridae; genus Meriones; species Meriones unguiculatus. The sequence continues at coordinate 53,678,391 of NC_083367.1, forward strand.
CAGAAGAACAAAGACTGGAAGAGAACACAGAAAGTTGCTTTCCTTTGCCATCCTTTCTTACAGTTTATTAACCAGAAACAAACACATAGCATTGCTTTATTCATGTGCATACTGCTCTCCAGACCTCTGTGTACACTTTCACTTGGTGCATAAGGACCACCTTGACCTGTACCCTATTCATGTCCTAAGCTTTTCCTCTTTGAAAGGAGAATGGGACATGCTCAGATCTTCACAAATTTGTTTCAAAAGTTCTGCTGCCATCATTCACCTCCCCCTCCCCAACCCCTTACTCTCTCCAGTTGTATTCCTGAGTTACACAACTCAAGGTACTATTCACTCTTCTGGGGTGCTTACTGAGATTCTTCACATTTGGGTTTATCTTTTCTCCTTTGTCCCCTTAGTACAGTATGTTCTTCTCAACACTTGGAAAAGTATTATTTGTTTCTCTTCTGGATTCTCTATTAAAACCAAAGCAATGAAGAAAATAACTGTGTCTTCCTAACCATGATACTACAACATAAGTCCTTAAAACAGAGAATGTTTGAATATATTTTTCAAAGAAAAATTGCACATAAAGAGGTGAATTATATGCTGGCTGTAATAAATAGAATTGGCAAAGATATGGAAGGAATTGTGAGAGCAAGGAGATTTTAACCAAGAAGAAAACAGTATTTTATTTTCCTAGTTCCTGTCATCTGCTAAATCCAAAGCAAGAAGTATTATGAATACTCACTTCAGGTTCAACCATAATAAACTTAAGGTATTATGAAAATAATCATCAGGAAATGTCCAAAAAGTAATTTAATCGGTAGCCTAGTTGTCTTGGGTTAAGGCAGAGTTCAGAATCAACCACTCATCCAGAGTTCATGATATATTGCTCATTTGAAAAATGATGCTTTCTCCTAAAACTTAAACTTTTTCATACACCACTCATTTTTATTCCCCCTCCCATAATTTCCATGAAATTTTAAAGCTCCCATTTCTGAGAAGAGTCAAAGATAAATTTATGATAGAAAAAAAAAGGAATGTTGTGAGATAAAGGTTGAAGGGATGACTAATATAGGAGAAGAAAGAAAATGTCAAGAGACGAAATTTAACATGAAGTCTTGAGGGACAAATAGATTTTAAATCAAAGAGAGATATTTAAAGGGATAAAGCAGCATCTGTTATACAGTTGTGATTAGTTGTGTTACATATTATAGTATTATAATTATTGTATTTACCTATTTCTAAGAGCAATACCCAAAAATTAGTTAGGACTTGCTTAATAATAAAACATAAAGAAATTCTATATGTGATTAGCTGCCAGAAAAATTGTTTTATTTACCTACTGAAATGTTGCTTCCACCCGATTTTATCTTTTATACCATTCATCTCTGGTGCAAAGACTAGTTAAATGTCAATAAAAATCTGGCAAAGACAATATATTTGCTGGGTCTGAGTGACTGCAGAAGAACCACTCTGAATGAGCCCATTCAATGTGTAGAATGTCAGCTCATAGCAGCAGCTGCTCCATGGCACTGGTGAATTTATACAGACTGTAGTAAACTGGAGGCAAGAAATCTTTTGTCCATGTCAACTGAACTCAATCCTGCAAATATTGTTGGAGTAGTTTTGTCCTTCATGCCTCTTTGGGTTTTATTTCATTCATCCAGAATTTGCAATATACTGACTCGTTCTCAAATTATATTTGTTTTTTTTCTGAAAAACCTAAAATTTCTCTGTTTAGTTTTCTAGAATACCCCTCTGCAAATTATTTATAAAGGATATTTTATAAAATAAGTTCTACATGTTAAGCTTGGGAATAAACAAAGGAAAGGAGTTATTTTTACTATGAAATCACTAAGAAAAAAATTTAATATGTAAGCTTCCACTGTAGTTTTCCCACAAGCAGATTTTCTTTGAGATGTTTGAAAACTATTTGATCCCATGGTCACTTTTCCATGGAATACATCTTAGAAAGTATTAATATGCCTTATAGCATGTTGCCATTGGTTACATTCATATTTGGAACAGAGTTTGTGATTAGCATGATGTGAGCACAGCCTGTGAATTTTGATCTGGTAAAGAAAGTGTTGAATTATGATTAGTTTCATGATTCTAAGTATGCAAATTACCATAAAACAAAAATCAACGAGAATCTAACTCATCTGAGATGTGGAAAAAGAACTTCTCTGTAATGACATCTCTTCAATTAAGCGAAAACCTTCAGGATGCAACTTTGTTCAAAGAATGGAGGAGACAAGAGCATCCTGGACAGAGGAGTTGGCAAGTCCACTGTGTCTGAAGCAGAACAAAGCTTACAGTTACAACAGCTTAGAGTGTATCAGAGCCAAGGAAAGGAGAGCAGCCCTCAGAGAGCATCTTTTCAGCTGGAGAGGAAGCTCTACACCTTCCTAACGCTGGGACGCTGTGATACAGTTCCTCATGTTGTGGCAACTCTGGACCATAAAAAAAAATTGGGGGGGATGGCAAAACCTTCTTCTACTCCCTGTGCATGTTGATAACATGTGCAGATAAGTTATCAGAGCTTTACCCCAGACATTTAAGGTCTGAATACTGCTCCCCTATAGCAAAAGATACTACTGAGACTAGCAAAGCCTAACTTCTGGACCCAGTGTTATAAAATAAACCCTACCTTCTTATTTTTCTGCCTGTAAAAACTTTATATAATAAACCTATTGAGCTTCCAAGGCGCTGTGGCTTTTCCATCAGAGTGCCCAGGCTACCCAATCCCAGCTTTCCTGTGTCCATGCGTCTGTCTTTTCTTTATTCCCTCATTGCTCCTAGGAAAAGGAATATAAATTAAAATCCTGAAGGCCTTCTGTCAGGAAAATCATAATTCCAAAAACAAACAAACAAAAACATTCTATGGATCAGAATGCATTCTCTGGTGAATGTTAGTTCCAACTAAAGAGTAAATTCCAACTTCAAGTCACCTCAGTCTCTACTTAGATTAGAGTGTTCTACTTTGTCCTAACTCCCTACAAAAGCAAAATGAAATTGTCTCAGGAGGATGAGTGTCTTCACCCCTATGCTCTAACATTTTTGGTACAGGAAGGTATTCTGGAGGCTACCAAAAGAGAAACATAAACACCAAGCCAACTAAAAATCTTTTGTCCTACAATGGTAACCTGACTGCAAGATACGCTAGGGCAATGGTGTCACAAAGCTTGTGGGGCCAATATCTAGCTTGACTCAATGTCTACTTCATAAGATAGCATTCATTTATAACCAACAGTTTTTGGATGACCAAGAACCTGAGACTAGATAGCCCAGGGACCTAGGATAAAACCAACTACTGTTCTAAAACAAACAACAACAACAACAAAAATGTAGCAAGAAAAATGGCTCCTAATGATATTCTTCTATACTTATAGATCAAATCCTTGCTCAGCCATCATCAGAGATGCTTCCTCCTACAGCATATGGGAACAAATACAGGGACCTACAGGCAGATGTTATGTAGAGAGTGGGAGATCTTGAATACTCAGCACTAAATGAGATGTCTCCATCAATCCCTCCCCTCAGAGTTTAGGGAACCCCGTGGAAGGGGAGGCAGAAAGAGTGTAAGAGCCAGAGGGGATGGAAGACACCAAGAAACCAAGGCCCCCTAGATCGACATGATCAAGATCATATGAACTCACAGACTGAAGCAGCAAGCACAGGTCCTCCACAGGTTTGTAACAGGTCCTCTGCATGTATATCATGGCCTCCAACTTAATGTTTTTATGTATTCCTGAGTATGTGAAAAAGTAGTCTAATTCTTGTGCCTCCTCTTGGGATTTCTTCCTTCTGTTTGTTTTGACCAATTCCAATGTAATAGGCATTTTATCTTATGCTTTATTGTATGATATTTTGTTTGATATTATTAACATTAGCCCTTAGAAGTCTGTTTGTTTTCTAAAGGGAGACAGAAAAGGAATAGATCTGGATGGGAGAAGAGATGGAAAGGAACTGGGAGGAGTAGAGGGAGGGGAAACCATAATCAGAATATATTGTGTAAGGGGAAAAATCTAGTTTAAAACAAAAGAAAAATTAATAAATGAAAATAAAAAGCGGTGCCTGGTTCCACACACTTGTAATTCTAACTGTTTGGAGGCAGAGAGTTTCAGTGCATGAGAAACCTTGTCTCAAAACAAGCCAGGCAGCATCTAAGTAATAACACTGAATATGGTCATATGGCCTTAACATACTTGCACACATGTGCACAGTCATCCACATACATGTAAACTTGCATAGAAACACACCTACACAAACCACATAAAGAGCCAATGTGAAAGTTTCACAAAACTAACAAAAATTTAAGCCAGAGATTTTTTTGAAATGCACTGTAATTTCTAAACCAGATAAATGCAAAGAAAACAACACCTAGAAGCACCATAGCAAAAACTATACAAAACAAATGAGCCAGATTTGATGGTTTTCACCCATTGCACACATATTTCAGAGGTAGAGGAAGGAGGACCAAGAGTTCAAGGTCATCTTAAGCTACATAACAATTTGAGGAGAACTTGTTTTACATAATTTACTTGGTTACATGAAACCTTGTCTTGAAGAAAACAAACAAATATATATATATATATATATATATATATATATATATATATAACAGTATTAAAAGTAACAAAGTAAAACTCAACATAAAACTAAAACCTAACTCTTTAGCATAAAAAAGAAGCCAAAACCACTTGGCAATATTAACATAGCTGCCCACTAAAGTTCTATACCTAGGACTAACAAAATGGCTCAGCAGGTTAACAGTGCTTGCTGGGAGACCTGAGTCTGAGCCCTGGAATGGAAGGAAAAAAGTAACCCCCAAAGTTGTCATTCATACTCCACATGTACAGTACGGCACATTCATGTCCCAACACACAATAATAATAATAAACAAAATTGTAGAAAATTGAGTTTGAAGTGAGGTATCTTGTAAGGGTGGATAATCATGTGACTTCTAGAAACTATGAATTAACTAAACATAAATCTCAGTACCAGGTATGTGATGACTCCTTATGAACTGATGGTCAGGGAGGTCCCAGAGTCCCCCAAAATAATGCAGGCTCCTGCTATTGTTTTTATTGACCACCAGTTGTAAGATTACACAAATTTAACTGGAACTGAGCTGGAAACTTCATCCCTTCTGTCTTGCTTTAGTAGTGTTGGAAGGTATTATGAAGTCTGTTAGGGGAGAAAAGGAATCAATGCTCTTACCCAACTATGAACTCTAGGACCTACAATACAAACATGCCAGGCAAGATGTGCCCACTTATGCCATAGTCAGACGTCTCTTATGGGGTTAGCCCTCTCTTATAGTTTTATTTCTGTCGCTGCAACAAAAGGCTCTGAATAACTTAGAAAAGAGTTTATTTGGCTTGTATGGCACAAACTATCATTGAGGTGGATTAAGGAGGAAGGCAGGATTTCAAGCATGAAACTAAAGCAGAAACCGTGGCTACTTGATGACTCATTCCGGTTCATGCTCACCAAGCATCCTCATATGACTCAGGACCACCTGCCTGGAGAATTGTTCCTCCTGCAGTGGAATAAGGAACCTTTACTAAAACACCTTTTGTAACCAGTCAAAAATTTACTCAAGAAATAAAAGAAAAACATGTTCAAGTAAATAAGATCAGAGGAAGGAAACTCCATTCAATTAAAAACATGGTATTTTCAAACAGAAGAATAACCAAAGCTAGAAGTACATTAACACTACAGATTAGTACAATTTAAATTAAAACTGACTATATTAAAATTATATCCTGTTATTAAATATGTTTCTGTGTTTGTGCAAAAGAAGGACTCTAGTCCACAAGGGCAAATATAAGGTTTGTGTGCTTTGAAGGAAATGGCAAGTAATATGGTATTAATTGACTCCTGATGACTTATTATACCTGTAAATTAAAGCATCTCTCTGCCCTCATCAGAGAAGCTTCTCTTTGAGGTAGATGGGGATCAACACAGGGACAACAACTGACCCAGCCACTCATCTGCTGTGGGGGGGCACAGGCAAGGAGGTGATGAAACACCCCCTCAACACCTCCAACCGTTGAGAAAGCTACCCACATGATCATGAGCTTGGAAGAGGTATCCATGTCCCTCACCAGCTGGATCACTCAGGAGAGTGGACCCTGGACTTCTCCTGGACAGCACAGCGGAGCTAGCCTCAGTGGTAGGGGTGCAGGTAAGCTGGTGAGATGGTAAGGGCGATGCCTTCCCCCAAGCTCCTCACCCCTTGTGATGGTTGAGAGAGCTGATCCCAGGGTCATGAAGCAGGAGAGCTGGCCCTGCCCCTTGCTGACTAAAGCACTTGGGAGAGCATGTCTCTGCACCACACCTGAACAGCACAGTAGAGCTGGCCCTGGTGGCACAGGTGAACTGGCTCCAAAGGCATGAGCAAGGAAGAGATGGCTCTGACATTCTTCTGCCATGAGGTGGCCTGAGCGTGGATGGGGGTGGAGGGAACGAGGAAAGATGTCCTCTACCCCCTCCCCTCCCCACCTCCAGAAGTCAGGAAAGCTGCCCTCAGGGTCAAGGAGGCAAAGTTGGGCTGGCCCCAATGGCAAGAGCATACATGGGAGAGCAAGTCCCACCACTTGTCAGCTGTGAGGTGGCATGAGTGATGGTTAGGGTGTTGCCTTCCCCCCACCTCACCACCTGCAGTAGTTGGCAGACCTGTCCCCCAGGGCATGAGAGCAGAGAGCTAGCCCTGCCCACTCACTGGCTGTGGCACTCTGGAGATTGCGCCCTTCACCTCGCCAGGCAGCATAGTGAAGCTGATCCAGCCCTGCGGGTGTAAGCATGGGAGAGCTGGCCAAGCCCCTCACAGGCTACAACACTTGGGATAATGGGCCCAGGATACTGACTGAGCAGCATAGAGGAGCTGGCTCTGGAGATGTGGGTGCAGGTGAGCTGTCCCCAAGGGCATGAGAAACAGAGTGTTGGCCAGCTCAGATGTCACTCAGGCCTAGTCCCAGGGATCTGAGGTGGCCCACTCTAAAATCTATGTCGTTTGCAAATGGTTGGGACACGTGAAAAGGCCAGTCTTGCTGCTCCAAAACTACAGCATCTCCATGATACAGGGCAACAAGAGGATAACTAGGAGAAGCCTAAGTGAGGATCCAATATTGATGATGTCACAGAAGCCAGAGGTCTCAAACCATGACAGTGACTCATTGTAATGAAAGTTTGCAAGTGAGTATGCGTGAACAAAAGGATATGCTGCAGGACACACTGCGACATATTACTGCTTCCCACAATGAAACTTTTTCTGTGCTTTTCTTTGCTGTAGTTGTTGTTTGTTTGTGTGCTTTTTATTTTTGGGGGTGGGGGAGGTTGCAAGGGTGAAGGACAGATATGAGGGGAAGGGGAGATGAGCAAAACTGGGGGGCAAGATGTAAAATGAATCAATAAAAAGTAGGGGAGGGCATAGGAAGAGAAGAGGGAGGGTGGGTGGAACTGGGAGGAAACGAGGGAGGGGGCTACTGCTGGGAAACAAAGTGAATAAATTGTAATAAATAAATAAATAAAATAAAGAAAAGAAAAGGAATAAAACAAATCAAAATTTGAAAAAATAAGAACATTCACTATCAAGCTAGTTTCATTCATAGAGATATGTGAATGAACAATGTCATATATTACATAAATGAACTCTAGCACAGAAATCACACGACAAATTTAATAGATATAAAGAAGTCTTCCCACAAAAGTTCACATTGCTTTTTGATAAAAGCCCTGCATAAAGCAGGAGTGGAAGGATAGATTTCAAAGACTCCTTATAACAAATTTATAGCCAACACTGACAATAAATGAGAAGAAACCTAAAGCACTTCTACTAAAATTAGGAGCAATGCAAGTACCCAGGTTCCACACATTTAATCAATATTGCACGGGAAGTCTTAGCTAGCACAGTAAGAGAAAATTAAAATAAAATAAAATAAAATAAAATAAAAGGGAGACAAATAGGAAAGAAAAAGTCAAAGTTCCTTTATTTGGAGATGTTACAATTTTATATATAAGAGACTTCAAGATTCCATCAGAAAATTCCTAGATCTGATAAACACATTAGAAAAATGTCAGTATATTAAAATACAATTAACACACAAAAGTTAGTAGCCTTCCCATATACTAAGATTCAGATTATAACTACATTGAGATACCATCGCTCCCCAGTCAGAATGGCAGCCATTCAGAAAATAACAGTCAATGCTGACAAGGATTCAGGTAAAAAGGGAACCCACCTCATGCACTGCTGGTGGGAAAGCAAGCTAGTCAAACCACTACAGAAATCTGTATGAAGATCTCTCAAAAGCCTGAAATTGAATCAATAAAACCCCTCCTGGGTATTTATGCAAAGACTTCAAGTATTGTGGAAAATTGGTTATTAATATTTACCATTAAACCATATAATTATTCTGGTGGTTAGTACTTACCTCACTGTAAAACGATAAAGGACACAGATACCTATTGTATTTTTAATATGCCTTAAACCTGGGGCTGGGCAGATATAAATACCCTAAGCTACCTTGTTACCTCACAGTCCGGAAACCATGCCATTTGTTTAATCGTTCCTATCTGGGCTACTTTCCATCTATAATTCCATAAATACCTGCTTATTCTTTTTATCTGAGCTGCTTTTCTCCAACTTCATCGATCCTCAGAGTAAATTCCTCCCAGCCATGTGGCTTTCTCCATGCTGACCCATGATGGTCAGCTTTCTTCTTCTCCTTCATACCTGCCTCTTTCCTCCCTGTGATCTTTCTGTCCTCCAAGCCAGTGAACTTTGGCTCTGTCTATCTCACTTCTGCCATGCCCAGGTGTGTAGGCATTTATTCAGCCAAGCAGGGATAATTGGGAGGCAAGGATTACAAACACGATTTTGGGGACGTGAGAGTCTGCTTGTAAAAGACTGCGAGCAGACCTCCAGGAGAAAAATAATTAACAATCAGATACAAAGCACCATACCATACCATGTCACTCAAGTCAGCATTCCAGAGACACATTCACATACCAGTGTTTTCCACAGTAACACTCATAATAGATAAGTGGGGTAGCCAGCCTAAGTATCTGTTACCCATAAAATGGCTAGCAAATCAAAATGGAATTGTTTTCACCTATACAACAGAACAGAGTTATGTTGTTTTCAGTAAAATGTATGCAATTGAGGTGATAATATTAATTGAGTTAAGTCAGCCTCAGAAAGACAAATGCAACACATTTTCTCTCATTTGTGGCTCCCACAGTTTATACATACACAAAAATAATGTATTTATATATAAAAAGTAGAAACTAACCTTCTTAAGGGAACTATAGAGGAGGGTGAGGAAAAAGGACACAGAGAAATATGTTCAAAGTACATTTTATGCTTGTCTAAAAATGTTTTTATATAACCCAGTACCAAGTATAATGGATATAGGCTAATGGATTATTTTAATTCTTAATTTATTTTCACTTCTACAATAAATAGGCAAATACTGAACTTGTTTGCCATACGAACAACTAGAAAGCTGGATAAATTCTATGCAACAACCATCTCCAGACATTGGAATAGAAGTAGCACAAGACTATAATCCCTGCCAAAATGAAAATAAATAAGGAAGGGTCTATTTTTGCCCCTAGGTTTTCATATGGGTCATTACTAAAGCTGTAAGGATTTGCTTAAATCCTTCCTGAGGTAAAAGCTTAACCTTTCCTCTAGTGGAGGCCTCACTGAGTTGAGGGGCTACAAATCAGAGGAGACTGAGATGGCCAAATTTATACAACAAAATAAACAAAGATGTAGATCCAGAAACCTGCGGAGGGACCCTTGAGTGTACTGCTAAATACACTCTCTGTGAACACGAGAAAAACCCTCTGAAATCAGCAAAAGTCTGTTAACGTTCAGCTGGAGCACGGACCAAAGACCATGCAATGGGAGACATCGCCCTTCTTGCTGGTCAGTGTGTGGTTGTAGTGAATTCCATAAGTGTCATCCATCAGCTGTGAGGCCAAGCACGCCCTAGAAACAGTGCTGCTCTAAATATACTCTCTGCAAAAAAGATAAAAAAGGAAAACGAAAGAAAATGAAAAAAAAAAAAAAAACCTGGAAAGACCCAAGCTGATCCACAAAAGAAAAACACAAGAGAAGGTGCTAATCTCGCTCTTACAGCCTAACCAACATCAAAGCTCTCCGCAGGGCATGCAGGGTAGGCCTGTGTTCAGAACAATAACCTTCTACTGCTCTTGTCCTCTAACACAGAATGAGACCAATACTATAGCAATTGAACACAAGCTACATGCATGACTTAAAATTGCCCAATGACCACATTAAAAAACAAAACACAGGGGTTTCGGCAGCGTTAACACAACACAGCATTAGCAGAATGTGGGAGCAGATACAGCTGGGATACAAAGTTATAAAAATGTAACTAATAATAAAAATAAATAAATAAATAAAAACACATTCACATGACTTCAAAGAAACCAGAAACTTCCACTTCAGGTTTTTGAAGAGAGAAAGGCAATATGCTTTGCCTAAGGACAGAAAGGCACACACACACACATACACAATGGTTACAGACTTGTCTGGTAAAAGTCAGAATGCATCTAAAAGGGATCTACACAGTGGCTTCCCAGGATGACTTCCTCTGAAGACCAAACCTTGCTACTGGAACTTAAATAGGAGGTTTATGTGACCTTCTTCAAGATCTACAATGGGAAGGTGTTTGATCTGCCCAACCAGGCCAGGGTATGTGTACTAGAAGACAGCAAGCAACATGTTTAAGTTGTGGGACTGCAGAAGTACCTGGCTAACTGTGCTGATGATATCATCAAGATGATCATCATAGGCAACTCCTGCAGAACTTCCGGACAAATGCTTGCAAACTCCAATTCCTCCGCTTCCATGTGTCCTTCCATATTCGTCCCCAAGCTAAAGGGAGGTTACATGGCAAATTCTCTTTGGTAATCTGGCAGGGAGTGAACGAAGGGCTGACATGCCCAGTGCTCACCAGCAGATTCACGTGGAGAAATTAGCAAGCCTCTCCTGGCTCTGAAGGAGTGTCGATCAGGGTGCTGGGAAAGGACAAGGCTCATGCCCAACTCTATGAGAGCAAGCTGACACAGGTGCTGAGGGACTCCTTCATTGGAGAGAGTTCAAAGGCATGCTTGATCACCATGATCTCACCAGACAGAAGGTCCTAAGGCAGTGTACCTTAAGTACACTGAGATATGCAAACAGAGTTAAGGAGCTGAGCCTACATAAAGGGGACAAGTGGAGAGCAGCCAATTCAACTGAAAAGAAAAAAAAAAAAAAAACACAGAAGAGATGGAAGCCAGCTGTAACTGGACCTCGCAATTTCTCCAAGCAAGAGAGGAAGCTGTCTTCCCAGATGTCCAGCTTTAATGAAGTCATGACTCAGATCAGGGAGCTAGAAGCTACAAAAGAGCTCAGAGAGATCATACAGCAAGAACCAGGCTAAGCTCTCTGCAATGACTGTTCAGCCAGACTAAGACTTGGAGACCTTTGTGAAAAAAGCAGAATTTGCCCTGGCACATCAGGCTAGGGACTTCTCAGCCCTTCAAGAAGTCATCGAGGCAAGAAGAGGGACACTTTCTCTTTCTCAGTTTAGAGCAGGAGGAAGGAACAAAAGTGGCCATGCTTTGCCTTGGCCTCCCTATCGGAGGGGAGTGCTGTTTGGGTAGTTTTCTGGTTCAGCATCCTACCCCTCTGAAACAGCGGCTGGTGGAGAACCTGCATGGTCCAGGCTCTGGGAGAGAGGCAGTCCTTGTCCAGCTCCCACTGCCTCTGGCCTGTGGTGTAACCACTGATCCCACGATTGTGTTTTATAAATTTCAGAAAAAAAAAAAAGTTTTTGAGAACTCTTCATTTTAATTTTTGAAGCCCAAGAAAATCTTTCCTGTTTTATGTCTTTATATGTTGTATCTAACAATAAAGAAAGAAAAAAATAGAGGTTAATTTAATTTATCTTATTTAACTAAGTATATTCAAAATATTTTATTATGTAAGTGGTTAAAGTTATTGTCCTATAATATATCTGATATGTAATAGTTATGGTTAGACTATGTATGTTAAGAACTGCAGAATTATATTCAGACAGTGGCTACCATACAAAGCAACACAGATTTAAAGCTGAGAAGTCTGGATATAGGAGTAGCATCTATGTGTATAGTTCTCTAGGAAAGACAGGACCTAGAGGCTTTGAGTTTATAGGAGACTGCGGCTGCTCCAGTTGCAGATAAATCTTCATCATAAGAAACTGAGTTTGAGTGTAGCTCCAAAAAGTTTTCCAGATCTATTTTGGGGCAATCCTGTTTGCCATATCATAGAATAGTACTGTAAGTATCTAAAGTATTTAATTAATGTTTCTGTCTTTTCCAAGAGCTTACTTAGACTATGAGATAAGTAGAAACTAGTCACTGCCGAAATTTCCAATACTTCATAGCTACTGACCTCCAAATGTCATTAATGGCAATCATATAATTACTGATAAGGATAATTTCCACTCCAGGTAAATCACACTTAGTATAGGCATGCTTATATTTAACTATTTGGAAAAGCACAAACAGTGAGTGTCCCCTATCAGTGTGGAAATCTTCTAAACCATGCACTTACTTCTACATGCCTGTAGAACACTATCCCATTTATTTAAGACTATAAATGTTTATATTATTCAATGCTCAACAGATACTTGCTAAACAAGACTGAATTTGTCTTGTAATTTTGAAAATTATGTTTTTAATTTCCAGACCAGTGATCATTCGTCATTAGATAGGTCTTTTCATAAAAGAATGCCACTAAAATATCTAGTGGCATTTTATAGCTATAACAAACTACGTACTAGACAATCAACAATCACACTGAAACAACTAAAAATGATTGGCAAAATACAAAATAATGATTATTTGAGAGGTACTGGAGAACCTTAAATCAGCCATGACTGGAAAATCCAAGAGGCTAATTTTACTACAGCAAAATTTACTGGAGAGTGAGTCCAAAAGTCTGAGATCAGGATTTTTTCTTTCCTTTCTTTTTCTTTTTCTTTTTCTTTTCTTTTCTTTTCTTTTCTTTTCTTTTCTTTTCCCTATCTGAGATATCTTCCAAGTTGTGAGAATTTTAGGGGAAATATATAAAAGCTCATGTAGTAAGTGGAACATAACTAGGAGGAATTTTCAGTGGTCTCTCAAGAACTAGATTTGAGTTCAGGCTTTGAAAGGAATCCAGGCCTCAAGAAACTAAAAACATGGAGAAATGAGCCTAGACAAACACTCTGTTCCACCCTTAAGAAATATACTAAATTTTCATCTAGATAAGATGCTAAAAAGCCAAGAAGAAAGACTCACAGAGAAAAGCAAAAGATGAGCATAGGCTGAACCAACCTCAAAAATAACAAGTTCCTTCCTCGATTAAGAACTACAGAAACATATCCCAGCCCACAACTCTACCAAAACACTCCTGCTCCACAGCAGGCCACAACAGTACCCAGAACCATAGATAATCCCCTCCCCAACTCCCATGCACAACCAACACACCCACATTGCCTACCCAGGCCCTGTCTCTGGAGGAGCCAATTTACTCATCTACAAGCCACTCCAGCTAGACGACCAGAGAAAAAACAGTAACCAAGGGAGTGAGAGTGGGGAGAAACACCCAACAAAAAGACTCAGAAATCAGCAAGTAGACTTATAATTACCCCAAACCCAGGCCTAAAGACTAGAATAAGAATACAATCAATAATAGCCAAGGCAATATATCATCTCTACAGCCCAGCTATTCTGCTACAGCAAGCCCTGAGTATTCCAATATAGTTGAAGTACAAGAAAATATCAAACCCTTTTTGAAGATGATAGAGGTCCTTGAAGGGGAAATAAATAAATCCCTTTTTTAAGACAAGAAAAAAAAAACTAACAGTTGAAGGAAACATATAAAACTGTTCAAGATGCGAAAATGGAAATAAAGACAGTAATGAAAACACAAACTGAGGGAATTCTTGATATGAAAAATCTAGGTAACCAAAGTGGAACTACAAACACAAGTATCACCAAAAGAATACAAGAGATAGAAGACAAATCTCAGCACTGAAGATTTGTAAAAAGAAATCGATACACTGGTCATAGAAAATGTTAAATCTAAAAATGTTTGTAACTCAAAACATCTAAGATATCAGGGACACTGTAAAAAGACCATACATAAAAATAACAGGAATAGAAGAAAGAGAAGTCTCCCAGCTCAAAGAACCAGAAAATATTTTTAACAAAATCATAGAAGAAAATTTTCCTAACCTAAAGAAGAACATGACTATAAATATATAAGTAGCTTCCAAACACCAAAGATATTAGACAAGAAGAGAAAATTCCTTTGCCACATAATAATCAAAATATTATACATACAGAAGAAAGAACTAACATTAAAAGCTGCAAGAATAAATGGTCAAGTAACATATAAAGGCAGACCTATTAAAATTACACCTGACTTCTCATTTGAGACTCTGAAAGCCACAAGTTCCTGAAAAGATGTCCTGTGTACTCTAAAAGACTACAAATGCCAACCCAAACTATTATACCCAGCAAAATTTTCAAACACCATAGATGGAGCAAACAAGTTATTCCATGATAGAGTCAAATTTAAACATTACCTATCCACAAATCTGTGGAGAGCTGAGACTCAGACGCCATCTACTGTCGCTGACATCCGCCCTCAAAACTGTAAAGAACTTCCAGAACGCATGTGCGGGTTGCGTAAGCACGCTAAGCACGCCAAGCCGGAGCCGTCAGACGGGGTAAAGAGTGAGCAGCCAAACAGGGTATTGACACGTCACTTAGGTGCGACCAGGGCTTATATAAACAGCACCACTTCAGGGCCCTCGCGCTCTCCTCCGTCTCCCCCCCCGCCCGGGGATTGCCCGCCCCGGCCGTGGCCCGAGGAACGCCGTGGTGTCCATCAGCCGATGCGAGCGCCGCCCAAGCCCGCGAGGTGGCCGGGCCCGTGCCGTGGCCATGCTGCAGCCCCAAGAGTCGTGGGGCCAGTCCCGCAGCTCTCTCCTCCTTTCATCGCTTGACTGTAATAAAAAGCCTGTTGCAGAAGGATTCTTGTGTCCGCGTGCATTCTTGCTGGAGAGACGATCATGCGGCTTTCAACACAAATCCAACCCTGCAAAAGGTACTAGAAGAAAAATCCCAACACAAGGCAGTTAACTATATCCAAGTAAACACAGAAAATAAATAATCTTATACTAACAAAAGAAGGGAAGTACACACACACACACACACACACACACACCCAACAACAATAACAAAAAATAAAACAGGCACTAACAATCATTGTCATTGATATCTCTCAACATCAGTGGACTCAATTGCCCAATAAAAAGACAGACTAAGAGAATGGATGCAAGAACAGGATTCATTTTTCTGCTGCATGCAAGAAACACACCACAACACCAAACATAAATATTGCATCATAGTTAAGAGCTGGAAAAAGATTTTATAAGCAAATAGACCTAAGAAAAATGGTGTAGCCATTCTAATATGTAACAAAATAGACTTCAAACCAAAGTTAGTCAAAAGAGATAGGGAAGGTAACTTTATACTCATCAAAGAAAAAGTCCACCAAAATGATCTTTTAATTCTTAATACCATCCCTGATTTCAATGCTACTATAATAAAAACTCAGGATGATGAATGGAATTGAATCAAAGACCTAGATATAAATCCACATACCTATAAACACCTGATTTTTTATTAAAAACAAAAAGCCAGAAACATACAATGGAAAAAAGAAAGCATCTTCAGCAATTGGAGCTGATCTAACTAGATGTCTGAATGTAGAAAAGTGTAAAAAGACTTGCATTTATCACTCTGCAAAAAGCTCAAGTCCAAGTGTATCAAAGATAAACTAAATCTGATAGAAGAAAAAGTAGCAAATAGCCTTGAAAAAACACATTGGCACAGGAAACAACTTCCTGAACAGAAAACCAAGTTAAGGCACAAAGATCAACAATTAGTAAATGAACTAAAAAGTGTCTCTAAAACAAAGGACAACAGCAATAGAGCAAAAGAGCAGCCTACAGAACAAGAAAAGACTTTCATCAACACCACATCTGAGAAAGGGCTAATAGCCAAAATATATAAGGAACTCAAGAAAGTAGATATCAAGAAAACAAAGAAGCCAACTTAAAAATGAAGTAGGGAATTCTCAATAGAGGAAGCCAAAATGGATAAGCAACACGTCAAGAAATGTTAGCATCATTAGCCATCAGGGAAATGCAAACCAAAACTGCTTTGAGATTACATCTTACAACTGTCAGAATGGCTAAGGTCAATAACACAAGTGACAGCTCATACTGACAAGGATGTGGAACAAGAGTAAGACTCCTCCATTGCTGGTGACAGTGCAAACTCATACAACCATTATGGAAATCAATATAGCAGTTTCGCAGAATATTAAGGCCCTACCAAGCCACTGTTGGACATATAACCAAAAGAAGGTCCACTGTACCACAAGGACACTGGCTCATTTTTTTCATTGTGGCTTTATTCATTATAGCCAGAAACTGGAAATAACCTAGATGTCCCTTAGCTGAAGAATGGATAATGAAAATGTGCTATATTTACACAATGGAATACTACTCAGCTATGAAAATCAAGGAAATCATAGAATTTTCAGGCAAATAGATGGAACTAGAAAAGATCATCCTTTGTGAGTAACCCAGACCCAGAAAGACACACATGTTATGTACTCACTTATAAGTGAATATCAGCCATATAGATGGGATAATCATACTACAATTCACAGACCCAAAGAAGCTAAGTAACAAGGAGGGCCCAAGGGAGGATGTTCCAATCTCACTTCAAAGGGGACATAAAATAGTCAGTGGAAGTGGTTGAAGAGGGAACAAGATAAGACAGGGAAATGGGGAGGGGGAGATTAGATGTAGAGTGAGTCGGGTTAGGAGGCCTTAGGTCTTACAGAGAGAGGGGAAATCGTGGGTGGGAGCATCACTTAGACCATCAGGAGACCTGCAACAGGGTGGAATCCTGGGAGTATTTCCGGGTGACTTTAGTTGAGACCCCTGCCGGCAGAGGTCATGAAGACTGGAGAGGCCCCCCTTCTAACCAGATAGGAACTGGGGAGTATTTGAGGAGCAATGTGGCACCCTAGTGCATCGAAAACTTCCTGGAACCTATGAAGTGACCCCAGGGAGCACTCCTAGTAATGGCGGATATAGAACCTGGACCAGCCATCTTTGGTAAACAGGCAAGGCATCCAGTGGTGGATCTGGAACACCATCCTAGCCACAAAACCTTCAACCCACAGCCTCTCCATCCCTGGGGATGTGCTGGGAAAGTGCTGTGGGAGTGACCAACCAATGACTGGTTACCTGGAGGCCCAAGCCAGAAGAAGAGCCCATGCCTAACACTGCCTTGATGGACAGGAACTGGAAGCTGGATGGCACAGAGACCAGGGCCTAGCACAATTGTCATCAGAGAGGCTCCCACTGACAGACGATAGGAGCAGACACACAGCTTCACACCCAAACATTAGGTAGAGCTCTCTGGGAACCCCATGGAAAGAGGAAGGAAGGATTGTAGGAACCAAAGAGGCCAAGGACACCACAAGAACAAGGGTCAAAGAATCAATTAAGAACGGCTCCTAGGGACTCACAGAAACTAAAGCAACAATCTAATAGCTTCCATGGATCTGGGCTAGGTCCTCTGCAAATATGCTGTGGTTGTTTAGCTTGGGTTTTTTTGTTTTGTTTTGTGTGTGTGTGTGTGTGTGTGTGTGTGTGGCTGCTAACAGTGGGGATGGGGGTATATCTAACTATTTTACCTGCTATTGGGGCTCTTTTCCTCCTGCTGGGTTGCCTATTCCAGTCTTGATATGAAGGTTTATGCCTAGTCTTATTGTAGCTGTGTTTAGTTGATATCCCTGGAAGGCCTATTATTTTCTGTAGGAAAAAGGAGGAGCAGCAGACATGGGGAGAAGGGACATGGAGGGGACTTGGAGGAGGGGATGGAGGAGTTGCTGTGGTCAGGATGAGAAAAGAATGAGTAAGCAAACAACAACAGGTATGAGTACCATTGCATGGAGGAGGCCTCAAATCAAATACCAAGAAGTTGGAATTACTCTAAATTTGTGCCACTATAGAGTCAGTGGACATCTTTTATACTTGGGTGATACTGATGATTACTTTTATCCTCTAGTAGTGCAGGAGCACCTTCTAGAACTATGAATGCCAGCCAATGCTGCTGAAGTCTCCAGCTGGATACCAGCTAGATTTATTCATATTTAAGCCATATTTTAAGTATGTGGTGTCATCAATAATAGGGTCATACTGTCAAGTTGTAGAGGGTAGCCCATAGCATTGGAAATAAATTGTAGTGTTTGGGAGGTCAATTGGACCCCTTTACCTAACAATTAAGAAAGATGCAACCCATTTCTAGTACTAAGGGTTCTGTTTGCTAGTGTGTGATGTCTAGCATGGATATTATCTCCCCCATTATATGGTGACTTCATTTTAAAACGTTTTTTATGTGTACTTATTTTAGAAAGCTCCCAAGGTAGTAGTAGGTTTCCATATGGCTTTCTAAAAGGCCTTTACTGTTAGCTATCCCTCCCCATAATTCCTCCTCTATGCTTTACTCCCACACACCAGACCCACCAATCCTCCTGTTATGATTTTCACTTTATTATACTAGATTTTATATCACCTTGCTAAGAAAATTTCATTTTATTCCCATAAACCTTTTCAGCTATCTAACCTCTGTAGGTATCTAACCTCACCTCTAAAGTGTGAGGTTTTGAAAAAAAAATGGCCCCTATAGCCTCACAGGAAGTGGCACAGTTAGGAGGTGTAGCCTTGTTGGAGTATGAGTTGCCTTTTTGGAGGAATTATGCCACTTGGGGTGGGCTTTGAGGTTCTGAGTGCTCAAGTCAGGCCAGTGTCTCTCCCACTTCCTGATGTCTGCTGATCCAGATGTGGAACTCTCAGCTACCTCTCCAGCACCATGTCTGCCTACATGCTGACATGCTTCTTGCCATGATGACAATGGACTAAAACTCTGAACTCTAACTCAGCCCCAGTTAAATACTTTCCTTTATAAGAGTTGCTGTGGTCATGGTGTCTCTTTACAGCAATAGAAATCCCAAGTAAGACAAAAGTTGTTTCCAGTACATGGGGTATTGCTTCAGTAGGCTGGACCAAACTTTTATTTGGAGGAATATAGAACACTTTGGGCCTTTAGACTAGGAAAGCAACTGCACACTTTCAGAGGGCCATAAGTAGAGGCATGGAAGACAGTGGTGGTGGTGATTTGAACTGTGGGGGTCTGCCTCAAGAGGTTTTAGAGGAGAATACTATTATGTGACCTAGAAAGCATTCTTGTGGTATTTTGGTGAAGAGCATGGCTGGTTTTTGCCCTTGTCTAAAAAAGCCTGCCCAAGGCTAAATTGAAGAGTGATGGATTAACAGATTTGGCAGAGGACATTTCAAAACACCCTCTGACTCTGCCATGTAGTTATTCATGACCAGTCTTATGCAGATCTATCATGAAAAGGAGCAAGCTGAGTAAGAAAGAGTACAAAATGTACAGTTTAAAGAGAAAAGGGGTACCAATACATTTAATGGAGCTAAATCCTGTGTTCTAGGGGATAAAGGTGATTAAGGAAAACCTGATATTAGATAGAATCAAGGGAGTGGTGACCTCAAGGCAAGACCCACCCATGTAAGCTTCCAACTTGTGAAACAGAATTATAGAAAAGCATAGAGCAAGGCATGGTGGCATGTGCCTTTAATTCCAGCACTGGGGAGTCAGAGGCATGCAGAATTCAGAGTTCAAAGGCAGCCTGACCTATAGACTAAATTCCAGAAAAAGTTTAGGTAGTGAAGAAAACTTTCAAAAACAGCAAGCTGGCAAAAATGCATTTGAATGAGGAGGCCACCCACGTTCCAGCACCAGAAAGCAGCAGAACTTGGTAGCTTCAGCCACATGTTTCTGGCTCTAAAGTCAAGGATGCAAGAAATGGGTTATGGAATCTCCCTCTAAGACTAAGAAAAACCAATGAGGCCAAGGCATGTATTGGGGTTGTCCCTGCAAGGAGGCCTAAGGTGGCCATCACACAAGCTGTGAAGGTGAGGCCTGAATTGCCCTGGAGAAGCCACGATGTTGGAGATGCTAGAGTTGTGAGGTAGCTCCCAAGGAGAGCTGAAAACAGGGTATAAAAGAGAAGTGTGTTTCAGTCAACAAAGCTGAAAGGAGCTGGAGATCTGGAGAGCATTTTGATATCACGCACGGAGACGCAGACTTCAGAGTTTACCCAGCTGGTTTTCAGTCTTGCTTGTTCCAGTATTTCCTCACTAGTCCCCCTTCTCTCCCATTTGGAATGGTAATGTACATCCTGTGCCATTGTATGTTGGACATATGTGATCTGCTTTTCTGCTTTGATTTTACAGGGAGTTATAGTTAAGAAACTGCCCTGGGTATCAGAAAAGATGATTTTGAACTTTAGTGTTTTAAACAATGTTGAGATTGCTGGACTGGAGGACTTTGAATGCATTTCTGCATTATGGCATTGCTACACACCTATGGGGGCTAAGGAGTGGAAGGTGGTGGTTTGAATAAAAATGGGCTTTATAGGCTTATAGGGAGTAGCACAATCAAGAGGTGTGGTCTTGTTGAAGGAGGTGTGGGGGAAGTAAGTCATTGGTGTGAGCTTTGAGGTTTTGAGTGCTCAAAGAAAGCCCATTGTCCATTCTCTCTTCCTGCTGCCTGAGAATCCAAACATACTCTGAAGATTCAGCCAAACTCTCACCTACCTCTCCAGCACCAGGTCTGCCTGCATGCTGCCATGCTTCCTGCCATAAGTGCAGGAGACCTATAAGCTAGCCCCAATTAAATGCTCTCCTTTATAAGAGTTGCCATGGTTATGGTATCTCTTCACAGCAGTAGAAACTCTAAGACACTGAATGAAATTCACATATCTAAAACAGTAATGCTAATATTCACATATAAGAGAAAATATACAATTTTTCTCTTTCTATGTCTGTGTTACCTCACTCAGGATGATTGTTTTTGCTCTATTCATTTACCTACAAATTGCTTAAATACTATTCCTTGTATAAATGTACCATATTTTCATTATCTTCTCACCAGCTGATGACCTGTTTTTAGTTTCTAGCTACTAAGAATTCATCAACAATGAACATGAAGGAGTAGGTGTTATAGCTATTCTTGGTTTTTCACCTTGACTACCTCTGGAATCATCTAAAGACCGAAGTCATTGGGCACATCCTTGAAGGATTTTTTAATTAACTGGATCATTTAAGGTAGGAAGACCCATATTAAATTCAGATCACTTGAGGTCAGAAGACTCACCCTTAGTCTAGGTCACACCTTCTTGTGGCATCCTATATAAAGGACAAGGAAGAAACCATATTTTTCTCTTTGCATGCTTGTCCTTATTGTGTCACTGACTGGTATTGTTCTGCCCAGTTCACGAACCCCAAAAGACCAGGAATAAATAGACTCCGCTGTTAATACATGAGGTTCTTTTAATTATAAATCATTACAAGCTGCAGCTTGGGCCCACCCCCCAACCATCCTGCCAAAGCAGTGAGAGCTGAGTGCCCCATGCTCAGGTTAGTTGGGTGATTTAAGATTCTGGTCCCTCCCAGCATGCCCAAGGCAGGGGCGATTCCTGCCTGGCAAGCATCTATCGGTCAAAATGCTACGTTTTTAATTGACTGGCTATAGGAAGGTCCCCAAACCATTGTTGATCTGGTGTTCCTCCCTAGGGGGATGGGCCAGTTTCCTAGCAACTGCATCTCTAGTGGGTGGGGAAAGAATGCAGTAAGGCGGTTCTTCCCCTCAGGGCATTCGTGGACTTCTCCACCCACCTAGTTCAGGCCTTAAATATTAATAATAACTGCTGATTTTTAACTTTTTGGTCTCTCAGTATTAGAATCTACTTCAGGATTCCTACATATGCTGAGGACAACATCAAGCATCCAGCATTGTGAACTGAACAGCTACTGTATTCTTGGAAGTTCATTGGGCAGTAGCAGTTGTTGACTAGATGCACCATAGCCTGCAAACCAACCTAATAAGCCCATGTATATTCATTCAAACATAATATAGTATAAAAGGTATCTCTGTAGTAAGATGTAGAGTCTTTTGGGAATATTCCCAAGCATAGTATAGGTGGATTTTGTGGTAAATCAAGTTTCAGTGTTTGAGGATCCTCCAAACTGATTTTCACAGTGGTCTCACCATTGTATACTCCTTCAGCAACAAATAAGTGATCCCTCTCACTGAATTCTTGCAATAATGTGCTGTCAGATTAATCTTAGTCATTCTGACTGGGGTAGGATGAAATCAGACACTGATTTCCAAGTCACCTAGGCTGTGCTCAAAGTTGCAGTCCTTCTACCTAGTGCTTAAAGTACAGAACTGTGCCACAATGCATAGCTCCTCTACACTATGCCGTTACCATCCTAGTTGATGGCGTGAACCCAGGAGAGTGGAGTCTAAAAGTAAGAAAGACTAAAGTATCTTGCAAGAGCCGACTTTATACATAGCATCAATTTCTATTATGAAGGTATTCATGAGAGGTAAGCAAGGTCATATGAGCAAAGGTACATGAGTTCAATCCATTTAGAGTCATAAGGGCAAGGTCAAAGGAGGTTAGGCTTATATAGTCAAGAGGGCAAGGTCACATTATTTCAAGCCATATACAGTCATGAGGATAAGCCATACATGGACACATCATCCAAATAATAATAGTAAAATGATAGGTGATGTGAAGTAAACAGACTCCTATTTACCTGGGAGAGGCACAAAAGCACATTCCAAGAACAACCTATGTTATGGATAAACAGGGGTTATAAGAATTTTGTCAGTCTCACAAAAGATCACTGGACCCAGATATATTTGGTCCCTGTGGAGCTCCTGTCCTCTCCAGGTCTTACTAACTCCCCCTTCTATCATATGATTCCCTGTATTCTGCCCAAGGTTTGGCTATGAGTCTCAGCATCTGCTTTGATACAATGCTGGGTAGAGTCTTTCAGAAGCCCTCTGTGGTAGGCTCCTGTCCTGTTTCTTATTTTCTCCTTCTTCCAATATCCATCCCATCTTTCTAAGTGAGGGTTGATCATCTTACCCCAGGTCCTCTTTCTTGTTTAGCTTCTTTAGGTGTACAGATTTTAGTATGTTTATCCTATCCAAGTGGATTTCCTAGTAAGGGGAACAGGAACTGTCTCTGACATGAACTCAGTGGCTGGCTTTTTCACCTCCCCCTGCTACACGTACCCGAAGAGAGGAGCAGCCTTGCTAGACCACAGCCTTGCTGCATTGAGGAGGACAATGCAGCCAGTCCTGATGAGACCTGATAAGCTAGGGTCAGATGGAAGGGGAGGAGGGCCTCCCCTATCAGTGGACTTAGAAAGGGACAGGGAGGAGATGAGAGAGGGAGGGTGGTATTGGGAGGGAGTAAAGAAGGGGGCTACAACTGGGATACAAAATAAATAAACTATACTTAATATAAAAAATTAAAAAAAAAAAGACTTCTGTCTCACAAGCTCTCAAAAGCCTCCTCACAACATTTCATTCATGGACTGTGTTCTGACATATGTCGCACACACACAAAAATATCATATCTGATCAAAAATAAAAAAAAACTAATAAAGGACAAAGAACAAGAAGGGAACGTACCACCAGCATCCCATCAGTGGTTCTAGTTTTGAATTATCAAAGGTAGAGTATGAAGTATGTGTGTTTAATATGCTAAAAAGAAAAGAAGAAAACCCCACAAAAGGTAGTTTTATCATGGAACACAAAACTAGTATGGGTATTTGTACAAATATATTGTGTAAACAGAATAAAATGCCCAAAGAAAAAGTAAAAAAAAAAAGTGGCTGTCAAGATTGCTCAGCAGGTAAAATCTGCCAATCCTGACTACCCAGGTTCTGTCTCTGGAATCCAATAGTGGAAAGAAAGAATTGAGTGCCAAGGTAGTCCTTTGACTTCCACTTCTCTGACCTCCAAACACCTATATGCCCTGAACATGAACACACACACTCTCTCACACAAACACTTACACTCATGTACATACATCCCAGAAACAGACACACAGGGTATATACTCACTCATAAGTGGATATTAGACATATAACATGGGATAAACATATTAAAATCTGTACACCTAAGGAAGCTAATCAAGAAGGAGGACTCTGCATGAGGTGCTCAATCCTCATTCAGAAAGACAAAGAGGATGCTCATCAGAAGAGGGAGAAAACAGGGAGCAGGACAGGAGCCTACCACAGAGGGCCTCTGAAAGGCTCTATCCTGCAGGGTATCAAAGCAGATGCTGAGACCTATTGCCAAACTTTGGGCAGAGTGCAGGGAATCTTATGAAAGAAGTGGGAAATAGTAAGACCTGGAGAGGACAGGAGCTCCACAAGGAGAGCAATAGAACCAAATCTGGGCACAGGGATCTTTTCTGAGACTGACACTCCAACCAAGGACCATTTATGGAAATAACCTAGAACCCCTGCACAGATGTAGTCCATGGCAATTTAGTGTCTAAGTGGGTTCCATAGTAATGGGAACAGGGACTGCCTCTGACATGAACTGATTGGCCTGCTCTTTGATCACCTCCCCTTCAGGGGGGTGCAGCCTTACCAGGCCACAGAGAAAGACAATGCAGCCATTCCTGATGAGACCTGATAGACTAGGATCAGAAGGAAGGGGAGGAGGACCTCCCTTATCCATGGACTGGGGTAGGGGTATGGGTAGAGCAGAGGGAGGGAGGGTGGGTGTGTGAGGGGAGGAAGGAAGAAGCTACAGGTGGAATACAAAGGGAATAAACTGTAATTAATAAAAAGAAAAGAAAAAAGATGAATAAATAAATGAATGAATAAATAAATACATAAATAGACTGTAAAAATTGAAATTGGCAAAGATGACTATTTTTGCTAATTAAGTGACAAACACTTGAGTTTACATTGCCTATAAATTGTGACAAGAAAAATACAAGAAAGAAAAAATATTGTTTATTATGTGTGTGGCACCGATGGAAAAAAAATCTTTAACAACATATTAGTAATTTATTCCAGGGATGAAATTTGGGTTTAATTTTGAAAAATCAATGTGATTCTTTAAATTTTAAGAGCAAAAAGAAGATAGAATGACATATTATTTGCTCAGTATATGCTGAAAAAAAATTACTTGAAAACTTTCAAAATGAATGCATATAAATAAGAGTTTGATTTTACCTAACCTCGCTTTATGTCCTTATACACTGTCTTAACAAGCCTGAAGAAACATTCATAAAAATGTACAAGCTATGCATATGTTCAGAACACCCTTGTATCCTCAGAAATACAAATTAAAAGGAATGGGTGTGGAAAGGAGGAAACTATTACATTCATAAAGGGCATGATCACATATAAATAAAATCTAATATCCCATAGAGATAAAATTATTAACAACTACTATAAAGAGATTTAACTGGTTCATTATACAAAAATTAATTGGGAATTTCCAGAATGGCAGACAACACTCAGGCATGGTTGTTCATAGTCTCCCATGATAATCTGGGGAAGCCTAAAAAACACCTATCAGAAAAATAGTGCCCTGTCCAAACAACTGAAGAAGAGGCTAGATTCACCAGGGAAAGGCTTGGAAAACCTCCCTACTTGGCCTTGGCACCAGCAGTTGGCAAAGCATAAATAAGATATCATATAAAAAAGATTTCCTGGGGCTGGCAAGATGGCTCCGTGGTTAAAGGTGTTTGGCACCAAGCCTGAGGATCTAGCTCAATCCTTACAATCTGTGTAGTGTGAAGAGAGAACCAACCCTGGGAGTGTACCATGGTACGAGTGCCCTAACACACACATACACGAACGAGAAAGAACTAAGACGTTAAAAAACAATTAAGACTTCTGCTGTTGGATGGCTCACTAGCCTGAGAACTTCTGTAAACTATCCTTCAGGAAAATCAGACCCTCAAGACAGTTCAGAAGCCTTGAGTCATATCTTCACAAAATTCAACGTGCTGCAAACATGGTGTAACCAAAGTACACATCACGACTTCCACACAAATTCTAACCAATTCTCAGGACAATGGGAAAACGCTATACAAGGGCAGAGATTTCAAAGCATTTGAAACAGAAGTTTCAAGAGCTTTCACATATGTGGCCAGAATGACAGGCCAACCTGTGAAGCGCTGTCCACCACCAGGACAACATTAGTAACCTGATAATCCAAAGGAAGAGTCAAAGTAAAGCTCATGAAAGGCACCCTGCCAGCAGCACGGAAGGAATGGGAGAGAGTCCAAACCAGAATGAACAAGCAAGAAAGCCAGTTTTTATATTCCGTATCTCCACACCTGCTCTGTCTTGTTTACTATCCAGCATTATCTTGGTGGACATGTTTTTACCCAGAGTTTTAGCCCCTTTCTCCTTTCTCTTTGCTTTTTTCCTTTTCCAAACACAGTCTAGCCAGATTTATAGAGTTCTTGTAGTTCAGTCTCCAGTGAAATTACCTGAATTTATCTCTCTTGCTTCTGCTTTTTTCCCCTTTTTCTTTTCCTTTCTGCTTGTACCCACAATAATGAAGACTACACACAATTCTCTCAATGTCCTTTTATTTACTAAATGCTTAGTGCTTAAGAAATAACTACTGTATAGTTGGTTATTACTCTATTTTTGTGTGGGTTTATCTCAAGCTAGTGACTACTGATACAAACAGTATTCTATTTGCAGGGGAGGACCACAGATAAAGAGTCTAGAGGCCTAAATACTAGTCCAAGGAATAGCAAAAAACAAAGCAAAACAAAAACAAACAAAACTGAGCTGTACCTCACTGAACACTGCAAATAGTTTCAACTGAAAGACAGTCAAAACATATTTAATGGAATACATTTTTGTAGTGGATATGTATATATATATAGTGGAAGTTTTGGTTATGTTACATAAATATGTTTTTTCAGTGTTATAAATAGAACAAGGACATCATGTAGTTGGAGGGTAGAGAGGTAGGGATGCATCTGGGAGGAGTTAAGAGAAGAATATAATCAAAATGCATTGTATGAAATTCTCAAAAATTTATTGAAAAAGCTATTGAAATCAGGATATAAATAAATTAAATGAAAATAAACTACAAAGAATCAATGAAATGAAGACTTGGTTCTCTGAAAATACAAAAAAGATTGACAAGCTCTTAGGCAAAATAACAAAAAGAAGGAAATAGAAGACCCAAATTAACAAAATTAGTGATTAAAAAAAGATATTACAACCAATACAGATGAATCATCAAATCATATGAACATATTTAAAAAATCTATATTTCACTAAATTAAAAAAATAAAAAAGAGCCAAGCATGGTGGTACACGCCTTTAATCCCAGCACTCAGGGAGGCAGAGGCAGGTGATTCACGGTGAATTTGAGGCTATCTTGGTCTACAAAGTGAGTCCAGGACAGCCAAGGCTACACAGAGAAACCCTGTCTTGAAAAAAACAAAAAAACAAAACCAAACAGAAAAAGAAATGGATGAATTTCTACAGGCATATAGTTAAAATTAAACATAAAATAAATCTCCTAAACAGATCTACAACCCACAACAAGACTGAAGCAGTATTAAAACATCTCCCAACAAAAACAAAACCCAGAACTAACTGGAATCACTGCCAAATTCTACCAGACTTAAAAAACTAACATAAATAATAGTCAAATTCTTCCATAAAATATAAAATAAAAGAATGCTTCTAAACTCTTAGGAAGCCATTATCACCGTTCTACAAAAACTAAGAACACTGAAAAAATAAAAAGAAACTTGCAGAACCAGCTCCATAATGAAAAGAGACACAAAAATTCTCCATAAAATGTTGGCAAACCAAATTCAAGACAGCATCTGAAAGGTCATTCATCATGATCAAGATGGCCTTATATCAGAGATGAGATGCAGGGATGGTTCAACATATGTGACTCAACAAATGTAATTCACCATGTAAGTAGACTCAAAGGCAGAAATTTCATCATTATCTCAATAGACAAAAAAAAAAAAAAAAAAGTTTTTAAAAAAACCTAACATCTGCTCACGATTTGTTTTTAAAAAGGAGGAAACAGGAGTAATCATGGCAAACTCCCTAGCAAGGGTACTTGAAAGATACAACCAAGGCTTAAGTTAAATGATGCACCTTCGTCTTGCAAGCAGAATGAGGCCTTGTCCATGAATCTTACTCTTTCTTTAATAACATAATGCCCTTTCTGGCTTGGTCTTCATGGCAGAAATATGGCTAAGACTTGGTTTTAAATTTTTTGGTGGGTCAACAAACCTGGGTAAGAATTCGAAAGCAAAAGCAATGTTAAAACCTATCAGAAACTATTTTTAAATGAAAATACACTGCAGGTAGCTTTTAAAGTTCTAAGCCGAAATATATATATATATATATTTTTTTTTTTTGCATAAAAGTTAAATTACTAATGAAAAGTCTTTACCAAGGGCAAGGGACAAGGAAGGATTAGACAAACTGCTGTTGTGTGACTCTGACTTAGGGGACTATCCATGATGAACCTATTATCTCTTTTTCCAGGCAAGATATTTACTGAATTCACTTTTAAACCACCCCAAACTGCAAAATGCAATTCATTCTTTGAATAATTGGAATGCAGTGTTGTGAATGAAATTTGATTGCTAGGGGAAAAAAAAGTTAGCTTTTTCTTATTAGCAAAGTACAGCTGAAAATGAAGGAAGACAAATAAAATAACAGCTTATTAATGGAATCTTGAAAAATAAATGAGGTTTCCTTAAATTTCTAGTGACTATGGAGACAGTGTTTATGCCACTACAAAAAAGACAGCTCTGACACAGCTGTAAAAAGCAGGAAGGGAACACATAAAAGTGGGTGTTAAACTGGGTTAAATTCCTCAAGCAACTCTCTAGAGAGGACTTCCAAAAAGAAAAGGCTGAATATTAGATCATGTCTTTGTACCAATATTTTTATAGTTGTTGAAGTCTTAAATATATAGGAGATATATAGGCTCATTTTGCCCCCAGAGGACAAGGGACTGTCAGAAACATCAGTGCAAAGAGTTGGGTCATAATTCAAGAAATAAACTTGGAGAAGAGGGTCTGCCCAAGAATGACTGTTTGTTAGGGATCACCAGTCCCTTAGCTTCTAAATAGTCACTAACTCATCTATAGAGTAGAAAATTTAATATAATTAAACACATTTCAATTCATGCTCTGAAAATCAAACTTGATAGCAGAAGCAATAGATTATCATAAGTAAGTTTTAATGATTCTCAGACTCCTAAACATGATATATGGGAAAACCACGAAGATTTCCCAAAAGCGCTTTGTAGATGACAGATCAGCCCTGATACTCTCACCATCACCACAGCCATCAGTTTATGTAAAGAGCATGCTGGAAGCACCACAAAAGTCAAAGGTATTCTTCCAGCCTACATGGACACCAGGCATGTATATGGTACATACATACATACAGGCAAGATAACAATACACATAAATAAAATAAAATAATTTTTTAAAGTCAAGGGTATTATCTTCCCTGAAAGTGAAATGAGCACCAATAGAGGCACACAGAGAAACTATAAAGAAAGATCCCAGCATCTCTCTCCGGGTGGATGTTTTCTGAGCGGCAGGTACTTACTTGCCAGAGAAAATATTGGTTAAACTCGTATTTTAGTAACTTGGCAGCTTATGTCCCTCCCCTGCAAGATGTTCAACATATTCAAATATAGGTGTGGATGCATGCTTCCTTTCTAGAGAATCACCAATGCCAAAGTTTGGTTAGATTTTGCATGATATTGAAGCAAGGAAAAAGGTTGCATGGATATGTTCTTTGGAGCTCAAGTGGACGCCATAAACAATAGCAGACGTCATCCCAAGGAAGGCCAGCCGTAAAGTGCTAGAGAACATTGCTCAGGAACCTTGCCGTCAAGGAAATGCTTCAAGGAATATCAGCAAGGGAAGATATCATCAGTATCAAGGAGAAACGTTTGGAAAGGTGTGTGAAATTTAAACCAGAAAGCTTTGGATTTTCCTAGTGTTATCACCAAATATCAGGGAAGTAAAGCAACATAAAGGTAACGAGTGTCTGGCAAAACCATTACAACTATATACGCCATTGAACTTATGGTGTGTAATTAAGCTGTTTAAGTTAAAATGGACTTTACAGTGTTTAAAGCAGAACACGATATCTTTTACGTTTGAGTGGCATGACTGTAACTCTGTTTCAAATCATAAAGGCAGGTGTAGGGTAGACATACCTGCAATCTGCTTGCCTCTGTCTCCTGGTGCTACGATTAAAGACGTGAGCCACCACGTTCAGCTTTTTTATTTAATTTCAAAAGAACTAAAATTGAAATATTCTCCCTTTTAATCACATAATTGCATATTCAATCATACATGAGATTTTTCCTTTTTTTGTTTTGGTTTTTCAAGACAGGGTTTCTCTGTATAGCATTGGCTGCCCTGGATTTGCTTTATTGACCAGGCTAGCCTTGAACTCACAGAGGTCCACCTGCCTCTGCCTCCCTGAATACTGAGATTACAGGTGTGAGCCAGGTGCCTGGTTAAGTGAGACTTCTTTAAAAAATAACTCCATTAATATACAAAGTGAATAAATTATAATAAATAATGATTAATAACAATATTTTTAAATATTCTATATTTTACTAAACAACAGTAAAATGTAATTTATTTATTCATTAACTTTTTCTGCTCATTCTTGGTTAGTGACATAAACCTATTTGGTAACATGTAAACCAATGGCTAAACGTCATCAACACCTGTAGTCGTACTCTATAGATGTGTAGGCTTCCTTTTACTATCCAGGGCCACCTCAGACAAGAGGGACCATGATCTTGGCCCTGTACTTTTTTTCCATTTTTTTTAATTTTTATTAATCACAGTTTATTCACTTTGTACCCACCCTATACCTCCCTCCCTCCTCCCCTCCCAATCCCACCCTCCTCTTCCTCACCCGTGTCTCTCTCCCAGTCCACTGAAAAGGGAGATCCTCCTCCCCTTCCCTCTGATCCCAGTCTATCAAGCCAGCTTCTCGGGCCTGCAGAAACTCCTCCGCAGTTCAACCTTCTGAGAGTTGAGTTTTCTAGATGTGAGCCTGTAAGCCTGGGGAGTAGCTGATGGTGAGTGGTTGTAGAACACGAGGAAAGAAATTAAGCAGGTGAGCTAAATTGAGTACTTCTTTGAGTATAGTCCCCCAGAAAGCTGAAAGGTAAGATGAAGCTGGGAGGCCACATCATTTTGACACAGAGCTTCACAAAATTTAAGCTTTTTAATTTCAAATAATTATGAAGTCCCAGTTTTCAAAGAAAATGAACAAAGCACCATTTTATTCAGCAGTCAGCTGCCTTCATTGACTATTTTAAACATTTAGACATATGGGATATGCACCTCCAGTTTATACTTCTCTGGCTCTGTCCTATGAGAGGCAGGCAGGAGAGATACCATCCATGTCATGTGACAGAAGCGTGGCTAAAAGAACACGGTCAAGTGATCAGTGAAAACATACATATCGTTCACTTTGAAAATAATCGAATCATTGTGAGATTGACTGATATATTCTCTGCTTTTAAAAATGGTTTGGTTTTTTTTTTTATTTCGAGCTCATATTCAAAACAGAAGCCATAATTAATCAGTTTTCTATCTGTCCACACTTATTCTAGGAAGTGGGGTCCTGTAACCACTGATGAGCAAACAGCAAAGATACTTGATCTGAGTTGGATGAATTAAGATACAGTTCAAAGATTACCCGGTCTCTTTTAGGCATATGACCCAATAAAGGAGGTAATGGGAAAATGAAATGGCTGATAGGTTTATCAGCAAATACAGTTCAGGAAGAGTTTGTTAATATAAAGAATCATGAAAGAGGTAAACAATCTTTACAGCCTACAAAAGAAGAGGACAAGGCTAAAAGCAGAGTGGCAGAGGCAGAGAGGCATAGAGAACAATGCGACATTAATACTGTTCTCAAGGACTTCAACCCAGATTTAGCGAATGACATCTGCATTAGTACTGTTGAATTCTAAAACGATGGTCTAATTGTCTTGAGGAAAAGACAAATAAATTGGTATTGCCATCTTTAATTCTGTAATTCTCTGATGACATTTGTATATAAGTTTATTTTTTCCCTTGTAAGGATCCTATGTTGTAGCTTCTGTCGCTATCACCATTTTTAGACAGGATATCTCTATAGTGTCCTGGCTGTCCTAGAACTCTCTATGTAGACCAGACTGACCTCAAACTCATAGAGGACTGACTGCCTCTGCTTCCATATTACTGGGATTAAAGGTATGAACCACCACACCCAGCTACTATCACCATTTTAAAATGAGGAAACTGAGGAACAGAGGTGGTAAATAAGTTGACAGATGCCATTCAACTTCTACTTATTTTTATTGGGTTAAAAGTTTAACACACATTGTGCTCCAGAGTCTACAAGCACCAAGATAATAATTTACAGGATATCATTCGTTTCTCCATAAATCAAAATAATCATATTTTAGAAAAGATTTGTTAGACCTCATAATTTATTTAGGAGTTATAGTAAGCAGAGTAAATACACTGTTCAACAGATGGAGTCTGAAAAAGCTGTAATCCCAAACTACCTGGAATTATGTGTTCGCTATGCATATTTAAAGCAATAAAACCTTCAACCTTCTTTGTGAAATGCCTCATTGACTATCTTTTCTCAGAAGAGTTACAAAGAAGATTGATATATGATAAAATCATCATGAAAATTAGAAGATTTATTTTAATTTTCCAATGAATAAGCAAACATGAACTAGAGAATAATAAGAGCAGACATTTATTATGCACAGCTACAGTAACTTCTTACCAGCAGTCTCTTTGCAGTTTAAAAGTACTTTGTATCTAACCTTCATCTTTCTGTAACATATATCGAGTAAACACATAAAAAGCTAAGATTATTGTGTGATCGAATTGAAATATCTAAGTTTTTTTATTAAAATCAATACCATTGTAAGATAACCCCTTAAAATGTTAATAACCAACAATGTAACAATAATAAGCAAAGTGCTGTGTTTGCAATCATAAAAATTAGGTAATAACAATCTACTGCTTACAGATGGAGCTCAGAAAAAACACAGGACAAAGCCTCTCCTGCAAAAGTACGCAAACTGTCTGAGAAAACAGAAAGGACACACACAAGAGAAGCGGAGAGTTATTCAATAGTGTCAACTATTATTTGTTCTACTATTTCACAGTATCTCTGGGGTTAGTGAGATGGCTTATGTAGTAAAAATTTCTGTCATCAGGCATGATGACCTTAATTCGATCACTGGACTCCACATGGTGGAAGGAAAGAACAGGCTCCCACAAGTTCTGACCTCCATATACACATTCTTACGTACACAACCACATGCGTACAAATAACTAGATAAATAAATGTACTTTTTAGAAAGTATTTTTAAAAGTTCCTTGTCAAATTTTAACATATAACAAGGAAGAGAGAAAATAGAGATACAACTGTCAAGGAAAATGTTGTGCAACAAGAAGACAGTCTCTACCTTACCCAACAATATGAGCAGCATTTCAATGAGTCTACAGAAGGGAGAAGCCAACATTGAGTTCCAGAGATGTATTATAAACTTACATTTGGAGACAGGTAGAATTTAGTGTGATTGTTCTCCCAACATCCTTTCCTGCCACCATGTGGACTAGAAGAAAATGTTCCGAATTCTAGAGATGAATCTTGCTAGGCCCAGGCAATAAGGATTATTCACTTTTCTTTCCTAAGTTACTAAGACAGATGTAGGCTTAAGCTAATCAATCAACCAATGATTGTCCGCTTGTCTGAGAAATTCAAGGGACAACACCTGATTTTCACCAAGGAAAAAATTTCCACCACATTAGTGATAAAGCAACTTGTAATAGACAGCTATTTCACGACAAGGGGAAAGAAGAAAGACAGAGAAAGAAAAGAAAAGGAAGGAAGGAAGGAAGGAAGGAAAAGAAAAGAAAAGAAAGAAGGAAGAATATAGGGAAGTGCATGAATCTCCTTATAGGCATTCTTAAGTACTGATATGTGAAAAGTGATTCTTCAGAATCACCAGAAATACAGATGTGTTTCAGATGTATTATCAAAACACAATATCACTGACCTGGGATTTTATTTACAGTCCTTAATGTAAAATGTATCTCTTATAAAGAGGAAATTTGTTTTTTAATTGCATGATACTTTCCTAAATAAATCAACAAAAAAAAGAAATGCATAGGGAGAGTTTGCAGAGTGTTTCCAATGCATAAAATATCCACGGCCTACTTCACATCAATAATTACCACTGTCATAAAACTGAAACATGATTTTCAATATATCTATCTCAAAAGTTTTTTGAGAGTCTGGATTATATATATATATATATATATATATATATATATATAATATATATATATATATATTATAATGTACAATGAGCTTTTAGAAAAAATATAAACATAATCGCACTAAAATAAAATCAGTACTGAACCAGTTAATGATATGTATAGTCCCTTCCAAATAGTGAATTTTATGAAAAAGCAGTTTCTGAAACACCAAGGAGACCAGCCATAAAGCTTTGAAAACCAACCAAGGAGACCAGCCATAAAGCTTTGAAAACCAACCCAAGCACCTTTGAATCATTTTTCAACCTATTTGGAATATTTTATAAGCGAAATCAAACTAAAAGACTTACACATGTTGTTAAATAAAACATTTCCGCCACAGATAGGCTACCTTTCTAGGAGCTGGTTAGAAAGGCATCTTATGCTCATGGAACCATACGGGCAAATGCTGCGTCTGTTGGTTGTCCCACAGAAATATGTGGGACATAGGCCTGATGACATCATGTACCCTCTTCTCAGAACAGAAGTCAAGATGGGAGTGGGCTGGAATCCTTCTCCTACTGGCTAGCTCCAGTGTGAGATGCCACACAGGCTGCTAAGGGAGCATTGGCATCAATAGCCTTAACTCAGCTGTGTACCCATGTGCAATAAAATCCTCATAGACTATGATTATCTGCACCAGATCTGCACAACATGCTGTCAGTGAAGGGGAGAGGCGCTTGAGGACTCACCTCTCTGAGGATTTATACACAGTTAATGATTAATAGAAGGTAGAGACATGATGTAGACCTCATAATTTATTTAGGAGTTATAGTAAGCAGAGTAAATACACTGTTTACATTATCAAAGATGTAGCCATTGATAAGGTGCTCATCTTACTATAATCAGCCATATTGGAACTCCCTGGTCACACACACACACACACACACACACACACACAAAGACAGACACATGCAGACATGAAAGTAAAATGTGTATGACGTGGGAAGAGGAAAGGCATTTAGGTGGGAACAAAAGATGGTAACAGGAGTGTACTATTTCATTTTGGGTTGTGATAAAGCACTGACCAAAAGAAACTTGGGAAGGAATGGATTTATCTGGCTTACCTGTCCTGATCACAGTCCATCCATCATTAGCAGAAGTCAGGGCCGAAACTCAAAGCAGTAAACTTGGGGCAGGATCAGAAGCAAATGTGGAGTAACACTGCTTACTGGCTTTCTCCCCCTGGCTTATTCAGCTTCTTTTCTGATACGCAAAAGCCAACATGCCCAGGGATGGCACGGCCTAACAGTGGGCTGGGCCCTCCAACATCACTCATCCATCAAGGAAATGCCCCACATACTTGCCCAAAGACTATCCTGATGGAGGAAATTCCTTACTTGAAGCTCCTGCCCTGATAACTCTAGTTGGTGTCAGGTTAACAAAAACTGATCAGCAAGGGGTGGGAGGAGGTTGAACATAATGAAAGCACATTACACAAAATGTTTTAATTAAATCCACTGTGTGTAACTAATGTACGCTAATAAAACATTAAAAGTAAATAATAAAATGGCTAAATAGAACTCCCATTTCGAATGAGGAACTACCCCATATCCTTTCACATAACAGTTAACAATATTTTTGTAATACTCTGAATTTCCTTTTCTTCCCCCTTGAAAATCTATCCATTTCATTTGCAGCTTGTAGTTTGAAAGAAAATTTAGGTCATGTAACCGTCCTCCTTTCTGCTATCCTAGTTTCCAAATCTCTAAGTTTCATTATTTTACTTTCAGTCAGCACAATATAAATACACAAAATCAATACTCAATTTGATAGATAGAGAACTAATTTTAAAAGCCTTATTTTTATCAAACTGTATTACAAATGTTATCTTCATTTTAAATTACTCATTGCTTTAAAATTACCCATTACCCATATTACTCATTGTTTTAAAATTCTTTTCACCTTGTTTTTAACATATTACTTCACAATGTCAACAATAGATTACCTATATTTTTCTTATTATTTTACTCTTTCAGTTTTGAATTGACACATTAATTACGTATACTTCTAGTGCCTCATATAATTCAGAATTGTATATTTAATGTATAGTGATTAGATCATGATAATAGATGTAACACATCTCATTTCTTGTATAAGGAAAATTCAACTAGCTATTTTGAAATATACACTCAGTTGTTGTCAACTTTAGGGAACCTCCTGTGTGACAGAACATGAAAGTTATTCCTCCCGTCTATCTACTCGTACATACAAGTGAGGAGGTGTTTTTCTTTGTCAGTGTTCTATTGCTGTGAAGGGACACCATGACCATAACAAGTCTTATAAAAGAAAGCATTTAACTAGGGTTTGCTTACAGCTTCAAAGGTTTAGTACACTATCATCATGACAAGAAGCATGGCAGCTTTCAGACAAACATGATTCCTGGGAGGTAGCTGAGAGTTCTCCATATGGTTCAGAAGGTAACAGGAAGTCACTGAGCCACTTAGGCTTAGGCTTCTGAAACTCCAGAGCCCACCCTCAGTGACACACTTCCTAAAACAAGGACACATCTACCCCAACAAGGCCACACCTAGTCCAACAAAGCCAAATCTCCCAGTTCTTTCAAGTAGTGCCACTCCCTGGTGACTAAGCATCCACATCCATGGAATTCCACTCCCTCACCCCCATAGATTTATAGCCATATCATAATGCAAAAGTACATTCAGTCCAGCTTCAAATGTCTCCATAACCTATCATAGCCTCAACACTGTTTAAAAAGCCAAAGTTCAAAGTCTCTTGTGAGACTCATGACAGTCTCTTAACTATAACACCTATAAAATCAGAATCAAAAGGCAGATCACCTACTTCCAACATACACTGGCACAGACTATACAGTGCCATTCCAAAAGGGAGGAAAGGAGCATAAAGAAAAAATACTGAACTAAAGCAAGACCTAAGACCTCTGCATTATCATGTCTGATGTCAAAGCACTTCTCAGATCTCTAATTCCTTTCAGTTTTGTTAACTACAACAGATGTTTCTCTCCTCAGCCACTTCCTCATTCTGGTTAGCAGCTCTCCTTGGCAGATTTCCCACAGCTCTGTCTTCTCCAACTTCATGGGGACTCCAACAAAATGCAGGCTTCACCTTCACAGCTTCATTCAATGGCCTCTCTGGACCTCCATGCAGGGACTCCCTTAACACATTCCTGGTCTCAGAGGCTTTCCTGAGCCTTAGATGGAGATTCACAATCCCTATCTTGTATCCTTGACTCTAAAGCCAAAACTGCATGCGCAAAGTTGACAAGTTCTTCTGTTTTCTGAGACTGGAATTTGGCTCCTTGTTCAAATACATTTTCATGAGTTACTTGTTTTTGAGGTTTCCTTCACTTCTTAATCTTATCTTTAATTTCTTTTCACAAGTTGGAAGATTAGCTGGGTGGGGTCTTACCATTAGGTTGTCACTTCCTTTATTTCATTTAACATCAATCTTTCTAAACTTTTTATTTCTTTAAACACTGCAATTCGTCTCATTAAACTTCCTTGTGCCCCTTTTCTCAAACTGCACATTTTATATTTTTCCTTGCTCATAAGAAAAACCACTAATAACCACATGACAGAGTCAACATTAGACTGTCTTGAAATCTCTTCTGC
Source organism: Meriones unguiculatus (assembly GCF_030254825.1). Taxonomy (NCBI): domain Eukaryota; kingdom Metazoa; phylum Chordata; class Mammalia; order Rodentia; family Muridae; genus Meriones; species Meriones unguiculatus. The sequence goes on from NC_083367.1 coordinate 53,716,409, forward strand.
CAATGCTCTTAAAGCAAAACTCTTCAATTTAGTCTCAGGCAGCTTTTTTTTGGACAAGGGCAGAAAGTAGCCACATTCTTTGCCAAAATATCACAATATTAGTCTTTAGGCTCTTTACTAATATTCTTTCTCCTCCAAAACCTCTTGAGCTGGGCTATCATAATATTCATTACTCTCAGGACCACTGTTTTCAATGCTCCTCCAAGTATGGGTCCCATCTAAAGCATTCAAATGCATTCTTAATACAAAGTCCCAAAATCCATACACAAACAATCAGCAAAGTCAGGCCTGTTACAGCAACACCCTGCTCCCTGGTACCAACTTCTGTTTTAGTTGGTGTTCTGTTGCCATAAAGAGGCACTATGACCATGGCAATTCTTATTAAAAGAAAAAAAAGCATTTAACTAGGGCTTGTCTCTTAGGGTTTCTACTGTTGTGAAGAAATAATAATAATGATGATAATAGAAGACATTTAATTGGGATGGCTTATAATTCAAAGATTTAGTTTATTATGGCAGTAAGCATGGCAGCATGCAGGCATAATGCTGGAGAGGTAGCTGAGAGTTCTACATAAGAATGAGCATGTAACAGCAAGTAACTGAGTCATTAAGTTTGTCTTGAGCTTCTGAGATCTCAAAGGCCACCCCCAGTAACCCACTTCCTCCAACAAAGCCACTCTACTCTAGCAAGCCCATACCTCCTAGTGGTGCCACTTCCTAAGAGCCCGTGGGGCCATTTTTGTTCAAACTACCACAGCTTGCTTACAATTTCAGAAGTTTAGTCCATTATCTTCATGGCAGGAAGCATGGACACATGCAGACAGACAAGATGCTGGAGAAGTAGCTGAGATTTCTACATCTGGATCCACAGGCAGCAGGAAGAGAGAGCCTCTGGGCCTGGCTTAGGATTCTGAAACACCTAAGCCTACCTCCAGTGATACATTTCTTCAAACAAGGTTATACCCATCCCAACAAGGCCACACCTACTCCAAAAAGGCCACACCTATTCCAACAGGCCACATCTCCTAATCCTTTCTGATAGTTCCATATGTTATAAGCATTCAAATCTATCACCTTATGAGGGCCATTCTTATTCAAATCACCAGAGTATTGTTAACATTTATTTTAAGATGAAAAAGTCTGCTCTTGCCTCAGAGTTATTTTCTAACTCACATGCTGGCAGTAATGGATGTTGAGAGAGTGACAAGACACAAGAGGATATATTTGTCTTTCTATGCCTGATACATTACTAAACAAGATGTCTTTAGGTTCTTTCATGAGGCTGCAAATGTTATCATGTTTATGACTTAAAAAACATATTCTAATGTATATAGATAAAACACTTTACCTGTTCACCCATCTGTAGATATCTTTGTTGATTTCATATCTTTGCCACTGTGACAGTGCTATAGTATACATCAAGTACAGGTTGGAAATATACCCAGTAGTAGATTGCTTGAGCACATGGTAGTCCTATTTCTAGTTACCTCGTAAAAATGTATACTGTTTCTCATAATAAACATGCTAATATACAGTGTTTGAGAGTTCTACTTTTCCCATAAGTTTGTCAGCTTTTGGTACTTTTTAAGAAAATTTCATAAATTTTTAGTTTTTGGAAATCTCACCCATGAGTATATTGTATATGTTGTATTTATATCACTTTTAGCCCTTTCTTCCCACTCTTCACCCCCAACTCCCTCTTAGATGCATTACCTCTTCTCTATAATTTTTATGTATACAAATGAATACATATATTCTACTGATCCATTTAGTGTTGCTTAGGTATACATTGGTTACTAGCCATTCAACTAGACTAAAATACTATTTCATTATGGTTTTGATGTATATTTTATAGACACAACATGTCAAAACAGTTATTCTCTTTTTTCCTTGGTTTTATTTGTTCTTTGAGAATTTCAAAAATATATTTTGATCATAGTTACCCCTCCTCCAACTCCTCTAAATCAACCTTTCCTTGTCCACTGGCCCAATTTTATGTTCCTTTTCATGTTTAAATGCTTCAGATCTCATCTATGCTTCCCATATACTTGTGGATATGTGGCCATCACTGGAGGGTGGCCAACACCATACCCTTAAAGAAAATCGACTTTCCATCTCCAAGCCATGAAGAGCTTCCAACAGTTCCTTAGCTAGGTGTGGGACACCTTCCATTTCCATGCTGGAATTCTGCCTAACTTGAGCTTGAAAAAGTCTTGTACCCACTGTTTTAACTGTTCCAAAAGCATATGTAGACCTGCCCCGCTATGTCTGGAAAACACTGTCTCCTGGTCATCATACACTGCCTCAGGCTCTGACACTTTTTCTGCTCCTTATTCCTACTATAAAAAGAAGCTTCTCTGATGAGGATTGACAGATGTACTAATCTATGGCCATAATAATAAGCCGTTTAATATTATGTCCATTTAGCAGACTAATAATAGTAGGTTCTCTGCCATAGCCTGTACCTGTCTAGCCACAGATTCTTGGCCCAGTTAATGGTAGGAGTAGTGGTTATAATGAGAATGTCCACTCATGGACTCACATTTTTAAATACTCTGTCACCAGTTGGTAGAACATTTTTGGGAAGGAGTAAGAGGCATTGTCATAGTATTTGTGTTAGTGATGGCCAACTTTGGGGTTTCAAAAGCCCATGCCATTCTTGGTGAAATTCCTCTCTTCCTCTCTTTTCTTTTTTGCCCTCTCTCTGCCTTGTGGCTGAAGATCAGATGGATCAGATATAAGCTCTCACCTACTGTTCCAGTTCCATGTCATGCTTCCTACCATGATGGTCTCATAGACTCTATTAAACTTTGGAAAAGTGAGAGCAAGATTAAATTCTTTATTTTGTAAGTTGTCTTGGTCATAGTGTGCCATAACAGCAATATAAAAGTAACTGAGATAATAGGTATGAGCTTCAACTTGTGGAATGGACCTTAACTCAGATCAGAATGTGGCTGGTTACTCCCATGACATTTGTGCCACCATCGCATCACTGTGCATGCCTTGACATGCTAGTCGTATTTGTAGCTCACGGTGTTCACAGCTGAGAAAAGGTGGTGGTTTTCTTCTCCTCCAGTAGTATGCACAGCACTTGCTAGAACTCTGAAAGCTAGGCAATATGGATGAAGTTTCCACTGAGTACCAGCTTGAATTTTCTGTGCTCTATGACCCAAGCATGTAGTATTATCTACAACAGGGTTTTAGCATCAAGTTCTGGAGAGTAACCAAGAATATTGGCAATGTCCTTCAATGTTTGAAAGTCTTTGAATCCTTGCTTGCCAACAGTTTCAAAAGAAATAATCTGTTCATGGCACTGGGCTACTTTTTTTTTTAATTTGTTATCCTGAGGCATCTAGTGTACTCACCACTGTAGTATAATTACATTTAAAGCCCTTTGATATGTTTATGTTCATATTTTAGGAAGCTTCTACAACAGTAGATTTCCATATGACATTTTCATAGGTTTTTAATGTATTTGATTCTCTTTGTCTTCTATCCTCCACCCTATTCTTCCATCCTCCTCCCTATTTAAATATCTGTGTACCATTACACCACTTTAGTCCTTACCACTATGTTCTATCTTCACTCCCTTGAAATACTCCAATGACACCTTACAAAATGTTTTACATGATCATTCCTACATCCACCATGCTTTCAACAAAAAGGCTTATAATACACATCAAAGAAAAGACAGCATCTTCAACACTTGGTACTTTTCAGACTAGATAATTATATGTAAAATAATAAAACATAGAGACAGAAACTGAAGCAGAAGCCATGGCAAAATGTTGCTTACTGGTTTGCTCCTCATAGCTTGTTCAGCCTGCTTTTATATACTGTCCAGGAAGACCTACCCAGGAATGGCACCATACCCTGGAATGGGCCTGCTCACATAAATCATTGATCAAGAAAATACTCAACAGGCAGGCCAATTTATTGGGAACATTTTCTCAATTGAAGTTCCTTCTTCTGAAATAACTCTAGCCTGTGTCAAGTTGACATAAAAACTAGCCAGCACATCTATTAAACGTGCTTTTAGCATGTCTTCTCTGCAGTTTCAGAGAATGTCCTCAGGCAATTTACAACCAGAACTTTAAAATTATTTTTTCCAATTTCTGGAGCCATTCATTGGCTTTCTATATTAGTTACTGTCTCACATTGTAACAAAATACATAGCAAGAAGCAGAATAAGGAAGAAGTGACTTATTTTGGATCACAGTCTGAAGGAACTACCCTAGAGAGGGAGGCATTTTGGCAACAAAAAAGCCCTTGGATATATTGGGCAGAAACATAAAGCTGCCACTCACTTTGCATCGGTAATCAGGAAGTAGAGAGAGTTAATGTTGACATTAAACTCAGTTTGTGTTTTTTTTTTAATTTATTTATTTATTTATTATGTATACAGTATTCTGCCTGCATGTATGCCTGCAAGCCAGAAGCGGGCACCAGATCTCATTAAAGATAGTTATGAGCCACCATGTGGTTGCTGGGAATTGAACTCAGGACCTCTGGAAGAAGAACCGGTGCCCTTGAACGCTAAGCCATCTCTCCAGCCCCTCAGTTTGTGTTTTGTTTTGTTTTGTTTTTCCTATTTTTATTCAACCCAGGACTCCAGTCCATGTGATGGTGCTGCCTCAGGTAGGTCTGCCCTCCTCAGCTGAACTCTCTGGAAATGCTTTCATCCACATACTCAGAGATGTGTCTCGGGCGTTTCCAAACAAAGCCAAGTTGACAATGAAGATAAATCATGAAAATAGCATGCTAGACTCTTTCAACCTCTCAAAACAATTGGCTTTAAGGACTATATGAGACCCTGAAATTTAATGATAATAACTGCCTATCATACTAGTAACTTAAGAATTCTTTTGAATTCCATGTAATGTGCTCTTATATGCTTCATCATTATGATATCCAACTCCTTTAAAAGTTTTAGAGAATTTAAATTTATTTAATCAAGAGCCTGAATGGTGTCACACACCTCTAATTCTATCAGGTAAGAAGCAGAGGCAGGAAGATTATGAGTGAAAGGCCGGATTGGGTATAATACATAGTAAGAACCTAGCTGATACAAAGTTATTTAATCTTTTAACCATTTTAAATTAATCTTTTAGCTAACTTAGGGTAACATAACAAAATACTTCAGATTGGGCAGCACATACAGCATAAATTCATTGTCTCATAATTCTAGAGAGGTAGACAGGATCAGACTGGTGTGACTCTGGTGAGGGCTTCCTTCCTTGACTGACAGCAACATTTCTTTGAGTGTTCCATAGCCGTCCTCAATAGAAATAAGAAAGTAAGCTCTCTGCTGTTTTTTACCATAAGAACAGAAATCCCTCACAAATGTTAGCTTTGTAACTTTCTTAAAACGTATTTGTGCCTCTACAACATAAAGATCTTATCATGTTGTGCTTATGAAGTTTCAAAGGACATTATTTAGTCAGTAGACTTTCCTTTATTATCCCAGACTATCCTTCATAGCCATTAGGATATCTACTGTTAAAGGTATGGGGGGTAAGGACTGGTCATAGAGACAAAGACTGTAACTGTCCTGCACTGCAGGTGAGAAATTAAAATGGTGCAATTGTAGAAAATCAATATACTATTACCACATGACTCAGCCAATTTACTCCTAAGTATATATGCTATTACGGTTTGAATATAAAGTTTCTAAACATTTCCAAGCTCAGGCATTGTTTTAGGAGATTCTGCAAATTTAGATTATGGAGACTTAGAAGGTATAACTACACTTCACAAGGCAAGTCACTGATAAACAATGAATGATATAAGCCACAAAGAGCACATATTATATGATTTTTATTCATAAGGGGTAGCTAGAATATAGAAGCTCATAAACAGGAAGCACAGTGGAAGTTACCAGGACTGAGAGGCAAGGGCAGTGGTTAATAGGTACAGTTTCTGTCTGAGACGATGAAAATCTTCTAGAATAGATAGTAGTAATAGTTATACTGTTACATATTACTTATTACTATTACATATTACATATACTTAATGCAATCAAATTATACAATTAATATAGCAAATTTTATTATAAATAAATATCATAACATGCACACACTCATACACACACACACACACACACACTCATCATTCCCAGCTTATTCCAAAACTGTAGATTTCTCCAGTGGCCTACTTCTTTTTTTTTTTTTTTTTTTTTTTTTTACCTGTGATTTTTTTTATTTTTATTTATTTTTTATAAGTTACATTTTATTAACTCTGTATCCTAGCCGTGTCCCGATCCCTCATTCCCTCCCAGTCCCTCCCTCCCTCCCTCATCTCCACCGTGCCCCTTTCCAAGTCCACTGATAGGGGGGACCTCCTCCCCATTCATCTGATCCTGTTTTATCAGGTATCTTCAGGACTGGCTGCAAAGCCCTCCTCTGTGGCCTAACAGGACTGCTCCTCCCTTCGGGGGTGGGGAGACCAAAGAGCCAGTCATTGAGTTCCTGTTAGAAATAGGTCAGCCGCTTTCGACCCAGAGAAGAGCATGTCTGGTTGCATGTGGGTTGATGCCCCAGGTCCCGCCTCTGAGAAAAAAGGTATCAGACAGGTCTGATGCTCTTTGGGTGGATGACACCTAAATGACATCGGTACAAAGTCCCAATTTATTTCTAATATCAGAGATCAGACCTCTACTCTTGCCTGATGCGTCTAAAACAAAAAGGGGGAACTGTAGAGAGCTGCGGAATGCTATGCCTTAAAGATGGAGCTGGTTTCCGCCTTCCATCTTCCCGATGGTGAGTGCTCTCTGTCACAAACAACTCCACATTTGGCTAAGGCCAAGGATCTGACTTGCTTCCATGTATGTGGACCTATCTGCATTGCCCACGTGGCACGCCTGGGTTGGCTACCCAGAGGCTATTTAAGCTGTGGGCTGGCTTTCCCCAGGGTTCGAGGATTGTTCAAGGTTCCTGAATAAACTGCATTGAAAAAAAAAAAAAAAGAAATAGTCCCTGTTCCCCTCACTTTGGGAAACCAATTGGTTACTGAGCTACCACAGGCTACATCTGAGTGGAGGTTCTAGGTTATATCCATACATGGTCCTTGGTTGAATGTCAGTCTCAGAAAAGACCCTGTGCCCAGATATATTTGGTCCTTGTGGAGCTCCTATCCTTTCCCCATCAGACTAACTCCCCTTCTTTCTTATGATTCCCTGTACTCTGCCAAAGCTTTGGTCATGAGTCTTTGCTTTGAAAACACTGCTAGTTAGAGTCTTTCAGATGCGCTCAGTAGACTCCTGTCATACGTTCAATGCACATCCCATCTGTCTTTCTAAATGAGGATTGATCATCTTACCCCATGTCCGCTCAATTGATTATCTTTTTTAGGTGTATAGATTTCATTATGTTTATCATATCTTATAGGTCTATATAAATGAGTATATCCCATGTTTGTCTTTCTCCTTCTGGGATATTTCACTCAGAATGATCTTTTCTAGATCCCACCATTTGCCTGCAAATTTCATGATTTCCTCCTTTTTGATTGCTGAGTAGTATTCCATTGTATAAAAATACCACAATTTCTGTACCCATTCCACCGTTGATGGACATCTGGGTTGTTTCCAGGTTCTGGCTATTACAAATAGAGCTGCTATAAACATGGTTGAGCAACTGTCCTTTTTGTGTACTTGAACAAACTTTGGGTATATACCTAGCAGTGGTATAGCTGGGTCTGGAGGAAGCACTATTCCTATTTGTCTTAGAAAGCGCCAGATAGCTTTCCAGAGTGGTTGTACCAGTTTACATTCCCACCAGCAGTGGAGGAGGGTTCCCCTTTCTCCACAACCTCTCCAGCATGTGTTATCGCTTGAGTTTTTCATCTTAGTGGCCTACTTCTTAAGGAAATATGTATGCATGTTCTATCAGTTGGTAAGATTTTAAAATACAAAATTAAAAATGACAGCAATTTCCCCTTTAAAGCATGTTTGGAGCATGAATGCTTATTATAAAGAGCACTCAGTTACTGAAGAACTGCTTGTATGAATAGTTTTGAATTTTAAGCTGGCCTCTGAAGTTATCTCCATGATTCAGGAGCTGAGCATAAGTGAACAGCGACATACCATCCAGGGTTTGTTCATTCACTTTTGCTTTGTGGGGGGCAGACAACCATGTAGTGAAACACGCTCACTGAGAAAGCGAGGACAGCACTGAATGCTAAAGGGACACCTGGGTTTCATACAGTTGCAAACTGGTTCTTTCCAATACCTGTCTTGGTGGAAACATGCTCTGTAATCTCCCTAATTCCTTAGTGGAGAGCTGTCCACCTCCCTCTGTTATCATGTGTTAGTTTTCATGTAAAAATGACAGCTAAATAAATGGCAATAGCGTAAGTTTTACAATAAAAAAAAATGTATAGCTTGAAAGTAATTACTTGGGAAATGAGAAGTGTCCTAGAGCTCAATTGAAAGTTCTCCTACCTTAGGCAGGCATTAACTTGACATAGAGTGCTAGACCCATGGTCACACAACACTTCTACTGAGTCAATGGCACCAAAGAATGAAATCCACAGTCCACAGATTCCTGCCTACGTGGTGGCTAACAACCATCTTTAACACCCATTCCAAGGATTTTGATGATCTCTTCTGGCCTCTGTATTGCAGGATCATAGTGTATAGACATATATATGGTCAAAAAGACCATAAAAGTAATACATCTAAAAAAAACAACAACAGTGATTGCCTTCACATGTGACTAAGCTTAATGCATTTAACTTATTGTATGTTATTTATATGAGTGTTGTATGTATGTATCGTGTGTATGCCTGGGGCCTGCAGAGGTCAAAAAAGTCCATCAGATTCCCTGGAACAGGAGTTACTGATATGAACCACTATATGGGTGCTGGGAACTGAATCTAAGTGCTCTGCAAAAAGAGAGGATGTTTAATATCTTTTTTCTTTTCTTACCTAGATTACAAGGAAGATGTTGGTTGAACATATTTTGTCTCCAGTTTGCAGGCTTACCAAGGCACCTACTTTTGACCTTGCTAGCAGAGGCTTGTCACCTCTAAGAGGCAGTGTATCTGATACTGCAGACAGTAAACCTCTTATCTTGAAGGAATAATCCCATAACCTAATGCCAATAGGAAAATAATAAACTTAGATAATCAACAAGAAAGATTGTACCCTTCCAAACACTCGGTTAATGGGGAAAGAGGGAAGGAGTCTGTATTCAAGAATACAAAAACTGCTCTTTGAACTCATATAAACATTGGAGAAAACGAGAATGTTAATCATGCAGGGTGTCTCCTCTATGGAGAAAATAAAATACTTGTTTTCTTTCTAGAAGGTTTGGAGTATATTGTTAATGACCTTTGACCTTTGCTATCTGTAGAGTCAGACCTCATCCAGATCCTCCAGAATGCTTATCCCAGTCTCAGTCTGGTGATGAGGCCAGAAATTTCTTTGAGCAACAGATTTTAATTTTACATGGGAGGCTGGAAAATCTAGGTTCCAAAGTCAACAAGGGATAACAGCAGAAGTTCCAACAAGGTAGACAGAATCACAAGCAGGCAATGAAAGTAGATAGGACAAAAGCAAAAGTTTTCCCCATGGTTGTCTTTATATCTGGGATGGTGCCTGGAAGATGCTGCTGTGGGTATAGTGTTCTTGTGGAATGTATACAATTTACTCTTGTTCATTCATGAGGCTGATTTCTCTACCCCGCTATCTGGTTTCAATCCGAACATTGTGTTGTGATGCTTATTCTAAGCATCACCTGTCTCAAGTTTGTGTAAACATGCTACCATTTGTTCTTGGTATTGTCAATAAAACTGACCAGCCAGTGCAGCAATGGAGAGAATAGGGTGGGTCATCCTGGTCCAGAGGCAAGGAGAAAGAAGTGAGTGGGAGGAGTGCTATGAAGAGAGCTCTGAGAGGAGAGGACCTGGAAATACTAGGAGAGTTGAACCAGACCTAAGATATGACTAAAAGCAAGTATAATGTGGGAAATCTGAATGGGAGGAAACTATGACAGCTTGGAGGCTTAGGGTGGAGTAATTATTGCCCAGCATTGTGCTTTAGATTAATTAAATAAATCCTAGTCTCTGTGTGGTGATTTGGGTATACAGCTGGTTTAGGAATAATCAGCAACATGCTGCCTATGCTGCAAGAGAGGCTTCCCCTACAGTTAATGCTTCCAGGAAACACCCTGACATACCCACACAGGGACATGCTTCTTGGTTCGCTCCAGATTCCAGAGCCATTCAAACTGACAACCATCAACAGTTTAAAAACAAGCGGTGTCCCCTAGATTAGAAGACCATAGTCTCTGCTAAAATAAAAGATGAATAGAGATATCATTCAGCTTACACCCTTACTTTCACAAGACAAAATAGATGGGAACTAGGTCAACTGATTCATGATTAAAAATTCTCATGCTGTTTAAACACAAAACAGGATATTTTTTTTCTTTTCATTAAAAAAAATAAAAATGGTGAAACTGTAACCAAAATTATATTCATAATTTACTTGGTAAATTTATATAAAGTGCTACCATGAAGGCATCATAAAAAGTGGAAATAAAATCTAAAATAATAACAATGTATTTAAGCCACCTTTCCACCAAAACACAAGTGTTGTGAAAATCACCACAAACTCATAGCAAAAACGGGAAAAGACTCATACCAATATTGCCCCCTTTAAATGCCAGATTTGGGGAAATCCACAGGGACTAGCCATCTGATCTACAGATATAGTGAGATCAACTAACAAACCATTGAAAAGTTTGATAAGATGGCTGCTGATGTGGGAAAAGACTCCTTCAAGGACATCTGTGCCTTGAATAAACTGAAAGCTGAGCATAAGCATGTTGTCACAATTAACATGTCCTGTGGAAATTAGAGACAAGAAAAAAAAAATTATGGTCATTTATAGCCAAGACACAGAGACTTGATTTTAAAAAAAAAAAAGAAAAAGAAAAAGAAAAACCATGACTACATCTCAGGAAGATTGTACTGTCTGATTGCTGCTGGTGTTGGTGAATTTGAAGCTGGTGACTTGAAGAAAAAGCAGACCCCTGAGCATGAACTTCAGGCTCAGACCCTCCATGTGAAACAGCTAATTGTCAGTGTCAACAAAATGGATCCCATGGGGCTACTCTATAGGCCAAAAAGATAAGAGGAAATTGTTAAGGAACTCAGCATCCACATTAAGAAAATTGACAACAAACCTGACACAGTAGTATTTGTGCCAATTTCTGGCTGTGATGATGACTGCATCCTGGAGCCAAGTGCTAACATGCCTTGATTCAAGAGATGGAAAGTCACCCACAAAGACTGCAGTGCCTGTGTGATCACGCTGCTCTCAGCTTTGGATTGTATCCTACCACCAACTCACCCAAATGACAAACCTTCACAACTGACTCTCCAGGATGTCTGTAAAATTGGTGGTATTCATGCTGTCCCTCTGCACAGGTGGAGACTGGTCTTCTAAAATCTGGCATGGTGATTACCTTTGTTCCAGTCAATGTCACAACAGAAATAAAATCAATTGAAATGCACAGTGAGGCTTTGAGGGAAGCTCATCTTGGGGATAATGTAGGCTTCAGTGTAAAGAAAATGTCTGTCAAAAACATTAGTTGTGGCAATGTTCCTTGTGTCAGCAAAAAATTACCCACCACTGGCTACACTGCTTGGGTGATTATCCTGAATCATCCAGGCCAAATTAGTACTGGCTATGTCCCTGTACTGGATAGTCACATGACTCACATAGCTTGCCAGTTTGCTAAGCTAAAAAAAAAAAAAAGGCATTGATCACCCTTTGTCAATAAGGTGGAAGATGGCCCAAAATTCTTGTAAACTGATGATGCAGTCATTGCTGATATGGTTGCAGGCAAGCCCATGCGTGTCATGAAACCATCTTTTGCTGGGTGATTTTTGCTGTCAGATGAGTCAGATAGTTCCTGTGGGTATCATCAAAGACCTGTACAAGAAGGCTGCTGGAGACAACAAGGTCACCAAGTCTCCCCAGGAATCTCAGAAGCTAAAAGAGGATCATCTGTAACATCTGCCCCCCCAAGCTTACTCAGTGGTGGAAGGAGGCTTCAGAACTGTCCCAATTTTTCATTTAAGTATAATAGTAAAAGAGGGGCAATGATGGCAATGTAGGATAAAACCTTCAGAAGGAGAGAAGACTATTTTGTGAACTTTGTGTCTGTGTATGTGTGTGTGTGTGTGAAAGAGAGAGATTTAAGGTATTTGTTTTTAAAACCAGTACTTTTTAATGGAAACAACTTCACCAAGAATCTGTCACAAATTTTGAGAGCCATTAAAACAAATTTAATAAGGAGAACAATCTTTAAACCTCTTTTTTAATAAAAAATTTTATTAATTACAGTTTATTTACTTTGTATCACATGTAGCCCCTCCTACATCCCCTCCCAATCCCATCCTTCCTTCCTCATCTTCTCCCATGCCCCTCTCCAAATCCACTGATAGGGGAGGTCCTCCTCTCTTCCATCTGACCCTAGCCTATCAGGACTGGCTACATTGTCCTCCTCTGTGACCTGGTAAGGTTGCTCCCTCCTCAGGTGGAGGTGATCAAAGAGCCAGTCACTGAGTTCATGTCAGAGACATTTACTCTTCCCATTACTAGGGAACCCACTTGGAGACTGAGCTGTCATGGGCTACATCTTTGCAAGGGTTCTAGATTACCTCCATGCATGGTGTTTGGTTGGAGTGTCAGTCTCAGAAAAGACCCCTGGGCTCAGGTTTTTTGATGCTGTTGCTTTCCTTGTGGAACTCCTGTCCCCTCCAGGTCTTTTTATCTCCCCCTTCTTTCCTAAGATTTCCTGCACTCTGCCCAAAATTTGGCTATGAGTCTCAGCATCTGTTTTGATACCCTGCAGGACAGAGTCTTTCAGAGGCTCTCTGTGGTAAGCTTCTGTCCTGTTCCCTGTTCTCTCCCTCTTCTGATGTCTTTCCTATTTGCCTTTCTGAATGAAGATTGAGCATCTTACCCCAGGTCCTCCTTCTTGCTTAGCTTCTTTAGGTGTATAGATTTTAGTAGGTTTGTCCTATATTATATGTCTAATATCCACTTATAACTGAATATATACCATGTGTATCTTTCTGCTTCTGGGATACCTCACTCAGGTTGATCTTTTCTAGTTCCCACCATTTGCCTACAAATTTCATGATTTGTTTTTAATTGTTGAGTCGTATTCCATTGTGTAAATATACCACAATTTCTGTATCCATTCCTCAGTTGAGGGACATCTGTGTTGTTCCCAGATTTTAAACCTCTTTTAAGAGTAGGATTTGATGACATGAAGAGGACAGGAGTTCCACAAGGACCAAATATATCTGGGCACAGGGTTCTTTTATGAGACTATTTCTCCAAACAAGGACCATGTATGGATGCAACCTAGAGCCTCTGCTCAGATATAGCCCTTGGTAGCTCAGTATCCAAGTGGGTTCCCTAATAAGGGGAACAGGGACTGTTTCTTATATGAACTCGATGGTGGGCTGTTTGACCTCCCCCCCCACCCCAGGGAGGAGCAGTCCTGCTAGGCCATAGAGGAGGACTTTGCAGCCAGTCCTGAAGACACCTGATAAACTAGTATCAGATGAAAGCGGAGAAGGTTCTCCCCTATCAGTGAACTTGGAAAAGGGCAGGGAGGGTGGGTTTGGGAGGGAAACAGGGAGTGGGATACAGTAGGGATACAAAGTTAACAAACTATAACTAATATTACAAAATAAAAATTAATTTAAAAAAAGAATAGGATTTGAACTTTCTTTAGACTAATTCTAGTGAGTCACAATTAGAAAAGATCCACATACAGATAAATTGTGCATCTAAGGGAATTCCAAGCAACTCAATCAACTTTCTTTCTAATTTAGGCAAACCACAAAGGCAAACCAAATAACCAAATGAGGGCTCCTTAAACAGGTCTTCAGCAGCAGCATTATAGTACACTAAGCAAAAAAGGTCATCAGGGGAAACAGTTTTTAAAGAGCATCTTCCAAGATCAAGTGTCCACAGACCAATAAATCTCAATAAGATACAGAGAGAAAATACTTTTCAATAAAACTATAATGGCACTGTGGAGACAATTCTCTACTAGAAATAAAAAAAAAAAAATAGAAAGAAAAAAGAAAAGGAAGCAAACAAGATAGTGGAGTCAGAATTAACCCCAGAAAAGATTTTTGTGAAATTTGTGAAGAAAAGAAAATTTCTTTTAAAGAAAGAAAATATCTTCTTAAAGAAATTATCTTCACAAAAAGAAATTTGTGAAGATAGTCACCTATTCTCAAAGATAATTTGTCAATTAATTCACTAATATTTTGTTGAAGAAGCAAAAAGAAGACACCATTTTAAGTGTAGCATATATCGGACAAGATAAAATGTAGTATAATGCAAAACTATGAATGCTGGGCAGAATTCGGTAGCACACACCTGTAGTCGTAGAACTGGGGAGGCTGAGTCAGGAGGAATGCCACTTCAAAAACAGCTTGAGTTACGGAGCATAACTAAAAATGAACTTCCAAGACTGGAGCAGAGGATAAGAGAGATAGAGAGATAAAATTAGATGCTGTATTGATTAAGGTTATCCAATGAAGCAATCTTAATCTGTTCCTGAAGAGAAACTCACAAACACACCCAGAAATAGTTTTACCAGCTATCCTACAATCCCTTATCCCAACCGGTGATCTAAGTGTTGGTTACTTTTCTTGTTTGGGGGACAAATTATCAGGCAAGCAACTACTTAAAGGATGAAATGGTGTTAGAAGACTGTTAGAAGACTACAGTTTGAAAACAGGTTTTCTATTGATGAGATGAAACACCACAACTGAAAGCAATTTGGGAAGGAAAGGGTTTATTTAGCTGACTTTTGTACATCATATTCATCATTGAAAAGGTCAGTGCAGGAACCTAGAGGCAGAAGCTGATGCAGAGGCTGTGAAGAGGTGCTGCTTACTAATTTACTTCTCATGGCTTGTTCAGCCTGCTTTCTTAGAGAACCCAGGGCCACCATCCCACAGATTGCACAATGGGCTGAGCCTTCTCATATCAATCATTAATTAATAAAATGTCCCCAGTCTGTCTTTAGTCTGATTTATGGAGGCATTCTCTCAGTTGGCATTCTATCCTTTCAAATGACTCTAGTCTGTGTCAAGCTGACATAAAACTATCAGCACACAGTCCATCATAGTGGGGAAAGCATGCTAGCAGAAGCACAGGGTTGTTGGCTACACAGCATTTGCAGTCAGTCATCACAGAATGAGTAAGAAGTGAGGTAAAGGCCAATGCTGATGTGTGTTCTAATCTCACCTCTTGCTGTGATTAAAAACACTCCAACTGTGCCCACATATTTTGGTTCTGTTGCTGTCCTTGTGGAAGGAGCTCCTGTTCTCTCCAGGATTTACTATCTTCCCCTTCTTTTAGTAAGACTCCCTGCATTCTGCTCAAAGTTTGGTTATGAGTCTCAGCATCTCATCTGCTTTTTTTTTAATATTATTTTTCTTATTAGTTACATTTTGTTAACTCTGTGTCCCAGTTAACTCTGTATCTCGCTCCCTCATTCCCTCCCCAACCCCACACTCCCACCCTGGTCTCCTCCCTGCCCCTTTCCAAGTCCACTGATAGGGGAGGACCTCCTCCCCTTTCATTTGACCCTGTTTTATCAGGTATCTTCAGGGCTGGCTGCAAAGTCCTCCTCTGTGGCCTAACAGGACTGCTCCTCCCCTGGGGGGTGGGGAGGTCAAAGAGCCTGCCCTTGAGATCCTGTTAGAAATAGTCCTTGTTCCCCTTACTTTGGAAAACTACTTGGTTACTGAGCTACCACAGGCCACATCTGAGCAGAAGTTCTAGGTTATATCCATAGTCATCTGCTTTTATATACTGCTGGGTAGAGTCTTTCAGAGGTCCTCTGTGGGTGGGCACAGGGGTCTTTTGTGAGACTGATACTCCAACCAAGGACCATGCATGGAGATAACCTAGAACTGCTGCACAGAGGTAGCCCATGGCAGCTCAGTCTCCAAGTAGGTACCCTAGTAAGGGGAACAGGGACTGTCTCTGACATGAACTCAGTGGCTGGCTCTTTGACCACCCTCTTCCAAGGGGGGAGCATCCTTGTCAGGCCACAGAGGAGGACAATGCAGCCAGTCCTTATGAGACCTGATAAGCTGGGGTCAAATGGAAGGGGAGGAGGACCTCCCCTGTCAGTGGACTTGGAGAGGGCCATCAGAGGAAAAGAGGGAGGGAGGTTGGGATTGGGAGGGAGTGAGGGAGGAGGCCACAGTTGGGATACAAAGTGAATAAACTGTAATTAATAAAAAAAATTAAAATTCAATTAAAAAACTCCAACTAAAAGCAATCTAGGGGGAAGAAAGGGTTTATTTCAGCTTGTAGGTTACAGTCCATAATTGAAGTAAGATAGGGAAGGAACTCAAGCAGGAACTTAAAACAGAAAAGAGAAATGGGAGAAAAATGCTTGCTGGCTTGCTTGTTGGAACATGCTTAGTTCGCTTTCTTATATAGCCCAGAACCACCTCATCAGAGAATGGCAACACCCACAGTGTTGAGTCTGTGTCCTCCGTTATCAATTAATTATCAAGACAATTTCCCACTGAGATGGCTACAGGCCAATCTGATCTAGAAGCTCCCCCCATTGAAACTGCTTTCTCAGGTAATTGTAGGCTGTGTGAAACAGACAGTTGAAGATAACTATGGCAGCAAATAAGGCTCTTCCAAAAATGCTATTTCAAGAATAGAAAGAAAACCCTGTTTTGAAAATTAAACATGACCTAGCAATTTTACACCTAGGTACTTAGCCACAATAAGTGAAAACACATTTTATACTTGTACACAAATGTTCATAACCCTTTTATTTATAATAGTACATAACATAAAATAAGCCAAAATGTCCATCAATACCTGGGTAAACAACTATTGTATAACCACATAATTAAATTCACTCAACAAAAAATATGTAACCTTTGATGTTTGCTATGACATCAAGGAATCTCAATTTTGGTTTATATAGTAGCCTAGAAAATGCACACTAATGTGGAAGATATGACTGGATGGTTAATGTGTATACTGCCCTTTTAGAGGACCAGATTCTGGTGCCAAGAATCCATGTCAGGCAGCCCACACCTGTCTGCTGTTCTAGCTTTCTTTTGTACCCTGTTGGCACCTGCATTCACACATGCACATACACACAGTCACACATTTACAAATACATAAGAGGAACATAATTTTTTTAAAACTAAAATGCAAACTAATGTACAGGAATGGCAAGCAGATTACTTTTGCTTACTGGTGGGGCAGTGGTGTGGAGAAAAGGCAATGGGCAAGAACTGAAAAGGTGCCAGTGGAAATTCTAGAGATGATAGATGTGCCCATTGTCTTGATATTGATGATGGCTTCACCAGTGTGTGAGTTTCATGTTTAAATAGGAAAACAGAATCCATGAACTTTGAAAGCTCTTAGAGCCCAGGCAGTGCCACAAAACCGCTCAGATACTAGTTTCTGCTAGATATTGATGGCTTATTTGAACACATTTTCCAAGCCGATCAATCAGAGCCACAGTAAGGACTCAGGAGCCTAACTGTGACAAAACCTGCTTTTATGGCAGTCTTTTTATAGGAAAAACCAAATAAAAGACATGGGGAGGGCAGTAACATATTTTGGCTAGCTATTCAAAACAATATTAAGTTTTTTGCTAACTAGAAAAAGTATTATCAGCCAACCTTTAAGCTGATTGGTTCTAAGTAAGGTAAGTAAGGGTCTTCCAAAGTACATCCTGAGTGCAACCAAGTGCAACCAGGTATATAGATAACAAGAGTGCAACCAGAGTGTAGCCAAGTGTGTGGATAACAAAGTATGAATTATGACGCTATTGAATTATAGTAAAATATGCTTGATTCTGTGGCAGGGTCTGTTAGGTAGGTTAACTTGGGCTTCTGGAGGACTTTGTTACTATCAACTATGAGTAACTACTTCTAGGAAGCAAGGGTAAAAGTTTAAAATGTTTTAACCTAATTTCACCTTATAAACAAAATGAAAGCTGAATATGCTGAATACAAAAATGGCTGCAGTTGCGTCTCAAAGCAGGCTTCAACGAAATAATTTGTAAGTTACACATTTAACAAACGGCATACATTTGGAAAATATAAGCAACTCTCAAAACTTAATGACAAAAAGCACATTTTAATGCATAAGACATGTAACCAAAGAAATTTAGAATAAAATTACAACAATGTATTTTAATTTATTGTTATGAAAAATTACTTATTCCATACTTTCAGGAAAACAAACTGTAATACATTTGGAAAGGAATTTGACACTCTTTATTTACAGCTTTAGATATGCTCATACATTTTGGCCTATCAATTTCCTTTTGTATACCTAAAGAAGAAAATAAATATACTATACAGGTAGTCAAAAATATGTGTTTGAAAATATTCTTTAAAGCTTTTTATTATATTGGATAATAAGAGTGAACAAACAAATGAGAAATGTTGTGTAAATATGGTGAGGAAATAAAGATCTCTGTGGATAGCAGACAGGAATCAAGAATATTGTCTAACCATGCTGCTTAGAATTTTTCATAAGTAATCTTAATGTTCAAGGTATTATTATAATTTCTCAGCCAAGGAAACCACCAGTACTAGAATAGAAAATGTTGCTTTTTGTTATTCATAAAACATGAAACTCTGAACAATTTATGGGTATTGAAAATAGGTTTGTCTCTATATTTTATTTTGCAATATTTTCTACAATAAATAAGTTTGGATTTTTAATAGATTTTATTAATTTCAATTAGGTACTTAGTCTTCCAGGTTGGTAGCATTCAAGTATTGATTCACCAGATGAAAAGTCAGAGTAGAAAATGAGAGTGAAATGCTGGATCTGCTTTGTACTAAACTTTTTATAAACACAGATTAAGATAGTAAGACCAATTGGCATGTTCTTCCAAAAACACAAAATCAAGTAACCTAGTTTCTAAAATTTTATGTGAATACATGTTTTAAGGTTGAGTTAAAGAACAGGGTGAATATAAAATATTGCTTTTGGTATTCAAGGATAGATGGGCAAAAAAATGTGTGTGAATGAATAATGAGTAGACTAATAGATTTTTATAACAGAGAAAATTTTGTTCAATCTTTTTGTTATATAGCTGTAGCATTGAAGACCTTCTACAATCCTTATATTAAGTCTGTTAACTGTATCTATCTAGTATTTTCTAGTCCCAGATTAAAATGCTAAACACTGTTCAGAATTTTCTTTGAACATTAGATACCTGATAGCTTTCTTATTTTTTATGACAAAATTATAAATGGGGTGTAAAGCAGCCTGTATAATAATAAACGATAGAGACAGAGTAGCCCAAAATATGCTAGAGTGAGCCTTGGCTGGTTTACTGTTTGAAGCTGTCACCATTTCAAAGAACATCTGGAGAATTTTTAAGCTGTTCCTGGGGTATCCTATCCTGTTCTCTGCTTTCTCCTCAGACCAGCACTGCTGCCTTTGCTATGCTGGCCACTTTACACATTCACAACTGGTCTCATCCAGTTGCTGCTCTCACTACCTCCATCTGGCCTGGAAACAAACATGTCTGTTCATTGCTTGTTATACCATCAACGCTGTACAATAAAATGTGCCATCAGTCCTCTAGTTACACAGAAAATTAGATTTATTTTTTTACTCATGTTTAGTAAGAGATTGGGGGCTACAGAAAAGAAACACAGGAAACTACAAATACTCATAAACATTGTCACATAAAAAGGAGCACCAATAAATTTCAGCATATATGCACATACTGTTAATCACAGAATAGAATCTACCCCTGGATCATCACATTCTCTAATGAGCAGAAAATCAATTATCTTTCCAAATGTGCAGATTCTCTTTCTCCTGGATACACATTTGCTTCTCAATAAGATTTCCTAAAAATCACTTTAAGTCTAAAAACATTTTGGTCTATAAATGAAGTTACTTCTTTGGGTTTCCTTAATATGAGCCATTTCTGAACTTACATTGATCTTGCATTTTCAATATAAGCATTGTGTTGCAATTTCTCATCTCCTATTCCTTTCGTTTGTCAAACTTCTTTATCTTCAGTTAGATGACTAACACACTAACAACAGAAATAATATATTTCTTATTACTCATAATTCTCTGCAAAATCCTGGACATAGAGCACACTTGTGACACTCAATGATTTAAATGGATGTGAGTGATAGAAGGAAGATAAATTGTAGCTGTGAAGGCAATGATCTTCTCTAAATGCACATTCTCATTCTTTAATGGTTTGATTAAAATGCTTAGTCTCAAATACAAGAATAAACAAATATCAATGTAATTGCTATCAAGAAGCTACAGGAATGGAATGCAAGACTGAAAAAGAAAACAACAACATATAGAAATAATTAGTTACTTAAATTTACAATACTGTGTTGTCCATTTGCCTAAGCTTTTAGGGACAAGAATAGTCCTTGAAAACATATTCCGTTTTAATATCAGTTCAGGAAAACCTATAGACCAGTACTAACCTAAGCCCATTAACCTGCTAACTAGGAACTATCTTGAAAACCCACAGTCTATTATTCATGCACTAGAACAAGGACATACAGAATAGCACACTATTCACCTCTAGATGCAAATACTCAGTTTTAATATGACTGGATGAGTACTGCAGTAAATGAAAACAATGAAAAAAGAAAAATGACTAAAGTCAAAGCAAAAGCAAAAATCCAAAGAGAAAGCACTTGAAAATAACCCTCCACTACTATTATTGGCAAGCTCACACTATAAATATCTATTTTTTATTCTTTCATATATTACATCCTGACTGCAGTTTCCCCTCAGGTCCATCCCCCAAGCTTCTCCTCTAACCTCTCCTCTCCCCCAGATCCACTTCCTTTTCTGCCTCTACTTAGAAAAGACCAGGCTTTCCAGGGACATCACCCAAACATGGCATAGCAAGCTAAAGTAGAACCAGCACACATCAAGGCTGGACAAGGCAATCCATTAGGAGGAAGAGTCCCACAAGTAGGCAAAAAAATTAGGCACAGCCCCCGATCCCATTGTTAGGATTCCCACAAGAACACCAATTGTATATATTATGGCCGAGTACTTTCTGGTTGGTAGTTTAGTCTCTATGAGCTCCTATGAGCCCAGGTTGGTTTTCCTGTGCTGTCCTTGACTGCTCTGGTTCCTACAATTTTTCCTCCCCCCTTTTTCCACAGGATTCTCCAAACTCTGCCTAATGTTTGACTGTGGGTCTCTGCATCTGTTTCCAGCAGTTGCTGGGTGACACCTCTCTGATGTCAGTGTTATTTGTGTTTTTGATCTTAGCCATTCTGAAAGGTATAAGATGGAATCTCAAAATCATTTTGATTTGCATTTCCCTGATGGCAAAGGATGCTGAACGGTTTTTTTTTTTTTAAGTGCTTCTTAGCCATTTGACATTCCTCTGTTGAGAATTCTATTTAGATCTGTACCCCATTTTCTTTTTTTTTTTTTTCAATGCAGTTTATTCAGGAACCTTGAACAATCCTCGGACCCTGGGGAAAGCCAGCCCACAGCTTAAATAGCCTCTGGGTAGCCAACCCAGGCGTGCCATGTATGCAATGCAGATAGGTCCACATACATGGAAGCAAGCCAGATCCTCAGCCTTAGCCAAATGTGGAATTGTTCGTGACAGAGAGCACTCACCATCGGGAAGGTGGAAGGCGGAAACCAGCTCCATCTTTAAGGCATAGCATTCCGCAGCTCTCTACAGTTCCCCCTTTTTGTTTTAGACGCATCAGGCAAGAGTAGAGGTCTGATCTCTGATATTAGAAATAAATTGGGACTTTGTACCGATGTTCATTTAGGTGTCATCCACCCAAAGAGCATCAGACCCATCTGAAACCTTTTTCTCAGAGGCGGGACCTGGGGCATCAACCCGCATGCAACCAGACATGCTCTTCTCTGGGTCCAAAGCGGCTGACCCTGAGTGCAGTGCTTAGCCTCGCATCCTGAGCGTAACATTTTAGCTTTTTATGGTATCCAACCATGCTTGGGGAGAATGTCCTGCTTCAATGGCTGTAAAGGCCTGAATGATCATGGCTGCATCACACTGTTGTGAGACTCTTTGTGTGGAGCGTTAGCAGGCCTTCTGGTGTTGGTCTCCTTGGTTTGCCTGTGGTATATATGTACCCCATTTTCTAATTGGATTATTTAGTTTGTTTATGTCTAGTTTCTTGAGTTCTTTAGATATTTTAAATATTTGACCTCTGTCAGATGCGGAGTTGGTGAATATCTTTTCCCATTTTGTGGGCTGCCATTTTGTCATGTTGACAGTTTCCTTCGCCTTACCGAAGTTTTTAGTTTCATGAGGTCCCATTTACTAATTGTTGATCTTAGAGCCTGAGCTATTAGTTTTTTGTTTAGAAAGTTGTCTCTTGTGCCAATGCATTCAAGGTTATTCCCTACTTTCTCTTCTGTCTGATTTAGTGTATCTGGGTTTATGTTGAGGTCTTTAATCCACTTGGACTTGGATTTTGTGCAAGGTGAGAAATACGGGTCTATGTGCATTCTTCTACATGCAGAAATGAAATTAATCCAGCACCATTTGTTGAAGATGATTTCTTTTTTCCTATGTATAGTTTTGGCTTCTTTGTCAAATATCAAGTGCCCATAGGTGTGTGGGTTTACTTTTGGGTCTTCAATTCTATTACATTGATTATGATGTCTGTTTTTATGCCAATAACATGAAGCTTTTATTACTACAGTTCTGTAGTACAGCTTGAAATCAGGGACAGTGATACCTCCAGATGTTCTTTTATTGTATCAGGTTGTTTTAGCTATTCTAGGTTTTACTTTTTTCATATAAGGTTGAGTTAAAAGTCTTCATATGAAAGTCTGTAAGAATTGTGTTGAAAATTTGATGGGGATTGCATTGAATCTGTAAGTTGCCATTGGTGTAATATTAATTTTTTTTACTGTGTTAATCCTACCAGTCCATGAACATGAGAGATCTTTCCATCTTCTGATTGCTTTCTTCAATTGCTTTCTTCAAAGGCTTGAAGTTCTTGTTATACAGGTCACAGGTCTTTCACTTGCTTGGTTATGGTTACCAAGATATTTTATATTATTTGTATTTATATTGTAGCTATTGTGAAGGACATTTCCCCGATTTCTTTCTCAGCACATTTGTCATTTGCATGTGGGGGAGCTACTGAGGGTTTTTTTTTTGTTTGTTTTTTGTTTTTTTTTTTTTAGTGAATCTTGTATCCAGACATTTCATTGAAGGTGTTTATCAGCTATAGGAGTTCTCTGGTACAATTTTGGGGTTTCCTTATGTATATATTACCATATCATCTGTAAATAGTGATACTTTGACTTCTTCCTAATTCTTATGCACTTTATCTCCTTTAAACTGTCTTATTGCTCTAGCTAGAACTTCCAATTACTATATTGAATAGCTATGGGGAAAGAGAACAGCCTTTTCTTGTTCTTGACTTTAGTAGAATTGCTTTGAGATTCTCTCAATATAATTTGATGTTGGCTACTAGATTGCTGTAAATGGCCTTCATTACATTCAGGTATATCTCTTGTATCCCTACCTCTCTAAGGCTTTTATCATGAAGGGGTGCTGGATTTTTTTTAAAAGGCTTTTCACCATCTAGTGCCATAGTCATGTGTTTGTTTGTTTTCTTTTAGTCTATATGGTGGATTACATTGATAGATCTTCATATGTTAAAGCATTTCTGCATATCTGGGATAAAGCCTACTTGATTATGACAGATAATCTTCTTGAGGTATTCTTGAATTTGTTTTGAGAGCGTTCTATTGAGTATTTTCGGATCAACATTCAATAGGGAAATTGATCTGTAATTCTCTTTCTTTGTTGAGTCTGAGGTTTGGTCTTAGTGTCTCAGATTTTCTGAATGCTTTGTGATAGGAATTTTCTAGACTTACCATTTTCATTGGCCAATGAATCTATTTCTTCTATCACATCTTAAACACCCAAGATTCTTTCTTCTGTCTCTTATGCACTTTTGGTGACGCTTGTGTACATAGTTCCTATTCACTTACCTAGGTTTTACATTGCCAGAATTCTCTCGATTTGTATTTTCTCTGTTGCTTCTGTTTCCATTTTCAGGTCTTGAACAGTTTCCCTCACCTGTTTGTTTTTTCTTGGCTCTCTTTTAGGGATTTATTTGTTTCCTCCATTATTTTTTTTTGTTTTGTTTTTTGCTTGATTTCTTTAGGGTATTTATTCATTTTATCTTCAAGAACCTCTATCACTCTCATAAAGTTGTTTTGAAGGTTGTTTTCTTGCACTTTGGCTACATTGATATACTCAGGTCTTGCTGTAGTAAAATAACTGGGCTTTGGTGGTCCCATACTGCCCTGGCTTCTTATGATTGTGTTCCTACACTAGTGGTTACCATCTGGGATTGGGATAATTATTGCTCTAAATGCTGGTTTCTGGGTTTGTTTTGTTAAATGGGTGTCTTGTTCTTTGGTATTCTGTTTTTTTTTTTTTTTTGTTATTGTTGTTGTTTTTGTTGTTGTTGCTGATGTTTTTGACCTGGTAATCTGATGGCTGGAATGGCTTCTGGTCCAGTAGGGAGCCTCTGAACAGGGTCGGGGCTGGACTTTTGGTATCTAATTTGGCCTTTGGTGCAGCAGGTGGTCTTTGCTTTTCTGATTGGTGTAGCCTGCATCTGTTCTTCTGACTGCTGTGGCCTGTACCCAAGCAGAGTCTCCTCGCATTGGGGGCAGGAACTCAGCTGTAAGGTGAGCAGTGAGATAGTCAAGGAGTAGAATGTATCTTTTGGAACTGAGTCTAGGGAGTGGGACCATTCTGCTGGCAAACAGGTCACTTACCTGTTCATCTGACTGGTGTGGCCTGTACCTCATAAATATCTACTAAATGTGATATTTTTTTAAACTTCTGTGACTGTCTCCATGGTAACAGTCCAGGACAATTTAGACAGAAAATTTAAATTACGACTCATAAGTTGGACAGGGAGAACAAACGTCCATGAATTCCCTAACCTAATTGAGGGGATGAATCCAGCATTCATTTTTTTTTAATGGTAATAAGCCTTCTGTCATTATCATACAACGGAATAATCTGAAGATAAGACATTTTAAGGGAATTGATATAGAATTACGCTATAGGGTGTATATTCTGAAGATAAAGTTTATCTTTCTTAAACATATCTAGCATTTCTTTCTAAATTAAAATTCATTTATTTTTGTTATACACAGAAACAAATATCAAAAAAAGGCTCAGAAGAGTGTAGGATGCAAAGTACATCTTTGTGACTTTCCCCAATTTCTTTCACATAGACAACCAACTTAGCATTATGATTTCTGCCTTTAGCACACAAATATGAACACACACACACACACACACACACACACACACCATACCACACACTGCATTTGGCACATGCAAATATAAATTTAAAAAAACTATGCTACAAATGAATGAATTTTGAGGTCGGTGTGTCAAATTTAAAAAGCTAGTAAAAAAAACAGAGTTACTGCATAATTCTTTCTCTCATGATTTAAACTAAAAAGTAGAATGATGGTTTCTGGGGTTGGGTGGAAGAAGGCATACGGAGTCATTCATTATTGAATGGGGACAAGGTTTCAGTTTGACAAATAAAATA
The DNA here is from genome assembly GCF_030254825.1 of Meriones unguiculatus. Lineage (NCBI taxonomy): Eukaryota > Metazoa > Chordata > Mammalia > Rodentia > Muridae > Meriones > Meriones unguiculatus. The sequence continues at coordinate 53,742,049 of NC_083367.1, forward strand.
ATGTCCTAGAAGCATTATATAACTATATACAAAATGCATATAGTTAATAGAATTGATCAAAATACATAAAATAGTCAAGATGTTAAATTTAATGTTATTTTTTCCAGATTGAAACAATAGCAAAAACTAGAACTTATTTGTTTTCAATTAACTAGCCACACAGAACAGCCACTATGCTGAATAAAACTTGGTAGCTATGGCTCACATTATCAGTGAGGCAAAAACCTCAGAGCTGACAGCAAACAGTTTCCTGCACAGCTGTAAGGATGATTTATTGAATTGGAATCCCACAGATCATCTGCAAAAAATTAAGGCAGCAGTTGCGCCTTTGTACTTGACAGCAGGAACTGATTGATATTAGTGACAACTGTCCAGGAACATTCTATCAAGCAGAGATTGAAATTAGAGGACTAGTGAAAGTTAAGGTGAACAAGTAAAGGACCCTTAAGAAATGGGGCTACTGCTGAAACAAAGACATTTGATAGATCCTTTCGAGAAGGTATTATATCACCAAATTGACCAGTCGGTATACTGTGTTTTCCAGATTTCTGACATTTTGCCCTAGGTGCTGAGGGGTTTCTATGGTAATCACAGATTTTTGGGGAATAGCAAACTTGGAACTAAAGCCATCATTAGCAAAAGGAATATAAGTGTAGACATCTAACTTCGTGATTTTGAAATACTCTACAAAAGTTTCAGTAAATCAAAATATTAAGATGCCAACACATAAGATGTAGACACATAAGAAGGTGCAATAGGAGAAAGGACAAGCTCTTCAATGAATGGTTTTGAGAAAACTTGATGCCCTAAACAGGTATGATGCAAATATCAGTAATCCCATGTCTTAGAGTGCTAGTTCAATGCCATTCTTGGCTAAGTTGGAAGCAGCCTGATGTACTATAGGAGACACAGAGGTCTTTGTGTTTACAGATGAGCACTAGGAAAACCAGCAATGTTAAACACACAGGATTGTCTTCTCAAAGGGAGAGATTTATAACCTGTTTTCTACTGTAAAGGCTGGGAGTGGACATGATTGCTAGCCTGATGACTTTTGAGCTATCTGTGTGGCTGAGACCATACTCAATCATCTCCCACACCCTTATCTTGAGCTTCTTTTTCTCAGTTAATCTACAGAACCTCTAGTTATAGAAGATGTTAAATGTACTTTACCAAGAGTTTCAAAATAGTTATTTAAGCTTTGTTGTGCACACAGGATTGAGTTACTTACCACTAAGAAAATTGTAACCAAATTATGCTATGCTTACATATGCCTAAAATAAACTACGCAGGGTCAGACTCTCTAAGTTTGAACTAACACCAGCTACTGACTCATGTTGAACTGAATCGCCTTCTTGCATCTTACAGATCATCACACTGTTGGCCATTGTGTTTGCAGAGACCCCCCTACTATGAGACCCTGTCTCAAAAACAAGTAAAAAGGAAGGAATAAAAAGAAGAAAAAATGTATAACTAGATGAAGAAGAATGTAATTACACTGTCCCAAGCCAAAAAAAAAAAAAAAAGGATTAACTGAAATGGATTAAGACTTAAATATCCACCATGACTTCATATGTCATAGGCCTTTATACAAGGCTGCCTCAGGACCTAGAAAGGTGGTCCAAACATTAAAAACACATGTTATTCTTGCAGAGGGCCCATGTTTGGTTCCCAGCACATACATGGCATCTCACTCTTGTCTATACCTCCAGTTCTAGAGACTCTGATGCCTTCTTCTGGCCTCCAAAGTCACTGCACAGATATACAAGTCTTCAAAAGACCCACTACCCAGAAAATAAAAATACATAAATCTTTTTTTTTAAGTTTCAAAATGGAGCTAGAGAGATTACTCAGTGGTTAAAACTCCTTACTGCTTTTTCAGAGGACCCACGTTTAGTTCTTAGCACTCAGAGCAGGTGGCTCACAATCACCTGTAAATCCAGCTCTAGGGACTCCAAGTGCAGATGCTGAGATCTAGATACACACATAATAGAAATTAGTTTTAAAAATTAATTCCTTTTTTAAAAAAGTATAAAAGGTTAAACCAATAGGACTGGTGATGCATTTTTAACCTTCAAATTATGGGCTAAATTAAGTTCCAAATATTTCTTACAAACTGAAAATGACCAATATAGTTCATGCAAAGTATGCACAAGACTAAATCAGAATAAAAGTTTCTGCACAACCAAAGAAACAATTAACAGAGTGAAGATACATTCTAAAGAATATGACAGTGTATGTGCAAACAATGCATCTGGTGATTGATGTCCAAAAGATATAAGGAAGACAAACAGCTCAGTAGAAAACACAAGGATCTGCTGTAATTTATATAGATGTCCCTCAAAGACCAATGTGTAAAAGACTTGGTCCATTACACTTGCTACTTTGAGCAGCTGGTGGGACCTTAAGAATGAGAGAAGTTGTTAGTCCTTGGCTCATGACTTTGGGGAAGAATTCTAAGGCATTTGTCTCCATCTTCCTCTGTTTCACAGCCTGGATGAGGCGATGCTCACTTGTCCTACTTGCCTCTGCTGGGATACACCGTCTTACCACAGTCCCTAAAGCAGCAGAGGCACAATCATGACTGTAACTCCCAAAACCATGAGCCAGAAAGAACTTTTCCTCTCTCCAGCTAATTGCCTGAGGTGTTTGTCATTGTAACAAAAATCAGATTGACCCAAGACCTAAACTGACATTTCTCAACAAAAGACAAATGGCAACAGATGATACATTCATGTTGTAAATAATGACATTTTGGATAATATAATGGAGCTAAACAAATTTTGTGATCTAGTGACTTTGAAGCCATTGTCATTCAACAACTGTGTGTTTGTGGGGATGCTGGTTAAACAAACCTATGGCATTATAATCAGGTGAGAGCACAGGTCACACATTTGTGTTTCCTAGCCATTTGCACTTCTTCTCTGGAGAAGTTCATTTTCAGTACCTGGCCCTTTTTAAATTGGGTGGTATGTTTTATTTATGCTTAGGGTTTTGTTGCTGTTGTTGATGATGTTTCTATATTGCAGACAGTAGTCATCTTTCATATGAATAATGGACAAAGACTTTTTCCATTCTATGAACTGTTTATTCATTCTTATCATAGCTTCCTACACTGTACAGAAGCTTTTCATTCCGTGATTTCCCATTTGCTTGGTTATCGTCCTTAGTTCTTGTACTACTAGGGTATTGTTCAGAAAGTCTTTACTGGTGCCTATCTGAAGCATGCAGCTAACTTCCCCCTGTGGCAGTTTCAGGGTATAGACCTGCAGTAGAGCCTGTTATCGTCAAATCACCTTCTAAATGGTTATCTAGAGACCTAGTCGGAGAAGCTTCTTTGTGCAGGTGACAGGAGTCAGTGGAAAGACGCACAACAAGCTCAGAGTGCTGAGAGTAAGAAAGCCAAGACGGATCCCTACGTGGACATCTCCGTTACTGCACTCCACCTGCAGGTCTCTCATTGCTCTGGTGACTGGCAGCAACAGCTTCCCCACTGCAGCAAGAGAGCCTCACTGTGACAGATCAAAGTGGCAGCCCACCATGCTGTGGAGATAGCAGCCCAAGCCTTGGGGATGCCCCAGGCCTGCTCTCAAGCCATGGTTCCCCAAGCTGAGAAGGTCTGCCTCCAAGCCATTGTGGCCTGCTGCTTCCCATATGCTGCAGTGGTCCGCTGCTCCTCCCCAGCCCTGCAGCCCACTGGGCCCCTGCTGTAGAGGCTTACTGCCCCCCACACATCAGCTGTGCAGAAACACTACCCCTCCACCCCAAGAGCTATGTCTAGCTCTTGAGCAGATGGCCACTAAAGATTAAAGTGGCATGCTGCCAGTCCCTCCTTCCTGACTCAGGGTAATCAGCCCTTCCTTCCCACCTGGGGCTGTGAAGATGGGAGACAAAATGGCAGTTCCTGTGAGCACCTCAGCAGTAGCTGTCCATGTTGACTATTCCTGCCTCAGCCAACTTCTATGAGAACTGACACCTTTCCTGCCTCAGAATGCCTACTGCTGTCACAGCCATGGGCACTGTCTAAGATGACAACAACCTTTCCTACTTTAGCCTATTGCCTTGACAGTGGACTCTTTGTAAATTTTTCACTCTGTATACTTTATAACCCCTCAAGGCAGAAAGGTGGCCAGACAGCTGCCTGAGGAAGTCCCAGAAGCCCAGCTCCGGCCCCTAGACCTCTGTAACTGGCATCCCCAGCTCCTCAGTAGGACTCATCCCAGATTATGCTAATTTGAGGTGACAAAACCCCACCAATTCCTGGGCAGGAGAAGTAACCAACCCCTAAGCTTCCCATTAAAATCCACCCAGAGCAAGAGAACTGCCCAATCCCTGAACACGAAATCCCACCAATCCCTGAGCTCCCAAAACTCAGAACTTGAAAACTCACCAATCCTCATTTTGGAAATCCCTGTCCTAGAAACTCCATATAAAGTTTGTGTCTGCTGCCAGTTCCCTGCTGCCTTCTCCTAGAAGAAGAGGCAGCCACTCCTGAATTCATCCCTCCTCTCCAGGATTTGTCCCTCCAATAAAATCTCTTTTAAGAGATTCACTGTTTGCTGTGACTCTCTCATTGGAAGAAGCAACACAAAGAAGAGAAGAAATGTAGAAGAAAAGAAGAAGAAAAAGAAGAGGAGGAACAGCCCAGGTTTTTAGGCTCCTCAGCTCATCAAGGGTTGGGGTAACCCTCCCCTGGAAGCTGCAGTGGCTGGAGAAGGAGCAGGGTTTAGGCTCCGAAGCTCTGAAGCTCATCAGGGGCCTCGGCAACCTTCTCCTGGAAGCTACAACGGCTCTGTTGAGGAGGACTCCTCTCAGAGCTGGGTGGTTCCATGCCTCAGGGCAGCCTTGGGACATTGCCACACTCCAGAGCTGGAATACCTTCCCAGCCCTGGGTTTTGTGAGCATCAGAAGGCAGGCCAACGACAACAACACCCTTACTCAAGGCTAAGGAACATCTTAGAAAATGAGCTAGAGAGAATGTAAAAGCAGAAATTGGGGAGGCGTGCTACAAATGTTGTCTTCTGTATATGACATGGCTTTGACAACATAATCTCAGAGTAGCTGTAACCTACATAAAATCTGTTTTATATCAGTCAAAATATAGATATAGATGACTTGTTCAGGAAGTCTCTTTTGTACATATCTGAAGTATGCAACCAATCCCAGTGTAGATAGCTTAGATCACTTCCATGCTCTGCCCCTTACTGTGATGCTTCTTAGTAGTGGTAGTTGGAAGAAGAAAATTCATTGTTTTGGAGGAAGTGACCACTGGTGGTGGGTTTCTCATCTTCCAGTGAATGACTTCACACCCATGTCTTTATGGGCAGCTCTAACTGAATTTAGTGGGGTTACTAAAAAAAAAAAAAAAAAAAAGAAAGAAAGTTGGGAGGGGGCATGTGGGGAATTTGAGAGGAGAGGAAGGGAGGAAATGGGCTTAGATATGATTACATTCCATTGTATATATGTATGAAATTCTCAAAACGATTTGAAAATATTTAAAAGTATAGCACATGCAATTACACATTGTACTTGCTGATGGCAAAGAATGATTTTTTTAACCAAAAAAAAACCAAAAAACAGAAATGCATGCCTTTCAAACTCTCCTAAAGAACTACTTGCTAGCTATTAATGTTTTTAGATATCTACCTACCTTTCTCTTCTATATGTTTTTTTTTTAACCTCAGCATTTTTATTTCTATGGCTTGCGACTAAACCAATCAAGTTCCCTTTTCAGTATTATAGGTCTCTAAAAATGTAGCTCAAACTCCCAGAATGCTCATGTATTTGACATCTTGGCCTTTATGATGTAATTAAAACAATCTGTGGCTTTTATGTGGGCCACACAAAGGATTGTGATGTACGGAAGAGGGCTGTGTACAGACAAAGCAAGATGATCTTAAGGCAAGGGAAAAGACCTCAGGAAAACTCAAACTTGTCACAGCTTCATCTGGAACTTCCCACTTCCGGAATTTAGAAAGAAATCTGTTGTTTAATATGCCCATTCTTTGGCATTTTTTTAATCTTAGCTTTAGTAAATAAATAAGCTTTAAAATGTTATATTGAACACACATAAAAACACAAAATGTTTGGCTGTAGAACAAATTTCATGAACATTTCAGGAGGTAGAACACACATACAAAAAATTCAATGTCAAAACCAGTCTGTTTCTGAGAAGAACATTAACCAATGGTAATTGAGTCTACTGGAGGAGGATAAAGATCTATTTTAAGGGAGGTGAGGAAGTAAATACTGAAAACTTTGTTCATTAAATGTTTCTCTATAGGCTCAAGAAATTCCTATGTATTTTTACGCCAAATTGGTTTATTTTCACCCTGCTGAGTCACTGACACGTGTAAACTGTTTTCACTCCATGGAACATCTATGACTTACCCTAAATGATCAGAGAGAAACGACAAGTTACCAATAACAGAATGACCAGTAGACAGATAATTGGCACCTTAATAGTCACATAAGATAGACAGCATGCTGGAAAGTATGAGGAAAAAAGCTGTCAACGGAAAGGAAAAGACTGTGTACAGTCACATCCTAGACTCAGTCTTTCTGTCCGAGAGCACGTGTCCCTGTCGGAAGGATAACTACATAAGGGTAATGATGTTGATTATCTGTGGATTCCAATATGAGTGAATAAAACAGCTTTTGTGATACACCAGTAACAAACATATACTCTTTATCCCCCCTAAACAATTTTTAAAATAAACACTATTTACTCAATTTACAAACTGAGATTTAGAGAAAATAAAGTATATAAAAATCATGTTACTATATAAAAAGCAGAACAAAGACTCAAATTCATGTTTGAGCCCCAAGTTTGTAGTCTTTATATCCTATTATAAACTGGCTTTCTTGCTCCAAGATTTTGCTTATCCAAAGAATTTTGTATTAGCCTTAGTCAAGTACCAATTTAGTCCTAAAACAAGCTTTCTGAATGTTTACTCTTCTAAAAATAAAATTACATGCTAATATTTTCTGTAACTCTTGTGAAAAATATGTACAAAATATTAAGGAACTTATATCAGACAAATGTATACATATGTAAGAAAAGTAGCTATGCTTTTAAAATGTACTTTTAATCACAAAATGTATGAATCTTATAAAATCTGTTATGTTTAATTATCCAAATAAAGTCCCATCTTAATATACAAATATATATCAGAAGAACATGAATGCTAATATTAGTGGGGGTTTTTTCAGTACCAATGAAGTGTTAATTTTACCGTACCATGCTTTCTTACTTGATTTTCTTTAACACACACACACACACACACACACACACACTGATTAGATGTGATTAAATAGTTTAACTCGTGGAAAAAAAATTGACCCACAAAGAAATCAAATGTACGTCCTTGACCTCATTTGAACAGTTTCACTAATCATCATTATCCAAATTTTCTTTTTAAAATTCCAATAGCAATTATTATCTGCAGAACTCTTTGGCAATTAATCATGCATTGCTTTGTAATAAACCAATTGTTCCCTTGAGCTGTCATCTGTTTTCTTATTTGCTTTGTGCTGCAGTATATTTTTTATATTTTCACAAAATCGTCTTTCCAACGTGCAGATACAACAATTATGTTGTTGAGCTCTTGCAAAACATGAAAAGTACATTTCCAAAATAGCCAGTGGCTGGCTGCCCTGGCCACTGGATGGGTATCCTTCCCAGATTGCCACACTGTTTCTCTTCACTCTGTGACCTTCCTCACTCCTATCCTGTGGTAGATACAGTAGAAGCCATGTAAAGATCCACATACCACTTCCTACTCCTGTGCAGTTATCTTATATGGCAAAAAGGATTTGGCAGATCAGAGATTTTCAGACACGGAAATTATCCTAGGTTATGTAGATGGATCCACAAAAGAAAGTTGAGAATTTTTATCAGAAAGAGAGGAGAGAAAGCAGGAGAAAGTCAGAGCAATGGCTATTGTTATCAAGTCAATAGAATCTAGAATCATTAGGGGGATGGGCCTCTAGGTTTGTCTGATAAGTCCTTGCAATCAACTAATAAAACAGGATTGACAATATTATGAAAAAAGTGAGAAATCAGACAGGCAGTTTACACTTCAGAATGTGGCATAGTATAGGCATCTCTGTTTTTTCTCTTCTCTATTAATGCTATTCCATCACTCTTGTTTCTGATAAACAGAACTTTTGTTTAGCTATTGGTTATGCCATTAGAATTTTGAATGCCATGTGAGATAACTTTTTTATATTAATTTTCTTACTTGGTTTTCATCTTCCTGACTATCTGTCTGAGACTTTTGCTGCTAAAAATCAAACCCAAGTCCCTATGCCAGGTGATTTTTATTCAAACATTTTATTATTCGAGTTAAAATAAATTTAATATCAGATGTTAGAATAATAGGGTTCTTAAGGTTACTATTTCAGAGCTAGAATATATTTTATCACAATACCATGTTATTTACATATTACTTTTCTCATAGCAGATGAAAATGCTTATTTCTACAAATTTACTAGATCAAAAAAGCTATATTTTGAATTTAATATTTAAGTTTTGGCCATTTCTCCTTAACAATTCTGGAAGTGTCTTTGAACTTCTTGTCAGGAAGAGGTCAACAGATTCAAATATAAGAGACAATATGATTTTCCATTTTTTTCATAGAAATAAAAATACCACAACTATATAACTAGAAAATAAATTATCTATGCTGCATAGTGCCTATGTATTCTTTATATATTTTTAAACTTTTCATTGATCCTTTGTGAGTTTCACCACAGTTGAGGTTTCAGCCTCTTCCATAGGGTCCTCCTTCTTGTTTAGCTTCTTTTGGAGTATAGATTTTAATATGTTTATCCTGTATTATATGTCTGCTATCCACTTATAAGTGAATATATGCCATGTGTGTCTTTCTGCTTCTGGGATACCTCACTCAAGATGATCATTTCCAGTTCCCACCATTTGCCTGCAAATTTCATGATTTCCTTGTTTTTAATTGCTGGGTAGTATTCCATTGTGTAAATGTACCACAATTTCTGTATCTATTTTTCAGTTGATGGACATCTGAGTTGTTTCCAGGTTCTGGCTATCACAAATAAAGCTGCTATGAACGTGGTTGAGCAAATGACCTTGTTGTGTACTTGAGCATATTTTGGATATATGCCTAGGAGGGGTATAGCTGGATCTTGATGAAGCACTATTCCTAATTGTCTAAGAAAGCACCAGATTGATTTCCAAAGTGGTGTATACCAACAATGGAGGAGGGTTCCCCTTCCTCCACATCCTCTCCAGCATGTGTTGTCACTTGAGTTTTTGATCTTAGCCATTCTTATGGTTAGAAGGTGAAATCTCGGTGTTGTTTTGATTTGCATCTCCCTAATGTCTAAGGACATTGAGTATTTAAGTGTTTCTCAGCCATTTGATATTCCTCTATTGAGAATTCTGTTTAGCTCTGTACCCCATTTTTTAATTGGATTACTTGATTTGTTGCTTTTTAACTTCTTGAGTCCTTTATATATTCTGGATATTAGCCCTCTGTCAGATATAGGGTTGGTGAAGATCCTTTCCCAGTGTCTAGGCTATGGTTTTATTCTTAATACGACAGTGTCCTTTGCTTTACAGAAGCTTTTCGGTTTCATGAGGTCCCATTTATTGATTGTTGCTCTTAGAGCCTGTGCTGTTGGTGTTCTGTTCAGGAAGTTGTCTCCTATGCCAATGAGTTCAAGGCTCTCTCCCACGTTTTCTTCTATCCACTTTCAATTATGTGACCCCCACTAGAAATCAAATAAATGCCATCATCATGCTCTTTGACTTCTAAAACCATGGGCCAAAGTTAATCTCTATCTTCTATAAAAATTTTTAGTTTCCAACATTTTGTTACAACTTATAAAGAGTAAACTAAAACAACAGAGTATTATTTTTGAAGTTAATTTACAAAAGATATTTGCAGGCCCGCCTTGCCCTCTTTTTTATAGAAAAAAAGCAGATGCTACATCATAAGAAATTAACCTTTTTTAGGAGGTTCATGGGAGAAAAATTTATCTTTCCAAAGACCAGGTGAATGATTCATCTTTAAAGTGAAACCTCTAACTCCAACTTCACCTTGGCTACAGCCTCATGAGACACTGATCAGCGAGCACACAGGAAAGACTCTCCTGACCTCGCAATGTCAAAGACACTGTATAACATGACAAGTGTTCATCATTCTTCTAACCAGTAATTTGTTGCATGGTGAGACATAGATAATATAAAGGGCATTATTTCTACTCACATTTCATTGGTAGAATTCTATTATTTGACCATTATATTAATTCATTCTATGTTATAGTGGAATACTTCAGTTAGGCCAACCTTATTAAAAAAGAGAATTTAGTTCTGGAGAATGAAAAGCACACAATGACTGCTGTATAACATATTTTCCTGGGAGACAACACACATATCCACTTACTCCAGAAAGGGAACCTGCAACAGACTACAGAAACAATTGCACCAATGTCCAATTTGGTGGATCAGTAAGTTTTTAATTAAGGTTGTTAGTAGGGGTGTGATGAGGGGCCATTTACAAGAAGAGGAGCACGGATGACTGAAAAGCAGCTTCATCACCAGGCAGCTCTCCCCAACATGGTTGACAACTCCCTACTGCCTGTAACCTAGAGCTTGCTATGAAATTTTTAGGTAGCTTGACAGTTGAGTATTTCTTTCTGCAGTGTGCCAGGTCAGAGACTCCACTCAAAGCAATTGTTTATTCCTTATTATATTCTGGGGAAGTACCCTCAAAAATCTTTCAAGTTTCTTTTCTCTGGGACTTGATAACTGTTTACTTCCTGACGATCATGAGTCCTTCCGTTCTGAAGCAAGCCAATGCCTCAACTAGAGAAGCCGAAGCTCTAGTATACACAAAGCTTTGTTGAGACTGCACTTGTAATCTCACTGCCTCAGAGGTACAAAAATATCCCAACTCAGTGAGCACCTCACCCTCAAATGTCAAAGTGATGGGTCTTAGGGCATGACACCTGAGGCTGACATTGTCCTCCCATGCATGCAAATACACACACACACACACACACACACACACACACACACCACATACACAGGGAGGGGGAGAATAACATGAAATATAATTTATATTTTAAAGTGTTAAGGCACCATATAAACAAATGCTTATTTTTTAAAAAATAGTCTTGAGTCCATGACTACAGTTGAGTAAAAACTTTAGAATATTAAAAAGATATAGAAAAATGCAGTTAAATAGGGAGGCAGGAATGATGAATTATATTTTCTTTGTGTATTATAATACTATGGTAAAGGAAGGCATCACCATGGTAAACTGCAGTAGGATGAGCAGCCAGTCCAACTTTCTCTATGATCTCCCAGTCAGCTCCTGGTCTGAACTCACCATTTTGCCTTTCTCCTCCAAATAGTGAAGAACTCTTGTGAAACCTCGGGTTTCAGCTTGTCTGCACTGCATAGATTTCCTGAGGAACAGCAAACATCTATCTTTTGGTCTTTCTCTGCTTTCTAATATGCCATTTTAGGTTTCCAATTTGAATACATTTGAACTCTGCATAAAATTAAATTCAGTTTGTGCATTCACTTACTTTTATTCCCCCAAAGCTCTTTTCCCTCCCTTGAGTTTACAGCATGATAAAGGCCTGAAAGCATGTATTATTTTATTAAATTAATATACATTAGTGGACTCATTCAGATATGATTATTTGCTATTCGTAATATATAATTTGTTTCTTTGGAGAAAACCTTTAGGCTTTCAAGAAACAACTTTGAAAAAATACAACAGCATGAGATGGACTATATGGACAGGCTTTTACCATGAGGAAATAAAACATTAAAAATATGGACTTTCCTACAAGAGCTTCTTAAAACATCAATTCTAAAAGGATAATCCAAAGGCATTTTTATGGTATCATTAAAACTTGTGGTAGCTTAAACTAAAATAATATTTGATATGAAAATGTTTACTTTGGTTGTTTATAGCTTCAGATTCATTGCTAGCTTATTGTTTTAGCTGCTAGCTATAGCCTAGTTTTTATTTTATGCTTTATTGTTTTTTAAATCCTATAGAGAAGTACCATTTCTTTAAAAATAACAACAGAAATCTTTACGTCAACCATACTAAAAAAAATAACTTATAGTGAATGTAAATTTTAGGTCATTACTTTGAGCATGACTGAACATGCTTGTCAGGATTAGTAATAGCAGGAAGGTATGGTGGTCAGGGCAATGTAAGACAGTAAATATAGGAGGCAACAAAAGAAACCAAGGAACAAATCACAGAACTGTAGAGTTCTTTGGATTTTGTTAATGTGATAGAAGTCATAGCAAGTGTGCAGGGGTGAACAGAAAATGAAATGATCCTACATACATTTTCAAAGACTCCTTGTGGTGTTTTGATTGAGAATAGCCCTCCAGGGTCATGATTTGTTGCTCTGTTGCCAGTTGGTAGAACTGTTTAGAAAAGACTAGGAGGTGTGGCTTGGATAGAGTAGGTATGAAGGAAGTGTGTCACCGGAGGTGGGCTTTGAGGTTTCAAAATGCCCATGCCAGGCCGTTTCTGTCTCTCTGTCTGCCGCCTGTGGATGTAAAGTTCTCCGCTATTGCATTAGTACCGTGGTGACTGATCCGGTGATTCTCAACCGTCCTCATGCTGTAGCTCTTTATTAGAGTTCCTCATGTTGTGGTGAACACCAATCATAAATTATTTCATTGCTATTTCATAATTGTAATTTTGCTACTGTTATGAATTGCAATGAAACACCCAGTCTTGCCTGCTGTCAGTTTTGTATCCTATTTATAATTTTTTATTCTAAACTTTCACTATTGTGAAATACTATTACACATGATAAATTCACACTGAAATAGTTTTTCCATAAAATATACTTTTGTCATATATTTTCCCCTTTTCCAACTCCTCACTCTTTAAACATGTTTATGCACATGTGGGTGTTTCAATGCAACATTTGAAGGTGAGTGAGTTGTAGTCAATATACATAAAGAGCCTTCCAGATATTTCCATGTTTACTCAGAAGATCATCTTGAGTTACTATATAGTTATTATATAAACCACAGTACAATTATCAACTTTGGTTGATTTATGTTAATATTCTTTATTTTTAGATTTTATTTTTTAATGTTTTTAATTGAAATAAAATTACAGCTGGGTGCAGTGGCACATGCCTGTAATCCCAGCACTAAGGGTGGCAGAGGAAGACAGATCTCTGTGAGTTCGAGGCTAGCCTGGTCTACAAAGGGAGTCCAAGACAGCCACAGCTACCCAGAAAGACCCTGCCTCAAAAAACATAAAGAAAAACAAAATAAAACAAAAACGAAAAAAGAAAAAAAGAAAGAAGAAAAGAAATAAAATTACATTAATTTTTTCTCCTCCATTTCTTCCCTCCAACCCCTCCCAGCTACTCTTTCTCAAACTTCTTCCATCTTCCCCCTTCTCAAGTTGATACTTTTATTATTGTTTCATGTATATATGTATGTACATGTATACAAGAATATATATATTTATACATAAATACAATGTGATGAGTCTGTTTTTGTTGTTTGTAGTATTGAATTTTTGACCTGAAGGGAAATGCTATAAAGAACATTAATGGAGCCAGATACAGTGGCACATCCTTGTAACCTTTATACTCAGAAGGCTGGCCTCCTAAATTTGAGGGTAGCCTGAGATACATATATCCAGGTTCTGTCAGTAACTAACTAACTAACTAACCAACCAAATAAAATTTCTTGGTTAACTGACAAAATTAAATACAAATAATGAATTGTATAAAAGCATTCTACATTATTTACCACAGCTTGTTAACTTCTTGTGATACAGAAGAAAATTTTTCATCTTTTATAGCCATATATTTAAGGTAGAGCTAACTAATATAATTATATCTTTATTCATATAGTTTTGATGTGGATTTTGAGGTAATTGAGGATGATGACAAGTAACTATAATTGAGACTTACTAATGCATGATATAAAGTGTATAATGAAACCTCTGTTTTGTACAATTATATACAGACAAAAAAGCGATTGGTTAGGAGGCTAGAGAGAGAGATGGCTTGGTGGTTAAGAGCACTTGTTGATCTTATACAGACCTGGGTTCAGTTTCCAGCATCTACACGGTAGCTCACAAACATTTCTAACTCTAGTTTCAGGGGATGCAAAACCTTCTGATCTCCTGATCACCAAACATTCATATGGTTCAAATTTATATGTACACACAGGCAAGACACTAAATCATAAAATAATTATTGTAAAAAGATGATGAGACTTTTGGATTGAGAACATAAGTAAATCCCATTCACTATTACAACTTACATAACAAAGATGGGGCTGATTGTGATATAACACAGTAGAGCTAGCAAAAGAGACTCTCATTTTTTTTTTTTAAGGAACTCTTTTTTTTTTTTTTTTTTTTCAATGCAGTTTATTTAGGAACCTTGAACAATCCTCGGACCCTGGGGAAAGCCAGCCCACAGCATAAATAGCCTCTGGGTAGCCAACCCAGGCGTGCCATGTGGGCAATGCAGATAGGTCCACATACATGGAAGCAAGCCAGATCCTCAGCCTTAGCCAAATGTGGAATTGTTCGTGACAGAGAGCACTCACCATCGGGAAGGTGGAAGGCGGAAACCAGCTCCATCTAAGGAACTCTTTATATTCCCCAATATTTGCTTCTGTATGCTTGGATACACTAGAAGAATATACTTCACCATCATTTTATAGCCACCTGAGACTATGACATTTTGGTCAGTATGAGGTCAATTTCAGTAAACCTAGTCACCCTGGAGATTTTCCCAGACAACAGACTTTACATAAACAAATAAACATTATGTCTGTAACAAATGGTTAGTACACATTTGGACATGAGACCAGGAGTCAGGATCTGTGAACCATCAACATATAAGTGATATTTAAAGCCAGGCATTCCTTTATCTAGTGAGTTGTAGATATATATAATTGATTTGTAGGTGATTGTGGATTGATAGATAGCCAAGCTAAACAACATTCCATAGATAACCAGCTAATAACAAGAGACAACTGAACTTAGCCACTCAATGTCTTTTGCAGTACTTTTCAAGATAAGCCCTCATCTGTTGAAAACTAGATTTATGTAACTTTCTCAGAGACCCTGATGAAAGGACATTAGTTTTGTGTCCTTGTTCAGAAGTAGACTCCACAGCAGCCATTTGGGGGCTGCAACCTGGGCCTTGAAGGATTAAGGTTCCTGTCCCTGGGAACCTGGCTTCCTCCCCTGCAGAGCTGTGGGTTATCAGTCCTAAGGCAGTGGTGTCTGAAATATTCTGTGCTCTCTGCCAACATTGTCTGATTTAACTTTATACTGGTGTTGCCATTTTCCCCTGCAGATCGTATATAACATCCCGTACTTCTTAATAAACTTGTTTGACATAAGATGTGGCTGTGCAAGACCTACTGACCCTATCTTTTTGTTTCCCCATCTTCTGGCCTTTTACTTAGGACCCTGTCACCAAAGAACAACTTACTGGTCCAGGTCACTCACCTTTAAAGACCTTGGAGTTCCTATAGGAGTACTAACTCATACTGGTTATTAAATTTCAACACGAAGCCCAGAGAGACTGAATAAGCCAGATCCAAATTATAGCAGCCACTTAAAAGTTTACTTTGTGTGTGCAAGGCTGCTGCTTCAATAAATCTTCATAACATTTACATGACTACCCCTCTAAAGTTGAACTTGCTTTTACAGAAACTGACAGAAGAAACAATAACTCTATTCTCAACAAGGACTAAGCATAAAAGAAGAGGCTATGTGGGAGGTTGGAGGTTGTTATTTTTATATTTTATTATATTTATTTATTCATATGGAGAGGGGCATAGTGTGTGTGTGTGTGTGTGTGTGTGTGTGTGTGTAGAGAGAGAGAGAGAGAGAGAGATCAGAGAATGACTTTGACTCAGGAGTCAGTTCTTTCATTTTACCATGTGGGTCCTAGGGATTCAAACTTAAGCTGTCAGGCTTGGTGGCACGCCATCATAACAGTTTACTTGTTACAGTTTTATTATGTGATTAAACAGCTAGCACAGACGGGCACATGGAGACTATTGTTAACATAATGCCATATGCCTGGTTCTGGACATTCATATGCACAAAAGCAGTCCCAATTCTGCTGGGTTACAGTTATCTATTTCCATAGTCTCACATCATACATGAATATTAAACTATTTATGTTTTCATAAAATGAAACACTATAATTAGCACTTGCATATGATGAAACTGTTGTTTAATCTTGTTTATATAAGGATTTATAGTTCTGTGTTGTGTTGTTGTAAAAGTTTAAGGAGAAAGAGCATATGTCAGCAATTATTTGTAAGGATTCTCTATTACCATGATTAAAATTACCAGGTCTGCTTACAGCTTGCAAATCTGAGAGTTTATATTCAGGCATGGACACTTTTTATCCTTCTTCATTAACTGTTCTAGTGAAATCATCACACTTGAGAAAATATTTTAATATAACCTTGAACTTATAGTTTAAGTGTGTTACAGCTCAGAGGGGAAAGACTTCTCCCAATGGAAGTGTTAAGAGGCCTGGGGGTTACATTACAGCAGCTAGGTGGCATTAGTTTGATGGGTTTCATCTGCATATGCCTGGTCTGCCTGGTCTGAAATTTGCCTGATCACCTTGGGGGGAAGATTGTTGGTAAGAATCATATAAACATCATGAAGGTGAGGTTGTAAGGTTGGGTATTATGGCAGAATTCTTTAATAAAGCTGGAAGAATTAGCAGAAGAATTAGAACCCCAATCTCTTTTCTATTTGAGATAGTTCACTTAATGAGAAGGGCACAGGTACCCTGACCAAGCTGTCCACCCTGGCAACATCCCACAAAGGAAGAACTGTGGCCTGATTAGGCCAGGTAGGGGGAGGTAAAGAGAGTAACATGGCAGAGCAGGACTGAGTAGTAGGAAGAAAAGGGGTTGCCAGTAAGCTGAGAGTAGGTGCCAGGGAGGGTTTATTTGAGCAGCCTGGCACTGAGGAGAGAGAAAGGAAAAACAGAGGGGCCAGAGAAGGAAAGAAGGCTGTGGGTTGAGACATAAAGGGAAAGCTCATCAATGGGATCTAAAGTATAAAGAAATGGCCTCGTTTAGGCTTCATAGCTAGGAAATGACTGGGGAAACAGAAAGATCAGAGAAGGCTAGGATTAGAAGAGAAATCTTGGACATAGAAAATCTCTTTCCATTTCCCCTATTGCTCCGCTGTTGTAAAGGTCTTGAATAATATTGGTAGGTAGGGTGCTGTTATGTGGTCATTTGTGTTGATTATCTAAGGGGTGTTGAGGCCAAATTTGATTGCAAAGGTAAACAAGCTTAGGGCCCTACAGGTCAGGTGTCAGGTGGAGAGGCTGGAGACTTTCTGAAAGGCATCCCAATTGGGGATTGAAAGGACATGGAAGACATCATTCCCAAGGATGAGAGGGGGAAAAAATAATGCCATTGTAACCTGTAGCCACTGCCATCCCTAGGACTCAGAAAGGAAGAGACTAAGACACAGGCCATGCACTGGGTCATTACTATATTCAACAGGGGTCAGGGGCTTTGCCTGGTTAAGCTTTAGAAGAGACTCGGCACCTGGTACCAGGGCTTTATGGAGGCCAGAAGGCGAGGAAGCCAAAAGGCAAAGATGAAAACTGAACTCTAGGAGGCTGGGAAGTCTCATTCACAGGAAAGGGCTGGAGAAGGAAGTCACAAAAGCCATCAGATCCTAGAAAAGCTGTGAGATTATGAGAAGACCCAAAAGGAAGGTAGGCAATTGAAGCAGGAAGGGGTGCAAGATAGCCCATTTAGGCGTAAGGAAATTGCGGGATTGCAGCCAAGCATGGTGGGGGTGGGGCTAGGTGAAGAGGGCCAGTCATAACCTTAGAAACCATATCTATGGGCATTTTTCCCTCCAAGAGTACCAGAGGGGTGCCAGGTGCTCAACAGTCACTTTCTTGGACTCAGGACAATGTTTATACTGACCAAGATGGAAATTTACCTAATTGCTGCTGCTGGATCGGTGTGGAGCTCTGTTGGATAAAGCTGAAGTCTGACACATCTGGATAGCCAAACTGAACTGGAGTCATTATGACATACCCCCTTTTCTCAGTAGGGCTCCCTCCCAATCTGGGTGACCCCAGATTTTGTAAGGAGTGACACATAGTCCTCAGGGCAGATTACTGGCTGGGCCCTTTCCTGATAAGCAAGCATCTGGGAATTCCTAGAAATGCCCCACCCCGCTAAGATGTTAGTTTTCAGCAGTGACCTTCAATTGTACTTGGAGATTCTCCCACCCATAGGATAATTAGGTACTGCCTTCTCCTTCTTGTGATAAGAACCTGCTACTACATGTAAAATGAGGCCTTGTACCACCACATATAAATCAAGCATCCGTGGCACCTCTAACCCTGGCAAATCAAACACATTTACTCTCAAAATCCCTCCCACTGCCCAGGGTTTCTAAATAGCTGATTTCAAATAAAAATTCTGGCTGGCTTCCTGCTGCATGATGCCATCAGCCTTCCACAATGGCTGCCTGAGAGCCATCATTTATCCATCACCTGCATCTCACCTGGCCTGACCCCTGCCACTAGGCCTGGGCCTAGCCATTCCTGTGTCTCCTTACAAGCCCACAGGCATGGGCTTTTGCCCTTATACTCTGCCATACTTAGCACAGTAGCTTAACTAAGAACTGTTACAGTTTGTTATTGCCATAGGGTTTGGAATGCCTGAGTTTCCACTGCCTATGATTCCAGCGATCTCATTCTAAAAGAGCTAGCTAAATGCAACACTGTGGAAAATTCTTTACATATCCCTAGCACACACAGGCCTTCCTCAAAAGTGCACTAGCCGCTTCTGAGAGAAACAGAACCTTATTCTGTCTGGAAGCTGGGTTCCCGGCCACCACTGAAATCCAGGCCCTGATAAGCAGAGAACAACAGATGGGGTGCCGAGCAATTGGTGAGCCAGATGAATCTGTTGTGGGTGGACTAGAGATGAAGGATAGGGTCCCAGTGCAGCTTAGACCCCAATGATGGGGACTGCAGTTATCAGGAGAGCCTATCAAAATTATGGTACCAATGGTAGTGTTATAGCTTGGGTGTGTGTGTGTGTGTGTGTGTGTGAGCATTTTCCCAGAGTGTTACAGCTCTGCTATAAGGGAGGGAGGGGAGAGTTTTCACAAGGCAGGTGTTACAGCTCTGAAAGAAAAGGCATCCTGGTATTCAAGAGTCAAAGAATACCACAAAGTCACACCACACAAAAAACCTTACAGAAGAGATTTATTGGGAGGGAAAACCCCTGGAAGGTGACTTCCTGTGCTGAGGCAAGATACAGCAGAGAAATGAACAGAACACAGAGCTTATACAGGGTTTCTTGGGGGATTGGTGGTGCTTTCCAGAAGCAAGATTGTTGAGTTTTCAATCCTGAGCTTGGTGTTTTTACTCTCTACTGTGGAGTTTGGCTGCTGGGTCTAGCCATTATGGCTGTTAGCCTGTTCTGTGGGTGGAGCCTGGTGGTTAGGGGTTCTCCAGGAGGGCCTGGCTACTCATATGCTTTGAGGGGATGAAATTAAGTACTAATGTCATAGCATTAACTACCCCCGTTTTCCTTTTATGAATAAAAATGAAATAAACAAATGACAACATTCTAACCATGTTAAGCTCCTTCTCTTGATATTAAAAAAAAATTCTAGCAGCAGAGGTAGACCAAATCCCTGGATAAAACTGACTCCCTTCTCCATCCAATAGCCATCAATTGCCAATAGCTCCTCAGCTAAGGGTAGGAGTTCTTGACCACTTCTCTCAACTGTACTAGATTTTGGCTGGCTTGGTCTTATGCAGGTCTTGGACATGCAGTATCAGCCAGCCACTAAGAGTTCATGTGTGAATTGGCACTGTTATGTTTATACCCTTTCACTGGATATGTCCACTACCTGTGACTCTTATGGTGTTTTTACTTCCTTTCCTGTGATGATCCTTAAACTTTTGGTTAGATTTGGATTTGTGTTTAATCACCATCTACTGCAAAAAGAAGTTTCTCTGAGGGCTTGAGAGACTTACTAATCTGTGGGTACAAGGATAAGAGCATACTGATAGTTGATTACTATGTACATTTAGCAGAATAGTAGCATCATGTTCTTCTGTAGGGTCTATACCCTAGTCAGCCAGATTCTCGACCTACTTAATGGCATTAGGCAAGAGTTCTGTCTTATGAATTAGGCTTTAAATCAAATCATAAAGTGCTTAGTTATTACTCTATTATTGTACCAGTGGACATTTCTTTCCAGCTGTTTGCTATTGTAGCTTGCAAGGTTGAAAGCTGGGTAGGACTATATTAAAGCTAGTCAGTATGGATGAAATGTCCAAGTACATACTCACTTGATTTTTTCAATATCCTATAACTCAAGTATATGGTATCTTCAGAAATAGGGTCTTTAAAAAAAACTTATTTATTATTTATACGGTATTCTGCCTGCATGTGGGCCTGCATGCCAAAAGAGGGCACCAGATTTCATTATAGTTCATTATGAGCCACCATGTGGTTGTTGGGACTTAAAACTCAGGACCTTTGGAAGAACAATGCTCTTAACTTCTGAGACATCTCTCTAGCCCCAGAAATAGGACCTTGTTACCAAATTGTGGAGGATAACCCAGAGCAATGTCAAAGTTTAGAATGTCTTTGAGAACAAACCAACCAACAAGACCATACCTGGCTCATTCTTGTTTTCTTTTAAGTCCATGTAGCCTATGGTGTCTGGAGCAGGCATTACTCTCTCATTATAAGGTGGCTCTCTCTATTTGTGTATATATTTTAGGAAGCATCTACAGTAGTATGCTTCCATGTAACATTTTAAAAGGGCTTTAGTGTTTATCGCTCCCCACACTCACTCCTCTGCCTTGATCTTCCTATCTCCCACACCATTTAACCCTTCCTGTTCTATTTTTCTCCATTCTCCCTTCATATTACTTGTGTTCTATCACCCTTTTCTTCAAATCCCACCCCCACAACTCATTACTAGTTTCCTGACATCTAAGGTACTTCCAATTTAAACACACATCTCTAAAGGTTTGGGTCCAGGTTACGTCATTCGGAATGATTATTTCCAGCTCTATCCAGTTACCTGAAATTTTTATTTTTCTTTACAATTGACTATTGTTCCACTGTGTATGTTTCACATCTTCACTATTCTTTCATCAGATGATAGACAACTAGGATATTTCCATTTCCTGACTATTTTGAATAAAGAAGTTCGATAGTAACTTCATCACTGGATTGATAATTAATGAATTCATAGCTGCATGGACATTAGGAGGTGAGTTCTAGTTAGAAGTAGGTTGTTGGGCATATTCTCTTGGGGGGGTATATTTTGTCTCAAATCCTTTACCCCCTCTGTCTTTTCTGGCTTCCTGGTGGCCATGAGGTAAGAAGCTGCCTCCATCCTACACTCTTGGTATCATGGTATTATGCCTTGGGTCAGGCTCAAACTGATGGAGACACACTTTAACTAAATCATTTGAAACTGTGAACCAAAACAAACCTTTCTTTCTTTTAAATTGTTTTTCTCAGGCATTCTTTACAGTGATGAAAAACTTACTAACACATTAAGGGAATGTTAATTCCCTTAATTTAATTTAATTTAAATCCCATAAAATAAATCAACTTCCTAAAAATTTAGACTCTTTAACAGTACCAAGTCATGAACTTAATAAATCAGAAAATAATAGCTGCAGTTTGGAAGGGCCTTGTTTTCTAGATATTGGAGATTTGGAGAAGATACAAGAAAGGATTTTGTCTTGCCCAAAGAGAAGGCCTGGATTTTCCTTATCCTTACAGGCTTGTGTGTTTGCTTAGGGGATGATCTCATGTGGGATCTCATGTGATCTCTTGGGTTACATTTTGTGAACTCAAGCTAACAGCTCACAACCACAAAACTTCCATCGTGAAGCTATGAATATGAGCTTCAGATTAAACAATATCGTACCAATCAGTCAGGTATGCACGATGAGGTGTCTTAAGAAACACGGGGTGTCAGGTTCTGGAGAATTTCTGACTGACAGTGCACTGTGCATGTTATCCACGTAGGAACCGTCTTGACTTCATGGCTTAAAGACAATGGAACTTCCCACTTGAAATGCTTTTTTGCCTTTACTTTAAGGCCTGAGCTTTCAAGCTTTCCCGTTAGTAATTAACAGCCACTTCCAGGAATTATGAGTCTTTCTGGCAAATTTTCACTCCAGTCATTTTGTTCACGTCTCAGCCTTGTAACTGGTTTTAGAAATGAGGATAGAGGCTGTGCTTCTGACTTTGATGTTGGCCTTTACTTCTTACATTTCCCCTGAGGTGTATCCAGGTTTGTCTGAGTCACAGAAACTTGGCTGTCACTGGGAAAGTAACAAGATGTTCAGTGATGAAGTATGAAAGTTAGATAGACTGTACTGATCCTTAATGTATGTACAAACATTGTATTTTGATGATCAGTGGCATGGCTGATGTATATAAACATTTTCCATAGATTTATTGGCTGTTTTCATAAGGCACACTTAAAAGACTTTAAAAAATATTTCTTTCAAATATCAACAACATACACCCATGTCCACACATATATATTACAAACACACAAAAAGATGAATAGAACTAAAAATAGCAAAAATAATGGAATAATCTCTCAGTATAGACAAGTAGGTTACTAGTTATCACAATGCATTTTTACTTTTAGCTTTACCTGTGAAAAACTTTCTAGACAGTCTTCTTCCTCCAAATTAGGAGCCACCTTCAGTAGACTGTCTTTCAGTAAACATTTGAAAAACATTCCTGAGAATACAAAGGGGTCAAAAATATTTAAGAGACTAGTGAAATATATTTCCTTCTAGTCTGGGACTGTGTAAAAGTTTGATTCAAACCACGTGCACCATTTTAAAATTTCTAGATTTACATTTAAAAGAGTGAAGAGGCTGAAATAATTATATTTCATTTGGCCCAACATACAAAAGATTATTTTAAAAAATGTTGATAGTTTATATTTATCGTTCTCTTAAGTCTTCAAAATATGGTATACTTTTAATATTTATTACTTATCCTAATTTAGACAAGTCATATTTCTATTTTGCACAGCCAAATCTGGCTGGTGGTTTGAGCATAGGGCAGGGGCAGTTTAATGTAGTACATTTTAAATTTTCATTTCTTTGAATCCTCTGGAACTCTGATGGGTATAATCTGCTCTCTCGCTCTCTCTTTCCTTCTCCCTCCTCCTCCCCCTCCCTCCCTCTCTTTTGAGACAGGGTTTCTCTGTGTAGTCTTGCTGTCCAGTCCAGGCTGACCATGGACTCACAGAGATCAGCCTGTCTCTGCCTCCTGAATGCCTTGATTAAAGGCTTGTGCCACCATGCCTGGTCTATTTCTCCCTATTATATAATCTCCTTTCATTTCTTTTTTTACTTATTTGTCTTTTACTCATTTACTGGGGAGGTGGGGGAGACAGGAAAGAATAGAACATAATTTAACCTGAGGATGATGTTCAGCTGTATTCTGAGTGTTAGCTGTATGCTGCAGGGACTCTGAGGCCCAAAAATTCAGCCAGAAATCCACTATCATCTCCTTTATAGTTGCAGTTTTAATGTACACGCCACCCTCAAATGGCCATGTTGGTTCTGTAATTCCATGTTTGATCAAAACCACTCCTTTCCTTGCTTTGTAGAAATGCTATCTGTTTCTGAAAATCCCATAATCGTGTGCCTAAGATTAGCAAGTATTTCTGTCCAACTCATACTACTTCTGCCTGGATTCTCAGGTGGCCCTCCTATCAGGGAATCTGCTACTGATTTTTCATTATAATGGATTTGCTTTTACTTAAGATCTCTTTTGTGCCTCTCCTAGAATATTCTCTCTAGTGAGACCAAAAGTCTTTGGGATCATCAATTCTATTCTGGTGATAAAATGAGTTAGACTCTAAGCTCTTGAAAGTCTACATAGAACCAGCCCCCTCGAATCATGAGAATGGACTAACTTTTAATAAGGCCAGCCACTAATTCTTTTGATATGCTTTTCTCTTGCCCCGAATTCCTATTTTGTAGGCATTCAGCATCTACTTAGGGAGAAATGTAGAGACTGGGATGGTCATATATATCTTCTGTGGTGCATATACTTCTTTCGATTGTTTTAGAAGGGGCTCTCAAACCTGAAATTTTTTTCCCCCCCGTAGAGTTCAGGTCACATGAAACAAACCAATATCACCAGATGGGTCTTTCATATTGTTGACAGTCCAGTAACTTTTCCTCTTCATGGATCTTATCAAGTTCCACTTCTATTTCATGATTCCTTGCGTTGTCTTCGTTATTTCAATCTCCGAAATAATTCTATCGTGATTGAGGTCTTCTTAGCATATTCAGTCTAAAATAAAGAACTTCCAATGGGTCTGGCAAGTGAGAATTATTGTTGGAGCAACACTGGCTGCTTCTATAAAACAGGGACATACCACCTAGGAAGAAGGGGACCGGAAGGGTGCGATGACAAGGCATGACACATCTGCATCCTTGCTCACCAGCTCAAACTTAACAACGCACAGTTCTCTAAGTCAGCTTTTCTAAATGTGTCAGTTGCACTGGGCTATCCGTCCTCAGATGTTTTGTTTCTGAAGGTCAGAAACAACTTCAGAAGAACTAAGTTGAGAATAAACGAAACTTAAGAGAAAACGAAACTCGAACCTAGAGCAGGCGGCGGAACCGTCCGGGGACCACGGGACTCTGACTCACCGCTCTCTACTGGTCATAGGATTTACGTCCTCCGTGCGGTTAGCAGAGGTGAGCGGGGCTCGGGGTGGGGAAAATGAGGCCTCCGGAGGCCCAGCGAGGGGCCCGGGGAGCGGGGCCCGGGGGCCCGGGGAGCAGACCCACGCCGCAGAGGCGCGGCCAGCGAGCCCCGGTCACTCCAGAACCGCCGCCATGGGCGGGGCGGAGGGCGGCCGGGCGCTGGCGCGTCGACGTAGCGTCGCGGCTGATGACGCGGCGCCGGCGCGCGCCCCGCCCCTCCCGGTCGCTGCGAGCCGGTGTTTGGGTCCGTGGGGTCCACGCCAGCAGGGGCAGCGCTCGCGGGCTAAGCCGGGAATTGCGGGCGATCCCCGCCGGCCGGCGCGGGCAGCGGGGGAGGGTGCGGCACGGGCCTCCGCTCCTCCCGGGAGACCAGAGGAAGCGGCCCTCCCGGAGGCCGGACGCGCGGGAGGCGGCGGGGCCGAGGTGAGCTGGGGGGACGGGAAGCTCGGGGGCGGAGCTCGGGGGGCGGCGGGGTCGCTCGCCCGGCTCGGCGGGACCCCGGCGGGCCCCGCTGTCATCCCTCGGCCGCGCGTCCTCGCTCACCCAAGTTTGGAGGTGGGGGTGGGGACGGAAACTCCAGCGCGATTGTCCACGTGTACGGACGCTGGGTGGCCGCAAGTTCTGCGCGTAATCTGCTTTTCTTCCTCTTCTCCTTCTTTTAAATGTTACAAGCCCCCAGCAGCATCGTCCTCCGCGTAGATTGTGGGATGGAGAGCTGTTGGGTTGCGTTTTCCCCACTGCACAGAGCAGTGACTGGATTGGGTCATGGAGCTGAGGGTTGTGAGTGAATTTAGCAATAGAGGAATCAGAATGTGATGTGTGTGTGTGTATGTATATATATATATATATTTATTTAAATAAAGAAGTGTGTATGCTAGGGGGGTGGTGTAGGTAGGTAAAATGGCTCTTGGTAGGATGCAGCGGACTCCTGTGTCTGTTTTCCCTTGCTTTACACGAAGTACAAGTTGAGCTTCGCCTGAGTTGGATAAGCGAGTTGTCACAGGTGCACTTCCGTTGCTAGTCAGGTTTTCTTCTTGGGCTAACATTAGATCGAGTAGTCTCTGTATCATCCTCCTTCGCCTTGGTAGATTCATAAGCGGAAAGATTTGTTCCCTGAGTGTGATTTTTCTTAAGTTCATAATTCATCTTCTGAGTCTAGTTGGACAGGCCCTAGCTCATGTTGGATAGTCAGCTTTTCACGATGGCTATAAGACTAGTGTTGCATTTAAATGTTCGCAGGGATGAGTGTTAAGTGTAGGTTAGTGTTATTTACATGAGTGAACTAATTTTTCAAGACTTGGTTTTTTTGATCCTTGTTGAACCGTTTTTATAGTTGGTTCATTCATTCATTCATGGTTGGTTCATTCATTTATTCGTTCGTTCGTTCACCCACTCTTCATCTAAGTCCAGGCACTATGGGAGGCCTAGGACAAGTAAAGTCCCCGTTTTCACAGAACAGTTAACCATCAAGCACCCTTTTAGGAAGAGTCTTAAAATTAACAATTGGAAATAAATTTCTGTCTGAAAAACGTTTTCATTTTTTTCTAGTGTTTACATTGGTTGTATTATTCCATGTGTCTATAGCTTGGAATATAGAAAGTCTGCACACAAAACATTTTATAAGGAGCCTAGATGATAATTACAAAGTAAACTGATTTCTCTATAACGTCTTCCTTGATAAGAAAGTTTGTATAAGCCTTTTTTTCTTCTTCGTGTTTTTCGAGACAGGGTTTCTCTGTGTAATCCTGGCTGTCCTGGACTTGCTTTGTAGACCAGACTGCCTCGAATTCAGAGATCCACCTGCCTCAGTCTTCCAACCTCTGGAACTAAAGGCATGCACCACCACGCTCAGCTCTGTATAAGCCTTTTTAGTAAAGTACAGTTTCAACTTTGAGAAGGTAGCTGTGTGCAATTAAAATTTTAGCTTGAACACCTACAGAAAAAAATGCAGAGTTCCTGAGCAGAGAGAAAGGAATTGGTTGAACATCCCTGATCTGAAAACCCTAAATAGGAAGTACTCCCAAAACTTTCTTTTTATAATTAAAATTTTTATAATTGAAACTTTTTATTATAAAAAACTTGTAAATGAACACCAAGCAGAGAAATTAGCCAGATCCAAGTCTGTACATCTTAGTGAACTTTGTAAACAATTAGAATAGTCCCTCACTCTAGTGCTTCAAGTTGATTTTATGTTTTCACCATCAAATAGTTTTACTCACTTAGCTACCACAAAAATGAAAATTTCGTGAAAATGAAGACAAGTGCTATATAATCTCTTTCAAGACTCGGTTGTCAATGCCCTGCATTCCTTTCTTTCTCATCATCTAGTGTTAACCCTTCTGTTTGTTCTGCATGTTCACTGAACCTATATTTACATTTGTGCATAGACACACACACACACACGCAATAAGCTCATAGTTGTATATGAGAGAGGACATGCTCTTTTTTCTTTTTTTCTGACCTCACTAACAAACATTCTCAGACTTTCTAATACCGTGACCCTTTAGCACAGTTTCCCATTTTGTGCTGCTCCCAAAACCATAAAATTATATCATTGCTCTACCAAACTGTAATTTTGCTATTGTTAGGAATTGTAGTGTAAATATCTGATATGCAGGATATCTGTTATGTGACTCTCGAGAGTATCTGGATGCACAGGTTGAGAACAGCTGTTCTAAGCCATCCATTTTCCTTCAAATTTTGTAATTTTAGTCTTCAGAGCTGAGTATTCCATTTCATATAGTGAACCAGATTTTCATTTGTGGATGGACTACTAGGTTAGTTCTATTTTCTTTCTATAGTGAATAAAGAAGCATGGGACTGCAGATACCTCTGTGGTAATGGATGAAGTTCCCTGGGTATGTGCCTAGAAGTAAAATAATTAGGTCATATGGTAGATCTATTTTTGAGGACTCTCCAACTAATTCCCACAATGCCTCTGTTAATTTGCACCACTACCAGTTGTGAGTCAATGTTCCTGTCTCCACATCCTCTCCAATATTTGTTATCAAGTATCTTGATGACGGGTATTTTGACTAGGGTCAGATATTAAAGTGTTAATTTGAATTTCCCCATTGGCTTTTTAAATATTAAAATATTTAAGACTTTTAAAATAGCTATTGGTTATTTGTGTTTCTCTTTTTTTGAAAACGTTTTGTGCAGGTCATTAGCCCATTTGGTTGGCTGTTTTAGTTTCTTGGAAGTTAATTTTTGTTATTCTTTGTAAGTTCTGGCTATTAACCCATTTTCTGAAGTATAGCTGGTAAAGTCTTTTCTTCTTTCGGTGGATTGTCTTTTGCTCTGCTGATAGTTTTCTTTGCTATGCAGAAACTGGTATTTGGGGCTTTTAAAACTGACTTAACATTAGAAATATAAAATTGTACATCATGGGCAGAATTTTTAAAAATGAGCTTGAGACTTGAAAATAAAGTATAATTGAATTTTGTTTAATTGTAGGTTCCCATTGCTAATATATCTCATTTTCTACATGCAGATACTCTAAAATCCAACAGCCTCAGTCTGGGAGTACTCTAATGTCAAACATTGGGGATAAGAAATTCTTAATCTCTACTTAATACATATTTAGCTGCCATCAGAAAGCATGGCTTATAATGTAAGTTTCTCCAAATAACTACTGGGGTAACATTTCTTGATGTTTTGCCTGGCTGGACACCTAGCAAACAGTCCCTATAAACTCAACATTGCCATTTAAGAAGTTCTTTGTAAATATAGTTGGACAAGTGAGGTTAAGAAGTTGGCTTCATCTTTTTCTGCTTTGTTGTGATGTTTTGTAAGTGCTGTTTCTGACATCTTTAACTGATTAGGTGGTTTTAATTTATTATATCATCATCATTTCTATTTAAGTTTTAATTATCTTGAGGGGGTATCAGAAATATTTTGTGGTTCTTTTTCATTTTTTGGCTTAGAAACTAGAGTTATTAAAAATTCTCTCGAGAGTGAATTTCAGAAGTAAAGGAAGACTAGCCAAACCTAATGAAAGGAGGAAAGTAAACGAGAATCCAACTTAATTTGTAAAGGTACCTAGCAGTCAAAAAAAATATATGATTTTGATGAAAATGAATGTTTGTGTCATCAATAGGACAGCGCTCTAGTATAAATTTTCTTTCTGCTTTTTTTTTCTTTCTGCCAGTCTTCACTTTAAAGTGAACTGTTAGGAGTTGTGGTCATTGTCAAAAGTTTGTACAGGTTTGGAACTTTAGGTTTGAATTTGGTAAGGCACAAAATAAACCTAGCAATAAGAAAAATTAATGGTTAACACTAAGCATTTTCATTATATGTTATACTTAGTTAACTGCTGGTTAGTGAATATTGATATTTAAAGAAGAGAAAGCATATACTTCAGTACTGACTCAATACAGATTTGCCAAACTTCTGCAACAGTTTCTTTGGGTGATAACAGAAATATGCTCAATGCACCTAGTTTGTATTGTTGGCAACTTCTATTTAAGCCCATGATTTAAGCTTCTTAATTTGTGTAATATGTGTTCTACCAAGCTTGAACTTGAAAAGAAGGAACATCATCTGTTTCAGGATTATTGGGTCATTACGGAAGCAGCTGCTAAAACTTAACATTTTCAGAGATTGCTATGTCAAGTTGTGAATAAGAAGATACTTTTTAGTAGTTAGTAAATGTGGCTTATGAAATTGATAAGAGAAAACTCAGTCTCTATTCTAAAGGAAGAAATTCAGGCTTATTGTGAAGACTATGTGTTTTTGGCTTTGTCAGATAGAACTATGTAAAATTGTTAAATTTGCTATTGCAGAAATAGGAATGAATGTACCTTTTGTGTTGATTTAAGGAACTTAATTATACTCTGCCGAAGGTTTGGTTATGAGTCTCAGTATCTGCTTTGATACACTGCTAGCTAGAGTCTTTCAGAGTCCTTCTGAGGTAGGCTCCTGTCTTGCTTCTTGTTTTCTCCTACATCCAATGTCCATCCCATTTGTCTTTCTAAGTGAGGGTTGATCATCTTACCCAGGGTCCTCTTTCTTGTTTATCTTCCTTAGGTGTACAGATTTCAGTATGTTTATCCTATCTTATAGGTCTGGTATCCATTTATAAATGAGTATATACCATGTGTGTTTGGTTCTCCTCAACAAAACCTTCGGTAGAGTGCAGGGAATCATGAAAGAAGGGGGAGTTAGTATGACCTGGAGAGGACAGGAGCTCCATAAGAACCAAATATATCTGGACACAGGGATCTTTTGTGAGACTATATCTCCAACCAAGGACCATGTATGGATATAACCTAGAACCCCTGCTCAGTTGTAGCCCATGGTAGCTCAGTATCCAAGTAGGTGTCCTAGTAAGGGGAACAGGGACTATTTCTGATATGAACTCAGTGGCAGGCTCTTTGACCTTCCCCTTCCCCCTGAGGGAGGAGCAGCCCTGCTAGGCCAAAGAGGAGGACTTTGCAGCCAGGCCTGAAGATACCTGATAAGCTAGGGTCAGATGGAAGGGGAGGAGGACCTCTCCTATCAGTGGACTTGGAAAGGGGTAGGGAGAAGATGAGGGAGGAAAGGTAGGGTTGGGAGGGAATGAGGGAGCTGGATACAGCTGGGATACAGAGTTAATCAACTGTAACCAATATTAAAAAATAAAATTTTAATTAAAAAGAGAAACTTAATTATAAACTTCTACATGTTTTTCAAAAATAAATTAACTTCGTGGTGATAGTCATTATACAAAAATAATTCCAGTGTATTTTTTCAAGTTTAGAATTTTTTTTTTTTTTAAATGATCTGCTATAGAGTAGTATTTCTGGGACTGGTAGTATATTAATTTGTGGCAAGACCTCTTTAGTGTTTGAGTTTGGCCTCCAGCTTACAAAAAGGAAGTTTGAAGGTGGCCTAATTTAACTCTTTTTTAAGAGATATTGTGCTTATACAGTATTAAAAGCTGAACGTTTCAAGATCCTTGGTGAACTACTTAATTCAGTGGCCACTTTAGCTCATACTTTCATATTTTCTGCAGTTGAGTATAACCTCTTTCTTAGACCTCTCTCTTCCCTTTATTATGGTGACACACCATACTTCTCTCCCCTTGGACTCTGGCCTCCTGCTGCTGTTAATTTTGTTTTTTTTGTCTTTTTTTATAGAGCTTTCCTTCTTATTCTTGCATCTTTGTTTTTCGCCTTCTGATGTCTTTACTTACTCCTCACATATTGATTTGTAGATTTTTTTAAAGCCTATTCCTGTGGTTTTGATGGTGATTCTCATGTTTTTCTTAAAACCAGGCCTATTTCTGAGTTATACACCTGAAAATTCTAATATTTCTACTTGATGTCATATTGACATCTGTGCTGCTTTTCTGTCAGTTTGATAAAAATTAGATTTATCTGGGAAGAGGGAGCCTCAGCTGAGAAGATTGGCTTGTAGGCAAGTCAGTGGGGCATTTTCTGGATTAACGATTGATAATGAGAGCCCAGCTCACAGTGGACCGTCCTCCCTCCCCCAGGCAGGTGGTTCTCAGTTTAAAGAGCAGGCTGTGCAAGCCAACCAACAACATTCCTTTGGGGTTCTGCTCCAGTTCCTCTCTGCTAGGTTCCTGCCTTAAGTTTCTACCCTGATTTTCCTCATGGTAAACTGAGCTGTAAGATGAAGTAATAAACCATTCCTTGCCATCATAGAAAACCCATTTTTTTTTTTTAATGTTCTTTAGTGTGAAGATGTCAGACAGTTGTGAGCTGCTATGTGGGTGCTGGGAATTGAACCTGGGTCCTCTGGAAGAGCAGACAGTGCTCTTAACCACTAAGCCATCTCTCCAGCACCGTGTTTTAAATCACAGAAACAGCAAACTATGACAACATTTAAACAAGTAAAACAGGAATAATTACTCTGCTTTAGCTCTGTGAATTCCTTTATGTACCTGTTTTATGCACATGGAAATTACACCTGTTTGCTTATCCCCTTCACTACAGTTACAGTTAATCAGTAAACTAACTAACTTTCACTCACGTAATCACTTGGATTTATCCACCTGTCTCTAAATCGTTGCCATTACTTTATTTCAGGAATTATCAGAATATTTTTCATTTAGATTACTGCAAAGACTTCTTATTGTTTTGGTTTCCAGTCTTGCCTTGGTTATGTCCATTTCTTTCACTGTTCAACTAAAATTTTGTTTTGGAGATTTTATTTTTTATGATTTATTAATTTACTTTTAAGTGTTATGATAGTTTCATAATTCAACCAGGTTAATATGTCTATTCCAAAGGTTATGCTGTTATGTTTTTGACTGCTGTGCTCTAGTAATATGTTTCAGTTCCTTGAACGTGGCATAGTCTCACCACACAGCTAGTATGTTTCCTTCTTGTTTCACTCCACAGCTTTCAAGTCTTAAAGCGTCTCCATCTTGACCCCCTTTAGTGTCTTATTAAACACACCCACACTGTGTTCTACTGATGTTTTTATTGCTACTTTTATATCAGCTTTAAAAAAAAATTTTTGCATTAGCTTGTTTAATTGGCTTCTGTTCCCTTTTAGGTAGGTGGTGGGCACTAGATTGATTTAGTTCGTTAGCTCTCAAAACGAACAAAGAAACAATAAATAAAATAAAACAAACTAAAATAAAACTGGTAAGGCAAAAATATTTTAAAGATTAGTGATGGATTAAAAATTAGAACAGCAAACATTTGGTAACACTTGTATTTTCAGATTTCCATGAAATTTGTTGCTATTTTCCTTGACAAGATTACCATCTTGTGGTTACTCCTTTATTATACTTCTTAAGATAGTTTAGATCTTTGCTTTCCTTTCCCTATTTTTCCATCCATCCGTCCATCCATCCATCTATTTTCATTTGAGGCAGGGTTTTCCTGTATCCCTGCCTATCCTCGAACTCATCTGTCTGTCTGTCTGTCTGTCTGTCTGTCTATCTATCTATCTATCTATCTATCTGTTTTTGGTTTTTTGAGATGGGGTTTCTCTGTATCCCTGCCTGTCCTCGAACTCAGTCTGTAGACCAGGCTGTCCTTGAACTTAGATCTGCCTAGCTCTGCCTCCTTACTGCTAGAATTAAAGGCATGTGTCACCACCTCCCAATTTATTTTTAATAAATTGGTACTTTTAAAAATGGAGATCTCTTATGGATTATTACCTTGTATTAAAAAGAAATGGTCTCTTATATACTTGAATTTTTAAATAGAACCTACAAGTTACCAGACACTGGGTTTGCTGTTTACATAACCAGTGTATGTTGTTAGCCTTTGTTTACTTAAAACCTAATTTTGGAGCATCTTAAGAAGTGATTTTCAGAAATAATAGAATACATACTCTCAACACATTTAACAAATATTTTTATCTTACATGTATTATTCTTTTATTTTAAAATATGGCAGTTTTTCTTGCCACTTTTTCTGTCCCATAGTCTGCTACCTTGAAGCTGTTATTTCTGTGACAGTATATAGACCAAAGTATAAAACAACAACGATGGAAAGACATGGAACTGATGAACTTGAGAAGGCTTGGACTAGAATGACATATGTTCTACTCATAGAAAAGGGCGCTTATTTAGATTCAGGGCATATGGCATTAGATAGTACAAACAAATTTTCAAAGTCTTTTCCTTCCTTCTGTTCTTTCTTTCCTTTTTTCTTTCTTCTTCCTTCCTTGCATGCTTGCTTCTTTTCTTGTCTTTTTTCTTTTCCTTCCTTCCTTTTTTCTTTTTTTTTTTTTTTTTTGAGACAGGATCTAAATCATCCTGGCTGTTCTAGAGCTCACAGTGTAGGCCAAACTACCCTGAAACTCAAGAGATCCACTTGCCTCTGTATCCCAAGAGCTGGGATTAAAGGCCGTGCCACCACGTCCTGTCCATATTTTGAAGTTCAGTTATTATGTAATCTGTGCTTGATGGACGGACAATGTAAGCCATGAAAGCTATCATTGTCTGGTCTATACAGATGTCATCTTTATTTTAAAAAATCACCAAATATGATATTCTTAGTATATTAACTGTAAGACTGTTAAAAACTGTTAACCAATAATTTTTAGAGGAATAAATGATATTACTGTCTAAAAGTTTTTAAAGATCATTTTTAAATTTTTTAAATTTCATTTTTAAATTCTTTAAATAACAAGGAACACATTAACAATGTGTCATCCACAATCGCCTTTTGAAGTGCGATCTTCACCAGTGTCTGTGGAGTGTTAGTAGTGAATGACAGATCTGGTTCTGCTTCCAATTGGGTTAATTTTAATTTGTTGCTAAGAAAAATGAGTTAAAATTTTAAGAAGTTAAAAAAGAGTTAAAATTTAAGTGAGGATAACAAGGAGATGGTTGGCCCTTTCAAACATTTTTCAGTTTAGAAAACTTGGTAGAAACTGACAGTTCAATTCAGAACAAGGCACAAAAATAACAGGGCGTGGTTCTTACTGACTTATCATAGAAGCACCTTGTTGTAATTAGATTATTATAAGTTACAAATCCTGAGACAATCAGCTAGGCCAGTATGCAAAATTAATGGTCATACACGTCATCCTTTCAGGCATATTAAGTAAAGCATGTACTTAATGTGGTATAGTAGTGCATTTGTTTATTTAATTTCATGTATTTGTGCCTGTGTGCATTTATATGCGCTGTATGCATGTAGGAGCCTGAGGAGGTTAGAAGAGGGCATTCCATCCCCGGAAACTGGAGATTCTGGTAGATGTGAGCTACTTGTGAGTGCTAGTAGCTGAACCTGAGTGCTCTTAACCACTGAGCCATTTTATAGCCCTTCATTTATCTGTATTTGAGAGACAGAAACAGATTTCATCAATTGCCACCAAGTATATGCTACTTTTTTTACATGTTAATATTAGGATGATTTAAAAATATCCACTGTTACCATCAAACAATAGTAAGTAATGATTAAGGGCATCATTTCAGCTTAATCTTCGCAGGGTTTTCTAAGGTACAGGCAAACATTCCTTGATTTTTCTTTCTAAGACTCATGGTTAGACTGAAATGAAAATTTTGCCATTTGAACATACTTTTTCCAGGCTCTTTTTCAATGGACTAGTATGGGCTGAATTAAAATACGTATGGCCTAGTATGTAGTGGGCCTGCTCTAGTGTTTTTAAAGATGTAATGTATATGCTTGTTCTTTCTGAGTTTTTCTATTTTTGGATGCTGAAATAGTATTTTAGCATCTTGTTTTCTCAAAGACATTTAAAAGAAAATGTTTGCTTATATTTCATTAAGAGTAAAAG
Source organism: Meriones unguiculatus (assembly GCF_030254825.1). NCBI lineage: Eukaryota > Metazoa > Chordata > Mammalia > Rodentia > Muridae > Meriones > Meriones unguiculatus. Next base: position 53,777,074 of record NC_083367.1, read on the forward strand.
TAGTTGAACACATGGGATCTCCTAGAATATGAGGACTGTTTGTCTTCTGGTTGTGACGTCTTGTAGGCTTTTCCACCTTAGTCTTTGAGTTTGTAACCTGTAATTAATATAAATGAGTGATTGTGAGGTCAGAGCCACATAAAAATTTTGTTTATAAAAATCATAACTATCTATTTAGTATTGTGTGAGGTGTTGTGGGTGGTGTTCCTGTGCTTTCTGAGTTTTTCCATGTGCCCTTACTTGCTTGGGAACTGTTTTAAGAATGGTTGCTTCTTGCTTAAGAGAGACATAGGATCTGTTGTCAGTTTGCTAGGTAGGAACTATGAATAACTAAAATAACTAAATAACTAAAATAACTAAAATTACCCTTGAAATGTTGGCAGAACATAGTGTCAGCTCATCCTTCACAGCTGTTTTTGCTCTAGACTTGAAATCATTGTTTCTTCAGGTGAAAAAGTTGGTTTGTGTTTAATGGCTGTGTTGTGTGTTTGTTTAATTTTTGAAGACATAGATGTTAAAACATTGAAGCCATGCAACACAGCAAGATGTTCCTACTTGTAGATGAATGTGATTAAAGGAATACTTAAGGAATCAATAGACTCCTTTTTCAAATTTTCTATCAGTACAGTTTGAAACAGTATGACATTATTGTCAGGTCTTATTACATTAAAAAAAAGTATGTGTATATGTGAGTGCCTGTAGGTATGTGTGTACACCACTTGCATGTCATAATGTGCATCAGATACCTTGATTGTGATTTCTGGGAACCAAACTCTGGTCCTCTGCAAGAACAGCAGGTCCTCTGTTCTCAACCACTGAGCCATCTTTACATTTCTTAGAAGGCTGAGCGTATTGTCTTGTTTGCTAGGATTTTCTAGATTTGTAAATTAGTATAAAGATCGGTGAAAATTTCCAGTCCTTTAAAAGAAAGGGCAGTTGGTTTCAGGGTATTATTGTTAGATAAGTCAAAACTATGAAAGTTGTGGTCCCAAGTACACTATTTGTCTATAAGACCACACTGAGGCATGTGGGGCCAGGGAGCCGTGTGACCAGGGGAGCTGACCTCGAGCAAGAGTGAGGTTGCAGCTTGTCTGGTAGGAATAGGACCTTTCTCTGCCTGCTCTGGGCTTATATGTCCTGGCTCATGTAGCCTTAAGGCCCCTCAGCTCTGCTGCTCTTGAGGTGGTCACATAGCTAGGTTATAGGTTAAACTTTCTCTTTCATTAAAAGGTTATGTCCACCAAGCACCTAGAATTCCTCTTCATGAAAATAAGGTATTCTCCCAGCAACTTGGCCCTAGCCAATGGTATATACTCACCCCCAAATGTTTAAATAGCCTTTGTTCCTGCCAATTAAAGGAGTTCCTTCTCACACTCTCCTGATGAGATTCTGCATTGTAACCATCTGTACCAGGTAAACTTCCCTTCCTCCAGTCCAGCTGGGTGTGTAAAGAGCCAGGATACCATGAGGGGGAAGCAGACACAGGGTAGCAAGGCAGCATATGTCACACATTCTATATTCCCTGTTTTGATGCTTACGTTTTGAATCATTTAGTTATGAGGTAAAGAGTAAGGTCTGAGTTTAATGTCAGGACCTTCTTTAATGAGTTCTGGCATTTGTAATCCCAAAGAGAATGCATCTCTTGGTTTTGGTTTAAGAGTCAATGCCTGAAGGCATTTGCTTCCCCACTAATAGAACCAAGGGAAAAAAATGTCCAAGATACTTTCAGTACAATTTAATCTTCTTAGGGAACCCAGTTGAGAAGGCTAGTAGGAGACAGATTGAACCTAAATAGAAGCCATTGATTTTTTACTAAATGGATTTTGTTGTTGTTGTCAGTTTTGACATGAGCATACATTGAATGCTGATTTAAGGGTACAGGGTACTGTGTCTTAAGATTGCCATTTTTAAAGTCGAGGCTTGCTTCATCATTTGTGAATAGGGTCGAACTATATCTCAGATCCCTGTCATATGATTAGTCAAATATCTGGGAATAGGAAGGATTGTTGGCCTCAGTGATTTATGAATCCTCAGCGCTGGAGAGATGGTTCAGTGGTTGAGAGTACTGACTGTCCTCCAGAGGGGCCTGGGTTTGATTCCCTGCATCTGTTATATAGTGACTTAGAACCACTGTAACTTCAGTCTCACAGGGATCCAGTGCCCTTTTCTGGCCTCCATAGGCATGTGCTTCACAGACATGAAAACACCCATGGGAATACAAATAATAATACATTAAATTTAAATCCTCTACGTGACTGATAACACAGTAAAGTTTGAGAATCTCTCTGATGTTCACTAACTCTTGATTTTATTTTGTTTTCCTTGCAAATGTTTCAAGAAGTATGTTACACAGTCTTAGAGACATTCAAATGTTACTTTATTTTGAGACAGGAGACTGGATTCACCAAAGACTGCACTCAGCATATGAAAGAAATATTGTGACATACTCAGAAATGCTTTCTTTCATATGTTTCATATATGCTGGTATATAACTGATAGAATATACAGGACAAAGCCTGAGGAATTTGGCATACAAATCCTGATCCTTTCTATAAGCATTAGCCATTTTGTTAAAAGATTTTCTTTCTATGTGTGTGTATGTGTGTGTGTGTTTGCCATATATGTCGAGGTCAGAGGGCAGTTAGGGTCAGCTTTCTCCAGTGTGGGGTGATCCCTGGGATCCAGCTCAGGTCATCTTCCTTAGCAGCACCCCTCCCTACTAGCTATCTTGTAGACCTGCCTTTTAGTTTCTGTTATCCTTCACGGGTCTGGCCTGCTTCCTCTTCTGCAAATTTATTCATTCTTAACAGTTTTTGCTTCTGTGTGTCCCTGTCCAAGCATTTGTTATATAGAACAGGAACGTGGAAATTCTGCAGGTGCTCATGGATTTATTTTCCACCCATGTTAACTATATAGCAGGTGCTCACCCATCTATACTCCCATTGGCTAGTTGAAACTTGAAGTCCTCTGGCTGGGGAGTATATTTACAAATTGAGTCCTTTTACTTTTCCTATTGAAATTCTCAGTTGTGAGGTACAGTTCTTTCTTTAGCTATTTGCAGCAGTTTCTCACTCGTCTTTATGTAATTTTGTATGCTTTTAATATCTTGCATACTGTTTCTGACTTATACTTTAATTACATTTTGTTAAGAGAGTGACTTCTCAGAGGTCAGGAAAATAGTGGTCACATTGAGCTCAAGAGTAGATTTAAAACTTCTAAAGTGTTAAAATATTCATAAAGGATGGGATGTGACCTGCTACACTCACAGTATTTGTTACTATTTTTGCAGGAAAAGTTCATTAATTTCTGATTTATGTAATACTAGTTAAAATTTATTGAGACTTGCTTTATGCTGTTTTATACATACATCATAAAACAGTTTCATGACCAGCAAGATGGATGACTCAGCAGGGAAAGCCTGATGACCTGCGTTCAGTCCCCGGGATCCATAAAGTGTTAGGAGGGACCAGCCTCTCATAAGTTGCCCTCTGATCTCCATGGGCCTGGACAGACACGGACACACACCCCGTACACATACACATGTACACACATACAGGGTAATTAAACAATTAAACTTTCAAATGTACATGATGATGTGTATTTTTAATCATAAAGTATAGATTTCTGTGTGTCTTTATTGAACTTGGACAGCAATGTTACAGTGTGGCTTGTGACGTGTAGTAGATGTCTTTGTACTGCAGCTTGATGCTAGACTTGCCACTTCCTTCTGGAGGTCTGTTTTAGTTTTTTTTTTAAACCATGCATATGAGTTAAGAACTTTTGTATATTAGCTGTCTTTTATTATCATTTAGAATGTTTTGTTTGTTTCTTTAAGTTCCTTTCTACCTTTTGCTTTAAAGTCTGTTTGGTCTAATATGATACATTTGATTTTATTATATACTTAAGCTAACATTGGTAGCAAGTGCTTTTAAAGCCTTTTATTTTTCTAGTGAAGGTCAGTGTGTTGAGTTTGATTACCTGTGTCATTTTTAAACAGATAAATATCATTTTGTTCTGTTTCAGTTTCAGGTTTCCTATTTCAATGGATCACTGATTGAGTAACAGATGGCTTTACCTCGGCTCACAGGAGCCTTGCGCTCCTTCTCAAATGTCACCAAGCAATATAATTATAATGAAGAAGTAGCTGACTTAAAGGTAAATGTTTTTAGGTGAAAACTATTAAAAACAGAGTATGGGTGAATATTTGACATTTCTTGTTTTTAATTGTATTTTGTCGTGAGAAGAAGATTGAGTATATTGATGATGCTTTTACATCACTTTACTTACGTTAAGTACCTGTGACTGATCAATTCAGGCCTTCATGCTTTCTGTTGTTTAGACCTCTTATCACAGTTAATTTTGTGATTTAGTTTATGTTTATTTTGACTCAGCTGTACGTGATTTAGATCTTCTGTTACATTCTTTACACATGAACAGAAACTGTCTATATTTTAACATAGGACATATAAATATTAATTTCAAGCTTGATAGTTGGTCTCATAGTTTAACTGTAGTATAACTGAGTGATAATGACTGATGAGATGTGGACTAACCTCCTTACCTTACTCAGCTTTATAACACATAATGTAAAGTTTACCTTCACTTTAAATATAGTTTCTACCTGGACAATATGGTTAATACTTCAGAGCTTTATGGAAAGAATGCCAGTCACTTTTTTTCCCTATCTGTGTTGGGGGTTGGTCTGGTACTATCTATTCTAATGTTAATCGCTTTTCCCCCTGAGGTCTGCTTGCTGTTTTCACTAGCAGACAGACACTCTCTGTTTGACCAATAAAATGCCAACACACCTGGGCAAGGTGGGATGGAAAGGTGTGGCCAAGGTTTGTGCACTTTTGGGGAAAAGGGAGGCTCACGGGAAAAAGAAAAGAAGGTGGAGGAAAAAGAGAGCAGAGTTGCCAAGGGATAAAAAGAAAACTGTGCGGTGGGAGGAAGGCCTCAGGGGATGGGGTCAAAAGGAACTAACTGCCTAGATGAAAACATAAACATGTATTTTTGGATTAAGGATGGAAAGTAGTCCTGATAGAAATGATTAAATCAGATGACCTGGGATGGGGGCTGGGAGATAATAAGATAACATAGATGGAATTATCTGCCCAGCCCAAGGTGAAATAAGGCAAATCTAAAATCTAACAGGTGTCTTTAACAGGTGTCTGTGTCTTTATTGATTATGATTAAATAATACCGCCTTAATAATTATAGGCTAATAATAAACATTGTTAGTTTGTACTTTCCACATAACCACAACAGCCTGGTTTTCTGTTTTTTTCAAGACAGGGTAGCTTTGGCTGTTCTGGACTCAATTTGTAGACCAGGTTGGCCTCAAACTCACAGAGATCTGCCCGCCTCTGCCTCCCTGAATTCTGGGATCAAAAGCGTGCACAACCACACTCACTGCCAGTCACTCTTTAAATGGTTCAATGACTGTTATTTCTGAGCAACAAATGAGGGTATATGGTTCCACAATGAAATTCTATAAGTAAAGTGACTTATGTAAGTATGTTTTATAAAATAAATCATATGAAATTATAAATGTAATGTTATAAAAAGTAAAAGTATATTTATTATGCCAAGACTTAATAAAAATTCTGTAAATATAAAATATTTACAGGAAAAAATATTTAAGATGAAACTCTTAAGAAAAATGCTTTTGATTTTCATTTCCCTGATGACTAAGGACATTGAGCATTTCTTTAAGTGTTTCTCTGCCATTTGATATTACTCTATCAAGAAATCTCTATTCTTGAGGTTTTTTTTTTTTTTCAATATATTCTGGATATTGGCCCTCTGTCAGATATAGGGTTGGTGAAGATTCTTGCCCAGTCTGCAGGCTGTCATTTTGTTCTGATGACAGTCTTCTTTGCTTTACAGAAGCTTTTCAGTTTCATGAGGTCTCATTTATTGATTGTTAATCTTAGAGCCTGTGCTGTTGGTGTTCTGTTCAGGTAGTTGTCTCTTGTGCCGATGAGTTCAAGTCTTTTCCCAGCTTTTTCTTCTAACAGGTTTAGTGTGTCTGGTTTTGTACTGAAATCTTAGATCCGCTTGGACTTGAGTTTTGTGCAGGGTGATAAGTACGGATGTAGCCCATGGCAGCTCAGTCTCCAAGTGGATTCCCTAGAAAGGGGAACAGGGGCTGTTTCTGACATAAACTCAGTGGTTGGCTCTTTGATCACCTCTCCCTTCGGGGGTGCAGCCTTGCTAGGCCACAGAGGAAGACAATGCAGCCAGTCCTGATGAGACCTGATAGGCTAGGGACTGAGGGAAGGGGAGGAAGACCTCTTCCCTATCTGTGGACTGGGAGAGGGGCATGGGAGAAGAGGGAGGACAGTATTGGAAGGGGATGAAGGAGGGGGCCACAGCTGAGATGCAAAGTGAATAAATTGCAATAAATTAAAAAAATAAATTAAAAATATCCTTAACCTATGACATTAATTTATTTAGAATTATATATTATTGGTTAGGTGACTTGGACAACAAAAAATTTGTGTTCCATATAACTGGTACTTAAAGTTCAGGATCACGGCAGAGTTGCTTTTCCCTGGAAACTTTTCTCTACCACTTGTAGATTAGCAGCCTTTGCACTGTATCTTTCCAGGACCTTTCCTTTGTAGAATTCTATCCCTGGTATCCTTGAGTGTCCATAGTTTGCTTTTCTGTAATGAATTAATGGCTTTCTGAGGTAGTGGATGTTTGGATTTCAATGTGGTATTTGAGGAGAAATAGTTTATCTGACATATATTGATTTTGACTAATTAGCATATGAAAATTTACTTATTTTGATCTTTAAATCCCCGTATTTCTTTCTGAATATAGTTATAATATATATATTGTTTCAAAAGGTAAATCAGCAAGAGCTGTAGTGATATACATAATAGATCATTACACTGTATAAATGATAAATTGGCTTCTAGTAGAAAAGTTTTTGTTTAGCAATATGGACAAAGCTTATAGACTTCATGATGTATGTATTATATGTGGGAAGACAGAGAGCTTATTAAGAAACTGACCTCACTGTTTCCTTTTAAAGAACAATTTAAGCAGTTACTTTTAGTTGTTGACTCCTTAGCTGACTGTCTCGTAGAGTGAAAACGTGATTTACTGGTAGACTTCATCAGTCTTTATACAGTATAATAGTTAATCTCTTCACCTAAAGATTGATTCAGAAAGCAGACTATTAACCAGTCCTTTGGTAGACTTACCTCTAATGATGGAGAATTGTGTCAGACACTTCATATTCACAATAGTTCCTACATTTCTCACAGTAACTAATATAAGGCTATAATCTATATTCTTAATTAATGTTAATATCTTATACTCTGTTTTCTGTTTTTTTCCTTCTGTGGCCTTGCAAATTCTGAACTACTGATAGTATGGGATATTTTACAGTTTAAAAGCATAAAGACTATAGACATCCCATGTCATTTCATTTATTATTGTAAGCTTTTAAATATGTTTTGCTTCATGAAGAAGGAAAATGGCATGTATAATAAACTTTGTTTTAATGTGACATTTTAATCACAGAAAATGTCTACAATATACAAAAGTAAAATAAATAGTTGTATCTATGACCTTATTATAATAACTTAAGTCATTTTATGGTCAGTTAATTTCAGATGTACCTTTTTCCTTTTTCTTCTTAACCAGATTGATTGGCCTCATTTTAAATTATAAAACTGAAGTAGGAAAGTAATGAATAATACACATCATCAGTCCAAGCAAGAGTAAAGTTAAGTTCTGTGCCTGATCACCAGTTTTTTATTGTATCTTTATCTGTGGATCAGAGCCAAGGATCTGACATGAAATTTTTATTGCATTCTGTAATCTTGAAAAGATTTATAGTTTTAAGAAAAGAGTGTGTATTGAAAAGAATCTGTCTAACCTTTAGTTTCAGGGTCACACTCTGAAAACAATATGTTTAAATGTGTCTAACTGATTAATCAGGGGCTCTATAATCTTTAAATGCCTTTCATCAAAATGTATTTTTATGGACATTATAAATGATGTTAAAAGCAAGCAGTTATAAAAAAGGAAAGGAATGTGTATGTTGTTTACATGTTAGTTTTGGAATGTTGAATGTTCTACTTTGCTGTATGAATGATCTTGTTTTATAATTAAAACATTGTTCATTAAAAAAAATTTTTTCCTTTCACAGGTCAGCTTGTGACCTCTGAAATCACATGTAAATTAAGTTCCTTCTGAGAATAATTAGTGTCTGAGTAGATACAACTTTGAATTCTGGGTAGTATAAAATTGCTATTATGTAATAAAAATTATATATGATAAATAATGGATAGGAGATAGACTCTAACCAGAATTTTTCTGTATTATACTCTTTTTTCAGGTGAAGCGATCCAAACTGCATGAACAGGTTTTAGATTTTGGCCTCACATGGAAGAAGATAGTAAAATTTTTGAATGAAAAACTAGAGAAGAATAAAATGCAAAGTATAAATGAAGATTTAAAAGATATACTACAAGCTGCAAAACAAATCGGTATAGTCTTTAAAAAAATGAGGTTCTGAAATAGATCGCTTATAAGCTATATATGTATATATAAATATGTATGTGTATAGTAAAAGGCTACAGTTCACAGTAACATAAGACAGTTTTATCAATTAATAAATTTAGGACAGTGTGGCAGGGGGTAGAAGTAAATAAACAACTGAATATAATTAATAACTCCAAGAATTTGTCCCCCTAGTGCATAAGTGAATGGTGGGCTGTAACTTGTACTTTGACCACTTCATTTCTCAGTTCCTAAAATTCTCATTAATTCAATATATTTAAAGAAATTTGTTATTTGAAATTACAATACACTAAGTGCAAGCATATCCTCTAAACATCAAAAACATAATTATGTAAAATAACTGATTTTATAATAACATTTCCAAGTTTATACATTGAACTTCATGCTATCATTCCAACTTTTTGATAGCCCTGCCATAGTCTGTCCTCAAATTTATCAGGCTTATGCTTCTAGAACTCTAATCGGGTTTCTATCCTACACATTCCTTGCCAACACCTATAACATCCTTGCTTTCCCCAGTGAACCATTGCCTCCTGCTTCCTTACATTTTCCATGAGTGAGTCTGGAGGACTGCATACACTGCTCATTGCATCGTGAATTTGTATCATTACCTTACTGCAGATAGACTCGCTTTGTCATTGAACTCAGCTAGAACATTGCTTTCTCACTGTAACCTTCATTAGCTGTCTAATTCCAAGTTGTTATGTAGCATTTTTTTAAGAAGATTTCTTTATTTTATGTATATGAACACTTTTCATGCACAGCAGAAGAGAGAATCAGATTCCATTACAGATGGTTGAAAGCCACTATGTGGTTGCTGGGAATTGAACTCAGGTCCTCTGGAAGAACAGCCAGTGTTCTTAACTGCTAAGCCATCTTTCCAGCCCATCATGTAGCTTTTGTTTTTTCCCTTATTGCAAATAATTCCTTATATTATTCCATAATATCTATCATTATCAGATGTAGCCCATGGTAGCTTAGTATCCAAGTGGCTTCCCTAGTAAGTGGAACAGGGACTGTTTCTGACCTGAACTCAGTGGCTGGCTCTTTGGCTGCCTCCCCTGCATGGCAAGCAGCCTTGCCAAGCCACAGAGGAGGACAATACAGCCAGTTCAGATGAGACCGGATAAGCTAGGGTCAGATGGAAGGGGAGTAGGATCTCCCCTCTCTGTGGACTTGGAGAGGGGCATAGGAGGAGATTAGAGAGGGAGGGTGGGATTGGGAGGGAATGAGGGAGGAGGCTGGGATACAAAGTAAATAAACTGTAATTAATATAAAAAATAAAAATTTAATAAAAAGTATCTATCATTATGTTATTTTCTTGTTAGTTTTTAATTGCCACCAGGGTATAAGTTGCATGATACTGGGATCTTGCTTCGCTTGTTCATTGTCTCTGCTCAGATTGCACTAGTGTCTTGCGTAGTGTAGTCTTAATTAAATTCACTTGGCAAATCAGTAGACAAGTTTTCTCAGAGGATCTTTTCTGAAGAAAAAAGTTAGATCTTTACCATAGTTAGGTTGGTAATTTTCTTCCTTACTCCAATATTGGTGTGTGTTTCTATTTCTTTGAATTAAAAGACTTACTATGATCATCAAATTAAAAGAAAAAAAAGTACTTGACTTCAGTATATCATTTAACTGTTATTGGTCTATAATCTAGTGTAGTATTGAATTGAATGTTCTGTGAAATACAAAATAAATGATATGCTTGTTTTGCCTTTCATCCTATTCTGAAGTTCTAGAGGTATAGCAAAATTTTGTTTGTTTGAGGCAATGGGAGGGAGAGTACAATATGAAGACATTTATGATAGCATTTGACAAAGTCATGCTGCATTTTAAGAATATTGAAGCAGTAATAAACATAAAAAATATATGGTTTGCTTTGACTTGGTTTAACCCTTCTGCCTTTATTATCTTCATTTACAAGCTATTGAGGCTATCAGGTTCTTATTGAAGTCTTTTAAAATATGAGCCATAGTACTTCCCTGTTTCTTAGTTTCATTATAATAATATTTCAGAACACTTAGTGAAAATGTAAATGAAATTTTGGGTTTAGCAAGTACTATGAGTAAATTTTATTATATTAAAAAATAAAATATTTAGACTCTGCCCAGTTACTGCTCACAAGTCAAACCTACAAACAAAAAACAGTTCATGATTTGTACAGTAGAGATAGAACGTATAGACTCTTGAAGTCAAGAATGGCATGCAAATGGGTCAAAAGAACCTATGCTTAACTAATTATCTATAAATGTGTATCTTCCTTAGGGGCAGAATAAAGCATTTGACTTTAACAGCACAGTACAAATCATGACTAAGTGAGAAATGAGCTACCTTGCTTCAGCATTCAAATTCCATTGCTATGGAAAGAACTATTGGTTTGCTCTTTCAAATTTGTAACAACTAGTTTCTTTGGGTTTTGACATTTGTGTGCATCTTACTTTTACCAAAATTAAGAAAAGTGTTAATGAGATGTGGACATTAGTTGAGGAGCTCACCTAGGCTTTCTCATTTGTACCAGTCGTAATGTTCTATTTCTGGAGCTGGTTAGTCAGCTAAAAAATGTGTTCATTATGTGACAATTCTTTGAGCTGTGTATATATGCTACATATTCTTTGTATATTAAGTAAATTAAAAATTACTATCTCCTAATCTCCTTTGAGGGCAGAATTTCACCATCTCACAGTATAACCTAGGCTGGCATTAAACTCAGAGTTCTTCAGCCTCCTTAGTGCTTGGCATTACAGGGATGCATCAGCACACCTAACTTAACTATGCTTTAAAATACCAAAAATTTGATGAACTATTTTAGATTGATTAAAAATAAAGAAAAAAGTCTCAAATACCATTTAGCTCAGCATATTGCTGTCATATAGTCAGAACTGAACCCACTCAGTGTTTTGCAACCAGAATAGTATAATTAAATTGATATCTTTTGCGTGTGCTTGTTTTATTATACATTTAGAGAGTATCTGTTGCCCATGTATTCTGAAGTGTGACAGTGTTAGACCTCACATCTCTGTTGCTTGCTTGCTGTTTTTTTCACATTTGTTGCATTGTTTTTGTTTATATATTTGTGGTAATTTGTTTACTTGGTTTTCTGTTTCATGTTTTCATGAGTTATTTTCATGTAGTATGAGATAAATTCAGATGATCATTTAGTGTGTGGGTATAGATGCAGTTTTGTTGGTTACCAGTGGGTTGTAGGTATTCCTGAACCTGTTTCATCATCTGTTAATGTGGTGATGATAGTTCTTGTACAACAGCAGTACTGGGAATAACGATTGGTAAATGGCCATGAGGGAATCCTTTTTAAGGAAGGTGCACTGGTAGCCGCTGGTCAGCAACTAGTGTTCCGTTTGTGGTGCAGCATTTTGATGGGTGCATACTCCCACAGTGTGGTTGCACAAAGAATAGAGAAGTTCCCCCAGGCCAGGCAGGGAGGAGTAATGGAGGAGCAAACCTTGAACAGGCTAGATTGTGCTGTCAGTATTTCAAAGTAAAATTTTACATGTGTTTCCATTCCGTAAGCTTCTGTAAAATAACAGAGGTAAATAAATGAGATCTAAGCGGACTTTGTAATGCTTCCAAATGTGTGCGTTGGAAATTAGATGACTTAAAAATGTAGCATTTTCAGGGTTGGAAGAGTATCAAGAGTTTCTTGATAGGGTCATATCAGATTATGTACTTTGGTATATATGTAGTAGTCTTGAAAAGTTGATGGTTTGAACATTTTAAAAAGAAAATAAATTACAAAGTTAAAAAAATAAGACGCCTAATTTCCATTTTAATGAACATGTTTATACCACGTTGCCTGTCTTGCTGATTTTTTAAAATAAATGGAATTATTTTAAGTAAACAATGTAGGATTATAATGTAGTTTTCACATGTGAAGACAATTATCAGAGGTAAAACTACATTTGAAGTTTTAACATAATGAAGCAAAATAAATTTGTGTTGATCATTTCATTATTTATATAAGCATAAAAGATTTATTAAATAAATAAGCTCTAACTCATTAGAGAACTGATTTATTTGTTGACTACTTTTAACTTTAATGTCTAGTTAGGGTACAAGTCTTGATAAATAATTTAATTTTTAAATTAAAAAATTTATTTACTTTTTGAAGACTTTTTTAACTGCTTGGGAAGCTATTGAAAAAAATGAATTTTTAAGATTATTTGATTTAACCGTTTTTAACTCAAAGGAAAATACAGATGTATATTTTACTGAGGATGATTTAAAGTTGTAGAATCACTTTTTTATTTTAAAAAGTTCTATTATTTATAGTAATAAATGAATAATTACATTGTTTTATATAGTAAGATTATGTGTAATATTTAAGAGAACAGGAGCTAGCCAGCTGAGTTCTGTTCATTTTCTGCCAGGTAGTAATGTTTCTGAGGAAGACTGTTACACTGACTTTTCTAAACATTTTGGGATTTGCTACAGTTTCCTGTATTTCACATCTTATTTCTTTTGTCATAATTGTTTGGTAGGCAGGGCCAGTGTTTATTAATACTGTATTCCTGGGACCTTTTAAACACCTCTTTAAACTTGGTGCAATTGGCATACAGGCTGCAGAGGTTTCCTGGTTTTCATTATATAGTGGATAGAAACTTAGGGATCTACGGTGATTTAAATTAGAATGGCCCCCAAATGCTCATATATTTGAAAGCTTTGTTACCAGGGAATAAAACCCTTCGGGAAAGACTAGGAGGTGTGATCTTGTTAGAGGAGGTGTGATGCTCTTGCAGGCTCATAACTAGAGGCTTCAAAAAGTCTACACTAGTCTCTGTCTCTCTTGCCTGCTGCCTTTGGATCAAGGTGCTCTAGCTCCATGCCTGGTTACTTCCTCTCATGATGATCATGGTCAAACTTTCTGAAATTGTAAGCAAGCTTCTAACTAAATGCTTTCTTCTGTAAGTTGCTTTGGTTATGGTTCTCTTCATAGTGGTAGAACAGTAGCTAAGCCAGAATCTAAACGGTTCAGTTTCTAGACTAGCTCTTTTTACTTATAATTCTAAATTGCTACACAAATTCTTGCCCGTTGATTAGTAAATAAGTTTTGTTGAAACACTGTCTTCAGATAGTTTCCTTCAGAGTACCGGATTGCCTGATATAAAGCCTATAGAGAATGCCTGGAGAATCGCATGCACATGCTAACTGAAAAGCGTCAGCCTAACCATTTTAAAAGACCATTTAGTGCTAAATTATGTGTAAATTATAAAGGGAAATGAGGATTTTTTGGGAACAAGATACTTATAGTTAGGAAACATCTTTAGTTTTGGGTGTTTAGAATCAGAACATGGTAATTATCTGCATACTCTATAGAGGTGCATGCCTCCTAATCCCACTGTTTTTTCAGTAGAGCTCTTGAATGGTGGTTCACCTGGAAAACAGTAATCCTTACAGCTTGCCCTGCTAATTCTGTTTTGTAGAAGGAAGATAGAACCTGCCAGACAAATTTGGCAGTTAGATTGTGCCTTCAGTGCTGATTGCTGGCTTTATGAGTATGCTGTGCCAGCAAACTGGGGAGGTACCCTGCCTCTGTCATTCCAGTTTCCTTCCAGGACTCTAGTCCCAAGCTGTGCTTTTGGTGTTTCAGTTAGCTAACAGCTTTCCCTGACCCTTACGTGCAGTCAGAGCATTGGGATGCATGTGGATGTGGGAGACATGCTTGTGTACTCTGAGTGATGTAGAGAAGTAGCTCCTGCCCTATCCGACTGTCCTCACGGTGACTTCTTCATGCTGACCTCTTCCTCTCTCTCTTCTCCTCTCTGGTCTTTACTTAAGACCCCTGACTGGGATTGGAAGTCCTATCTTCTGTCCTCTCTGCCCAGCTGTAGGCTGACCAGCTTCTTTATTAACCAATCAGATGACAGAGGACGATTTTTACACAACATTGAGACAGGAGATTTTTCATAAAAACGACAATGCCCAAGTCCTACTGCAACCCATATTCCTGAGCACAGAGAATTATTTTTACTTTATTTATTATGTATACAGTTTTGTGCCTGCAGGCCAGAAGAGGACACCCAATATCATTATGGGTGGTTGTGAGCTACCATGTTGTTGGTAGGGACTGAATTCAGAACCTCAGGAAGAGCAACCAGTGCCCTTAACTTCTGAGCCATCTCTCCAGCCCTAGAGAATGATTTTTACACAACATTGAGACAGGAGATTCTTCATAGAAATGACAGTGCCCAGTGCCAAGTACAGAAATCAGCATCTGAATACACAGTGCACAAGACCATCCTCTAACAGTGTTTTGTAAATTATAATGTAGACATCATACTTGAAAATTACTGGGATTGCCCTGGTGAAATTGCTTATTCACAGACAGAGGCTATTTGCATTTTAAATTATACACCTTTTGATCTAGTATAGGTATAACTAGCTGGTGTCTATGGGCTGGATTTGGTTTAACTCAACTATTCCTTGTTGAACTACCCTTGTGGGACAGGTAGAGTAAGAAAATACAAAACTGAACATAATGTTTCACTCCTTATAAAATGGAAATAAGCTGGAATTGAAAAATGAATAGGATTGGAACAGTAGGAATCTAGGGTGAAATACACAAAATAGTACCTGGCTTTTTATTTTGTTTTTGTTTTGTTTTATTTTTAAGTCTCAACTTTAGAAATTTTATTTTAGGGGCATAAAGTCATGCTATGTTGTGCACCCTGGTCTTGATTGCCTGAGCGCAGGTGATCCTCTCACAGTAGTTGGCTATATGGGTTCTATAGTATCTGGCAGGACCTACTCCTTCTGAATATTCAGACATCCATTTTGGGTTAGAGTAGAAATGTGTACTAGGTAGTAGGGCTGGAAGAAAACAAACAAACAAACAAACAGCAAAAGATGAGATCAGTTTCTGCCACCGTAGGAATTTAGATCCAGCTATCTAAACTATTCAGTATTTTTGAGGGATGATTGTAGAGCTGTTCTTTCAGGAAGATGATAATATTCATTATATTGGCAAGTTCATCAATGTCATTAGATAGGACCATTGATGTTGGGGCCTCTTGAAGGTTTAAATTCTTTAAATTTCGTGCTGTAAGAATATTCTCTTGAAAATTTTGGAATTCAATAGTTTCCCCTTTTTATTTAAGATAATTGTATAAGAGAAGTTGGTGCTTTAGGTATAGGATCTGCTCATTTATTTTTTTGAAGTTTTTTTTTCTGCTTCTTTAACACAGCATCTTTCTTTCATATTTTATAGTTTGGTGAATTAGATTTAGTTTACACATAAACATACATGCACACACACAGAAACGCATTTGGTTGGTATGAAATGTTTTTGAATGAGAGCTGTATAAGTTTATATACAGTTATTTCTTGTCATGTAGGTCTGTTGTACAAATTGGAAAGAAAGCTACGAGTGTATAAAATTTCCTTTGACTTTCATGTCTGTAATTCTGAGTCTTTTAAAAATATTTCTACAGTTTTAATCAAACTAATTTTAATTCTTACATAAATTTTAATTAATAGCTCATTTCTAGAAAGAGGCAAGGATTTTTATTAGGTAACCTCTGTGTTTAACATAGACTAATGGTTGGTTGAACGAAAATCCTCTTGGTTGATTAAAACTAGTTCTTTGGGAATTTAGGAATGGATTTTCTTTGGTCTTAAGTTCATTTAACTCAAAACAAAAAAATAGTGGAAGGTTTTTTTTTTTTTTTTAAATGCCAATTGGGGTGGTGATTTAATTGAGCTAATACTGTATTTTTGTTTTTGTCTTTGAATAGTTGGAACGGATAATGGGAGAGAAGCAATCGAATGTGGGGCTGCGTTTCTTTTTATGACATTTCACATGACGGACTCTGTCGGTTACGTGGAGACAAAGGCTATTAGACAGATGTTTGGTCCCTTCCCATCGTCATCTGCTACTGCAGCTTGTAATGCCACTAATCGAATTATTTCTCATTTTAGTCAAGATGATCACACTGCTCTCCTCCAGATGGCAGAAAACCAGTGTAATGATAGAGTGTGTTTTGGCAAAAACTTAGCATTTTCCTTTGACATGCATGATCTGGACCACTTTGATGAATTGCCAGTAAATGGTGAAGCCCATAAAACCATAAGCTTAGACTACAATAAATTCCTGAATGAACATTTTCAGGAGCACTACACCCCAGAACTCAAGCCTGTGGAAAAAACAAATGGCTCTTTTTTGTGGTGTGAAGTTGAGAAGTACTTAAGTGCAACTTTAAAGGAACTGACGGAAGCGCCGAGAATTGAAGATCTTTGCTGTACCTTATATGACATGCTTGCCTCTGTTAAAAGCGGAGATGAACTTCAGGATGAGGTACAGTTGAAGTTCTTGAAGTTGTGTGTAAACATGGACTGTCTTAATGAATAGCTGTTTAAGATTCATTTCTTCACATAGTATTGGGACTGAACCTAGAGCTGTGAACGTGCTAAGTATGTGCATTAACACCAAGGTACATACTCAGCCCAAAATAGCCTTTAAAATAGCCAGCATAAAACGTTTAACGTTCGGGGCTGTCGCTGGTACTGAGCTCTACTAACCAAGTGCTTTTACATAGGAGGCATGTTGACCTTTCTAGTGGGTTCTTATAGGAAGACTGCATGTGATGAGTTGAGAAAGAGGGATACTCCTACTTAAAAGTGTTGTTTCACTGCAGTAATTAATACTTTTACTCTGAGAAATGCATAAATTTAAATGAAAAATTATGTGGTAGTTTTAGGAATAACTGTTGATACTATTTGTACAACATTTTGTATTTCTAAGCATTGTGTGACAAAATATCCTTGGTGTATTAGAAATTTTAATTATGTTAATTAAATGTTAATTAATTAATTGACATTGATTAAGGAATTTTTTGATCAATTCCTTTTTAAACAATAACTATTAAGAATCAAATTAATCTGAAATAATTGCCTAACAAGATTTTTTCCAAAATATTTTATTTAAAAAATTTATTTTTTAAAATTAAAATATGATTACATTATTTCCTCTTCATTTTCCTCTCTCCATCCTCTTCTGCCTACCTACCTTCCTTGCTCTCTCACAATTCTGTGGCCTCTTTTTCTTTAATTATTTTTACACACCCACTCCGCTATTATCCCCCACAAATATGTAAACGCAAACTGTTCAGTCCATATATTACTTGCATGTATATTATTTCATTGGCTAACCATTTGGGGGATTTTCAGCATTCTTTAGCTGCCTGAAGTTCTTTGTCCACGATTGAGGCCCCATGAGATTTTTTTTTCTGGTCCTTTTTAACACGTCCTGTTCAGGGTTCTTTTAGGCAGCCATGCTGATGAGACTTTGTGACTGTAGCATCTCTGTCATTTCAAAGACATAATTTCCCAGCAAATTGTTGTTCCTCTGGCTTTTACAGTCTCCCTGCCCCTCTTCCACAATGATCCATAAGCCTTTAGTGCAGAATTGTATTTTAGGTCTGTTAGTATGATTGTGAACACTTGATCACTTGTACTATGCATTTTAATCAGTTGTGGTTTTCTGTAATGATCTCCCACTGTTGCAAAGAGAAGCTTCTTTGTGAAGGCTGAGAACAACAATTAGCTGTGGATATAAAGTTACGTATTTAGAATGTAGTTAGGAGTTATGTTGGTTTAGTAGTTTCTCTATCAGGGTCTATGACTTCACTAAACCAGTTTGTTGGCTACATACCAGTACCAGGAATGATTTGCCTATTTAGTCAGTCTTGAGTCTAATTAGAGAGCTGTTGGTTATCAGCGAGGTATGTGTGCCACTGTCCCAACCTTAACTTAACGTTCATGTGCCATATGATTGTTGTGGTTCATAGGTATCATAGTAGGGTAGGACTGACAAGATCTTTGTGGGTATGTGCTTACCTATGTGTGCATGTGTGGAGGGCGGAGATAGATGTCATCGTGCACTCTCCACGTAAAATTTTGAGTCACTCACTGAACTTGGAGCTGATCAGTTAGATTTGACTGACTGGCCAGTGAGGCCCCATGATACTCTTGTGTCACTGCTTCCAACTTAGCCTTGATGTTAGGAACATCTGCTCCTGTTCTGGCTTTTACAGACCCAGCTCTTGATGTTTGTACAGCAGGGACTTCACTTGGTGATCCATTTTTCCACCCAAGATCGCATGATAGTTTAAGCCATTTGTTCAATATAAAGAGATGTACCTTTAAATTTTATTTTTCTGTCAGAAGAAAAAAAAATTAGTTCTATTTTGTGTTGTAGTTTAGTTATATTATACAAAGTGATGACTTACCCTTAATTGCAACATGAAAAGTTTATATGGAATTTTAGTTTAGTCCTCGATTCTGGCATCATTTTACTCACAAGTTATTCACAAATGTCAAATCATTTTTAGTTCCAGAAAAATTTGAGTGAGTAACCTGTTTGCCAGAAGATTAGTGGATATAATGTACTGTTTTTAAAAAGAGCAGGGACTTAGAAATCAGGTATTTCTACTCTTCCACTCATTGTGAGATTTGAGGTAACTGAATTTCTATGAAGTTCAGTTTTTTTGCTCTGTGTTTCAAAGGGATACTAATGTAGTGATAAAGAATTGGTATTAGCCCTGAAATCACCTCATGTGTAAATTGTTGATAGCATATGGAAAATAGTCAAGTGGTAGATGTCATTATTAGGCTTCACATTATTATTGTTATTATTATTATTGTTTTAACAATTAAGGAGAGTTTTAAAATCATAAAATATTACAAAGGGACTGTTTTAAGTTAACTTAGAAAATTAGTGTTAGTTGCTTGGAAGTAAGGGACCATGTTTTTTACTTTTATGGTCAGTTTCATAGTCCATAGTTATTTATACTTGGGTTAGTTTATATCACATCTGTTACATATTATGAACAAATGGACTTGAATTTTTTCAAATGTTATAGAAATAATATTGTTTTAAAATTTATAATACTGATTTTTACTTGTTCTTTTTTTTATTCTAGTATGCTGCCCATAATGAAACTTAGAAACATTGAACTCATAGTTTTTTTTTTTTAATTTTCTGAAGGAGCCATACATAAAATGGTCTTGTTTTAAAACTCTGAATATCTTGAGGAAGATTTACATTTCTTAATTTCCTAGCATGCTTTTAAAATATGTAACCAATATCATTGTTGAAAGGAGGATACTTTGCAGTTTCCAAAATTTGTTTCATAATCTGCTTTTTTGCAAAGTCAAATTGAACTTGTGTGTCCAGCTATCCATCTCCTGCTTGTTCTGTGCATACTCTGTTTCTAGATACAGTGCTAAGAGGACATAAAAGAACAAATACAGGTTAGCAAGATAACTGAGTGCTTACTGCCATTCCTGACAACCCGAGTTCAATCCCGGGATCCACATGAAGAAAGGAAGGGATTCATGCCTGTTTTGTAGACATGAACAGGAACTTGCATGTGTATACACACACATACACACACAAATGTAAATTAAACTTTTTTTTTTTTTAAAGAACAGATTAGAAACTTGGCTTTGTTTGATAGTTGCTAAATAAGGAGACATGTTGGCATATAAATTGGTATTATGCTATCTACAAATGTAGGAACAAGTCATAGCTCGTTCATGGAGTAGGACAACTCTTCAGAGAGGAGGTCAGGTTAGAACTTAGTCTTTGAACACAAATGAAAGGTTACAAGG
Organism: Meriones unguiculatus; assembly: GCF_030254825.1. NCBI lineage: Eukaryota > Metazoa > Chordata > Mammalia > Rodentia > Muridae > Meriones > Meriones unguiculatus. The sequence continues at coordinate 53,797,246 of NC_083367.1, forward strand.
GCAGTTTACTAGGAGCTATGCTACTGTGGTGTGACTGTTCCTCATTCAGCCACCATTAACTGTACAACTACCCAAGGTCGGATGGAGCTTTATGAGCCCATTCTTGTCCATGATGGAATGTTGATGGGCCTAGTCTTGTGCAGTTTTTGCAGGTAACCACTATTGCTGCGAGCTTAGGTGGAAAAAAAAAAGTCATATCTAGAACACAGTATTTCATAGTATTTCTTTCCATCCTCTGACTCTGACATTCTTTCCTTCCCCTTTTGTATGATGAGCTTTAAGCCTTGGGGGTGGTGTTATGGAAGTTCCAGTTAGGGCTGAGCATTCAACAATTACTTATTCTCACTACTTTGAGCAGTTACGAGTTTTTGCATTGACTGTTGCCTATTGCAAACAGAATTTTCTGTGATGTATGCTAAGGCAGTACTAATCTTTAAATACTTAGAAAGAAATTTGACACAAATCCATTTAAAAAGCAACAGGATATCCCTGGGGCCTGTGACCTCTCCCACCATGGTCATTTTACCAGGCTTACTATAAAAGGCATAAATCCTTCCTGTGGACCTCAAATTTGAATTGAAAATGAGTGGTTACCCTTTTGACAATCATGCCATTGTCTTAGAAGTGAACGCAGTTAGAGCTTTTAAAATTTTTATTTAAATTTTATATTGATTTATTGTATTTTATGAGTGTCTTGCATACATGTATGTATGTGTGCTAAGTGCCTGCCCAGGGCCCACAGAGATCAAAGCGTGATCAGATCCTCTGGAACTGGAGTTAGAGATAGTTTTAAACAACGATGTGGATGTTGGGAACCTATCCTCAGGTCTTTGCAGGAGTGACAAGTTCTTTTAACTTATGAACTTTTAAAGTCATTTCCTCAAGTGTTGGAGTGTTTATTTTTGGATCTGAGTATTGAATTCAGATCTTTCCACTATTTACTTTTATCTCTCACATAAGCCTGTAAAGAAGGCAGTTAAAAGGGTAATCATATAATAGTAAAGTTAATTCCACTTTTATATTTTATTTAGTGGTCCTAGTGATCAAACCCTAGTGATCAAACCCAAGGCCTTTCACGTGGTTAGTCAAGCTCATTACCATTATGCTTTGCGCCATTATCCCCTTGCTTTTAAGACAGGATTGCATTAGGTAGCTTTGGCTGACTGTGAACTACTCGTGACCGTGTTGCTGCCGCCTCTGGATTGCGAGACTGCATGTCATGCCGCGCCTAGCCTTTAAATAACCATGTTGTCTTCTGTTGTAGAAATTTATCAGAACCGTATAGAGGTACTTTTATGCGTAACTTAAGCATGTAAAAAGCCAGTTCTGTACTGAAGACTTTTATTTTGTTCCTTAATGAATTTTTTTTTTAGCTTTGGATATAGGTTATTGATCTAGCGACTAATTGGTTTCTTTTCAGGCTATTGTCAGTATCATTAGAAAAGCTTTAAGATTGCTTGAACTGTTGGAATTAATTATTTTAAAAATTATTAAAACTGAAATTGACCCCCCTCCCAGAGTATATTTGGTATTAGTATATATTAGTAACGGTACCATGTTTTAAATGACTTATGTATGAGCTTGGATCAGGCTGACTCTCTTGAAATAAGCCCTTTTCTCACAGTTCATGTTGTGTTTTGTATAAAAATGGAAAAAACAAACAACCAAGAAAAGGAGCCCCAATTCAATTTGGAGGCTCATGTCATAAAACAAGACAGTGTTGGAAATTCTGTGACTTTTCCCCACAGCACAGACCTTCCATTCCTATCATATGCTATTAGTAAGAAAACATCTGTGTATTTGTTTATTTGTGAGTATGTGTGAACATATGCTCACGTGTGTCTGCATCTGTGTGAGAAGAGGTTGTAGCGTGTCCTCTGTTGCTCTCTGCTTATTTCTTTGAGGTAGGAGCTCTCCCTGGACCTAGGGCTTCTGTTTGTTAGGCCAGAAGCCTGGAAAGCTCAAGATCCTTCTGTCTTTGTTCCCCTCGGAGGTAGGGGCTGCTGTCCTGCATAAGACTTGTTCTGTGGGTTTGTTTGTGTTCTGAAGTACAGTATTTATGACTGTGCTCTTAACCACCGAGTTGTCTTTTCAGCTTTTATTATATTTTTAAGTGAAGAGCATAAATTGAAAAATTGAAGATTTTTAAAAAAATAAAAATTTAGGTAAATTTTGTCTCTATTTTCATGGTAGACAAATTACCAAGGCCTTAAGAAACTTTATTTCAGAATATTTACTTCATAATCTGTGGATTTCTGGTGATATATATAACCTGGCACAGTGCTTCCCAATTTTTAGCACAATAATGTTTGAACAAATCAGAATTTTGACTTTATTCCTTATAAATTATAAAGTAAATTCTTATCCGTGTGTTCAGATTAGCACTAAAAGGCTGGTTGAAATATTGAGAAATGTCTAGTGACATCTTGAAAGGCTAGCATGCTCTAGATCTGTTGGAGTATACATGATAGTATAATTCCAGTATTAAGTGCTCTTTGCAGCACAGTTAATGCCAGTGTAAATATTGATGAAGTTACTGTGTAATCAGTTCCTAGAGAAACAATGAGTTTTCAGTTTATTGAGGATGACAGCTTGCTTTTATCAAATGGCATCTTCTGTAGCCTTTGTGACATGACATTTGCTGTTAGCATTATCTCTTGCAGCTATGTGATGGTATTTCTTGACCTATAGCATGTTCATTTCTTAATCTCTTTCTAAAAATTTTTCCTGATCCCAGGAAATAGATATTATTTGGTGAGATTATCTTCTGAGTGAAGACTATGATTTTTTTTCTATGTTTATTTGTATCACCCATGATTATGGTGTCATTGAAATTTTTTTTTCTGTTTTTAACACGCTTTATTACACTTATTCTTCTGTGTGGAAGGTGGGACAGTCTTATGGAGGTCAGAGAACATGTAGAGTGGGTTCTTTTTGCCTTGTAGTCCTGGAAATTGCATAGAGCTTGTCGGCATGGCAGAACCAGTACCTTTATCCTTGTACATCACTCTGGTTTGGTCATTTGTTTTCTGATCTTCACATTCACCCAGAGAGGCCTAAGTCACTGGATTTAATGAGATACTTTCCATAATCACTGAAGGATGCCAATAATAGCTTGCTTTTGGTCCTAGTTTCCATGTGCTCAGACCTCAAAGTGAAGATAAAAGCTGTTCACTGACTTGTTTTCAGAGACTGACTACACAGTTGTTTCTAAGGTCATTCTCTTCACAGAGAAGATAAGAAGTACCTGAAGTCCAGCTCCGGGCTCTTTTCAGATTCACTCTGACTAAGCAGTTCTTTCAGTTGAGAGAAACAAATGGGTGTTGACTGTCCAGATATAGGTGTTCAGAGAGTGGAGGAGGGGCTCTTGCCTTTGGAACCAGACATATTTTGACTGAGGTTTGTGGAGCCTAGAGCATTTCTTTTTGGTGTCTTTAACCTGGCTTTGTTTGTAGCAGCAGCAGCGTTGCTGAGTGCTGATGGGAAGCCTCTTCTCTTACCATGGTGTCTCACTCTTCTGTTGAATGGTCTGTAGGTAATAAGCAGCACACTTGTAGAGTCTTTGTACTTTCTCAACAGTTTTGCTTCTTTAAAACTGAGTATAGGATTTCTTGCTTCTCTATTAAGTTTCTGTATCTAAGGTGTCAATTTGGCATCAATTTGGCATTGGGTACAGGTGTTGGGTACAGGCAGAAGGATTCCTGGGGCCTGCTGCTCCTCATTTTAGTTTCAGGTTTAGTGAGAGACTGTATTTCAGAGCCTAAGGTGGGGAGTGACAAAACACGTTATGTGATATGACAAAGAATTTTTGTGGTGAGACTCAACCACTGATGAGGAGCTCACAACAAACCAAAGTAATGATACCACAGAAGTCGAGTTTGGTGAACCAGTGATTTTTATTGAGGTCATCCACAACAGTGTGGATGAAGGGATTCTGACAAGAGCAGAAACGACTCAAAGACAGCTGGATCACCAAAGTCCAGCCTAGCACTGGTGACCGCTCACAGACTCTGGAAACCTGAAGCACAGTGCACAGTTTGCAGACCCTCAGCATGTTTGAAGGTGTGCTTTCCAAGTGACTCATTTGGTCGAAACCTTTTCCAGAAGACTGACTAGTCTCAGAGTGACCCTCAGCTGGAGAGAAAGGGGCCTAGTGAATCTCGTCAGTTTCAGGAACTGCGGAAGCTATTTTGAGTTGTTTACCTCTTGTCCTAACAGTCTTCTGTACAATATGGAATATTTTAATTAGGAAGAAACTGGCAGACAACAGCAAGACACTGGCATTCCCCCCTGGCCTCCATACATAGCACGCACATACTCCATACGCCACCAGGACCACCACCAACACATGCACATGCACACGCACACGCATAGACATGTGCACACATTTGCACACAGTATAGAATGTATAGTATGAAGTGTGTCATTGTATTTTTGTAAACTATATCAATCTTGGAATTTATTAAACACAATCAGATTCTCATATATATTCTGCATTTAAGCTATTGTGGCATAACATATTACCTTCTTGCTATTGTAAAATTCTACTCTTTTTATACTAATAAGATAAATCATGTCTCTTCAGCTATAAAAAAATATGTATTGTCTTCTGTTTGATACTTTTAGTTCATTCATTCATTCTTTTACTATGTGACATGATTTCTTAAACTTTTGAAAATAAAGGGTAATCTAACAAAGTTTATCAAACCAACACCATTGTGATTTTTGAAGTTTCTACCTGTGTCTCTTTGTGTGTGTGTATATTTTATAAGAAAAATGAACCCAGAAATTAAATCTGATACAGTGAAAGCTATTCAGACTAACTTGGAAGAACATATAGAAGTATCTTTGGAATATGCTTATATAGGAGAATAAATGATACACAGTAAAGTAAATGATAAATTTCTGGTAATACTATTTGAGTTAAATGAAAACATTTTAATATTTTTGCCAGTTTTTATATAGGTATTAAACTTAGAAAATTATATAAACATTCAGATAAATATTTAAGACTGGACAATTTTGTTCAGTTATCTATATTCACACATGTGACGGTAAACTTTTCTTTTAAGATGAAGTTAGCCTATTTCTCTGTATCTAAATGCTATATTAGCATGAAAATGTAAACTAAATATCTAATCATACAGTTCCTCCTAGCTTAAATTTACTAATTACCTGTCTAGGTTACTTTTCTATTATTTGGTGTGACTCTATGACCAAGGCAGCTTAGAAAGTGTTTAATTTGGCTTTGCATTTAAACATGGGGTTAAAGACCATGCTCATGAGCAAGGGCGCAGTGACAGAAGCAGCTGAGAGATCACTTCTTGATTCATCAGGAAGAAGCAGGGGGGCTGGGGGAGCTAACTGGAAAAGGTTCAAGTCCTTTGAATCCCAAGGCCTGCTCCAGTGACACACCACCAAAAGGCCACACCTAATTTTCCGAAACTCTTTGACCGACTGTAGAGGCTTGGACTATGGGAACCTATGGGAACCTATGGGAGCCATTCTCATTCGACCTCCCCACCCTGCCCATCTAATTGTTTCTAGTATGGGGTAATAAATCCTGTTCACATTTCAAGTTGTTTTAATTAAACTTGCAAATGACTTTGGCTTTAGGTTTGTTAAATTGTTATGTTAGATTAAGTACCTATAAATAGTGGCCATTAATTATTATGAAAACATAATTTATGTAATTTCTGCAGGCAGCAACAATTTGCATTGTACTTCCCCCTTAGAGATAAGCAAATGCTGTCCTAATTTTCATGATCATTTTTCTATGTTAGTTGTGACTTTATTTCACAGTGTATGAATGTTTACTAATTTCCTATGCCACAAAACTAAATGTGGATTTATTTATAAAGGTTTAAGTATTATCTACACATATTGTAATTATAAAGTATTTAATTCTGTATGAGCCATAGATTCAAAGTCTTTTTAGAGTTGCTTGGGTTTTTAATATTTCCTTGTAGTTTTTATTATCACTGTTTTAAGATTTTTATTGCTGTGATAAAACACCATGTCCAAAACAACTTGAGGAGGAAACAGTTTATTTCAGCTTACAACTTTTAAGTCTCAGCCCACCACTGAGGGAAGTCGAGGCAGGAATCTGGAGGCAGGAGTTGAAGCAGAAGCCATGATGAGTACTGCTTACTGACTTGCTCAGCCTAGTTTCTTATGCAACTGAGAACCATCAGCCCCCAGATGGCACCACTCGTTATGGGCTGGGCCTTCCCACAACAATCACAAGAGGCTTGCCTAGACACCAGCATAGGAGGGAATTTTCACAATTGTGGTTCTGTCTTCTCAGATAAATGTGTCAAGAAGTTCACAAATGCAGGCACACACAGACACAGGTACAGAGGCACTCATGCAAAATAAAGAAGTAACAAAAATCCCCAAACAAACAAAGACAAAACAAAATCAGGACAATCACATTGTCTATACCAAATGGAAATTACCTCAAAGAAAGGCTTAAATAATTTGCCTTGTATACTATGCTTACTAGAGTATGTAATACATGCACTTTATTACTTAAATTAGTAGAACATTTTCAAGCTTTAAGATTTTTGTATAATTAAAATGAAAATGGGTGAGTTTTCTTTAATATGAGAACTAGAATTCCTCTTTTTCTTGAGACATTATTTATGCTGTAAAAACTTGCTTTCAGATCTTTGTATGTTGCTTAGCATGCTAGCCTGAATAGAGAATTTATAAATTACCCACTTTTGAAACCTAAACATTGCAGCTTTGTAAACAAAACAAACAAACCACTTGTGACGCTTTCTTCCATTTCAGAAAGGCTTCTCTAAGAAAGAAAAGTATTTATTTTGAAACAGTTAATGCTGATGTGCCTCTACAGTTATATCAGAGGTCAGAATTCCGTGTCATTTCAGATTCTCCATTATTTACTGGCTTATTCAGACATTTTGTTTCATTGTTAAGCTAGGTTTAACAACTATATTTTCCACCTAAATAGCTACTTGATCCCAGAATTTAAGCCTTTTGCTACAAAATAATTTATAGCCGTGTTTGTCTTTCTCAGTAGCTTTTAGTCATTTTGCTCCTAATTTGTAATTTTCTCATTATTTTAGATGTTTGTTTGATTTGAGGAAACAGCTTTTGGTAGTGTTGCTTTTTATTTTCACTTTTTGATATACAGTTTAGCTTTTATTAATAATAAAACATTCATTTGTTTTAAATAAAGAGGCTTCTCAGAGTTTTCCATTCTTTAGTTACAAAAGACTTGAAATAAGTTTTAAGGTCCTGTTATATCCAGTTTTCAATTGTAATTGCTTTGCAGTGGAAATGAGGCTTGTGTTTATAGAGTTTAGCTGTTGATGTCTAGCTTACTGATGGTGCACCTATAATCAGCATTTCTTAGGCTAAGCTGGAGATTTGCTAGTTTGGTGCTAGCCTGGGCTACAGATTTAAATTAGTAAATTTAAATGACTCAAATTCAGCTGAATAAATGATTGAATAAAGTGAGCAAGGAGTAAGTCTCCTGGTATAGTCAAGGCTCTGGGTTTAATTAAAAAAAAGATGAACTATTTACAAGTATTCATTCCTGTGCATTCCATAACTATATGATTATAATAATTGGTACAGGTTTGAAACACACTAAACTGTAAGTGGCATGAATATTTATTTCATGTGAAAATGAATTCTAATTAATTCATACACATATGTAGATTTAATGATGCCAATCTAAAGCTGACCAATATTGATCATAGTTTCTTTTTTTGTTGTTGTTACTTATTCCTGTTTTCCATAAAGATTTAAGCATCTTCAACATAACGTCACTTTACTGCATGGATTCTGTTTAAGCCACAGTGAATACTTGCGCTGCTTTCTAAACTTAATCAGTATTCAAAGAAAAATCACCTTTATTCCGTAAAGGCTTTATATTTATTCTTGAATTTACAACATTTTGCATTTATTATTAGGCTTTATTTTATACTAGTTTTATGTTTGCTGAAGAAGCAGAAATATATAGTTCTGGAATATATCTTGTTCCACATTTTCCTTTATTATTAAGATCTTGCATTAGTTTGACACATTGCAACTGATGAGTCAGTATTGCTAGGTTACGGTGTAAGCAGGGGTGCAGTGAAACCATCAAACTGGACTGCTGTGTGGGTAGAAGACAATTTATTGGGAAATGCAAACTGCCAGACGACCAGGAAAAGTTTCAGTTTTCTGGGTGCAGGTAGTGTAGGTCTCCCAGAGCAGACTGGGAGTCGTTTGTGTTAATCAGGAACTACATGCCTTCTGTCAGATATAGTTGACGATTGGGGCCAGATAAGGGAACTATTGGCATTCCGACAAACAGAAACCTGCTACAAGAGAGTTCTAAGGAATGCTGAGTTATATTTCTGTTTATTATTTACTGTTTGTTTATGTTATGGGTAATAACCCTATGTTTATATGTAAGAATCTGGCCTGGCTATAGCATTGTCAGAAGCACTGCCATTTTGGGGCCTGCTTTGGACCTAACAATTAATGTCGACTAAGGACCACAGTTTGTTAGTTTTGGTATTACAGAATCTCTGGGTTCTGACAGGTGTATAGTAGTGTATGTCCATCAGTGTTATATAGAATAGCTGTATTTTCCTGGAATGTTCTGGCCTCTGTGTTTCAGACCCCACTGTTTTTATACTTTTTTTACACTTTAGTGTGTATGTGTATGGGTGCGTGTGTACATGTTTGCAAATGTGCTGTGGCACATACGTAGATGAGCAAGTCACAGGACAACTTTTAAGGTTAGTTCTCTTACCATGTGAATTTCCAGATTGAACTCAGGCCCCTGGGCTTGGCAGCAGGCATTTACCCTCTGAGCATTTCACAGGACTCTTCCCTACTCACTGAGCCCCTAGCAACCTTTGATAGTTATAGTTCTACTATGTCTGTAGTTTTGAAAAGCATTTTCTTTACTTTTTCCAGAATGTCCTGTAGCTCAAATCAGACTGCTTGTTTTTGCTTAACAGTTTGCATTTAAGATTTTTCTATCCTTTTGGTGTGTGATAGTGTTTCTTTTTTTAATTTTATTTTTTTCTTATCAGTTACATTTTATTAACTCTGTATCCCAGCCGTGTCCCGCTCCCTCATTCCCTCCCAGTCCCTCCCTCCCTCCCTCATCTCCACCGTGCCCCTTTCCAAGTCCACTGATAGGGGGGACCTCCTCCCCGTTCATCTGATCCTGTTTTATCAGGTATCTTCAGGACTGGCTGCAAAGCCCTCCTCTGTGGCCTAACAGGACCGCTCCTCCCTTGGGAGGTGGGGAGGCCAAAGAGCCAGTCATTGAGTTCCTGTTAGAAATAGTCCTTGTTCCCATCACTTTGGGAAACCAATTGGTTACTGAGCTACCACAGGCTACATCTGAGTGGAGGTTCTAGGTTATATCCATACATGGTCCTTGGTTGAATGTCAGTCTCAGAAAAGACCCTGTGCCCAGATATATTTGGTCCTTGTGGAGCTCCTATCCTTTCCCCATCAGACTAACTCCCCTTCTTTCTTATGATTCCCTGTACTCTGCCAAAGGTTTGGTCATGAGTCTTTGCTTTGAAAACACCGCTAGTTAGAGTCTTTCAGATGCACTCAGCAGACTCCTGTCATACGTTCAATGCACATCCCATCTGTCTTTCTAAACGAGGATTGATCATCTTACCCCATGTCCGCTCTTTTTATGTGCCAAACAGCACAATAATTATGTTTTAAAATATTTATTTTATTACGTGTATAATGTTATGCCTGCATGTATACCTGAACGCCAGCAGAGGGCACCAGATTTCATTATAGATGGTTGTGAGCCACCATGTGGTCGCTGGAAATTGAACTCAAGTGCTCTTAACCTCTGAGCCATCTCTCCAGCCCAGCAGTATAATTTATACATTTACTTATTGTGGAGCTTTTTGATTGTTTCCAAGTTGCCAAAACTAGATATCCACATGTATGTAGGTCTTAATCTAAATATTTGATAACACTTTTTAACCATTTTTGACAATATATCTTTCTTTCATATATTTAGTCATGTAATTTGAAATTATATACACATACTATGTATTTATGAGTATTGTAGAATATACACAAATACGGAAAATTTAAAAATCTGTGTTCATATATATATAAATGTATATATATATATGAACAATATATATACAATAACATACAATATATATATTGTAGAACTGGGAATTGGACCCAGGGCCTTGTGCATGTCAGACAGGGGTTCTAACATGGTGCTGTGTTCCCGTCCCCGAACTTATTAGTGAAATTAAAGTTTGTTTTCTTCATTCTGTACTGAAGTTTCTAAAAGCGTTAGTCCAAGGCTATAAAGATAGCTCAGTTGGTCAAGTGCTTGTTGCAAAATACCAAGAACCTGGGTATGATCCCCAGAGACAGAGATCCCTGGAGTTTGCAGGCTATGTGCTATGTATGTTCGACAAGTTACAGACAGCGAGAGAAACCTTGTCTTAAAAAAACAAGGAGGATGGCTCTTTAAAAATAAGACTGGAGACTGACCTTTGGCTTTCATGTTCACCATGGCCTAACGCACATGTACATACACAACCACACATAGACATGCATGTATATGCATACACCAAATGTTTAGATAGTGTGATTTCTAAATTTAAACAAAACAAGTTCTAGAAATTCTAGATAGATAATACTAGAGAAAAGCATAGATTGAACATATAAATGACACACTCATTTATTATTCTTGTTATATTTAAAATAAGAAGCTTAAACAGTCTGTCCTATTATTTTGAAAAAGAACGCAAAAGTATTGTATTATTTCCATAGAGTTCTTACTTATTAGAATACAGCCAGTTTATTGGATTTTTTTAAATGTTTGATCACTTATCCCTTTAGTTGTAATTATTCATTATAACGATTTGCCTATTTTTTTCATTGGGGAATTATGCGATATATGCTTCTTTCAGTATTTCTGTAAGAGCCCTTGAAATACTTTGAAGTTAAATGGGATGTCTCATTGTAGTCTCATTGTAGTACCCATATTCCTTCTGTCATATTATACATTGTTTTAGTTTCCACTTCTAACAGTTCTTGTAAATAAGCGCATTCATCCTGGTTCATTGTTTGTGCTTTACTGATGTGTTCATTGGAACTTCCTTAAAAAGTATGGGTTTAATTTAGCCTAGAACTTCAAGTGTTCCAAAAAGTCAGTGTGGTTATACTTCAGCTTTTTAAGTAAAGTGTTAGAAATACATTGATTAAATTTACTTTTAGTCTTCTTTGCATTTCTTTGTTCATGTTGAGTGGGAGAAAAAAAAGTAACCATCAATCTTTTCAGGCTTTCCTAGACCACAGTTTTTATATAAGTACACACTAGGGTTTTGTGTTTTTTTTAAAGCGGATTGTAAGGTTTTTAATATAATTCTCCCTAATATATCTTAGATTGTCTCATACTTAGAAAAATTTAGAATGTTTGTTTTATAATTTTTCTTTTTCTAATACACTTGATTTCTTCTAGTTTATCTATTTTAAATAAAAATGATGAGGAACTTCTAAAGTTTCTTTTTCTATGTTGGCCTTTTGTGGGTCTCTGTGTATGTCATCATCTATTGCAAACAGAAGCTTTTCTCATGAGGGTTGAGTGATGCCTTAATCTATGTATATGAAATGATAGGCCCTAAGAGTTGTTTAATACTATGCCATTTAGCAGAATAACAGAAGGAGAGAATCTCACTTAGCATCTCTGATCTATCTAGCTATAGGTTCTTAGTCCAATAATGATGCTAGGTAAGGACTTTAGCTTGTGGAGCAGGACTTAAATTCAACTGGAAACTGGTTTGTTACTCCCATGACATTTGGCCACTGTTGAATAGCAGGCATGTCTTGCCAGGCCCGTCATTCACAATTGGGTCAGATCCATGAATTTTTCTTTGATAGCAGAATACCCATTTCTATATAGAACTGTACTATATACTACACCCCGTTTTCTAGAGGCTCAGGGGTCGTTGGGAAAGAGGGCCTGGAAAGGTAATATAAAAGCCAGGCCTGAAGGAGTCAGCTGCACATAGGACCTTACAGTAGTTGTGACACAAAGACCTATATAAGCCTAAACCAGACCAGATCTCAGCATAGAGAGGAGAATTGGGCATTAAAGTTAACAATTACTTTTATAACAATATAATGCCTGTTACACAGTTGGTAATAAAGTTGGGAGTTGAGTAGCCCCTGTTAATAATAGTGCCCTTATTGGGATTGATAATGGTATAATGATCTAACTCACTAGTTGATTGGTTGTTCTTTTATTTAATATTTTAATTTTTATTTTCAATTTTGTTTGTGTGTGTTTGTACATGTACACAAGCACATACATACAAATGCCTGCATGTCTGTGGAGGGCATTGAAGTCCCTGGTGCTGCAGCAGGTTACAGAAGGTTGTGAGCTGCCTGATGTGAGTCCTGGGACCCAAACTTGGATCATATCGAAGAGCCAAGAGCAATAAGTACTCTTAACCACTGAGTCATGTCTTCAGTTCTGGTCAGTTTTCCAGAATGATGCAAAGAGTGTATTAGGCTATTAAACTCTTAAATTATCAAGAAACAAGGAGATACTACTACTTTAAAGTTAATCTATATGTATTCTGATTTTTAAAACAGCCTTTTAACATGAGGAACATAGTTTTTTTTTTTATTTATTGATTTAAAGCAAAACTAGTAATGTAGCCAAAATATTTTATTCCAGCAGCAAGAACGTTAAAAATGTTTTGTCTTCTCCCAAATAATTTAAATAGATAAGATTGAATATAGTAATATTTACTAGCAGTGGGCATAGTAGCACATACCTCTAGTTCCAGCACTTGGGAATCTGAGGTGTGAAGTTGGAGGCCAGATTGATTTACAGAAAGACTTGCTGTTTCCAACAAAACAAAGCAAAACAACAGCAGCAGCAAACTGAAAGTTGTGAAGTGGCTTCTGCTGAGGGAAGCATGTCAGCTGTTTATGTCTTCTGATCCTGCCCGCTTCCCGCTTTCGTGGGTAGCTGCATTCGTCCGTGTAATAAAAACTTCTTTGATAGACATCGCTTGTCTGTGCCCATAGCTGCCTTTTCCCTCTTTTCCTTTTTAACTTGGTGGTCTGCGTATACAGTGAGCAGTGATGTATGTAGACAGCTACACCTTTGTAAACAGTCGCTGTCGGCGCCAAGTTAGTTTGTAGTGCTGATCTTGAATGAAGTGCACCTGCTCGTGACTGGATGGCTGCAGTAAATGTCACCCAAAACATAATTTTGGGTTGTTGTTGAATCTGATAGCGTTTATCCCAGAACTCTGTTAAGAATCTTTTTCTGGGAGTTACAGAAACCTGCATTGAGAACAGAGTAGTTTTTGTTTGTCAGTCGTGGGAAATTAAGAGTGTTACTAAGAAGTAATTGACTCTGTGCCATTCATCTTGTAATATATATAATGTATGTATATACTACCTTTTGTTCATTCATTCATCATTTGATTAAACTTTAGGTCATCTTTACATTCTGACTATGCGGAATAACCATATTTGTATACAAATTTTGTTTGGAGTCATATTTTACTTTTCTTGAATATATACCAAATAGAATTGTATAGTCCTAAAGTATTTTTGTGTCTACCTTAGTGAGGAACCAGCAAATTGTTTGCACAGTGGCTGCACAACACGGGAAGATTCTTAATTACCCAATACTTGGAATTTTCCATTTTTGTGGCCTTTCTAGTGGGTGTCAAGTGGTATTGTGATTTTGTTTCATGTTTTCCTATAGCATCATGCTTAGTATACATTGCTATGTATTTCATAAAGAAACTTAAATGCTTTTTGTTTTTCTTTTCTTTTACTATTTCTGAATTATGATTTATTTATATGTTGTACAAAAGCTTCTTATCAGATGTGTATTTGCAAAACTTTTTTCTTCTATACTTTTTTTTTAACTTTCTCAAATCTATTCTTGGAAGCATGAACTTGACTTAACTTGTTTTCTGTTGTCTTTTGTTGTTCTTATTTTTGATGTAGTATTTAAGCATTCTTTTCTTGAAGATTTATTCCTATGTTTTCTCATAAGAGTTTTATAGTTTTAGATTTTAAGGCTTTTAGGCTGTTGATTTATATTGAGTTGTTTTTTTTTTTTTTGTTGTTTGTAGTTGAGATAATGGTCTAGTTCCTTCTCCCTTGCTCTTCCTCTCTCCTCTTCCTCTTTTCTCTGGTTATTGCATTGTTGCTTATTAAAAGACTGTTTCTTCTCCTTGTCAGACACTCATCAGAAATCATTTCACCGTAGACACACGAGGGGTTATATTGTTGTTGTCTTGTTTGTTTTTCTGCACTCTGAGGTCTATGCAGGATTGTGCTTATCTTTGCACAAGTATGGCACAGTTTTTGTTTTGATTCCCTTGTTGAGTATAGAAATAGGGACCACTGATCCTAAATTGTACATTACCCTCTCATTCCAAGGTTGTTTTTACTAATCTGGGTTTTTCCAATTGTGTATGGATTTTAGAGTCAGCTTGCTACTTTCTGAAAAGTCACCAGGGTTCTGAGAGAGATTGCACAGAATCTATCAATTACTATGGGTTGTATTAAAAATCTCATTTTTATATATTCTGGTTCATAGATATTGGTTTTTATTTAGGATTTTAGTTCCTTTCAGTTGTATTTTGTAGCTTCAGTGGGAAAATCTTAGTCATCTTTTTCAAAAAAGCATTCATTCCTAAGTAATTTTTGATGACATTATAGAAGGAATTGCTCTCTTAATTTTCTTTGGATTATTTATTGCTAGTTCAGGATACAATTGGCTTCAGTATATTGATCTTATTCTGTGAACCTTGAAGAAAATCTTAGTTCCAGTAGTATTTTCTCTATGCAAGATTATGTCATCTGTGAATAAAATAGTTTTATTTCTTCTCTTTCTGTCTAGATGCCCTATATATCTTTTTTCTTGCCTAAATGCCCTGGCTAGAACCTCCACTGCACTGTTGAATAGAAGTGGTGAGTCGAGACTTTCTTGTCTTATTTCTGATCTTCATGGCTAAGCACATACAGGCTTTGGCTTTTGTGAAACAATAGCGGTGATTTTTCATAGGTGTCCTTTATGAAGCTCTAGAACTCCCTTCAAGTAATCCCTTCAGCTCCCTTCAAATTGATTATTATTTTTTCTCTTGAAAGAATAAAATAGTCTTTTGATCACTTGTTATTATGCATTTGTTTTAATTCCATTGATAAGGTATCATATCGTTTTTTTTTTCTTTTTCTCTTTTTTCTATTGAGCCAGCCTTGTATTGCTGGCATTGATTTATCTTTGGCATGATTTGATGTCTATCATCTGTCTTTTTGTCTATCCATCTATCTCATCCAAGTTAAGACATTTGAATCTGTTACTGGGTTATTTTACGACTAGTTCATGAATACTTTCTATTTCTATATTCCGAAGTCATTGATCTATAGGTTTTTGTTGTTGTTGTTATGCATTTGATTTTGTTGTCACTAGTATTGGCTTTGAAAAGAAAAACAGCTTAGAAATGTTTTTGTATGCTCTTATTTTGTGCATTTTAAGAATTGGTATTATTTTTTTTTTTAGTAGAAGCCATCCGTGGAATTTAATTTCTCCATAAATTGGTTGTCTGTCAATAAATTCTGGACTTGGACTTTCTGCAGCCTAGTTTTGGTCACTATTCATTCCTTTCCTTAGTACAAATCTATACAGATGCTCTGTAAGTTCTTGAGTTAGTTTTTGAATGTTCTATCTTTGTTATGAATAATACATGCCAGTCTTTTTCCCTGCTTGGTTAGGGTTAAAGCTAAAGTTTTAAAGACTTGGTTTTCTTGATTCTCTCATTGTTTTTCTGTGCTCTATTTCATTTATTTGTGCTCAGTACTTGTATTTTCTTTTCATCTCTGCTTTTCTTTCTCTGGTATCTTCAGGTTGAAAATGAAGTTGTTAATTTGAGTGCTTTTAAAAGAATATATGACCATACATTTCCTTTTAAGCATTGTTTTACCTACATTTCATAAAATTTGTTCTGTATTTACTTTTTGACTTTTTCATGATTGCTCATTTGATAAAATCCACGCCAGCTGTATCTTATTTGTAGTTGCATCACAAAGTGTGTTTGTATTTTCCTAAATTATGTACCAATTGATTATTACTTTTTTGTTTATTTATTTTGAGAATTCTTTGAATTGTCTTATTTCTGATTTCTAGTTTTATTTCATTGTGTTTATTGAGTATACTTTGTATCACTTCTTTTTGGAATATATTGGGACTTATGTATAATGAAACACTTTCTGATGAGAGGACATCAGGAAGTTGAAGTTTTCAATATTTTTTCAACGGAAAATTAATAGGTGCTATTCAAAATATATCTTATAAAAGAAGGCATTTTAATCCCTTAGAATACTTAGTTATGGTCATAGAAATGGTCTTTATGGTATTTGTGAATAACTTTCACTATAAGTACTTAGTCTTCATAATATAGACTAAATGTGTTTGTGTGTGTGTGTGTTTCTGAGAGTTGTTCTATTTTCTTGGTATATTTCCAATAAAACTAGACTATTTCTATGTGAACATATTTTAGTTTTATTGTCCACTCTTTTCCTAGATGTTTATGATGGTTGTTATTGGCTTATAAATCTCCAGAAATATTGTAGAGCTTAAGCTCTGCAGGCTTTTACAGCTTCCTATTAGCGCTTATTTTAACATGGCTCAAATATGGACCCTGTGTTAATTTTTTTCTGATCATTTTGTCTGTCTTTAGGTTTGTATATGGTAGTATTTCTTTTTGTTACTTAGAATTATGTAATTTAGTTATATTTTCTATTCTTGTTGTATGTTAACCATTTTTCAGATGTCCAGGGAGCTCTAAAGTTTTAAAAGTTCTGGCATTTTTTCTTAAAAGAGGACCCTGCAATATAACCCAGGCTGCCCTGAGTGAAATCTGTGATCACTTCTGAGTACTGAGATTTAGGCATATACTTCTAGACCCTGCTAATTGGATAGTGTATCTCTGTTCATTGCATATCATGATACTTTTTCTGTAAAATAGTTATGTATATTCAGATTCAGCTAGGTATCACTTCAAACTTAGCTTTTTTATTATCTATGTAACCTTGGATAATTTCCTCAGTTTAGGTTTTATGAAATCAAATAATATTAGTACTTGAAGATGATTCTTAGGCTAGATCTTATAGGATTAGTGCTCATTATAGTTTTGAGGTATAATAAATATTTGTATCCTGCTGATGCCTTTAGAATTGACAAGCCAGGACCATTCTTCACAATTCATCTTATTTTCCTTTTCTCATATAATTTTATTAAACAGCAAAAATATTTTATATTTACTAAGTTATGTATGCTCAACATGAACTCTTATAATTTTGTGTGTAGATTCTATAACAACAAAATTTGGTTAATTTAACTTCCTCACATAGACATTTAAGAGTGAAACATTCTGAAAAAGAGTAGTATATATACATCACCTCAGCTCATACTTGAAAAAAATCCATTTCTTTCTACTATAGAAAGTTGAATCCTAATCCTAATTCTCATTTGTTACTGTCCCATGACTGGAACCAACTTAATCTTTGACAACTCCTGCGTAGGAATGAATGGATATATATGCATGTATACACACACACACACACACACACATTATATGTATAATTTATGTGTGTGTATGTGTGTACATATGTATGTTATGTACATTCATAAGAACTTTTTGAACTGTTTTATTTCAGATTTATTTCACACTTAAAATATACATATAAAATTTATTATCCTTCATAATTGGTTAAAATATTTTTTTTTAACTCTAGAATGACAATTGTTGTAATCTGTTAGGTGGCCTATAACCTACAGTTTTTGTAAGATCAGAAAAATGTGGATGAGTAAATTGAATCCAATAATTTATTATACCAAGGAAGACTAAGAAGAACAATTTATTCTGTGAGGTAATTCAGTATTGAAATGAAAATTGTTTTTTAAAACAAAGTTAACGGTCTTCAAGCACACATTCACAAGGAGTCTTTATAAAGGTGCTAGATGTCCCTTGCCACCATAGAGAGAACTTCTTTATTAGGAGGTTGTTTTCTTAAATCTTATGTACGATGTATAGTTTTACTTTTTATGTCGCTGCTTGGGGTGTTAATGTGTAAAAGTTCATTCTGTTTTTTTTGTTTTAAAGCTGTTTGAACTGCTGGGACCTGAAGGACTCGATCTGATTGAGAAACTCCTCCAGAATAGAATTACAATTGTAGATCGATTTCTTAATTCCTCAAGTGATCATAAGTTTCAGGTTCTTCAAGGTAAGAGTTTGGTAATAATCGTAATCTAAATGAAAAATTCATGGCGAGGGCAGTGCTAATTGGACTTAAGTGAGTTTTCTGAAAAACATAAAGTTTGGCTAGAGGTGTGTTTCGGAGAGGAATGGGGACTAAATACAACTATGCTTCCTTATAGCTCAATGAAATTCAAGAATAAATAAAATGTTTAAAAAGAGAGATTTGTTAGTTAATAGAATTTTAATGTAATTGTGCTTTTTATGTTTTTTGGTTTGTAATATTACTGATGCTAGTCTTTACTATAAAATGAGACATGGAAGAAACATACGTGACACAAATAGGATGGTATATTGGTATTTGGGCATAGCATTTTTGTGATATGTAAAACAATATGGACAGTTTTTTACGAGTGAATACAGATATTACTTATTGTATGCCTAGGACTATCATACTTTTTCTTCAACTTTTTATTTTGAAAATTTTCAGACCCTATTAAACGTAGAATTATAACAAAGCAAATACTTGACACGCACTTATGTGGGTTCACCGCTCATTAACATTTGTTCCATCGTTCATTTTACAGGCACATACACATAGACTCTCTCTCTTTCTCTCACACACACAAGGGAGGAGGGAGGGAAGAGAAGGAGGAGAAAAAGAGAGGCGAAAAGACATTGTAAGAATACCATTTAAATGTTTTCTTATTAATGACAGGAAATTGTGCACCTCATGGTAAGCATTCTATGAACTTGTGTACAGGTAAGAACAGGGACACGGGGTAAGATGATCAATCCTCACCTAGAAAGACAAATGGGATGTGCATTGGACGTATGACAGGAGTCTACTGCAGAAGGCCTCTGAAAGACTCTACCTAGCAGTGTTTCAAAACAGATACTAAGACTCATAACCAAACCTTTGGCAGAAGGGGAGTTAGTATGAAGTAAAAAGGATAGGAACTCCACATGGACCAAATATATCTGGGCACAGGGGTCTTTTCTGAGACTGACATTCAACCAAGGACCATGTATGGATATAACGTAGAACCTCTGCTCTGATGAAGCCCGTGGTAGCTCAGTAACCAATTGGTTTCCCATAGTAAGGGGAACAGGGACTATTTCTGACAGGAACCCAAGGGAGGAATAGTCCTGCTAGGCCACAGAGGAGGACTTTGCAGCCAGTCCTGAAGATACCTGATAAAACAGGGTCAGATAAAAGGGGAGGAGGTCCTCCCCAATCAGTGGACTTGGAAAGGGGCAGGGAGGAGATGAGGGAGGGAGGATGGGATTGAGAGGGAATGAGGGAGTGGGATACAGCTGGGATACAGAATTAATAAAATGTAACTATATAAGTGAGTATATCCCATGTTTGTCTTTCTCCTTCTGGGATATTTCACTCAGAATGATCTTTTCTAGATCCCACCATTTGCCTGCAAATTTCATGATTTCCTCCTTTTTGATTGCTGAGTAGTATTCCATTGTATAAAAATACCACAATTTCTGTACCCATTCCACCGTTGATGGACATCTGGGTTGTTTCCAGGTTCTGGCTATTACAAATAGAGCTGCTATAAACATGGTTGAGCAAGTGTCCTTTTTGTGTACTTGAACAAACTTTGGGTATATACCTAGCAGTGGTATAGCTGGATCTGGAGGAAGCACTATTCCTATTTGTCTTAGAAAGCGCCAGATAGATTTCCAGAGTGGTTGTACCAGTTTACATTCCCACCAGCAGTGGAGGAGGGTTCCCCTTTCTCCACAACCTCTCCAGCATGTGTTATCGCTTGAGTTTTTCATCTTGGCCATTCTGATGGGTGTAAGGTGATATCTCAGGGTCGTTTTGATTTGCATTTCCCTGATGGCTAATGAGGATCAGCATTTCTTTAAGTGTTTTTCTGCCATTCGATATTCCTCTGTCGAGAATTCTCTGTTTAGCTCTGTTCCCATTTTTTAATTGGATTACTTGGATTGCTGCTTTTCAGCTTCTTTAGTTCTTTGTATATACTGGATATTAGTCCTCTGTCAGATAAAGGGTTAGTGAAGACCCAGCTATACCACTCTTAGGTATATACCCAAAGTTCGTTCAAGTACACAAAAGGGATACTTGCTCAACCATGTTTATAGCATCTTTATTTGTTATAGCCAGAACCTGGAAACAACCCAGATGTCCATCAACGGAGGAATGGGTACAGAAATTGTGGTATTTTTACACAATGGAATACTACTCAGCAATCCAAAAGGAGGAAATCATGAAATTTGCAGGCAAATGGTGGGATCTAGAAAAGATCATTCTGAGTGAAATATCCCAGAAGGAGAAAGACAAACATGGGATATACTCACTTATATAGACCTATGAGATATGATAAACATAATGAAATCTATACACCTAAAAAAGATAATCAATTGAGCGGACATGGGGTAAGATGATCAATCCTCGTTTAGAAAGACAGATGGGATGTGCATTGAACGTATGACAGGAGTCTACTGAGCGCATCTGAAAGACTCGAACTAGCAGTGTTTTCAAAGCAAAGACTCATGACCAAACCTTTGGCAGAGTACAGGGAATCATAAGAAAGAAGGGGAGTTAGTCTGATGGGGAAAGGATAGGAGCTCCACAAGGACCAAATATATCTGGGCACAGGGTCTTTTCTGAGACTGACATTCAACCAAGGACCATGTATGGATCTAACCTAGAATCTCCACTCAGATGTAGCCTGTGGTAGCTCAGTAACCAATTGGTTTCCCAAAGTGAGGGGAACAAGGACTATTTCTAACAGGAACTCAATGACTGGCTCTTTGGTCTCCCCATCCCCAAAGGGAGGAGCAGTCCTGTTAGGCCACAGAGGAGGACTTTGCAGCCAGTCCTGAAGATACCTGATAAAACAGGATCAGATGAATGGGGAGGAGGTCCCCCCTATCAGTGGACTTGGAAAGGGGCACGGTGGAGATGAGGGAGGGAGGGACTGGGAGGGAATGAGGGATCGGGACACGGCTGGGATACAGAGTTAATAAAATGTAACTGATAAAAAAAATAAAATAAAATAAAATTAAAAAATAAAAATAAATAAAATAAAATGTAACTAATAATAAAAAAATAAAATTAAATTAAAAAAAAGAACAGGGACAGTTACAACTATTATTTAACTATTGCACTTAGGAAATGGAACACCTGGAATGCCATGTATTATATGTATTTTAAGACCCTTTTCAAACAAAATAATAAAATAAAACTTACTTTGAGATATCATGACAGGGCTGCCAGGCTCAGGTTTTTACAAATGAAAATGAACTTTTTGACACTTTTAGTCAAGTCTACCTTGCCAACTTTATTAATTGGAATTTTAAAAAATCATGAGAAACTATTTAAACTTCTATCTATGTTGACATCTCTATGCTTACCTTTTATTTATGTTACTTTTTATTTCCTTCTGGTAATGGCACTGAAAAGGCATGACAAAAACAACCTTGATTTAAATCCAAACTTATTTTTTAAAATTTTGTAAATCCTCATAAATGTTCTTAGAAGGCTGGAATTGCATTAAGATTGTTTGAAACTTATTCATCTCTGACAATTCTTCTGTGACATTAAAATGTTTCTCTCTCACCTGCAATAAATATACAATTATGCATCTTAGACATCACCAGTTCACCTTTTGCAGCTTACAGTGTTTAGGCTGATTTTTGTTAAGTTGGGTTTTTGTTGTTTGCTTAACCAGTAGGATTATAGCAGCAGCAACAAAAACTGTTCCTTGAAGTCTTTTTCTCCTACTCTGTCTGTGAGTTCCCTATAATACAAAATTTAAGCTATGAAACCTTAGTATATAATCAGTTTAGTGTAATGGTCTGAGGTTTGGGAAAAGTGATTGTAAGCTTAGTAGATTTGAATTTATGCTTAGATTTGAATTCTTTCATGAAACATTCAAATTAAGGCTGAAGACATAAATGTGAGGTGAAACTGTGAGTTTTCATTTTAACATTGCCTTAACTCCCTAGATTGGAAATATCCTTAAGTAGTATTGAAAATGGTAAAATACATAATTTAAGTCTTAAATTATTATTGAGGTTTACTTCAAAACCACCGTTTCACAAATGCACTTCTTAGGTATTATGAGGGTTAATATTTTAAGCAGTAAATGGTTTCTTGGTACCCATAACCAAGGAATAGCTAATTTAGAATTCAGAGGTGGAGTTGTTTTGTTTTGTTTGTTTTGCTATAAAAGAATTACATTTAAACTTGTATTTTATACAGGCAAATCTCACAGGTTTTGAAAATTTGCTACCTTTAATAATATTTTTTTAATAGAGTAGATGGTTTGTATCTATAGTAAAAGAAAATTTCTGCAGAATTTTTTTCCTAATCTAGTCTCATTTGTAAAAAATTGTTTTTACTATATTAATAACAGGATGAATGACCACTTGAAAATTTAGTTTTTGCACTAAACTTAGTTTGGGATGATAAAGCACGTTTGTTTATTTTTAATAAAACTGCCACTTTTTCTAATGTAGAATATTGTTTTAAAAGAAAGAATCCATCTACAAAAATTTCTCTGTGTCTTAAAGGAAGATAAGGAATCACTTCTATAATTATAACACCATGAAGGTAGTGCTCAGATTCTCCATGCTGGCCATGAATGTAAGATCCACAGTTACCCTGTAGGCAGCTTGGTGCAGTGTACAGCCTGAGCCCACCCAGAGTGGCTCTAACCGTCCTGACATGTAATGAATAAATGCCACTGAAAAATAAAACCTTATAAATCACATTTCATTGATAACTCTTCAGTTCTTTCTAAAAGCGAATATGCTTCAAAACTACCATTGTGTTTGTAACCAAGGAATACACTTTTTAATAAAATCATTGAAATGCAAAAAAAAAAAAGATTGTTAGAAACTTGGTTGTTTGAAATTTAGCAATTTGACCTTTTTACAGGGCTCTGAGCTCCTCAAATACATGGGGCAGCTAGGTCTACACTGCCCTGCTCCCCAGAGATTCCACACCACTGCACACTGGTTTAAGAACAGATAGTTTGTAAACTGCTTGTTTGTTTGTTTTACCATAAATAATGACATTAGTTCCTGGTCCAATCCTGCAATTTTGTAAATCTGAAAAGTGTGTGTGTTTTCTTGGTTAGTATTCTAAATGTTACTATCGAGATACATATGGATTACAGATTTTAAAAGCTCTATTGTGTCAACATAAGGATGAGTTAGTACTCCCATTTATGCTCATATTTTATTCTCATTTTACATATTTTATTCTATAATGATAACATAAAAGCAATGTACTTTTTAATTGACATTAGATATTAATTTACTTTTCAGTCCTGGAAATTGAACTTAGGGCCTTACACATGCTCAGGAAGAATTTTATCACAGAACTATATTCCCTTCCATAAAAGATTAAATTTAAATTGTTAAAAAGTGCATTTAAGCCATTAGCATGACCTGAAATGTTTTCTACTCTTCTCATATAGCCTTTACTTATATTCTATATTCGATTGTTGTTAATGTTGCTACTAATTATGACTAATTATATTCTTTAAAATTTTATGTATTTAAACAAAAAATTTCAACTTGCATATTCTTAAAGGTTTTTAGTAGACTTTTGTTCCATGTATTTATAGAGTTTTCCATATTGAATGAGAAATTATTTTTCTTATTTTTTTTCTCCAACATCCAACATTGGATTTGTTACTCCATTTCTCTATTTCTATTTTATCAAAGAAAAAATTCAAATAATGATAATATCTAAGTAATAGAGTTGTGACATTAAGTAAACTAATGTCTTGTGGCTCCTAAATATTTTTAAAATTGTAATTGATTATTTTGTTTACATCACAATCATAGCTCCCTCCCTCCTCTCTCCTCTCCTGGTCCCACCCTCCCTCCTTTTTTTCCTCTCCCCCCTCTTTTATTCCATATTTTTTTTTAATGGGATGGACCAGTGGATTTCTTAGTGGTAAATGTGTTTTCCAGCAAACTTGGCAACTTGAGTTGATTATCTTGGTCATGTGGTAGAATGAGAACACTGACTTCTACAAATTATCTTTAGACCATCATGTGCAAGTGTTTGCACATAAGTACATACACACACATACACACACACACACACACACACACACACACACACACACACGCACCTTTACACAAACACATGCACATACCTAATCACCCCATAT
The DNA here is from genome assembly GCF_030254825.1 of Meriones unguiculatus. Classification (NCBI taxonomy): domain Eukaryota; kingdom Metazoa; phylum Chordata; class Mammalia; order Rodentia; family Muridae; genus Meriones; species Meriones unguiculatus. The sequence continues at coordinate 53,821,685 of NC_083367.1, forward strand.
ACAAAGTGTATTTTTTCTTAAAAAATAAAGTTTTAGTAGGTTGTAGAAATATTTTGAACAAAAGATCCTTTATTCTGTTTCACTATTGTTAAAAGTCATTTCTATATTTTGTTATATTTTACATTTAATGTTGTTTCAGATTCTCTAAGTACCAAATTATGCTTTTTTATTATTAAAGTGTTGTGGTTTTTTTTAACTGAGAAAATTACTAACTGTAGCCACTCTTTTATATTTGTATTCTAAAGTCACCATTTAGATAGAATGGCTTATTTTCTTTTAGGATTTCTAGCTTCATAATGAATTTGATTTTTTAAAATCAAGATAAACATCTACCCTAATTTATTTCCAATCTTCTAACAAGGAAATGTAAGTTGCCTGAGATGTGAAAGGCCTCTACCATGAAGATGTTGTGAATTAAAGCTTGGTTTTGGTACTACTTTTTAAAAACCTGTTCAGATTTCCGTTATTTTTTTTTTTTCATGAATGAATGAATTAATTAGCTTTACATCCCAATAAGAAATACTCCTCCCTTATGAGAGAGAGAGAGAGAGAGACAGAGACAGAGATAGACAGAAAGAGAACATGAAGTTCTGTGTAAGGAGGTATTTGGGAGGAGATGGGGGAAGGCAAAGAATATAATCAATGTGTTATGTATTATATTTTTTAAAAAATTAAAAAGATACCTAAAATGCAGTTAAAGTTAGTATATGCCATCTGTTAACTCTCCTTTGAATATTATACAAGATTTTTTTTCCAGAATAATTAGGTTTTATAAGAACATAAACTTATACTTTATTCTTCAGTAACATTTTATGTTACAGTTGCTATCATAGTTACTTAATTTGGTTCTGTATAGCAGTCTTTACAGATAGTAGAGCCTAAAAAGAAACACCATGCATTTAAGCATTTACAACTGACTTTAAAAAAAAAATCATTAGTTATTTACTATCTTCAATTTTATAGAGTTGTAGTACATGTTGATTGAGTTGCATATATTTTTGTATTTTTGTTTTCTGCCTTGGATAATGACAAGTATGTATAACTATTTTGTTGCTATCAACTTCTCATAAAATATTAGTTACACTAGTACATAACATTTGTTATGTTATTTAAAGGATGGTTTCACACTTCAAAGCATTTTAGCAGTTATTTATGGTTAGATGATTGTATTATTTATATTCTTAAAATATCCTCCTTCATATCTATCTTGCTGGTTTGTTTATGTTGCAGTCAGTTTCACTTTTGTTTTAATTCTCAGATCATGATGAAAGCTTTCAGAATATGCATTTTTGACATTGAAAGTTAATAATAAAATCTACCATATTACATATAAAGTCTGGTATATAAGATACATAGGAAAATATTTTGGTTTGAGCCAAAATTTTCAGCTTATTGTAGATGAAATTCTCATTTTATACTTTTGAAACATACTCTCCTTTCTGTTGCTGATAAAACCACATAACAGGAATTTATTTTACGTGATCGAAAATTAAATGGCTTACTCTATGTCATATAAGGATGCAGTGCTTGAGAAATTTGAAGAGTTGACTAGGAATGGATTTCAACAATGTTTTTCTTTCTTGGTGCCTTGTTTAACACCTTCCTGGTTCTGCTTGGAATTTTGCCAGTTGTTGTAGGCAAAATCTCATTTAGTCTTCATTTGTGCTCAGTCCTCAATACTGTAAATGCCTATTTGACTTCAACTCCATTTAATGATAGTTCTTTTAGCTTCCTTAGGAATGTAGATACTTGGGAAGTGATTAGTGAAACACAGAAGGCAATCCTGATGTCCTGAGTATTGAGGTGTCCACACGCAAACTGAACTCATACTTCAAAACCAATGAATTTTGGTAGATCTGTGTCTGCTGTATTTTTATAAAAACGTGGACAGTACTGTTGTTTTGACCATTCTTGGTTCCTGAGCTATGAAAAGTATTAAATGAATAACAACCTGGTATTGCAAGGCTAATTTCTTAAAGTTGTATTTAATATATAACAGATTGTTATTTTATCATGCTAATGGTAAATGACAACTAAAATTGATAATTTTATGTTTGAAATCATAAACAAATTATTTCAAAATGATGAAATTTAATTTTTGCATTTGTGACATTCTATCTAAAATTATATATCATTGCAATATTGAATGTTTAAGAAAATTTTGTTTACTTTTACTTAGTATTCAATATTATGTAGATACCATGTTTTTAAGACTCCCCTGAAAATATGTAATTGAGTAAACCAGCTATAAAAAGTGAGAATTGGTTTCTGTTACATTTTTGGAGTAGTAAAATGGTCTCCATAAAGGTCAAGTCATATCTGCTATTTATAATTTATTATTATTTTTTAATTCACAGATAGTTGTAAAAAAATATTAGGAGAGAATGCAAAGCCTAATTATGGCTGTCAAGTCACTATTCAATCTGAACAAGAAAAACAGTTAATGAAACTATATCGCCGTGAAGAAAAAAAAATTGCCAGACGAGAGAAAAAGGCTGGAGAAGATGGAGAAGTTTCTGGAGAAGGAATTTTGTCTTTTGATCCTAAGGAACTCCGGATACACAGGTAGTAAACATCAGGTGCTGAAAACATGCAGATGGTGCAGTTTTGCCTCTCATTCTTCTTTAGTTTTTTAGTAATTTGGTGATTTTTTTTTCAACCTGATTTTCTATGATGAAATAAAAGAATCACCCTTTAATTAGAACAAGTCTTGCTGTGTTCATGGGAGACATTCACTTACAGAGTTGGGCTAGTCTAAGTTGTTTTTGTACACTTTTCAGTTAAGTTACATGAAGGCTACATGGAGATAGTTTGACATCTGTTTACTTTTTCAATTTAATAGTACTTTATTCTCATGTTATAAGTAGAAAAATAAAAATGATTTTTGTAGTCATTTAAATCAGCAGTTCCCAACCTGTCTGTCATCACCTTTTGGCCTATATTTATCTCCAAAAATACATTACAATTCACAAAAATAGGTGGGGATTGGGAGGAGGTGAGGGAGGGGGCTACAACTGGGATACAAAATGAATAAATTCTAAATAATAATAATGATAAATAAAATATAACAATAGCAAAATTATAGTTATGTAGTATCAAGGAAGATAGTTTTATGGTTGGTCCTGACAGCTCATATGAGGAGCTGTATTAAAGGGTCACAGCATCAGGAAGGTTGAGAACCACTGATTAAAATATTTAAACATTGAAAAAGTAATTTATATCATTTAAACATCTTTATGTTATAAAATAAATTATAAAACAGTACTAAGTCATCTTTACTAATTATTGTCTAGTAAAAGTAGCAACTAGAAATATATTTAAAAACTATTTACATTCCCTAAAATGTCTTCTTGATTGCTGGTGTCTTCCATTTGTAATTAAAGTTAATTTTTTTTAATGGGAGTACCTGCAATAACAGTTATAATGGCCTTTTATTAGTATGTGGCTACATTTTTAAAAGAATGTCAAATCTGGCCTGTTTTTTGTTTTTGTTTTTTGTTTACAGAGAACAGGCACTTCTGAATGCTAGAAGTGCTCCAATTTTGGGCAGGCAGAGAGACATAGAGGTTGAAAAAATCCGTTATCCTCATGTATATGATTCCCAGGCTGAGGCCCGAGAAACATCAGCATTCATTGCTGGTGCCAAGGTATGTCATTGTAATATAAGCACTCTTGGAAACAGGCATTTTCTGAGCAAATGTTAACATAGGTTTTTCCTTGTGTCCTTTAATATATTACTAGTGGATACAGTATGCTAAATATATGTTAAAATTGTAGGAAAAATGAGTTATTACAGTATATCTTAAGTTTCTGAAATATATTCTATATTCAGAATATATTTAACTTTAAAATCTTTGCAGTTTATGTTTATGAGTAATATCCGTTGTATGTCCCGCTGATTGACTAAATTTAAACTATATTACATTTTTCTGATTATGACAGTACATTTGTCCTCAAGACTACTTTATAGCTAGTGTATGCTTTAAGTTCATCAACAAACTCTAGTCTGTGAGATACTTGATTCCTGAATGTTTTATAAGTGTGGTTAATGTTTAGTTTTCTATTATTTAAATTTACTTCCTTTAAATTATCTGGATTTATTTGCTAACTGTGTTACAAAACCAGCAACATTTTGTCTTTGTTTCTAATTTTATTTAAAATTTTATGATAGCAGTCCTTTTTACTTTTTATTACTGGAATTTTATTTTTGATACTTGTAGATGATTTTACCAGAAGGCATCCAGAGAGAGAATACCAAGCTATATGAAGAAGTAAGGATCCCCTATAGTGAACCAATGCCAGTTGGATTTGAGGAAAAGCCAGTTTATATCCAGGATTTAGATGAGGTAAGATGGGCTGTTTGTGTAATACAAGCTTTGGAGTGTGGAATTTGTAATTGGTCAACCCAGTTAGGGATATAGATAACCGGCTGCCTAAGGAGTAGGCCGTTGGAGTATAAATGGTGAAAATGTGCATGTGTTCCTTTGTACATGAAACATTCACATGTGCCTTTGCATTACATATGTTTATCTTGTGTTCATTTTGGTCTCTTGAGCTAACTTTTGCGTGTGTGTGTGTGTGTGTGTGTGTGTGTGTATACGTGTGAGTACAAGTGCAAGTATTTGTGTGATTGCATGTGACTGTGGAGGCCAGAGGTGGATGTTATATATCTTTTTCTATCACTGTCTATCTTATTTTTTGAGATTGGTTCTTTCAGTAACGCTGCCTAGATAGTGAACTCCTGGGATCCCCTGTTCTCACATGCACAAGCTACACAACAGATTTGTGCTGCTGTACTTTTTTTTTTTCTTCTTCTTTTTTTTTGTTCATGTGTGTTCCAGGTGTCTAAAGTCACGTTTGTACAGCAGGCACTCCTAGGTTAGCCACTTTCTCAGCCTTTCATGTAATTTTTTATTAATTTATTTATCCTGATTATAGCTTTCCCTCCCTAAGTCTCTCCTTCCTTTCCCTCCCCTTCACCCTCCCCTCCCCCCTTTCTCCTCAGAAAAGGCTGAAAAAGGGAGGCCTCCCACAGGTATCAACCTGCCATGGCATATCAGGTTGCAGTAGGACTGCATGGCATCTTCTTCTAGTGTAGCCAGGCAAGGCAGCCCAGGCAGGGGAAAGGGATCCAAAGGAAGGCAACAGAGTTAGTGTAAGCTACTTCTCCTTCTACTGTTAGAGGAGTCCCTGATGAAGACCAAGCTACACAGTTGTTACATGTGCAGAGGTGCTAGGTCCATCCCATGCATGCTCTCTGTTTGGTGGTTCAGTCTCTGTGGGCTTCTATTGGCCCAGGTTAGTTGATTCTGTAGGTTTTCTTGTGCTGTCCTTGACCTCTCTGTCTCCTTCAATCCTTCCTTCTTCCATGGAATTCCCTGAGCTCCACCTAATGGTTGGCTGTAGATCTCTGCATTTGTTTCAATCAGTTGCTGGGGGAAGCCTCTCAGATGATAGTTGTGCACCTTTCTGGAAGTATAGCAGAGTGTCATTAATAGTGTCGGGGGTGGTGTCTCTCTCTCTCTCTCTCTCTCTCACAGCATGGGTCTCAAGCTGGGCCCGTCTTTGGTTGTTTATTCTTTCAGTTTCTATTCTATATTTACCCCTGCACATGTTATTGGCAGGAGAAATTGTGGGTATAGTGTTTTGTGGCTGGCTTGATGGTCCAGTCCCTCCATTTCAGGTTTCTCCTGCTTACAGGAGATGGCCATTGCATATCCCCTATTGCTAGGAGTCTTAGCTAGGTCGCCCTCATAGATTCCTGGAGGTTGTCCTAGGTTTTTTTTTAGCTCATCTCAGAAAGTACCCTCCTCTCAATTCCAGATTTCTCTTCCTCACTCTCTCTTTCTGCCCTGCTACCACATGATCAGTATTGTTGCCCTTCCCAGCCTCTCCCCGACCTAGTTTTCTTTTTCTCTCTACCATGTCTATTTTGTTTCTTCTCAGGGAGATTCAAGTGGCCTCCCTTGTTCCTTAGTTTCTTTGAGTTTGTCGTTTGTAGTATGTTTATTCAGTACTTTATGGCTAATAACTACTTCTAAGTGAGTACATGCCACATTGTCTTTCTGGGTCTGTGTTCCCTCCGTCAGGATAATCTTTCCTAATTTGATCCATTTGCCTGCAAATTTTATGATGTCATTGTTTTTAGTAGCTGAGTGATACTATATTTGAAAGTGTACCACATTTTCTTTATCAATTCATTGATTGAGGGACATCTAGGTTGTTTCCAGTTTCTGCTTATTTATGAATAAAGCTGTTTTGAACATATGTTAGCAAGTGTCCTTTTGGTATGGTAGAGCATCTTTTGGATATATGCCTAGGAGTGGTATAGCTGGGTCTTGAGAGACCTATTCACAATTTTCTGAGCAACTGCCAAATTGATTTCCAAAGTAGTTGTATAAATTTGCACTCCTCCATACTCTTTTTGTTCTACATCATCACCAACATTGTTGTCACTTGAGTTCTAAGCCATTTTGACGCCTGGGAAAAGAAAAATATTTTCATATTTAGTATTTTGTAATTCCCAACTCAGAATTGAGTTGTAGTTGTGATGTGCTCTCAATTGTGAACACTTTTCGATAGAGGATGCACTGACACATGGAAGAAAGTCTTCTGAGGTAGATATTATACATGCTTGTCATCCCAGCACTTGTGAGGCGAAGCAAATGATTGTGAGGATAAAATGAGCTTTGGTTACGTACTATAACTTTCTGATAGCCAACCATTCCCTCTGATAGCTCCCTGGCAAAAAAAAAAAACTTAAGTTTTTAACCATAGAGATTTAATGTTTATTTTCAGTATTTTAGAAGTCATTTATATTTCATTTACACTGAGCATGTCCCTCCCTTATTTTAGATTGGACAATTGGTTTTTAAAGGAATGAAGAGACTCAATAGAATCCAGTCTATAGTATTTGAGACTGCCTACAACACCAACGAGAACATGCTGATCTGTGCCCCTACAGGAGCTGGGAAAACCAACATTGCGATGCTGACAGTCTTACATGAGATCCGCCAACACTTTCAGCAAGGTGTTATTAAAAAGAATGAGTTCAAGGTAGGGGAGTACAAATCAGAGAGGTTTTTTTTTTAAGTCATAGACGTTAAAATAAGCTTTCAGTTCTATTAAACCTGGTAATTGTTGAAGATATTTATTATGGTAGAAGTCATGTAAAGAATGCTGCTTGATTGACTTCATTGCTGTAAAGATAGTCCCTGTTTCTGTTTTGAAAATACCATTACCCTAGGGAAGGCATGAAAATATGTTTAGCTGTGAAGCAGAGCCTACTTTCTAAGTAATGAGGCAGTGTAAACGAATTCCACTGTCTTTTTTTTAAAGGACAATATTTTATTTGTTTAAATAACCATACACTTAATCCAGCAAAGATAAGTACTTTCCATATATCATTATTAACATTTTTCACATGAAGCAGCTAGAATCATATTTCACAATAAACAGTGACTTCCAGTGGGTACTGTGAAATAAATGGTGGTGTAGTTTTTGCTCATTCATCAAGCTGGTGTTTGTTTGGTACAGATTGTGTATGTTGCTCCAATGAAAGCCTTGGCAGCTGAAATGACAAATTACTTCAGCAAACGTCTAGAGCCACTGGGCATCGTTGTGAAAGAACTGACTGGAGATATGCAGTTGTCAAAAAATGAAATTTTACGAACTCAGGTATGTTGTACATCCACGTTGTTTTATGGTGTTCATTTTTAAGGTTATAAAAAATGTTGTACAACTGGATTTTAAGAAATCTGTACAAAATACAGTTTTAATGTTATTTTATCCTTTCTATTGTGATTCTTAATATATTTTGAATGTTACGTCTCTTGACAGTTTTTACATTGGGAATGAGAACATGGTGACGATTGTAGTTGAATTTCAAGAGGAATCATTGTGGAGATCTTGAAGTAATGACACTAGACTTGTAGCCTATTTGTTAGGGATAGCTTATCGTATCAGAAGAAATTGTAGACATTTTACTTTTTTAAATGAGAATGTATTAATGAATGGACTGTACGTAGACACACATTAGGTAAAGTGAATAATAAAGGTGTTCAACATTTAGTTTCTATTTCTAAAGATTATATATTATAACCAAGTAGGAAAAATAAATTTTGGGACTATAATCAGGTTAACACTGATAGTTGCAATACATAAGCAAGGTAATATTTAAAGTGTTTTAAAAAGTAAAATATTAATGGGACAAATATTAATGGGACATTTCTGGATATCTAAAGGAAATTAAAGGAGACAAGTTTTAACATTGTATTGACATTGAATTAAATATGTGATTGGAAAATAAGTTACTTTTCTAGATCTTCTGTTATGCAAAAACTACCAAAATATTGTTGGTGTTTTAAAGGAACAGAATTTTAATTTCCTAGAAAAGTTGTTTGAGAATTGATTTCTTCTGGAACTATAAAATAATATGTGTGTTGTGTCTCTGGCTTCTCATGGCTGCTGGGATTTGTGCTGTCTGGCTACAGCACACTTCGCACTGTAGTCTCTACTTTGTCTTCACATGGCTTATTTCCATTATGGGTTTCTTTTCCCATATTTTGCTCTTTTCAGATTTTTGACCTACTCTAATAAGATGACTTTTTTTTGTCAACTACCTCATGTTATTAGAGCCCTTTTTCTTATTTTAGAATTATTTTTATTAATTACGGTTAATTCACTTTGTATCTCCCCTGTACCTCCCTTCCTTCTCTCCTCCCAATCCCACCCTCCCTCTTCTCCAGCCTGTCCCTCTCCCAGTCCACTGATAAGGGAGGTCCTTCTCCCCTTCCTTCTGGTCCTAGTCTATCAGGTCTCATCAGGAGTGGCTGCATTGTCTTCTTCTGTGGCCTGCTAAGGCTGCTTCCCCGTCAGGGGGAGGTGATCAAAGAGCCAGCCACTGAGTTCATGTCAGTGACAGTCCCTGTACCCTTTAATATGGAGGCCACTTGGACACTGAACTACCATAGGCTACCTCCGTGCAGGAGTTCCAGGCCATCTCTATGACTGGTCCTTGGCTGCAGTATCCATCTCTGAAAAGACCCCTGGGCCCAGACTTTTTGGTTCTGTTGCTCTCCTTGTGGAGTTCCTGTTCTCTCCAGGTCTTAACTATCTCCCGCTTCTTTTGTAAGATTCCCTGCACTCTGCCCAAAAGTTTGGCTATGCGTCTCGGCATCTGCTCTGATGATACCCTGCAGGGTAGAGCCTTTCAGAGGCCCTCTGTGGTAGGCTCCTGTCCTGTTCCCTGTTTTCTCCCTCCTCCAATGTTCATCCTCTTTGCCTTTCTGAATGGGGATTGAGCATCTTAGCCAGAGTCCTCTTTCCTGATTAGCTTCTTTAGGTGTACAGATTTTAGTATCTACTTATGAATGAGTATATATCCTTGTGTGTCTTTCTGCTTCTGGGATACCTCACTCAGGATGATCTTTTCCAGTTCCCACCATTTACCTGCAAATTTCATGATTTCCTTGTTGTTGTTGTTTTTATCGCTGAGTAATATTCAATTGTGTAGATGTACCACAATTTCTGTATCCATTCCTCAACTGAGGGGCACATGGGCTGTTTCCAGCTTCAAGCTGCTACAAACATGATTGAGCAAATGTCCTTGTATACTTGAGTGTCTTTTTGATATATGCCTAGGAGTAGTATAGCTGGATCTTGAGGAATCACTATTCCTAATTGTCTGAGATAGTGCCAGATTGATTTCCAAAGTGGTTGTATAAGTTTTAAAACATACCATCTTCAACAAATGGTGCTGGTCTAACTGGATGTCTACATGTAGAAAAATACAAGTAGATCCACATTTATCACCCTGCATAAAACTAAAGTCCAGGTGGATCAAAGACCTCAATATAAAACCAGACATACTAAACCTGTTAGAAGAAAAAGTGGGGAAGAGCCTTGAACTCATTGGCACAGGAGACAACTTACTGAACAGCACAACAACATCACAGGCTTTAATATCAACAATTAATAAATGGGACCTCATGAAATTTAAAAGCTTTTGTAAAGCAAAGGATACTGTCATCAGAACAAAATGACTGCCTACAGATTGGGAAAGGATCTTCACCAACCCTATATCTAACATAGGGCTAATATCCAGTATATATAAAGAACTCAAGAAATTAAACGCAACAAATCAAGTAATCCAGTTAAAAAATGGGATACAGAGCTAAACAGAGAATTCTCAATAGAGGAATATTGAATGGCAGAGAAACACTTAAATGTTCAACATCCTTAGTCATTAGGGAATTGCAAATCAAAAGGACCCTGAGATTTTACCTTACACCCATCAGAATGGCTAAGATGAATAACTCAAGTGACAACACATACTGGAAAGGATGTAGAGAAAGGAGAACCCACCTTCACTGCTGTTGGAAATGTAAACTTATAGAGTCCTTTTTCTAAATCAGGTTGCACTTGTAGACTAAATATTTGTACTCACACCGCTTCCCAAAGTCATCCTTTAAAGCCCTAGTTCACAATGTTATGCTGTTTGAAAGCATGTCCTTCAGGAGATCATTAAGTTTATGTTAGTTAAGAAAGGCAAGATACTCGTATTGAATTTAGTGCTTTTAGATGAAGAATTACATAGATCACTTTTTTTTCTCTTTCAACCCCTCAAGGAAGATCACAAGTATGTACAGTGAAAAGATAGTTTAGTTATCTAGCAAACCAGAATGTTAGTATTTGAGAGATCTTCAGTTTGTTGGCACCTTGATCTTGACTGTCTATTCTTTAATTTTGTGAAAAGTAAATCTGTTTTTAAATTACCACTTTGTAGTATGATGTATTCTGGCATTCCTAGCTATGGGCACAAGCTCACTGAAGTTGCTAGCTATACACGAACATATCCTTCAGCCCACTTCAGTTGATAGTCCCAAGTTTTCTGAAGTACTTTATGAAAATGGAAAATCAGATTTCAGCTAAATACATTTTGGAGTTAATAAATACTCAGTGCTTTCTAATCTGTACTTACATTATTTACAGTGATAGTTTTTAAGTTTACCTTTCATGCTCTCTATTAAAAAACATAATTATAAGATATGAACAGACATAAGATTTGTTTTTAATGTAGTACAAATATTAAGGGGCGGTTAAGTTTCTTTGAATGCAAGACTAGTTAATACTTATACTTGATTAAGCATTCCTTAAAGTAAATTCTTTCTCTGAATTTTTAATGACTTTAGGAATGTATATTTGAGGTAATAAAAACAATCCTATGCATAGCTTAATTCAAATGTATAAAATATGTAATAAACAAAAAAGGATGAGACAGATTTGGAATCATTTTATCATTATTTATTCAGATATTATTTATGCCTCTTTATGTGAGTCTGTTCTATAAATTTTGCTCAGTCTTTTAGTTATAATAGGCAAGAGAAATATGAACTATGTCCCCTCCATCTTGTTTAGCCATAGTCTTAGATTTTAGAACATTAACCTCTGATTATTGTTCTGTTTTGTTTTGTGTGTATGTGTGATTGTGTTTTCCTTGAAATCCTAGTTTATCCTAATTCTTTCTGTATTTTCTCATAATAGAATTAATATTCTGTTTCTTATATTTAAATCTTAAATTCCAATCAATAATTTTCATTTTGCTAAGTCAGGAAGGTCTGCTGCTCTCATCTAAGCCTCTGTAGTGAATCATGTTTTATCTTATCTTATCTTAAAGTCTTTGTTCTCTCATAACTGTTGCTGAGCTTTAACAAATTTACATTCATAATTTTGTATTCCTTCTGATGCTACACTTTTAAAATATTTATTGCACTTTTGTTCTCTCTCTGTGTGTGTGTGTGTATGTCTGTCTGTTGGCATGCATGTGTCCCATTATATGTGTGGTAGTCTCTGGACAACTTGCAAGATTACTTTCCGTCATGTGGGACCCAAAAGTTGAACTCAGGCTATCAGGCTTGGTGACAAACAGCAAGCGCCTCTACCACCTGCTTTAACTGTGATCATTTTAGAAATCATCTTGAATGTATACCATGTCCCCTTATTGCTTTTTTACTTTCAGAATGCCCTTAGCTGTTCTGTTACCTTTATTAAGTAAGCATTTTGATTTTGAATTAAATTTCTTTTTTTTAATGTTAAAATATGTTGTAATTTCCGAATAAAATTATTTTGGGTTTTTGTAAACACACTGAATTGAATTGACGTGAAAAAAAAGTTTTATGATTTTCACAGTAGACTTTAAACACATTTCAAAGGTCTATATATAAATACCTTATATTATTTTTTATAAGCCATTCATATTTGTTATGTGATTAAAGGCAGTGGAATTTAATACAGTGCTGACTTTCAAATCTTCTGTTATATTGGACAAGCCTGATAAATGTTCTTACTAATAGCTTATCTATAAATTTACTTTATTTTTCTTTGTAAGAATAACCTAATCTATTGATTTATAGCAGCTGTTTTCTAAAATCTTTGAGGAAAGTCCAGAATTAGTTTCTTGATGTTTTAATTCATTCTTTCAAAAACAAATAACAAAAAAATGTTTAGCATTTACATGTGCCTGCTTTTGTGTGTGTGTGTGGGGGGGGTGTGGGTGTGGGTGTGTGTGATGGTGTGTTGTTCAGGACTGAGCTCATTGACTTACATATTCTTTGTAAGTGCTCTACCACTGAATTTTCTCCTCAGCCCACATTTTTACATTTTTTGTAATGAGAGGGACATCATGTTCTTAATCTGCTTTGTTATTTAAGTTGCAGATTTTTTTTCTTTTTCTAATAATTTTGTGACTGTATGTATATCTGTTTGTGGGTACGTAAACGTGGGCCTGGAGGACACTTAGGGGCCAAAAACCCAATCTGATCCTTTGAAATTTGTGTTACAGGAGGTTGTGCATCTTCAACATTGGTACTGGGATCTAATCCTGGTCTTCTGTACACACTATTAACTGCTGTGCCATCTCCTGCCCTTAACTGATTATTCTAATGTGAATGAGTTACAAAATAATGATTATGATGTGCATCCATGTTTTATAGATTGTTTTGAGTTTCAGCATCTCAATCACATAATCTTTTACTCTAGGAGGGAGAGCATGTATAAATACTTAAACACAGGAGGAGTAAAGCCCTTAACATACCCTTTCTTGCAGAAACAGAAAAGGGTCTATTATTGGGAAATAACAGTTGTCAGACAAAACTGCGGATAATTGAAACTATTCATTCTAATTTTTTTCTCATTAATTTATTTATTCACTTTATATCCCTATTGCAGGCTCCTCCTTCCTCTCCTCTCACTCCCACACTCCCACCTTCTTCCCTCTTACCCCCACCCCCTTCTCCTCAGAAAAGCACCCTGCCTCCCCACCAGCGCATCCTCTTTCCTTGAGGCCAGGCAAGGCAACCCTGGTAGGGGAAAGTGATCCAAAAGCAGGCAAAGGAGTACATGTCAAAGACATCCCCACTCCACTTGCTAGTGAGCCTCATGAAGACCAAGATGCTCATCAGGTACACATATGTCAGGGCCTAGGTCCAGCCAGTGCTTGCACTTCGGTTGGTGGTTCAGTCTTTGAGCCCCTTTTTTCTAGGTTAGTTGACTTTGTTATTCTTTTTTTTTTTTAATTTTATTATTATTTTTTTTATCAGTTACATTTTATTAACTCTGTATCCCAGCCGTGTCCAGATCCCTCATTCCCTCCCAGTCCCTCCCTCCCTCCCTCAGCTCCTCCCTGCCCCTTTCCAAGTCCACTGATAGGGGGGACCTCCTCCCCATTCATCTGATCCTGTTTTATCAGGTATCTTCAGGACTGGCTGCAAAGCCCTCCTCTGTGGCTTAACAGGACTGCTCCTCCCTTCGGGGGTGGGGAGACCAAAGAGCCAGTCATTGAGTTCCTGTTAGAAATAGTCCTTGTTCCCCTCACTTTGGGAAACCAATTGGTTACTGAGCTACCACAGGCTACATCTGAGTGGAGGTTCTAGGTTAGATCCATACATGGTCCTTGGTTGAATGTCAGTCTCAGAAAAGACCCTGTGCCCAGATATATTTGGTCCTTGTGGAGCTCCTATCCTTTCCCCATCAGACTAACTCCCCTTCTTTCTTGTAGACTTCTTGTCCCCTCTGGTTTCCTCTGTCCCTTTTTCCTCAAGATTCCCTGAGCTCCCCCTAATGGTTGGCTGTGGGTCTCAGCATGTGTTTTGATCCCCTGCTAGGTGGAGCCTCTCAGAGGGCAGTTAAGGTAGGCTTCTATCTGCAAGTATAGCAGATTCTCTTTAATAGTGTCAGGCATTGGCTCTCTTCTATTGGGTGAGTCTCAAGTTGGGCCAGTCATTGTTTGGCCTTCCCTCAGTCTCTGCTCCCTCTTTGTTTCTGCACATTTATAGGCAAGGTAAATTTTGTGTCAAAGGTTTTATAGGTGTCTCACTATATGAAGTGGCCACTTTAGTCTCCATATGTCTTGCTGCTAGTAGACTCAGCTAAAGTCACCCCCTTTTCCCCCAGGAACCTACCTTGTTGCAGGTCTCCAGCTTGTCCCAGAGATGCACGCCATCCACCCTCCCCCAACATCAGTTTCCCTTCTGTCTCCCAGCCCTCTCACTAAAGGCAATATACAGCAAAGCAAATAGCCAACTTCAAATTAAATGGAGAGAAACTTAAAGCAAATCCACTAAAATCAGGGATAAGACAAGGCTGTCCGCTTTCTCCATATCTATTCAATGTGTTCTAGCTAGTTAAGACAACTAAAGGAGATCAAGGTAATAAAAATTGGAAGGGAAGAAATCAAAGTGTCTCTATTCGTAGATGTTATGATAGTATATATAAGTGACCCTCAGAATTCTACTAGAAAACTCCTACAACGGATAAATACCTTCAACAATGTGACTGAATACAAAATTAACTTTAAAAAAATCAGTAACCTCTTTATACAAGTGATAAATGGACTGAGAATGAAATTAGGGAAACAACACCCTTCACAAGAGCCACAAATAACATAAAGCACCTTGGTGTAAATCTAAACAAACAAGTGAAAGACCTGTATGATAAAAACTTCAAGTTTCTGGGAAAAAAAAAAGTAGATTTCAGAAGATGGAAACATCTTCCATGCTCATGGATTGGTAGGATTAACATAGTAAAAATGGCCATTTTACCAGAAACAATCTACAGATTCAGGGCACTTCCAATCAATATCCCAATACAGTTCTTTACAGACCTTGAAAGAACGATTTTCAACTTCATATAAAAAAATTAAAAACCTAGGATAGCGAAAACAGTCCTGTTTAATAACAGAACTTCTGAAGGTATCACCATCCCTGATTTCAAGTTGTATTATAAAGCAATAGTAATAAAAACCTCATGGTATTGGCATAAAAACAGACAGGCTGATTAATGGAATCGAATCAAAGACCCAGAAATAAACCCACACACCTACAGATACTTGATTTTTATAAAGAAGCCAAGACCATACAGTGGAAAAAAGAAAGCATCTTCAACAAATGGTCCTAGTCTAACTGGAGGTCTGCATGTGGATGTAAGAATATCCATATTTATCACCCTACACAAAACTGAAGTCCAAGTGGATCAGAGACCTCAACCTAAAACCAGACACCCTAGATCTATTAGAAGAAAGCGTGAGGAATAGTCTTGAAGGCATTGGCACAGGAGACAACTTCATCAACAGTACACCAATAGCACAGGCTCTAAGATCAACAGTTAATAAATGGGACCTTCTGTAATGCAAAGGCCATTGTCATCAGTACAAAACGAAGCCTACAGACTGGGAAAGGATCTTCACTAAGCCTATATCTGACAGAGGGCTAATATCCAGAATATATAAAGAACTCAAGATCCGCTGTCTTGGATCATATATTTTTCTGTTATTTTATTCTCATGCTATGTTTGAATTCCCTGCTAGCATTGGTTTATTAGTAGCTCAAGTTTATGTTAATGAAAGGGAATTTAAAAGGTTTGAGAGTTAAGAATGAATTACAGTGTTTTAGGATTAGTACTGCTTATAGAGTATCTAATTTCTTTTAGTGGTTATAATTTTTACTGTTTTTTTTTTTTAATCAATGAAAAGTTAAGTTCACAAATACAAATGACACGTAACCATAAATCGTTAGTAATACCCAAGGACTTAGATTTCCATTGATCCCGGTTGTCTTAGAGATAGATAAGTCCTACATTTGGTCACAAGTATTTGTAAAGTGGTGAGGGCATTGTCTACAGGGAGACACTGTGTTGAAGTCCTGGCCATCCACTTATTATTTGCTTTGGTAAAATCAAAATTCTGTGTGCCTTTGTTGCTTTATTTGTTTCAAGTAATTGGTCAAAAACTGAATTGATTTTGCCTGACAGTTAACTGATTTTGAATTTAGGAGAACACTTAGACACAAAGTTCAAGGAAAATTCATAGCAATTTGTCTTAACAAGGAGGTAGTGTGTTTACATTATAAACTATCAGCTATATAAATTCTAATATCAGATGTAGAAATAATTTGTTCTTATTTCTTATTAGATAGAAACAGTTAATATCAGCATTATGATGGTAATGATGATTATCTGAAGATTTAAAACAGTTAACCAAATTAATCAGTTATTATGTTCTAAGTATCAGAGCTCTTTGTAGCTTTATGGATATGCTGGCCTGCAGGAGATTTGCTGTTTCTTCCATTTGTGAACCTCTTGAGGGAGAAGAATAGCCAAGCAAACAATATAATGCTGTAAAGGCAGGGGGAGAAGATTTGACCTTGAGATGCCATACAAGTATATGAAACTGAAATCTTACTAGGGAATCACAGCTTAAGGAAGGCTTCTAAATGTTTAAGCTCGGGAACTGAATAATATAGAAGGGAGTACGTGTAGGGTGGTTAATAAAGATGGCGTTATATTTTATATGCGTATGTATTTTAAGGAGTGGATAATATTTGTCATCTTCACTTAACAGCTTGCATAGATCCACTTTATTGCCATCAAAGAATTCTTATGAATGTCAACTTATATCTATGTCATTTATTAGAATTCCAAAATGTAGCTTCCTCCTTTTATGAGTTCAGGTCTTACTTTATAGTCTACGCTGGCCTTCAGCAGCATTCTCAGTTCTCTTGTCCAGTCCCATAAGTACTTGTATTACAAATGTTTGCCACTACACCTAGCATGTGTGTGCATTTTATACTGCCAAACCTATCATTCATATTACTGTAGTAGCTGTGTTTGCTAGATCTGCAAAATGGAGAATTTGGGCTAGGTAGGTGGCTCTGGGGTAAGGACTTGAATTTCCATCCCTAGCACCAACAGAAAAGTCAAGTCTATAATCCGTATAGTAGTGATGGTGCCGTTAGTGGTAGCAGTGCTAGGAAGAAGTGGAATAAAGGCAGGGGTAAAAACTATGAGTTGGTGTTACAATTTTTTGAGGCTAAGCATTTATTTAATCTTCACAGCAAACATAAAATTTAGGTACTGTGACAATCCTTACTTTACAGATGAGACAGATGGAATTTAAATATGCTTTCATAGAACATTCTACTGAATACCATGTGAAAACACAAAAAAACTCAGTCTAATTGTATAGTCCGTATTATAACTATCTTGTAATTCTACAGTAATACAAATATTTCAGATTGTATGCTTAAGTCTTTAAAGTATTTACTATTTATTCATCCACCAAAAATGTTAACTACAGTTAGTTGAGGTCTTTATAATCCTAGCACATCAGAGACAAGTAAAGGGGATTAATTGCAAGATCAAGCCCAGCATTGTGTCCCATTTGTATTGTTCTCAGAGACCATGTTATATTATTGTATGTGGTGTCGTCTTTTGTAGTAGGATACATGAAAAACAGTCATTACATTATAGGAGACAGAAATGAGGAAGGCATGAGAGAACCTTCATGATCCGTCTTCCTATGTTATTCAAATGTATTAAATCATCGTGCATTTTTGTGTTTTTAAAATTTTTTTGTATTTTTATTTTTATTAATTACAGTTTATTCACCTTTTATCTCCCCCTGTAGCTCCCTCCCTTCTCTCCTCCCAATTCCACCCTCCCTCCCCCTTCTCTACCCATGCCCCTCCCCAAGTCCACTGATACAGGAGGTCTTCCTTTCCTTCCTTCTAATCCTAGTCTATGAGGTCTCATCAGGTCTGGCTACATTGTCTTCCTCTGTGGCCTGGTAAGGCTGCTCCCCCCTCACGGTGAGATGATCAAAGAGCCAGCCACTGAGTTCATGTTAGAGACATCCTCTGTTCCCCTTACTAGAGAACCCACTTGGACACTGAACTGCCATGGGCTACATCTGTGCAGGGGTTCTAGGTTTTCTCCATGATTGGTCTTTGGTTGGAGTATCAGTATACAACAAGGACATTTGCTCAACCATGTTTGTAGCAGCTTTATTTGTAATAGCCAGAACCTGGAAACAACCCAGATGTCCCTCAGTGGAGGAATGGATACAGAAATTGTGGTACATCGACACAATGGAATATTAGTCAGCAATAAAAAAAAAAAAAGGAAATTGTGATATTTGCAGGCAAATGGTAGGAACTGGAAAAGATCATCCTGAATGAGGTATCCCAGAAGGAGAAAGACACACGGGGTATATACTCACTCATAAGTGGATATTAGATATATAGTATAGGATAAACATACTAAAAGCTGTACACTTAAAGAAACTAATCAAGAAGAAGGACTCTGGTTAAGATGCTCAATCCCCATTCAGAAAGGCAAAGTGGATGGACATCAGAAGAGGAAGAAAACAGGGAACCCGACAGGAGCCTACGACAGAGGACCTCTGAAAGGCTCTACCCTGCTGAGTATCAAGGCAGATGCTGAGACTTATAGCCAAACTTTGGGCAGAGTGCAGGGAAAGAAGGGGGAGATAATAAGATCTGTAGAGGACAGGAGCTCCACAAGGAGAGCAACAGAACCAAAAAATCTGGGCCCAGAGGTCTCTTCTGAACATTTTTGAACATAAACTAATTAGCAAGCAAGTTTCTAGAGGATTTGTGGACAGTAAGTAACCTCAGTAGGTTTCTTTTGTAGTTTGTCAGGAAATGCTCTGGAAGATAATCTGTTTTGTCACCCAGCCTGAGAATGGATTCTTACAGAATATCCTGCTCTTAAACTGATGCCTAATAACAGTTTTCATTGAGGATCTATTTAGTCTATTCTTCATCATATATTGATTTTTCCTTTTAAAAAATGTGTCAAGGAGGTTTAAAGCCAGATTTTATACTTAACCATATGCAGATGCTACATTGACTGATGTAGGGGAGTTCCATTTGACTATTTCCTTACAAAGCTTGTCAGTGGTCTGTCTTTGTTTTCGTGTGTCTCCGTAGTAGTTTTTAAGATAGGGTCTTTCTCTAAAACCTGAAGCTTGCTATTTTGAGTATGCCTGATTTACAGTGAGCTTTTGGGATCCACCTGTCTTCTCCCCACTGCTGCATCACAGCACACAGCCATTTCTATTGTGTGTGTGGGGGGGGGGTTTGGTCTTGGGTCCTCTTGCTTTCACAACAAGCTCCCTGCTCACCTAGCTATCTCCCTATTCAGCAGCATTCCTAATGTGGTTTCAAAAACAATAACAAATATCAGTTTCTTTTTCATTATTTTGAGTTTGTTAGATTGTAATAAATGGAACCAAGAAAAAAAAATAGAGAAATATGAATTGGTGTTGATCTGTGCCACAGGCAGGCAGGGTGAGGGGCTAGAGCCTGAGAGTGAGGCACAGGCAATGGAGGCTGCTTGAGTTGTGTGGACTCTAGATGACTTCCGCTTCTCAGCATAGTGAACAGTTAAAGAACGTCATCACTTCCCTCTGCTTTTTCTCCTTAGTCACCATCCTGTCATGATAAAGCGTAATTTAATTGTTTACATTTCCTGCATTGTTCACTTTCTAAGTAGTCAAATAATAAAAATATTTGATCAGAAGTTGCAAAATTGGTATTTCTTCCGTTATAGACCATTTTGGCAAAGGAAGCATGGCATGAATGGTTTTCATTAAGCCATGGAACTCTGACAAAATTACTCAGGATGTCTCTAAGACCAGAAGAAAGATCAGATAACTTCACTGTGAGAATGCTGCTAACATTGTCGCTGACATTAGCATGAAGTAACAAAATTGGTTGTTTACTTTGAGTTGCTCTATGAAGAGCCAAAGAATACATTCATTTAACTCATCATGTTTGAAGTGTGGTTGTTGGTATTGCAAACAAACTTCATTTAGCAAAAAATTAATCTCGACTTGGATTTGAATGTAATCACATTTATTAGATGTTCAAAAATTATGTGAGGAATTTGAGGGTTCTTTATTCATTTTAAGAAAGCACATAGCTAGTCTGGTTTGGAATTAACTAATTTTGATGATTAGAGATCTATTCTCTGTAAGTTTTATCATATTGATTAAAACTCAGCACAGGAAAGCTTGCTGCCACTTCAGTAGCAACTTCTCTCTACTAATATGCAGAGGCATCATTGTAAGTCACACAGAAACCTATCCTTCAAGATTTCCCTGAAGTGAAATTCTGGACTAATACAGACAAGCAGTTAGAATGACGAGGGTCAGGCCTTGATAGTTTCTACACCCAGAAATGTAAACTCGTGGTTTTTGTTTTGTTTTGTTTGTGTGATTAAGTTTCAGTATTAGGGTTACTTTTATTAGCTTGTTCTGAGAAAGCTAGATTTCAATGTGATAATCCTGAGACTGAAGTAGAGTATTTTCTTAAATTATTAGTTTTAGAAAAGGCTATTTTTCTGTCTGTTATTGAAATTTTTAAGCACCATCAAAAGTTTTTTTATGATATTTTACTGAACTGCACATAGGTTACTAAGGAAATTTTATTTAAAAATGTCAGAAATTCTTTTTTAGATATGAAAGTGCCAGAATATCTCCTTGTGCTTTGCTTTACCTGTACCAGATTTGTACTGCACAGCAAATAATGTGCTGTGATAGTTTTCTGTGTGAAAACTTTCCAGGCTGGTTTTGTATTTCCCTTTATAATTGAAAGCTATTGTGCTTGACGGAAATGTAGCGAGTTACAAGATTGAACTTGGAGCTTCACTTGCCTGATCACTTGCCTGAGTTGTTTTTATGCACGTGAATTGATGGAGAAGCTGGAACACTAGAATTGTAGAAAAGGAAGTAGTTGGAACTAACTGATTTGGTGAAGTATCTCAGGCAGGCATATCTGCAAGCTGTCAGATTCTATTACATGGGTTGTTGCCATCAGTCAGAATTTACAGTGTATATCAAAGGTTGACATAGCTGTAACTATTTGTATGTTTTTGACACAACCATGTGGCATTTTAAATTTAATCTTTAAAACATTTATAAAATGTTTAAACTTACTGGTTGACTAGATATGAGATTATGTATTTTTAAATGATAGACCTCTTAAATCCAGTTGTTGCCTGGTCTATCTCTGTAGGAAGACTATGATTTGTAATAATTCCAGCCTGGCATTCTACCATACAGGACAAATTGAACTAGAATTTTGGAATTTTTTTTTCTTTTACTGTGGTTAACAGATCTTTGACATTTTCATCATTTTGAAAGTACCTTTGAAAAGATATTTGATAGTTATTAATGTTTTTAATGACATAAAAAGTGACACAATAGTAATATAATCCTAGATTTTAATAACCAGAATGCATATTTTGTCATTCTGATTTTAAAACCACTTGTATTCTTGAAATATTTTTCCAATTTTTAGTGTCTTAATGGAAATTTCAAAAGTTTTAAATATTACAGACAAGACAGCATACTTTAAATTTTGTTAGATTCTTTTGATTAAAATTTTTTTCAGTTTTTTTATTAAATTTTTATTTTTTTATATTAATTATAGATTATTTACTTTGTATCCCAGCTTTAGCCCCCTCCCTTATTCCCTCCCAATCCCACCTTCCCTCCCTCATCTCCTCCCTGTACCTGTATAAATCCACTGATAGGGGAGGTCCTCCTTCCCTTCCATATGACCCTAGCTTACCAGGTCTCATCAAGACTGGCTGCATTGTCCTCCTTTGTGGCCTACCAAGGCTGCTCCTCCCACGGGGGGCGGGGAGGGGGTGGGGAAGGTCAAAGTGCAAGCTGCAGAGTTCATGTCCGGGACAGTCCCTGTTCCCCTTATTAGGGAAGCCTCTTCATACTGAGCTGCCATGGGCTACATCTGAGCAGATTTCTAAGGTTATATCCAAAGTCAGTCGATTAAAAAATTTTAACCTATTTCATCATATAGAGACATCTGCCTCAAAGAAACAAACTATTCCATAAGTGAAAATCTTTTTGTAATGATACCCCAACCCAGGTCCATGCATGGAGAGGACCTAAAATCCTTGCTCAATATCCAAGTGGCTTCCCTAGTAAGGTGAGCAGGGTCTTTCTCTGGCATGAACTCAGAGGCAGGCTCTCTAATCACCTTCCCCTGGGGGGTGTAGCCTTGTCAGGCCACAGAGGAAGACAATGCAGCCACTCCTGATGAGACCTGATAGATTAGGGTCAGATAGAAGGGGAGGAGGTCCTCCCTTATTAGTGGCCTAGGGAAGGGTCATAGGGGAAGAAAGGAGAGGGAGGATGGGATTAGAGGAGAGGAGGGAAGGGGCCACAGCCAGGATTTACATTGAATAAATTATGATAAATCATAGTAATTTTTTTTTAAGAAAGAGAAAGTTTTAAAGTCAGCATGTCAGTATGATTTATGTAGTGTCACTACATGAACAGGACAGATTGGGAGGCATTTAGATACCTCTGTCTTAGACTAGATACATAATGTCAATAGGAAAAATCATATTGATACATATAACAAATTCATTGAATATTGTTTAAAGTTAGAATTTGGGTGCTGTAATTAGCTACCTACATGTTCTTAGTTATAGAGAATTAGGATACTATCCAGCACACATTCGGCTTGTCAGAGAATTAGAAGACTTTTCTATAAAAACAATATTTTCTGCATGTATGCGCAACCTTCCACACAACACAATTTTTCTCCCTTTTTTTCTCCTGTTCTTTCTTCTATTCCTTTCTCACTTAATTTTTTCCTAGCACACCAGTGTTTTTATATTCAAAAATACTATTTTGATTTTGGATATTGTATTGCTCTGTGTAGCTCGTGCTCTGCTAGAGCTTGTGTCCTGCCTCAGCCTCCTTGAGTGTTGTGATTACAGTCCAGTATGTCCCCATGGCTAGCTACTTTTGCTTTTTAAGTAGTAGTCATTAAGATTGGTTACCATTCCTATAGTTGGATTTTTCTTCTAGTCTTAAAGATACCTGAATAGTTGAAAACCAGGCATGCCATGTATAGTGTTCATGCTTCCTTTCCTGCTTCCCTTTGAATAATCATTAAATGGTATGATTTTCCCAATAGATTCACATTGTCTTAACCTGAGCACTGGCTTCTGCCCCATAACATAACATATGTGATCACAGCACCCTCTGCTGTGAATGATTCCAGTGGTAGGAAACAAAGCGTGGAAAGAGAATGTGAGCCAGTTTGTTCCTGAGTAGCTCAATACTCCATAACGTGTAGCCTGGTTCCTACCCCCTTTCTTTTCTTTTTGTAATGAGTTGGGAGCTGGGATGTGGATGAAGGAGACATATCATAGCTCTGCTCTCCCACTTGTATTTGCAGAAGCTTGAGAAAGCTGCAGTTTGAGCTTGAGAAAGCTGCAGTTTGAGCTTGAGAAAGCTCTTTGCGTTTGTTAATTAAGTGGAGTTTGGGGCTGCGGTTGGGAGGCTCGCTATTTCTCTTGGACAAGTGCGTGAGTCTGTAACAGCCCAGAGTTATAGTCATCAGCAGGAAAAAAACTGTTAGCTGATGTGGAATTTTATACCAGCATGCATTAGAAATCTGAAATGATAAAAAGCAATCTTTCTGGAAACAATAATTAAAATAACATTAAGGAAAGTCAAGAATTAGAAAACTTTAAATTTAAGTGTCTTGTTGAAAGATTTGCAGCAAACTTACTCAACCGTCTTTGTGCACTTGGCCATCTCTGTTTGAGGGGAAGATTGCTAAATTACAAGAAATTCATCTAAATTTGTAAGTTCTCAAAAGTGCTCTAAGAAATACAGGCAACAAGATAAGGGACATAGATTGAAATTTGAAATTTCAGACATATGTGATATATGTGGTAATCTCATTTACACACATGATGGAACAACAGATAATACGATGAAAGCAAATGTCCCTGTTTTAAATATAATTTTTATTTAGTTTTATTGTATGTGCGTTGATATACAAGAGTGAGATCCCTTGGAACTAGAGTTACAAGACAGTAGTGAGCAGTCATGTGGGTGCTGGGGAACCCAGATCATTCTTAACCACTGAATCATGTTGATTCTTAAATTTAATATTCTAAGTTATGAATTACTATTAAAGTTTGTCATACATTGTAAACAAATAGCTTGATGAATTTTCCCAAAGTGAATAAACTGACATAACTTACGCCTACCTGAAGATATAGGTTATTTCCTGTTCTATGTAGTCCGATAAATACCCTATTCCTCCACATGCTCGTCTTCCTCCCATATGGTAACTTGATTCCTTACATTTAACACTTTTTTGAGGCAGAGTTTCTTTGTTTAGTCTTGACTGTCCTGGACTCACTTTGTAAACCCGGCTGGCCTTGAACTCTAGAGATCTACCTTTCTCTGCCTCCCCAAGTGCTGTGATTATAGACATGTACCACCAATCCTGGCTTGTATTTTACAATTTTTTAAATTAAGTGTAACTATGTATGAAGTCATATACTTTCACTTAACATTAAGGTAATGAAACTTTTCTCAGTTCATACATATTGTTTTGTAGATCAGACATTTTCATTATGTTGTATTCCATAAAATAAATGAATATTTTACTAAATTTATCCTCACTGTTGTTGAAGAGCACTTGACTAGCTTGGTTTTATAGTAGTATAAATGATCCAACTACTTCTGGTGGCTCTATGTGCGTGACTTTAGGAGTGGAACTTTGGGTCCTGCCTGTGGGTGTAGAACAGTGTGTTATGTAAGGTGCATTCAACTGCAGGTGATGCTGCTAGGCAGCTCTTCCCAGGGCCTGTGGGCCTCATTCAGCACTGGTTTTCATGAACGTTCTAGTGGCTCTACAAGTCTCTCCAAGACTTGTTTTTTCATGACTTTTTAACATTAATAGCACTTTAGTAATGCACTCATTTTCTTTTTTTTTTCATTTATAAATATGAAGAAAATATAATTGCATTTTGTTGCTTTCTAGACATCATCAGTATTGTACAATAGCATATATATTTTTATTTAGTAATAGTATTTTTTGTTAATTTTTATAGTGGCTTATTACATTTATAAATTTGGCTGTTAACTTTCATTCATGGAAGGTAGTGTTATACTTGCAAATACATATGTTTGGTGGAGAGAAACTGATTTTTTACTTTTCTTTATAGTCAAATACTAGAAACAGTTATTTCCTGCTGGATGAGCAGAATAATCTTGTGTCAGGTGATGAGGTTTCATGCTATTTTATAAACATTCTAGGACACATTTAAAAACATTCAGTGATGGGAATAGAACAGTTTGATTTCTACTGTGAACAAATAAAATTTTAAATTTTAAAAATCTTTTAGCAAACTATACAGACCACTAAACATTTTGGAGAGCTAATCAACAATGAAAAGGTGTTTGAATGCTGTGAGCACAACCTTGATTTATTGATTTAAGATGGGAAAAATATCTTTTGTAGTGAGAAAGTTTGAGATAAAAGTATGGAACTTGAAATAATGTCATCAGGGAGGCAGAGGACAAAAAGATGTGAAGACAAGAATACATGTTTCTTTTAGAAGCTGAGATGCTTGCAATGTGAAACCCCCTAACCTGGAAAGATGGGAGCAATATTCTAGAAGGCATCTTTAACACTCAGCTTTAGTGTTTGAATAAATGGTTTCTAAATAAACAGGATTTTAAAGTTTACCTTTTTGGGAAGGGCTCTGGGATCAAACCCAACCCTTCATAGATTTTAAACAATCTCTCCATTAAAGGTCATCTCTACTCCTAAAGCTTGCTATTCATAAACATTGATAGTTTTGTTACATATTCCATATTAGGCTTTAGGTTTTCCTACTCCATATTAGGCTTTAGGTTTTCCTACTCCAAGAATTATGTCCTTTTTAAGTATTGTTTTTCACTGTTATGTTTTGTTGTTTTTAAATTCTTGACTTGTGCTGGGCATCTAAAAGAGTCTCTGAAAAAGTCATATCTGTGATTCCTCCATTGTACTAAGTAGTTTCAACAGCTCCTTTCTGGTTGTCATGTGTTAGTCTGTCTCCCACATATTTCAGTTGTAACCACACACTGCGCTGCTGGGTTGAATTATCCTTTAGGGCCTGCTGTTCCTTTTCTGATATATTTTTTAAACTGTTAATGGTTTATGTAGAAAAAAAAAACAAAAATCATTACAAACCTCTAGCTCAAGTGAGCCCTTACAAATGGACAGCCACATTTTTATTATTGTATGGAAAAACTCTGTCATGGTGATGACCACTTTGTTTTTTATTTGTTGGCCCTTCTCCAAATACTGCTTTTATTTTCATTGATAATTCTGATGCAATTTTTTAAAATTAGGCCACTCATATAAATCACTCTTTCTTGATTGTTTCTTTAGTAACTATCTGTAGAGTCTTAATATATTGTAAAAATGTATTCAGGAAGTATATAATTTTCTTTATGCCTGAACATAGCTATGTAGTATAACATTATAGCAGACCATCTCCCTGCAATAGCTGGCTGAGGCAGTAACAGCCTTCTGTTTCTTGAATTTTGCATTTTCTGTTCCTCAAGGAACATTCGGTTATTCTGTTTCTTAATATATGGGGACTGGAAAATATACTGTCAAAATCATTCTTTTTCCAGGTTTTTATTGACACGAAGCTTCGTGTTCTCTTAGTTCTTAGCTCAAAATTCAAAGAATTCTATGTTATACAAATTTCCGAATACTTAGACTACCGAGAGGCATTCCTCATTTCGTGAAGCATTGCCCTCTTTGCTGGAATGTGCTTCACATGTAGCCAAGGGTTGAATTAGTCATCAAGCACTCATGCAAAACGAAATGTTTTAATTTTACCATATGTAAATGTAAGGTATGTTTTACTGTAAATCTTTCTTGGCAGGTGTTCAGTCTTTTGGCTCTGTAGTGAAATTGATGAGTGCTTTTACAGTTGTATACACTATTATGTTAGTCTAATGATATCATCTAAACAATGCTATATTCTCTGTGCCCAGGATAACACTGAAACAGTTTGAAACAATTTTTACACAGCTAAGGGGTAAAGTATATATACTGATAAAAATGTAAATTGGCAATAAAGGTATTGACAATTAACTCATGGCTTAATACAGGAACACATGGAAATGTCTTACATGGGTTCCAGTTCATTAAGCAAATGTGACACTTTATTTTCAAGTCCTTCAGTTCAGGGAACTGTGATGTAATGAAGCTTTTTAATGTTCTGAAGCAAACTCTAGAAAGAGAGCTAACAGGCGTCTTCATGTATGGTGGCACAGTATTTTATGTCTAAATTTTGATTTTACAATTTGAGTGGTATCACATTGTTATCTCTGAAAGAGTTAACGTTAAAAAGGTAGCAGGCCAGGCACTGGAAAGGCTGGAGAGAGGCTCTGTGGTTAAGAGCACTTTCTGTTTTCACAGAGTACCCAGGTTTATTCCCAGCACTCACATAGTGATGTAAACTATCCATAAACTTCAGCTCCAGGGAATTTTAACACCTCTTGTGGCTTTGAGGAGGACTAGGCATCCATGTGAGGCACACAGATGCATGCGCACAAAAATAAAAATACATTAAAAAAAAAGGCATGTCTTTAAATAAAAGAAAATGACTGTAGAGTATTCCAAGTTCGTTATGAGGTACATGCCAGGTTTAGAATTCATTATATTTGATACTATAGTTTGCAGCTCTCATAGCACAGATAATAAAATAGCTTCTTTGTATTTTATGTGCTGTGGTTTTAAGATGAGAGAGATAATTTCTGCTTTTTTGTTTGTATGTTTTTCTATTCTTTTTTGTTTGTTTTGGTTTTCAAGACAGGGTTTATCTGTGTAGATCATATTCATCATTTTCAGTCTAAAGTGACAACAGAACAGATATGAAATTATTCTAAGATTGTAAAAATAGTTAACTCCTATAACGAAGTTACAGTTGAATGGTTTAGTCATCAGTTTCTATGATTTCATGTTTGGGGAAGAGAATTTTGGTTTTGATGTGTTATCTCATTTATTCTTTTAATTATTGAGGTGCGGGGTGTATTTTCTAATAGGACATCATTACAGTGGAAGGCGTTACTTTTTTCTGTCTCAGTATGCTTTTAAAAGAGCCAAACAATTCATTATATAATGCCAGACTTCTATGAAGCTCACATGAATACTCTGACCTTTGTCCTGATCTCTCTCTAAGTGTGTCAGCTATGTTTTACAATTGTATCAATGTTTAATGTATAAATACTGTATCTGTAGTAAATGTTAAAGGATAGTTTTTAAATTTCATATCAATAGTAGCATCTTCCGTATGAGAAGAGCCTCAGCAGTGATGGCATGCTCAAGTAAAGCCTTGTTTTTAATTTTATTTCCTTTTAAATTTTCTGCTACTTCCTGCTCTCTTTGCAGACAAGCATTATTATTGATATGTGCTAATTTAAAAGCATTGTTTAAATTATGAGTTCTTTTAAATTGTTAACGATTCTTCTATAATTTGCCAGCAAACCACACTCAGCTTTAAGTAGTTTAAGATAGTACTTTGAAGAAATATTTCCTTGAATTGACCATTGTCCTTCATGAAAAAGGTGCCATCCTGGGATATTTTAAACACTTTTTATTTGATCTGATTGATTATTAATCTGTGACTTTTTCCTCCATTTAGTGTGTTTGTTATTTCTTGTCTTTTAGATGCTTGTGACCACACCAGAAAAATGGGACGTAGTAACAAGAAAGAGTGTTGGGGATGTTGCTCTTTCCCAAATCGTGAAACTGCTCATTCTTGATGAGGTTCACTTGCTGCATGAAGACAGGGGCCCAGTGCTAGAAAGCATCGTTGCAAGGACCTTACGGCAGGTAAGAGGCCATTATAAACTCAGGAGCTTCACTGGTCTCTCTCGCACTCTTTCTCACTCCGTCCTCCTACTTACATCACAGTGCTTTTCACTAAAAGGAAATGTCTGAACATCCTTCTTCTCTCTTAGAGACACGCCACCTTTTCTGTCAATGTCAGTATCATAGGTATCCTTACATCGTTTCTCTCAGCCCCTAGCCCTTGAACACCATTGTTTTCAATCTGTAAACTGTTCCTATTTTGTTTCTTGTGTCTTAACTTTTCCCTTTCAAGGGGCACTGTCTCTCAGCTTAAAAACTTGTATTTAACTTTACAAAAAAACATTCCTTCAAATACCTAACTGTTTTATTTTTCTACTTAACTTTTGGAAATAATGTAGATCGGCTGCATACCTTTTACTTTTACCAACTGCAAAAGAAGGGATGATGATTACTTGATGTAAGCGTAAATAAAATGTTTATATATGTTACATAAAATGTTCCCCAGTTACTAAAAGGTTGTTTTAAACCTATGTTTTACCAAATATTAAAAATTAGGATTATCAGATGTTTAAAACGTATCAATCTTTTAGATTTAATTTTTCTTTTCTTTCTTATAGAACTTCACAGGTAGTACTGTTTTTCTGCCACTTAACCTATCCCTCTAACTCCTTCTGTGGCTCCTCTATTCCTTTCAAGTTCATGGCCTCTTTGTCTTTGATTGTCATTGTTACATTTTGATACCTAAATTATAAACACACCATGCTGAGTTCATTCCTTTAGTGTTGCTCATGTGTATGTGTTCATAGGACTGACTATATGGCATTGAATAACCAGTTAGGGGATTTACCACTGGGGAATACTAATTCTTCCTCTCATTTTGTTTATTTTGACAAATCTATATGTCCTTAACTAGGTCTTAGAAATGGGAGTTTTTAGTCTAAATGTGATGTTCAGTTTTATCTGCATACATCTTAGATACATAGTTTTCAGGTAATTTGAACTATCATTTTAGTGCAACAAAATTTTTACTTACACCTGCCATATTTACTCTCTCATACATGTCATCATGTTGGCTCTAAAGTTTCACATTTTAGAGCACTTTGGGTTTCTGATTTTCAGATTAAGTATGCTCACCCCCCCCACACACAACTCTCTCGTTCTCTCTCTCTCTTGCTCTGTGTGTGTGCGTGTGCTCGTGTACAGTATGTCTGTCTGTAGTTTGTAATCCATCTCCTTGACAGTTTCTGGCCACACCTGGGTTCACTTGGTCAGTACCCATAGCTGTCTCCACCTAACAGTGCCAGAGCTTTCATATGCCAATGCACTCCCCTCTGTTCCCACGCAGATGCTTTCTTTTCCTTAAAATTCTCCATCCAAATTCGTCATTTAATGTTAGCACTTTTCTAGTTCACACATGAAAATATATCTAATGTAGATCATTTAAAATTTTAATATAAAAAGGGACATACAAAATTTCTAAAGTTGTTTTTAAAGCAAATTTTAAAATATGCAGTTTTTTTTTTCTATAAACTGACTATAAATTTCTGGGCAGATTAATAATTTAATTTGTATTTTAAAAATCTCTCAATGCACAGAAAAAGATATATGTAGTGGTTTGAATAATAATGAGCCCCATAGGCTCATTTATATGAATGCTTAGTTATCAGGAAGTGGCCCTGCTTGAGAAAGATGAGGAGGTGTGGACTTGTTGGAGGAAGTTTGGCTTTGTTGGAGGAAGTATATCACTGGGTGGGACTTAAAGTTTCACAAGTCAAGCCAGACCCATCTTGCTGCTGCCTGTATGTAGAAATCAGCTGCTTCTCCAGCAACATGTCTGCCTGGATAACTCGTGCTTCCTATGACGACAGTGGATGAAACCTCTGACCCTGTAAGCAAGCCCCAATTAAAAGCTCCCTCTTAGAAGAGCTGCCTCGGTGTCTCTTCATAGCAATAGAACAGTGACCAAGACAATAAGGAACATGTTTTTGGTAGAATTATATCCTTCCTTCAAACACTGCCATGGACTCTCCATGCCTTGCTCTCTTTTAAATTCATGCCCTCTTTTTCTTTAATTGTTGGTGTGTGTGTGTGTTTCTAAATGTATAAATACAGTCTGCTACATGTAATGTTGTGTACATATATGTATGTATATATGTGTCTGATTTGGGGTGATGACCATTTTGTTTTGGATAATCAGTTGGTGTGCTCTTTTCTGGGGAAGACTTATGCTCCTGCCCTCTGCATTCCTTACTTGCTTGTAATTCTTGTCAAGGATTGAGATTTCTGAGCCTCCCTCTTCTACATTCACATGTGCATTGGTGGTATCCTTGCTAGGTCATTTAGGCAGCCATGCTGTTGAGACTTCATGGGTATTCTGACAGTTGGAGGAGATGCTGTCTCACTGGAAACTTCCTGTTCCCTGGCTCCTATGATCTTTCTACTCACCTCCTCTGCAGTGATCCTGGTGGGGTTATCTTGATCATGCTCCTCCCCTAAGTCATTTTTTAAAAATAGGAATAAAAATATTGAGAAATATAGAGAATGCTGTTAAATGAATCTAAATCTGTATTTCTATCCGATTAGCCAAAATGAAGGGGATATGATTTGGAAACATCTGCTTTTGTAGTTCATTCCTGGAAATCTAGTCTAGAATAAACTCAAAGACATATTAATTCCTATGAACAATGAAGCTTTCTTTAAAAAACAAATAGTTTGGGAACAGCCAGATTGTTCTGCAATAGGAGAAATGATTTTATTAGTTTCATTCCATTTGTCCAACAATATGCTAATCTGCAAGCTTTAAAAAAAAAAAAGTAAGGCAGAGCTGCATGAACTGAAATTCAGAGATACCCATGTTACAATCTTTATGAAATAGGAATCTGTCCTGTTTATGGATCACAAACTAATTTTATGAGAAGAAAAAGTGTGCAATACATATTTACATTTAATCACTGTTTTATTCCATGAACTTTATTAAACTCCAAATGTGTGCTGGTTAAATACTTCCAAGTACTATGAATGCAGTGGTAAACAAAATTCTTGAATATATTTTGGAGTTAACCAGTCCTAGAATGAGAGCAGTTTACAGGAAGCTTAAATGTATGTGTGTGTGTGTGTGTGTGTGTGTGTGTGTGTGTGTGTGTTTACAGTGAAGAAAGAATCGGGAGAGGATTTATGACGTGTCCCATTTTAACATGGCAGTATATGTGTACACACATTAACACACCTATATAGAGTAGAAAGATCATAAATGGTCATGTGAAAGTCAGATATTATCAAATAGAGCTTCAACAATGCATGTAGAGACAAAAAAAAAAAAAAAAGGTCTGTAAGGCTACTGTTCTCTTTATGACTCTCTTTCTGCAACCCTTGTTCTCTGCCCCAAATTTTACATCCAAGAATTCGAAAAGATGTTTGCAGGGCATCTTTTACATTAAAAAGAGAATGATTTTGATCTAGACTTTTTCTTTTACTTTTATACCGTCATATTAGAGAATTGGTTACTTTTTCAGGGAGCCATGGTATGTGCATCCATCTAGTGCACATTTATTTGTGGTGAGCTACCTTAAGAGTCCTTTTCATCTAGCTAAAAGCATTCCACAGATGAGGGCTTTCTTGCAGTTTTAGAGTTTTTGAAGACAAGTAAATGTCATCCATAATTTGTTGGAGGAGTGTGGTTGTGTGTTCAGAGTAGGGGTAATTAAGTAGCCCGACCTTAGCTTCCCGTAGCATCAGGAAATGGCATGCCATGTGGCCGTGAGTCCTTACAGCTGTGCCCGCTGCGTCACGGATGTGGCTGCACTACATGCCCTTTGTTGTTGAGAGCATAGCAATATAGAGCGTATTCCAACCTCCCGTTGTCACCTCAGTAATGTCACCAGTTTTCGGTTGTTTCATCTTCCTCATTTGTAGGCCTATAAAAAACTTGCAGATTTCTTGGCTAGATATTAAAGTTTATGCTGGTCATCTCGCTTCAACTTCAATCTGTCAGCTACTCTGTGTTCCAGCCACTCGAAACTATTTTATCTTTTCTTTACAGCACATTGACCCTATATTCTAGTTTTAAATAAACTTATCGGAGGTGGAATGTTTGTCTTTTCTGTGCACAATTAAGGCTACTAAACGACAGATATGCAGTTACTTTATTTGTGGTCACTGTTGCAAACATTGATTAAAAATACATTCTTCTTTTGAACCTGTCACATACTACTCACATAATTAAGATTGTCCTTCTGCTTTCTGCATACTAAATGGAGGTGTCTCATTTTATGAAGAGTAAATTATATACATTGTATTCCCTTTGCTTACACTTTGCATATTTTTAGCATTTGTCAATGCTTAATAATGGTAAAGCCAGCCATACTTTATTTTTTCATTTTCTGTTTCTCACTATATTTTAATCTCCTTGAAATAAATGTGTCTTTGATCTTCAGACAATACCAAAATGCTAATGTAGTGCTTATAACAATTCTGATTAAAAAGCATGTTCCTGTTTGTTCCTTGTAATCACCAGATGTTTCCAGTAGATGGTAGTGTTTCACATCAGACTTAGCTGTGACTCCTGGTAATGTGAGTGGTATAGGTAGCTACTCCAGCTCAGTGTCGCTTCTGTTCATGGTCAGAAACTAAATGTGAAATTGGGGACTACATTCATAGCACATTTTGAATGATGGGCAGTAAGATAAATAATTAAGAAATTATAAGTTAAAAAATAAAATAAAGAAATTATAAATTGTTTCATTTAGCACTGTTAAACTAATACTGCTTCTTAACTTTTCAGCAGGGGAGAGTGACTGCAAACTTAAATAGGTGGCTCTCATGAAAGTTTGCTGTAAAAAGCCTTAGGCTCTGTTGTCATCACTGTTCTCACACACACATCCTGTCCCCCGCAAGAAAGTTAACTCCTTAATTCCTGGGATAAAGATAAAGAAGAATCTGCAAAACAAGATTTTTGTAGTATTCAGCAATGAATGTATGATTCACCACTCTTTGTGATTGGTTCATATTGTTTGGAATCCTTTAATTGGGATAAAATTTGATTTTGGGTTTTGATGTTTTATATAAGATTTCTTTAATGAAACTAAACTCAGATATGATTTCTTTTTTTGTATGTGTATCCAACAGTTTTCACCCAGCTCCATCTGTTTTTGATCCTCACATTTATGCTTCCGGTAGTCTCTGTAGGTGGAGGTATGCATCACCTCATTATCAGGGGTTATGCAATCACACGTGTAGGTGGCTAGAACTATGAAGGTCTCCATATGGAATGGCCTGCTTTGCTTATTTCAGTGTATCTCCAAAACTGAAAAAAAATTATCAATTTGACTTTGATAAATGATATCATAACAACATAGTGATGTATCTTAATTATTAAGTCTGTGGAATTTTTGGTCATCCTTTAGTTTTTATTTTACACATAATACAATCAGAATTCACCCTTATTTAAGTTTGGGGAATTTTTATTTAGGTAATAATGAGGATCAAACTCAAAGCCTGGTGCACATTAAGCCAGCCCTCTATCAGGGAACTAAGGTTCTAGCCCCAGTTTTTGAAATTTATTGTATTTATCTCATTGTTATAAAGCTCCTACACCTATTTAATGTCAGTTCCAGGATTTTTAGTGAAAGTAAATAAAGAATATAGAGGTTGAGTGCATGTAAATAAGTCCATGATCTTACACATGCTAGACAAATGTTCCACCACTGAGTCACATACCAAGGGCCTACATCTCTCATGTCTACAGTTGTAGATGATAAGACCTTTTGTTGACATCTGACCTCATATCTATTTACTGCATGATAGTTTTTGGTAGCTTGTAGTGATAGGATATGTGATGGTTCTTTTGGTCAATTTACATAAATCTGTTTCATTGAATCACTTCCCATGCGCATTCCCATACAGGTTGAATCCACACAGAGTATGATAAGAATTCTCGGATTGTCTGCAACCTTGCCTAACTACCTTGATGTTGCCACATTTTTGCATGTTAACCCCTTCATTGGACTTTTCTACTTTGATGGCCGCTTTCGACCTGTACCTCTTGGACAGACATTCTTAGGGATTAAAAGTGCTAATAAGGTAAGAGCTCATTTGATAATTCTACATTTATAAGAAATACTTTTAATTGTCTTGTTGGATATTGGGATTAAATACCAACCACCACACTTCTCCTGGTGATGGTAGGAAATGTTTTATGGTAGCTTACAATATTTGCAACATGTATTTTCTATTTTTAGTTCTTAAAAATTTCACAGTTATTTTTGATTTAGTTGAAATGTATTATGAAATAATTAAAACTCTAAATAAGTAATATATATTTTGATATACTGTTTATTTAAAATAAGGAATAAGGCTTTCGTATGCAATTGAAAAGTAATTTCATGGTGCCATCCAACAGGGGTAGAGTTGTGCTTAAGAAAATATGTTTTAATTGTGTATATAAAGTATTTTTCTAACATTCTACATAGTGCTTTAAAAAGAGTCATACCTTTAATGGTACCACTATATGCATTTGCACTGTTTATGTGCTTACTACAGTTTTATAATAATGTAAATAAAACTTTACTTAAAAATTATTCTGTTTAACTCATATTCCTCTTCAGAAGAAATAGCTTTGGGATAATTTTCCCAGTCCTTTTGACCTCTTTTCTAAAAAAGAAGAAATTCAAGTTGTATAATATTGGGCTAAACTTTCCCTTTCATTAATTTTATTTTCTAAAGAAAAAGTTTATTAGTAAAACAGCCATTTTGCCTTATAACTGTTAAAATTTTGTATGAACACTCAGTAAAAGTTTTTTTTTAATATTTAATTATATGCATATGAATTCTGGTTGCCTGATCGGGCCAGGATTGTCTCATCACCCTGAAGCTAGAGTTACCGTGTTGCTGACATGGGTGCTGAGAACCAAACTATGTCTTCAACAAGAACAGTCCATGATCTCAACCACCAAACCATTTCTCTGACTCCAATATTCAGTTATTATTATTGTAGCAAATAATGTGCAGTGGCTGCATGGTTTAGCTTGAGGTATTATGGATGGACACATGGCTCAGTGAGTAAAGGCCTTGCTGCAATCTTCAGTCTAGCAACCACCAAAATACCAGGTCAACCTGGTCTCCTGCCTGTCATTCAGTCACACGGGAGGCGGAGACAGAAGGTAGACCAAGCAAGCTGCCTAGTTAGACTAGTATGAGCTCTGGATTCAAGTGAGAGATCCTGACTGAGTATATTCAGTGGAGAGTAATCTACGAAGACACCTAGTGTCAACCTCATACGTGCATGTGCACAAAATGTACATGCACGAACTTGCTAACATACGCACATGCTACACCCATATATACATGCCAGAGAAAATCCCAGTGATACCTTTCATGTGGCTCCCATGCCACATGAAGAGCATGCTGCCCATCGGTTACATATGTGTAGGGGTCCCAGCTCCAGAACATACATGCTCAGTCTCTGTAAGCGCCTGTGAGCTTTGGTCAGTTGTCTCTGTGGGTCTTCTTGTGGAGTTCTTGTCCCCTCCTTGTCCTTTTATTCCCCCCACCCCCCACCCCACCCCCCACACTTCCACAAGTCTCCCTGAGCTCTTCCGCATGTTTGGATGCGACTCCCAGCATTTGTTTCAGTCCACTGCTGGGTGAAGCCTCTCAGAAGACAGTTATGCCTCTTGTCTTCTTGGATGTGCTTGCTTCTTTTTGTTTTAGAGATTTCAGGTGTACTTTTAAATTGCTACTATCAGTTCTCTCCAATTTGTTTATAAAGGCACTTAGTGCTGGGAACTTTCCTCATAGCACTTCTTTCATTGTGTCCCGTAAGTTTGGGTATGTGAGTTTCCAGGATAGCTAGAGCTGTTACACAGAGAAACCCTGTCTCAAAAAACCAACAGAAAACAGAACAAAACAAAAAAGTTTGAGTACGCTGAGCCTTCATTTTCATTGAATTCTAGAAAGTCTTTAATTTCTTTATCCCCCTCCCACCCTCCGAGTAGAGAGATGTTCAGTTTCCATGAGTTTGTAGGCATTCTGTTGTATCTTTTGTTGAAGGCCAGCTTTAATCCATGATGGTCTGGTAGAATACAAGCTGTTATTTCAATTTTCTTATCTCTCTTGGGACTAGCTTTGTGACAGAGTATATGGTCAGTTTTGGAGAAGGTTCCATGAGGTGCTGAGAAGGAGGTAGCTTTTATGTTTGGATGGAATGTTCTGTAGATATCTGTTAGGTCCAATTGACTAAAAATGTTGTTTGGTTTCATTATTTCTGTTTAGTTTCTGTTTGGATGATCTATCCATCGGTGAGAGAGGGATGCTGAAGTCTGCTGTTTTTGTGTGATTTAGTAATGACACAGTAATCTTTTACAAATGTGGATACCCTTGTATTTGGGGTGTACACATTCAGATTAAGACATCATCCTGGTAGATTTTTTTTCTTTGAGTATGAAATGCCCTTTCCCATCTCTTTTGATTAATTTTGGTTGAAAGTCTATTTTAGTAGATATTAGAATAGCTACTACCAGCTTGCTTCTCATGTCCGTTTTTATTGGAAAACATTTTTTCCAGCCCTTTACTCTAAGGTAACTTTTATCTTTGTTGCAGAGGTGTTTTTCTTGTATGCAAATGTTTTTGTAACCATTACCCACACAGACACTACCTTTTAAAACTTAGCATTCTTTGTACTCTGAAACTATGGTTAAGGTACTTTATTTGTATTTTTTATTTGTTTGTTCTATGTTAGATAGTTATTTTTATTTTCATTTTATTTTTTATTTGTTGCTTGTATAGATTTTTGTAAGATAATTGACAAAGTTTCATGTGTAGTTTAAAATTTTCTTGTCTAACTTTATAATTTTTATGTTTTAATATTAAGATGCAGCAGTTGAATAACATGGATGAAGTCTGCTATGAAAGTGTTTTGAAACAAGTAAAGGCTGGACACCAGGTACACAGTTTATTATATTGCTTTTAGGAAATGCTTCATGAAAAATTGTAGAGTTCTCAATCTTCACTTCAAAGTTTCCCTGTATTTTGGGTTTAAGTTTGATTTCCTAATTGCTTAGTCTAATGGTTAACTATTTGAGTCACATAAATATTCTTATGTGATGTTGCTATCCTGATATTGATAGGTCATGGTATTTTGTTTGACATTTTATTAAGTATTCAAGAAAAAAAGTTTAGCTTTTACATTTCTGTTTCTTTTACTTGCTAGAGACCAGCTCCAACAACAGGGTGAACCAAGATAGGTCGTAGCTTAGGTGATGACCAACTGATGGTCATCTTTATACTTTAACTCTTAATCTTTCAGGCTGACAATTTTTTGTTGTAAATGTAAGGGTTGTTAAAAGAAAAACCTTAGGTCCTTTTAACTTAATGGCTTAACAGCGAACAGTGGCTTGCTGTAAGGTAGAGTCCTAATTTTTTTTTTAATTTTTATTTTTTATATTAATTACAGTTTATTCACTTGTATTCCAGCTCTAGCTCCCTCCATCATCCCCTTCCAATTCCACCTTCCCTCCCTTATCTCCTCCCATGCCCCTGTCCAAGTCCACTGATATGGGAGATCCTCCTCCCTTTTCATCTGACCTTTGCTTATTTAAGAAGGCCTACAAAACGCTCTAGACTGCTTATCACTTACTAAACTTGCTAAAGTTAGAGGCATGCAAAAACATATATTTGTTAGACAAAGCACAAACAGTAGACAAAACTAGGGAGATCCCAAAGATACCATTCATCCACATATAAGTAATCATACATATATAAATACATACATACATACATATAAACAACATATACAGACAATTAAATAGACAGATACAGTTTTGGATGAAGTGGGTGGCCTCAACAAATATTTAATTCTGTCTTGAGTTTTTATACTCTCTAATACAAAGGTTCTCTATGTATGGAAAAAAATCACATCATTAAAAAAATAAATATAATCATTACGTAAAAGGAAAGTACAGTAGGACTATTGATCCTAATATCTAAGCAGATACTTTGTTTATTATAGGTTTAAAGCAGTGAATTTATCTAATTGCTTGTTAAGAGTTCAAAGCTGAACTTCTACCTTATTTCAAAAGTACATTATGTGTTCAAAGCGAGTTTTTTATGTCATGGGTTTTCTAAGAAAGAGGTGTCTGTCCTGTCTTGTATAGCTAACTCTGTATTCTTTATTTCTATACTCATACAGTCTTTTCTCATTGTGGTATACACTTGGGCCTTATCCTTGGACTAAACCTAGAATGAATTTATTTCCTTGATTATTAATTTATTTCAATCTTGTTTTACCTCTTGGTATAAATCAAGTGCTTGACATGGAGGTCCATATTACACTAATTACTTGAATCAACCAGAAATTCTTAATCAGGGGTTCTGAAATTCTTAATTCAGAAATCATCATCAGGGGTTATAAAATCATCAATTTGTTTAAACAGCACTACGAAGGTACAGCTTCAAATTAATCTGCAGGAAATTGGCCCAACAGAGTGAAGCAATAAGTAGTGAGGGTCTCTGCCAGATATATGAGACACGCATGGGAAGGCAGTATAGCAACAATGAACAGTCTTAAGGCAAAATCCTTGGGGCCATGTGTACACCAGGGAAATACCTATTTGTGAGCCATGCAGAAGAAGAGGGCTGCCTCTAGGAAGCTCACTTACCTGCTTCTGCCAATCTAGCATGCATCTGCTCCCACTATTTCATCTTTTTAAAAAGCACAAACCTCAAAACTCAGTTGTTTTTTTTTTTTTTCAATGCAGTTTATTCAGGAACCTTGAACAATCATCTGACCCTGGGGAAAGCCAGCCCACAGCTTAAATAGCTTCTGGGTAGCCAACCCCAGCGTGCCACGTGGGCAATGCAGATAGGTCCACATACATGAAAGCAAGCCAGATCCTCAGCCTTAGCCAAATGTGGAGTTGTTTGTGACAGAGAGCACTCACCATCGGGACAAAACTCAGTTCTAATTCATATTTTTATATATTGTTAAGGATTTCATGATGTTATTGTTACTGTTTTCATGAAGCCTATTTGAAAAGTATTTAATAAATTTTGTATTGTTTAATTTTCTTTGGAAGTTCAGCATTTTGGGTCTGGGGTGTGGCTCAATGGCAGATCACATGACCAGTGCCTTTGAGACACTGAGATCCATCCCTGGTGGGTCGGGGTGGGGGATGTGAAGTTAAGCAGTCATGTTCTTATTAATATCTTCATTGTCCAAAAATTCTTTAATGAAAAAATGGAATGATAATACTGTTTATATAAGAGTTAACCATTATCTCTTTTTGTTGTTGTTGTCTTTTTGGTAAATTACTTTTATTTTGTTTGGTTTTAAAAGCATGTTTCTCCATGTAGTCCTGGCTGGCCTCAAACTCAGCTTCCTGTATGTTAGGATTTCATGTGTGCCTGTCCACACCCAGATGGGGATTTTACTGAAGGAGTTCAGTTTATTTATTTAGACAGTGTTTGCCTTTTAAGCAAAGGCTATTTGCTGTTTCTTTTGAACTTTTTTATTTTTTTATTGGGGTTTTTATTTTTTAAGAGGCTCACCATATCTAGTCAATGACGTATTTTATTAGAGAGCTCAAAATCATTGTTAAGAATGTGTAATGAAGAAATACCTTACTAATTTTTTGAAAATACTTTAATGTCTCAACTTGTAGCTTTTCACAATTTTAAAACCTTCACAAAAGTTTGTGAAATTATAATATAATTACAACATATCTGTCTTTCCTTTCTTTATCCCAACCCCTCCCATAAATACCTCCTTGCTCTTTTTCAAAGTTGCGGCTTCCTTTTTCATTAGTTGTTAATATATGTATATGTATATACATAAGTTCTCCTAAATAAAACCCATTCTGTCTGTAAAATGTTACTTGTTTGTATGCTTTTAGATGTCAGTTAATATGTTCTTCCCCGAGGAAGACTTTTTTCCACTCTCAGCTTTCATTACTTGCCCGTGGTTCTTATGTAGTGGTGAGGCCTAGTGGGTTTACCTGTCCATTTTTGTGTGTCTGTTGGTGTTGTACCTGTTCAGCTCATGTTTAGGCAGTCACGTCAGTAAAGCTTTTTTTGGTATAGCTTCTGATATTACTATGAGATACAACCTCACAGCAAACTCCCTGGTCCTCTGGCTCTTACAGTCTTTCTGCCCCCTCTTCTCCAGTGTTCCCTTAGCCTTAGGTGCTGTAATATTTTATAGCTGTATCCATTGCTATTGGGCTCTTCAACTCTGCTGATTTGAGTGGTTATGGTTTTCTGCAAAGCTCTTGTTCTGTTGCAAGAAAAATATACTTTTTTTGTACAGAAGGAATCCTTTATTCCAAGGCTGAATCATAACTCAGCCACTGTATATGAGACAAGTCAAAACTAACCTAGACCTGAGAAGAGGGATCAGTGCCACAGTGAACACCCTTGGAACATGTCTTTTTCAAAGAGTGTTTCAAAGTTTGCTTTTCTTTTCTTATTTTATTTTTTTATCAGTTACATTTTATTAACTCTGTATCCCAGCCGTGTCCCGATCCCTCATTCCCTCCCAGTTTCTGCTAATCTTAATAGAATGTGATTGGTCTTAAGAATGCGGTTACAATGATTGTTTAAACTTAGTTTGCTCACTTTACGTTGTGGTCCTCATTTCCTTATTTATTACCCTATTTTGCATTGTATTGTTTTGAGACAAGGGCTCATATAGTTAAGGACACCCTTGCATTTCTGATTCTCCTTTCCATTACCTCCTAAGTGCTGAATCACAGGTATAGCCTCCCCATTTCTGGGGATCTAATACAGGGTCACCTACATGTTATATAATCTCTGTACTGACTGAATGCATCATCATTTCTCTATTTTTAATAATAAAAACTTCTACTACTTTTAATTGGAAAATTAAACTTGTTATTTTAAATTAATATGTTTTCTAGATCTCAATATCTAGAAGTGATAGCATTGTCTTAACATTTATTAAATTCTCTCAGCTTCTTATGAAGTATTTACAGTTATGCATAGTTGACAGATGAAAATGAGGTCCTGAAAAAAACATAATTGGGGTACTTTTGTCATTTGATTTATTGGCTGCTCTAGGTCTGCATCTGTTTAGAGCTTGTGCATTAGTAAAATTTTACATGGGGACTTTTAATTGTGCATGGTTCTTCCAACACAAGAATCTATCATCAGTATATGACAGATTCCGTTATAAACAAAAAGGCTTAAATAATGTTTTAAATAATAGAGGTAAAAATGTAAACATGATACTGTGAAATAGACAAATTACCTGAACGAATGAGTGAACCAGGGAGTGAGCAGTCTTCCACTATGGCTTCTATCATAGTTGCTGATCCTCAGTGATGGATTGTGACCCTTGTGACCCGGAATGCATAAACCAGATACACCCTTCCCTTCCCAAGTTGCTTTTCTTTAGTGTTTTATCACAGCAACAGAGATAAAACTAGAACATTTACCCTCGAATTAAATAAATTAAAGTAATTTTTTTTTCTTTTCTATTATAGTTAGCACTTTCTGGCCAGATAATTGGTACAGACACTTATTGACATTTTTGCAGGACATTCTTTTTTAGAGAGGTGTATAAGTACATTTTTCTATATATAAACATGCCCATAAACATGTGCAGTTGTTTAAGTGATCTAAGTAATGCTCTTATTCCCAGTACTCCAGCCATTTTAAGGCCCATTTATTTTTCTAGGATATAGTTATTAAGTTTATGGTTGTTTTTCAGATGTATTTTGTTGGCATACTTTTTTAAAAACACTTTTATTTACATTTATTTTATTTTATTTTTCTCCCTACTCTACCCCAATCCCTTTCCACACCCAACATCAGGTAGGAGAGAGAAAGGGTTAGTGGGAGAGGGGACGCAGTTCTCTTAGCTGCTTCCTGCTGGTTAGGGTTATCAGGTTCCTTGGAGTCAGTCCAATCCGTGTTTCAGGAGATTTCTAACTTCTGCTAGTCAAACTGCATCAACAGCAATCAGGAGCAGCAAGGGGGAAGCAGGGGTAGAATTGTTTTTTCTTCTCCAAACTTACTGGGCTCTGACATTTATTCTTCCTCCAGAGTCCTCAGATTTAAAGTATCTGCAGCTGGCAAAGAGTTCCTCTCAGAGCCCACATGAGGCAAACAGTCTGCTGCTGGGGACCATCTGAATCAGTCCCACATCCCACACTTGGGACCAAAACAAAACCATGTTTATATTCACAACAGTGTTTGTTAGTGGTAATTTACAATATGATCATTAATTCAGAATAGTTCTTTGCAAAAAAAAATGCAGTCTCACGTCTAGAAACGACGAAGGTTACTTTTCCTTTGTTGAATAAAATTTTTAAAAAATGTACTTTGAAGGAGACTAGGATTTTTTTTAATCATTTTAGCATAGTTCTCACACACTAATAGGGGCTAAGGTGTCTCCTTACAAATCATGTTTTATAAAGAATGGCTGTTGGTTGGAGATGTGCAGTCATTACAGATGAGCTCTCACTGCCAGCTACTTTGTTTCCGTATCAGTTCACTCACTGCTTTACTTCTCAAAGCAAAACTTATTGGGGACAGGTTCATATTTTAGTAAATCCACATGAGCTAGTTAGTGCCTAACTAAAAGGAAGAGATTTGCTGGGATACCACAGGGAAGACATTAGGTTACCTGGTGCTGAAGATTCTAAGAAACAAGGACCCTGGGAAATGAGGCTGTACACTGTGAAGGGAGACACTGGAGACAAGAATTACCTATCCACCTTTGGTGTTTATGTCATGACATCCATGACAGTCACTTCTTCACAAACGTGTGAAATCTAAGTTGACTTTTCACACTTGTGTCTAGCTGAAAATGTTCTCTGAGGATTGTCAGTCAGGGACCTGGGGTCTGCTTCTTCCCCAGAGGGCATCCAAGCACTGATGTGTACAAGTTCTGGAAGGAATAAAGTCTAGCTGGGCAGGTGGGGTCTGCAGGATCCTGACTTGCCAGGGAGTGCTCTCCTGTATATGAAAGAAAAAAAAGGGCTGAGAAAGGAATTAGGGAAACAACACCCTTTACAATAGACAAAAATAACATAAAGTACCTTTGTGTGACTCACCATCTCCTCACCTTCTACTAGTCATTTGTCACTTGCAGTTTTCATTTTGTTATTAGCTACAATCAGTTATTAAGTCGTATAGTTTTATATTCCCTGTTTTGATTAATAAATAAAAGATTTTAAATGTATCTACATGGTTTTCACAGCTTCATTGTCTGTTTGGCAGAGAAAATAAAAAGTCTATTCCAGATCTAATTTTCAGATGCCATGTGAATCTACTTAGACTTTTTAATCTGACATGTGCCTTTTGATACAAGGAAAAATGAACCTTAGACGGGTTAAACAGCTTCACAAGGTAGCTAGAAAAGGATAGCACCATGGATGGAATACGGGAATTTCTGTTGGTAACATTCTTCATCGTTACTATATTACTTAATGTCTCAGCTGCATGAGATAGAATACCAAATGAAATGTAACTTAAGGAGAAATGGATTTATTTTTGTCCATAGCTCGAAGGAATACAGTCCATAATATCATCAAAGGTGACTGTGGCTGTTGAAATGATTTGGTTTATTCATGTTTCCATCTAGGTCTGGCTTTCTCCTTTTTCTCCTTTTATTCAGTGAACTGTCGTTTATAGGACAGTTCCTCCCACTTTTGGGATAGACCTTCCCACCATAGTTTAAACATCTTTGCAATCACACTTAGACGTTTCTAGTTGTGTGAATCCAGGTGATTCTAAATCTAGTCAGTTTGACTGTGCAATTAATTGTCAAAGCTATTAAGCTAG
The DNA here is from genome assembly GCF_030254825.1 of Meriones unguiculatus. NCBI lineage: Eukaryota > Metazoa > Chordata > Mammalia > Rodentia > Muridae > Meriones > Meriones unguiculatus. The sequence goes on from NC_083367.1 coordinate 53,866,495, forward strand.
TTAGCTCTTTAGCTAATTATTCAATTACTAATTATTTCTCCCTTGTTCTTTAGAAAATATTTTCAGCTTTCTATTATTAAATATGGTGCTTATTTAATTATATAGTCTATATTAATATTATATCATTATATTATATGGTTATATTAATATTCTGTATTATGTTAATTTTAATATATTATATATTAATACATAATAATTCTAGTTATCATATATCTGTTTATTTTGTTGCTGCTTTCATTCTTAAATTTTTGCTTAGCTCAATCCCTGAAACAGAATCAGAACAAATGCCACATGTCTCTATTTCTAAGCAAATAGAAACACATAGTGATCATCACAGACCTGAGAGCTTAAAAGATCGAGAAGCTTAAAAACTAATGAAATTTCTTCTAAATTATGTTGACAGTATAGTTTGATATAAGATTGAGACAGTGTGTTTGCCACATAATTTTATTTCAATTTTATCATATAATGCAAAATGGTATTATATTAGTGACTTTTTTTCTCTTGTTGACAAGTGTTTCCTCATCATGAAATGCTTACAGCAATTGTAGACTTTGGTTTGGACATGCACTTACTTTTAATTAGAAAAATGCTTCCTCCCCACTTTTTTTGTTTCAACCTATGATCTTGTGGTCCTTTGTCATGTGTATGTGTATATGTGTGTGTGTGTATATGTATCTATTCACACACATATATATCATGTATAAGTATATACGTATATATATACTTATATAATGTATATGTATATATAAATATATAGAGAGAGATGTTTGTTCTGATAGGATAGGTTCTGTGTAGAAAGATTGACTGTGACATGTATTGTCATCTTCAAGAACTTTGTCATAAATGCAGGTTGTTTGCGATTAATTTTCTTGTCCCTATAGACAGTATGTTAGTGGTATAGGGAAGATCAGAAATAGGAATGCATTGGAACTTTCCCTGCTGGCTAACATTTGCCTTTAGTATTGGTAGTGTTACAAGCCTAAGCCAATTCTTTCATATTATAAACATTCTCATGGGAAGATTGTAGGTTCTTACATTAAACCAGTCATAATACAGCTTAGAGTTCTTTTGTAGTGTAACTGGAGAGCTCCATTCTTTTCACTTCTTTGTGTTTCCTATGCTATATGATTACCTATGGGGACAGTGTCCAAAGCAAATCTTCCATTGTATCCATGTTTTTAAAGGATTTGTCCACTTAATTTTTGTGTTTGTAAGTTAATCTATAATGATTAGCTTAGGTAGCAACATTCTGCTGAATGCCTCTGCAGTGCGGCTAGCACTGACAGTTGCTGTGGGTATTTAGAAAGCAAGAGTTTTGTGTTTTTGGAAGTTAGAGTTAGCAATCTTAACAAGTTCAGCAATCCTTGATTGATTACATTACAATATTTGGTTTGTCATTTTAGTCTCTGAAAGTCTGACTTGTGTACAGATTTCTTTCCAGGGGCTTTTGGTCTTTGAAGGTTCTTTTTTCTTTAAGAGCTACCTTAACGATAGTGTTGCATCCGTGCTTTCAGGTCATCAAAGAAGCTCACTAGAGTTGTTGAATTGTTTTTCACTCATGATTAAGGTTGGAATTACATTCTCTGTTGTCTACAACTGTCTTTGTATGAAGTCCCAAATGATAATTTTAAATACATAAGTTTGTATCTGTCTGCCTTTTTTATAAAGTGGACAAACACTAAATCTTTAATCATTTCTGTTGATTGAAAAGTCTAACTGTAAGTGCTTTTTTTCCCCCTAAGAGTCTTTTACCTAAAATTTTCATTGTGCATGTGAACGTAATAAATTGTGGACTTGTGGATTGATTGATGGATCAGTGCTAGTTGTCTAGCTAGATTGTAAGATTTGCTCCTGGAACTTTGACATGAACACATTACCGTTGAACAGCCAGCTACATATTCGATGGATATGCTTTGCTTTATTAGTAAGGAAACATCCATTTTAATTCTATTTTTCCCTTTAAATGTAACTTACCGGTTAGTATATAGTAGTAATAAATAGGTAACCCAGTCTTTTCTAGTGCAAGATAACTAATTGAACTTTTCTGGGTCTACCTCAGACCTCCCTCACTTTGTAGTTTAAAACAAAAGTAAGTAACAACGCTTTAGTGAATCCATCTGACTTGTTTCATTTCTGTGACTGTCTGTTGGCTTGGTTTCTCTCAATACTTTGATATTATTAGAGCAGTTATTTTTCAGATCAGTATTAAGAAGATTGAAACTGAGTCTTTTTTTAAGGTCAATGATTCTCAGGCAACAAAGAGTTTTCCTGCTAAATAACATTTTCATCTTAAATTTTTCTGTTTGAAGTAAATTAGAGTTGAAAAGTCCCATGTTCAGAAGCCATGCTGACACTCCCTGTCCATGCACTGTTCTGTGGGTCAGAGTACTCCAGACATCTAAACATGTGCATTCATGTACTTAATAGACTTTATGTGTAGCTTTGCTTTAAAGGCATTTACAACAGTAGGAGGCAGTTGTGTTCCACTCGGGCATGTGTGCTGACAGATGGAGAAAACCTTTTCCTGTTGATTTTCAGCATTTCTACTCTGCAAGACTTCAAGCTCTTCTTGGCTACTGGGAAATTAAAAGTTGGCGATTCAGCCTTTAATTTTGATCCATCTGCTCAAATTAATGAAACGTCTCATTTGTAAGCTTCTCTCTGTGTTACCAAATGCAAGTACAGCTTTATCATTCCTGTTAATAATTCCCCCCTCCTGTGTAACGTGCAGAATGGGGAAGTAATTGATACCTTAATTCTATTGAGATTTTCTTTTTATACAAACTTCGTTACAATGATAGGAAGACAAATTAGGAACTTTCTCCAATTATAATATACTTAATAAGTAATTTTTTTCTCATCAAACTTTCAGGAGAAAATCACATTCTTATTTACTAGCTTCTTATTAAAATCTACCCCTATTTGACAGAAGAAAAGACTTTGTTAAATAGGACCCAAGAACTTCAGCCTTGGGTTAAAACTAAACACCAGTCTTTATTTCTACTATATGTTCATCTCACCTTCTTTTCCTTCATTGTTTACAATTGCTTTTGAGTTAAAAAAAAAAAAAGTGTTTTAAAATTGAGTAATAACTAGATGATTTTTCTGTCTGAAGAGAATGATTTTGTGGGCTATGTGTATGTTTGTGTGTGTGCGTGTGCGTGCATGCATGTGACCAAAGAGACTGCCATCAGGTGGCTTTCTCAATCGTTGTACATTGCACTTTTGAGACCTTGGCAGTAAAGATTTGGCTAGGTTTACTGTCCAGGTCAAACTCCCCCCCCCCCCCATAACTTTCAGAATTAATTTCAGGCAAAGTAATTAATGCTTTTCCACCACTCCATTACTGCCTACCCCGAGCTATTAGAGGAGTTGTCAGCCATGCCTTTACTGGCTTTTTACGTAGATGCTGGACATCAGAACTTGGTCTCTGTTGCATGCACAGCTTACTGAGCAATCCCTTTAGTTCTTGTTTCTTAACATTGTTTCTCATGTTTATTCATAGAAAAGCAAAACAAATTCTATTGTGCTAACTTTCATAATGGAATTCAGCAGTGACTATTTTGCCTGTGAATGTTTTTATTCTCCACATACGAGCACCTCTGATTCTTGATGACTTTCTGTCAGACCAAATCATTTAAAATACTTAATTGTGTATGGTTTAGAATGAAGCTTTCTTTGTTTCTCCTGATCTCATGGGGTGTTACCATTAAGGCAAGATTATCCTATAGGTAAGATTCCTAAAAATACTTTTTCATTGTATGAATATTAAAGATAGTTCTCCTTAATCTTTTTTTTTTTTTAAAGCATGCTATGTTTGAACTGTAAGAAAATCTGAAGAAAGCATTTCCTAGACTCTACTTTTGAAAGTTCTCTATTTCCACTTCTGTTGAGTGTTACATATCATTGATAGGGACTCAATCTCCAATTTGTATGTCAAGTTTTTAGTACTTACAGTATCTGTATTTTGGTCTTTAATTAGCATTACAATCATTTGCTTAGAACTTTTTCTTTTCTGTCCATAGGCTCAGAATTTCTTAATATGTCTGTATGCAATCACTATATAAAATAAACTATAATTTATTGTGTATGCTTCTTAAATTAAAGAGGACAAAAATTGAGATTTTTTTTATTTTTCCATTATATCATTAATTTAGCAGTCGCTTACATAGACTTTATGATGAAGACCTTGGAATTAAAAGTTGGAAACATATTAGCTTTCCTTTTGGATAAAGATCAATATTTAGTTAATATGAAGGCCAAGGGAATATCACCACCATAAAAGAAATTTTTCTCGTATATTATTTTGAAATTTTATTTTAATGGTTATACTTTAATTGTAAATTTATTAGTTGCATTTTAAACCTTGCACTTGACTCTTAAAGAAAATTGATTTTTCTAATACAGTCCATTAGCTGTTTGAGGTTTGTTTTCAGTACTGAGAAATGCTTGTGTTTAGCCAAGATAAACGAAGAACAAGACCCGTATTGCTAATTCTCCCTGGAGTGCTGTTAAATTCACCAGTCATTATGCACTCTTTCCTCTGTGGTTGTGACAAAATGTTTTTGTACTCTCATCCTAGAAAATGTGTAAAACCCCTGCTTTACTAACATAAACTTCCAAACTGAAGTTACATGCAGTGTTCAAACAGGGTTGTTTGTGCATGTTTTTACAAAGACACAATAGATTAATGTCTTCCCTTGTGTTTTTATTTTGAATAGTTTTACATTTCCATTTTGCTTTGCACAATTACTTGAAAAACAGTTGCTCTTCATCCTCCATAATCAAAACAGTGATGATTGATTTTTGAAATGAAAAATTATTTGAATTATTGGTAATTAGTATCTGTTTTGTATCCTACCTCACTGATAATAAAAAACAAACCAAAAGGACAACCACAGTAATGAACAAAAAACCTGGTAACAGGCTTTAACACATGGGCCTCCTAATCAGGAATTTGAAAAATTATGTTGGTTAAGACACTCTGCTTTTCAGCCTTCCAAACACCATCGCTGAAGGTGATTATCAGACGTTTACCATAAATCCTCTGCCTTTTGTAAAATGGTGTTTTTTGTTTGTTTGTTTGTTTTGTAGTTGTTGTTTTTATTTTGTTTTTGTATAGGCAGAATTTCCTGATGATCATGAAAATAAGAGATTATGTAAAGGTGTTGTTTGTTTGTTTGTTTTGTTATAAGTTTTCTTGTGGCCCCAGTTATCTTTGAATACTGATTAGAGTTCTCTAGAGTCACAGAATTTATGGAAGGAATCTTATATTCATATACACATGTACAAAATTTATCCTGTAATTTATTTGAAATAGATAGACAGATAGATAGAGAGACAGACAGACAGACAGACAGACAGAAGGTATTTAGTGGAATGACTTACAGCTTGCAGTCCAGCTAATCCAACAATGGGTAGCTTTGAATGGAAAGTCTAAGACTCTAGTCCCACAAAGCTAGGTGTCTCAGCTGGTATTCTATATATGCTGGACTCCCAAAGAAGTAGGCGCCAGTGCCAGTGAAGGAATGGATGTGTTAGCAAGGCAAGGGCAAACAAGCATATAGTAAAATCTTCCTTCTGTGTCCTTATGTAGACCTCCTGCAGAAGGTTTGGCCCATATTAGAAGTATTCCTTCCAGCCTCAAGATTTGTATTAGAGGCATGTGTCTTCTCGCCTTAAGATCCAAATGAAAAGGCCTATGTCTTCTAGCCTTAAGATCCAGATCAAAGGTGTGTGTCTTCCTACCTCAAAGATCCATACTAGAAGTGAATTCACTCACTTCAGTCTCTCACAGGTGTACCCTCCATTTCTGTATTTTAGTTCTTTCCAGATGTAGGAAAGTTGACAACCAAGAATAACCATCACAGTTACCCATGATAGCCAGCTTTGAAGTTCTGATTCTCTGCCTTCACTTTCCAAGTTCAGGCGTGCACCATCACACAGTTTGTGTGGTGCTGTGGTGCTGTGGTGCCGGGCGGCAAACCCAGGACTCCATGCATGCAGCACAAGCATTGTGTCTGCGGAGCTACAGTTACAGAAATACACTAAGATTTCAGAAGCGGAACTTCCTACAGATTTCTTTTTGTCTTCTACCATTCTAACATGTTCGAGTAGGAGCCTGTATGTGTGGCATGTTTATACATGCACCTGAATGTGCATGTGAAGAATCTCTCAGTTGAACCTAGATCTCACCTAGATGACTGATCTGGCCTTAACAGCTTGTTCTGCAGATGTGCCCTCTCAGACTACCAAAACACTAGAGTTAGAAACACTGACCATGACCGCCTGGTGTTTGGGTTGTAAGGATCCAAGCTGAAGTCTTCATAAGTATCAGGCTTCTTAACCATTAAGCAATCTCTCTAGCCTAGATTTCTGATTTTACATTTTGTTTTGGTTTTGGTTTTATTAGTTTTTCAAAACAGGGTTTCTTTGTGTGGCCCTGGATATCCTATAATTAGCTCTGTAGACCAGGCTGGCCTGGAACTCAGATCTCTGCCTGCCTCTGCCTCCTGAGTGCTGGGATTAAAGGCACGTGCCACCACCACCTGCCTCTGATTTTATATTTTTGAAACTCTTATTACATTGCCCAGTTTAGTCTTAATTTCCTAGTGTTCACATGATCCGACCCCAGCCTTATGATAAGCTAAAAATATAGAAGTGTGCCACCACACAACCCTATTAACCAATAGTTATTCCAGGACTTCCTAGGCAGTTTCAGAGCTGTACTTCCTGCTCCTATTCTGTCCCCATTCCGGCTACTCTGAACACTAAAGCTCCTTCAGTAATAGGTCCTGTGAGACAATATAATAGTCTGCGTATCTTACTTGTAATGCTTCATTATGCGCAATACTTTTACTATTATTTCTCCTACTCATTTCTGTCAGAAATGTTTTTTTTTTCAGAAATGTTAAATTATCTCATTTTTTAATTTTAAGATACCATCTGACAAAGCTTCTTTATGGTAGTTAACATTTGTACCGCACGTTATTTTATGTTACTATCTTGTTCTTTTATTTCCACTATTTAAGCTCTTGAGGAATAATTTTTAAACCCCTTTAACAGTTTATATTTTACAAAGAGAAGATTTTCACTTTTCCAAACATAGCTTATAAGAATATATAATCTTGCAGTTTTATCCACAGCAGTTTCTTTATGAATTGTGCCGTGTTCTCATTTTCAGAGAAAGTGCCTCCTATGGGGAGCACTAGTGTTAGATTTCCATTAGTACCGACTGTATGGCTGTCTGATGATTAATAGCTTCTTATAATATGCAGGGAAGTGCACTGATAGGAAAAGAAAGTCTATCAAGTCCCTTTATGTCACTCATCCAGCACTCTTACTCTGAAGTGTATTCAATTATCTTACGACACATTCAGAGATATGTAATGTATGTGGGGTGGGGACAGGGTTTTGTCATTTGAGGCTTTTCATCTTTTTTTTTATTTTTATGTGTGTGTATGTGGTGTGCCTGAATGTGTCTATGATCGTTGGTATATGTGTGTGTGCTGTTATCCTCACTTTCCCTATTTCACACTACAACTTCCTTGCATTAAGACAGTATTTATCATTGTTCTTTAGATTGTACTTTCTGTGCATCTTGCCAATGCCTAAATGTGTGCCTTCTGATATAGTATATGAAAGGAAAGCCAGCTTATTTATATTTGTTTGAAATTTTAGATTTTTAAAGATTTAATTGATTTGCATAGAATATTTCTGCCTCAAAAGTCAAATATATTAGGTTATTTGTTAATTTATTGATGTAAAATTGTGACTTTAGTATTAGATTATCTAGTTAATCTAAAAAGTGAGCCAAATTTAATTTATATCAAATATTTTCATTAATTTTGTTTTAGATACAACTAATCTGAATGTGTTCTTTCATGCTACTTGAATTACATTGCTCTTGCAGTGTAGACCTGAGCGGCACTACAACACTTGCTACTTGTTCTGATTTTCTTGCCTTTATAAAATGGCGTAGACAGGTTTCTTGACAGTTGGTCAAACATTTCACATCAGGTACAAGAAGCTCATTATTTACTACCTTTTTAGTTCATAGAAAATTATGCCAAATCTCTCTTTTTAGTTGTTTCTGCCTGTCACTTAAGCAATTTGTAGGTATACTTAGTAATTTAAGTTACTATCTTAAGAATTACTCACTACATTACTATTCAAATCTTTGAATAAAATTAAACTGTGCTAGTATTTGGCTAAGTATATAATTTTGTGTCCTGATGACATAATTCTTACTTTTCTCAAAATTCAAAATAAACAGGAGCTAAATATTTAAACATAGTCAACTATTGTTGGTTTCTTTGTTTTTCCCTAGAATTTTTGATGTTTTATATTCATAAAATCATTTTGAGTGAAAAGCGATGGAAACAAATTACAATTAATTTTGTAAATAGTGTTCCTTTTTTGAGAGGATAACATAACTTTACATGCATTTTTATTTTTTCTGGATGTGATGGGTAAATGTGTTAGTCAGCTGGTTTGGGTCCTTTTGTTTCACACAGATAGAAAGCTATTTACCTAGGAAGGAAATGCAGTTCATGGCATTTCTGTTTAAGGTATCAAAGAATGCAAAAGCTTTTGACAAAAACTGTTTCTTTTATGTTTTCCATAGCAGTTGGAGAGTTTTCATGACACACATGGTTAAACAGAACAGTGCAGTTCAAATCAGACCTGAAAATTTCTCCATATCCTTAATGACCCTATTCCTGTTTTTTTGAAAAAGTACAGCTATTCCAGTTTTGCTATGAAGTAGCTTTTGATTTCATCTCCAATCCCAGGAAATAATGATGCAAAACATCTTTTCATTGCTTATTGGCCATTTGTACTGTATACCTTCCTTCTAGAAATATTTTTTTCAATTTCTTTAAGCCCAAATGAGTTTTCATCTTGTTGAGTCTTTGTAACTGTTACCACACACATGATTTGCAAATGTGTTATGCCATTCTGTGGGCTCTTTTTTACTCACTTGATGGTGTTTTTGATGCATGGAAGTTAACTTAGTGTCCAATTTTATATTTTTGTTGTATTGCATGTTTTTTATTATATTTGGGAAACCATTGCCAAATTTGAGAACATGGAGAATTCCTTCTCTTTTCTGTTTTCCTCTATGAGTTGTGTAGGTTTAACTCTTAAATTCAGGTCTTTGCTCTTTCTAAATGTTTTGTAGCTGACTTCCTATTTTTACATGTGGCCTTTGTTTTCCCAGTACTGTTTATTGAAGAGACTGTTATTTCCCCATGGGAACATTCAAGCAGTTGACAGCTATTGTGCATCATCATGATCTGAAGAATATTTCTATGCATTGCATCAGAGTCAGTGAGGATAACACAACTCAGTCAAGCGATGGATGGAACAATGCTTCTCACGTACAGAGAATAAGCAGAGGAAATTGAGTTTTAGTAGTGCTAGTGTTTGTGGCATCTTCAATGGCTAATGGATCTAGTTGATATTGGACACTTAATCTTTATCCCTCCCTTTTGTGCTGCATGAAACTGTCTTGCTGTCAAGGAAAGGATAAAGTAGTGTGTTGGGCTAGGTTTAGTGACACAGATTATTATACAGAACAAAACAGTTCAAATTGGGCTAGAAAAGAAGAAAGATATTCCCCCATTCTCCTCTTCCATTCCCTTCCCCCATTCTTCCCTCCCCTTCTTTGCCATCCCTCCGACCACTCCATGTCTCGTCAGGACTAAGCATGTCCTATTTTACTGAGGCCTGAAAAGGCTGCCCAGCTAGGAGAAAGTCATCCAGTATCAGGCAACTACATCCGTGTCAGTGGCAGTTCCCGCTCCAGTTGCTAAGGGACCCAACATGAAGACCGAGGTGTCTGTCAGTTCCGTAAGTACAGAGGACTAGTCCATGCATGCACTTAGGTTGGTAGTTCAGTCTCTGTGAGCCCCCATGAGCTCTTTTGGTCTTCTTGTGGAATTTGTGTCCTATTTGGGTAATTCTATTCTTCCCCCAACTCTCCAACAAGTTTCCCAGATTTCCATCTAAGATTTGACTGTCACAGAGATTTTTTAAATTCTGTCATTTATAAAAGTGTGTGATCTGTCTTGTATTAAAATTTTAACTTAAAAAATGGATGCCATTGCAAGCCTTTTATTTTTGAAGGTATGTACGTATGTGTGTGTGTGTGTGTGTGTGTGTGTGTCTAAGGAGTCCAGAGGGAACTATCAGATCCTCTGAAGCTAGAGTTATAGACAGTTTTGAGCTGCTGAAAGTAGATGCTAGGAACTGATCCTAGCAGAAGAAACAACTTTGTTAACATTTGTACCATCTCAGCATGTGTTTGTATTGTTTAATCTTACAAGAAATAAATTGGTAGGTCAATCTAGATTGTCAAATATTTAAAAAAAATGTTTCTTCAATAAATCTGTAATTTGAAAGCATAAAATTAATCTTGATTATGCCAATTTCTATATGTTATAAAATACCTAAAAGTGCTGGGACAGTTCCTCAGTGGTTTCTCTGTTAACTAAGTACTCCTGGACATAGGGTCTACTCTAGAATACGGTTAATATATACAATGTCATTCAGTTGGAAAAACTGATTTTCTCTTTCCCAACAGGTATCAATTTCAAATAGCTTCTTGATTAGTGGTAGGACTTTTTTCCTTCTTACTTTCTCCTTGATGGGATTCTGTCTGACTTGAACCTGTGTATGCTGTTACAATCTCTAAGTTCTTATGTGCTTCAGCCCTGTTGTCACTGGAAGATGTTTTCTTGGAGCATCCACCACCTCTGGCTCTTGCAGTCCTTCTGCCTCTTCTCTGCATGGATCTGTATAGCCTTGAGGGAAAAGGATTCATGTAGATATCCCGTTTAGGGTTCAGTGCTCCAAAGTCTCTCACTCCCTGTATATCAGTTGTCCATTTGTGGTCTTTAATAACCATCGGCTATAGGAAGAAGCTGCTCTGCTGAGAGTTTAGTGATACATGATTGGCTGGTATAACTTTATACCCTAAGAGTTATTTTATTGCATGTTTACCTAGAATAATAGTAGTATGTTTGCCCTGGTCCTGTGACATCTTGTCTCAGGTTCTTGACCTCATTAACAGTGTCATGTATGTGTTCTATCTCATAGAGAAGGCCTTAAATCCAATAAAAAGTGATTGGTTAGTCCTATAACCAGTGTGCCACTATTGCACCAGTGGGTATATCTTGTAGGCAGGTTGATTTTGTACCTTGCAAAATTTTTAGTATACATAGCTTACTAAAATAGTGTTTGTGGCATCTTCAATAGCTAATGGATCTATCACCATAGTTGATACTGGACACTTAGTCTTTATCCCTCCCTTTTGTGAGGATGAACCTTTCAGCTCAATGAACACTAGTCAGTACGGGTGAACCTACTAGTTGGCTACCAACTCAATTTCTTCTTGTTTGATGATACAAGTAAGTGGTGTCTTCAGTAATGGGTTCTTTCTGTCCAGTGAGAGGGTAACTGATAGCATTGACAATAACCTGTAATGTTTTGTTGGGGGAGGGGTCTGTGGGATGCCTTTAAGCCAATGATTCAGCAGGATGTGAAACCATTCCTGCACTGGCAGTTTTACTAATAGTGTATTTAGTTGGAGCATTAGCCCCTCCATTATATGTTAAATTACATTTCAGTTTCTTTCATGTATATATATTAAGAAGGTTCTACAGTAGTAAGTTTGCACCCATAGTCCCTCCTTTGCTATGCCTCTCCATTCCTTTCCTCACTGAATTCTTGTATTTTAGTCTTTCCTTTATCGCTTTGTGTACTATATTCTATTTCCCCTTCCTTGAAAGATTCCCTCATTCTGTCTAGGCCATTCTGTTTAGCAACTCAACTTCTTTGAATATTTTTTCACAAAACACATATCTAAAGCTAAAGGCTACCATTCACATATAAAGCATACAGTGTTTTCCTTTCTAGGTCTGGGTTACCTTAAGATGATTTTTTTTTTTTTTGGCTCCATCCATTTACCTGCAAATTTCATAATTTCATTTTTCTTAACAATTGAATGATTTTCTTTGTTTGTAAATACACCACATTTTCATTATGTATTATTAGTTGGTAGACATCTAGGCTGTTTCCAATTTCTGGACATTAGGAATAGAGCAGCAACAACATGATAGCATTTCTGTAGTCAGATGTAGGTATATACTTTGGATGTATGCCTAAGAGTACTATAGTTGGATCTTGAGGTAGATCTGTTTTTGTTTGTTTTTTAAAGGATTTCCAGAGGCGTTGTACCAGTTTATTCTACCAGCAGTGAATAAATGTTCTTCTTTTCCCACATTCTTGCCAGCATCTACTGTCATTTGTTTTATTGATCTTTGCTATTCTGACTAGTACAAGAATGAATCTCAAAGTAGTTTTTTTTTCTCTTTTTGCTAAGGATGCTGAACATTTTTTAGTGTCTCTCGGCTATTTGTGTTTCAGCTTTTGAGAACTCTGTTTATTTCTGTCTCATTTTAATTGGGTTATTTATGTTTGTTTGTTTTTTGTTTTTGTTTTTTTTTTCCTTAGTTTTTCTGTAATAAAGTGTCTATTAAACTCGGAAACATGACAGGATATCTACACCAAACCTGTTCAACATAGTATGTATAGTCGTAGCTACAGCAGTAAGCCAATCGAAGGAAAGAAGGGGATATAAACAGGAAAGGAAGAAATAAAAATATCCTTACTTGCAGATGATATGATTTTATACCAAAAGAAAAAATCCAACTAAACAACCCAAAACAACAACAACAACAACAAATCCTAAGGACTCACCCAAGGAAACCTCAGTGGGTAGGATGATACTTCAGTGTAATTTATTCTGGTATTTTCTTAGCAACTAATGATAATTGGATCATTTTTCAGTGCCCATTATATTTCTTCTTCTAGAACTGCTTTTAATTAGATTACTTAGTACTGTATTCTGATATTGCATAATGCCTTCCTGCCAATGTAACCAGCTTGTTGCTACTATTCTTCCTTCCTTTGTCTTTGGCCTCATTAGCCAACATGTAACATGATCTTTGGAAGAATTTTCTTTGTACCTTTTTCTAAAAATATATTTGACCAGCTTTTTTGAGAGTTTTTAAAAACTAAAGGCTAAACAAATTTTCATTTAAGCATTTCAAAGGGGAATTTAGCTCTTTTCTTACTTGGTTTGGTTTGGTTTGGTTTGCTGACAGAGTCTCATGTAACCTAGACTTGGCCGTGAACTTGCTATGTAGCTAAATATGACCTTGCACTCATGTGCAACTATGCCTCCTCACCCACCCACCTCCTGAGTTCTGGGATTATAGACAGTCATGTACCCTACCCCCAGCCAAAGAGAGAATTTAAGTAAATACTATAACTTTACTGCAGAGATTCCGGCCTTCCTCTCTCAAAAGATGGGAGATTTTATTATTTTATTTTTATTTATTTGTTTTGTGTGTATATGTGAATGCAAGTATGTGTGCTTGCTGTGTCACCCGTGTAAAGTCAGTCTCTCCCTTCCATTTCAATTTCAAGATAAATTTTCTTGTTTCTACCTCACTCTGTACTCCAGGCTACCTGGCCAGTGACTTTCAAGCTGATTCTCCTAACGCTGCCTCCCTTATTCCTGCAGGAAGGCAGGTACTTACAGATGCTTGCTAGCACATCCAATCTCTGTATGTGGGTACTGAGGATGCAAACACAGATCTGCAAGCTTGTAAGGCATGTTCTTGAATATAACCCATATTTGGGAGAATTTTGAATACAATTTTGTGTAAAATTGTTGCTTAAGGCCATTCACTTAGCAAACTCTCACTTTTTATTCCTCTGTCAAATAAAGGAACTGAATTTTATGGTTGAATTTAAAAAACAAAAAAGATTACTTAGTACTAAAGTATTACATATTCTTATGGTCCTCAAGCAGGAAATCGCACTCTCATACGTTCTTTCATTATGCAATAGATCTCTGCTTTCGATTTATTGTCTTTTTCACTGCAAATGTTTTCATCTGATGTCATCCAAAATCCTCATTTTTGTTTCTCTTTGCTTTTGGGGGCTCAGGCAGAAAACTCCGGCCTGTGCCAGCCATGAAGTGTTTTGCTTATGTTTTCTTCTAGTAGTTCCAAAACTTACAGTTTTACATTTAGGTCTTTGATCCATTTTGACTTGCATTTGTCTGTTTGTTTGGCTGTTTCTTTTTGTCTTTGTTTTTGTTTTTTTATTGCATATCTTTGGAGATAAAGGTCTATTCTCATTCTTCTGAATATGTGTATTTACCAACACTATTTATTGAAGTTATTCTTTCTCCAATATATGCTTTATGTGCCTTAGTGAGGAATCATTGTGTGGCTTTATTTATGAAGTCTGTATTCTGATCTATTGGCCTGTAACTTTTTAAAAAGATATATGGTTGTGTGTATGCCTGTGTGAATTTATGTGCATCATATTCATGAAGGAGCCCATACAGGTCAGAGATGGATCGTGGGTTACTTGTAAATTGTGTTACAGAAAGTTGTGAGCCACCATGTGGTACTGGAAATAGAACCTAGATCCTCTGCAAGAACAGAAAGTATTCTTTTTTTTTTTTTTTTTTCTCAATGCAGTTTATTCAGGAACCTTGAACAATCATCCCACCCTGGGGAAAGCCAGCCCACAGCTTATATAGCCTCTGGGTAGCCAACCCCAGCGTGCCACGTGGGCAATGCAGATAGGTCCACATAAATGGAAGCAAGCCAGATCCTCAGCCTTAGCCAAATGTGGAGTTGTTTGTGACAGAGAGCACTCACCATCGGGAAGGTGGAAGGCGGAAACCAGCTCCATCTTTAAGGCTCGGCATTACACAGCTCTCTACAGTTCCCCCTTTTTGTTTTAGACGCATCAGGCAAGAGTAGAGGTCTGATCTCTGATATTAGAAATAAATTGGGACTTTGTACTGATGTTCATTTAGGTGTCATCCACCCAAAGAGCATCAGACCCGTCTGATACCTTTTTCTCAGAGGCGGGACCTGGGGCATCAACCCGCATGCAATCAGACATGCTCTTCTCTGGGTCCAAAGTGGCTGACCCTGAGTGCAGTGCTTAGCCTCACATCCTGAGCATAACATTTTAGCTTTTTATGGTAGCCAACCATGCTTGGGGAGACTGTCCTGCTTCAATGGCTGTAAAGGCCTGAATGATCATGGCTGCATTACACTGTTGTGAAACTCTAATCTTGCATATACACCACAGGCAAACCAAGGAGACCAACACCAGAAGGCCTGCTAACGCTCCCATGCCCGCCCATTCCTTCAAATGATTCATGGCTGCAGCAATCCATGGTGATAATCCTGTGGCTAGTCCTGTGTCCACTCTGGTAGAATTTACTGTGATAATGGCCACTCTCAGCTGCTCCATTGTAGTATCGAATTCTCCAGTCCAATTACCTAAAATATAGCTCGACAATTGTTTAGACAGATTTGCAGCACAGGAAAAATTCTCATGTTGTATGCTAGTGACATAAAGTCCAGCATACTTTCATTGACAGCCAAGTTGAGCGATTTGCCATAGGGTATCAATTTGCTCCTGCACGAGGTCAATCCTCTGATTGAACACCATCAAGCCTCCTTTTAGTTGAACATTAATTCCTTTTTGTACATCTAAGGCATGAGCTACATTGGCTAAAAGATTATTCAGGGTCTGAGCAGTCTGCACAGTATGACTCATGGCTAATGCCACGGTGGTAGCTCCAACAGCAGCCAATGAGATGGCAGTAACAGTGGCGGCTGTAATTCCAAGATCCCTTTTCTGTCTGAAGAGAGTCATAGCGTGAGGGGCATCAACGGGTACAGGCACCCAGCAAGGCATGGGAGTAACCAGGGCATACCTAAATTCACTAGCATTCCA
This sequence comes from Meriones unguiculatus, assembly GCF_030254825.1. Taxonomy (NCBI): domain Eukaryota; kingdom Metazoa; phylum Chordata; class Mammalia; order Rodentia; family Muridae; genus Meriones; species Meriones unguiculatus. The sequence goes on from NC_083367.1 coordinate 53,882,338, forward strand.
GCATTGGGCAAAAAAGCAAGTATCATCACCACAATTACTTGGCTCTATCTGGCTAATAATGAATAAAAATGGGGGATATAAACAAACAGGTGTGGGCTTATAGGAAATATTATGAGAAGCCTTAACCCCCTCGTTGGAACATCTTGCATCAGTTCTAGAACTAGCAGTGGTGGTGTCCGAGGTCTGAGTAGGTTCAGGAGACCATTGCCCCCAGGGGCGAGACATGCTCCATGTAAATTGATGAACTCCATGTTTTCCTCCACTTTTGAAAGTTGTTTAAGGTTCTTAAAATATTTTTTCCCTTTTTTTTTTTAAATTTTTCCTCAATTACACTTTATTCATTCTGCATCCCCCCGTAAGCCCCTCCCTCCTCCCCTCCCAGTCCCACCCTCCCTCCTCCCTCTGCATGCATGACACTCCCCAAGTCCACTGATAGGGGAGGTTCTCCTCTCCTTTCTGATCTTAGTCTGTCAGTTCACATCAAAAGTGGCTGCATTGTCCTCTACTGTGGCCTGGTAAGGCTGCTCCCCCCCAGAGGGAGGTGATCAAAGAGCAGGCCAATCAGATTATGTCAGAGGCAGTCCCTCTTCACATTATTATGTAACCCAATTGGACTCTGAACTGCCCTGGGCTACATCTGTGCAAGGGTTCTAGGCTATCTCCAAGAATAGACCTTAGTTGGAGTATGAGTATCTGGGAGGTTCCCTGTGTTCAAATTTTCTTGTTCTGTTGCTCTCCTTGTGGAGACCCTGTCCTCTCCAGCTCTTACTATTTCCCAGTTCTTACATAAAATTCCATTCACTCTGCCCAACAGTTGCCCATCAGGCTTAGCATCTGCTTTGATAGTCTGTAGGGCAGAGGCTTTCAGAGGCCCTCTGTGGTAGGTTCCTAGGTTGTTTCCTGTTTTCTTCTTCTTCTGATGTCCATCTTCTTTGCCTTACCGGATGGGGATTGGACATTTTAGTTAGGGTCCTCTCTCTTGCTTAGTTTCTTTAGATGCACAGGTTTTAGTGGGTTTGTCCTATGTTGTATGTCTATATGAGTGAGTATATACCATGTGTGTCTTTTTGCTTCTGGGACAACTCACTCAGGATGATCCTTTCCAGATCCCACCACTTACCTGCAAATTTCTTGATTTCCTTATTTTTCATTGCTGAGTAATATTCCATTGTGTAGATGTACCACAATTTCTGCATCCATTCTTCAGTTGAGGGGCATCTGGGTTGTTTCCAGCTTCTGGCTATTACAAATAAAGCTGCTACAAACATGGTTGAGCAAATGTCCTTTTTGTGTACTTGAGCCTCTTTTGGATATATGCTCAGGAGTGGTATGGCTGGATCTTGAGGAAGCGCTATTCCTAGTTGTCTGAGAAAGCGCCAGATTGATTTCCAGAGTGGTTGTACAAGTTTACATTCCCACCAGCAGTGGAGAAGGGTTCCCCTTTCTCCACAACCTCTCCAGCATGTGTTGTCACTTGAGTTTTTGATCTTGGCCATTCTCATGGGTGTAAGGTGAAATCTCAGGGTTGTTTTGATTTGCATTTCCCTAATGGCTAGTTAGGTTGAGCATTTCTTTAAGTGCTTCTCTGCCATTCGGTATTCCTTTACAGAGAATTCTCTGTTTAGCTCTGTTCCCCATTTTTTAAGTGGATTACTTGCTTTGCTGCTTTTCAGCTTCTTTAGTTCTTTATATATATTGGATATGAGTCCTCTGTCAGATAAAGGGTTGGTGAAGATTCTTTCCCAATCTGTAGGCAGTCGCTTTGTTTTGATGACGGTGTCCTTTTCTTTGCAGAAGCTCTTCAGTTTCATGAGGTCCCATTTATGGATTGTTGCTCTTAGAGCCTGTGCTGTTGGTGTTCTGTTCAGGAAGTTTTCTCCTGTACCAATGAGTTCTAGGGTATTTCCCACTTTTTTTTTCAAGCCGATTTAATGTGTCTGGTTTTATGTTGAGGTCTTTGATCCACTTGGACTTCAGTTTTGTGCAGGGTGATAAGTATGGATCTATTTTCATTTTTCTACATGTAGACATCCAGTTGGACCAGCACCATTTGTTGAAGATGCTATCTTTTTTTCCATTGAATGGTTTTGGCGTCTTTGTCAAAGATCAGGTGTCCGTAAGTGTGTGGTTTATTCCTGGGTCCTCTGTTCGGTTCCTTTGATCCACCATTCTGTTTCTATGCCAGTACCATGCAGTTTTTAAAACTGTTGCTCTATAGTACAGCTTAAGATCAGGAATGGAGATACCTCCAGAAGATCTTTTATTGTAGAGGATTGTTTTAGCAATTCTGGGTTTCTTGTTATTCCATATGAAGTTGAGAATTTTTCTTTCCAGGTCTGTAAAGAATTGTGTTGGTAATTTGGTGGGCATTGCATTGAATTTGTAGATTGCTTTTGGTAAGATGTCCATTTTTACTATGTTAATCTTGCCAAGCCATGAGCATGGAAGATCTTTCCATCTTCTCATATCTTCTTCTAATTCTTTCTTCAGAGATTTGAAATTTTTTTCATACAAGTCTTTGACTTCCTTGGTTAGGGTTACTCCGAGGTACCTTTTGTCATTTGTGGCTATTGTGAAGGGTGTTGTTTCCCTAATTTCTTTCTCAGCACTTTTGTCTTTTGTATACAGGAGGGCTACTGATTTTTTTGAGTTAATTTTGTATCCGGCCACTTTGCTGAAGGTGTTTATCAGCTGTAGGAGTTCCCTGGTAGAGTTTTTGGGGTCACTCACATATACTATCATATCATCTGCAAATAGTGATAATTTGACTTCTTCCTTTCCAATTTGTATCCCCTTGATCTCCTTCAACTGTCTTATTGCTCTAACAGGGACTTCCAGCACTATGTTGAAGAGATATGGAGAGTGAGCAGCCTTGTCTTGTCCCTGATTTTAGTGGGATTGCTTTAAGTTTCTCTCCGTTCAGTTTGATGTTGTCTATAGGCTTGTTGTATATCGCCTTTACTATGTTTAGATATGTGCCTTGTATCCCTGATCTCTCCAATACTTTAAACATGAATGGATGTTGGATTTTGTCAAATGCTTTTTCAGCATCTAGGGAGATTATCATGTGGTTTTGTTCTTTCAGTTTGTTAATATGGTGGATCACATTGATGGATTTCCGTATATTGAACCACCCCTGCATACCTGGGATGAAGCCTACTTGGTCATGGCGGATAATATCTTTGATGTGTTCTTGGATTCGGTTTGCGAGTATTTTATTAAGTATTTTTGCATCAATGTTCATAAGGGAGATTGGCCTGAAATTCTCTTTCTTTGTTGAGTCTTTGTGAGGTTTAGGTACCAACGTGACTGTGGCTTCATAGAATGAGTTTGGTAATGTTCCTTCTGTTTCTATTTTGTGGAATAGTTTGAAGAGAATTGGTGTTAGCTCTTCTTTGAAGGTCTGGTAGAATTCTGCACTGAAGCCATGTGGTCCTGGGCTTTTTTTGGATGGGAGACTTTTGATGACCACTTCTATTTCTTTGGGGGATATAGGTCTATTTAGTTGATTTACCTGGGCCTGATTCAGCTTTGGTAAGTCAAATCGATCAAGAAAATTGTCCATTTCATTTAGATTTTCAAATTTTGTGGCATATAGACTTTTGAAGTAAGTCCTAATGATTGTTTGGATTTCCTCAGTGTCTGTAGTTATGTCCCCCTTTTCATTTCTGATTTTGTTGATTTGGGTGGTGTCTCTCTGCCTTTTAGTTAGCTTGGCTGAGGGTTTGTCGATCTTGTTGATTTTCTCAAAGAACCAGCTCTTGGTTTCATTGATTCTTTGAATAGTTTTATTTGTTTCTAATTGATTGATTTCAGCCCTGAGTTTGATTATTTCCAGCCGTCTACTCCTTCTTGGTGTGTCTGCTTCTTGTTTTTCTAGGGTTTTTAAGTGAGCCATTAAGATGCTTGAATGAGCTGTCTCGAATTTCTTCTTGAAGGCACTTAGTGCTGTGAACTTTCCTCTTAGCACTGCTTTCATTGTGTCCCACAAGTTTGGGTAGGTTGTGTCTTCATTTTCATTGATTTCTAGAAAGACTTTAATTTCTTTCTTTATTTCTTCCCTGACCCAGCTGTCACAAGTTGTTCAGTTTCCATGTGTGTGTAGGCTTTTTGCTATTTCTGTTATTGTTGAGGTCCAGCTTTATTCCATGGTGATCAGACAAGATACAAGGGATTATTTCAATCTTCTTGTATCTGTTGAGGCTTGCTTTGTGACCCACTATATGGTCTATTTTGGAGAAGGTTCCATGAGGTGCTGAGAAGAAGGTAAATTCTTTTGTGTTTGGGTGTAAAGTTCTGTAAATGTCTGTTAGGTCCATTTGATTCATGACCTCTGTCAGAGACATTGTTTTTTTGTTTAATTTCTGTTTTGTTGACCTGTCCTTTGTTGAGAGTGGGGTGTTGAAGTCTCCCACTATTAATGTGTGGGGATCTATATGTGCTTTAAATTTTATCAATGTTTCTTTCACAAATGTGGGTGCCCTTGTATTTGGAGCATAGATGTTCAGGATTGTGATGTCTTCCTGGTGGAATTTTCCCTTGATGAGTATGAAGTGTCCTTCCCCATCTCTTTTTATTAATTTTGGTTGAAAGTCTATTTTATCAGATATTAGAATGGCTACTCCTGCTTGCTTCTTGGGTCTGTTTGCTTGGAAAGTCGTCTTCCATCCCTTTACCCTCAGGTAATGTCTAGCTTTGTGTCTTAGGTGTGTTTCTTGTATGCAACAGATTGCTGGGTTTAGTTTACGTATCCATTCTGTTAATCTGTGTCTTTTTATTGGAGAGTTGAGTCCATTGATGTTGAGAGAGATTAATGACCAGTGGCTGTTAGATCCCTTGATTTTGATATTGGCTGTGGTCATCAGGTTGTGTGCTTGGTTGCTTTTTGTTTTACTGAAGTGAGGTTATTTATTTCCTGTGTTTTCTTGAATGTAGCTAGTTTTCCTGGGTTGTATTTTCCCTTCTAGTGTCTTCTGTAATGCTGGATTTGTTTGTAGGTATTGTTGAAATTTGTTTTTGTCATTGAATATCTTGTTTTCTCCATCTATGAGGACTGAGAGTTTTGCGGGGTATAGTAGCCTGGGCTGACATCTGTGTTCTCTTAGGGTCTGCATGATATCCATCCAGGCCCTTCTGGCTTTCATAGTCTCTGTTGAAAAGTCAGGTGTGATTCTAGTGGGTTTGCCATTATATGTTACTTGGCCCTTTTCCCTTGCAGCTTTTAGTATTTTTTCTTTGTAATGTATACTTACTGTTTTGATTATTATGTGGTGGGAGGATTTTCTTTTCTGGTCAAATTTGTTATGTGTTCTGTAGGCCTCATGTATTCTAATTGGCCTCTCCTTTAGCTTGGGGAAATTTTCTTCAATGATTTTGTTGAAAATATTTTCTGGGCCTTGGAGAAGGGAGTCTTCTTTTTCCTCTATACTTATTATTCTTAGGTTTTGTCTTTTCATATTGTCTTGGATTTCTTGAACGGTCTGTGTCAGGAATTTTTCGGATTTAACATTTTCTTTGACAGATACATCCATTTCTTCCATTGTATCTTCTACACCTGAGATTCTTTCTTCCATCTCTTATAGTCTGTTGGTTATGCTTACCTCTGTAGTTCCTGTTTTCTTCCCTAGATTCTTCCTTTCCATTATTTCTTCCATTTGTGTTTTCTTTAATTTTTCCAATTCTATCTTCAGGTCTTGAGTTGTTTTGTTTACTTCCTTCACCTGTCTGATTGTACTTTCCTGTTTTTCTTTTAGTTCCTTCAACTCTGTTTCTTTTATTTCATTTAGTGCTTTAAGCATTTCCTTTCTAAGGGCCATAAACTGTTTGGCTGCAGCTTCCTCTATTTCTTTACGGATGGCAATATTCTGTTTGAGTTTATCTTCCTCTATGTCTTTACGTATCTTGTTTGTTTCCTCTGTTATCATCTTCATGAGCATAGTTGTTAGGTCATCTTCTTGGATTTCAGTTATGCTGGGGTGTCCAAGGCTACTTGCCCCTGGGTAACTGGGTTCTAGAGATGCCATATTGCTCTGTCTTTTGTTGCTTGAGCTTTTACGCTGGCCTCTACCCATTGTGCTATCTTAGGTGTTTGGGGTTATTTTCTGGTGGTTCCTGGGGATCCTGTTGTGGAGAGAATCCCCTTTGCAGAGAGCTGGTTTTTCCTGAAGAATGTCTTCTCAGCTTTTTGGGTATAGTCCCTGGATGGCTGGTGTTTTTTCAGGAGTTGCTCACCTCAGGGATATAGACCTGAGTGTTAACTGTGGTCTTTGTTAGTCGAGAGGGTTCTCCTCTCACCCAGGGAAGTCCTGAGGGCAGCTTCCCTGTTTCTGGGTTTCTTGTAAATTTAATGATCAGCTGCTGTGATCCAGTTGGACATCAGGCGCGCATAAACTGTTTGTGCCTGTGTCTGGAGCCCAGCTGAGTGCTGGCGCCTCAGCCCCACTGGTCTGCTAGACTTTTTCTAGGGAAGGATTGGGTGATTTAGGTCAGTACAGTTTCCTTCCTTCCCTGTGGATTCTCTGGAGACACAGACTCCCAGTGTCTTTTTTTACCCTGGTGCTCACAGCTCAGTGTCCGCCAGCTGGCTTGCCGCAGAAGCTGCCTGTGCCTGGAGCACAGCTGAGTGATGGCGGATCAGTCTCCGCCAGGTGCGCAGAAACTGCCTGTGTCTGCCTTTGCGGCCTTTGGGAGCCTTGGTGCCTCCCTAAGCTGGATAATTTTCCGGGGACCTTTTCAGACTGGGGGTGTCTGCTGAGTGCTCTGAGATCAGACCAGCCGTTTCCCTCCCTGTGTGTTTGCACCGGACAGTGAAACTCATTCGTTGGTGCCATGGTGCCCACAGTTCTATCTCAGGCGGCGAATCAGGCACGCAGGCAGGCAGGGCTCTGTGCTGGAGCCTGGATCCCCGGCTCTGGCTCCGGGCTGGGTCCTGGCGTGCCCGTGGAACCCGAGTCTTTTCCAGGGGATGTCTGGGTGACCTAAGGCCTTTCCCAGTCGTTTCCTGTACCCTGGGGTTATCTCTAGACTGAAAATTCCAGTCTCTGATAGTGTGGTGAGCATGGTTCAGAATGAGAGTCCTCCCGGCGCCGCCATCTTGCCCCTCCCAGAAAGTATTCTTAATCACTGATCCATCTCTCCAGCTCTATATATTTGTTCTAATGCCAACTTGTTTTTTTATTAATATGCCTCTTTAGTATGTCTTAAATTGCATAGTATAATAATTCCAGCTTTGTCAGTTTTGGTGCAGATTTGATTTGGCAGATTGATGACTTTTGTATCCCAACATAAAGCTGAGGATTTTTTTTCTAGTGCCGTAAAAAACAAAACAAAACCCTGTAATTTTATTAAGCATTGCATAAAACTCATTTTTGGTAATATAGACATTTTAATAATCAAATTTTAAACATAACTTACCTAAGGAAAACAACTTTTAAGAACAAAGAATTATCCTATATATGATTTCTTAAGTTTCCATTCATCATGGGTGAGAAGGAATGACAAGGCAAAGCATTTCCCCTAATGGTAGCCAAGAAAGGGGGGGGGGAGTGTCCATGCTAAGCAGATCTCTCCATTCCCCTCTTCTCTGCCATCTAGGCTCTATGCTGATAGAGCTTTATGGTAGTTTCCCCTCCTAATCACCTGTGCAAATGTCATCAGACACCGGGGTGCGCTTTACTAATCTAGACACTTCTCAGTCCAAAAAATTGTTGACAAAGTCAGCATCACAGGAGGACTTCTCAATTTTCTGTGATTTCTTGAGCTTCTCACAGCAGGGGCTTTGTAACATGCATTGTGTCCGCCTTCCACTCTCCTGCTTAAACTTACTCCCAGTTCTTCTCTGGTTGGCTTTCTTAATTGTAGCTATTGTGAATAGAATTGCTTTAGGGAGCTTCTTCAAGTTTTTATTTTTAAAATCCATTATAAAAAAAATCTGCCAATTTTATGTATTGATTTTGCATCATTCTATAATTTTATTGCTTTTACTAGTCTCTTTTAATAGTCTTTTGGTAGAGAGTTTAGAATGAGTTTTTATTCATGTCCAACAGTAGTGCATTATTTTTGTTAGTAAATTTGATTCGTTTTTAGTATAAGTTGTATGTTGGGAGACTTGCATAGTGGCTTTAAACCACTGGGATCAGAGACTTAGAAACATTATAAACAAATAGCCCTTTAAAAGAAAAAAAATCTGAGCATATTTTGCATCCTCCCCCCCAAGGTTTTAGAAGTGTGTTCAATTGTATTGGGTATTGTTAGATACATGCATGTGAATGAGAAATGAATATTAATATAAGTATCAATTTATGCATCATATCCTGTTGAACTCTTTAGTTAGTCAAAATTAATTTAAATTTATTTTATTTTTACTAATCAGAACAATGATGTTGATACTTAGTAGCAATGATAGTGGCTTTCTTATTTCTTTAAAAAGTTGTAGCATATCTAAAGAGCTTGTAAATGTAATTTTTTTTCAATAATGAATTTATTCACTTTATACCTTCCCTCCTCACTTCCCAGACCTTCCTTCTCTCCTCTCCTCCCTCTTCCTATGCTCCCTTCCCTTTTTTCTCAGAGAAAGGGAGCCCTCCCATGAGTTCAACCCACCTTGGTTTTATCAAGTAGGGCTGACTGTATCTTCTATTGAGGCTAGACAAGGCTGTCCAGTAAGGGGGAAAGGATCCAAAGGCAGGCATCAAAGTCAGAGGCAGCCCCTGCTCCTGATGTTAGATGCCCCACAGGAGAACCATGGTTTGCATCTGTTACATATGGGGTGGGGCTTAGGTCCATCCGACAGCCACTCTGGTTGGTGGTTCATTCTTTGTGAGTCCCCCGTGCATCCAGGGTAGTTGATTCTGTGGGTTTTTTTATGGTGTCCTTGACCCCTCTTGCTCCTACAGTCCTTCCTTCCCTTTCATCCACAGGATTCCCAGAGCTCTGCCTAATGTTTGGCTGTGGGTCTTTGCATCTGCTTCTATCAGCTGCTGGATGAAGCCACTCAGATGACTGTTATGCTAGCCGCCTGTCTGCAAGAATAGCAAAATATTATTAATAGTGTCAGTGTTGCTCTCTCTCTCTCTCTCTCTCTCTCTCTCTCTCGGCATGAGACTCAGGTTGGGCCATTCATTGGTTGCCTGGGTCTAAGGCTTTGTGTGTGGGTTGGCATCCCTATTTCACCACTACAAGAGGTGACCACTTCAGGCTCATGTCCCCCACTGCTAGGAGTCCCAGCTGAGGTCACCACCACCACAGACTGCCAGGAGCCTTCTCCTTCCCAGAGACAGGTCCTCCTGCCCACCGATTTTCATTCCCTCTCCCTGCTCTACCCCGCTTCCTCCATACCTGATACTTACCCATTTCCCTCCCCACTCTCTTTTCTACCCAGTTTCCTCTCTGCATCTACCTCAGATGTCTATTTTATTTCCTCTTCTGAGTGAGTTTCAAGCCTCCTCCTTAGAGCCCTCCTTGGCTTCTTTGGATCTGTGGAGTATAGGACGGTTATCCTGTACTTTGTGGCTAATATTCACTTATAAGTAAGTATGTACCATGCTTGTCTTATTGGGTATGGGTTACCTCACTCAGGATGATACTTTCTATTTCTTTCCATTTGCCAGTAAATTGCATGATGCCTGCAAATTTCATGATTTCCATGTTTTTAAAAGCTGAGTAGTATTCCATTGTGTAAATGTACCATAATTTCTGTATCCATTTTTTTGGTTAAGGGACATCTAGGTTGTTAGCAGATTCTGGCTATTACAAATAAGGCTGCTATGAACATAGCTGAGCAAATGTCCTTGTGGTATGTTGGAGCCTGTTTTGTGTATACGTCCAGGAGTTTTATAGCTGGGTCTTGAGATAGAACCATTGCCAGTTTTCTCAAAAAGCATCTGATTAATTTCCAAAGTGGTTGTACAATTTTACACTCCCATAAGCAATGGATGAGTGTTGCTCTTGATCCACATCCTCTCCAGTATGTGCGTTCACTTGAGTTTTTGATCTTAGCCACTCTGATGGGTGGAAGATTGAATCTCAAGAGTTGTTTTGATTTGCATTTTCCCTGATGACAATGAAGAGTTCTTTAAGTGCTTCTCAGCCATTAGAGATTTTTCTTTTGAGAATTCTCCGTTTAGCTCTTTACGGAGCTAAATTGGGTTTTTTGGTTTGCTGGTGTTTAATTAAATTCTTTATATATTTTGGGCATTAGCCCTCTGCCAGATGTAGGGTTGGTGAAAATCTTTTCCAATTCTGTATACTGCTGTTGTCTTTTCTATTAAATGTGACCTTTGCATTACAAAGGCTTCTCAGTTTCATGAGGTCCTATTTATTAATTGTTGCTCTTAGTGCCTGAGCTGTTGATCTGTATAGGAAGTTGTTTTCTGTACCAATGCCTTCAAGGCTCTTCCCCACTTTCTCTTGTGATATATTTAGTCTATCCGGTTTTATGTTGAGGTCTTTGATCTATTTGGACTTGAGTTTTGTGTAGGGTGATAAACATGGATCTATTTGCATTCTTTGACATGCAAACTTCCAGTTAGACCACAACCATTTGTTGAAGATGCTTTCTTTTATTCCATTGTATGGTTTTTGCTTCTTTGCCAAAAATCAAGTATCTGTAGGTGTGTGGGTTTATTTTGGGGTCTTTTGTTCGATTCCATTATTATTACTATTGCTCTATAGTACAGCTTGAAATTAGGAATGGTCATATTTCCAGAAGTTTTGGGTTGTTTTGTTTTGTTTTAATTTTTATTGTACAGGATTGTTTTAACTATTCTGGGTTTTTTGTTTTTCCATGTGAAGTTAAGAATTCTTCTTTTAATGTTTATAAAGAACTGTTTTAGAATTTTGATGGGAATTTCAGTGAATCTGTAGATTGCTTTTGGTAAGATGGACATTTTTACATTGTTAAACCTACTGATCCATGAGCATTGAAGATCTTTCCACATTCTAATATCTTCTTCAATTTTTTCTACCGAGAGTTGAAGTTCTTGTCATACAGGTCCTTCACTTGCTTGATTAGATTTCCACCAGATTATTTTATATTTGTGGCTATTGTAAAGAGTGTTGTTCCCCTACTGTCTTTATCAGCCCATCTAGCGTTTGTATAAAGGAAGGGCTGCTGAATAATATTATTTTTTTTGGTAGTTAATTTTGTATCTGTCCACTTTGCTGAGGGAGTTTAAGAGCTATAAGAGTTCTCTGGTAGAACTTTTGGGGTTACTTATATATACTGTCATATCATCTGTGAATAGTGATACTTTTACTTCTTTTTTTTTTTTTTAATTTATATCTCCTTGATCTTTAGTTGTATTTTTGCTCTAGCTAGAACTTCAAGTACTATATTGAAGAGATAGAGAGAAAACGGGCAGCTTGTCTTGTGCCTGCTTTTAGTAGAATTGATTCAAGTCTCACTCCATTTAATTTGATGTTGGCTGTTGTCTTGCTGCATATTGCCGTTATTGTATTTGGGTATGTGCCTTGTATACCTGATCTCTCCAAGTCCTTAAACATGCACCGGTTTTGGAATTTGACACAGGCTTTTCAGCATGTAATGAGGTGATCAAGTGGTATTTTTTTCTTTCAGTTTGTTTATATGATAGATTACATTGATGGATTTTTGTATATTGAACCTTCCTTGCATTCCTGGGATGAAGCATACTTAATCATGGAGGATGATGTTTTTTATTTGTTCTTGGTTTCAGTTTGCGAATATTTTATTGAGAATTTTTGCATCAATAAGGGAAATTGGTCTGAAATTCTCTTTCTTTGTTGAGTCTTTGTGTTCCTATTTTTCTCCCTGAATTTTCTATCTCTGGGATCCCTTCAGTTTGTTTTCTTCTCATTTTCAGCTTTTAAAACGTTTTATTCCTTTCCTTCACCTGTTTGATTGTAATTTCCTATATTAATTTAAGGAATTTTTTTCATTTCCTTTTAAAAGGCCTTTATCATCTTAAGATTGGATTTAAGATTATTTTCTTGTGCTTCAGCTGTTTTAGAATATCCTGGGCTTCCTATAGTAAGATAGCTTGGTTCTGCTAGTGACATACTTCCCTAGCTCTTGTTACTTGTATTCTTTTTTTTTATTATTATTTTTATTTTTATTTTTAGTATTAGTTACATTTTATTAACTCTGTATCCCAGCTTTATCCCACTCCCTCATTCCCTCCCAATCCCACCCTTCCTCCCTCCTCTCCTCCCTCCCCCTTTCCAAGTCCACTGCTTATATTCTTTTGCTGGGCTTTTGCCACCTTTTTGTCCTTGGTGTTGGCTGGCCTCAGGTAATACAGGTAGAGCTATAGGTCAGGAAACCCATCGCTGGGGAGCAGATGTGTTTTGGAAGGAGCAGTGGCCCGGGGATCGGGTGGCCGGTCTTACGATGACAGCAGGCCCCTAGGGATGCAGGCATAGCTGTGAGCATGGAGATGAAGTGCCCAGGGGACAAGACATAGCTTACTGTGCTGGGCTTGCTCAGGGGAACCCAGCAGGCAGGCGTCTGAGGCATAAGGGGTCTCATCTGTCTGTCCGTGGGCCAGAATGTCTCCAGGAATGCAGGCTGAACTGTGGGCCTGCAGTGGAGTGGAGTGTAGATTTTAGTCTTGCTGCAGACCTGGTTAGTCAGAATGGGTATTAGCAAGTAGCAACAGCAGTCCTATTTTTTGTTGATTGGTTGGCTGGCTGCCTCTCTTTGTCCTATTTTTTGTTGTTTTTGTGGTTGCTCTAACAGACACGGACAGGCAGGTGAGTTTGAAGCATTTAAAATGTGAAATCCATTCCATTAGTAAATCTAAGTTTTTCACACTCATATACATACACATACACTCTGGCCTTTGATGGAAGGAGTTAAATAATTTATTTAAAATCACACTGCTACTTAGTAATATTCTGAAGATTATTTTTAAATCTTTTTCAAATATGTCTTGTCTTTGAGTACATTGAGACAGTTTTGGTTATTTAAGAGTTCTCAATTGTTTTCTAATTATTTCTGCCTGAGCTTTCACTCTCTTACTGATTTTAATGATTTTATGTGAATCACTTTTTTTTTTTGACAAGTCGGAAAGCAAGTCTAAGATTCAGATTCATAAATATCCTGCTTTAGGACAGAACAGTTCCCTCTGACAGTTTAAAAACACTGGAGAAGCCACACGTAACCAAACCTCCGGCAGAATACAGGGAATCGGGGGAGTTAATACGACCTGGAGAGGACAGGGGTTCCACAAGGACCAAATATATCTGGGCACAGGGGTCTTTTAATGAGACTGTTTCTCCAAACAAGGACCAAGTATGGATGCAACTTAGAGCCCCTGCTCAGATGTAGCCCTTGGTAGCTCAGTATCCAAGTGGGTACCCTAATAAGGGGAACAGGGTTTGTTTCTGACATGAACTCGATGGCGGGCTCTTTGACATCCCCTCCTCCCCCCTCCCGGTCCCAGGGAGGAGCAGCCTTGCTAGGCCACAGAGGAGGACTTTACAGCCAGTCCTGAAGACACCAGCTAACCAGTATCAGATGTAAGGGGCGGAGGTTCTCCCTTATCAGTGGACTTGGAAAGGGGCAGGGAGGAGATGAGGGTGGGAGGGTGGGATTGGGAGGGAAAGAGGGAGTAGGATACAGCAGGGATACAAAGTTAGTAAACTGTAACTAATATTAAAAAAATAAAAATAAAAAATAAAAAAAGAAAGAAAGTAAAAAAAAAATACATTGGAGAGATGGCTCACACGTTTCTTTCTTTCTTTTTTTTTTTTCTGCTTTTATATATAAATTCCATTCCCAGCACCTAAGCTGGATGGATACAACCATCTATACCTACAGCACTGGAGGATCCCTGCACACAGTGGCATACACACAGACACATAGAAGAAAAAGGAACTGGATTAGCTGAAAACAAATGAGTAAAATATTTCAAAATTTATAACCTAATCTCAATTTTCAGTATGAATACTCTGACAGGCAGTGTTTGGTTAATACGTTAATGGATTTGAGTCTTCTAATTTTAGTTTCATGACACATGGCTGTGTCGCTACTTCTGTTATGCCAGTATATATTTAGGGCTAATTTGGAGTTATTTCTGACAGATGAACCAATGCTATCCTCCCTGATCATTTGAATTTTCAAGCATGTCCATTTAAATTAATCAAAGTCAAAATAAAAAAATTAGATATGTTTATAGAGACCCAATATCTGGTAATGACTTCTGTTGAATCCTCTAGACAAAAAACCAAAACAAAATGAAAAATAAATGCATGTAAGAAAAAGAGTTGCTAAACAAGAAATGATGGATTCATTAATGGAAAAAATTATAACTTGAAATAGTAACCATTATTTTTCTTTGTTGCAGTAAAATATATATATATATAAGTTGATAAGTCATACCAAAATTACTAGTAATGCTTTGTCATATTTTATTTTGGTATGCTTTACATTATGTTACTTGTTATAATAGAGCATTTCAATTGTGGAGAATGAAAATGTCATATAAAATGCTGGCTCATAACAACAGCCATCTTGAGATTATACTAGTTAAATAAAATATCTTTAAATATTTCTGATAGTTTATATGCATAGGTACATGAAGATGAACTTTATATTTTTAACAACTGATGGATTCATGTTAATTCTTTCATGTTAACTCAAAATGCTGATTTTGTTTTTTCTGAACTCATTGGGAAAGGTTTTTCTTCACCCTTCTAAGGGATTTTGATTTACTCTAGAATTGTGTTGATCTTTTCTTTGAATTTACCCTGAAATACATACTAACTGTTAAATGTTTCTATCAGTTCAATTTTTTTGAATGATTGTCAGATTTTTCTCCATGTGAATATTAATGAGCACCACATACTGTCTTTATTGGTTTTTACTACTGTCTCATTTCATTACTAAAGCATGCAAGGTAATCAATTTAAAAGAGGAAAGGTTTATGTTGGCTTGTGATTTCACTATATATTTCATGGGCATGATTGTTTCTGTGTCTTTGGTCTGTGTTTGGTAAAAATGGTTATTTCTGATGCTGTGGTAAGGCAGAACTGGGGATTGGATGATAAATCAAAAGTGTTCATCTTATGTTGGCTTGAAAGCAAAAAGAAAAACATGATCAGAGTTCTGCTTTCTTCTGGAGCGTATGCCCTGTGATCTAACAGCCTCACTGGGCACACATCTCACTTGCTATTGCTGCAGATTGATCCCTTAACTCTTAGGCCTTTGGGGAATGTTTAAGGTCATAACTATAGCACTTCTACTACAGGCCCCTAAGGCTCTTACCCACATCACCATGCAAAATGTGTTCTCTAGTCTACACTAATCTAATGTTTAACCATGTCAGCAATGTTCAGAAGATCATGTCCACATTCTCCTTATACTTGCAAGCAGTCTCAGCTGTGCATACTTGTAAAGATAAAAACAGTAAGTTATAGCTCTAGAATATAATCATAAACATTCCCATTATGAAAGGCAAATAATGGAAAAAATATAGGGGATGAGACTATGATACAAATCATACCAACTTTTTATATAGACTGATCTTAATTTTATATGGTGTGAGTATAAACATAATAAATGATGTTTTCAAGAGAAAAATGTACAAGCTACACTCCAAGTTTCATAGAATACATTTCTTAGCATGTAAATAAGTGTGCAGGTCTTCAATGAATAAGTCATGTTGTTCAATTTTAACTTGCCTTTATCCTGTGTTTTTTAAATAGATGTTGCTATATTCAAAAATTAGAGATTTCCTTTTGAAACTTTAATAATTATTTTATATGATGATATATAGACTAGTAATAAATTTTATTATAAAGAACTGAAATGTTAATTAACTTGTTTTTCATCATTTTAGGTGATGGTATTTGTACATGCGCGCAATGCCACTGTAAGGACAGCAATGTCTCTAATAGAGAGAGCAAAAAATAGTGGCCAGATTTCCTGCTTTCTACCTACCCAAGGACCAGAGTATGGACATGCCTTGAAACAGGTGATGTACTGGTGACTGGAGAACACAAAAACAAATCAATGCACATGATATTCGTGGTACATAGGTTTCAATAGAGCATCTGTAGTTGCAGATTCTAAGAAGTTAATTTTACAGATCTATTAACTTTTGTGACTTAATATTTTTAAATGTTTTAAAGTTAACATATTTTCTTGGTTAGGATTTCTATTGCATGATGAAACACCATGAACAAGAGCAAGCTAGAGAGGAAAGGGTTTACTCAGCCTATACTTCTACACATTGCTGATCATCACCAAAGGAGGTCAGAACAGGAACTCCAAACAGTGCACAGTCCTGGAGGCGGCAGCTGATGTAGAGGACATGGAGGGGTGCTGCTTACTGTCTTGTTTCCCCACGGCTTGTTCAGCCTGCTTTCTTAGAGAACCCAGGACCACCAGCCCAAGGATGGAACCCAAATGAGCTACGCCTCCCTCATCAATCACTGATTAAGAAAATGCCTTACAGCCAGATTTTTTTAATTTATTACAATTTATTCAGTTTGTATTCCCACTGCAGCCCCCTCCCTAATGGCCTCCGGCCCCACCCATACTTTCCCTCTTCTCCGTATGCCTAGTCCCTGATAGGTGAGGACCTCCTCTCCTTCTATCTGACCTTGGAAACTGAGCAGCCAATGGGCTTCGTTTGAACAGGGGATCTAGGTCCTCTCCATGCATGGTCCTTGGTTGGAGTATCTGTCTCTGCAGGATGCCCTGGGCCCAGGTATTTTGGATCTGTTGTTCTCCTTGTGGAGTTCCTGTCCCCTCCAGGTCTTTCTATCTCCCTCTTCTTCCATATTTTATCCTGCACTACGCCCAAGTTTGGCTATGAATCTCAGTATCTCCTTCAATACCCTGGTGGGTAGAATCTTTCAGAGGTCCGGATCTTAAGGAGACATTTTCTCAATTAAGATTCCCTCCATTCATATAACTTTGGTTTGTGTATTGATGCAAGATTAGCCAGCACACATAAAAAGGAAAGCGTTTTATTGGGATATTTTTATACACATAAATAACTTGTTCTTATTCATCCCCTTTTAACTAATTTTTGTTTCTTTCGTTGGTTACTTGTATTTGTTGGTTTGTTTGTTTGTCTGTTTGAGATAGGATCTCAGTTATTTTCTAAAGGGTGTGAATGAATCGTATATTCACTTACCACTTCTGTGGATAGCTATAACTGAAGGATTATTTCTACCTTTTAAATATAGCTAAGATATAAACTATGTTAACATCTAATGAATTTATTATTATTTTAAAATTTGATAACTTTCTCAGTTTGAGCTTCTAAAAATATTGCCAACTATAACCTAACTAAAGAAAAGGTCTTTAAGAATGTAAAGGGATCCTGACAACAATATCTGCTGTGCTTTGTACATACAAAGGACTTTCAAACAGTCTGTCACCCACATCCTTGTGAAGAAGGCAAAGCCTCAGGCTTCCAGATCACCATCTCCAAGTCACCCAGATTCTTGGGTGATTATGTCTCCATTATAATATAAAAGGCGCTGCCTCAAGTAGTTTCAATAACAACAGTATCTTACGATTTTTTTATTAGCAGATTTTACTACCAGTTTTGATGAAGATTAGGCAACTATGGCCTTGTGGTCAGATATGTACCTGATTCTTCAACATTTTTTTAGAGCTACAGGAGATGGGTACTTATAATAGAGACGACCAAGTACTTTAGTTTCTTAGCCAGAAATCTCTCCTAACTTGAACTTAAACCTATGAAAATAAGGTTTCTATTGGCATAATTACTTCCAAATGTATTTTCAATAAGCTTTAACAGACTGTTTGCTTAATAGCTATAAGCGTACATATTTGATTTTATGTGTTTTTATATGCCTTAGTATATAATCTTGGGTTCTCTAGAGGAACAGAATTGATAGATTGAAAAAATAGAGAGAGAGAGAAAAAATAGAATTTATTATAGTGGCTTGCTGAACTGATAGAATGAATCATTATATGTATGGAAAGGGCATTTATTACAGTGGTTTACAGGCTGTGGTCCAGCTAATCCAACAATGGCTGTCTGCCAACAGACAGTCCAAGAATCCGGTAGTTGATGCTTGTGGAGGCTGGATGTCTTAACTGGTCTTCAGTATACACTGGATTCCCAGAAAAGTAGATGTTAATGGCAGTGAAGGAATGAATGGACTTGCTAGAGAGGCGAGAGCAAGAACAAGCAGCAAAGAGCCAGCTTCCTTCTTCCATGACCGTTATATAGACTGACAGTTGAAGGTATATTGAGATTAAAGGTGTAGATATCTTTCTGTCTTAAAGATCTGGATTAGAAGTGGGCCTTCCACTTCAAATGTTTTAATTCAGAAAAATTCCTCACAAGTGTACCCAGCAACTTGGATATTTGTTAATTCCAGATGGTAGTCATGTTGCCAACCAAGAACAGTTATGTTCACTTAGTGAACATATTTCACATGTACTGCCTGGGTGAACATATTTCAGAAGTACTGCTTTAATCAAGGATATTTTGCCATTCTGACCACACTGTGGATTTCAGCATTGTCTTTTAAAGTTTTAAATTCCAAGCCCAATTACCTGCACTTGTTTTGAACATCAGGTTGTCTTTCAGTTTTGAGCCACACAATATACTTGTTTGTTTGTTTGTTTGTTTTCTTTATAAAATACCCTGTTATAAAGCATTTATTTTGTGGTTTGTGTTTCTGAGTTATTTATCAATCATGAGTTTGTAAGAATCCTTGAAAAATAAGCTTGGTATTCATAAGTCTTTTTTATTTATTTAGAAATAAAAAACTCTATTGTATTTAAAAGCCAAGCCTTGAGAGCCATACTGTGGACCTGGCTACTTCCTACGCCTCAGTCCTCAGAGCTGCTTCTTTTGTAGATAATTCATAGTTACTATTTAATAGTTATAATATTGTTCATCATATATGAAGTACATTTTTATTGCCTTTTTTTTCCATTTATCTAGTACTCATGCCATCCTGATAATAGGTTTTTATTGTTCCTAGCCTTTGAAATGGCATGTCTATAAGAAATTTAATGAAAAACATAGACAAAGTTTTATTTCTTTTCACAGCAGAAGTGATATGTTAATATTCTATGATAACTCTTCAGAAGAGGCTGAGTAGAAAGAATCTAAAGTTCGCTAATTATGCATGTGAGGAATAAAAGCATAAATAATATAAATATCTAGATAAGTCAAGAGGATCAAAAGAATTAGTGAATTTTCCTTCAACACAAAGAAGGACACTTGTGTTATAGTAAAAGCAAAGTTGAAAAAGTAATATTATGAAGCAAATGAGTTTCTTATATTTAAATTATATGTCCTGGGAATATTCCTCTCATTATGTAATAAATTTGATAGTTTTGTGAGCTAAAGAAGATAAACAAGAGGTAGGACACGGGGTAAGATGATCAACCCTCACTTAGAAAGACAAATAGGATGTGCATTGGACATAGGAGAAAACAAGTAACAGGACAGGAGCCTACCGCAGAGGGCCTCTGAAAGACTAGCTAGCAGTGTATCAAAGCAGGTACTAAGACTCATAACCAAACCTTCGGCAGAGTGCAGGGAATCATATGAAAGAAGGGGGAGTTAGTATGACGTGGAAAGGATAGGAGCTCCACAAGGACCAAATATATCTGGACACAGGGGTCTTTTCTGAGACTGACACTCCACCAAGGACCATGTATGGATATAACCTAGAACCTCTGCTCTGATGAAGCCTGTGGTAGCTCAGTAACCAATTCGTTTCCCATAGTAAGGGGAACAGGGACTATTTCTGACAGGAACTCAATGGCAGGCTCTTTGACCTCCACACCCCCCAAGGGAGGAGCAGTCCTGTTAGGCCACAGAGGAGGACTTTGCAGCCAGTCCTGAAGGTATCTGATAAAACAAAGTCATATGAAAGGGGAGGAGGTCCTCCCCAAGCAGTGGACTTGGAAAGGGGCAGGGAGGAGATGAGGGAGGGAGGGTGGGATTGGGAGGGAACGAAGGAGGGGGATATAGCTGGGATAAACAGTTAATAAAATGTAAGTAATAGTAAAAATAAAAATATACTGCAGTTAAAAATTAAAAAAAAAAAGTTTGGTGAGTTATCCCATATTACCCACCAAAGCACATGTTCCTCTAAAAGCTACATCCTTTTTCATAACCTTGCTAGTACTAGATACATTTAAGCTTTCAGATTAATAGTAAATTAGTAGAGAAAATCTTTTTTAACACATTTATTTAGCATGGAAGCCCAAGGATAATTTGCTAGAGTCTGTTCTCTCTGTCCACCGTGTACATCTCAAGGATGAAACCCAAGCCATCAGGCTTGCTGGTGAGAGCCTCTACCTGCTCAGTCATCTCACTGGCCCTTTTCACATTTTTGGAATAGGGTCTCGTGTGTCTTAGGACGATCTCCAACTCCCTGTTCTAACCAAAAGCGACTTTGAATTTATGATCCCTCTGCTTCCACCTTGGGATTGTAGGTGGTGTACTCTACCTGGATTGGTGATAGAAAAAATATTTCCTCAAGCTAGGGGAACACTCAGCCAGCTGAGCTATATGCCTACCTCTGTTACTTCGTTATTAATTTTTCATCGTTTTGTTACGTATGTGATAAACTGACCATTTTCTGCATTAGTCATTTATATTTCATTTTTTAAAAATTGTCATGTGCTTGGTTTATTGTATATTAAATTGCATGTAATATCAGATATGTTACAGATTTTTTTGTATAGCATTAGATTTTGTTTCTTATGCACAAACGTTTTTTTTTCCATGAAGAAAATCTCTGCAGTATGTGTCATATATAAAGGGCGTACCTACTTCTTCCAGGATTCCAACGTCTTTTAAAAGTTTGTTTCATTATTTAATCCTTCATCTTTCTGAAAATTATTTCAATTATCCAGTAATTAGTCCTAAGTAGTCCTAGGTTTTTTTCCCCTGTTGGTTTTAAGATTTAACATGGAAATGCTTGTTATTACCTGACTCTATTTCTGCGCTTTATCTATGTGCCTTTTCTCATCAGGTTATAGTTCAAAGACAGAGCTTTGCCCACTTACCTTTATCATAACTTCATTATATCTTAAGTAGTTTGTGTATTTGCCTTTTTCACTGTTCTACAAATCATGCAATGCTTAGTAATTGTTTAACTCTTTTTTTCTTGATTCTATTATGAATTCTTTTCTCCTTTTTTTAGTCTCTACTGTATTTCACTATTTGTTATTAGGTTTTTTTCTTAAGAGTTTAATTTAAAATACTAATAACTAAGTTTGGCATGAAATAATCTCATTTGACTATTTTGTGCATAAATGGATAAAAGTATTACTCTGCGTATCTTCCCATGAGAATCTCTGATCCTTAATCTTGTGTTTGTATTAAAATAAGTAACTAAGCTGTGACTTCTGTGTCATATGATTGCAGGGTGGAGTGCACTCTTATATTGTTAGAGCCAGGAATTAATTACATAATTTTAGAAAGCAAGTTGGCAACTTTAAATGAAATTAAAAACAATGTTTACTTTTCAACCCCTTTTTTTTTTAATTCTGGGAGATATGTTCTGGCATAAGAAAGGCAAATTTTGTAGAAATATATTTGATCATTTTATTGATCTTAATAACATAGCTATTATGTATAAAATGGAATATTTGAGAATGCTTTTCAATATATGTTACAAAATACTGTCTAGCCAGGAAGGAGTTTAAAAAATAAATAAAATACCCAGGCTTATTTTAAGATTGTCATCACTGCCTGTGATCCAATGAAAGGAAATGCACGGAATATATAAACAAGCGACTGTTAGGTGTCTCCTCACTGCACACAAAGATGTGATCGATGCGATGCACCTGGTGGGGACCCCTGCAGCTGGTCACTAAACAGCCCAAGTGCTGTAGGAGGCGTTGGGTCCAGAGTGCCTTGTTACCTATCACACTTACATCCTTCTGTGTGAAGTGACATCCTGTCTCATCACATCCTTACTGAGGTCTGTCACAGGGTTCTAAATTGACAGCACATCTAGTGTAGGCAGTCGACAGGGAGGTCACAACAGAAGCAGGCACCATCCTGCAATACGATTGTCTGTTCTCTTAGTGCCTAGTTTTGAATGTTAGAGAAGCGGAATTGGTCAAGTGGCCTTTCCTGTTTTGCCTTCTGAAGGAATTCCTTTATCTTTTAGCAAATATTCTGCAGTCTTTGCTGTTCATAGGAGACGCTTCAAGGACTTTGACAATAATATCTCAGTTCTAAAAGGAAAAAGGCAATGTGATTCAAGTATAGGACATTCGTTACTTGGCATCTCTGTGACCTGACAGAAATAACTCAAGAGGACAAGTATATTTCAGCTCAGCTTCAAAGAGTTGCAGCCCATCATAATAGGGAAGGTACCACAGATTTCGGGAATCAGGACGTGTAGTAGAAATTGCTCACATTGCTGTGGCCCGAGCTAGGGGACAAACTATCGATCCTAAAAGGCCCAACTACGCTGATCAGCTCCAACCAGGCAGAAGGCTTCTTCGCATAAACACTCCACACTCTTCAGTAGTATGATGCGATCCAAGGAGTGCTCCGAACATGGTGCATGGCAGACATTACTCATAAAGCGTGCTATGTTTTCCACAGGCTAACCATGCCACACAAAGATAAACACGAGTGCATTCTCAGTGAACGTGAAGATGGTGTTTGGTGGTGTGTTTATAGAGATTGGGACTTTCAAAGTGTATAGCTTGTCATTTATTTTCAGTGCCACTAGATGGTGCAGTTCACTAATTTTTCCTCAACCTAATGGAAGCAGAATTTATAAAGTGATCTTTTCTTTGATTGCTTGGAAATTAAAAAGATGCAGTCAGTTTGGTAGGGGCTGGACTAGAATCCCAACTCCCTGACTCTCATTCCCTGCCATATCTGTATATGAAAGAAATTGTCAGAAATAAGCTATTATTGATAATAAGCTTCTTCCAAAACAACAATAATAAATAAATCCATGATCTAATACCCCCCAAAAAGGTTTTATTATTGAACAGCTTTTAAAAGTATTGTTCTAACCACTTCAATTTTACAGAAATACTTCTTTAGTGAGTCTCTTCAGCTAGTTCATAAAACTGTTTGTTATAAAACTTACCCAGATCCCACAAGTTCAAACCAGAAAAAGAACAGATACCAACAGGGAAAATTTAAAGTGGTGAAGAAATGTGGTCAATACCTTTCCGCTGAAGAGCAGCGTGAACGCAGTTGTAGGTGAATGCTGTTGAAGGTTTCTGCACTTGATGAACGTAGAAGACTGAGAGGAATCACTGCGCATTCCGTTAGGTCTTCCAGGTAGTGGGTTTAGAATGGGAAGTGGAAATGTACAATGGATTCTTTAGAAGAGACTTAGAAAATGCTGACCTATGTGGCTATTGGTAAGCGGGGCAGGGGTTAGGATGAAATGCTGTGCAGCTTGGCATTGTGGCAACTCTGGTTTTATTCTTAAAGAGGTGAGGTATAGAGGTACTTAATTTTAGTCAAGTGTTTCTGGAAGTACACAAAACAACTATACAAAATATTAGTTGATTAAACGAAACCACAGCTGGGTCAGATGTTTGTATTTTATTTCTTCATTTTAAGATTTTTGCATCATGTTTTGATATGGCCAACTTTTAAGACATAAAATTATTTTTGTATAAAGCACTGTTAACCAAGTTATATCTTAAGAAACTTTGAAACAATTTTGCCTTCTTTGATAAACTCATTCAACTGCAAGACAAATAACAATTGCTTTTAAATGCTAAATATTTACCCTTTTATGTTTATAATGTCTAGGTGCAAAAGTCAAGAAATAAGCAAGTGCGAGAATTATTCCTAGATGGCTTTAGCATTCATCATGCAGGGATGCTTCGGCAAGACAGAAATTTGGTTGAAAACTTGTTTTCAAATGGTCACATCAAAGTCCTAGTGTGTACAGCTACGTTAGCCTGGGGTGTCAATCTTCCTGCACATGCCGTCATTATTAAGGTAGGAGCTTACCTCCCTTTGCACATGGATTTGTGTGTCTGTTAAATCAAGCCTCTGAATTGATTTATTTAGAGAAATGTTGTGATTTGTCTGTTTCATTGACTAAATGCTGTTTTATCTAGAATTATTTTCTTCAGTAGAAGTCTCGCTTATAATAGAGAACTTAACTCTATCCCAGCTGATGAAGGGATTATTTAAAGTATACTTTTGAAATCTTTCCATATTTGTCTTATTTCAGGTTCCAGATTTTCAGGATTATATATGTGTGTTTATGTAAATTTTATTAACTTTTCCTCATCTAGGGAACACAAATATATGCTGCCAAAAGAGGCTCCTTTGTTGACCTTGGAATTTTAGATGTCATGCAGATATTTGGTCGAGCTGGAAGACCACAATTTGACAAATTTGGGGAAGGAATCATCATAACAACACATGATAAACTCAGCCATTACCTCAGTTTGCTCACTCAACAAAACCCCATTGAGAGTCAGTTTTTGGAAAGCCTTGCAGATAACCTAAATGCAGAGGTAAGAGCACAGGCGTCAAATGTTGGGAAAGATTGAATTGATTGTTTATTTGTAATATTCGGACTATACTGTGTGTCAAAAGACAAACTAGAGGCTGGAGAGATGGCTTAGTAGTTAAGAGTGCTCACTGCTCTTGTAGAAGACCTGGGTTTGTTTGCCAGCACCCACATCACACAGCTCCAAACCACCTTGACAGGTCAGCCCCAAGGATTCTGACACCCGCTTTGGGCCCTTTTCTAACATCTGTTTGCACATGTGCACGCACGCACACACACACACACACACACACACTCAAAATTCCATCTTTAAAAAGAAAGAAAATAATATGCTGAGTGGCAGAATGTTGATTAATTCGCAGCAGTGTAGACTAACCACAAGACTGACAAGGATTGGTTGCCGACCATGAGATTTGCTCTAGATCAGAATCCAAGCTAATCTGTGCAGGTTAGGGAAACAAATAGCAGGAGTAGCAATGTGTATTAGTATTTTGCTTTTCTAATAAAATTTTATAAGATTTATAAAAGTACTTTATTTTATTAGATCATTTGCTAGCTTGTTATAAAAATTTTTACATAAATGATATAAAACTATGATTGAGCTTGAGTAACATAGTTTGTTTTGCATGTGTGTTTGTATAACTTTTCTGTGCTCAAACCTAACTAATCTCAGCAGCCTGGGTATCTAACATTTTAACTGGCAAAGAATAGAAACATTCTTAACAATTTAGCATAGACATGACAAACATTAACTGTGTTTTTAGTTTTCGTGGCATTTTTAATTATTGCTGTGGTATTTGGTACTTTCCTATGACAGTTTTCTTAGCCTAAGGTTGTTAATTATTTCAGTTGCTTCTATGCAAGCATGAACTAAATGAAGGAAACACAGTCACAAATCATTATTTTTTTTTCCTTCAAGACAGGGTTTCTCTGTGTAGCCTTGGCCGTCCTAGGCTTACTTTGTACCAGATTGGCCTCGAACTCACTGAGCTCCGCTTGCCTCTGCCTCCCTGAGTGCTGGCATCACAGTTGTGCACCACCGCTCAATTCACAAATACTTCTTAACAGCCTCTGGAAGTGTCTGTTCCATCATCCTGCCTGTGTTCTTCACTTTTTCTCTCTGAAGCATGAAAAGCACGTTCACATGGTTTTCTCTGTCAAGAAGAGTGGCCATAGTGGCATCAGAGCTCCTGGAGGAAGCACAGTGCAGTAGCGTGCAAAGGAGAAAATACAGTGGGTGCCAGGCTGCTGCTGCAAGAAAAAAACAAAACAAACAGCAGCAACAACAAAAGAACAAAAACAGCTTTGTCTGTGAAAACTGTCTGAGGTCAGAAGGATAAAGTTCGGGGAGGTATGATGGGAGATTTTTTTTTTCTTTTCTTTTTTTAAGACATCCTCCATTAGGGAGATGGCCAGTGGGATAAAGGCAATTGTCTTAAAGCCTAGGATTTGAGTTTGTTCCTCAGGACCCACATGGGAGAGAGAGGGAAATAACCAACTACTATTCATTGCTTCTGATTTTCAAAGTTATGCCGTGGCACACATGATACACACTAATTATTTTTTAAATGAAAAGGAGGAAGGTAATGAATGGATGTCTCATAAGCTTTCCTATTTTCTCAGTCACCATGCCCAGTAATATCCTCAGATATCTGTAACAACTTAAGATCACTTAAGTTGACTTTTGAAAATAGTATTCAAACATGGGTCCATTAAACTCTAAATCTAGTTTATTTGATAGAGCTTAGATTTGGGGCATCTTAGATAAAATGTAATAAATTAAATTGAATACATTTCCTTGTGTTGTTGTTTTACTTTCTCCTTTGAGCTAGACTAAACTTTTTTAATGCCAGCAATAGTTTCTCTGACTTTTACAAAACAAGCAGGTTGTACTGGCTGGTTTTTATGTCACCTTGACAAAGGCTAGAGAGTAAGTTCGGAAGAGGGAACCTCAGTTAAGGAAATGACCTCATCAGATTGGTCTACCGGCTAGCCTGTGATCCATATTCTTAATGTTTTGGTTTTGTTTTTTTAGACAGGGTTTCTCTGTGTAGCCTTGACTGTCCTGGACTCGCTTTGTAGACCAAATTGGTATCGAACTCAGAGATCAGCCTGCGTCTGCTTTCCCAAGTGCTGGGATTACAGGGGTGCGCCGCTTTGCCTGGCTTAGTGATTAGTTTTATGGGAGGCCAAGTTTACGGTGATTGGTGACAAATCTGGGTTGGTGGTCTTAATTGCTATAAAAAAAAAAAAAACAGATTAGGTTAGCTGTGAGGAGCAAGCCGGTAAATAGCACTGCTCCATGGCTTCTGCAGCAACTCTTGTCTCCAGGTTCCTGCCCTGATTTCCCTGGCTGTAAGCTTAAGAAAAAATAAATTCTTTCCTTCCTTAGTTGCTCTTGGTTATGGACTTTTATCACAGCAGAAGGAACCCCACGGAAGACCGATATCTAGATAGCTTTATTGTAGAGTTTGCGGGGACTAAATTTTGTCAACTTAGAACTAATATCTTTCATCACTTTTTAAGTAGTAAACTCAAGTGCTCTTGCAAATATAGAGGAGATACAAACTGAGTCAAACACTGTTGTTATCTTTTAAAATAATAGAACATCATCAATGAAACTAGCCATGCCCTGGGAAACAAAGTAAATGAGGGTCCATATGTTCATGATTAACTACTTAATAGCAATGCCATTTTCAGAAATGTCACTTCACTATAATTCTATGTATTTACACAAAGGACATCCATATTTTGAAATTTTTAGCCTTTATAGTGAGGTATAGTCGCCACTAATTTCTTTTTGCCTTGATCTAACTGAAATTTCCTGATAATATAAGTTGAATGTGAAACTACATTTGATACAACTAGAAACCAAGTATGAATCAACTTGTAGCATGAATCTGTGCTATATTAGTAAGATCATGGACTTGTGTGCACCACATCTTCGTTCAGACTCAGATTTATCAGTGGCTAATGCAAAGATCAAGTTAAAAAAGAATATTGCTTCTACTAATGGCTTTGTCTTTGTGAATATAATTTTAACTAATGAGATGAATACATTAAGTATAATTTGAAAGCAAATGTCTTATGCACAGCTTTGCTCAATGACACCTAATGAGGTGACTCCAAAATCATGGAGATGAAAGGTCACAAGGGCATTCTCTTTATAAAGCCACTTGAATTTGCATTGAGAGAAAAGCAAGTGTTTGAAGCTTTTAACATGTTTTCAGAGGACAACACTACGCCTCTACTCTGTTCTAATAAGCCCTCCTTTAAATCTAAGCCATTCTTTAAAGTTAGGATAATTTTCCTATATTCCAATGTATATTCGTAATAATCCCACATCTATATGGTGAGCATACATACTGTATGAATATTCATACATATTGTACATATGTACATATACTCAACATATATATATAAGGCCTTTTATATATATATATAGATATGTTGAGTATATGTATATATATATATATATGGCCTTATATATATATATATATATATATATATATAAGGCCAGGGTATAACAGTGTTTCTGTAGTCTGCCTCTGATGGCTCTCTAGCAAAAGTTCTCTGCCCTCATTGCCTCAGTGTCTAATTTTTCTGTTTTGTTGACTTGTGAAAAATATATTATATGCTTGTTCTACTTTAATATATGGCACATAATACAATTGATTTACTAATTTTTGGTAGTCCTTTGATAATTAGTCCTATATATGCTTCCAGCCATGACTGGTGTGATAAATTCTTTTCATGTATTATAAAGCATATATATATATATATATATATGCCTACAGTCATACATATATATTATAAATTTTTACTTAGATTGTATATGGTTTTGACCAATTTTCCAAACATACATACGATAAATAATAAAAATATCCTTACATATTAGGCTTTAATGGTTAGGTATGAAGTGTTATATCTAAATATCCAAATGGGATGAGTTATATTTTATTTAATGGACTTTATAGTGTAACATTTTCATCATTCACATATCCAGTATTTGAAAACCACTGTTGAATGGTTTCACTGTGAGGCAGGGATCCCGCTGGTTATATGTTCCAAATTCATGTGGAGGGACCTTCATCTGGCCAAGGACCATGTTTTTGTGCACTTATTGATGTACAGAATGCTTACTGGTGGCTTCTATGATGAATGAATAAATTTCAAATATATGCTATGAAGAATGAAGAAGCTGTCACCAGGTGGCAGCGTATAGTTATGAGAAACTTTTCATTTCTGTCACGAGGTGGCGATAAAGGACTAGCCTCGAAATAAGATGTGTCATGAAATAAACATGTGTTTTTCTGTTTAATGCTTTTTCTTTGTGAATGATTACAACGTTCGCATTTCTTGAGCAGATGAGCAATACCTATTTCCTGTCTTTTTTTTCCACTAATTTACTTATCAAGCTTATTTTGTGTTTTATAAAATCTTCATTTCTTTCATTTTAAAATAATGTTAAATGATCATAAGGAAGTAGTTCATACTTCATAAGACATTATACACACCATCATATTTTATTGCAA
The DNA here is from genome assembly GCF_030254825.1 of Meriones unguiculatus. Taxonomy (NCBI): domain Eukaryota; kingdom Metazoa; phylum Chordata; class Mammalia; order Rodentia; family Muridae; genus Meriones; species Meriones unguiculatus. Next base: position 53,911,323 of record NC_083367.1, read on the forward strand.
ATTAAGGTTTCTACAATAATAAGTGCATAAATTATATAGAAACTTTCTTTTCTATCCACATTGATATGCCTGTTTTTTTTTTCCTAACTTTACACCCTCATACCAGCCCTTTCTCCTTATTGTTCTCTCTCTTCTCAGAGAACAGGGTTCCCTTAAGCTGTACCAACCCACCCTGGAACCCCCAGTCCCATCAGGATTAAGTGCGTACTCTCCCACTGAGGCCAGACAAGGCAGTCCAGCTAGGGGAAAAGGATCCAAAGACAGGGAACAGAGCCTTGACTGTTTATGGAGTCAAGGAGCCTTGACTGTTCTGTCACCACATAGGTAGCTGACAGAATCAGTTATACAAAATTAGAATTAGAGGAATTAAAGCAAAGAGGAGATTTTTGTAATATAAATGCTAAAATGACTTTTCATAATTTGCTCCCTAAAAATTATATAGAAATAAAGCGAATTGAAGTTTCAGTTTCTTTAGTATTGGTACCTCAGTTGCTTTTTCTTGTTTTTAAAACAAATTTCTTTTTCCCGTGCAGAACAGAAATCATTTAATTGTCCTACCTCTAATTCTTCAGTGATTTTACAAAGCTCCTTATTGGCTCAAATTTAGCTTTTTTCATGGGGCTGTGGGACAGTGTGAAGGATTCAGTATATGGCCCTGTGTGCTAAGCATACTCTCGGCTGCTGCACCACATTGCCAGCTCACCACATAGGTAGCTGACAGAATCAGTTATACAAAATTAGAATTAGAGGAATTAAAGCAAAGAGGAGGTTTTTGTAATATAAATGCTAAAATGACTTTTCATAATTTGCTCCGTAAAAATTATATAGAAATAAAGCGAATTGAAGTTTCAGTTTCTTTAGTATTGGTACCTCAGTTGCTTTTTCTTGTTTTTTATTTTTCTTCCTAAGTTATAATAATTTATACAGAGCACATTTCTTCTTAGAGGTGAATTCAGCTAAAGATTTGTAGAAAAATTATAGGTGTCAAGTTTCACACTTAGGACACTTTCCCAGAAAGCACTGTTGCTTCCTGTTGGTCTACTGGATAATCAGATACGTCTCATACTAAATATCTCATTAAAACTCTGTTAATGTCACTGTAAGTATTTTCTCTATAGATATCATGTCAGATGTATTTTTAAAACATTAATTGTTGGTTTCATTAAATTAGTACATGTGAAAAATAAGCAAAATGCCATATTGCACATTACATTTACTTTCTGAATATAATCTAAAACATTCCTTCTTTATTATAGTTCACACATATAAATTCTTTCTTAAAAATAATAGCATTCCTTGTTTTGTTGGGTGGTTGTTTTCATCTTTGTTTTTGTTGTTGTTGTTACTGCTTTTCAGACAGAATCTTGTCACTCTTTTGCCCAGGCTGGCCTTAAACTCGGATACACTGCAATTACACCTTCACATGCAAGGCAGTTGTAATCACCATTTTCAAAAAATTTAAGTGAAACCAAAATTAATTCAATATTAGCTGAATAAGAAAAAATAACGGGAAAGTTTGGATAATACTGTATAAATTAAACTCCACACATGGAAAAAATTAAAAGCCGTAAAATTAAAGAAATTCAGCCTTCAGACATTATTTTCAATGAACCATTTTTAATTAAACGAGACAGGAGTGATATTTAATAAATTGGAAATAATGTGCCTACCAGTTTTGTTTGTGTTTAAAAAAAAAACGGTTCACTGACCTTATTTCAAAGCTTAGTGTCTGGCAAAGTACTGTTTGCTGTAATATTCATGTTTTTCTTTGGTGCATTACTTTAATTTCTGCTCTGTTTTTGATTTGCAGATCGCTCTAGGAACGGTTACCAACGTGGAAGAAGCAGTGAAGTGGATAAGTTACACTTATCTCTATGTGCGGATGAGAGCGAATCCGTTAGCATATGGCGTCAGTCATAAAGCGTACCAGGTAGAAAGCTCATTTGCTGGGGGGGAAGGCCTCAAGCCATCTTTTGGTTTCTATGATCTTTTCATAATGTGAAAACAAATATTTGTTACTCTTGCCTCATTGGAAAAGGGTTAGAGACCTGGAAGAGAATTTCAGAGCTGTAATTTTTTTTAAAAGAACACGGAGAAAAATGAAATTGGTCCCGGTAATCACATCACTTTCTTTAAATTTCTTACAACTAATACTATTAACTCCCTATTCACGTTATGATCATGCCATTTTTAGATACATTTCCACTTGCTGTTGTGTTTTATTATGTTTGTTTTAAACTGATAAATTAGTTTGCGAGTAAACTAGGCAGGAAGAAATTTATGGCCATGTTTTAGTTATAGGCTTATGCTATCTATATTCTGTTCCTCTTATCAATTTGCTTATCCTCTATTCTGAACTTTTTAAATGGTGGCAGCGATGAGTTATCATTGTGACTCTTTGGAGGCCAGGCTCACTTTCATGTATCAGTGCATAGGCAGACTGAGAATTGGATACACGTGGTGACAGCCTTTCCTCTGAGCTTTACAGCTGTGTGGTCCATATGGCTTACAGACTCCATATGATCTAGTTTTTTTTCCTTAGAACTCTGCTTATGTGCTGTAAGTGCTTCCTAATTACAGATAAAATCCTGTTGTGGTCTAATGAAAACATTATTTCACTATCATCATGTGGATATTCACTTCTGTTAAGTCAAAATTATAAAAAAAAAAAAAGTTTAACTCAAAATGTTTCTCCATTTACTGGAAACACCCATCTGAATTTGTTCCCAGAGCTTTACTTTTGTTTCTCCTTTTCATGTGCAGTAGATTTCATGACCTTTAAGACAGAAGCAACAACTCGTGCCGAGACTGCTGCTTATCCCTGGGTTTTCATATTTGAATTTTACCCCAGAAAGGAGTCCCCTGTCCTTTTCTTCACTGAAGTATATGCCAGTCTTCAAGTAGATGCTTTGTTTTACAGTCACACTGATTGTTTGCTAGGTGTATTATAATCTGTGCTTTCTACATGGTAAGCAAAATAACAGTTTGTATTTGTAATATGAACAACAAACATTAAAAATAAGCATTGTGAGAATAATCGAGGGTAGTATGAAAATTTTTCAAAGGGGTGAAATTAAACATGGTACGTATGTGCTCTTTTGAATGGGAAGTGTTCCTCAAGGGCTCCTTCCTGTATTTGAACAGTTCTCACTCAGTTGATGGTGCTGTTTGGAAAGGATATAGAACCGTGGTTCTCAGCCTGAGTCATGACCCCTTTGTGTCACATACCAGATATCCTGCATATCGGATATTTACATTATGATTCTTAACAGTAGCAAAATTACAGTTGTGAAGTAGCGATAAAAATAATTTTTTCTTTGGGGTCACCGCAACATGAGAAACTGTCTTAAAGGGTAGCAGACCAAGAAGGTTGAGAGCCGCTGCTTATAGAACTTCAGGAGGTGGAGGCTTGATAGAGGAAGTACACCACTGAGGGTGGGCTTGAAGCATTTAAGCTCTCTGATTCGGCTTCCTTTGTGGATGAAAATGTGATTAGCCAGCTTCTGTGATTACGAATGTGATTAGGAAGCCCTTGTCCTGCTTTCCTGTATCTGTGCCTTTGCTGCCATGATGGACTCATTCCCTCTAGAACACTAAGCTAAGATAAACCCCTTTCTCCTCAAAGGTGCTTTTGGTATGCTATTTTATCATTGTACCAGAAAAGTAACTAATATTGCATAGATTTTCAGGAGCTAAGAATATAAAATCTTAAGATAACATAATTTCTATTTTAAAACATAAAGTTGTTATTTTATATAGTTCTTTAGTACAAAGAACATCCTTCTGGTGTAATTTCCAGTATTAACAGTCTATTTGTGTGTGTGTGTGTGTGTGTGTGTGTGTGTGTGTGTGTGTGTGTGTGTTTGAAGGAGAGGCACATGCTAGAGGATAACTTTAAGGAGGATAACTTTAAGGTTCTCTCTTTCCACAATGTTAGTTTTAGGCACCAAGTTGAGTCCTGAAGCCTAGTAACAAATGCCTCTACCCTGTGAACCACCATGTCAGTATCTTTAACTTTGTTTTATTTTGTTTAATTGTTTCTTGTTTTGTTATTCAATATAAATTTCTAAGGATAAAATTCTTATGTGAATTAAGTAGTTTAACTTACATTTAATAGATTAGTATCATGTGATTAATACATGTTTTGTCATTTCTGTGTGTTTGTTTTGATGAAACCAATTTAGGATCTCACAGTCAATAATAAAAACTTTACATCAGCTGATGGGGCTCTTCAGGCCATCATACCAAACCTGCAGTAGACTAGGGCAGGTTGTGGTGATACATGCTGCCTGTAAACCCAGCTCCCAAGAGGCAAGATAAAATTATGGCAGTCAAGGGAGCAGCCTAGAGTACGTTCTGAAACCATTTCAAAAGTCCAAAGCAACAACAATAAAAATATAATAGATTCAATGGTATAAAAAAATAACCAGTTACCTTTTATTCTTTGTTTATTATTATAATAAACAAAATAGTTTTTCCGTCAGGAATTACAAAAATGCATAGACATTTATTCAAGAACAAATGAACTACTTTTGAAAGGATACTCTGTATTTATTTCTATGGCTCTTCAGTTGACTGGGGAAAGCACCCTAACCACCATTTCTCTATGAAATATTAATACTGATGAAATACTAATATGGCTGAATATTAGTATTTTTAATTTTGAAATCCCTAATTGCTTTAGCACAAGGAAGAATTTTATATCTAACCTCAACTATTACCTGGAATATTACGGATATAACTATCTTAGACTTTAGAATATTTGAAGAGAATGTGAAGATTGATAACATCAATCTGATTTTTAAGCATTATTTAGTGTTTTATATATATATATATTACAATATATATTATTATATTACTGTTATATATATAATAATATAAACGCTATATATAATATATATATATATATTTAGTTTTTTTGAGAAAGGGTTTCTCTGTGTGTAGCCCTGACTGACCTGGAATCACTCTGTAGACCAGGCTGGCCTTGAACTTACAGAGATCCTCAGTGCTGATATTAAAGGCTTGCACCACCATTGCCTGGCTAATTTTTTCTTATATACTAAAATATTCATATATACATACATACATACATATATACTCAGAGTCCTAGACCACACCCCTCTCCCTGCCACACTTGGAAGGTATTTACCAGCTGGTAAAAGCCATGCCCCAAACGAGACAGTTAACAGGTATGGACAAACTATAGCCAAACTAAAATCCCATACTTGGGATTAAGATGAAAGCATATTTACGTAACAAGGCTGAGTTTACAAAGAAACCAAACTTCCATTACACCGTACCTTTAACATGTACAGTTCTTATGTGCCATTTTACAAATGACCTAAACTCTTAAGAAAAAACATACTAATTTCTGTAAGTAGGCATATGCAATGACTTTTTAGACATTTTCATGGATTTATGTATATCTGCTCTATTTCTTTCCTGTAGATTGACCCAACGCTAAGAAAGCATCGAGAACAGCTGGTTATTGAAGTTGGCCAGAAGCTGGATAAAGCTAAGATGATTCGTTTTGAAGAGCGAACTGGCTATTTTTCCTCCACTGATTTGGGTAGAACTGCCAGCCACTACTATATTAAATACAACACAATTGAGGTATTGTACTAGATGAAACAAATACAGCAATATCTTCATTTTTCCATTCAAATAATTTTTAGTCTTCAGAATATGCTAATAATGCAAAATAACAAAACTCGAATACAGCAAAATATATCTATACTAATTGAATAATACCCTCAGTATTGACAACATACAAATAAGATCAATGAACTACTAAAGCGTTTAGAGCAGATTGCTGACTCCTAAAGAATGAAAATCAGAATATACTAAACGGGAAGCGATAGTATACTGTCTGGTTTTCTGTCAGTTTGACATAGCTAGAGTCATCAGAGAGGAAGGAGCCTCAGTTGAGGAAACGCCTCCACAAGATCTGTTGTAAGGCCTTTTCTCAATTAGTGATCAGTGCAGGAGACCCAAGCCATATTGGGTGATGTCATCCCTGGGCTGGTGATCCTGGGTTCTATAAGGAAGCAAACTGATCACGCCATGGGAAGCAAGCCTCACAGCAGCTCTCCTCCATGGCCTCTGCATCAGCTGCTACCTCCAGCATCCTGCCCTGTTGGGAGTTCCTGTCCCGACTTCCTTTGGTGACAGCAGCAAATGTGGAAGTGTCAGCTGAATAAACCCTTTCCTCTAACTTGCTCTTTGGCCATGGTGTTTTGTCACAGCAATAGAAACCCTAATTAAGACTAAGAGTTTAATATATTTTTAATAAAAAGTAAAAAAAAAAAAAAAAAAAAAAAAAACCAAAAAAAACCCCTGCATCTTATTAAGAACCAGTGAGAAGAGTTAAAGCACTAAGTCACCAGGCCAAACTGACTGAAGCAATGTGGGGATTTTTGAAAGTTAATATTTTAAGCATACAGTGGCAACTTCTTACAATTTTTTTCCAATTGTTTGTGTTGTAAGAATGGTTATGGTTGTAGGGTCTCATTCTCGAGGTCAGTTCTGGTCTCTTAGTTTCTAAGTGCAAATGACTGCCAACTCCACCTCTTAAGTGCTGAGTACTAGGCAGGCGCCAACATGCCTGGCTTACTTATGACTTACTGACTGCCTTTTCAATTGATCCTGTGTCAGGAGGTACAATGTCACTCTAACATTCGCATGCTTTTGCATGTATCCATGTTCTCTGGGTTTATATGTGTGTGTCAATGCATGTTGTGAAGTAACAGTGATCACTCATGAGAAAATTTAAATTTGTTTTATTTATGGTCATGTTTCAAATTTTGTAATGATTTTTGTTTTATACTTTTATAAATATTTTTAATGTAAAAAGAAGTCATTCTGATTTGATTTCTTCAAATGCAGCAACATCAATTTATATTACATGTAACTTTTGTACCCATTTATTGTTTGCTTGCACATGGAACAGGTCTTAGAAAATAATAGGTTTTTTTTCCTATATTTTCCAAAATAAACCCTGTGTTTACACAACAGTTAGATTTCGTTAAAACCTTTGACATATCTGATCTGGGAACTCTTCAGCCCAGAACCCAGCCTTTCACTCTTCCATCATGCACTCATCGTCTGCTCATTTTCTCTACTGCACAACTTTTCCTGCCTGTCTGTCTATTAGCATACCACTACCAAGCCAAGTCCTAAACTCATTTGTACATCTTCCAGAATGCTCATCTTCTGTCTTCATTCTATATGACCTCTGCAGGCTTTTCTTTATCCAGTTTCATTGACAAAAACAAATGTCATGAAAATAACCAGATTACTGTTTTCTATTCATTTCTCTGATTAATTTAGTATTAGTGAATGATCCAGATCAGACCTCTGTATACCCAGGCCAAACTGTTTTGATGAAAAATTTTTTAGGCATGTAATAGAGATTGTTGTTAATAACTGCTTTCATTTATCTTTTTGCTCTAATAGATCTTTTTGCTGATCTCTATAAAGTGGGGATTTAAAATACTGTGCAATAAATGTCTGTATGGTCTAAGGCTCCATTTCTGTTTGTAATTTATAGTAAGATAAGTTGGAATACTTAATTGGACTTATTATTTTAATCAAATGTAATATTTATGCTTACAGACCTTTAATGAACTCTTTGATGCTCACAAAACAGAAGGTGATATATTTGCTATTGTCTCCAAAGCTGAAGAATTTGATCAAATTAAGGTAAGATTACTTGAGATTAGAACTAAATATATATGATGTAATACATCAGTTCATTTATCAAAGCTTATAATTAATCGCTACTTCTCACAAATATGTATTAAACAGGCTATTACATCCGGTGTATCAACACATCAACAATGCCCACTATCCACTCAAATCATTTGTTTCTTTTGCCCCAAATCAGTAATTTTATAGACTGCTTTAGTATTGAAACTATCAAATAAAGCTGGGGTGGTAGTAGTACATGCTTTTAGTACTAGCATTTCCGAGAGAGGGACTGGAGGACCTCTGAGCCTGAGACCATCCTTGTTTCTATAGCCAGTTCTAGGCCACCCAGTTCCATGACACCTGTAGGTGTAGAGGAAGGCGGGAGAGAAACTGTTGTGAATAATAAAAGTGGGTAGCTTTCGGGGGCATAAAAGGTAAAGTTCAGTGAAGAAAATACAAAATATATGCATGATTCAGATTTAGATTTGAATATTTCTGCAGTATCCATATTGTAGTGTAATCTCATTAACAGTGAAAACTTCAGTTCTTTGAAACAAAGTACTTCACAGCCTTAAGGTATGAATGTCTTATGCCTTATAAAAATATGTGACTATAATGAATGTATTTGAAGATAATCAAGTTTGCCCTAATCCAGTTGGGCAGAGGTTTAACTCTGATCAAATAAAAAATGAAATCTCATCACTTGAAGGATGATGAGGTCAGATGATTTAATTTTTATGGCATAGCAAATTTTTATATGTCAGTGGCAACTTTAATATTAGTTATGAATAATAAAATGTAATTGTGTCAGCTTCAAGATGGTTTCTGATTGTATTTTACAACTACCTGTGGGAAAAGTAATATTTTCAGCACTACAGAAGTAAAGTATTGTCATATAAAGTGGAAGCTTCTACAAACATACAGTGAAGTTTAATTTGAACAAGAAAGTTTTCAATAATTCAACTAAATATTACTATAAAAACATTAATTCTTCTAGGTCAGAGAAGAGGAAATAGAAGAATTAGATACCTTGTTAAACAATTTCTGTGAACTCACAGCTCCTGGAGGTGTGGAAAATAGTTATGGGAAAATAAACATCCTGCTTCAGACCTACATCAGCCGTGGAGAGATGGACAGTTTCTCCCTCATATCAGATTCTGCATATGTTGCCCAGGTAAGGGTCAGAATCCCTTCACACTTTGCTTATCCTTGAAGATGACTAAAGTAATCCGGGTTATACTAAGAATGCTGCCAACTGCCATTTTATCTTAGACCTGTTCTCAGTGTTTATGTAATCTTTCTCAGGGATCAGGACTGGAATTCCATTTGACTATAACAGACTTACTATTAAATGTGAATTAATAAATCCATCTCATCCCATACGTTTGTTTTGCTAGGACTCTCATTTAAAATATGGAATCTTGACAGGTACGGTAGTACACATGTTAGGTGGACCTTTGAGTTCAAGGCCATCCAGGGCTATATGGTAAAACCTTGTCTCATTAAAACCAACCAAACAAACAAAAAATGGTGATCTTCTCTACCATACTTAAAAGTTGAGAGCTGAAAGACAACTATTCTCTTGAACTACAGCTCATCTACCTTGTAAGTTTTAAATTCTGGTAGAAAATGAAGTAAAATAAAATACCTTATTTTGTGTGTTTGCTATTTGCTTTTCAGAATGACGTAGCTCATAAAACAAAACGTTTTTTTTCCTCTTAAGTATATCTTTTTAGTATTGCCTTCTCTAAAGCAATACAAAATTGAAATGAAATCTTGTTTACAATTGTTGTAATTTTATTAGTACATATAACACACATATATATTTAACACACATACATATCTACAAATATGTGTGTGTGTGTGTGTGTGTGTGTGTGTGTATGTGTGTGTGTAGAGAGGGAGAATGTGAGAGACAGAGAGGGCCTCACTCTGCAGCCCTAGGCCTAAAAATAAGTATGTTAACCAGTCTGGCCATAAAAATATTCACACAGATCTGCCTGCCTCTGCCTCTACTTCTGCCTTCCTCTCCCCAGCATTGGGATTAAAAATTAGCACCACCACTCCTGGCTTTTATGTTCACAGTTCTGTTCAGATTTACACAGGAAAAGAAAATGTACATATTACGTCAATATTAGTAATAGTGAGTACTCAGGAGGGCTTTGAAATAACTGAAAATAGAAGATATTTAAAACCATGAACTCAGATTTACTGGTAAACAGTTTGAATAAATATATTAGTTTAATCATTATAATGAAGAAACCAGATGATACTCTCACAGGTTATATAAAAGGAAAAAAAAAAATGCAAAGGTTTTTAAGTTTTCCAAACTCCCATGCTTTTATAAGAGTCAAGCTTCTGTGTCTGTAAGAGAATGTCTGGTACCAAGGCTGTGTTCAGTCGCTGGAACCTACATGTCTCAGCTGCTCTATGACCTACACACACACTGTGAAGCACATGCCTGGGTACGCACACAAGGTGAATTCTTTATTTATTGACAAGTAAGTAATATGTGTTATCACTTAATTTGCAACTCCCATACTATCTCACAAACATTTTAGATTTCAAGGGGATAGACTGCTTGTGTTTCTTTGTGTGCCCTTCAGATAGTGCAGAGTGTAGGACACTGGTAAAGGGCGTTCAGTACTTTTAAATCATCTCCAGGTTACTTTCAAACCCCAAGTAGTTGAACTACCACTTAGGAATTCTTGACAAGGTAAAAGTCTGTACTTTTTTGGTACTGATAATTTTTTTTCAAAATATTTCCAGTCTGTGTTTGGGTCAACCTACTGATCTAGAGCTCATAAATAATGAGGTTGAACTGTATACATAAAAAATGCTGAAAATAAAGTTTAGTCTTGCTAAAGAAAATCTGAGGGGAAAATGTTCTGTGTGTTATCAGTGAAGTTACCACAGACCACTCAGCTTTCAGTCTTTGAGTTAAGGTTGCAGTTCTTTACTTCTGGCATCAAATAGATGCTGGCACTAAATAGCTTTATGTTATTTAGGATATATGTATGGTGTATGAATTGTTAATCTTTCCGAGGCTTAGTTTGTCCAGCAGTAAAATCAAAATATTATACTATTAATATGTATTTGCTGTAGAAATTAAGTGAGTGTTGAATTTGTCACACTAGTTATACTTGTGTTATAGGAAGTCATGGGAATGGCCATTTACTATTGGTTGCTGCACTTGTCATCCCTTTGTCATTTCCTTTGTCATCCCTGGCTGAAATCGGCCTTCCTGAATTCTTTTTAAAATTGCTTAATACTTAATCGTTTCATATTATACTTAGGGACATCTCAGCCATCTCTTACATTTTAGGTACTTAAACAGCCTGTCAGCTACTTTGCCTTTTGTCTCTTCCTATATTATTCCTGCTTAAAGTGTGTATAGAAAGAGCTCCCTAAGAATGTAAAAATAGGCTGCCCTCAGGGAGTTTAATAAATGAAATGTACACAATTGTAATGTGACTACTCTTACTCTAACTGAAGATAGTGAAGATTATATAAGGAAAATTGTTGCCCATAATTCAAGTATGTAGCTTGATTTGTTCTTTTTCTGAGTCTAGTTGGAATAATAAATTTATTGACATTTAAAAGTACATTGTTATCAAATTACCAATCTTCCACTTCTGTTCTTTAGAATGCAGCTAGAATTGTCCGTGCTCTCTTTGAAATTGCACTGAGGAAACGTTGGCCTACCATGACCTACAGGCTTTTGAATCTTAGTAAAGTCATCGACAAGAGACTCTGGGGTTGGGCCAGCCCTTTGAGACAGTTTTCTGTGTTACCACCACACATTCTAACAAGATTAGAAGAAAAAAACCTTACTGTGGATAAGCTAAAAGACATGAGAAAGGATGAAATAGGTAAGAAGGAAGCAAAAATCCTTATATATTTATTTAACTACATAGATCAAAATGTCTTGATTGATATATAAGTATGCTATATTTTCAAATTCAGATTTTTATGGTAATAAATCATTTTGTGTATGTCAGCTAAATAAAAAAAATCTTTACTGATTTTACCAAATTACTTGGACTGAATTAGCAGTTAAATTGGAGTGTATGTTTTCAAATATTTAATTATTTTTATGTAGAATCTTATCTATAAATGAAGAGAATATTTGCTAGTGTTCATTCACAATTAAATTAAATATTTAATTTGAATAACTTCTGTCATGCATATCAGCAGTTTTACATTGTAAAATAATGTATGGTGGCTGGAGATATAGCTGAATAGTGGAGCACTAGTAATTCCCAGCACTAGCAAAGGTAAAGTAAATAAGAATTTGTTAACTCTAAACTTTGCAAATCACCAGGGTTTAGCAATCTTAATTAAATACATACACATATCTGAACCCAGTTGACATCAGTCTGTACTTATAATTTGTATCCTTTTTCCACATAATATTGAGAAATTCTTGCCACATATATTTCCATGATATTTAACATTTTATTGCAACATGTAATATAATTGGGAAATACTTTGCTCATGAATAGGATGGATGTGGATGCTGCCCTTCCAGGGAGGCAGGCTACACATTACAAGGCCTGCTGCTGCTGGGATCTCAAGGTTATTAAGAGAGGCTAACACCCTTATTATATGCACAATTGAAGGGTATTTTTTATTTTTACATTAATTACAGTTTATTCACTTTGTATCCCAACTGTAGCCCCCTCCTTCATCCCCTCCTAATCCCACCCTCCCTTCTGCTTCCCTCCCATGCCCCTCTCCAATTCCACTGATAGGGGAGGTCCTTCTCCCCTTCCCTCTGACCTTAGGCTATCAGATCTCATCAGGACTGGCCTCATTGTCTTCTGTGGCCTGGTAAGGCTGCTTCCCCCTCAGGGGAGGTGATCAAAGAGCCAGACACTGAGTTCATGTCAGAGACAGTCCCTGTTCCCATTACTAGGGAACCCACTTGGACACTAATCTGCCATGGGCTACATCTGTGCAGGGGTTGTAGTTTATCTGCATGCATTATCCTTGGTTGGAGTATCAGTCTCAGAAAAGACCCCTGTGCCCAGATTTCTTGGTTCTGTTGCTCTCCTTGTGGACCTTCTGTCCCCTCCAGGTCTTTTTATCTCTCCCTTCTTTCATAATATTCCCTGCACTCTACCCAAAGTTTGTCTATGAGTCTCAGTATCTGCTTTGATATAATGTTGGGTATAGTCTTTCAGAGGCTTTATGTGGTAGGCTCTTGTCCTGTTCCCTATTTTCTCCCTCTTTCTATGTCTGGCCTATTTGCCTTTCTGAGTGAGGATTGATCATCTTACCCAGGGTCCTCCTTATACCCATCAGAATGGCTAAGATCAAAAACTCAAGTGACAACACATGCTGGAGAAGATGTGGAGAAAGAGGAACCTATTGCTGGTGGGAATGTAAACTAGTACAACCACTTTGGAAATCAATCTGGCACTTTCTCAGACAATTAGGAATAGTGCTTCCTCAAGATACAGCTATGCCATTCCAAGGCATATTTCCAAAATAGGCTCAAGTATACAACCAAGTACATTTGCTCAACCACATTTGTAGCAGCTTTATTTGTAATAGCTAGAATCTAGAAACAACCCAGATATCCCTCACCTGAAGAATAGATCCAGAAATTGTGGTACATTCATATAATAGAATACTACTCAGAAATTAAAAACAAGGAAAGCATGAAATTTGCAGGCAAGAAAAAATCATCCTGAGTGAGGTATCCCAGAAGCAGATATATGTGTGGGTATATACGCACATAGTATATACTCAGTTATAAGTGGTGCTTAGGCATATAATATAGGTTAAACATACTAAAATCTGTACACCTAAAGAAGTACAGCAAGAAGGGGGACCCCGGGTAAGAGGATATTTTTAATAGAATCATAAAAGTAGAACATCAATAGAAAGAAATTTTTAAAGAGGAAATTTAAAATATATAGTAAATGCATATTTTTTAATAGGAACTATCAACATTAATTTTAAATTTAATTAAGGTTAAAGTATTTTGATTTATTTATGTGTGGTCTTCAAGAAATTCTTTTTTAAAGAGCTAATATACTCTTGATAATTGAAAATGCAATCTAGTTCCGCTTGCTTAAATTACATTTATATACAGTTGTATTTATTTATTTCGTTACAACATCTGACTTCCATATATCCATATTTTAAATTCTGATTCTTTATCAAAATAAGTGTAAGTAGTTAATTGATGCTGATAGAGTATAATTTATATTTTATCTCTATTTTCTAGAATCGCATATGGATTAGTGAATTGTGTTTGATTTTGATAAACCATTTCTATAATTTATAAAGTTCTAAAACAACCTTAAATAAAGGACTGTTTTAACAAAATATTCCATAACTCCATACTATGTCATAAACTAAGCTAGAAAGAAGTGATTCTCTATAATTTTTCTGACAATATCAAGGCTCAGCAATTTTCAAAACCCTATTAAACCTAAGGAAACCCTGATACTGGTTTTCTAACCTATGAATTGCTAATTCAAGTTAACTATTACAAAATATTCAAACATGCCAGGTCAAGAATGTCAGCTATTTTACATAGCAAATCATAAAACAAGCAGTAAAATCACCAACTCTTAAATCTCATTTACAAGTCAGATTATATGGGACACATTTTTTTCTATGTGATACTTTCCTTTCAGGTCACATTTTGCATCATGTGAATATTGGTCTGAAGGTCAAACAGTGTGTGCATCAGATTCCTTCTGTTACAATGGAAGCTTCCATTCAGCCCATCACACGGACTGTCCTTCGAGTATCACTGAACATCTACCCTGATTTCTCTTGGAATGACCAGGTAGAAATGGAAACATCTAAATCCATTTAAACTCAAGTGTCTGTACTGCAGGTTCCACTAAACCTTATAGCTGTCCCAAAGACATGTACGAAATCCCAGTTTTATATACATATAAAGATACTTATGTCTTAATTAACAGCTATTCTAGTATTTACTGTCATCTGTAAGAAAATGTGGTATATTAGTGTGTCAACCAATGAGGTCTTCAAGCATCTATAGAACTTACAGGGTCAATATTGAGCTCCATGTCAGTAGATGGAGCTCTCTAAGCTGGACCACATTGGCTGTATTCTTCCATGGTCTCCATTTTATCATTATCGGCATCTCTAATTGTCATTTTAGCTAGCCATTAATGTGATGTTCTGTTTGTTAACAGACATTTTAAAATATTGTCATTGTAGAGGTACCATTCCCTCTTTTTTTAAACATTAGGCTAATAGGAAAAATACTCTACATTTTTTCTCTTGCCATCATTTTCTTTGATTTGACTTTTCTTCCTCGGTGATATTCAAATTTAGCACTATGTATAATTAGTAGATTTTTCTTCTCTATGTCTCTGAATATATAGTACTTACATATATAACTCTTCTTCACAATGTCTTTCCTTGGTTACTGCCATGCTTCCTCCTGTTTTTATTCCACATTCATTATTTCCTCCTTTAGAACCGTAATATATACAAAATCCTAAGAGTAGGATTGGGTTGGGGCTGCTTGGTGGTACTTGCAATCTTGAGCTCAGTTCCTAGTACCACATGAAACAGGTGTGCTTGCAACCTTCCACAGACAGAGGGAACTCAGTCAGCACACTGCGGTTCAGCCAAGCCTGGGCTCCTAAAAATCCTTTCAAGGCAAAATAAGGGTAAATTCATATATAATAATCTACTCTGAATCATCTTCCTATTCAGTTAACATTCCTTGAACCAGTCAGTGTGTTAGAAATTATAAATTTAAAAGCAAGTCAGAATCTCCTGCTTGGAAGAGGTCCATGGAGAAAACAAGTCAGCCAGTAATTGTAGCATGCCTGTGCTAACCCCTAATAGCTATTTTAAGAATCCATTTACATGAGTGAATAAATTTTATTTGGCCACATTTTGTAAAATCATCTCCCTGTGCTTCTAACCCAATGTGCAGTAGCTTTAAGGTGCTTAGATTTCCGAATCCTAAAATTTCCTAATCCACAAACGTGCATAATGATAACTAGTATTTATTCTTGGAATTTCTTGAGGAAAAAGTGATGGCAATACAATTTTGCTTTACTAGTTCTAAAAAAGATAGCATTTTGTGTAAAATATGAAAGTAGAGATACTAAAAATCATGTTTAAAATTTTAAATTTTTTGGCTATTTGTTTAATGGATTAAACTTTTATTGTTTTTGTTATCTTCTGCTAATATCCGTAACCCTCTAGGTGAATATTCTCAAGTAGAATGTTATCATCTTCAAAATTGGGAAACTGAACTTACTTACTGAAGGAAGGAAAGTAGACAATATATAATCTTGCTCAATAAAAGGGCCTGAAGTAAGGAAGATACACAGTGTGCTATCCTGTGTAACAAAGTGTCCTGAATTAAGGAAGAAAGGTAGATAGATAGATAGATAGATAGATAGATAGATAGATAGATAGATAGATAGATAGATAGATAATATGCAGAAGAAGGTCCACAGGAAAAGTATATGGTGCCCAATGTCTCAAGCATGATTAATCATACTATTCAGGGTCCAGGATCTTTTCATCTCTGCTTTGCTGACATTGTTGAATACATACCAAATGTTTTATACTTCCTTTTACAAATTTAACTGTTTAATTGATGGAGGAAAGACATTGTACTCTTTCAGCCTAGAGCACAGATATTTGTCGTGAGCTTTTCCTTTGCTTGCTATCAAGAGAATTCCATGAACTGACTGTCTCATAAGAATCAGAATTGTCCCAGGGAATGTGATCACTTATGAAAGATTGAGCAAGATTTAGTCTTGTAAGGAAAAAGGAGCAAGCCAGAAATGGATAAATGAAACATGGCATATTAATTCAGTGAAACATTGATTGACAGTAGAAGGAGTGAGTACTGATACATAATGAATCATATTAAAAAGCCGGTCATAAAAAGTCCACCGAGTATTGTTCCATTTACTTAAAGTATTCAGATTAGGTAATCTGTACTGAATAGTTATGACTAGTGCATGCATTTACTTTATTCTGGAGGTTATGAAATTTTCTAAAATGATATTATGCTATAGTTTCACAGCTTTGTAAGTATGTTAAGTCACCTTTCATACTTTAAGTAAACTAATAAACTATATAATTCTGAAGTTTCTCACAGAGTAACATGTAAACAACCTATGTCTTGAATTGTGATACTTAGCAGAACTGCAATACTACTGTTCTAGGTTCATGGAACAGTTGGGGAACCATGGTGGATTTGGGTAGAAGATCCTACAAATGACCATATTTATCATTCAGAGTACTTTCTAGCTCTTAAAAAGCAGGTAAATATATATCTATCTGACTATCCTTTTATTTTGCTACCATGAAGAGAAAATGAACTAACAATTTCTGCCATTTGTCTTATTTCTCAATGATGTCATTCCATTAATCCTTTATTAATATTACTGCCTCTGTTGTTTTAAAGGAAGACAGTGATTTAATGGATGGTATTGATAATTAAAGTGATGATTGTTTGAGAACTTTTTTACTGTTTTGGTCATGTGTTAAGTCATGGCTTCCAGGATCATGGAATGTGTAAATTACATATGTAAAATATGTAGATATAAAAAAAAATTAAATGAAATAAGTACCTATTAGAGTTATATGCATACAATTGTAAGAACATTGAATCATCTAGTGACAAGATAAAATGTAACAGATAAAAGACTTAGTTCAGCCCTGAAAAATACCTACAAGTAGCATTATATAGACTGAGCAGTTTGTATCTTTGTATTTAAGAATGTTTACATGCATGCAAATATGTATAAACAGCAATTGATGAGAAAAGAGGCCATGGTTTTAAAAGAGAGCAGGTAGTTTATGTGAAGGTTTGACAGGAAGAAAGGCGGAGGGATAAATTTTGTTATAATTTACATTATATCTCAAAAAATTACATTATAATCTCAAAAAATAAACAATTATTTTTATTTTTTCTTTAATATTATTATTATTAATTATTACAATTTATTCACTTTGTATCCTGTATTCACTTCCTTCATCTTCTCCTAGTCCTGCCCTCCTTACCTCTTCTCCCACTATGTCCCTCCCTTAGTCCACTGATAGGGGAGGTCCTCCTCCCCTACTATCCGACCCTAGCCTATCAGGTCTCATCAGGGCTGTCTACATCCTCTTTCTCTGTGGCCTACTTAGGCCACTTGCCAGGAAACTAAGTTCATGCCAGAGACAGCCCCTGCTCCCCTTACTAGGGAATCCACATGGAAATGGAACTGCCCATGGGCTACATCTGAGCAGGGGTCTAGGTCCTCTCCATTCATGGTCCTTGGTTGATTCATCAGTCTATGCAGGCCCACCCTGGGCCGTTTTTTTTTTTTTTTAAAGAACTTAGTTTCTTACAATTTCTTTGACTGATGTTTTGCTTGCAGTTACACTTTTTGTCAAAGATAATAGGGAAGCTTTAGGCTGAAAAATCTTATGCAGGCATCCAATTTGTTTTTGTTGAGTTTGTCTTTATATTAAACATTTATTACAAATGATTGTAGTGCTCCTCTTAAGGTACTGGTAGGACTTTAACATTGGGTAAATACTACAATAGTAATTAGAATTTTATAGATGAAAGTTAAGTAATTGAGTGAATGATGCTTAGTAATTTTGATAAATGAATCAAATGCTAACCTGTAAATGCATGGTAAATAGCACAAAATGAATATGAACTTTACCTAAGAGTCCATCAGATTCTTAAAGGGAATCACATACAAATTGCTGAAGCACCTAAGCATCTCAGCTATTAAATTCCAATACACTTTCTGTCAGTACATCTGGTGTTAAGTACTGCTCTCTTAACAGTAGACTGTCGTGATGTTTATAGTAGTAGAAGACTCATATTGACTTGAGACTTTATTTCACACCAGGTTATTAGTAAAGAAGCACAACTTCTGGTATTTACAATCCCTATTTTTGAGCCTTTGCCTTCTCAATACTACATTCGAGCAGTGTCTGATAGGTGGCTAGGAGCCGAGGCTGTTTGCATTATCAACTTTCAACATCTGATTCTACCAGAGAGACATCCTCCTCATACAGGTAAAAGCGACAAGAATTTGAATCATTACTTTCCTCCAAAATTAGTTTTATTTAATGTTGAAATTTATCTGTACTTATTATTTGTGAAAATTTAAATGATTTGATAATATAGTTTAGAAAGAGATTTTTTCAGAGAAAATCTATATGTACATTGAATAGTGTATAATTGATGCCCTAACTTTTGACTTTAAAAGAAGCATTAAAATCGGTCACTTTTGATAGACTTAGTGAGAATGACACTACTTCTTCACAATAGCCACAAATGACATAAAGTACCTTGGAGTAACCCTAACCAAGCAAGTCAAAGACTTGTATGAAAAAAATTTCAAGTCTCTGAAGAAAGAAAGAAAAGAAGATATCAGAAGATGGAAAGATCTCCCATGCTCATGACTTTCTACTCTTTGTAATATATATATATATATATGCATTGATTTGACATTGCAAACTTTGAGTCCCTTTTTCTCTCCCTTCTTAATTTCATTTTTATAGAAAATTAGAGCAATTTTAATCTGACATGGAAAATACACACACAGCTCTTGGCTAACCATGTAGTAGAATCAAGCAGTTAGCAAAGAAGAGCTTTTTGACTTTTAAGTAGAGGTTTTCGTTGTTGTTTGTGTTTTAAGAGTCACTCCTGTGTCTTAATTACAAGTGTTAGATAGGGACCACACCTGGCAACCAAGTAATGAGGTACTAGCCAGGAAGGTGGGATGGGGTCAGGCTCTAAGGATTTAAGGAAAGACGGATGGCTTGGAAGAGCCCAAGGAGACCTTGTCCTGGCAGCAGCTGACATAGTGCCTGAGGGAACGCTTTAGGCACTGCAGCCACAAGCTGGTTCTGCAGCCTGAGGGGCTGAGGCTGTGGGTGCAAAATAGTGATTCCAGGAGTGGCCTGGAATCACCCTGAGGCCACTTTGGCTTGACTGCCTAGATCATCCACTGGTCCTGATCCTGTTTATTGCCTTCCTTGTCCACCTGAAGAAGAGGGCAGGGTGTGGGTGGGGAGGGCCATCAGCCAGCCTCAGCCAGATCCTGCCCCTGGGTAGAGCCAGGGTTTCTGTATCTCTTGGCCGTCAATTAGATCAGGGGCAGGAGCCTAGGAACAAAGACACTCCCCTACACCCCTCCTACCTTACTAACCTCTCCATCGTCAGATGACTCATAATAGTCATTCATCTCATCCATGTCCTCCATATCCTCATCATCTTCTGAATCCTTTTCACTCCCCTCATCATCTTCATCTTCCTCATCATAGTGCTCTGAGCCAGACTTGTTAATAGGTACTAGGTTGTTGTCTTTCTCTGTGATGCTTTGGAGCCAAGCCTGATACTGCTGCTCCTGCTTCTGCAGCTCTGTCTTTTCCATACAGGGTTGATCCAGATAAACCACAGTGTTTAGTCACACGGAAGAGTGAAGGGTACAAGGTAGACATGGCTCCTAATGACTTTGGCCAATACAATTAATTTCTCTGGGCCTCAGTTTCCTAGTTGTAACAAGAGCTGACAGCCAGCAGAGACCTGGAAGCACTTGCCCAGACCTCTTCAGTAGACTTTTTAAGAAGAAAATTAACCATCTGTTGCAATATTTTTACTTCTTTTTTCTTAATTTTTTTTTGCATCCCGAGTGTAGTTTCCCCTCTCTCCTCTCCTTCCAGTCTCTCCTGTGCAGTCCATTCCTCCTAAATTTGAAGAACTAAACATGTCCTCTTGCTGAACTTTCAAAATTCAATCTTATTTAAACTTCAAATAAACATCATCTGTGTAACAATCTTGACAGTAATTCCACAGTGTTTTTACTGATAGATTTCTGGAATATATGAAACTATGAAGTCTTGATACCTAGGAATATGTGTTAATATGTATAACTGTCTCTAAATTGTTTAATTTCTAATTCCATGGGCCTCTAGTTCATTTGATGAAAGAGGACTAAATCTACTTTCTGTGAGGGTTTTCTTGGCACAGATTTTGTTCTTTTCTGTTATTCTCTGCATTCCAATTTTCTTAAGTTCCTACTAGCTATAGCAATGGCTTATGCAACTCCTCTGCTTCGCCAGTATGTAACAGATCAAATGCAACCTGTTAGTGAATGTTAAAGTACTGAAGTTTGTAAGTAGTGTTTTCTTTTGTTTACACATTAATTTAGATATAGTTTTGTTCTGTAACAGGAATACCCTCATAAACCTGTCCTTTAAGTTTTATTCCAATTAATAAAGACCCTACTTACATCATAGAAACCTTCCAGAAGAGCATTCAGCATGTTACTGTGATGTGTCAAATGTGTAAAAAGACATTACTGGTGTGTGAGAATTAAGAATTCTTTTAGTTATTTGAAATAACAATATGTAGCTGTAAATGTTTGTTTGTTTGGTTGGTTGGTTGGTTGATTGTTTGGTTCAGTAATTTTATAGCAGTACCTATCATGTTTTTCAGAATTGCTGGACCTTCAGCCTTTACCAGTCACAGCTTTGGGGTGCAAAGCATATGAAGCTCTGTATAACTTCAGCCACTTCAACCCAGTACAGACACAGATATTTCACACCCTGTATCACACAGACTGTAATGTCCTGCTTGGAGCCCCGACTGGCTCAGGAAAGACGGTTGCAGCTGAACTAGCCATTTTCAGAGTCTTCAACAAGTATCCAACTTCAAAGGTCAGTTTAAGAGTGATTATTTTTTTTTTAAGATTTATTTATTTTATGTATATGAGTGTTCTATCTGCATTTACATCTGCCGGAAGAGGCAATCAGTTCACATTATAGATGGTTGTGAGCCACCATGTGGTCGTTGGGAATTGAACTCATGACCTTTGGAAGAGCAGACAGTGCTCTTAACCGCTGAGCCATCTCTCTAGCCCAAGAGTGATTTTTTAGTCAACCCAAAAAGATTCTAAAAACTAGGAAGTTCTAAATATATTGTCAGGACCCAGAGAGATTGTTTTCTAGCAGAGAATTTCCCAAGGGACCACATGAGTATTAGAATAATTTCCTTGGATAATAATAATAATAATAATAATTTACCCCTATTTGGAGCCCTCTAGTTGAATCTTTTTCTTGTTACATCTTCAAGTCATTGGTAGGTCTGCGGTAAGATACCTGGTTCTTAGCCTTCTTCATATGATTACAGCAACCTAAAATCAAATACCCTGGATATGAAAGAAATGCTGTTACTTTAAGAAAAATTTGACTATATAAAGGAAATATGGAGAGAGATTCTACATTGTTTTAAATACTACAATATTGTTAATTATTTTTCCCAGGATTTCTTTATTTTTAATAAACTGTGTATTTGAGGTATGCAATGTGATATTTTAGTGTACATGTGCATTATGAAATGGTTACTACCATCAAGGTAGCTTACATATCTACTTCAAATAGTTGTTCTGTGGTAAGAACACTAATACCTAGTCTTAGGAGACTTCAAATGTGGCACAGCAATTTTAATTCATGTTGTAATACAGTCTATAGAATTTATTTATTCTACACGAGTGTAACCTATAACCTTTGAACAGCATCTCCCCATTCTCTTACTCCCTTCCCTCATAACCATCATTCTTCTCAGCTTCCTTGAAGTCAGTGATCTGAAACCAGAAAAATACAAAAGATAAAAGGAGAAAGGGTATTTCTTGACATTGATCTTGTCAATACTGTTTTTTTTGCCTTATTATTTATATATTATATATAATACATATATAGTCTTTAGGGTTTCTTTCAGTTATGTGAGTACTTCACATTGAAAGTAGAGCTAGTTTTAGATTGTGATTTCAGAAATGTTTAACTTCGTTTTTGGAGGGTTTTCCAAGTAAGTGCCTTTTCTTTCTGCATAACTTTACTCTCCTGCTTTTCAATCTGTTAGGTGGCTATTGACCCATAAAGAACACGTTGCATACTAGAACAGCTCCACTAAATTGCATGATGTTAAAAACAAGGATTCGGTATATATATTAGTATTTATTTTGCTTACATTATTAAAGACCACTTTTGTGGTATTTCTCAAAAAGGAAAACTGCTAAATTGTATAGCTGGCATCAATCTGCACTAAAATTTAAACAGCTAGCTTCTCTTTTAAACTTCTGGATTGGTAACTTTTCTTTTGTATTCCATGAAGGTAAAGTAAGTTCTGTACAGGACTCTAATCTTATATAATGTGTTATTTCATCATAATTGTTTGTTTGCATTATGTTAGACTATAGCGTGTCATCATGAAATATCTCCATTTTTTAAAATACTCTAAAATGAACATGTCTTTTGTTTTTTGATGTTTATGATAGCAATTGTCTTATTTTGTATAAATATAAAGTTTATGGTGTTCCCTTCATTAATTTACGAATGTAATGATCATTGTCGTTAAACCCCACATTGTTCTGTTTTGATGAATTTTGTATCTCTTATTCGCAGATGCTATTATTTTCATGAGTCCTTTTGTCTGTGCTCCCTTTTTAGGCAGTATATATTGCACCCCTCAAAGCTCTCGTGCGTGAAAGAATGGATGATTGGAAAATCAGAATAGAAGAAAAACTTGGTAAAAAGTAAGTTCTTATTTTTATTCAGAATCGGCCTTGAAAAGTGTAAGTGACCAGCAAATTTAAAAGTTATGTAAAGCTGCTTCATTTTTTCAGTGATTTTTCTTATTCTTTTATTTAAAAGTTTATTGCTGTTACTAGACTTATCAGTATTTCATTTTAAGTCTGAAAATGCAATCCTTAATTACTTAATGTGAATTATTTGATTTGACATGATACCTTTCCAAGATTGGTTTATTCCAAAAAAGGTAAGTTATCTAACTTTCTGGTGTGATTGAGCATAACTTCTAGAAATAACTTTAAAAGCATTGTCATTTAATTTACTCATGAAAAAGATCCAAATATTAACTACTTTAGTTAATATTTTAGTATCTGACAAGACTGTTTTTTGCAGTATTGTTCATCAGCAAGACTATGCCATAGTACACTTCCAAGTAAATAATGATACACATTCAAAAGTTTGTGTCATCTCCACAGAAGAATGACCACTAGGTACTAATTGAACCAACATCTCTACAGAGATTGGAAAAGAAAAAAAGAAAAAGAAAAGGAATTAGGTAAACTATACCTTTTCTGAAATTAAAATGAGTATGTAGTCACTTCGAAATATGAAGCAAATGGCTGTACATCTGGAGTGTTACAAATTGTCCAGTGTAAATTTTTTCAGCTGTGGGAACATTTTCATTGGAGGAACAAACCTTTCCCCTATCTTTTTTTTCTCTCAGTCTGAATCTAGAAACACAAACTATTTAGAGCCAGGCATGATGTCACACACCTTTAATCCCAGCACTTAGAGAGGCAGAAGCAGGTGAGTTCAAGGCTACCCGGGTCTACAAAGTGAGTTCTGTACAGCCAAGACAACACAGAGAAACCCTGTCTCAAAAGCAAAACAAAACAAAAACCAAACAGGGGAGCAACAACTAAATCAAAACAAATTATTTAATAATAACTAGAATTTGGAATTTACCTCTAATTTTATCTACATGTTATACACATACCTCTTCCATACTTTGAAGGGTAACTTTCTTTTTCACTGTGAAACTGAGACCCTGAGAAAGGTGCCATTTTGTTGCCATTTCTGATCTTGCTTATATTCCAATGTGTTTGCATTTTTCTGTTACCTATAGAATATTTCAGTCTAAGAAATTAAATTAAGCTTGCAAATAATTCTTAATAAATATCCTAACAAAATACCGTTCCCTATCAAACAAATTTTTAAAAAGTGTAACATATGGTGACACATGTAGTCTTAGGCAGGAGGGATAGTAGTGCCTGTTCATCCCTGGCTACATACTGAGATCAAAATTAGCCTGGGCTACATGAGGTCCTGTCTCAAGAAGAAAAAAAAAAAAGACAAAAGAGAGAGAATAATAAGATGCCTACCTCGTTCACTATGAGGGCAAGGAGATAGCAACTCAGCTTTATAAAATAAAATAGGCAACTTGATTTATGTCTAATTAAGCTAGCTTGACACTTATAAATGTATAAGTTGCATATAATTGATTTGAGTTTACTTTTGTTTACACATTCTTTATTGTGTGGCTTCCTGTATTAATACAGAAATTTTTTTGTGAAAGCAGATGAAGTAGTTTTAAGCATTATAAAATTTAATTTCAAAAGAGAAATGTTTTAGCCTGTCCAAGCTTTTATGTTTTCTGATGATCAATTTTATTTCTCTCTAGAGTTATTGAACTGACAGGGGATGTGACTCCAGACATGAAATCCATTGCTAAGGCTGACCTTATTGTCACTACACCAGAAAAGTGGGACGGGGTCAGCCGAAGCTGGCAGAACAGGAGCTATGTTCAGAAGGTCACCATTCTCATCATAGATGAGATCCATCTTCTTGGTAGGTACCACTCAAGTAAATATAGAATTTTATAAAACTTATTTATTTTATTAGTATAATATCATTGACAAATATTTGTATATATTATTGATGTATAATGTGTTGTATTAATTGCATAGAGTGTGTAATGATTAAGTCATGTTAAAATATTTGTCACTAACTATAGCTCAGTAGGTCTCTTGGTCCTTTTGCTCTAACTGAAACTAAGTGCCTTTCCAGTATCTCAGTTTTCCTTTTCCCACCAAACCACTTCCATCCCCTGGAAATCTCTGTTTCTTCTCTTTGAGTTTCCTTGAGTTTGACATATATATGTGTGTGTATATGTATATATATAATTTTATTCTACTAGATGATGCAAATTTGTCTCTCATTTTTCTTAGCTTAATATCTTCTGGCTCATCTATGTTTTAAATGATAGGAATTCATTCCTTTATTGCATTATATTATTTCATTATATACATCATTTTCTTTATTCATCTGTGAGTGAACACTTAGCCATTATTTATCTATTGTAGATAGTAATATAATGAACAGTGAAGTACATACAACTCTTTGGCATACTGATTTCAATTTCTCTGGATATCCACACAAAAGTGAGATTACTCATTCATACAGTAGTTTGCTTCCAAGCCTTTTAAGAAATCTTTGTACTCTGACTCTTTACCTTCAATAACCATTATGGATTTATTAAATGATTAATATTCATTGTTCTTAAATTTTAGGGGAAGAGAGAGGTCCAGTTCTAGAAGTCATTGTATCTCGAACAAACTTCATCTCATCACACACAGAGAAGCCTGTTAGAATTGTAGGACTGTCCACGGCTTTAGCTAATGCCAGAGACCTTGCTGACTGGCTCAACATTAAGCAGGTATGCGGACATTATTCAGCAACAGTTTTTATGTTTAACAGTATAGAGTTGTGATGTACCCTTCAATATAAAAAGTATAACTGGCTTCTTTTTATGTTTACCAGATGGGTTTGTTCAACTTCCGACCATCAGTTCGCCCCGTTCCACTGGAAGTTCACATTCAAGGTTTCCCAGGTCAACATTACTGCCCACGCATGGCTAGTATGAACAAGCCTGCATTTCAGGGTAAGCATCAGATTCTTGAAATGAAGTAATAAGCATTCTGTATAGATAGAAACTATTAAATACATTCAAAATAATTTCAGTTTGTGTGAAATTCTGTGGTAATGGTCCCACAGATATAAACATTCAGAAGCTATCTTCATTACCATTGAGGAACTTAAATATTATTGACTTGTATATGGGAAATTAGAGGTATTTCATAAATCAAAATGACATTACAAGAAAGATGCATAATTTACAAAGTAGATGTTAATATTAGACATCCAAGGTTTTATATGTTAGGTAATAGCTAAATAAATGATAAATAAGAGCAACAGAAAATATAGAACTTGGGAGAGTTCAGTAGCCAAAGAAATGGTTCAGTAGTTACGATTATCTACTGCCCTTGGTGAGGACCAGGGCTCAATCCCCAGCACCTCATAGCAGATTATAACCATCTGTAACTCCAGTTCCAGGCCATCTGATGTCTATAGCCTCTGCAAGGTACCTGACATTCACATGATGTACGTACGTACATACATACATACATACATAAACGTAGGCAAACATCCATAAACATAAAATAAAAATAGATAAATCTTAATTTTAAACAACTTGTACAATTCATTACTTTTAAATTTTCTATAGATTTCATGTTTTGGTTTTGGTTTTTCCTTTTCTAACAAATCAAGCAAATAGGAGAAACATAGGACTAATACCTGTTTTATTGAAGCATGTTTTATTTAGACTACAGAAGGAATATTTATTGTATCAATTAAAAATAACCTACAAAATAAATTCTCTAATGTGTACTGCTGTTGATTGTGAGGTGACAGTAGTGAGGTGACTTTTTAGCTGCTGTAATTAGCCTGTGACAGAAGCGCAGTATTGATTGTGGGCTGGAGACCCATCTTGGCAGTTCAGATTATTTACACCTCCACAGAAGCATTGTACAAAATCACTAATGAACAATAAATCTGCCAGGAGCTGCTCAGCCACACCTGTTCTTGCAGCAGTAAAACACATTAAATGTTGAGGTTTAGAAAAGAAACAGATCATTCATGATTGTCTATATAAATGATACCAGTATTGCAGGAGTATGTATTTTAAACATTATGTTTTTAAGGTGATTTATAACACATTTATCATTTATATTTTTAGTATTATAATAAATGGTGAATGATAAAAAATAAGGATAAATGTTGATTTTTCATAGTATCTGTTACAGAAATTGCTTTTATCTGTATAAGGAATGGCTGGCTGCACGCCATTACAGAACAGGAGCACTTGCATTGTGTAAATAGTCAATAGTAAAGACCTGAAGTACTTGCTTTTAGGCACAGAGTCAGTTCAGCCCTGTCCTATGAACTACTTGTCAGACCTTCAGTGAGTGATTTCTAGATGTCTTTGAGTTTGGAAATAGGATTTGTGCTAGCCTTACTTACTGTGGTGTACTTGTGGTATATAGTCAATTACACATCTGTATATCCATTTTAACACTGATTTCTCAGCCCATTTAAAACAAACAAACAAAAAAAAACCCAAGGTTCTGCAGCTCACAGTTCAAAAAATAAATCAAGTGGAAATATTTTAATAAAATTTTTAAACAACTAGGTTTTAATTTTAATTAGTATATAAGATGTTAGACATCATTGTGACATTTTTGAACAATGAGTCTTCATGATTCTTCTCCACCTGCAACCAACCCCCTTTTGCACTGTTTTGAAAGTGCTACTTAAATAAAAGTTCTTTTTGTACCAATTTGCCACTGTCCAGATAATCCAAATGATTCATGTGTCACATTAAGTATTTCTTTAAAAATGTTATTTGTTGGGCTGGATAGATGGCTCAGAGGTTAAGAACACTGGCTGTTCTTCCTAAAGGTCCTAAGTTCAATTCCCAGCAACCACATGGTAGCACACAACCATCTGTAGTGAGATCTGGTATGCAGGTACACATGTAGGCAGAATGTTGTATAAACAATAAATAAATAAATTTTAAAAAAAAGTTATTTGTCACCCAGGCTTCATAGTGCCCCAGTCTTCTGTGTGCTGACTTGCCATGCCCTTCCCTGATAGCATTAGGAACCTCTACTCTACTGTTCTCAGCTGTACTTTCTTTCCATTTGTAGCCTCACACATGTATTTCCAGAGTCAGAGGGAAACAGTCTTGCTATCTATCACTTAGCTATGTATTGTTGCAGTTTGTAAATTAAAAATACATCTTAATTCTTCATCTACTGATAACAACCAAAAAAGAAGAAACCTGTGTGTTACTGTTTTTCTTTCTTGCACTTTTTCCTCACTCTTCAGGGCTATCTTGAACTCCTTAGATCCTAGAACTATAATGTTAATGTCACTACTTAGACAAGCAGCAGTATCATGGAAACAAGCTCAGGAATAGAGAGAACTCAATGTAAGATTCTGTAAATCTTCCCTGTGCTATGGCCAGCATCTTTTTTTTTTTTTTTTCAATGCAGTTTATTCAGGAACCTTGAACAATCCTCGGACCCTGGGGAAAGCCAGCCCACAGCTTAAATAGCCTCTGGGTAGCCAACCCAGGCGTGCCACGTGGGCAATGCAGATAGGTCCACATACATGGAAGCAAGCCAGATCCTCGGCCTTAGCCAAATGTGGAATTGTTCATGACAGAGAGCACTCACCATCGGGAAGGTGGAAGGCGGAAACCAGCTCCATCTTTAAGGCATAGCATTCCGCAGCTCTCTACAGTTCCCCCTTTTTGTTTTAGACGCATCAGGCAAGAGTAGAGGTCTGATCTCTGATATTAGAAATAAATTGGGACTTTGTACTGATGTTCATTTAGGTGTCATCCACCCAAAGAGCATCAGACCCGTCCGATACCTTTTTCTCAGAGGCGGGACCTGGGGCATCAACCCGCATGCAATCAGACATGCTCTTCTCTGGGTCAAAAGCGGCTGACCCTGAGTGCAGCTGAGAGTGGCCATTGTCACAGTAAATTCTACCAGAGTGGACGCAGGACTAGCCACAGGATTATTAACATGGATTGCTGCAGCCATGAATCATCTGAAGGAATGGGCGGGCATGGGAGCGTTAGCAGGCCTTCTGGTGTTGGTCTCCTTGGTTTGCCTGTGGTATATATGCAAGATTAGAGTCTCACAACAGTGTGATGCAGCCATGATCATTCAGGCCTTTACAGCCATTGAAGCAGGACATTCTCCCCAAGCATGGTTGGATACCATAAAAAGCTAAAATGATACGCTCAGGATGCGAGGCTAAGCACTGCACTCAGGGTATGGCCAGCATCTTAACCTGCCTGTCACTTTTCTAGTGTCCTGCCAGACACCTCTACTACCTAAAATAATGCTAAATTTCATGACCAAGTTAAGAATCCACATGAATGACCTTGGTCTTTATGTATTTTATTAAATGACTTAATATTTCATTCCCACAACTTTCCACAGCAATTAGGAGTCATTCTCCAGCCAAACCTGTTTTGATATTTGTCTCATCAAGACGTCAAACTCGACTTACAGCTTTAGAGTTGATAGCTTTTCTGGCTACTGAGGAAGACCCAAAGCAGTGGTTGAACATGGATGAGCAGGAGGTAAGTGAGATGCCTTTTCAAGTTAATGCTGTACCATGAGGGGAATTAAGTATTTTATCATATTCAGTTTTATTCTATAATAGAAGTAAACAAGGAGTACATTGTTGTGCTACCTTTACCCAGTGTTAATATTTACATGCATTTCCTCTGATATTCCCATTAAAACATTTACTTCACATATATATACTAGATTATTCCCTTTATTTAACATCATTATGGTTAATATTTATATTCAACTATGTTTTTATAAGTTTTTAGTATTTCTTGCCTTTGTACAACTTATAATTTATTTTGTTAAATTAACTTTAAAAAAATGACATGATCGGTATTTAAAACAGTAAATATTAATCAGTATAGTAAACTTTTAAACTACCTTTATGTTTTTTAATAATTAAAATTTTATCCTTATACAGTTTTATTTCACTATGTAGCTATTTCATAGTGCTTTTATATAATTAAAAAATCAAGTTTCTTTGTTGCAAATTGTATCTTTAGGATTATTTCTTCAGAGAACATAGTTACTACTTTTCTTACACTACTAATTGCTTCCTAAAACAATTATACTGATGAAGTTGTTCAACCGTGCTGTATGAGTTACCAGTGGTGTAAGAGAGCAAGGCTTCACACTTTCATTTCATTGTAACTTATTAACACTATAAAGATAACTCTATATATAAATAAAGTGTTATCTTTTTGTTTTAATCTACTCCTTAGTTTTTTGTTGATGAACATGTTATATATTTTTTCACTAGTTTTCATTCTCTTTTTTGTCCCTTAATTCTCTATGGTTGTTTATCTTTTTTGGTACATTTATCTTACAGATTTGTAGAGAGCCTTTTACTTGGAAATATCTATATAAAACTTCATATTATACAACTTTTCCTACATGTGTTTATGTTAGTATTCATATATACTAATATGCTCCCTAATTATTTTTGGTTTTCTTTTTTCTTTTACAAATTGAAGATTTTGTCTTCTATATTATATAGTCTGTGTGATATGGTCCCTATTATTCCTTCTGCTATTTATAGATATTCCTTCTCTGTTCCATAAATTTAATTTGTAGTGACTTTTCTCTTTAATACTTTTCTGGTTTTAAAAATAATTCTGAGACAGAATTATGAAGACCAAGGAAATAAGTTACCTAATTGTGGTGTCATCATCTCTTCTTCCTCTCCCATTTCTCCGTTTTATGGTCATACCCTGCAGAAAAGTGTTCCAAAGACATCAATCCAGTCTAAACAGATCGTATATTTCTCCATTTCGTCTTCTCATGGCCAATTAGAGTTATGGTCTGTTGGATATAATGATTTTGTTATCATAAGCTGGTATTTCAAAGTGTTTTTTCTTAGTTCCATGGATGGCTTTATTTACTAGTTTTTTATCTTTAAAGTTTTATCATTACAATATTAAGGATGATTTTATATATATATATATATATACATACTGTACAATATAATTTAAGGTCAAGATAATTATAACACAATATTTTTGTTCTGTGTTACCTAATTGCTATTTTTAAGGAAAGTAGATAGAGATAAAAAGTTACATTCAAGGAAACTAAGACTCAGAAAGATAAAAATTGCACGTTCTCATAAACATATCCTAGTTTATTTTGTTTATACATATATGGGAGGAGGGATAACCTTTCTAATCAAAGGAATTCTTCAAGAAGGGACAAAAGAGGTGTTAAGGAAGCAAGGGAAGGTTGGACATTAGGTCACATGAGAAATGAAAGTAGAAAGAGGGCTATGGAGGTGTAGGAAGAAAGAAAAAGGAGCAGCATGGAACCAACAAAAGGGAATTTTTGTTTGAAGATGCTAAGGAAAACTAATGTTTGAGCCATTTTAAAAATCTATTAAAAAGTTACCTGTTGCATTACGGTAGTATCAGAGGTTCGGAGGGAAATGCTGGAAATGGATAAATTAACTGTTGATTGGTTAACATTGGCAGTGTCTCTCTAGGTTTAGTTTTACTTTGCTTTTGTTTTATCTCTAAAAGTGTTCCAAGACATTTCTGTGAAGTCAGGGTATAAAGTAATTATCCACTGACTACGTTTTGGGATGTTTGTTCAAAGTATATTGATACATATTCAGCACATATGTAGCTCATATTCACTTAAAATGTGAACATCATATTTGTCCCTACTAAAGTGCACTTTGTTTCTTTTTTTGTTTTTTTAGTGATATGCTCTCTGAGGAAGTCTGCATAGCTCAGCTGTTGTAGAGAATTTTATTGTTGTTTTAATTAGCACAAAAACTTATTACCATTGATAAATAGCATTGATGAATTGTTCCTGGGAATATCTTGTCATTACATGAGCATCCACACTAGCCTCAAACTTTCACTGGGTCTTTCTCTTATTCTCTCAGACTTCATAACAAATAGAAAAATTTGATTGCCAGAGTGTTCAGAGAATTTTTTTTCTTTTTTTTTTTTTTTTTTGGCTTCTGTTATAGGAGATAATACTGGCTATTCACAAGTAGCTCATGTTTACTGTATGGGCAACATTTATCTAGGCTACTAAATTTATTGCCCAAATTTATTAATCAATATTTTCCCCAGTGCCTATATTAAAAAAAAAAAAAAAAAAGGTTTCCAAGCAATGCAGCTCTTCCTCAAATAATCAAAACAACTTTGTCTGGGTGCTCCATAGGGAACAACTAATACCACTGGAGAGTGTGGAGAGGGATTCCAGTTGTATGGGCAGGGCTGTGGAGTGCACGTCAAGTCCCTGAGCTCAGACCTCAGCTCTGCAAAACCAACAGATCACCAACAGCAGAACCGCAGATGAGATAAAATAAGAAACCAAAAATCTAGGCCTGTGAGCGAGCTGGTGCCCATGATACAAGTTTTAGGTGACCTTTTAGGAAGCTAAGACCATTTTGAATAACAAAAAAGACATTAGAGAAAGAATACTGGAAATTGTTTTTTTTTTTTTTTAAATCACTCAAAATCATGAAGTTTCATTATTTGTTTCTTACAAGTTCCAACTCAAAATGGCTTAAAATCATAATAAAGAAAGCTAAGCAGAATTAAGAGACAGCTTTAGAGAATGGGAGAAAATATTTGTAATGTATACATCTAGAAGTTGTGTGGTTGGAGTTTTTCAAAAACTGAAAAAGTAAATAAAATTAAATAAATAATGGTCAGTGAGTCAAAACACTAGGTACTAGGTATTAAAAAATCTTCTTTATTATTAGTTGTCAAATAGAAATCAAAACTGCAAATTATATCATGTTACCTGGGTAATAAAGGTACACATCAAAAAGATGACAGATTTTAAGTCAGGTAAAGATGTGCTGAAAAGAGAACCTTTTCATGATTTTGTTGAGAACGTAAATTAGTTCCGACATTATAAAAAACTGACTATTCCTCAGAATCTTAAATGTAACTCTTTACTATCCAATGAGACAGCGAAGGGACATGAAATTATTATGTCCAAGAGGCATTTTAGCTCCCTTGTTTACTGTGGCACCTTCACAATAGTCAGGGAATAAATTTTAAGTGTCTAAGAGCTCCGGAGTGGACAAAAGTAATGTAATACAAATATGCAGAGGAATTTTAATCCAGCAACATGGCTACTCTGGCAAAGGGTCACATCCAAAGACCTAGATCCATGTGATCAGGCTAAATATACACACTACACACTATATTCCTCTCACTGGAATATAGACATGCCTTTAGTACACACATTTAATTCCAAACAATGATGTCTAATTGACGGACAAAGTGATGAATCAGAGAAAGATTTGGCAGAATGAGTCCGAGATAGGATACTCAAAGCTCTCATGAGAACGGACAGGTAAGAAAAGCTCTGTCAGAGCAGTGCAGATAGAGCAGAAAGAAGTAGAGTGTAGTAGAGGAATTCAGTAGATTTCACGCTGCCAGTACAGTGCAGTTCAGTGCAGTTCAGTTGAGTTCCGTGCAGGCAGTTTGGTATACTTCAGAGGTAGTTTTTCTTAGCAGAGGAGTTCAGTGAGAAGCAGAGAAGCCAGTTTGATTCATACAACTTGGAGAGGAGTTTTGAGCCAGGACAGTTGGATTGAACCAGCCAGCCAGAGCTCAGAAAGAAGTGGAAAAGGTGAGCTTATTCAGCAGTAAGTCTTGGAGGATGAAAACATTCTAAGCCTGGTTAGCAGACAGGCTGGAAGCTAAAGCCTTCAAAATCCGGGAAGATTAATGTTTATAGAGGCTAGAAGCTTGGGTACAGCCTTATCTCATACCCCTTTCTGAGGAAATAAAAACAGCATTTACACACATGTAATACTATTTAATCGTATTAATCAAAGCTGTGATGTGTGGCAAGGATATAACTTTAGATCATTATGTTAAGAGAAGAAAGTCAGGTACATAAACACAAGTTCTATACATATGTAGAATCTAAAGAAGTTGATCTGATAGTAGGGGCAAGTAAAATAATAGGTACCAGTGAGCAGGTGAAGTGAGTAGGGAACTGGGAAATGTTGGTCTGTGAGTATTAAGTTAGGAGCTGGGAGCTGTCAGGTGCTACTGACTTTGGGGAAAGGAACGAGAAAAGATTACTTCATTAGTAAGTACATAGGAGCAGGGAGCTCTGGGGTGCTATAGTATGCCTTCACATAAGAACTACATGCTGCATATTTCAAAAACTTACAGGAACAGTTTGTAAACGTTCTTACCATAAAGACATAATAGTTGTGTTTACATGTATCAGCATGTTGCATGTTACCCCATTAATAAATAGCTTTTGTATCAGTGAATACTTTTTAAATTAAATGAAATTAACTGTTTTATATTTACCGCATAAATAACTATCTTCTTTCTCAAATCAATATGTATTCCTCACTAGAGTTTGTATGGTACTCGCTAACTCTTAACAGGTAAAACTTACGACTTACTATTTATTTAATTGAATGTATGTATATGTACTGAAGGAATTCCTGTTCCCTATGGAGGCCAGAAAAGGGTGCTGGATTACCTGAAATAGGAATTAACCAGCAGTTGTGAGCTGTCATGTGAGTTCTAGGAATTAAACCTTGGTCTTCTGCAAGAATAATGAGTGCCCTAAACAGCTCAGCTATCTTTTCCAGTTCCAATTAACTTTATTTGTAATTATATTTATTTATTTGTTTGTAAGGGAGGCATGTATGGAGATCAGAAGACAACTTGTGGGAGTCAGTTCTCTCTAACATGTGGATCCCAGGAATCAAACTCATCATGTTTAGTGCAAGTGCCTTTACCACTGCGTCATCTTGCCTGTTCTTACCTTATTAGATAACGACAATATACCAAGGACTCTATTAGCCAGGTGATGGCCAGTTCTCAAGGTTAATAAAACACACACGCACACACACACACACACACACACTCACATGCTTTATATGTGGCTATTCAAATAAGGCAGAAATCTGTGGAAAACAAGCATCACTAAAACCAACAATAAGTAAAGTAGAATAAGAAAATAGTATGTTACATGGTGCATTAAAGCTGAGAACCAAAGCATGTGATTGAACTAGCTATACCAAGGAGGCACAGCTTTTGGACCAAGGAACAGCATGGTAAAGGAACTGATATGGATCTGCTGTAGATGGAAGGCTGGGAGGGCAGTGGCATAGGTGACGTTGGAAGTTTGTGCAAAGCTACAGAGCCACCATATTAAGGTGGTTGAATTTTATTTTAAGTATATGGAGAGATATTTATTCATAAGGTCAGTGCTTTCGTAGTTTTTGTGTCATATGAAGTTCCTGCCTTTATATAATTAATATTCCAGTGAGGATAGGAGCTAATAAGCAAATAAATAATGTGTGGTGATTTTCAAGGCAGAAGAACCTATGATAAGGTAACCTCTGAGCAAAGCTGGAAAAGACAGCAAGCAAGCCAAGCAGATAGGTAGGGGAGTTCAAGACAACAGGGGGTGTAAGCAAAATTACATACATTCATTTACATTTTTTTCTTTTTCCAGTTCCATGTGTGTGTGCTCACATTTTTGCATGTTTCTGAATATATGTGTATGTAGAGGACCAGTTTTGGTGCCACAAATCATCCTAGATGGGTCTTCTACTTTTTTCACTGAGGAAGGGTCTCTCTTTCAAATCTAGAGCTCATCCACATTGCTAGCTATCCAGCTTGCTCTGGGGATCCATTATCTCTACCTACTGAGGCTGAAATTACAAGTGATCAGTGATGGCCAGCCAGTCTTTATACATGGGTTTCTGGAAATCTAAACTCTAATCCTTACACATAAGTGATAAGTTTTTTTATCCACTAAGCCATCTCCCCAGATAATTCATTCACTTTTTGCAAATAGTTTTGTTACTTCTGGAAGAGTAAAGTGAAACTTACTATGGATGGTGGCCTAGGGTTTCCTACCTTAGTGGCAGTGGGGATGGAAAGATACGTTTAAAATTGCTAATAATAAGACTATTATAAGCTGGGCATGGTGGCACACACTTATAATCCCAGCACGCAGGTAGTCAGAGGCAGGGAGTCTAGAGAGTGAGTCCAGGACAACCAAGGCAGAGAAACCTTGCCTCAAAATGAAACAAAACAAAAAACAAACAGAAGACTGTGATAGATGAAAGATAGGAAAAGTGATCAAGAATGGCACCCTGGCTGTTAACTCAGAACATAATGATGCTACTTAATGAAATTGCAAAATCTGAGAAATGAAGGATGAAATAGAGGAAGAAAGAAATTTGAACTCAAGTTATTTTTACGTATTTGTGGTATGCTTATGACTTTCAATTAAAAATAACAAAGTGATTAAATATAAGAGCTCTGTCAAACCTGCAGCAGATGTGAGATGTGAGCATATGGAGTTGGGCATGTTTATTTACAGGATGTTCAGCCCAAATGAGTCTGTAACAGCCTTGGGTGGTGTGGAGAAGAAGAGGAGTTCCTCATTTTGAGGTAAGACAAAACTAGGGAGCTGAGGTAAAATGATACCAGTGCGGTAAGATGCCAGTAGATGGTGTTTGGTGAGGGAGCAAGTGCTCAGCTATATGAAGTGCTGAAGAGAATTCATGGTATGAGAGAGAAGCTCCCAATATGATTGGGAGGGCCTGAGTGAACTTGGCAAGAACACTCTTTTATGAACAGAAACCAGTTTGGAGCTGGTTAAGGAGTAAATAAGAGAAGGGGAGGGGGATGGAAGTAAATACACATCTCAGTTAACTGACACTTTGGCACTGAGAGAGTCCCTTGGGTGTTGCACTGTCACTGTGTATCCCACATCAGCAGGAATGGGTTAGCACTGGGTACTTACCAGCTAGCATTGAAAGACATAAAAGTAGGAGAAAGTCCTTTCTTCTGAATTCACTGGGTTGAAACCTCAGAGTGCTGAGACAGAAGCTTGGGCTTTTGTCATGGTTGTGTTTACATTCACCCTTCAGCTCTGTCTCTTGCTATAGCTTCAAAGCTTCCCCCTTTCTTTCTATATAGTGTTAGACAAGATCTAGGGACCTAAAATAGTAAAAAAGGTGCCAGTTAATTTATTTTTGTCCTTTTAAGGGGAAGTAAATGAGAATTCTCCAAAGGTTTTTGTCCTAAAAAAATGTAGAGCAAAATGTGTTATGTTATTATTCCTTGAAGTCCCCCAGGACAGGTGGGGAGCACCCAAAGGTCAGAAGCAAGAAAGAGAATCTCTGACTGGAGCAAGCCCAGTAAGGAATGTGGATGGTGACAACGTGAAAACAAGTATGAGAAATATAACAGTATGGCTAAGTCTTGTTAATTCAGATCAATGGGCTAGAAGCCTACCTAAATTATATTGAACTCTTCAAATTTTTGCTAATTTTATATAATTTTATATATTTTATATATGAATAAATCTCATCCCAGTTTCTTTCAGGGCTTTTGTTTGTGATACATATGCTCAAACTCCAGGCTTCATACAGTGTAGGCAGGTATGTTGATTAATAAGCCTCTGGACATACCTATGTAAATGACCCATTATTGCATGGGCTTCATTACATGAGGAGCCAGGTAGCTGAGCATTGGCATTCACTGTTCTCTGTGACCTCACCTGAACACAATGTGGCCAGTAGCTTCCCACTGACTCCCTGCCTTCCCTACCATGATGGATTTACATAGGAACTGTAAACCAAAACATCTCCCCCCCCCCACACACACACACACACACCAAGCTAGTTTGGTCTGGTATTTTGTCATAAGCAACAAGACTAATGACCAGTGCAACAAGTTTCTATCACCAACTTGCCCATTTTTATTTTCAGTCTAACAAAGATCTTGCTATGTTTAGTGCAGGGTGCCCTAAAACTAAAGGTCTCCTTATGTCTACTGCCAAAATAGCTGGAAATACCAAGCTGCTACCCAATAATCATGGGCCTATTCTTTGAATAAATCAGGCCTCAGTCCTCTTAAAAACCAAGGAAACTCTTATGATGTGATTAATCTAGAAATGGTGTGGAAAATAGACATCAGTGAATTTGCTGAGCATTAGACATTTGGATTTAGTTGGGACTCATAGGCTATAGGTGTGATTATGAGCATCAGTTTTTATCCCTTAAACCACAGAAGACAAGAAGCTGTCTCCTTTTTCTTAATTGGTCTCATGCATGCAGTTTTTTTTTTTTTAAGATAAGTATAATTAAATCTGGTCATGGACTTGTAGAACTTAGTTCTTATCCCAGTTTTCCAGATGCAGAACCTAGAATAGAAAGATTGATTACTTTAAGTAATGCACAAAGTAAATGACAAGTTGAACCCAAACACAGGGTAACAAACTCAGCCTGTTTTGGTTTGCAGTATAGTGGAGTGGGCTCACTGATAACATATTAATTTCAGATAAGATGGAAAAATCAAGGTGGAATATGCAAAATTTGACGAAAACTATTGTACGATACACATCAATAGCTACAAGAACAAGTAACTTAACCATTTCATAATCATGAAGAAGCCGAAAGAGTGGGTATTTGGTTTTAGTTCAGAGGACAAGATATTGAGATGTTCTTCTTGTTCAGGCGTAAGAACAGAAATGCCCAAATACTAAAGAATACTATATTTGCAGTCATCTGAGGTGTGTAGATGATTCCCCAGTGTGTAGATGGTAATTACTCGTTGTATCTTAACCTGTTTTCTGCGTACAGTCCAGAAGAGTGGGGTCTAGTCACTACAAGTATCTCGCATTGGAGTAGTAATGTATGGGTGCACTGTTTGAAGCCATGAATTATTTCCAGCAGATCTGGGATCAGTACTGGCTTCCCACCATTAATTATATGACCCAGGTATGCGACTTTGCCGCTGAGCCTCAATTTTTCACATGTAAAAGAAATGGTCCTATTCTCACAGGACTGATGTGAGAAGTAAATATGTTTAAAAAAAAAATACACTTAGGATTCTAAAAATAATCGGTTTTTAGTATATGAACTGTTACGGATTGTACCTGTGCTTAGGAACATTATAGATTAGGATGTCCAGTTGGCATCTGCAGATATTCCAAAATCAGATAAGGGACACTCAGCCTTTGTTAGTGTCATGGCTCTGCCATTGAGTGTGCCATATTAATAGGCTGCCCCTGCTGAAAGCAGTGAGGGGACCTTTGACATTATATTTATGTCCAAGTTAACTCTAGCGGATGTGGTGACACATGCCTCTAATCCCAGAACGAAGAGGCAGGCTATAGGGCTAGCCTGCTCTACAGAGTGAATTTCCAGGACAGCCATGGATACACAGTGAGACCCTTTCTTAAAAAAAAAAAAAAACAACCTCATAATATATCTTTGCAAATTAGTTTCTTCTATGTTTGAAAAGCCTTTTCATATATGGAAATAATCTATTCTCCAAGCATATAATAGGATCAGAATTCTTTAAAAATGGAAATAAGCATTAAATTTATGTTCAAAACTAAATATGAAATGTTTACAGAAGGTTTTATTTTATTTTTATTTTTTTTGCTAGTGCTGTAGGAAATTAACTTAGAAATGTGAGTAAACATGTGAATATCTTACCTGTAATTAAGTTTGTATATTATTATCAGTAAGAGTTAGGCCAAGCTAAAGATAATTTTTAAATGCTATTCTGTGTGTTTGGCCTATATGGCAAATCTGTTATTGTTTGGTTTTCATTTATTTTTTAGGTTTGTTTTTACATTTGTAAGTAACACCTTCTTTGTATATTTACTCCACATGTAATGTTTTTTCTGTCAGCATTACCAGAGTTTGAACCCATGTCTTTATATGTTAAAAGCAAGTGCTGTATTGCTGAGCTTTGCCCCCAGGCAGATTTACTTTTTTAATCAGATAGATATATGCTTAAAATAAATGTCACTATATGGCAAACTGTTTGAGGTATGGTTGTATTTGGAGTTCGGAAAAAGCCAGAAAGAAACATAGTTCTGTAGTATTGGGGATTTTTGAACTTTTGTTTTGAATAACTATCTCTTGAAATATTTTCTGTTAGCAAATCGGTAGAAAGTTCTAAGTTGTTTCCTTCACTATTAATTTTCTCCTATATGTGCGGTTCATCATAGTGAAACAGGTTAAAAAATTAATACTTGGAAAAAAAAACAAAGTATTTAAACTTCATTTACCATCTGTATTGCTGAGATCTGTTTGTTTCTGTTTTTAAAAGTCTTTGTAGCTTTTCATGATTCTGCTTAGTGCATCTTCTATTAAGCAGTTCAGACCATTGATAAGCATTATTCAGTGGCATATGGTCTGAGTGTGACATGCTTTGAAAAGAGTACAGAATTCTGATAATGAGGATTCTGTGAAAATGGGAAAACCAGCATAACAGATATGCTTTGAGAAGCTATAGGATTTAGCATCTTGAAACAATATATCACACTCAAAGGGACAGAACTGGCCTGCACAGTCTGTTAGCTCATTCTTGTCCAATCTGGTCTCCTTTCTTTTGGAGCCAGCATTGTCATCAACTTGCTGAATTATATTCTGACTGGAATGTACTTTAGGCCCAGAGTAATGTATCTACTTAAATGGAATCCTATCTCTCTACAAAAGCTTTTTGAGTATAATAAATTTAGAATATAAAAAAATTCTATTAAGTTAAAGTAAATGGTTCAACAGCTTACATATGTGCCTCTGCTCCCATCCCCTAAACAGATCACTCCTTCTAAGAATATAGATCTGTTTCTCTTTTATGTACAATATTGAATTTTTTTGTTTAACTGTTAGGTGGTCTGATATATTTCAAAGGCTGTTTATTGGAAAAATAGCAGTGCATTGTAACAAATATTTGTTAAACAGAAATGAACATTGGAATTGACATTATCATTTTCATTGTTATAGTTAGTCATAATTCTGCAAGCATCCTATCTTACCAAAAATTAAGCCGTTTAGTCCTTTGGTACCCATTTTTACCTAATAAATAATGTGTCTTATATCTGCCTGGAGTAGTACTAAGTACCCTTGGAGAGATTGAGATGGTAACTCAAACACGTTTTTTGAATCTTATTTTATTGAATCGAAGTTGAAAAAGGTTACTGTATTGATTTCAAAATCATTGAGACTATTTAATTTGAAACATTCTGTGTTGTATAAACTGATGTTAACACTGCTGCATTGTTTGAAGGATGGTCTGTGCTAAGCTTTGTAAAGTGGTAGCACAGTGGCAGGCAAATAGAATGTGGTGAAGAAGTATCTTAAAATTTTCAGCTTTCAGTACATGAACATTTCCCTGTTTGTTTGTTTGTTTGTTTGTTTTCCTTGACTTAAAATGTTTTGATCAAGATATACAGAATAAAAAATACATATGATTCGATAAAATGTACTATTAAATTCCTTCAGTCTAGCCCAGTAGTATGTAAGTGATTAGCATCTATAAATTTTCCTTTTTTGGTGTTCACAAAATTGAGATTCATCTGTAGAAACTGATAGTAAATGAAGTTGTTTGGGTTTTTGTGTGTGTGTGTGAGAGAGAGAGAGAGAGAGAGAGAGAGAGAGAGA
Organism: Meriones unguiculatus; assembly: GCF_030254825.1. NCBI lineage: Eukaryota > Metazoa > Chordata > Mammalia > Rodentia > Muridae > Meriones > Meriones unguiculatus. The sequence continues at coordinate 53,952,984 of NC_083367.1, forward strand.
TTGCCCTCTTGAGGATTTCGGGGATTTTCAGTTCAGATTGGCAAAGCTTTCTTTTTCATGCATTGATTTATGTGAACATGAGGTAGGGAGAGTGTAAAACAGCTCCTCTTTCCTCAAACCTCCTATCACAAGGAGTTTTGGTTTTTGAATGGCAAATGGCATATTACTTTTGAGCTATGATTGTCCTGGGACCCTAGGAATTACACAGTTCACATAGAATTTATGAGGCAATTTAATAACTTTCATTGCAGGCAGTGTTTGTTATGTTAAATTTCAGAGAAAGTTTGTTATATTCACAGATAAATGTAGAAATGCTGTTAGTTGTATATTACAAGGTAGAATAAACTGCTAATACAATAAAGGTTGATAAGTAAAATTTCTGATGTGTATATTATTCAAAGTATTGTCTTTTCAATGAATTGCTTTCTATGAATTAATATTACTATTAAACTTTACCGTCTTTTAAGTATTACTATAAGATCACTTTCCCCACATTTTAACAATTTACAAGTTTTTTATTATGAAAACAAAATGAATAGGAATAGAAGCAGTGATTCTTCGTATGGATAATGTGGACTTACGTATTTTTTTTTCTAAACTGTAGCAGCCAGATAAAGGTCCCATAATTAGAGTTTTTAGATGGTTAATTCATGTTCATCCAAAGGAAGAAATGTAGCAGGTATGGTAGAAGTTACATGATAGAAGTGTCAGTAGAAGAGCAAAACAAAATAAAATCTAAAGCAATATTATTTATATTTTCATCGCAAACATATAAAATTGTACATGTTACTTTTTCCAAGTTCTCCATTCAGTGTTAGTACTAGTGGCATGTAGTGATAAGGCTATAGAGATATCTAAAATAGTTTGAATGTTTATGATCTTCCTATGCTGCCCCTAAAGCTATTCTTTGCTTTAAGGACAAGCAGAGAGGATCACCAAACAAAAGAGATTGAACTTTATCTTTAGTACTTTAAAGGAAAAAAAATTTGTAATAAAATGTTCTTATTGCCATCAAATTAGTGTTGCATTTATTATTTCCACTGTATAATAGAGAAAAGTAGAACATTCAAAGAATATTAATAAAATATATTTCAAAAAACATGTAGACATGTGAAACTTAACTAAGCTAAATGGAGGTTAGACTCGAACTCTTTAAAATATAAAACCTAGAATATATGATCATTCTGAATATATTAAAAACTTTGAATAAAAAAGAAGTTACATGTCTAACTTTGAAGTGAGGAATCATATTGCCAGTTTACTTGATAAAAAAGACACTTTGGATTTTCACCATAATTTCACTGTAAAAATAAAATGTATATAATTGTTTAGACACAATAAAAACCACAACAGAATTGTAGGTAAATACATGTTTTATAGATGTTTGAGCAAAAATTCTAAATAATAAAACATACATGAATACTTTGAAACTTTAAGTCTGACAGGTTAATTCAAATACTAAGTAAAATGATGTTTGAAAAGCTAGATAAGGATGTATTATGGACAGAGAGCTGGTACCCATAATCACAAAGAGATAGATACATACTAATAAGAAAAAGAGAGCTGTCACATCTACTAAAGTCAAATGTTAATTCACCCAAAAAGAAAAGAAAAGCCAGGAAATATGAAAGGCCTTTAGCTTCACTGCTGATTAAAACAATGAGATATAAGAAAAAATAGTAAATCTGATTTTTTTTAATGATTGAAAATTTTCAGACTGATACGATTTTATGAGCTTTTCTGGGAGAGAAGTTTGGGATGGGCATCCTTCAAGCATCTTCAAACCCTTTTGACCTGTTGGCAAATTTACATATTAGGCTAGTTACTAGTAGCTATTATTACATAACTCTAATGGGGGCAGGATTAAATACATGTATAGGATTACTATTCTTTACAGATAAAGAAACTAAGGGTCAGAGAAGTGACTTCTTTAACGGCCAATAGGTTCATTATGAAAACTATTGAAATAATTTCTGTCTGGTAGGATTCATTTTCTCAATTTTAAGCTCAAATCAAAAAAATAATTTTTAATAAGATTGAACCTTTTTAGACAATATTATATCATTTTAGATAGTCTTTAATCATTAAAGGGAGCTTCTGTTTATCATCATATTTTTTTCTTACAGCATAATATTAAAATGGGTAAAATGAAGAATATGTTTTTACCAAGTAGGAAGTCTTTTCAGTTTACCCAGATTTATTGAAAACTATATATTTATTCCCATATACTATCATTAAAAGAAAAAAACACAGCAGTGTCAATCAAATGTAATTGAAATTCATGAATATTTGAAAGCAAGTGCACCTACATCTTGAATTTGTGCTTGCATTTGTAGATGGAGAACATCATTGGAACAATAAGAGATTCCAACCTGAAGCTGACTCTAGCTTTTGGAATCGGAATGCATCATGCTGGGCTGCATGAAAGAGACCGGAAAACTGTAGAAGAGCTGTTTGTGAACTGTAAAGTTCAGGTAGCTTTTTTCCCTCCCGCATGAACACATATTTAAAAGTAACATAAAAGTTTTATTTTACTTAGCTATATTATCTTTTGTTTTTTTTTAGGTTCTCATTGCTACAAGCACGTTAGCATGGGGTGTAAACTTTCCAGCTCACTTAGTAATTATTAAAGGAACTGAATATTATGATGGAAAAACTAGACGTTATGTGGATTTTCCCATCACAGGTAATTTCTCTTACTCTAAAGAAATATTAAGCTTGTATTTTGTTATCCTTTTCAGCTTAGGTTTATATAAATTAAATTTTGGGAATTCATCCCCTTTAAGTAGTGCTAAAGAAATTAAGAAGTGTTCATTTTCAATACAAATGCTTCAGAAAATAAAAGACCTGGTTAATAACTATTAGGGATAGGAAATTTTGATTGGACACCACAATTAATAGATTTAAAAATTTTAGATTATACACTACTGCAAAGGTTCCTATATATAATAAAAGAAGGGAGTGTTATTCTCCAGGAGGATGAAAGATAAGAACTAAATAGACTAAATAGATTTCTTATCCAAATAAACAAATGCCCTGGGAGGAGAGGTTTTTCTGTATGGGCCTCAGTTTTCCTTACTTGGTTAAAACAGAAATATTATGTATTTCGTGTGTGCAGGCATGTATGTGTGCTCACATTGTGTGTCAGGGCACATCAGCAGTGTGTGCATGTACATGCAGGAAGAGGCCAGAGCTGGCAGCAGTTGTCTTTCACAATCACTGTGTACCGTTATTAACTAAAGCACAGCATCTTGCTGAACCCCAAGTTCATCTAGTCGAGTAACTGCCTCCTAAGTGCTGAGATTCAGAAAGGCTGCCATAGCCTTCTACCCTTTGTAGTAGAGTCAGTGCTGGGTCTCAAAACGTCTGTCCTCGTGGTTGTCTAGCAAGTGCATTTTCCACTGAACCATTTCCACAGGCCCTAAAATAGCAATATTCATAAAGAGCATCTTAAATCATGTAACTCAAGAAAAATTTATTTCAGAAATAGTATAAGCTACCGTTTTTAAGAGTTCAGGACTTAAAAGCTGGGTATGGTGGCACATGCCTGTAATCTGCACTCAGGAGTCAGAGGCAGGCAGATCTCTATGACTTCAAGTCCAGCCTGTTCTACAAAGTGAGTCCAGGACAGCCAATGAGCCAGAGAAACCTGCCAAAAAAAAAAAAAAGGTTCAAATTTAAATCACAGTCACTTACTTATAAGTTAGGGACCCTATTAGTAGCGATCAAAGAAGCACACATGTTCTTAGAATACTCTGTTGTGTTAGTTCTTGCTCTTAGAAGCACACCCTGATCAATAGTTGTACCTCATGCTCAGTGTCACTGCAGAATGCCTCTTATTCTCTCCTTCATAGATGTGCTGCAGATGATGGGGCGAGCTGGGAGGCCCCAGTTTGATGACCAAGGCAAAGCTGTAATTCTAGTTCATGATATAAAAAAAGATTTTTATAAAAAGTTCCTTTATGAACCTTTCCCAGTAGAATCAAGGTAAGTTTGGTTGTAAACTAATGTAAAGGGCTTCATTTCATAGTTACCTGGTGTTTTTCTAGTTATGTTTTTATTATAAATAAGTTTTGTTATACAGTGTTTTTTTATTATATTCTTTCCCATCCCCCAACTCCTCCCAGATTATCTCCCACCTCCCTTCCCACCAAACTTCATTTTCATGCAACCTCCTTTCTTTTCTGTCCTCTCTTTCTCTAACAGAAATAAAAACAAAATAAAACAAAAGATACTAACAAAGAAACTATTTGCAATTGATACCTCCTGGGAAATGGGTTCTCACCAGTGGAGTGACACTGTGTATCAGCCACACTATGGGACAGGCCTGATACCTAGGAGTAATTGTCCAACACAAAACAGACCCCATGCTTGGTTTTTGTTTTTGTTGGGGGGAGGGGGTGCCTTTTGTTTAAGTTTATTTTGTCCTGGCTATGTTTTACTAAAAAGTAGTAGAATTTTACAATGCAGTTATTACTGTGAGACAACATGAAACTGTGACTATTATTGCAGGAGAAAAATTGGTGTATACCCTTAAGGCTGCTCTATGCACTGATCCATTGGTTCTGGCACCAGGTGACCCAGGTTGAATTTTGAGCTCTGCCATGTACCAGCATGGCATTGAGCAATTTGTTTCTTACTTCATTATGTGTAAAGTGGGGGTGATAGCAATTCTAGCTAGTTCATTTGTATTTATAGGGATCAGATGAATAATGCTCTGTGGTGAGGAAAGCATTCAGTACATGTTACTTTTCTGAGAAATTTGTATTTTACTTGGTATTTGTTTTAGGTACTTTTCTTTTGGCAATAAATAATGTCCATATTAAGGAGGCCTATAGTTAGGTTTATATTGCTGATCTTATATAATTCAAGAATTTTATTCCACACCACTATAACTGCTACTCGAATGGAATGTTATAGTCTCTTCTTGCCTCCAAGTGGTTCATATGCACCAAGCTCCACAGAGAGACAGAAACAAACGCATGCCCACACACATACAGGCATGCAGCTTGAAAATAAAAGTAAATGTTAAAATATGAATAAACATTTATTAAAGACTTCAACAGTTCCAGAAGTTAGTGGTTACTTTTTGTTTGCTTGCTTTTGCTTTTATGTGTGTGTTGTCTTGGGATTGAACCTAGGTCCCTGAGGCATGCCAGCCCCTACCACTAAATGTATTACTGGCCTCTTTCTTTTTATTTTGAGACAGGGTTTCATGGAGTTACCAAGGCTAATCTTGAACTTCCTATGTAGCCTACGCAGGCCTTGAAATTGGAGCTTTCATGCCTTTAGCCCCTTCCCCAAGAACCTGGAGTGGCGGCTCTCCACCACCAGGCTCTGCTGTTTACATGTTTGCTTGTATTTTGAAATTTTCTAAATGTTCATGTCTTAATATCAGGATTAGAAAGAAATAATAGCTATTAAAAAGATATTACAAACAACTTCACACAAATTACTTTTACAGTTTAGCTCAAAGAGTAAAATGGGGAAATTAATGTGTACTTATAATAGAGATAACAGCTTTTATAGAGTGAGATGATTATTTTTATAACCCAATTATAATTTCAGAGTTAGTGTTCCTTCATTACTGAGATTGGATTTTCTTTATCAGAAGCTTCATATATTTCGCTTCTTCAAAGTTTGTGTATGTGGAATGGACATTTAGAAAATGAAGGCAAAAGTACAAATGCTGTGATTACCACATGATCTGAAAAAATTTAACGTTTGTCCTCATGTATTTTAACCCTATACAATGAAGCATTTTCTGATCACTGTTCCTTAAAGGAAGGTGAGCGAGGAAAGAGTACTTCTGGATAAGAGCACTCGGCCTGCTTAATTTTTAAAACTTGACGTATTTATACAGCATGGTATTTATATCTGGCAAGAAACTTAGATCTGATCGTGAAGAAAGGTATAAATCTTTCAGGATGTGAATTTGCTTATTAAATTTAAGCATTCAATAAAAAAAATTACTGAAACTGACACAATACAAAAGTCATCATATTCTGATCTTTGAAAGCAACTAACATTTACATGCTAGCACATGTAAATGTTTCTCTTACCAGATTATGATGAAAAAAATGAGGTTGCTAGATTATAGTCAGCCCTCAAATAGAGATTGCCAGTACTTTTCATGCTCACTGTATCCATTTTGCTGTTACAAGTAAATTGAGATTGAAATAAAGAACATTTTTACATTGTTTTTTTATTCAGTTTTTTTTAATTCATGCCCTTTGCAAAAACTAATTTTAATACTTGCATATGTTCCTTATGTAATTTAGCCCCTCCTTCTTTTTTCTAGATGTTGCTTTCTTTTTTATTTTACATAAGAAATGAAACTTACCATCTTTTCTCCCAGTCTTTCAATACATCTGATCACCTTTGTATATGCCATAATACCTAACAGAATGCTATTCAATTTTTCCAAGCATTTAATGCTCACTGGGTGAATGGAGGAAATACCTTTGCTTCTCCTATCATCCCTGTATTACCAGTTCTTCTGTTATTTTCGTTGTTCCTCATTTCCCTTACAAGCTTCCTTTCTTAACTCTCATCTTCTCTCGATAAATGTCTAGCTCCCTTCCTCCTGCCTGTGTTTTATTTTTCCATATATCCATTCTTTTCTTTAAAAATGATAGCAAGGACTACCGTTTGTGAGTGTTTACTAAATGACAGGCAGTAGTAATTGCTTTCAGCAGATTATTACTACTTAAGCCCTTCTAGGGAAATTCTGTATTACTATAGGGCTCTGTGGACTCTGTTCAGATTCTCCTGAACAGTGCAGCGTACTTTTTTTTTTTTTTTAACAAGAAAGGACCTAAATAAGTATGTGATAGTTAACAATGTGCTCTTAAGTTCGTGGTGCTAAGTGATAAGTTCACAATAACTTTTAACAGTTACCATCAAATAATCTGTAATAAATTAATATAAATTATACATAGGTGTTTTACTAATACATAAATTACACAAACACTTTTCTGTAGCAGTAACATAAAAACCTAAACCTTGACTGAAATAAGTGTTTATTGTTCATTGTATTTTTTTGTGTGTGTGTCTTATTCAATATCTAGCTTATTAGGAGTGCTCTCTGACCACTTAAATGCAGAGATTGCTGGAGGTACAATAGCATCAAAGCAAGATGCAATGGATTATATCACCTGGACTTATTTTTTCCGACGTCTGCTCATGAATCCCAGGTAAGTGTGGGCCTATTTATATGCAAATTGTATGCACAGAAAGTGCAAGTACTTTCAGGAAACTCCAAATCTGTGAGTGTTTCTCAGTTCTTGGGACATTCTAAAGATGCAAGTTTGGCAGAAAATCATATATTGTCTCATAGTGTCATAGTACAGGAGAGCATGGTTGATTGTGTGCATTTACTTGTATAAATTGCTCTGGGATAATTTTCAAGTGCAGTTGAGAGTCAAAACACTGGGAAACAGAAAGAAATTTTCTGAACTGTGTGGTCATGACTGTCATAGATACCATTGGAGCTGAGAGAAAATTAACAGTGCTAAAGAAGTTGGATGGGGAAGTTTATAAGGCTTTCTTAGGATTAACAACCCTACGAGAGAAGATAAGATTGCAGTATGTTTGTATTTGATTCTATTTTTCTCTTGCTAGTGTATTAGATCTTGATTTAGGCGGCACTTTTTAGATGTTAAGTCATACTCTGAAACATACATATGAGTATACATCGCTTGTCTCTGTTGCCTCCTGTTTCATGTAGGAAAGACATGAGTAAGCACTAGAATTTGGATGACAAGTACTCTAAAAGAACTGTATTTAAGCCTGTGAAAGTGACAGCTTCCCAGAGGATGTGACACTCCAGATCTTGAATAAAGAACAGGAGTAGAAAAGGTATAAAGCATTTAGACAGAAAAATAAAAGCAAAGGGTCCTGGGGTTTGGAAGCGTCGTTGGTGTTTTGGGCATATGAAAACTTAATGTCGTCAGGAAAGTAAAGAATGTGAGGGTGAAGCGTGACTTCATCAGGAAGTAGATGAAAGCATTGGAGGGAACAGGGTCTGTGTCCCATTCACCTCTACATCAGTGTGCACCCCTGATCCTCTCAGAAGGGAAGAAAATGAGCCAGTGTGAGTGCTTATACATGAATTACCATATCAGATTAGGCTTTGCTGTGTTTTGATTCCTAGAAATTTTGGAAGAGCATCAGTTGGGATGGGAAGACAGTTACAACAGAAAGACCGGTTAGAAAGGTGTTTACTAATAGGAGAAGGTGCTGAGGGCTGTCATGTATACAGAGGAAATAGAGCAAGGGTCAAATCTGAGATATTCCTGATGAAATAGTAAGCCATAAAGAGATCTTTAACAGAGAAATCATTTTTTAAAAATGTCATTATGAAATCATACTGTTAGTGTCCACAGAAATTTTCTTTCAGCCAGCATTTCTCCTTATACAGATAGCAGTCTTAAATGACTGTCTCTCCTTAGAGTCCCTTAACTATTAAGACATTTGGGATGGTGCTGGTAAAATTAAGAACATGGCCTACAGTACAAGTGAATTTGATACCAGATTGCAGTTTGTTTCTTACTTTGTCCAAAAAAACATTGCCTTTTTTATTTTATAAAAATAAAAGTTCTAAGGTTTCATTTGAAAGAATTCAAGAAAAGTTTTTCAAAAATAATACCAAGAAACTCTATTCCAAACCTATCTTCCCTATGCTAATATCTTTTACATCACAGTACAATTTTCAAACTCAGGAAATTGACATTTATACAAAACTATTTGCTAACCTGCAGCTTTACCTGTTGTCCTGCTAAACCTCCATTCGCTTAGAATCCAACATACTATTCTACATTACAGTTGGCTGACTTACCTCCTTTGTTCTGTCTACCCTGTGCCATTTTTACCTTTCGGCACCTGAAGAACGTTACCTCTTGATGAATGCTGCCTAGTTATTTTGTACACCATCCTTTGGTGGTTTGGGTGGGCAGGAGCCCCTCATCTGGCCCTTTTACACACTACTGAGGCAGCACTGTTCTCTTCTTACCACACCTTGTATGTTCTTCTCTAGAGGTTCTTTTTGCATCTACATATCACCTGGATATCGGGCTTCAAAGCGTGCTGATGGTGGGTCTGCGCTTTATCAAGTTACAGCTGAATTTTCACACCAGCAGTGTGAATGCTACAACACAGACTTCTGCCAGCATTTCATTCTTACTGTACCTAAAGCTACATTAATCATAAACCTATCAGAATTCTCTAATCTCATTTTCTTTTGTTGATATTACCACTGATCATTTTACCTTTGCTTCAGAACCAATCTTTTCTTACTTTCTTTTTCTTTCCCTAGTTTCAGTCACTCTTCGCCTGCTTCTAGTCTACCCTGTTCTAGTTTCATTTGTATTCTATCAAACAGGATTTATCAAAAATTAAATTATGTAGAAAATGTAAAGTAGATATACTTTGGTTTGGATTGGTTTGTCTTCATTTTGTTTGTTTTTTTGTTTGTTTGTTTGTTTGTTTTTAGAGAGAGGAAAACTATAGATAGCCATAATAAACAGTAGTAATTAAAGTCAGAACTTGAAGTGATACACAGTGATGAAATTTTAAAGGGAAATCATCATACTGGATTTTTGATCCAAGGAACTTTGGGTATTGGTGACTTCTGCGTCTCCTGTTCACCCATTGTTGCAGTCATTTTGTAGATCAACATGTGTTGCAGAGTCTACATTGCCTCACAAGCTGTGTCTGATGGCCAGCACTGCCTTGGTGAAAATTTGGGGACTGCATGTCGAAAGAGTCCACCATTTTAATGACCTAATGAGGTTTCTTCTTGTGGCAGCTGCTTTCCCTGCTGCCTTGACCTGCAGGGCATTTCCCACAGGTACTGGAAGAGTGCCCACAGCACCTCCAGTAAACAGGCTTCTCTCGCTTAGGGTTTTTGCTGCCACTGTTGATCCTGTGTGGAACACCTTCCCCAGCCCTCATAGCCACTCAGGCTGTGACAGTCTTAAGTATTCTGGTCACATTTTTAGGATGCAAAAGTATCCACTCTTGACTATCCTCAGCACGTGTACTTATTTATTATTTAGTAGCTACCTAAGTCAGTATTTTAGGTAACTTTAGTTAGAATGAAGCTGTCCGTATTCTGCAGTACAAACCTGTTCGCAGATTTTCTGGGTCAATTAGTCATTGCAGAATACAGAAATTATCTTTTTAATAGCCTTGTTGCTTGCTGGACAGCATAACACCCCAAGTCCCAGCCATAATACTAGCTGTTTTGAAGATGCATTAGTCAAGTAAACGAAAGTTTTTGCTTTTTTGTGATGACTAAGCCATGTAGGAGTGTATGGGCTAAGGCTTTGGCTTTCATTCTGGGGGAAATTGGTACCATGGCAGTGTTTTAACACATGACAGAATCTTTTTGTGTCATAAGTTAGGTCAGTTATAATAATAAATCCTGTCGGTGGTTTATATATTCCTGTTTTAAGATAGAAATTCTCAGATCCATTTATGTCCGTTTATTTGGGGGCTGGGAATAGAGACAGGCTTTTACTATGTAGCTCTGATGCTACTCTGGAACTCACTGTGTGGACGAGGCCTGTCTCAAACTCAACAGAAATATACCCTGCCTCTGTGTGCCCAGTGCTGGGTTCAAAGGTGTGCATCAACACACCCAGTTAAGATCCATTTTTTTTTTAAATCAAACTCAACTTTTAATCAAGCTAACATTGTTAGCTACATACAAAATTAGAATGACAGTTTTAAAATGAATAAACTTAATTGCTAAAGTTTTACACCTGTAATCTCATCACTTGGGAGGCTGAGTCAGGAGCAGTGCTACAAGATTGAGGCTATGTTGGCTTACATAGTAAGACTGTGTCTCAAAACAACATGATAGAGTGCAAGCAAGAGTACGCAATAGCCTTTTAACATGCAAAACAAAACTGGCCATTCCTCTGGTGGCTGCCATCATGTGAGCGAAGCTGGGTGCATACAGATACATCCAGGAGCTGTAGAGGAAGAAACAGTTACCTAGGTGATGTGCTGTCTTCTGAGTCTGCTGCTGGAACCACCTCCAGCTGTCTGCACTACACAGGCTTCTCACGCAGCCTTCCCTGATAAAGTACAAAGGCTGAGATACAAAGCTAAGCAAGATTATAGCATACTCATGCTCCATGTGGTGGCCACAAATGTCTAGTTCCAAAGGGTGAAAATTATGTCAGGCCTGTCTATTGTGGTGGTAACCAGCTAATTTTTCTCCAAAGCCTTTAGTCTGTTGCTGAGGAGAGAGTTCAGTATCATTGTGGGACTTTGATCAGAGTCCTGCATTCTTACTGGGTTGTGAAGAGTACGTATAGAAATTTTTCAAGGTTATCCTCATTGATTCATTCCATCAAGCAATTAGAAAAAATCCTGACACCTAGTGGATCACCAAACCAGACCCCAAGAGCTGGCCCCAAGAGTTATGACCTTCAAAAGGGTCACAAATTACATCCACAATATTGGTGGCTCTCACCATGCAGCCTAGAGGATATAACAGTACTCTTCAGCTCCTCCGTTACCATGCTAATGTATGTCAGATTTATACTCAATAAACAATTTAGGACATGTCTGCTTAAAGGTTTTATTTGTTAGTTAGTCTGCAGATTGCAGTGAATGCTTTGTGGAAGTACAGCAATTAAAGTGCAGTAATGTTTGAAGATGACAAATGATAATATATCTTGTTTCTGATAAAGTTGCTATCACTACTTGCATTATCTACTTAGGGAGCTAATTGTATGGTGTTTATGCCCACTATGTAGTATCTTTTGTGTAAAATCCTGTAAAAAGAGTCCTGATTTGAGACTAGCCATGTAGATATGTTTTGCACATGTTATAGAACCAACAGTTTTATTGTGATGATGCAGTCTTCTGGTTCATTGAAGTGACTACTTGCTTTGGAGTTTGTTGAATACTAATTTTAGAGTTGGATTTTTCTTTAAAATGTGTAGGAAGAGAGGCTTTCAAACCTGTTTTTGTGAACATACATAAAAAAGTTAGATCAGCTACAACCCATTTTTTATATTTCGCTAGTTTTTATTGATTTATTACTTATTACATTTTATTCACTTTGTATACCACCTGTAGCTCCTCCCTCATCTCATCTCTGTCCCACGCTCCCTCTCTCTTCTCCCTTAGTTCACTAATAAGGGAGGTCCTCCTCCCTTACTATCTGACCCTAGCCTATCAAGTCTCATAAAGACTGACTGCATTGTCTTCCTCTGTGGCCTGGCAAGACTACCCCTCCCTATGGGGAGGTGAGCAAAGAGCCAGCCACTGGGTTCATGTCAAAGATAGCCCTGCTCTCCTTACTAGGGAAACCACATGGAGATTGAACTGTCTATGGTCTTTACCTGAATGGGAATCTAAGTCCTCTCCATGCATGGTCCTTGGTTGGTACATTGGTCTCTGCAGGATCCCCTGGGCCCAGATTTTTTGGCTCTGTTGGTCTCCTTGTAGAGCTCCTGTCCCCTCCAGGTCTTTCTATCTCCTCCCTTCCATAAGATTCCCTGCACGCTGCCTAAAGTTTGGCTATGAGTCTCAGCGTCTGCTTTGATACCCTGGTAGGTAGATTATTTCAGAGGCTCTTTATGGTAAGCTCCTGTCCTGTTCCCTATCTTCTCCGCTTCCGATGTCTGTACTTTTTTCTTTCTGAATGAGAATTAAGCATCTTCCCTATTTTAGTGGTCCATTTTCAAGAACCAGTGGCCAGCTTTTTTATCACCTCCCCCTGGGGGATGCAGCTTTGCCAGGCCACAGAGGAAGATGAGGCACATAGCCTTGATGAGACCTGAGAAGCTAGAGTCAGATAGAAGGGGAGGAGGACCTCCTCTATCAGGGGACTAGGGAAGGGATATAGGGGGAGAACAGAAAGGCGGATGGGACTGGGAAGAGACAAGGGAGGGGGCTGCAGTGGGGATACAAAGTGAATACATTGTAACAAATAAATTTATAAATAAAATTAAATTTAAAAATATCAACATATTAAATAATGTAATTAAAAAATAGGGTACAGAGCTAAACCAAGAATTCACAATAGAGGATTCTCTAAAGGCTGAGAAGCACTTAAAGAAATTCTCAATGTCTTTAGCCATCAGAGAAATGCAAATCAGAGCAACTCTAAGATTCTATCTTACACCCACCAGAATAGCTAAGATCAAAAACTCAAGGGGCAACATATATTGGCAAGGATGTGGAGAAAGGGGAGCCCTCCTCCATTGCTGGTGAGAGTGCAAACTTGTATAACCTCTCTGGAAATCAATCTGCCTCTTTCTCAGAAAACTGGGAATACCTCAAGACCCAGCTATACCACTCCTGAGCATATACCCAAAAGATGCTGTACCGTACAAGGGCATTTACTCTACCATGTTCATAGTGGCTTTATTTGTAATAGCCAAAAATTGCGGTGACAACTTTAAAGTCTGTTATTTAATTCATTTTCAAATATGTGTTGTCTGAAGTCACATTCTTCCTAGTAACTGAAACTTTGTATTATTTTACCAGTGTTTCACCTTTCTGTCTTTTTGCCCTGCCTGCTAAAATTAGCAAACTGTTTTCAAATTCTGCACATTAATGTTAAACATGATACCATGTAGACTCATCTAGTTCTCTGAGCATACATCTCATTCTCTTTAAAGGCTGAGTAGTATTCTTTTGTGTGTATGTGCTATTTGTTCATCTGTTAATGGGTGTTTGGATGTTGTTGAAGATACTAAGATGAACATGGCAGTGCAGAGTAGTTCAAATACAGGATTCAGTTCCTTTAGATACTTACAGTTTTATTGCTCTGGTCAAGGAAATTCTTACAAAAGCAAACATTTAACTGGGGCTGGATTACAGTTTCAGAGATTCTGTCCACTATCATCATGGTGGGAACCGTGGCACTGTGTAAGTAGACATGGTACTAGAGGATTCAAGAATCCTACCTCTTGATCTGCAGGCAGCAGAGGCATGCTGTCTCCTGCATGCTCTCATGCCACACTGGGTGGAGCTTGGGCATTGGAAACTTCAAAAACTACCCCCACAGTGACATACTTCCTCCAACTAGCTCTACACCTCCTAATAGAACCCTCCCTTTAGGTCAAGCCTTCAAACACCTGTGTCTGTTGGGGGCCAAACCCATTCAGATCACCACTGTATGTAACTGCTAGTCAGACAGCTAGATCAGTTGTTAATTTTGATTTTACTTTTATAGGATATTTCCATACTATCTTCCAAAATAACTGTACTAATTTGTATTCCCACCAATAGTGTGCAAGTGATCCCTTTACTTCACATCCTCATGACTGACTTTGATTATATATTTTTTATTATTGTCTGTTAAAATCATCTATCCCCAGGGCTCTGCACAAAGGCATAGGAGTTGAGGAAACGGGCAAATTTCCTTTAAAATCTGTAGTTTTCTCATATTAACAGCTATATTATATATAATTTTAAAAAATGTTCGTGCTTCCTATCATCCATTGGCATAAATGAAATTTGACTTAGTTGGGAAGGATGTATATATGCAAGCTGGCTTCTGTATGTGTTTGGGTGGGGGTGTAACCAAGTGATAGATTTATTTAGCCATAGAAAAGAAATAGTTGTTCAAAAGACAGTCCTTTATAGATAATAGGAATGAGCTGATTATTCTACCCATTTCAATTAATCGTGCCACCTCTGTAAACCTAGCACTGTACCACAATATCCACTGTTCCTGGCTTACAAGCTGTGTGTCTGTTTATAGCCACACATGTGTCTATATGTGCATGTGAATACACTCTCATTCAAATCTGTTTAAACAGATATATTGTTTTCATAAGATAGAAGCCATTTCAAATTAAGCTTGTGGTTCAATTTGTATTTTCAGTTTTACTCTGCTTTTGAATATATTTAGGCAAAAATGAGGTCTTTTCAGCTGTCCCTGAGCGCTCTTCCATTATTTGTGTCATTATTACCGCTGCATAATCTGAACATAAAAACATGGTGCTGTAACAAATGACTTCCCAGCACTGACAGTTACTGCAGTGGCATTTCAGTGCTGATGGAAATTTTCCCAGCAAGCTATCTGGCCAGGTTTACATAAACCAAAACGGAAATGGCTGCCACTGTTCACATTAAATCCAAACTGTTTGTTCTAACTTTGTCTCTGTTTCACTTTACTATAAAACCTCTTTCATTCCTAGTTGATGAAATTTCATCTCTTTTAAGGTTGGAAAAATATAATCTAAGGTTTCTTGTGTGTAATTCTTATTTCTACCTTGAATAAAGACTTTAAAGGATAATTTTTTAAAGTTGTTTTAGGTTTAGATTGTTTAAATTTTATGGACTTTTAAATTTTTATTTCAGGGAGAGGCTTGTTACGACTTTTCCCAATGGACTGCTAATAGAAGTTAGCTTGTCTAGCCCATGTGCTAGATGCTGTCAGTATCCAACTGCCTTTGACTTTCACACTCTCAGGGGACTAGTAATTGTTGTGTTCAAACAGCCTGTAATTGTGATCCCGCTGGCTTTCTCAGTACGCTTCTGGCTATTAGAATCATTAAACAACTCAGCACCTGTTAACAGCATTGTAAATATTCAGCCCTGCTTGTGTGCAGGTTAAGTCCAATATAGAGAAATCTTACAGAGCCCAGTCTCATAAATTAGAGCTTCTGACAAGTCAATTATTGTGAAACTGCCTTTCTCTGTGAAAGAAATGAAATAGCATGCTGACAAAAGGCAGGCTTTCTGGTTGTAACAGAGGAAGATAATGACTTGATGATTCGACACAGTGAGCATGAAACTGCAGTCTGCTTGTTACCTGTAATTAAACAGTTGTGTAAAAGTCACTGTTTAAATAATCAGTAAATTATAAATTTTGTACTGTCGAGAGTACAACATGAAAACAGACCTTTCAAGTTAGCTGCCACATGCTTTTTCAAGTTAGAAAAGTGATTATTGAAAATCATAATTTGCTTGTACTTAATTTAGAAACTGGGAAGTAACAAAGTTCACTTAGAGTAAGAATGGGGACGTGTGTGCAGCCAGTCAGACCATCAGCATATATTGACTCTCAGAATGTTACGCATTCTGAAACATTATTGTGTTACATTAATATTGTTTACAATGTCTTAAAAATTACATATGTAATTTTGATGGGAAAATGTACTCTTCAGAATTTTTTTGATGGTTAAAGGTGATCTCGCCTTCAGACCAAGTATTCAGCCAAAGAATGTGTTTCATGGAAGTCAGGGAAGCTTAGTTATTACTTGCATTGAATTTGTGTTTCTTTGTCTATGTTTAGAAAAACATTAGAAATGCATATTGGTAACAACTTTAAGTCTTTCCTTTTAGAATAAGTTGGTTGTTCAGTGGTTAGATTTGAATAATTTGTATTCTCAAAGACAGCATGAATTTGATCAGAGTTTTTTCTTTTAGCAATTGATTTTATATGGTTGCAAAAATGTTTTTACTGGCTGTGTTATATGCATGAAATTAGGCCTCAAAAACACTTAGAAGGGAAATTCACCACCAAAATATAATTATAGTGAGTAAAGTAAAATGAAACAGAATGTAGTGAATGAAGCAAAACAGATACTGAAAATATCTGTCTCAAGGAAGTTTATAATTGATTGTTTTAAATAGGTTTACATCTAACATTTTTATGATAGTATAAAGTGGCAATTTGGCATTCCAGTTAAATATTTAGGATAACAATTATTAGTTGATACGTAACAGTATCCATGAGCTTTTTTATTAAATAACCTAATAAACTTAAAAGTAGAATTTTAATTTTTCATGGTAATATTGTTTTCTAAACATTCATTTTCATACGGACTTTTTTTCTTATTCTGAAAATGATACTCCTAATGCATTTTTGTGGGCACATTTTAGTAGTACTTTTACTTAGGAACAACTTTATTAAACTGCACTAGTGCAGGTAATTGTAAATCATATAGGCGTGCATAGGAATAGCAAGCCCAAATGTGGCAGAAACAGAAGGAATCCTCTTGTTGCATAAAGTTTGAAAAGTCTAATCTTGGGGATTGAAAATAGAAGAGAAACACATTTAGTAGTATGGACATTTGTTTACATGTGATATTTCAAGTATCCAGAATTTTTTATTATTTTCTCTTTTACTGTATGATGTTTTGCCTGCGTGTATGCTTGTGTGTGGTATGGTTACATGGTGCCTGTGGAGACCAAAAGAGGGAATCACATCTCCTGGTGTTACAAATAGTGTGAACCATCATGTGGATACTGGATATTGAACCTGGGTCCTTTGGAAGATGATCCAGTGCTCTTATCCACTAAACTACAGCCCAATGTGTCCAGAATATTTATTTTCACCTTAATTTAGGAAAGAATTATCTTAACTAAATACCAAAAATTAGTCATTTGCCAGGATAAAGGAAATAGTTCTTGACTTTTTCTAATGCTTCCTTTTATTTCCATGTAGGCCAGTGTCATGAATATGAGCACTCTGTTTATATTAATGATACATAGAGTTCAGTACTTTTGTTATCTGTTCATTGAAAGTGCTGCATTGAGGTTCACAAGAGGCCATTTGTTTGAACAGCAGTAGTTTTTCCATGAACAAAAAGTAACTGTCTTGTCTTATGAAAGATTGTTTTGCTAAACGAAATCTAGTCCTTTACTGGCCATTCGACAATGAAGACTTTGGTGAATGTAGACATTTCAAATTGTGGCATCTTAGGAATGTCATGGGAGATGCACTGTAGTGTTCATCATCATCTGCACTACTTCTTTCTGTTTAAATTTATCCTGATGTGATTTTAAATTCTTCGCTGGGATATTTTTAAATAAGTTTTAACTTTTGAAGAAATTGAAAATGTCTTCCACAAAGAGTCATCCCTGTCTGATGGTGATTTCCTATGAGATTGTTGACAGTCTCTTTCATTTGAGACTGTAGACAATTTTTTTCCTGTCCTGTTCTGATATTGAAGCCAGCCTGGTGGGATATTAGTGAAAATCGTCTGTAAGTCTCTAAGACCATAGTTTCCACTCTTATCCTTCCTTTGAATGAGAAGAGAGGTGGGATATTATATAGATTATCCATGGTGACTCCAGTCACATTTACTGTCAGGAATTAGGAAATTGCCATGATTTTTCATGTAACCTTCACTCCCAGGTACAAACTTCTTGTGGTCAGGGATTTGCCTTTCATTGTTGAAGTAAAAAATGAATGGTCAACTGAATTACATGTTCTTACAGTTTTTATTTAGAAACTATGCAGAGCTGGAACCTGTGCATTGCAAGATATATTGCTTTATTTTAGCTTGATGGTTTTCCTTACAGGCATTAGAACATCTTGTTGCAAAAACACTAGGAGAAAAATTCTCAAAATTTCTTAGGAAAACTCCCATACCACTAAAGATTAGTAGTTCTGATTGTCTTGTAAAGTTATCAAGAAGAGTGCGTGCATGAGTGTATTGTTTTCAGCCAAACTTTGCATTTCACAATTTCTAAATTCAGTGCATAAGGCTACTTTGGAAAAGATGGGTAAAATGAATTAAAACCAAGTTTAACATAAGAAAGTGCCTTTTCATACATTTTTTTTTAAATCCTGTGCTGATGATAGAGTCAGTATTTAATTAAAGTTAGCAAGTATTTAATCTTCATTATATAATTCTATGCTGTTACATTTTGGTTTTTTGTTTAACTTATAATAAATATATCATTTTCTTAAGATTTACATGTTTAAAAGTTTTTTCATGTGATTTGTCTATTTTAGTATTTTATCTTTTTCCTTAGTGTTGGCAAACTCAAACTTTAGTATTGGGCTTTTGACCTGTACAATTGGAGTGTTAATTGTGGTTGTTCAGTTTTTCATTGAGTTTTCTATTTGCTGTAAATCATGCTGTTAAATTTCTGAAAAGATTGTAAAGTTGATGTGACAATTCTAGTAGACACATCTTGAAACTGACCTCACTTTTTTCTAGCTACTACAACTTGGGTGACATCAGCCATGAATCCATTAACAAGTTCCTGTCGCATCTGATTGAGAAGTGTCTGCTTGAGTTGGAGCTTTCCCACTGCATTGAACTTGGAGAGGTAGGCTTCTGGTCCAGCTCTTGACAGTAAGGTGTCTGGGGCTTGTGCTACTCAAATGCGCAACAATTCTGTGTCGGTAGCAACTACAGTGTGCGCACTTACCCTCTGAGGAAGGTGGACCTCCACTGTATGACTCACCTTCTTTAATCTTTATTTGAAATAGGATCATCGCAGCATTGAGCCTCTGGAATGTGGCAAAATTGCCTCCTATTACTATTTGAAGCACAAAACAGTCAAAATGTTCAAGGACCGTTTGAAACCTGAGTGCAGCATTGAAGAATTGCTTTCAATACTAAGTGTGAGTTTTCTACTACTGTGGCTTTTGTATATTTACTTTATGCCTTCTTTTATAATTTGAACCTTAAGTTGTTTCTGGTTTCGAAACTTTACCAGAGAGTGTTCAGGAGGGTCTTTCATCTTTCAAACAAAGTTTCTTTCCATTTTTATGTAGGATAACCTTGGGACAAATGTGACCGTATGACCCATCCATAGCAGGATTCTCCTGAGTAGAATCAGTGCTATTGATAGGTGAGCCAGGATTAGTGGTGTATTTTGCACTGTCTGGAGCAAGGCTGAGGATTGAGTGGCCCCTCTAGCTGAGATTGGAAACTTGCTATTTGTTTGGATGGTTCCTTTTTGGTACTAACTGTGATGCTACTAATGAGCCTTTTTTTAAGGATCGCTGTGACTACATTCTGTTTCAAATTAACACCAAGAAAGCTCTTTAGTGCCCGCTCCCCTCTTCCCATCTAGCACCTTCTGAAAAGAAAAATGTACAAGATATATCATGTAGTCAATCTATTATATTCTTCTTTTTCCATTTTCCCCAAAAAGCTAAAGCCTAAATTTAATGTTGAAGTTTAAGATAAAATCTGCACAGTGCAGGTGATGATGGGGGTCTTATTTTGCCTGCACCTTCAATAACTTCAGGCCGGCCAATGAGCTCCAGGGATTCGCCTTTCTCTGTCTTTCAAATGCTAGGATTACAGGTGTGTCCCACCATGTTGGGCTCTTTATGCTGCTGGGAGGGATCCAAATGAAGCTCTTGGTGCTCATACAGCAGACACTATGCCTACTGGTCTATTTCCCCAGCCCACTACAGTGTTTGCTTAAGTCTCATCTTGTCAATGGTGAAATTCTCATTTTTAATGCTAGAGAGATGTCTCAGCAGTTAAGAGCACCTGCCACTCTTCTAGAGAACCCAAGTTTAGTTGTATACACATGACTAACTATACATATGTATAGTTATATACACATGTATACACACAACTAACTGTACAGACTGAGCAGGTTATATTTACTTATTTAGGGTTATATACATATATGTAATAACAAAAAATAGAGGCATGAAATTTGAGAGAGAGTAAAAGGGAAGGGAAGGGGAGGTACATGAGAATACTTGGAGGGAGGAAAGGGAATGGGAAAACAATGTAGTTATATTTTAATTTTAAAACATGAAAATATTTTAAAGGCACAGAAATTTGAAAAAATTATTTTTTAAAAGAAAGAAGCATTTTCATTTCTTAAGCAACATATATTTGTACTTTGGCTTTTGTTTCGTGTTGATCAAACTAGAAGTTATGTTATTTGAAATTTTTTTCTTTTCTCAGAAATGTTATAGTATGGTTGTTATTTGCAGAGCAAATGTGTTAGAAGATGACCATAGAATGAAAAAGTCAAAACATTGATTCACCAAAACCTCATTTCCCTTCAGTTATTATCAAAGAGTTGTTTTAATTGCTGTATGATACGCTTTTATACACCTTTTCTCCTCTTGGAAGAGATAGTTATGTAGACGCTTACATTCAGCCACATGTCGATTTTCCTAAAATAAATTGGAATTTATACCATCTGTGTAATTACTAACATATTACTTTCTACTTTGCTAAAGAAATAGTATCTCTTGTTGAATAGGAATATAATTATGTTATTGCCTTTATAGTATTTGTCAGAAAAGAATCCTTTCTTTAGAAGCAAAAGAAAGGATCTAATCAGGTCATCTTATCATATTCTTTCCCTAAATATTTTCTGAATTTCAAGCTTCCATTTCTCAGTATCGCATAGGAGAAGATTGTCATGACTGAGCAGAAGAAAAAAATCTATGTGTCAGTCCCATTTGTATCTTCTAATTCCTATCCTCTGTGTCCTTTTTCTCTGTCTTCAGGATGCTTGGGAGAGCCTAATAGTTTTCAGCATGGTAAATCGTATTTCACCAAAGTACAGGCAACATGAATTTTCTGAATTTGCAGGTGACACTAAGTTTTTCCATGTTAGATAGTAAGAAAGGTGCTTAGCAGAGTGAGATTGCCTAGGTATGTCAAAAATATTTTGTTTTCTGTGTTATTTTTTATTTTCCATGGTCACCTATTCACCATATAGATACTTTTTTTAAGTTGTCTATAGAGAGAGCGTGAGGCACTTGTGATCAGGATATAAAATCGTAGACCAGTGAACTTGCTAATGCACAGATGAACTATGCTCTGTGGCTGACTGATACTTAGATGATGCTGACACTGATCAGTGTACTGCTTGTTATAAAAAACAAATGTAAGGACAAAAAGATGCATATTCTGTCCTCCATGTTAATCTCCTCTACAAGGAATATTTGATGTTGACTTCAAATTAGTAGGACATTAGAGAGAACACCAAATGGCACAAAATAAGTGACTAAAGCCTAACAAGGTTGGTTTTGGGTCACTGTATGAGCCATTTGAGCAGAAGCATTTTCATTTTGTGATATGTTCATAATTGGGAAACGATTCCATCAGATCTGCAAGTGTAAAGTCGAGTCACCACCTCTGGTGAGATAAAATTGTAGACCAAAGACACGTACTTTCGAGAGTCAGAATAAGCCCACTCCCAGTGAATTAAAATAGAAGGTGGAAATGTGGCTGTACATTAAGTCCATGTCAGACCAGGTCTGTTTCTCTACAGACCAGGGAAGGCAGCGCTACAGGTGTCAGAATTGAACCAGTGTGGCATGGCATGACTTTTCTGTCTCTTTGCCCTGTAGGTGCTTTAAGAATATTTTTACCATTCAAAATGTTGTGGTATTTTTTCTTTTGAGTGTTGCAGCCTGTGTTTCCAATGATAATTTCTGCTGATTATTACACCATTCTGTAAAAAGCTTTATTCTAACACTGTAGAGGAAAATACCTTTAGGCTAAATTTTTTTTCTAACTCCTCTTGAGACTTTTACTTGCTTTTCTTACCCAGAAATGGATTGATTGGCTTACACTCCCCCTTTTGTCATCTTTATACTATAATTAGAGCCCCGTTGTGGGTGTAAGGCCAAAGATTCTATTGAGACTATTCTTCTCACTAATCTTATTACACAGTAGGAACACACTTGTTTAAATTCTGCCCATCGAATAAAAAACTAGTTTCTAATTGAGTAGCTACTAAAAGCTTTGCATTTTATATACATTAACTTTATATACAACTTCTTATGATATAATCATATAAGTTATGAATATCAATTTTATTCATAGCCCATAAAAGTAGTTCCTTGGACTTCTCCCCAATACCTAACTTTCCCTCCTAGACACAGTTTATTCTTTAGGCCAGTTCTATCCATTAAAAAATTAAATATTAAATGTTAAGGTCATATACTTTTAAAAAATAAACAAGAGTTAGTTTTAAAATTATGTGTGATTTTGTAACCTGTATTGTAAGTATTGAATGTAAATGTTACTCACTGGCAAAAAAAATAATCATTTTAGCATTGCTTCAAATATGAAGACATATTTGAAGTTTTAAACCATCTGATGCTATTTTAAAAAGACTGGGTATTTTATAAGAACCCTTGCCAAATCTTTTTCAACACCATGAATTAATAAGCTTCATAATTAAGGCAGCTGCTTCACACCTCTATTGTTAACCAGTGACATTACATCTGTCCTGTTCCATTGATGCCCTCCTCCTACTTATTGAAGCATTTAGCAGTTTTGGCAACAGGGATTACATAGCTTGTAGTTAGTAGTCTAATTAGGTATAAGTGAAAATCCTGAGGGAAAAGTACATTTCAAAAGTAATTTGAAGAATCTCTTAATGATGCTGGCAACACTCCAGAGCAGAAAGTGTCCAGCGTCATGGCCCAGCAGGGTCAGTTTTGATGTGTTTGGTAGGTGTTTAGAAGTTAACCTATTTTGGAACAGCGATGGAAATGAGAGCTTTCAAAGCTGCGGAATCTATTTCAACATATTTCTTACTATATGCTTCCCTAGGGTATTAAAAGCTGAAAGAAAGCAAAATATATTCAAAATGTAGATATGCCTCTCAGACTTTGAGAGTTTTCATTTTTTTTTTTAATGTAAGAATTATTTGGCTATCAGTGTTCTTGTAGCTGTAGAGAAACATGAAATTATTCTTTATCAAATATGTAATGAAATTAATTCTTATTTCTATCAAGCATGGGATTATATGCATATTTGTCAGATATCCTGTTATTAAAAGTTATGAATCTCTCATTCCCAGCAAATATTAGAATATCAAATATTCATATTTTATACATTAATATACAGCAATTCCAATTTTTTTCAGTTTCAGAGCAACACAACATAAATATCAGCAAATTTCTAGGCTTCTCAGTACGCCTTTTGTTAAAGCCATATGGATTTTATAACATATATAATGGCCGGGATATAACACTTCCAGGACTAGAGCATCTTAATGCTTGGATCTTATCATTTTTGTAGTTCAACTACAAATCTTTTGGTATCAAATTACAAAAACCTCTTTCTCTAACTTATAAGATGATTAGAAAAATAAGTGATACTTTTTAAAGAGATAAACTTAAAAAAACTGAAAATAACAGTCCATTATAAACAGTACATTGAGGAGTGGGCCTCGCCTGTAAAATCAAAGAGTTCATTAAAGGAAAAAGAAGAAGAAAGGGAAAGGTTAACTGACAGTGGATACCACCAACCTCAAGGGTCTCCCATTTCCACCTAACCTCATGGCAGTAGCGGGATCCCATCTGCTGCTCTCTCTCCTCCATGTGGGGCATCCTGATGTGATACATTCCAAGGTTTGTGAGAAGAGCATCTTTACCCTCAGCCTGGGGGCTGCTTGGCATCTTTGCTAGAGGCACAGATGGCAAATGTCTTTTTTAAAAGTATCTTTCTATTCTCTTCATATTTTCCCCTGAGACCATCTTTATTCTCAATTATTTCTTTGCTTCTCCCAGCATTCTAGATTTATATATTTTCTTTAATTACGTGAAAAAAAAATAAAAAAAACTTCTCCTGGTAAAAAGATGTCGATCTCAGATAAGTTTGTTACCATTTATAAGATCAAAGTTCTTAACCTATTAGGTTCTGAGATAAGGTCTCCCTGTTGTCAGTTTTTGCTCATTTTTATTTTCCAGTTACTTTTGCTTGGCTAAATGAGTACACAGAAAAGAACTATCAATTACCAGTATTCTGAAGATAGTAATTGGACAGGATTTTTAATTAAGACATGAGTTACAATGCTAAATTATAAATAACGATAATCTTTCTTTTATAATCACATCAACTTTCTTATTGAAAAAATTAAAAACCCGCCCTTGTGTAAAGTAACACATTATGGAAAAATAATAAAATCTAAGTTCTTCTGAGTTCCAAGAGTAAAGATAGAATTGGATAGGTCTCCCAAACAACTTATGAAATGTCCTATATCCTCTCTCTTTGTTGTTTTATGCTTTTTTTTCTGGGATTATGCATTTTATTTTACCATTTTATCTAAATTTGCAAAGCATATGAAAAGCATTTGCTCATAACTTTCTTAGCCTAAACTGTCCATGGAAATATTTTATTATTGCTTCTCCAGATTCCGTAAGTATTCTTATTCAGTTCCGGCCCTAAATACAAGTTGAGGACTACCAAAGAAGTAAAAGACAAATCTTTTCTTTTTCTTTTTTACCTTTTTCTTGTTATTATCATTTACTACATTTTATTCAATTTGTATCCCAGCTGTGTCCCTATCCCTCATCTCCTCCCAATCCCACCCTCCTTTCTTCTTCTCCTAAACCTCTCATCTAGTCCACTGAAGGTACTCCTCCCCTTCTATTTGACCCTAGCCTATCAGGTATCAACAAGACTGGTTGTATTGTCTTCCTCTGTGGACTGGCAAGGCTGCAACCCCCTCCCACCCTCACCCCCCAGAGGGGGAAGTGATCAGAGACCCTGCCACTGAGTTCATGTCAGAGAAAGTCCCTGTTCCCCTTACTAGGAAGCCCACTTGGAGACTGAGTCTATGGGCTACATCTGAGCAGGGGTTTTAGATTCTCTTCATGCATTGTCCTTGGTTGGGGTATCATTCTCTTCAGGGCCCCCAGGGCTCAGTTTTTTATGGCTCTGTTGATCTCCTTTGGAACTCCAGATCTTTCTTTTTCCCCCTTCTTTCATAAGATTCCCTGCCCCCTATGCCCAAAGTTTGGCTATGGGACTTAGCCTATGCTTCGATACCTCCATCAGTAGAGTCTTTCAGAGGCCATCTGTGATAGGCTCCTGTCCTGGGGTACAGAGCTAAACAGAGATTTCTTAATAGAGGAATATCAAATGGCAGAGAAACACCTAAAGAAATGCTCAACATCAAGGAGATGCAAATCAAAACGGCCCTGAGATGTCACCTTATACTATTCAGAATGACTAAGATCAAAAACTCAAGTGACAACACATGCGGGAGAGGATGTGGAGAAAGGCAAACCCTCCTCCATTGCTGTTGGGGGTGTAAACTTGTACAACCACTTTGGAAATAAATCTGGCGTTTTCTCAGAAAATCAGGAATAGTGCTTCCTCAGGATCCAGCTATACCGCTCCTAGGCATATATCCAAAATATGCTCAAGTACACAACAAGGACATTTGCTCAACCATGTCATAGCAGCTCTATTCATAATAGCAAGAAGCTGAAAACAACCTAGATGTTGCTCAGTTGAGGAATGGATACAGAAATCGTGGCACATTTACATAATGGGATACTACTTAGCTATTAAAAACAAGGAAATCAAGAAATTTGCAGGCAAATGGTGGGAGCTAGAAAAGATCATCTTGAGTGAGGTATCCCAGAAGTAGAAAGACACACATTTGGTATATACTCACTCATAAGTGGATCTTAGCCACATACTATAGGATAAACATACTAAAATCTATCATCCTAAAGAAGGTAACAACAAGGAAGACCCTAGGGAAGTTACTCAATCCCCATTTAGAAGGACAAACGTGATAGACATTGGAAGCAGGAGAAGATAGGGAACTGAACAGGAGCCTTCCACAGACCCAAGTCTTAAAAGTGCTAGAACCAAATAAAACTTTATAGCCCCAAAGAAGGAAGCTTGTGCTTGTATCTGGCATCTCTGCTCATTACTACTTTAACTGTGCATAGAAAGGGTTCAGTCCAGATCAAAACATCCAAAGCAAGACTTGCTGGCATTGTCCTCCTCCCTGAAAATCAGGGTTCTCAGAAGGCCAGGATTGGATTACATGTGCATGGGGTCATCAGAGAGCTTTGCCAAGGGTGCCTCTGCTTAGATATTGCATGGGTTATAACTGCCTTGAAATGATTTATGAAACTCTGGAAATTTTATTTTCCAGGAACACTGTCACGAATCATTTGACAAATTACACAATGAATAATTTTTGGTTTTTAAAATTGTGTCACTCACCCATTTCAAGTATGTAGTCAAAATTACTCAGTCATCTCCACAATCAGTTTTTAGGACGTTATTGCCCCAGAAAAAAATAAAAATAAAAATAAAAATAAACTGCATTGCAGTCATTTCCAATGTGTGCTTTTCCATTGTTTTCCTACAGCTTAACCCCAAAGCAGTCTGCCTTCTGCCTTTGTCTAGTCTAAACTTTTCCTTTTTCTATCTATCTATAATTATATATCCTCTGACCAAGTACACACACTCCTGGTCACTTACGCCTTGGCAACCACCACTCTAATCCTTTCTTTTTATAAGGTCAGGTTTTATAGATTCCATATATGAATGAGATTCAGCAGTATTCATCTTTCTGTGCGTCTCTTGTTTCGCTTAAAATAATGTTGTTTAGATTTATCCATATTGTCACAATTGACAAAATTTATTTTCAAACCCGAATCACATTGATGTTTTTATGCTACATTTTCTTCATCAATTTGTCATTTGATGGATAGCTAAGTTTATTGTGTTGTGAAAGAGTTTCAGTAAGCATTAAAGAGCATGTATCATTTTTATGTATCTTTTATATATTGATTTCATTTTCTCTGGCTTTATATATAGAAATGAAGTTGCAGGATCATTTAGTAGTTCTGGTTTTTGTGAGAAGCTTCTATACTGTCTGCCATAATAGTAGTACTAATTTAAATTTCTACCCACAATGTATAAGAACTCTCACTGCTGCCAAAATTTTTCGTTTTAACAATAGCCGTTTTTGGTTGATGCCCCAGGTCCCGCCTCTGAGAAAAAGGTATTGGACGGGTCTGATGCTCTTTGGGTGGATGACACCTAAATGAACATCTGTACAAAGTCCCAATTTATTTCTAATATCAGAGATCAGACCTCTACTCTTGCCTGATGCGTCTAAAACAAAAAGGGGGAACTGTAGAGAGCTGCGGAATGCTATGCCTTAAAGATGGAGCTGGTTTCCGCCTTCCACCTTCCCAATGGTGAGTGCTCTCTGTCACGAACAACTCCACATTTGGCTAAGGCCGAGGATCTGGCTTGCTTCCATGTATGTGGACCTATCTGCATTGCCCCCGTGGCACGCCTGGGTTGGCTACCCAGAGGCTATTTAAGCTGTGGGCTGGCTTTCCCCGGGGTCCGAGGATTGTTCAATGTTCCTGAATAAACTGCATTGAGAAAAAAAAAAAAAAACAATAGCCGCTTTCATGTTGTGGGGAGAAATCATGGCTTCGAGTTGCATAGCCCTGATTTTTAATAATGTTGAATATTTTTGTATACTCTTTGACCATTTAGATGTCTTCTAGAAATTATCTATTCAAGGCTTTGCTCATTTTTTTATAATAATTTTATTTTTATTTAGTTCTTAAAGAGGTTTGATGCATGTATAAAATGTATTTTTGTCATTTCTTAGTCCTCCAACCTTCCTCTAATCACTCTTGAATACTCACCATATTTCCTTCCTACTTCATACATTCTTTTTATTTTATTTTTAATAAACACACCAAGTCAAAAATTGGTGCTACCCAAATGGTGTTCTCTATCTCTTCTTACATTCTTTCTGCCTTCTTTTCCGTGGGGTTCCATGAGCTCTGAGGAGAAGGATTTGATGAAGCATTCCATCTAGGATGAGTGTTCAAAAGTCCCTCACTGTCTACGTAATATCTCGCCATGGGTATCTGTATTTGTTCCAAACTGCTTTAGGAGGAAAGTTCTCTGATGATGACAGAACAAGGCAGTGATCTATAAGTATAGCAGAATGTCATAGGTTTTTGTTTGTTGGTTTACTTTTTCAAGGCAGAGTTTCTCAGTATGGCCTTGGCTGTCCAAGACTCACTTTGTAGACCAGGCTGGCAAACTCACAGAGATCTACCTACATCTGCTTTCCAAGTGCTGGAATTACAGGTGTGCACCACTACACTGGCTGAGGAGTCATTTTATTGCTACAGTTTGTTTTTGTTTGTTTTTTTGTTTGTTTGTTTTTTAGAACAGTAGTATTTGGTTTTATTCTAGGTCCCCAGGCTGTCCAAGTCTTTGGTCACAAAATCATTGTTAGTTAGGGCTTGCAACTAAAACCATGCTTTAGTCAAATTAGATGTTTGTTGGTTCCTCCTGAGTTTTGTGCTACCTTTGCAAGCAAGACACCATTGTAGGTCACAGGGTCTGTGTCAGGGCGTGTTTGTGTTTTTCTTTTGGAAGTATGCGGAATACCTTCTTATACCAAAGAATCTAGAATATTGGAGTGAAGGCTTTGTATAAGCATTGATACTGACTGGTCTTCTCCATGTCCAGTAAGTTGTATAGGTATTGTCTGCAACAATGGGACCTTGCTCTCAGTTTGTGGAGAACAAACTCTAGTCTTGGCAACAGTCTGGATTGTTTGGGTATTCCTGTGGGACCCCTTTGGCCAACTATTTAATTAGCTAACCCAGTCCCAGTACTGGAAACTTCATTTGGTGACAAGAGATGACCAGTTGGATCTCTGTTTCCCTCATTATTTGCCAGTTTCATTTAAATTTAGGTTTCCATACTACCCTTCAAATGGTTCCTAATGTGCCTTTCCACATATCCCCTTTCTTGTCCTATGCTGGGGATCTCTGCAGACACCGTGGCTAGCATAGTACCAAGCTGTGTGAGGCAAGAAGAAATATCAGTTCAGCATTACTCAGTAGCTGGTGTTGATTCAAACTTTGAGATTCTGACACTAGGCTGTTTATTTTAAGCATTTATAAGTACAGTACAATTTTGAAAACTTTTCCTGGTATAACACAATTCCATATGTTCAATAAAGGCTAAGGCATAATTACATTGAAACTTTTAAAAATGCGTGTTATTTTTTACAATAAAGGTGGGTTCTTTAGGTCAGATACGTGTGCCACGTGGAGAGCTTAGGGAAGGATCTGGTGTCGTCTTGGTCCTGCAGATACCACAAAGGTTACCAACTGTTAACCACCTGCAGTCCCTATTTGTAAGGGGGCATTAGGTGACAGGTATGACGTCTGTCATACAGGGGTCAACAGGCTGTTAAACAGCATCCATTCCTAGTCTTCTGGGAGGAAAGCTAGTTATAAATCTCTGCCTTTTGAAGAGACAGCCCTACATGTTTAACACTCCTGGTTTAACATTCCTAGTGCTATTCTGCAAGCACAAGGACTTTGTGCCCTCTACACCCTCTCCTCTTCCTATCCCCAATTGACTCACTTGTTTCAGCAACCCCATCTGTCCCTTTTCTAATGAGATCTGTCACCGCCTAGTACCCTACTCCATACCTACCTCTATTGATCTGTCGATTGTAACTTAGTTATCATTGACTTACCAGCTAATACCCACATATAAGTGAATGCGTGAGGCTCTGGGACACCTTACTCAGGATGATTATTTTCTGGATCCACTCATTTACTTATGAATTCCATGATTTCATTTTGTTAATGACTGAGTGGTTCTCCATTGTTTAAATATACCACATTTCTTTTTATCCATTCTGTTGAAGGACAGCTAGGCTAGATTGTTTTCAGATTCTAGCCATAGGAATAGAGGAACAATGAGCATGGTTAAGCAAGTGGTAGGATGAAGCATCCTTTGAATATATGCCCAAGATTGGTATAGCTGGATCTTGAGGTAGAATGATTCCAGTCTTTTTTAAGGAACTACCACACTGATTTCCATAGTGGCTGCAAAAACTTTGCACTCCCACCAGAAATGGAAGCATTGTCCCCTTACTTTACATCTGTGTCAGCATGGGCTGCCATTTGTTTTCATGATCTTAATCATTCTGATGTGTGTAAGATGAAATATCGAAGTTTTGATTTTCAGTTTCCTGATGGTTAAGGATTTAAACATTTCTTTAAGTATTTCTCAGTCATTTGAGTTTCCTTTATTAAGAATTCTCTGCTTAGGTCTGAACCCCATTTGGGGGGTGGAGGTATTCAAGACAGATTTTTCTTTGTAGCTGTGCTGTCCTAAACTCACTCTGTAGACCAGACTGAGATCCACCTGCCTCTGACTTCCTTTATGCTGCGATTATAGGTGTTATAGATTATAGGTGCCCCAGTTTGTAGCAGGTTTTAAATGGGTCAATTGTTTCTTGATATCTAGTTTGAGTTCTAGACATATTTTTCATATTTGCTCTCTATTGGATGAATAGTTGATAAAAATATTTTCTGATTTTGTAGGTTGCTGCTTTGTCTGATTAATAATGTCTTTTGGCATGCAGAAGCTTTTGAGTTTCATATGAGTTCATTTACTAATTGTTGGTCTTAGTTCCCGTGCTAGTACTGTTCTGTTCAGAAAATCTTTTTCTGTGCCAATAAATTCCAGGCTATTCAACATTTTTCTTTCTCCTATAATGTTCAGTGTATCTGGTTTTCTGTTAATCCATTTGGAGTTGCAGTTTGTTCAGGGTGATTAGATATGAGTGTTTGAATTGATCTGTATGCAGCCATCTAGTTTGACCACCAGCATTTGTTGAAGATGCTGTCTTCTGGGCTCTCTGTCAAAACTCAAGTGTATTTACAAACTCTTTTTCAAAAATCAGGTGTTCATGTGTGTGTGGATTGGGTCCAGGTCTTCAGTTTCCTTCATCAACATGTCTAATTTTGTACCAATACCATGTTATTTTGGTTGCTATAGCTGTATATTACAATGTGAATAGAGATTGGGGATTGAGATTCCTTCTACAGTTCTTTTGTTATTCAGGATGTTTTAACTATTCTGGGTTTGGTCTTCCTGTATGAATGTGAAAATTGCCCTTTCAATATCTGTAACAAATTGTGTTGGTATTTTGATTGGGATCACATTGAATATGTAGATTTTTTTGTAGGGTAGCCATTTTTACTATGTTAATCCTACCAGTCCATGAGCATAGCACATCTTTCTCTCTTTTGATATCTTTTTTCAATGACTATAAGTTTTTATGATACAGATTTTTTTCTTACTTGGTTAGAGTTACCCCAAGAGTTTATACTTTCTGAGGCTATTGCAAATGGTGTTTTCCTGACTTCTTTCTCAGTCTATTTGTCATTTGAATATAGGAAGGCTACTGAATTTTGTTAATTTTATATCTAGCTACTTTGCTGAAAGTGTTTATCAACTATAGGAGCTTCCTTGTGAAATTTTTTGGATCATTTATCATCTACAAATAAAGATATATGCCTAGGAGTGGTTTAGCTGGATCTTGAGGACAGGACAGGAGCCTACTGCAGAGGGCCTATGAAAGACTCTACCTAGCAGTGTTTCAAAGCAGATGTGGAGACTCATAACCAAACCTTCAGCAGGGTGCAGGGAATCATACGATAAAAGGGGGAGTTAGTATGACCGAGAGAGGACAGGAGCTCCACAAGGACCAAATATATCAGGGCACAGGGGCCCTCTATGAGACTGTTTCTTCAACCAAGGACCATGTATAAATATAACCTAGAACCCCTACTCAGATGTAGCCCATGGTAGCTCAGTAACCAAGTGGGTTTCCCTAGTAAGGGTATCAGGAACTATTTCTGATATGAACTCAACTGTGGCTTCTTTACCTCCTCTTCCCCCCCCCCCCCCACTTCCTCCCTGCCAAGGGAGGAACATTCTTGCTAGGCCACAGAGGAGGACATGGCAGCCATTCCTGAAGATAGCTGATAAACTAAGGTCAGATGGAAGGAGAGGAGGACCTCCCCTTGCATTGGACTTGGAAAGGGGCAGAGAAGAAGGGAGGAGGGAGGGTGGGATGGGGAGGAAATGAGAGAGGGGGCTACGGATGGGATACAAAGTAAATAACCTGTGATTAATATTAAAAAAATAAAAATTAATAATAAAAAAGAAAACAACTAAAAAAAAGACTTGAAGTTGTACATTAAATAGGTGTGGGAAGAGTAGACAATAGTGCTTTCTTCCTGATTTTAATGGACTAGCATTGAGTTTCTTTCTGTTTAAGTCGGTGATGGTGATAGGCTGGTTGTAAACTGCCTTTATTATGTTTAGGCATGTCCTTTAATCTCTCCAGGACTTCTATCATAATGTTGTGTTGGATTTTGTCAAAGGCTCTTTCTGCATCTAATGATATGATATGTCGTTTGTGTCTTTTGTTTATTTGGTGTGTTACATTTATTGATTTACATGTGTTGGGCCATCCCTGTATCTAAGATGAAGCCTACTTGATCATGGTGGATCAACTTTTTCGATTTGTTCATGGATATGGTTTACAATTATTTTATGACATTTATATTTATAAGGAGAAGTAGCTTCTAATTTTCTTTCAAAGTTAGGTCTTTATGTGATTTGGATATCAGGGTAACTGTGGCCTTTAAAATGAATTAGGCAGTGTTCCTTTTTTTCTATTTTTGTGGAACAAATGTCTTTGTTGTATACTTGAGCATCTTTTGGATATATGCCTAGGAGTGGTATAGCTGAATCTTGAGGAAGACTATTCCTAAATGTCTGAGAAAGCACCAGATTGATTTCCAAAGTGGTTGTACAAATTTATATTCCTAACAGCAATGGAGAAGAGTTCTGCTTTCTCCACATCCTCTCCAGCATGTATTGTCGCTTGAGTTTTTGATCTTAGCCATTCTGAATGGTGTAAAGTGAAATCACAGGGTTGTTTTGACTTGCATTTCCCTGGTTACTAAGGATGATGGGCAGTGTTTCTCTGCTATATTCTGTATTCCTCTACAGAGAATTCTCTGTGTATCTCTGTGGAATAATTTGAGGAGTATTGGCATTAAGTCTTCTTTCAAAGTTTGATAGAATTCGGAGCTAAAACATTCTAGCCTTGGGCTCTTTATTTATTTTGGTTGGTAAGCTCTAATGACTACTTTTATTTGGGGGGGGTTGTTAAAGCTCTCTTTAAATTGCTTATCTGACCTTGATTTAACTTTGGTAAGTGGCACTTATCACGAAAATTATCCATTTCTTTTAGATTTGGTAGGATACAGCTTTTTTAATGTATGATTCTCTAAATTTCCTTGGTGTCTGTTGTTTTATTCCCCTTTTCATTTCTAATTTTGTTAATGTCATTATTTTCTCTTCTCACATTAGTTTATCTGGATAGGTATTAATCTTTTTGTTTTTCTCAAAGAACCAACTCTTGTTTTCTTGATTATTTTGTTTCTATTTTATTGATTTCTGCCATGTGTTTGATTGTTTCTTGCTGTCTGGTTTTATGTTAAGGTCTTTGATCCCCTTGAACTTTATTTTGGTGCAGGGTAATAAATAGGGTTCATTTGCATTTTCCTACATGCAGATATCTAGGAAAACTTTCTGGGGTTTTGATAGGTGTGAATTCTGGGCTTTCCACTAAGATGTGTTCTGGGTATTGGGACATAAGGCTTGGGAATGTAGCAAGGCTGAGTCCTGTGGAGGTATTTCATATGACAGAGGAAGCTGGTGTTCCTCCATGTCTGCTTAGTTCCCTAGGTGGGGGTGTGAGGTGAGGTCTGCTGTAGAGTTGGGCATGAGACTGGAGAATTAGATTTGGAGGAGTCAGGAGAGAGGAGAAGCTGTGCAGTTAGCCTCCCTATGCTTCCCAGGCCAGATCCTGGAACTGTGTGTTCCCAGGGAGCGCCTCCTGGAACCGGGCAGTTGCCTATAGCACTGAGCAGGAGGGAAGTTAGGAGGGAAGATGGGTGTGATCCACTGGAGACGTGTATAGGCTGAGTCAAGGAAGGTGGTCTGCTGCAGAGCCAGGGGTGAGCCTAGTGGGTAATCGGAGGGTGTTGTTTGTTTTCTCTGTGTAGCCTTGGATGTCCTGGATACGCTCTGTAGACCAGGCTGGCCTCAAACTCAGAGATCCACCTGCTCTGCCTCTCCTAGTACTGGGATTACAGGCATGCACCACCTTGCCCAGCGATGTAAAATTATTCTTAATATTGGTGATTTCCTGAATACATTTACTATGTCTTAACATCTCATTTGTGGAATTGTAGTCTGTAAACAGGAACAGTTTTACTTAAATGTCCTTTTGTTTTTCTTTCTCTTCCCTAATTGCTCTGCCGAGAGCTTCAAGCACTCTGTTGTACAAAAACAACAAAGTTGGGAATCCTAGTGAAAATATTCTTAGTTATTGTTGGTATCAATAATCTGGCAATTAGTGTACATGTTTAAAATTGTCAGTACCATATGCATGCATATTAAGGAATCAAAAGTCATTTTATAATGATAATATTATTGAAGAAAAATGTAAATCTCGCAAATTTAAGTGTCTTTCATTTTACTTTGGGTAAGCATGCCAGTTTTAGATTTTTTTAAATTAATGAAACCTAAGAAAGAATTTCAATATAAAGTAAAACGTATCAAAATGGAAATTAACAGTTACTGAAATGTTTCTAATTTTATCCCAGTAAAGTTTAAGTACACTGACAGTTTGGAAATCAGTGCTAGCTTTCTCGTTTCTTCAGTGGCGTTTAGAACTTTCCCCAACACAACTAACAACAAATGCTTTTTCAATTGAAAAAAAAAGTAGATAAATAAAACTACCATCAAATATGAACCTCAGAAAGGAGCCAAGGAACCAAACAGTGTAATCATTCCTGATTCTGCTGAATGTGTAATACAGCAGAGGAATAATTAATTAAGCTTTCTCAAGTGCTTTTCAAGATGCCAGTAAAGCTCAGTGGTAGAGCACCTGACCCAATCTCCAACACTGTAAACACCAGAAAAACAAAACCACCAAAATCTTGTCAACCTTCTCCCTAACAGTGTCCCACAGTATTCCCTTATTTTGGAAACATGAAATTATAAGAGGAGGAATTTCACAAAAATGCCACTTGATACTTAGGGAATTCATAACCTTTTAGCTTAAGTAACATGCATGGCTTCTTATTTTATGTAACAATGTAGAGAAATATAGCAGAATTGGTGTCTTTTTTTCCATTCCCCCGCCCCATGCATACATGTTTCTCCATGTCTGAAGTGAAAGTAATAAAAATGAACATTACATGAGGTGTGAGGAAACAGTAAATTACTTTATACTTAAACCTTTTTTCATTTATGCTACTGAATATTACATATTATCTTTTTAATAACAGTTATTAAGCACTTACTGTATTTTAGGAGTCGAGGATGTAGCAGAAAAATAGATTTAATTTTGAAAATTAGAGGTAAGAGCTGTCATAGGTGGAGGAATCTGTTCTTGAGTAAGGAAAGCTTGTTTTAGGAGGTGATATTTTAACATAAAAATAGAATTCTGTGGATGACAAGTCTTGAGAGAGCCTTGAGAAAGGATATCCAGGCAGGAGGGTAAACAAAAGAAGCAGAAACCCTTGACCGATTCAAAGAACAGCAGGCAACCTCCCATATGTGTGCTGTGGTGGGCAATAGAAAGGCGTGCCAGGCCACGGATTCGTCATCTGTGTCACGATATGGTCTCGGTTACATGAATGATGAGTGTAATGTTTTTATGCTGACAAAACTTCTAAATATTGTTAACCTTACATAGAACTTTGCAAGGAGAAAAAAAAATGAAAAAAAAGTGTAAATGGAAGCTGTGGCCTTAGCTAAGTACAGTGGAGACCATGTGTCAACTATAGGGAAGTTATCAAATTCTCTTCTGTTCATCCTAATTTTTTTCACTATCTTGAAAACTAGGTCGTCAAGTGTAACTACTAAGCAGGAGAAACACTACAAGTACAGGGAAAGGTAGTTACCCAGTCAAGCTCTCCACAGTGTGGTAGAGCTCATGTGGCACTTGAATCTCAGAAACAGCTGACTTCAGCATTGCCATTTCATTTCATGGAAATGCCAGCTCCTTTAATTTCTCTAAGCCTCTTTCCATAGTTATTAGGAAGCATGAAAGCTGTATCTTTTGCGTTTCTTCCCAGAATTAGTGTGAGGTACTTAGAGTTAATGAGGTAATTACGTAACTCATCCGTTCCTTCTTATACAAATGGAAGGGATACTTGTTAGAACATACATGACCTTGAAATTGGCACAATTTTTGTTGAGCAATGGTTTGGGGGTTTGGGTTTGAGCATAATACTAATGTTTTGCTCTTATACTAAAAGTGTCTCACTTTGGGCGCCTTTACATTATTCTTTTTATTTTATTTTATTTTTTATTACAATTTATTCACTTTGAGTCCCAGCTGTAGCCCCTCCCTCATTCCCTCCCAATCCCGCCCTCCCTCCCTCATGTCTTCCCATGCCCCTTCCCCCAGTCCACTGATAGGGGAAGTCCCTAGCCTATCAGGTCTCATGAGGACTATCTGCATTGTCCTCTGTAAGTAAGGCTGCTCTCCCTCTGCTTGCTCAGGGGGGAGGTGATCAAATAGCCAGCCACTGAGTTCACCTTTACATTATTCTTAGGGGTTCAGAAAATTTAGTCTCTGATAAGAAGGGCAGCTTTTTGAACCTATTAAGAAACTTTTCATTTCTTTATGGGTGGCTTAATAATGAAGAATATGGTTATTAAGACTCCACAGAATCTTTATATTTCCTTTATGCATATCCTTTCTGTAGTTGATATAGTTGTGTCATCACATAGTTCCAAATTAGCAACCTTTATAGCTTTTCTTGAAGTGGTGTTTTTAAGATGTATTTTAGTTTATAAAACATGTACAACATGAAACATGATATGTGAAGTATGTGTGTATTCATACACATTCACATACACACATATAATTGTAAACCAAATGATCACATCCACATCTCATGATTCCTCTGCATGACATTTTCTGCATGACAATTTCCTTTCTGAGATTCCTCTACTTCAACTTCCTCTTCCATTTGTGGTCTATACCCAAGTTAATATTCAAGAAAAGGTTGTAGCTCTTGTTTGGAGATTTCTACTTGGAAGGGAGGACACCTATAAAAGAATGACACCCAAATGTTACCCTGTGCTCTCTTCAAATAAAAAAGGAACTGACCATCTTTTTAATCAAGTACTACTCTGCCTATGCTTGTAAGATTGCACATCTGTTTCTGTTTCTTAGAAGTCATAGAGTGGTTATGATTAGTCACAGACTATGACTTGGAAATACTTCTTCACTGAGATGCTTTGCAGATGGATTAGTACATCCTTGAATAATGAGCCTAGGCTTGAATGCTGTACAAAAGCTTTATCAGTGTTTTTGTATGTTTTGTTTTGGTATTTGGATTTTGAAAGATTTGCTTTTAATTTAATTAATTAATTTTATTTATTTATTTTGTTTTTCAAGAGAGGGTTTCTCTGTGTAGCCTTGGCTGTACTGGAACTCACTCTATGTAGACCAGGCTGTCCTTGACTTTAAAGAAATCTGCCTTTGCCTCCCAAGTGCTGGGATTAAAGGCTTGAGCCACCACCACCTGGTCTTCTGTGGTTTTAAACAGGAATCTGTAAAACAAGTAATTTCTATTCCTCCATACTTAGATAAGTAATATATTATTTCATTTGAACCATGTATAAACTGAAATATACAAAGTAAATGTTTTAGAATGCTAACTTTCAATTGTATGACATATAAGGATTTCTACACTTTCCAGTTAAAACAGATAATCACTGAGTAGGTAAAGAAAACAAGTTAAAGTGAAGGAATGGAAAAGTACCCCATGTGAATGAAAACAAACAAAAAAAAATACGAAGCACATGGGGCATATTAATGTTACATAAAATATATTTCAAGACAAAAGTAGGATAAAAAAGAAGGTAGGTTACCATATAATAATGGAAGAATCATATAAAAGGAATTAATAGCTAACTTTATATGTACCCAATATAGGGGTATCTTAATATATCAAGCCTTTGTTAATAGACCTAAAGGGAAAGACAAACTGTAAAAAGTAATTGTTGCAAACTTTAACAACAGCCTTAGCAATGAACAGATCATTTGAGCTAAAACTCAACAAAGTAATACAGTTAAATTGCATTCAAGACAAAGTGGACCTAAGCAGAAGTTTACAGAACAGTCTGTTCAGCACCTGCAGGACACATGTTTTATCATCAGCACATGTAACATTCTCCAGGTTACATCATACAGTAATTCACACGTCAAACCTCAATAAGGTTTTCAAAATGAAAGTCATATTTAGTCCTATTTCTGATCACAATATAATAAACCTAGATATGAATAACAAAAGCTTCAAAACCTATACAATAGGAGTTATGTTATACAATAACTTCTGACAACTAGTAGATCCATGAAGAAATCAACAAGGAAATTTAAAACTCTTAAATCAATTGAAAATGGAAACAGAACATAGCAAAGATAATAGGAGAATCTGGGGACATTTACAGTAGTTGGTGCCCATGGCAAAAGAGGAAGAGATCTTAACCTACAATTTAACGAACTAGAGAAAGAACAAAATAAACCAAAATTAATAAAATGAAATGAAAAATATACATTAAAGAAGACAGAAATGATGCAGACAATAAAATAAACATATATAAAATATCAGTGAAACAAAGAACTTGTTTTTTAAAACAAAACTTCAAAGACTGGGGTCGTAGCTCAGTGGCAAAGAGCTTGTCTTGCAGGCATGACCCTTTAGGGTCAATCCCAATACTAAAGTGGAGGGAAAGGCTAGGTGCAGGGACACACCTAATCTCAGCATTCTAGAAGCTGAGACAGGAGACTTGCTGTGAGTTGATGCCAACCCAGGCTAGAGTGAAACTCTGTCTAGGGGTGGGAAAGGGAAAAGAATTTAATAAACTCTTATCTAGACTTAGAGAAATAAAAGACTTGAAACCAGAGATAAACAGGAAAAGTTGGAAAATTGTAACAAAGAAATATAAAACATCATTAGTAAGTAACTATATACCAGTAAATTTGAAAATCTAGAGGAAATGGGAAAATTCTTAGTCATAATTTACCAAGCCTGGAACACCTGGACAGATCCATAAGAAATAACAAAACCTCCACCAGCAAAAAAAAAAAAAAAAAAAAAAAAAAGTCACACAGATTAACTGCTGAATTTTACCAACTATCGAAAGGAAAAGCTTACTGTCAGTTCCCCTTAAGTTATTCCACAAAATAAAGAAAAGGGAATATTTCCTGACATATTCTTCAAGGCCTGCATTACACTTGACACCAGAAACAGATAATAATACAACAGGAAAAGATATATAGAGATAGGCCAATGTTCTTTTTAGTAATTTTTAAAAATTACTTTTATTTGTTTGTGTGTGTGCACATCATGGTTAGTGTATACAGGCCAGAAGATGACTTTTGAATTCAGGTCATAAGCCTTGGTAGCAACTTATATATTATGCCAATATATTATGTTGGGCAAAAATTCTATATAAGATATTATCGAGTCCAACAATGTATATATTGGCAGATGTCTATTGCCCTGCCTGGTTTTCTTCAGAGCACATAAGTACCTTCCCTTTTGCTAAAGATTTCCACAGATCAAATGATATTTATTCCAGGGATGCACATAGATTTGATGTAGGTAAATCCATAACTAAAGCACAACATGCCAAGAGAACAAAGGAGGTGAGAAAGCCATGTTCTCATCTCAGTTGTTGCAGGAAAAGAAAGGTTTTTTTTTTTTAATTACAATTTATTCATTTTGTATCCCTGCTGTAGCCTCAACTCATCTCCTCCCAGTCCCACCTTCCCTCTGCTCCCCTATACCATCCCCTAGTCCACTGATAAGGGAGGACCTCCTCCCCTTCCATCTGACCCTAGCCTATCAGGTCTCATCAGGGCTGGATGCATTGTCTTCCTTTGTTGCTTGACAAGGCTGCCCCCCCCCCAAAAAAAAAGAGAGGTGATCAAAGAGCTAGCCACTAAATTCATGTCAGAGACAGGCCCTGGTCCCTTACTAGGGAACCCACTTGGAAACTGAGCAGTCTATGGGCTTCATCTGAGCCATGGATATAGGTCCCCTTCATGCATGGTCTTTGGTTGGAGTATCGGTTCTCTGCAGGACCCCCTGAGCCCAGATTTTTGCCTCTGTTGGTCTCCTTGTAGAGTTGCTGTACTCACCCCAGGTCTTTCTATCTCCCCTTCTTTTATAAAGTTCCCTGCACTCAACCCTAAGTTTGGCTATGAATCTCAGCATCTCCTTCAAAACCCTGATGGGTAGAGTCTTTCATAGGCCAGCAGTGGAAGGCTTCTGTCCTGTTCCCTGACTCTGTTCCCTGTCTTCTCCTACTTTGATGTCTATCCTGTTGAGGTTTTAGCCTCTTCCATGGGGTCCTCCTTCTTGTTTAGCTTCTTTTGGAGTATAGATTTTAATATGTTTATCCCGTATTATATGTCTAATATCCACTTATGAGTGAGTATATCCCATGTGTGTCTCTCTGCCTCTGGGATACCTCACTCAGGATGATCTTTTCTAGTTCCCACCATTTGCCTGCAAATTTCATGATTTCCTTATTTTTAATTGCTGAGTAATATTCCATTGTGTAAATGTACCATAATTTCCGTATCCATTCTTCAGTTGAGGGACATCTGGGTTGTTTCCAGATTCTGGCTATGATGAATAAAGCTGCTATGAACCTAGTTGAACAAATGTCCATGTTGTATGGTTGAGCATTTTTCAGATATATGCCTAGGAGTGCTATAGCTGGATCTTGAGGTAGCACTATTCCTGGTTTTCTGAGAAAGCACCAGATTGATTTCCAGAATGGTTGTACAAGTTTACATTTCCACCAGCAAGGGAGTTGGGTTCCCCTTTCTCCACATCCTCTCCAGCATGTTTTGTCACTTGAATTTTTGATCTTTGACATCCTGATGGGTATAAGGTGAAATCCCAGGGTCATTTTGATTTGCATTTCCCTGGTGGCTAAGGATGTTGAGCATTTCTTTAAGTGTTTCTCTGCCATTCAATATTCCTCTATTGAGAATTCTGTTTAGGCCTGTACCCCATTTTTTAATTGAATTACTTGATTTGTTACTGTTTAACTTCTTGAGTTCTCTATGTATTCTGAATATTAGTCCTCTGTCAGATATAGGGTTGGTGAAGATCCTTTCCCAGTCTGTAGGCTATTGTTTCAGTCTAATGACAGTGTCCTTTGCTTTACAGAAGTTTTTCAGTTTCATGAGGTCCCATTTATTGATCGTTGATCTTAGAGCCTGTGCTGTTGGTGTTCTCTTCAGGAAGTTGTCTACTGTGCCAATAAGGTCAAAGCTCTTCCCCACTAAGAAAAGAAAGTTTTTTAAAGAACATTTGATAAAATTAAACATCCCTTCAGTATTAAAAGTAAAACTGGGGAAAAAATATGCCATATAAGTAGCATAAGTCAACATAAAAAAGACCAGTTATAAAAACCCAGCAGCTAATATTACTTTCAGTGGGTTAAAGGTGAAAGAAAACTTGCTGTTTCAGTACAGGATGCCTAATTTGTCACTTTTGTTCAACATAGTATAGAAGACCTTGTGAGAGCCGTTAAGCAAGAAAATTGAAAGAGTGGGAATATAATGTGAGAGGAAAAAAGTCTTAAGTGTTTGCCAGTGGTAATTTAAAACAAATAAACAAAAAACTTTGTGGTCAAAAAAATGTAAAAATAAAAAATATTCCTAGATCCAGGAAATCAATTTAGCAAAGTTACAGGGTACAGAATGAAAATACAAAAATCAGCAGTATGGTATATGCCAATCAACAATTATCTGAGATAGAATTTTTCTAAAATTGCCATTTATAATTGCTGCCCTCCCCCCCCCCCCAAAAAAAAAACACTAAAACCTAGGAATAAAGTAAACCAAAGATGTAAATGGGGGAAAATTACTGAAGAAGCCACTAAAAAGTACATCTCAGATACATGAAATAAATACTATAAAATCTCTATGCTATTCTAAAAATTGAAGAAATCCCTATCAAAATAATATTGCTATTCTTTATAGGATCAAAAAAAATCTGAAATTGATATAGAACCACAGAGATTCAGACAGAGATAGGGTGGAAACGAGTCGCACTGTGAATATGAAATGTCTCTGTGGATTGATTTATTGCTCTGTGCTGAAAGGTGTTCTGAGGACAAGGCCACACTATCAAAGACTCCTATTTGTGAAAATTAAATTGATTTGAAAGGAGATGGCCTAACTGCAGAGCGTCATTGCCTGAAAACACATGCCTCTGAAAGTGTTTTGTCAGATTCAGCCACAAAAGCCTACAGGGCCTGCTATAGCTATGGTAGAAGGGAGCCAAACTACTTATTGAT
The DNA here is from genome assembly GCF_030254825.1 of Meriones unguiculatus. Taxonomy (NCBI): domain Eukaryota; kingdom Metazoa; phylum Chordata; class Mammalia; order Rodentia; family Muridae; genus Meriones; species Meriones unguiculatus. The sequence continues at coordinate 53,995,736 of NC_083367.1, forward strand.
CTGGTAGAACTGGGTAGCACTGTTAATATCACCCTGTTTGTTTGTGGGCTTGGTTGGTTGGTTGGTTAGTTGGTTGGGTTTTTTTGTTTTGTTTTGTTTTTGTTTTTGTTTTTCCAGACAAGTTTTTTCTGTGTAGCCTTGGCTGTCCTGGACTCTTTGGAGACCAGGCTTGCTTTGAACTCACAGCGACCCGCCTGCCCCTGCTTCCTCCAATGCTGTAGCTACAAGTGAACACACCGTGCCCCACTCTTGTGCTTGTTTTTCAAGCATGGAAAAGGCAAGAGTGAAGAGTTATTGAGGCTTGCCCTAAACCTCCAGAAAAGTTCATGAGATGTGCTGTAGCATCATACGCCCTGCAGGGAGGACCTGGGACACATGAAGATTGGAAAGGCAAGCCTAAGCTTTATAGAGACCCTAGTATGTTGAAGGTGCCAGGGCTGTGGGTATGCCCTAAGAAAAGGTGTAGACCGAAAGTGCAGCAGACCAATCATATGTGTGTGTAGGTAACTGAACTGCAAGGGGGAAACCCAAAGCCACTGGAGCCCAGATGATGCCTTGATGATCCACAGATGAAGGATTTGGAGCAGCAGGATTTGGTGTTTGTATTTAAGACATTTCCTTGAGTGTCAGAGGAAATGTTGGAGCTTTGAATAGTGTTGTGACTGTTAAACACAATGAGGGTTTCAGTATGGAGAGATGACTCAGCAGTTAAAAGCACTTGCTGCTTTTGCAGAGGATCTGTGTTTGGTTTTCAGCCCCCACATGGCAGCTCACAACCATCTGTAACTCCAGTTTGAGGGAATCAATGTTCTCATGTGTCCTCTCCCTGTAAGGTACTGCACACAGATAAACAGGTAGATAAAATATGTGTATATAAGATATAAAAAAATTTTAAATAATTAAAAGTAAATATCTTAAAATACAGTTAGGGGCTTTTGAAGTTTGTGTGAATTTATCATGAGTTGGCTACAAGACTATGAGGGACTAGGAGAAAATGTTGTGACTTGAGTGTGAAATGCCCCCATACAATCATGTGTTTTAAATGCATGCTCCCCAGCTGGTGGCCCTGTTAGGGAAGATTGTGAAACCTTTAGCAGATGGAACCTTGCTGTGGGTGAGCTCACCAAAAACTGACCTTCAGTATAGCCCTGTCCCCCTTACTGACCACTTTTTCCTCTCTTCTCATGGCCACAATGTGACCAGCTGCCTGTTCTCCCTGCCATGAGACACTGTGCCCTCAAAACATAATCCAAAATAAATTCTTCATTCTTTTTTTTAATTCTTTATTAATTACACTTTATTCACTTTGTATCCCCTCTGTGGTTCCCTCCCCCTCCCATCCCAATCCCTTCCTTCCTTCTGATCCTAGTCAATTAGGTCTCATCAGAAGTGGCTGCATTGTCTTCTTCTGTAGCCTGGTAATGCTGCTCCCCCCTCAGGGGGAGGTAATTAAAGAGCAGGCCAATTAGTTCATGTCAGAAACAGTCCCTGTTCCTATTACAATGGAACCCACTTGCATACTGAACTGCCATGGGTTATATCTGTGCAGGGGTCTTAGGTTATCTCCATGCATGGTCCTTGTTTGGAGTATCAGTCTCAGGAAAGACCCCTGTGCTCAGATTTTTTGGTTCTGTTGATCTCCCTGTGGAGTTCCTGTCTTCTCCAGATCTTACTGTTTCCCACTTCTTTTATAAGATTTCCTGCACTCTGCCCAGAGGTTGGCCATAAGTCTCAGCATCTGCATTGATAGTCTGCAGGGCAGAGTCTTTCTTTTTCTTTTTCTTTTTTTTTGGGGGGTGGGGGGAGCAGAACCTTTCAGAGGTCCTCTGTGTCAGGCTCCCGACTTGTTCTTTCTTTTCTCCTTCTTTTGATGTCCATCCTCTTTGCCTTTCTGGATTAGGATTGAGCATATCTACACAATGGAATAGTACTCAGCAATAAAAAACAAGGAAATGGTGAAATTTGTAGGTAAAAGGTGGGATCTGGAAAAGATCATCCTGAGTGAGCTATCCCAGAAGCAGAAAGACACACACGGTATATACTTACTCATATAGACATATAATGTAGGATAAATTTAAAATCTGTACACCTAAAGAAAGTAATCAAGAATGAGGATTCTTGCTAAAATTCTTCATTCTTTAAGTCACTTCTTTAGAGATTTGCTCACAGCAATAAGAAACTAATACAGGAAAAGAATAACCAAAGCCTTTGAGTGGGGAGGGCATATATCCAAAAGATGCTCAAGTACACAGCAAGGACATTTGCTCAACCATGTTTGTAGCAGCTTTATTCATAATAGCCAGAAGCTGGAAACAACCCAGATGTCCTCAGTTGAGGAATGAATACAGAAATTGTGGTACTTTTCCACAATGGAATACTACTCAGCAATTAAAAACAAGGAAATCATGAAATTTGCAGGCAAATGGTGGGAACTAAAAAAGGTCATCCTGAGTGAGGTATCCCAGAGGCAGAAAGACACACATGGTATACACTAGGTTTTAAGTGGATATTAGACATATAATATGGGATAAACATACTAAAATTTGTACACCCAAAGAAGCTAAGCAAAAGGAGGACTTTGGGTAAGAGGATCAATCCTCATTTAGAAAGACAAATGGGATGGACATTGGAATAGGGAGAAAATAGGGAACAGAACAAGAGCCTATCACAGAGGGTCTCTGAAAGACTCTTCCTAACAGTGTATCAAAACAGATGCTGCGACTCATAACCAAACCTTGGGCAGATTGCAGGGAATCATATAAAAGAAGGGGGAGTTAGTATGACCTGGAGAGGACAGGAGCTCCACAAGGACCAAATATATCTGGGCCCAGGGGTCTTTTCTGAGACTGTTTCTCCAACAAAGGACCATGAATGGATATAACCTAGAACCCCTGCCAGAGATAGCCCATCGCAGCCCAGTATCCAAGTGGGTTCCCTAGTTAGGGGAACAAGGACTGTCTCAGACATGAACTCAATGGCTGGCTCTTTGACACCCCCCACCATGGGAGGATCAGCCTTTCTAAGTCACAGAAGAGGACATTGTAGCCAGCCCTGAAGAGACCTGATAAACTAGGATCAGATGGTAGGGGAAGAGGACCTCCTCCATCAATGGACTTAGAGAGGGGCAGGAAGGAGATGAGGGAGGGAGGGTGGGATTGGGAGGGAATGAAGGAGGGGGCTACAGCTGGGATACAAAGTAAATAAACAGTAATTAATATAAAAAATAATAAATGTGTTAATATAAAAATATGTTGGAAACATTTTGGAATACAATTGTTAACACAGAGGATAAAGCTGGGGATAAAAATGAATTGTTATGTTCCGTTTTCACAATAAATGTTTTTAAAGAAGCAAAAACAAAAAGGAAACAGCAGGGGAAACTTTGACAACTGCCTTTATAAAGTTATAAAAACTATATAACTGTATATACTTATATACTGTATATACAGTATATACTTACATACTGTAGCATTATAGAAAACTAGTGATCAAAAGATCAAAACAGCATAGTATTTATTGGCATAAAAACCAGTAGGTAGACAGTGGGAAAAAAATAACTCTAAAGTTCTCCATCTATAGTAAGCTTGTTTTCAGCAAACATACTGTGACTTTTTTTTTCACGATTTACTTCTTTTTTATATGCAAGAGTGTTTTTGCCTGCATGTGTGATGTGTGTGTACCTGGTGCTGGCAGAGGCCAAAATAGGGTGCTAGATCTCCTAGAATTGCATTACAGTTTACTCTGTGGGTGCTGGAGACTCAACCCAGCCCTCAACTGCTGAGCCATCTCTCCAGCCCCTGCGCCATTGATCAAAGAACAATATACTGACCTAAACTTAGATAACTACAACTTCTTCATGTTTGGATTCAGACCCAGCACATATTTAACAAGCCGTTTTTTCCCAATGGAGAATTCTTTAGATGATAAAATAGCTAAATAATTTGTAATATCTTCAGTGTCAGCTTTTTTAAAAGAACAATTAGAGGAATGTACTTTCCTCCTTGCGTTTATTGTGCATATTATTGTATGAAGATACTTGTGTTGCTTTGTTAAGTAAAAGGGGTTACTTTGTAAATGAAAGTACAGAAGTGTATTTGCTTTGTGATATTGGAGCCTAAGAAGTCTGAGAGCATAACTGGGCTGATACCTGCCTTATCACAACATAGTGATGAGATGCTCTTCTCTGGGGCATTCCTTAGTTTCTTGTAGTTCTTTGTCTAGGGCTAAGGCCCCATGAATTTTTGTCCTTCCATGTTAACATGTGAAGGTGTCGTTCTTGTTTAGTCAGGTTAGCCCTGAAATCACATGCATACAAGTAACATTATACAGAGTTGGGTGTATCCATATATTTAGGGATATATATGTGTGTGTGTGTGTGTGTGTGTGTGTGTGTGTGTGTGTGTATACATATACAGGTATATATGTAACAACAATTAAATAAAGGCCTTAAATTTGAGCGAGAGCAAGGAGAATTGTTTGGAAACAGTTGTAGATCATAAAGGGTAAGGGAAAAAGATGTAACTATTATAATTTCAAACAGTGAAAAAGTAAAAATAAAAAGTGGGATGTTAGCTGAGATTTCTCCTCCAATATAAACTCAACACTGCCTCATTGGAGTCCACTATGAAGCCCTCATCTAATCCTACTCACCTCCAAACATCTCACCTTCAAGTGTCATTAACTTAAAACTAGTAAGTTTGCAACACATCAATTTTCCAACATGGACACAAGCAAATGGTAATCCTCTTTCATAAGAAGCATGACAGTGAGGATTTTTGCTGAATACCATAATTACCTGGAGACTTCACTCCATTGGTATATTATAGGCTGAATATGTTGAATTCTAACACAAAAGCATGAATATGCCCTACTCTTGTATGTAATTAAATAAATTGCATAGATAGTTCTTTATTGCAGAAGTACTCACATTGTTGTAAACTTATTTTAACATTATATTCTCCTTATAATAAAAAAACAATTATGATTCTCTAATATCAGTCCATGAAAATCTAAAGGGATAGCTTTGAACTACCTCTACCCCCTTTCTTTTGTTCTTTGGTCCTAAGAAATTTCATTTGCAAAAGGGCATAGTAATGTGTGGTTTGAGACATTTCTTTGCTAGTATTTCCTGAACAAATACATGTATCATTCCTAAACCCCCCCCAAAAAAAAGAAATTATAATTTTTTTTAATTTTTGGAGTTGAGTATTCAATAAGTTGAATAGACAGATAAGCAATTATATACCAAATACAGGCATTAAAAAGACTTTTTAAGTAAATATTTGTTTAGAAAAAAATGCTGTTACAAAAACCAGAATTGAATTCTAATAAAACAATTTAATAAAACAAAACACAATGTTTAAGGCAAAGTTTATAAAGAAGGTATATAAAGTTAATATCTGATCATATTTTAAATATCCTTTAGGGGAGGAGGACAAGAATTTAAATAGCTTAAACATTCTTTTAAAACATTATCCATTATAAAGTAACATAACTTTGTTGTAATAGGACTATATCTTTTACAGAAACAAACTCCACGGGTGAATTATATTTCTGAGTTACATTTTAATTATGTATAATTTTATACACAATATTTTCCATCTGACAACTCATAGCATATAGACACATCACAGAAATCCAAGCATCTCAGGACATTAAAACTCATTTTGCCATGTTAGAGACATGTTCACTGGCAAAGAGGACCTGCTGCTCTTCCAGAGCAAGTCTAGTTCCCAGGACCCACATCAGATAGTTCACAACATCTGTAACTTTAGTTCACAAAGATATTTTCAAGGAACCCGATACCCGATAAAAGTTAATTAAAAAGTAAATTTAAGACAACTGATATTTGCAAGCACCTGACTCACATAAACAAACACACGTTTAAACACACACAATTAAAAATAATAAAAATAAATAAATCTTTAAAACTCATTTTGCTTAAAGAATAGTGAGATCTGAATGTCACTATCCTTAGAGTCAGAGCTTCTGTTATTTTACATAGAGCAAAGCAAAACGGTTTAGTAAAAGCACCTTGAGCTTCTGTTTCAAGATATTTCCAGTAGTATCTGACAGCTGTTTTTACTTTTTCTTTTTCCCAGTATTAGGTATAGGGCCCAGTAGCTCTCATAGGTTTCAACAGTTCCTTACACTGAGTTATAGCCATGGGGTTATTACCCTTTTTGCCTTGAGGTTTTTTTTTTAATTAAATTTTTATTTTTTATACAGTTTATTCACTTTGCATCCCAGCTGTAGCCCCCTCCCTCATTCCTCCCAATCCCACCCTCCCTCCCTCATCTCCTCCAGTGCCCCTCTCCAAGTCCACTGATAGGGGAGCTCCTCCTCCCCTTCCATCTGACCTTAGCTTATCAGGTCTCATCAGAACTGGCTGCATTGTCCTCCTTTATGGCCTGGCAAGGCTGCTTCCCCATCAGGAGTTAGCCACTGAGTTCATGTCTAAACTGAATAATTTACTCTTTTCACTCATCCCTGTCATAAAGTCAACAATGAAGACAGTGACATTGCTAGGGTTTCCTTGGTATTTAGAGTTTGAAACTCGAAGATTCTCTAGTCTATACTTTTCTTATACAACAGAACACAGGGGGATATTCGAATTGCTAACCATGGATGAGTTAAGATATGATGTGTGGTGTGATGCAGTGGTCAGCTGAGATTACTTACTAGTGTACCATTTTTGTTGTCATACAACCCCCATAGAACTCACTTAGCCTTACTTTGATCTTCTTCAATATCATCAAGATCAGGGCTTCTTGGCACAGGAACTTTCTCTCTTGCCTGAATGGATCTTTTTTTTTTTTAACTTAGGTACTTAGATTGGATTGCATACTTCACTATTTCTTGCAAATATCAGTAGTCTTAAATTTACTTTTTTATTAACTTTTATTAATTACACTTTATTCACTTTGTATCCCCCCCATAAGTTCCTCTCTCCTTCCCTCCCCATCCCACCCTCCCCCTTCACGCATGCCCCTCCCCAAGTCCACTAATAGGGAAGTTCCTCCTCTCCTTCCTTCTGAGCTTAGTCTATCAGATCTCATCAGGAGTGGCTGCATTGTCATCTTCTGTGGCCTGATAAGGCTGCTCCCCCCTGAGGGGGCGGTGATCAAGAGCAGGCCAATCAGTTTATGTCAGAGGCAGTCCCTCTTCCCATTACTATGTAACCCACTTGGACACTAAACTGCCTTGGGCTACATCTGTGCAGGGGTTCTAGGTTATCTCCATGCATGGTACTTGGTTGGAATATGAGTCTCTGGAAGACCCCTGTGTTCAAATTTTCTGGTTCTGTTGCTCTCCTTGTGGAGTTTCTGTCCTCTCCAGATCTTACTATTTCCCACTTCTTATATAAGATTCCATGCACTCTGCCCAACAGTTGACAGCGTCTGCTTTGATAGTCTGCAGGGCAGAGCCTTTCAGAGGCCCTCTGTGGCAGGTTCCTAGCTTTGTTTCCTGTTTTCTTCTTCTGATGTCCATCCTCTTTGCCTTTCAGGATGGGGATTGAGCATTTTAGTCAGGGTCCTCTCTCTTGATTAGCTTCTTTAGATGTACAGATTTTAGTAGGTTTATCCTATATTATATGTCTGTATGAGTGAGTATATACCCTGTGTGTCTTTCTGCTTCTGAGACAGCTCACTCAGGATGATCCTTTCCAGGTCCCACCATTTACCTGCAAATTTCATGATTTCCTTAGTTTTCATTGCTGAGTAATATTCCATTGTGTAGATGTACCACAATTTCTGCATCGATTCTTCAGTTGAGGGGCATCTGGGCTGTTTTTATTTTTATTTGTTTGGGGTTTTTTATTTTTTAAAATTGTATGTTTGTGATATTATCAAACTAAGTTATTCAGGGAGTGCTTGAACTCCCAACTCTTCTGTCCAGCCCTCTAAGTAGATGAGAATACAGGCCCTTACCATGAGGCCCTGCTTATTTTCCTCTGAGCCATGATTTGAAATCACTAGGTAATGGTCCCCAGGGTATCTTGTGCGATAGAGACTACTACAAATTCTGGCTGTTTTCTGATACTTATTAACTAAAGTCAGCAAGCTTGCTTGTAAGACCAGGCAGGTGTGGTCTCTTGACAGAGGAACTAATGAGGTCTCCTGAAGACCCAATGATGAGGCCAGCTGTGCTCTGCTGGACTGAAAGTGCAGAGAGGTGAAGTGCAGTGTCAGTGCTCTGCTGGACAAGAACTACAAAAAGGTTCTACATGAAAGAAAATAGAAGAATCAGAACATAGCTACTTGAGACCCACATCAGAATACTATGGATTGTATGAACTAGAAGTTGATAAAACTTAAACCACACATAGATCCCCACACACTAATAGTGGGAGACTTCAACACCCCACTCTCAACAAAGGACAGGTCAACTAAACAGAAATTAAACAAAGAAACAATATCTCTAACAGAGGTCGTGAATCAAATGGACCTAACAGACATTTACAGAACCTTACACCCGAACTAGAACTTGAAATCAGATGTTTCGTGTTCATTTTTTTAAATATTGACAAAAAATATATAGGTAATATTTTATATATTTCATTTAATGAAATTTCTGCAACTATATATGAATTTTAGTTTTCAGAGAATATTAATGCTGAAACACTTCAAGTATATATGCAGATAGAGTTTTTTTAATGTTACTAAGAAGCCATAAATGTCTTTATTAGTCTTCTTGCTATCATTAACATTAATCATCACCTTATGGACATACTAAAATACTAGAGAGCTCGTTAATAAAGAACTGATGAAGCTGGGAGTACAAGCACACAGCACATGTTTAGCATATGCAAGTGAGTCCATACCCAGCATGCATGTACATGTATGCATGCCTGTGTACATGAATGTACACATACATGCATGTTGTGGTAATAGAATGCTGTTCCATGCAGTAGGATAGTTGTGGGCTAAAAGCACTGGTTCTCTCTCTCTCTCTCTCTTTTTTTTTCTTAAAAATCAGCAGGTGTGGTGGCACATGCTTTTAATCGCAGCACTCTGCAGGTCTGGATGCATATGGTTTTCTGAGTTCAAGACCAGACCAGTGTGGTATGCATAGCGAGTTCCAGGAAAGCAAGTTCGTCAGGAAACCCTGACGAGAGAAAAAGAGAGAGAATGGAAAGAAGAGGGGGGGAAGAGAGAGAGAGAAGGAAGGAGGGAGGGAGGGAGGGAGAGAGAGAGAGAGAGAGAGAGAGAGAGAGAGAGAAAGAGAAAGAAAGAAAGAAAGAAAGAAAGAAAGAAAGAAAGAAAGAAAGAAAGAAAGAAAGAAGAAAGAAAGAAAGAAAAGAGAAAGAAGAAAACCTACACTGAAGACACAGGAAAGTCGATTTGTTTTGTGTATTTTTATATTGCACTCTACAGGTATAATTCATAGTTAATCAGCCCCAAATGAATAACCAAACTTAAGAGCTGTACTTCATAAGCTCTAAACATGTACTTTGTGTGTGTGTGTGTTTTTAAGGTACAGAAGAAAGGCAAACTAAATTGGTGAATTGAGTATGTGCCTGCCTATTTCATATACATGTAGACATTTAGATGTAGAGAAAACTCTCTTTTGGGGTTTGAATATGACTTAGCCATAAGATGCGTGTTTGCTTTTTCTTGATTCACACAGAGCAGATGGGTGCTTGACGGACTGCTAATCCACAGCTGGAATGGTTTCAGCCGTTTCCACGTGGCCGGGTTAGAGTGGCTTTTCTAGTGGACTGAGAGGGCAGCAGAAGAGGGATATCATTATTCATCAGTATCCCAGTGGGAGCGCTGCCAGCAGAGATTAATTTTTTCTGTTATGCTTGTAAAACAAGCTCAGGTGGAGTCTCTAATCCTCAGGGCACGGGTGGCAGATCAAGAAAGATGCTACAAAGCTAGTTAATTTTCTGATTCTGGGGAAACAGAAGCTCTGTTAGATGTATAAATACACGATTGCAAATTTAAGTAGCTGAAACCCAAATGGGATCTTCCCAGACATCTGGCATTGAAAGTCTCTGTTTTTCTTTGTTGTACTTAAATAAAACGTATTAAAAGTTTACCCTAGGAACAAAAATAGTAGTAACTTTAATTACTCTAACATAATTGATTTTATGAATTAATAACTTCTAAAATATTTAATATTTACAAACTAAAACTTTGTGTCTAAATACATAAAAGTTGAATGCAAAGAACCCAGCTAAGTATAGTACCTAAGAGGCTATTAATTGACAGTAGTGTCTGGAATTTCTTTTTTTTTTTTCTTCTGTTTTCATTTGTTTGCTTGCTTACTTCCTCATTTGTTTTAAAATACATTTCCATTATTCCTTCGGTGTTATATTTTTATTTTTCAACTTATGATTTTTTTTCAACTTATGATTTTTAAACACCTGCTTTCTTTATCTTACTTTATGACCCATCAATTTGGGTAACTGTATAATAAACATTATCTCCTCTATTATCTTAAAATATTTTTGCCAAATTCTACCATTATAAATATTAACTTCTTCCATGTGCTATGGAATATTCTTTTGAATCTTTGTTGGGCAAAATGCCATACATCCATAGCATTTTGGTTTGCTTTACTTTGGTTTATGCTTCTGTTTTGAGAAAATGACTGGAAATTAATTGAAGCCAATCAAAACAAAAGGCTGGAACAATAACACAGATTGTGTAGGTTTAGCTCATCTAACTGGTTATAACTACAATGTAGAAAGTAGTTTCTGAAGTCTTTCTGACTGTCCTATCACAGATTTGAGTAAGGAAATCTCTGTTGAAATACATTTAACTTTTTAGTGTGTTTATTTTGAAAAATATAATATAGATACATTCATTCAAAATCAGTCTGTCCAGTGACTATAGTTATACCTTACATTAAAAAGTAGGCCTTTTATTTGGTTAAACTTAGATATTTGTTAACTCTGAATCTGTATCTTTCATTAGCTGAAACATTATGTATTTCAAGAGAATGTGGATTTCTGAGGCTATAAGTAAGACGCTTAATACTTGACAGTAAATGCTTTAAAAATGCAAGAGTCTCATAAATCAGGAATGGTTTTTCATGGTTAAAATTGCTGAATGTTAGAGCAGATTCCAGCAAGCTTTGTAGGAGCTAGAGAAATAACTGACACTAGGGAAAAACCTATCTCACTTGAGATGATGATTATTAACAAATTAGGTAATCATTTTCTCAGTCTTTACCAAATCAACAAGTCAACTCTTGTCATCTCTCTGTCACTCAGAATAAAATTGTGCCATCTTTCAGTACATCACTAATCATAAATACAGAACAAAAATCTCACTGACCCAGCTTCTGCACGTTTCTACTGTAACTTCTTCAAAGTTACCTTTTTTTACATATAACTTACAAACTATTTGATTGCTTTTCAAATAACATTTGGCTCTCTGTCTTCATAAAGAATATTGTTTCAAAAGGAACAGAAATAGTTTATTCAGCCAGCCTTTAATAGTAAAAAATGTACTCTTTTTTCTTTAAAGATTTATTTATTTATTATGTATATAGTGTTTTGTCTGCATATATGCCTGCAGGCCAAACGAGGACATCAGATCTCATTATAGATGCCTATGAGCCACCATGTGGTTGTTGGGAATTGAATTTAGGACCTCTGGAAGAGCAGACAGTGCTCTTAACCTGAGCTATCTCTCCAGCCCAACAGTTTTTAAGGATATTCCTATTTTTCTTCTAATAGAAGAAAGCTTACTTTCTTTTCTCCCATTTTTCTTTATTATTTATTACAATTTATTCACTTTCTATCCCAGCTGTAAGCCCCCTCCCTTATCTCCTCCCAGTCCCACTTTTCATCACTCTCCTCCTCCTATGCCCCTCCCCTAGTCCACTGATAGAGGAGGTGCTCCTCCCCCTCCATCAGACCCTAGCCTATCAGGTCTCATCAGTACTGACTGCATTGTCTTCTTCTATTGCCTGGCTACTTTCTTTTATATATATAATTTTTATTTTTTTACATTAATCACAAGCTATTTACTTTGTATCCCAGCTGTAGCCCCCTCTTTCATTCCCTCCCAATTGCACCCACCCTCCCTCAATCTCCTCCCTGCCCCACTCCAAGTCTACTGATAGGGGAGGTCCTCCTCCCCTTCCTGACCCTAGCTTATCAGATATCTGGCTACTTTCTAAATGAAGCAGTTTGTACACCCAGGTATGCAAGCAACTTTTGGTTTCATCTAAGATATTAGACTTACCCATTTCAAATAAATTAGAAATATCTTTTGTGAATTTGATTTTTTAAAAGAAACTTTCTAATCACTGAATTAAAAGGAGTGAAATCTAATATATTAAGGAAAATAATTTAATAGTTCAGTCCTCCCTGTAATTTGCCAATTCATAGTAATAAAGCTACACATGGAGATGTGCCTTAAGTTGTTTGTTCAGGACCAGTAAGAGCCCACCAACCAGACATAACCACTCTGCTGCATTCAATGTCCACAGAACAGATCTCATTTCCTGTATGCAGAGATGTTTATTAATTAGACATTTTCAGGGAAAAGAACTTGTAAACACTATGAGGCTTTAAATAAGAACTTTCCTTGTTTCACCAGTTTTACTGAATTGTTAAAATTCAGTTTTACTGAAATGTTTTCCAGTGGTTTGGAATTTATTGAGATTTTTTTTTACACTCTGCTAAAGATATAAAACCCAAAGGTTATATTTGTGCTTGTTATATATTCAATATGTAGATTTATTTGCCACATATTTTAACTTAAAATTTAGAATTGTAGCAATGAGGGCATGCTCTCTCATTCTTGGAAAACTGTATTAAGACTCTTGGGTTATTGAAATTCTTGGGCTTTAGTAATTCTAGGAAAGAGATTATAAAATTGCTTACTTGTTCATGAATTGAAAACTTTTTAAATAGACATTTTTATTAAGGCACATAATTTCTATTTTCTCATAATAAATAAGACTGCAATGGTTAAAGGAGAACCAGCACTGGAGAATTAAACTGCTAATCCCTAGGAAGAGTCACTTAAATGAATCTACTTAGAGTCTGTTTTACAGTGATTTCAGGAAGAAAGAGGAGAAGTTATTTTTTTTTTTATATTCTTGTTTTTAATGCTTCAGAAAACAAATTTGAAAGCTATAGCAAAAAGCTCAGTTATTTTTATAGCCAACAAAATTTGGACTTTCATAACATATCTGGTACCTCATAAAGACTAAGTCAAATTAACTTGTTGAAAGAAGCTTTTCTGAGAGGGCTAAAATGCCTAACATTAATAGAATTATATATAGTATTATATAATAGAGAGATAGATAGATTGACAGAAAGACAGACAGATACCATTTACTGTGGGTTAACTTTTAACACATAATAGAAATTATTTTGTAAAACTCTCGTTGAGGACGTCATCAATTTTCTCAGTAACTTCCCTTAGTATTTGGGTAGATAAGTATTTTACTTTCAAGCACTATCAGAGAAGGGAGACTGGTCCTCTTAGCTAACACTGCCTGGCTGCCTGGATTAGAGATTTTCCAAGGTTTTGGAGGAAGTGATGAGAAATCTTGGATCTCTGCCTAATTTCAGCATCCAGAAGTACTGTGTCTCAAAAAAAAAAAAAAGAAAGAAAGAAAGAAAGAAAAGAAAAGAAAAGAAATGTTAATAATATTTTCATATGCAAAAGGAAAGTATAAAAAATTGGGAAGCATGGTCATATATATATATATTTTTTTGTAAGCTCACAATTGTTAACAGCAGTTTCTGTGCATCCAAAATTCTCTGACCTGAGCTCTGTGGCACACTTGCATGTAAACAGGGGGAAAAAACAAAGATAGTAGTCTTAAATGCATGCAGATAAAAACAGAATTGAAAAAGAAATAATAAACTAACGATCAGAGACTTCTGATCTTTATTTTCCACAGTGAATGTGTCAGTAAGACAGAAGTGTGATCAGACAAGAATCACCACCAATGTGAAATAACTATACCTCTGCAGAATGTATTCCCAACAGTGGCAAATAAAGACTCTTTTCTGATGTGCTTGAATAGTCTAAGAATCACCCACAGACCTTAACAGAAAATGAAAACCCTTGATCATGTGAAGTGTGCTTTCTAAATACAGAAAAATTAATTTGTAAGGCATTAGCAGGAAGAAATTTGAGAAATGTCTAGACACATGGAATTAAATAACACTTCCACATAACCATATTCTCAAAGGAGAATTGATAAAGGAAACTAGAAAATACTTTTAAATAATGAAAACTAAATATATCTGTGAATATATTTGTGGGGAACAACTAAAGCAATGCTAGGACAGGAGATTTGGGTCAGTGGGTAAAGGCACATCCTGCTATACCTGACAGCCCGAGTTCAATCCCTGGAACCACATAATGACTCCTGCATCTTGTCCTCTGACCTCCACACAAGCAAGTGTGAAAGTGAACAAGCACAAAGTAGATAGTTTCAGAACAGTTTAAACTCAATAACCCAACATCCTATTTTAAAAAGCTGGAAGAAGAGCAAAAAAGGTCAATCAGAAAGAAACATTCTATAAGGATTAGTATTTAAATGAATAAAACATAGAATATAAATTAAAGAAAATCAGCTGTAAATTTTTAATCTTTTCAGACTGCTGTACCAAAATAGCATGAAGTGGGTTACCAGTAAACAACAGAAAACCATTTCTGTCTGTTCTAGAGGATAAGTTGTCAGCATATTCAACCTGGTAATAAGCTCCAACTTCCTAGTTAGTAGGTGATTATCATCTCTGTCTTCACATGGCAGAATAGCCCTTCATTCTGGAGCTCTCTGCACTCATCGCCTAGTTCCTTTCCAGTGGTGCTGCCCTCAGGTACTGACCTCTACAAATTATTGAGGACACAAACACTCTAGCACAAAACAAAAGTTGATTCTTTGAAAATATAAGCTTCCAAGACATTAGGTTAAAAAAATTTCAGAAAAACGAACATTGAAATTGACAAAAATCAATAATAAAACAGACCTTACTATTCCAGTTTCAGAAATCAGAAGAATTACAAGGGAATACTGTCAGCAGCTGTGTTTTCCCCCTTACCAAAATAAACGTAACTCATTTGAAATGGATTCCCAAAAAGATATAAACTATTAGAGTGATAGGCATAAACAAGGTATCTGAATAGGTCTAAGCCAGGTAGAGCTATTGAATTAAGCATTTTTAACATTTTTAATTAGGAAAGGGGCAGCCCTAGGAGTACATGAATCATGCCAGATAGTCAAAAAATATCATCAACCCTATTAGAAGTCTTTAAAAAAATAGAGAAAATGACACTTCGAAGCGTTTTATGAGTTTAAAAATACCCTAATACCAAAACCAGATACGCTTTCCCCAGATAGCTAGATTAATATATCTTGTAACTACAGATGTGAAAATCCTCACCACGTAAAAGCCAGGAACATTGTGGGGGGTGGGGGACAAAACAGTATGCACTGATCAAGTGGGATCCATTCGTGAATGCAAGGTTGACTTAATATTTTAAAATCAAGTGAACTAACTTTGATTATTAATGCAAAAAGGGTAACCATTTAATTGCTCAGGAAACTGGAAAAACATTTAATAAAAGCAAAAACTTTCATGATGGAAATAATCAAGAAAGAGAAGTAGGAGGGCCCTTTCTTAATCTAAATAAATAAATAAATAAATAAAAAGGTATTTGTGAAAAATCCACACACTGAATGGTAAAAATGTATGTGTCCTCTAAGAGCAGGGGTGAGATAGGATGAAGTTCTCGCTGTTGCTGTCAGTACTGTGTTCATGGCAGAAAAGAAGGCAAATACCCAGAAGTAAGCTGTTCCCAGTTTTCAGATGACATGATCATATGTAGAGAAATCCCTAAGCCATCCACTAAAACACTAATTGGACTGCAGGCAAAGGCTTACCAAGGTTACAGGACTCCCAATCAATACACAGGAAGCAGACAATTCTGTTATTCTTCACTAGTCATATCAAGCTTTGATACAACTAAGCAGTTCTATGCACAATTAAACAAAAAATGCTAAAACACATATAAATTCATAAATATTATAAAAGAAGTACTAAATATATACTGTAGACTATAAACATTATTGAATTCTGTAAATAGATATCTCATGCCCATCTATCAAGAAGAAATTTTTTTTTTTAAGAAGAAATGTTTTAAGATAGCAGTTTCCCCTTACTCATCCTCATGTCTAAGGACAAAATAGTCTATGGATAAACTGAGAAGCTAATATTAAAATTTGTAAAATACAAAGGACCCATAATAAAGTAAGATAATCGAGACAGTGAAAAGCAAATTTGGAAGATGCCTACAACCTCAAAACTGGTATTACAAAATAATTAAAAATAGCATTATAGTGTCCTAAGATAGCCGTGCCTGCGTGCGTGCGTGTGACAGAGAGATAAATGAAGAGTGTAGAAATAGTTGGTGTTAGGGAAAAGTGCCAAGATATTATATAGAAAAACAGTCTTTTCAAAAATTGCTGCCAAGATAACTGAGTTAGACCTTTTGCTTCCACTGTTCACATAAGTTATGATAAATCTGAAACCCTCATTGTCTTAAACATATATAGTTAAAACTGTCATACTTGCTGCGTGGGGGTAGTGCACACCTTTAATCCCAGCATTTGGGAGCCAGAGATAGTTGGATCTGTGGGTTTGAGGCCAGCCTGGTCTACACAGAGAAACCCTGTCTTGAAAAACCAAAAAAAGAAAAAAATCATACTCCTAGAAATCCTATTATTATTAATACATTTGTTCTGTGTGTCTGGGGCTGGGATGGGAGTAGGAACACATGTGCCATGGCCCCATATAAAAGTCACTGGACAACTTCTGCGAGTTGACTTTGTTCCCTGTGCCATGTGGGTCCTAGGGATCATAAGGTTTGGAGGCAAGAGCCTTAACTGCCCACCCACATACTGGGCCATCCCACCAACCAGAAGTCTTCTCAAATAGCAGCATAGATGTAAATAATCATCACTTCGGGTTCCATAACAGGAATGTATTTGTAAATCAGATACTTGTTTTTCAAAATACTTGAATTCATAGAATGAAAAATCATTGTAGCAAGCAAATTAATCAAAATTTCAGAAATACAGTTATACATGTTTTCTCTAGTATGTGGAATCTGGAATTAAAATCATATATTACATATGTAAGTATGTATATTATCTATGTAGAAAGAACTTGTATCTAAAGTAACTAAAAAAAATTATACCTGTATGAAAAAGATGAGTCATTAAATTAAACAATCAGCAAGGATCTGAATAGATACTTCTCCCATTGTCCAATAAGTGCTTAATAAGGACCTAAACCTCATTACTCATTAGTGAAAATGCAAACCAAAACCAATGATGTGTATTCCACATGCACTACAGTGGAATAACCAAAAAGATATACCAGTGCTGGTGAGACTATGGAGAGATCACATCTCCCAAACATTGCTGTTGGGTTGTAAATCATACCTTCACTTTGAAACTGTCCAGCCGTTCCTCAGTATATTGAGCAGCTACCACATAACACCCCAGCTTCATTCATAGATACATACCCACGGGAAATAATGCGTATTCAGGCATAAACTTCTACACAAATGTGGCTAGCAAGGTTTTTCCCCAGGAGCACACACCCAGTGTCAGTGCATCAGCTGAGGAGCACGCTAGTACCTGGGTTCTGAGACAGTGGCTTGTAAGAGCCCGGCTGTTGTCTTCCTCTGATGTGTTTTCTGGAAGAAATTTTCTCAATCATTTTCTTGATGTTTCTTATAAACTTCGAATAATTTTTAAATACAAAAAAAAATGTGTTTTAACCATTTGGAAATAACCTCTAATCTGGGAAGAAAAAAATAACTTTTTATTTGGGTCTTCCATCCTCCTTAAATTACTCTCTTACTTCCTCTCTTCAATTTACTGCCAAAAAGAGAGGGAGTAAGGAAAGTTGGGAGCAAGGAATTGTCAGGAAGGGAAATCACAGCTGTTGCTACTTTTTTCCCATCTTTTCATTAACTTCCTGTATTCTTTTTTAATTGAATTTTTATTTTTACATTAATTACAGTTTATTTACTTTGTATCTCAGCTGTAGCCCCCTCCAGCATTCCCTCCCAATCCTACCCTCCTTCCCTTATCTCCTCCCTGCACCTCTCTAAGT
Source organism: Meriones unguiculatus (assembly GCF_030254825.1). NCBI lineage: Eukaryota > Metazoa > Chordata > Mammalia > Rodentia > Muridae > Meriones > Meriones unguiculatus. Next base: position 54,013,848 of record NC_083367.1, read on the forward strand.
CCACTGATAGAGGGGAGGTCCTCCTCCATTTCCATCTGACCTTAGCTTATCAGGTCTCTTCAGGACTGGCTGCAGTGTCCTCCTCTATGGCTTGCTCCTCTCTCCAGTGGAGGGGAGGTCAAAGAACCAGCCACTGAGTTCATGTCAAAAACAGTCCCTGTTCTCCTTACTAAGGAACCCACTTAAATACTGAGCTGCCATGGCTACATCCGGGCAGGAGTTCTAGGTTATATCCATTCATGGTCCTTGGTTGGAGAAACAGTCTCAGAAAAGACCCTGTGCTCAGATATATTTGCTCCTTATGGAGCTTCAATCCTCTCCAGGTCATACTAACTCCCCCCTTCTTTCATATGATTCCCTGCACTCTGCCCAAGGTTTGGTTATGAGTCTCAGCATCTGTTTTGACACACTGTTAAGTGGAGTCTTTCAGAAGTCTTCTGTGGTAGGCTCCTGTTCTGTTACTTGTTTTCTCCTACTTCCAATGTGGTACATTTACACAATGGAATACTACTCAGCATTTAAAAACAAGGAAATCATGAAATTTGCAGGCAAATGGTGAGATCTGGAAAAGATCATCCTCAGTGAGGGATCCCAGAAACAGAAAGACACACTAGGTGTATACTCACTTTTAAGTAGATACTAGACCTATAAGATAGGATAAACATACTAAAATCTCTATACCTAAAGAAGATAAACAAAGAGGATCTGGAGTAAGATGATCAATCCTCACTTATAAAGACAAATGGGATGAACTTCCTGTATTCTTTATTTTTATTTTTATATTAATTACAGCTACTCACTTTGTATCCCAGCTGTAGCCCCCTCCCTCCTTCCTTCCCAAACCCACCTTCCCTACTTCATCTCCTCTCTGCCCCTCTCTAAGTCCAACGATAGGTGAGGTCCTCCTCCCCTTCCATCTGACCCTAGCCTATTAGGTCTCATCAGGACTGCATTGTCTTCCTCTGTGACCTGATAAGGCTGCACCCCCTTCAGGGGGAGGTGATCAAAGAGCCAGCCATTGAGTTCATGTCAGAGACAGCCCTGTTCCCATTACTAGGGAACCCACTTGAAGACTGGGCTGCCATGGGCTACATCTGTGAAGGGGTTCTAGATTATTTCCATGCATGGTCCTTGGTTGGAGTATTAGTCTCAGAAAAGAAGCCTTTGCCCAGATTTTTTGGTTCTGTTGCTCTCCTTGTATAGCTCCTGACCCCTGCAGGTCTTTCTATCTCCCCGGCTTTATAAGATTTCCTGCATTCTGCCCAAAGTTTGGCTGTGAGCCTCAGCATCTACTTTGATACACTGCTTGCTAAAATCTTTCACAGGCCCTCTGTGGTAGGCTTCTGTCCTGTTTCCTGTTTTCTCCCTCTTCCAATGTCCATCCCGTTTCCCTTTCTGAGTGAGGATTGATAGTTTTGCCCAGGATCCTCTTTCTTACTTAGCTTCTTTAGGTATACAGATTTTAATATGTTTATTCTATATTATATGTCTAATAAGAATAGTGGTTCCTCAAGATCCAGCTATAGCACTCCTAGGCATATATCCAAAATATGCTGAAATATAAAAGCACATTTGTTCAGCCATGTTCATAGCAGCTTTATTAGTAATAGCCAGAATCTGGAAACAATCCAGATGTCCCTCAACAGAGGAATGGTTACAAAAATTGTGGTACATTTACATAATGGAACACTACTCAGCAATTAAAAACAAGGAAATCATGAAATTTGCAAGCAAATGGTAGGAACTAGAAAAGATCATCTTGAGTGAGAAAGCAAAAAGACACACATGGTATATACTCACTTATAAGTGGATTTTAGACATTTCTTCCTTTTTAATTTTTGTCCTCAAATTTCTTCCTTTGGTGGGAGAGGGAGTTTACTCTTCATCTCTTGCCTGAGTTCTCATCACCCTGCACTATTCTTTAATTTTGCTGTCAACATTAGATTTTATCTCTTGCTGTTAGATTTTATCTCTTCTGTTAAACTCTTACTCCTTTTCTGTTTATTAGCTGTCACCTTTAAACATATTATGTGTATGCTTAGCCTGTTTCATGCCTTTTTTATTTTTTTATTCCCACCTGGAAGGTATGTCTGACATTCATTCGTCTGACTTAGCTTAGTGTATTCTCCTGTGCTTAACCTTATTTAGTATATTCTCAGTTTGTTGCACTGTATTTGTTTCATTTATTTAGCAGTTGCTCCTCTATTACCTTATGATACTTCTTATATGTTTTAATTGTGTTGATGTATATTTTAGATTTATCTAACTTTTTAATACATATATTTCTTAATTCTTAGAACAAAAATACTCAAATTATTAAACAAATTGGAAATATTTTACTGATATTCCTTAGTTTCTTCCTCCTTATATTTAATTTTTTTCAGTTTTTTTGTTTCATGTTTGCCATGTTTTCATAGTCTGGAGAAATGCAACTTATAAAGAAAGACACTTCTGCTAGGCATGATGGCACACACCACAAATCCCAACATTTAGATGTCAGAAGCAGGAATAAAATCAGAAGTTCAAAGCCATCCAGGCTTAGTAGCAGAATTTAATACCTGACTTGGTAACAGAAGACCCTGACTCAGAAGGAAGGAAGGGGGGAGGGAGGGAAGGGGAGAGAGAGAGAAGGTTACTACTTATAAATATGTAAAATAATAAAAGCAGAAGGAGACTGGTAAGAACATAATTTGTTTCACATTTATAGATAGGTTGTTTTATGTGACTTTTAAACTTATTTAATTAATCTATATTGCCATTAATCTCTATATCTTTTGTCAGGATTCAAACCTCATAGCCTCAAGATTTTTATTTCTTAGAAGGGAAATATCAAAACATTGTTAAGCTGTAAGGCATTTTTTATTATATCCTTCAAAACTGAGGAATTTTTTTCAGGTTTCATCAAAGAGCAATTTTTTAAGGACTTAGCTATAAATCCTGGGAAATAGAAGTTTCTGACGGGATTCCTACCACTGAAATTATTTTAAGTACAGCAGAACTGCTGGTGCAAACTATTGTAAAACCCTTCAAAACTCCAGCTGTCAACCAGGTGGCCCTTCTTACAATGGAGAGGGTATGGTGTCACCTCTTGTTCATATTTATTTTGGGCAAATCATTTTATGCCTAAAATTGCCTGGCAGCCATACATCTGTCTATAAGTTTTAAGACATTGATACAAATCAGGCACATGTTTTTGTATAACCATGACAAGACACATGTAGAGCTTATGAGAAATCATGATTTTAGCCATCAGTATTTATACTTTCCATCTTTACATTATTTTGATCCTTTGTTAAAGTGAAATAAATCACATGCATATTTGAAAAATAAGCTATTATTTAAGTAACTAAATCTTAGTTTTATTGTTCTGTAACCTCCAGTTCTTTTGCATTTTCCTTGGAACTGAAATCGGAAGTTCATTCCTTGTGTACTTTACACTGGGTTTTGTTATCCCTGAAAGCACTATGGAGGTTTGCTGTGAGGTCTTGGATTTTAGGGAGTTATTTTGTTCATGGCATATGACTTATTCAGTTTGAATATACTATCCTGATGAAAGTAAAAATTATAAGTGTTGAAGCAATATTATGTATTTGATAACATTAAAATATTTATATTATAATTTTAATCTATTAGCAGTAGAATAAAAGAGAACCTGAAATAACAGGCAAATATAACATGAGGCGTATTATCTTCTTCCTGTCTTGGTCAATACCAGCTTACTTTACAAATGTTGTTCTAAAATGCTTAATACCCAATTAATTTCATACTTCTGAAAGCAAACAATTAGGGGCCCTATCAGGGAAATTTACTGAATTGCTTTTTCTAAAGCTTTGGTAGCCAAAAGACAGCACAGGAATGTGAGAAACTAATTTTGGCTTGTTCTAACACCTCAGAATGTTACAAATTAATCAAGTGCTACTTAAAGTCTAAAACTCATTAACTTTTTAAGTTTTACTTTTCCCACGACAGAGATTAGGTTGTAGCATGAAGCTTTAGTCTCTGGTTGATTAGACTGCCATCCCCAGTGCACAAGTGCCCCTTATCTGCAGGTTAGTGAACACAGGCAGTGGTCTGTGCAGTGGTGTGAAGAACCTGGCCACTGTTACGTAAGATTACAGGAGGCCACGCAGGCACCCGATCCAGTCTGCTCAGGTGAAGCACCCTTGTCACTACTGAATCCGGGGGAAATGTGTTTCTCAAGCATCCATTTCTTAATAAAGAAAAGGCCTTAATGACATTATAAGTGTTTACGTATTAGATGTTTTACTTTAACAAATCTGAAGGGTAAAGTTGGAAAAGGGTATATATAGAGCCACAAGTCCATATGTACTGAATAAAAGTACCAGAGCACTAACTGAACTCCAGTACCTATTGGTAACTAAAAGCCCTAATCCAGGACAGACATGCCAGGTTGTTCCTAGTAGAAAAACAAGTTAGGTGACATCATAGAAAGAAACATCATTGCGTAGGAATGTTTGTCACTTACAGTCTGAAAACTCGTAGATATGCAGAAGCAAGATGGAGTAGCATTTAAAAATAGATGCATTTTTAAATTTTTACTTTATATCAAGAGCAGAGTTTATGAGGGTCATAGAACAGATTGAGGTTTTTAATGAAAAGGGGAAAATGAAAAGTATTGAAGAAACAGCAGGAACCATTTGTAATTATGAAAGATGTTTCTTGATTCTGGTATATTTTTTTTTTAATCTAAATACAGTAGCAGGGGGTTCCAAGCAGAGTTCATCATAGGTTGTCAATCACTGTCATGTAGCATTTGCAGAGGAAGATGTCTTTATTCAGAAACAGCTGAGCAAATCGGAGACACAGGCTTGTAGTTAGTAGTCTGTCCAGCCTGCACTAAATAAACAAGGCCAGGGCTGACACACCAGCCTCTCACATAAAAGTATAATGGACTCCACTGACCTCGCTGCCCTCCATTCAGCTTCAATCCCCGTTACATAAAAGCTTCACTACCCACTTTCAATTTCCTTTAATTACCTACATGATGTAGATAAGAAAATGAACCTTCCTTATAGTCAGTGATCACACACAGGAAATTAGACAACTTGTTTAAAATTAGAGGAGTAATTTGGAGGTAAATAATTCTATATGTCCAGCTAAAGGACTGTCTAGAAAGAGTTTTTGTTGGGCTTTTGTTTTTAACCAGGGATTTTCATTATTTTACTAGCTCTGCCGAACCTGGGATTGCTGCTTTTCTAGCCAGTATAAACTGAGTTTTTAAAAATCCCCATTGTGAGTATTCTAAAACATCCATCCTAATAAAATACTTGTGGGGACATAAGAGGTAAGCAGAGTGGCGAAGCAACCATGTCACATTCTAAAGAGCTTAGAAAATTGTGAAATGGAATTCCAGGAACAAATGTCCATGACTTTGACTGGAGAGTCTGGCATAGCAGTAGAGGATTAAGTAGCAGTTGTCTTCAGCCTTCATTCTAACTCTGCTTCTCAGTTCATGACCAAGCCACTAGCAACAACAGCAAGAAACCAGTAATACTTTTATTCATCTAACTCAAAATCAGTACAAAATTTTTGTTTAAATGGATCATACCATTGTAGCATTGATTTTCAAAATCATACGGCTTTTCAGCATATGTGAGGATAATTGAGTCTTTCGTTTTCCCTGTCTGCACAGTATCTTCAGTCAGCTCCACTGAGGTGCTCTGCAGAGCCTGTTTCCTTATCCCCACATAAGTACTTTTTTCAACATAGAACTGTGTTGAAACTATAGATTTAAACGAGAGCTGATTGGAGATTAGTGACTGTACCTCACAATATCAAATCGATGGTTCAAAAGGATACAATTTAGGAATATTTGTTCTTTAATTTCTCTTATAACACATTCCTGAGAACACATTTTCTTAAAAAAAACCAATGTTCTCTGAGACTCAATAACTCAAATTTATTGATTATTTGAGTGGTCACCAAGATGGCTCAACAGGTAAAGACAGTGGATATAAAATGGTAAAATATAAATACATAATCATAAACAAATATATACAACTGAAAAATATAGACCAAAACTCAAGTAATTGACTCTTAAGCCAGTTCACATCATGTATGATGTCAGATATGGAAGTCATAGTTATTATTATTATAGTACTGTCACATTGAACCCTCATAGCAGACCCTAAGGTAAGACAAGAATTTGTATTTCAGTGGATACTATCTGTCTCAGAAGGTCTCAGACTATAAAGGGCAGACAGAAGGTCTACCTGCTGTCAGTTCTCTGGTCACTCACCCCTCAACTACCCATACCACGCCCATCTGCCCTGCTGATCTGTGTAGCTCTAAGGCAATGAATTACTTAACCACAGTCTTTGAATTCCATTTAATTTAAACATTGAGCAGAAAAGAAAAGCTCTTTCAATTCAGGGGCTTCAAAGTAGACTGCCTGTGAGGTGAGAGAATCTGGTTTTAAGACTCAGCACTGCCCCATATTGAAACATCAACCATGGAAATAATAGCTTTAAATGATGAGACCTCTTTAATATGGATAAATTTTAATTATAGAAATGAGTTTTAATTTTGTGTTTTATAAATATTTATAAACAACTTCTTTGAAGATCTGAAATTTATTGTGTGTGTCAAACTGATAATCAAAAGACTTGTTTTACTTAACAGTTCATTCCCAAGCCAGATGAATGCAGGATTTTGGGCCTATGATGTTATCAAGCATGTAAGGGGGCATAACTTTTGTTTAAAACACAGTAATGTTGTCCTAAAGACATTTTCTCAATGACTCATTCCTCCCTTTCCAATACAAATTTGTGCCTCATCCTATCTGTGCTTTAACTTTTAACCTTATTGGTAGTAGAAAGCCACTGGTGGTGCTCTTGTTTAAAATTCTGCTGGAGTGGGGGGGTTGTTTAGGCCTCTACCTCCCTTTCAACAACCCCCCAACCTTAAGTAGGAGAGAGAAAAGGTTAGTGGGGAGAAGGGGCTGAGACCCCTTTACTTTCTCTCTGCTGGTTAGGTTCTTTTAGGGCTCTATTCCAATCTCCTTCAACCACAGATGCAGCTAGCAGGCTCCTCCACACTGCTGGACCCCGAAGCGTTTCCCTGCGTCTGCTTCGAACCGCCACAATGTCTTTGGTCTCTGGTCTCTCCAAACTTCTACTCACCATATACCAAACTCCTCACCAAACCCCACAAAACACCTCACTGCATCTTTCTCGGACTCATATTCATACTCTCGGAGTCCTAGACCATGTGACCTCTTGTGTAGCATATGAAAGGCAGTTATCAGCTGCAAAGATCATGCCCCCTGCACATGACAATTAACAGATGTGGACACACTGTAGCCCAACTAAAATCCCACACTTGAGATTAATACAAAAGCATTTTTACATAGCATATAAAGAACCAAAACTTGCGTTAACATTTTTTTTACTGTTCTTCAACTCAGTCAGACTGTAAAAAAATACCATCCCGAACCCATCCCATGTCCCTCTCCCAGTATTTCTTCCATTGTCATTCAACATTTATCTGTATTCCTACTAGCCTACAGAGTTCCAAATGATTTTGTTTATTACTTTGTACCAGTAACACATTTTGAATATAAGCTTAGGTAAAAATTACTCAATTCACGAAGATCTTGGGGGTATAGTTATTTAAATACTTAATTTTTATTAAAGTATTTGTAAACTTTACAAAGAAATGAGGACTTTTTAGTTCAGAAAGATTGCTTTAATTCACTAATCAGAGGTTCCACCATGTTACTGTATTTACACTATGGCTATCTTTGGATAGCCTACACTGATATCTGTAACCCTGTATACAACTTGGATGGCTGTACTGCAGAACATTTTTCCAGCTTGAAATGTACTCAGCTGTTCTCAGACTCTTCTGATACTGATACTGCTGGCAGTGAGCACATTCACAAGCCTCATGAAGAAAGGATTAAAGCAATAAATCTGGTCATTCAGGCAGAATTGGCACAGTTTGGAGAACACTGGAGTCACATCTTACATGAAGTTGGGATTCTAGGATTGGGAAATAAAACAACAACAAAAGTTATAAGAATAACTACTCAAGCACAGTAAGTGATGTGTGTACTCAGCCCTGATCAGATATGCAGGTTCTCACGTAAACACCAGGAGTTTCTGCTCTGGCATTGAGCACATCTTTTATTTCATTAGTACCAAATGAGGCACTTAGCTCGCACGTATATATCCTATTATGAAATGTGAATTTAGCCAGGCTTTGGAGCTGTCACCTCTAATTACAGCACGTGAGATGCCGAGGCAGGGTCACCACAAGATCACGGCCAGCGTGGGCTGTAAGGAAAAGAATGAGGCAAAAATGATTTGGAATATCAGGATTACATTCACTTCACAAAGATGTCCACATGTTCAGAACTGGAAAATCAGTCGCTATTATTAAAGAGTTACTCCCATCAAAGAGGAACAAGTTATATATGTATAATTATATTGGGTTTGCATTATTGTATATTTGAACTTCTAAAAATCTGAATAGTTCCTTAGACAGAACTATTAATTTAAAATTTTGTAATTATTTTTGGTCAATTTTCTTTTTTGATTTATTTTTTTATTAATTACAATTTATTCATTTTGTATTCCAGCTGTAGATCTCTCCCTCCTCTCCTCCCAGGCCCACCTTTCCTTCCTCTTCTCCAAACTTGCCTCTCCCCCAGTCCACTGATAGGCGTAGTCTTCCTCCCCTTCCATCAATCCTAGCCTATCAGGTCTCATCAGAACTGTCTGTATTGTCTTCCTCTGTAGCCTGGTAAGGCTGTTCCTTTTATTGCTTTAATCCCCCCCTTCAGGGGAAGGTGAACAAAGAGCCAGCACTGAGTTCATGTCAGAGACAGTCCCTGTTCCCCTTACTAGGGCACCCACTTGGAGACTGGGCTGCCATGGGCTACATCTGTGAAGGGGTTCTAGGTTATCTCTATTCATGGTCCTTGGTTGGAGTATCAGTCTCAGAAAAGATCCCTGGGCCCAGATTTGTTGCTCTCCTTGTGGAGCACCTGTCTCCTCCAGGACTTTCTATCTCCCTCTTCTTTTATAAGATTCCCTGCACTCTGCCCAAAGTTTGGCTATGAGTTTCAGCATCTGCTTTGATACCCTGTTGGGTACAGTCTTTCAGAGGTCCTCTGTGATAGGCTCTTGTTCTGTTCCCTATTTTCTCCCTATTCCGATGTCCATACCATTTGCCTTTCTAAATGAGGATTGATCCTCTTACCCAGGGTCCTCCTTTTGCTTAGCTTCTTCGGGTGTACAAATTTTAGTATGTTTATCCCATATTATATGTCTAATATCCACTTAAACCTAGTGTATACCATGTGTGTCTTTCTGCCTCTGGGACACCTCACTCAGGATGATCTTTTCTAGTTCCCACCATTTGCCTCCAAATTTCATGATTTCCTTGTTTTTCATTGCTGAGTAGTATTCCATTGTTTAAATGTACCAAAATTTCTGTATCCATCCCTCAGTTGAGGGACATCTGGGTTGTTTCCAGATCCTGGCTATTACGAATAAAGTTGCTATGAACATGGTTGAGGAAATGTCCTTGTATACTTGAACATCTTTTGGATAGATGCCTAGGAGGGGTGTAGCTCAATCTTGAGGAAGACTATTCCTAATTGTCTGAGAAAGCACCAGATTGATTTCCAAAATGGTTTTACAAGTTTACATTTCCACCAGCAATGGAGTTGGGTTCCCTTTTCTCCACATCCTCTTCAGCATGTTTTGTCACTTGAGTTTTTTATCTTAGCCATTCGGATGTGTGTAAGGTGAAATCTCAGGGTCGTTTTGATTTACACTTCCCTGATGACGAAGGATGTTGAACATTTCTTTAAGTCTTTCTCTGCCATTCGATATTCCTCTATTGAGAATTCTGTTTAGCTCTGTACCCCATTTTTCAGTTGAATTACTTGATTTGTTGCTGTTTAACTTCTTAAGTTCTCTATGTATTTAATATTAGCCCTCTGTCAGATATAGGGATAGTGAACATCCTTTCCCAGTCTGTAGGCTGTTTTTTTTTGTTTTGTTTTGTTTTGTTTTTGTTCTGATGAGAGTGCCCTTTGCTTTACAGAAGCTTTTCAGTTTTATGAGGTCCCATTTATTGATTGTTGGTCTTAGAGCCTGTGCTGTTGGTGTTCTGTTCAGGGTGCTGTCTCCTGTGCCAGTGACTTCAAGGCCCTTTCCAACTTTTTCTTCTAGTAGATTTAGTATGTCTGGTTTTATGTTGAGGTCCAATCCACTTAGACTTTAGTTTTCTGCAGGGTGATAAATATGGATCTATTTCTGTTTTTCTACATGTAGACATCCAGTCAGACCACACCATTTGTTGAAGTTGCTATCTTTTTTCCATTGTATGGTTTTTGCATCTTTGTCAAAACTCAAGTATCCATAGGTGTGTGAGTTTATTTCTGGGTCTTCTGTTTGATTCCACTGATCCGTGATTCTCTTTCTAAGCTAGTACCTTACAGTTTTTATTACTATTGCTTTGAAGTGTAGCTTGGGATCAGGGATAGAGATACCTTCAGACAATGTTGTTGTACAGGATTGTTTTAGCAATATTTCAGCCAGATTTGGAATTTTTATTTTAATTGAACTTTCCAAATAAGCTGTAAATCTCAGATTTCTTGTACTGAAAACCTAGAGATCCAGTTTGGTTTTCAGTAATGTAAAATGTGACTGTATTTTCTTCTGTAAACGATAAGAAATAGTGCTTTTTAACAAGAAAAAAATCTTTTTAATTTTTTACTTATTATTTATTCCAATTTATTATAGTTGTAGTCCCCTCCCTCATCTCCTCCCAGTCCCACCTTCCTTTCCTCTTTTCCCCCCTATTTCCCTCCCCCAGTCCATTGGTGGGGGAGGTCCTCCTCCCCTTCCATCTGTCCCTAGCCTATCAGGTCTCATCAGGACTGGCTGATGAGCCAGTCTTCCTCTGTAGCCTAGTAAGAGCCTTGTCTTCCTCTGTAGCCTAGTAAGGCTACTCCCCACTCAAGGGAAGGTGAACAAAAAGCCAGCCACTGAGTTCATGTCAGAGACAGTCCCTGTTCCCCTTTCTAGGGAACTTACTTGGAGACTGAGCTGCCATGGGCTACATCTGTGAAGGGGTTCTAGGTTATCTCCATGCATGGTTCTTGGTTGGAGTTACAGTCTCAGAAAAGATCCCTGGGCCCAGATTTTTTGGTTCTTTTGCTCTCCTTGTGGAGCTCCAGTCCCCTCCAGGTCTTTCTATCTCCCCCTTCTTTCATAAGATTCCCTGCACTCTGCCCAAAGTTTGGCTATGAGTCTCAGCATCTGCTTTGATACCTTGCTGGGTAATCTTTCAAATGCCTTCTATGTTGTCCTGTTCCCTGCTTTCTCCCTCTTCTGATGTTCTTCCCGTTTGCCTGCCTGAGTGAGCCATCTTTAACTCCTTTTATTATTGCTATTATCATTTGCTCTTCTCATACCATTTTCCTGGAATGCAGGCAGCTTCTTATCCTCTTGTGCAAAAACTCTTGTAAGCCTAGAGCAAACACTATCTCTTCTGGGGAACTTTCCAACACATCCCATCCTTTTCAGCACTCTTCACTCAAAAGCGGCCCTTGTTTGAATAAATTGTATTTCCCAGTCTGTTTTTACTTTCCTAGAATGAAAAAACAGTCACATTTTAATTTCTAAGTCATCTTCTTCCTTGTTTGCCTGTGTTTTTTTCTTGTGTGGGTGCATGCATATTTGATTTTGTTTGTTTTCCTTATGCCAGTTTACATATCCGGGAACATGAGTGGACTTCCTGGTGAAGATCTAGATGAAACCTAGACACAGAACAGCAATAAGCCAGCCTGTGGATGACAGGCCTTCCATTCTAAAATTTACCTGCTCCCAAACAATATTGTGCTGGATAGTTTTCATGTCAGCTATAGTCATCTGTCAGATGCCAACCTCAATTGAGAAAATGCGTTCATAACATCAGGCTTTGGCAGAAAGACACAGGGTATATACTCAAGTTTAAGTGGATATAGTCATATAATGTGGGATAAACATACTAATATCTGTACACCCGAAGAAGCTAAGCAAGAAGGAGGACCGTGCGTAAGAGGATCAATACTCATTTAGAAAGGCAAATGGGATGGACATCAGAAGAGGGAGAAAATAAGGAACAGAACAAAAGCCTATCACAGAGGGCCTCTGAAAGACTCTACCCAGCAGGGTATCAAAGCAGATGCTGAGACTCATAGCCAAACTTTGGGCAGAGTGCAGGGAATCTTATAAAAGAGGGAGACAGAAAATCCTGGAGGAGACAGGAGCTCCACAAGGAGAGCAACAAATCTGGGCCCAGGGATCTTTTCTGAGAATCCTTGGTACTCCAACCAAGGATTGTTCATGGAGATAACCTAGAACCCTTTCACAGATATAGCCCATGGCAGCTCAGTGTCTAAGTGGGTTCCCTAGTAAGGGGAACAGAGACTGTCTCTGACATGAACTCAGTCTTGGCTCTTTGATTCCCAATCCCCCCCCCCCCCCCCCAGAGAGGGAAACAGCCTTATCGCCTTATCGGGCCACAGAGGAAGACAGTACAGCCAGTCCTGATGAGACCTGATAGGCTATGGTCAGATGGAAGGGGAGGAGGACCTCCCCATCAATGGTCTGGGGGAGGGGCAGGGGAGGAGGAATGGGAGTGGGCTACAGCTGGGATCCAAATGAATACATAGTAATAAAAAAATTAATTGCTGGGAAGATAAAGAAAGCAATATGCAACTCAAGATGCAACTCAGAAACATAGTATTAAAATATCTGGGGTTGACTCATACCTCACAGATGGGTTTTATCTGTGAGGTATAGGCTTCTTTTTTGCATTTTCCAGTGTTTTTCAAAGTCAGTATTTACAAGATCTTTATAAGATAATAAACATACTCATTAAGTTCATTGATAAAACAGTCAAGCTTTGTGACTTTTTTTTAGTTTATTTTTTTATTCACTTTACATCCAGGTCATAGATCCCTCCCTCCTCTCCTCCCTTACTGCATTCCCTCTTCCTCATTTCTCAGAATAAGGGAGCCCCCTACTCACCCATCCCTGGTCATCTAGGTGAAACATTTTCTTAATTAGTTTTGTGGGAGGGCTCAGCCCATTTTGAGCCCAAGGTGCTGTGCCTGGCCTTGTTGTCCTGGGTTCTATGAGAAAGCAGGCTGAGAAAGTCATGTTGAGCAAGCCAGCCAGAAGTACCCCTCCTGGCTCCAGTTTCCTGCCCTGTTTTCGTTCTGTTATGAGTTCCTTTGATGATGAAGAGTGATGTGTACATCAACGTGGATAAACCCTTTCTACTCCAACTTGCTCTTTGGTCATGGTATTTCATTGCAGCAATAGAAACGCTAACCAAGACAAATACGTGGTGAGTCTTTCCTTAATGACAGGCGACTTCAAAATAAATTAAAGAAAAAAATAAGAGCAGAATCAGCAATCATAAAGAAAACAAGGCCTGACATGGTAGTAGAGGCAGGTGGCTCTTTGTGAATTTGAGGCCAGCCTTTTCTACAAACCAAGTCCAGCACAGTATAGAAACCCTGTCTCAGGAAAGAAAGAAAAAAAGAAAAGGTGAAATTAAATACAAAGTATTAACTGTTTGGTGTGTAGTATATACTTTGCTACATAAGTACACTTCTTACCTAAGAAAGCACAAAAGGCCAGTGTTGTACAACAGCCATGATAGTTTTGACTGTTGCAAAGCAAAATTTAAAAAGAAACCACATTTATTTAAAACATTAGTTAAATAGGATGTAACAGTATTCAAGCTACTCATTCAGGTAATTGTATTAAATTAATTAAAACTAATTTTACAGAAACTTTTCATTTTCTTGGCCTTTTCATTTTCCTCCCCATTGGGGGAATATGTTTCTAGGGCCCTGTTCATGTCTCCCTTCATATCTTCTTTATATCCTAATACCTTTTTTCTTATTTTTTTATTAATTACAATTTATTCACTTTGTATCCCATCTGTAGGCCCCTCCCTCAGACCGTACCAACTCTACCCAGTCACCCTCTTCTCCCTTGCCCCTCCCCCAGTGCACTGATGGAGAAGGTCCTCCCCTGCCCTCTCACCCTAGTCTATCAGGTCTCATCAGGAATGACTGTATTGTCTTCCTCTGTGGCCTGGTTAAGGCTGTTCCCCCTTCAGGGGGACGTGAACAAAGACCAGCCACTGATTTCTTGTCAGAGACAGTCCCTGTTCCTCTTACTATGTAACCCACTAGGACACTGAACTGCCATGGGCTACATCTGTACAGGGGTTCTAGGTTATCTCCATTCTTTTTTCATAAAGAAACAACTTAGCGTTTTTGACTAGGACAAAAGTCTTTGGTGGATTCTTTCGTATTTCCAGTTATCTCTTCACAGCAGGAATAGGAGCCTTCTTATTCCAGTATCTGGCAGTGATATAAAGTAGATATTCAACAAATGTTTTGTTATATCAATTTATTTTACTCAATTTCTAGGTGGTAATTTTTCCTATCAGTACTCTATTTTTTATAAGGATCTAACACTACAACTATTGCAATTGTTTTGATACTGCAATTGAAATGTAATAATGGTAGAGTATTGGCAATCATATTTAAAATATTTAGGAGATAGAAAGATGGCCCAGTGGTTAACAGCACATGCTACTCTTCCAGAGATCCTATATTTAGTTCCCAACATCCATATCAGAGAATTCAGAACCAGCTATATAAACCCAGCTCCAAAATCCAATACCGCCATCTATTCTCCAAAGGTACCTGCACTCATGTAATGTCATATGCTTAAAAACACACACAGATATACACATAATTTTTATTTGAATAGAAAATGAATTTTTTAAATGTAAAATGCTATATCATACATAGATACTATATATTGATAGTAAGTACATATTATGTATTGACACATAATTAATAGAATATATGAATTGTATTATACTGCTGAATTCCAAATAATACAACCTGTGAGCACTGTCTCATCATTCTGTCATATTTCATAAGCAGAAATCCACAATTCCAAAACAAGCATTATCTTACTCCCATGTATGTGAACGTTAGACTGCCCAGTTCTAGTGCTGATCAGTTATCACTGCTTTCTGTCACAGTAGATTAGTTTGTATTTACTAAATTACTATGTAAATGAAATCCTAGGATAAACTTTCTTTGAAAAGGGATCTAGCTTTTTAGACTCAGCATAATTATGTATTGATAGTTAATTCTTTTCACTGAGTAGTAAAAATTTGCATCTGAGTAGAACACAAATGTTTATTGCTTGATCTGTTGTTGACTATGTTAATGATGTTGTCAGATTCTGCATAAAGTCTTTGAATGTCTGTGTCTTGGACACATTGTTAAAAATAGAATGGCTGAGTCACAGGACAGGTGTGAGTAGGTTTCAGTGAATATGAAACTCTTCCAAGAGATTATAACACCTTGCATGGTGCTCAACATTTTCATCATTTCCCTTTAACACTTGGTTTGTCGGTTATTCAAATTGTAAACATTTTAATTTCATTTTGTTGTTGTTTTCCTAAACTAACAATATTACACCTCTTTACATGAAATAATTCTTAAAACTTTTTAACATTTTGTGTGCTTAACATAAGTATTGATATCTTCAGCAATAGCATCTTACCATCCAAGTATAACAGTAACTAGTACCATTTACAATAGCCTGTAATGTTGTGGGGAGTTTCTGTGTGTGACCCCTGGCCAACAACTCAACAAGATCTAATGCATTTCTGGTACTTGGCATTTTATTTGGTAGCATATGATCTGGTTGTGGTATGGTCACTGTATTATATGGTAAATATTTAAATTTCTTTTATTTATGAATATATCTTAGAAACTGTTTTTAAGCTGAGCAAGGTGACACATGCCTTTAATACCAGCTCTCTAGAGACAAGGCAGGCAGATCTCTGTGAGTTCTAGGCTAGCCTAGTCAACATAGTTCCAGGACAGCTCTATAGCTATATATATGAGACCCTGTATCAAGAAAGAAAAGAAGATTGATGAACATTTTCACTCAGTTGCCCAGGCTGGCCTGGAATTCATAACAGTCCTCCTGCATCAGCTTCCTGATAGTGAGCCTATACGCATAAGACACCATGCCAACATTATAACAGTCTTAAAATCATGTAGTGCTAGCTTTTCTGCCTTGGTGTCATTTTCTGAGTTTTGGCTATTCTAGACCCTCTGCATTTTTTTTTGTTTGTTTTTTACGAATTTTGGAACCAACTGTAAATTTCCAGGAAAAAAAAAGGGGGAGTTTCTATGGTTGTAGGAATTGTTTTAAGTCAGTGGGACAATTTGAGACTAATAAGAGATACTTCCCCATTTAGATTTTTTGAACTTTTCTTGGGAGTATTACATAGTTTTCATTATATGGATTTTACGTATGTGATAGTTAACTTTGTAGGTACTTATCATAATTTATGCCATTAGAATTTTTCAGTTTCTAAAATTTAATTCTCTACATCCAAATTCATCTATTAGTTGATTATTTTGGGTCTTGGTCAAGTTTTCTACATTGAAGATCAAATAGAGGCAGTTTGGTTCTTCCTTTTCAATCCTCATGCGTTTTTATTGCCTAGTGGCACTGGCTGGAACCTTGCAACAATGCTGAGTAGAAAAGCATTACAACACCAAGCAAATTTTTCTGTCTTTTCTGTCTCAGGGTGAACACATTCAGTGAGTCGCTATTGAGAGTTAGCACTGAACTGTAGATTTCTGAGAGTTCATTTTCAATATTGAAAGGGTATCCTTTCTCAGGTTCGCTGAAAGTGTCTTTTAGTTTGGATGTTGGGTTATATATGTTTTCTTTTCTACATCAATTGACATGATTATAGGGGTTGTTTTCTTTGCAGGTTTCTTAATAAGGTTACTTATTTTTATTGATTTTTAGAGCTTGAATCACACAATCTGGAAATAAATCTGACTTGATCACTATATTATTACTTTGTAGCGATTTCTTAATTTTGTTGATTTATGTGTTAGTGTGTACATAAGTGCATTCCATGATGCTCATGTAGAGGTCAAAGGAAAACTTTCTAAAATCTGATCTCACTTTGCATCTATTCATACAGGTTCTTTCTTACTAGTTTTTTTTTTTTTTTTCCCATATTCAAGATTAGCCAAACCACAAGTTTCCAAGTTATTTTCTTGCACAACCTCCTGGCTCATTCTAGGAGTGCTGGAATTATAAATCACATTTGACACTTTTTGTGGATTTAAGGAATTGGAGTTAAATAGTTAGGCTTGTGAGGCAAGTGCTGATACCTCCTTGATTTTATAACTTGTATCCATTATGATTTTGTTTTTATTTTTGTCTGATTGTGAACAATATTAGAATGTTTTTGTTGTCAAGTATAATTGCCTCATGGGTGCAAGCACAATGCTCAGGACCTAGAATTTGTGGAGCAATTCATATAGAATTGGTTTTAGATAGTTTTTAGTATAATTTAGTAAAATTCCATCACAATGCATTTTTTATTGCAAGCTGAACTTATTTAATATAAATGGGGATTTTTCAAGATATCTATTCTTCAGTGGACTTGGTTCTATCTATCTGTCAAAGAAGGACATTTTATTTATGTTTACATTTATAGGCAATAAGTTGTTCGTATATTTTCTTATTACCAGTTTCAAATCTGTAAAATGCATAGGCATGCATCTGGCCCCAGGCCTGACACTGATGTGTGTCTTCTTTCTCTCCTGATGTCTTCTATGCTGCAGGAGCTAAAGGGTCCCGAGTTTCTCTCAGGTCACAGTCCTGCTGATTTTTCTCTGTTGTGCCCATTTCCTATTTCAGTAACTTCACTTTAAATTTTTATTGTTTTCTGTTGTTTGGATTTAATCTTTTATTTAAGTAGCTTGAGGTCATTAAGTTGAGACAGCTTCTTCAGTTTTAGTACAGGCATCAATTTTATACATAGGTTCACTACATATGTTCTAGTGATAGCCCACAAAATCAGATATGCTCTGTTGTTATTTTCATTCACTTCAAAGTGATTTCTGAATATTGGGGCATTTTCCAGAGATGTGTTTGTTACCAACGTCTCATTTAGTTTTCATTTGGTTATAATATAATATAATCTGAAACTCATTTGTAGCAAATAATATGATCTGTCTTGGTAAATGTTTCTTGCATGCTTGAGAATAATGGTTTTATAATGTTGGATGGAGTCAATTTGGCAGAGTTCAATTCTATTGTATCCTCAATCATTTTTATGTTTAAGATTTTATCAGAGCCGATGTGGTGGTGCACACTTTTGATCCCAGCACTCAGAGAGCCTGAGTTCAAGGCCAGCCTGGTCTGCAAAGACAGTCTGGGACAGGCAAGGCAACAAAGAGAAACCCTCTTTCAAAAGACCAAAAAAAAAGAGAAAAGAAAAAGAAAAGGAAGGAAGGAAAGAAAAGGAAAAGGGACAGAAAGAAAAAACAATTTTATCAGTTTATTGATTTTATATTTTATCAGTTTCTAAATATTAAGTCTTTGCCTATTACAGTTTTGATTTTCCTGTTTCTGTGCTTTACCAACCTTTTTATAAATTTAGAAACTGTTTAGATAAGAAGTTTCTCATATTTTTAGAGCATTTCATGTGGTTGGTTCTATTATCTTCAGGAAATGACCTTTTATTTTCTTTAGAAGTTTTAAAACAAAATATTTTTATTATATTTTTACCTCCTCCAAGCCCTTCCAGATCCTCCCCACCTTCCTACCCACCTGATTTCACATTCTTTCTTCTCTCTCTCTCTCTCTTTCAAAAACAAAAAAAGAAAACCCAAGAACACAAAAAATTTAAAAAGCATACAGGAACCATGGAATTCATTTTATGTTGGCCAACTACTGAACATGAGGCCTTCCCTGAAATTCAGTTGATAAACCCTGTGTCACTCAATTGGAGAAAACTGATTTTGTCTCTTGCTACAGCTATCAGTTGCCATGAGCATCTTAGGAGTGATCTTTTCAACCTACTTCCCCTTCTCCATGCTGAGATTATTTTTTTTCTGGCTTGTTTTTTTGCTTATATTATGCCTGATGGCACAGTCTCTTTGAGTTCATATGCACATCAGCCCTGTTGAATCTAGAAAGATGCTGTTTCTTTGGAGTCATCCACCCTCTGGCTCTTGATATCTTTCGGCCTCCTCTTCTTTATAGATCCCTGACCCTTGAAGGGAGGGATTTAGACATCTTATTTAGAGGTGAGTTCTCCAAGTCTCTGACTCTGTACATGTCCAATTATGCTTATTTAAGTTAATTTCCATCTACTACATGAAGATGTTTTTCAGATGACAGTTGGGTGATGCAGTGATCGATCAATGGATGTAGCAGTATGTCCTTAGGAGTCTTTTTATTGTTGTGTTCATTTAGTACAACAATGATAGATTTTATCCTAGGGCCCATGACCTTTCTACTCGTGTTCCTTCCTTCGTGAACAGTTGAAGGTAGGGATCTATCTCGTAGATAAGGCCTATATCCCAATAAGAACATAGTTGATTTCCACCATAATCATTTATGCCACTATTGCCCACATGTATTTTGCAGGCAGGTTGCTGTGAAGGGTTCATAGCTAAGTGACATTAATTACTTTTCTCCTCTGAAAGCACATATAGTACCTTCCAGTACTGTGAACACTAGTCAGTAGGAGGTAAAGCTGCTAGTTGGATAAGACTTCAATTGATAACCTCTTTTTCTTATGTATGTGTGTACATAAATATATACAAATATGATCTGCTTGGTCTGTTTTGTTGTTTGTGTATATATAATTTCAAGGCTAATTACTCTGCGTTGGACTACCAATAAAAGGGCTTGACCCTTGAAAAGGCTAATTATCCTTCTCCCAGTAGTCATTTGTTGCCTGTGCTTCTTTTTGTCTAGGGGTGGGACCATATGAAAAATTCCTCTTCCACATTAATATGCCCATTGATATTACTGTTGTTCCAGTCCTATTTATATAACCATTTCTAGAAAATAGTGTTTCACAGCAGAGTTTTTGGTATTCCTGTTCTTAAAATACTTCCGCCCCCTCTTTTACAGTGTTCCAAGCCACAGATGCAGGAACTATAGTGTAGATACAACTGTTGGGGCAGTGTTCCTCATGATCTGTTGATCCCTGCATTGTGTCTGATTGCGTTTTTCTGGGATGGTCTCCATTGCTTTAAAGAGGGCTCTTGATAAGGATTGACAACTACTGTTGTCTGTGGGTATAAGGATGAAATTTAGACTGTAGTAACAAATTGTGCTGGTCTAGCAAAGTGGTGGTATTAGATTGTTTTTTAAAGGTCATGAACTCAGTAGCCCTAGAAAGCTAGATAGGTTTCCAGAACTGGGCATGCTTTCCCTGCTGTAGAGTGGGTCTTAAGTCCAAGTAGACTTAAGACTTCAGACCAACCAACTTAAGTTGTTGGTTGGCACCAACGTGTGAATGTTCTTTATTGCTCCTTTGTGCATATTTAACCATGCTGGTGTTTACCATGGTTCCTAGATATTACAGCTGGATAAGACTGTTTAATTGCTTCTCTCCCTTGAGCTTGCATCCTATTTTCTTGAACCATGGAAGTTAAACTATAGAAAAGAAGCATTCAGGTCAGATCCAGCTCCAATCATCTGAGTCCTATGTCATAAATGTTCAGTATCTCTAGTAATAAGGGCTTAACCTTCAAAGTACTTTTAATTTGCATTCCGCTGGTGGCTAAGAATGTTAAACAAGTTTCAAGGTTTTTCTCAGCTATTTGTTTTTTTCATCTGTGGAGAACTTTCTGTTTAGTTCTATACCTGTTTTTTTATTAAATTGTTATCTTATATATTAATTATAGTTAATTATAAGTTTATCCCAGCTGTAGCCCCCTCCCTCATTCCCTTCCAATCTCACCCTCCCTTCTCATCTCCTCCCATGCTGCTCTCCAAGTCCACTGATAGGGGAGGTCCTCCACCCCTTTCATCTGACCCTAGCTTATCAGATCTCATCAGGACTGGCTGCATTGTCTTCCTTTGTGGCCTGGCAAGTCTGCTCCCCCATCACGGGGAGGTGATCAAAGAGCCAGCCGCTGAGTTCATGTCAGAGACAGTCCCTGACAATCCCTGTTCCCCTTACTAAGGAACCCAATTGGAGACTGGGCTGCCATGGGCTACTGCCATCTGAGCAGGGGTTCTAAGTTATATTCATGAATGGTCCTTGGTTGGAGTATTAGTCTCAGAAAAGACCCCTTTGCCCAGATATTTTTGGTTCTGTTGCTCTCCTTGTAGAGCTCCTGTCCTCTCCAGGTCTTACTATCTCCTTCTTCTTTCATAAGATTCCCTGCACTCTGCCCAAAGCTTGGTTATGAGTCTCACCATCTGTTTTGATATACTGCTGGGTAGAGTCTTTCAAAGGTTCTTTGTGGTGGGCTCCTGTGCTATTTCCTGTTTTCTCCTTCTTCCAATGTCCATCCCGTTTGTAATGGGCTGTATTCTTGGTGTTCAGTAATTTTAGTTCTGTATGTATTCTAGATATCATCCCACTGTCAAATGTATAATTGGTAAATAATTTTTTCCATTCCACAGAATACCATTTTGCTCAATGATGGTGTGTTTTACTATACAGAAGCATTGTGGTTTTGTGAGGTTCATTTATTAATTGCTGGTCTGAATGTCTGCTCTGTTATGATCCTGTTCAGAATGTCCTTTGACTTGCCAATGAGTTCAGACATATTCCCTACTTGCCCTTCTGTCAGATTCAAAATATCTGGATCTATTTTTATTCTTCTACATGCATCTATCTAGTTTGACAGGCATGATTTGTTGAAGATACTGTTTGTTGTTGTTTTTTCTGCAGCATGTATTTTGGCTGGTTAAAAATCAGTGTTGGTACATAATTCATGTCCAGGTTTTCAGTTTTATTCCATTGATCAGTGTGTCTGTTTTTATTCCAATGCCAAGCTGCTTTTATTACTATAGCTCTGAAATACTACCTGAAATCTGGAACGTTGATAAAAAGCAGGTATTTTATCATTCAGGATAATTTTGGTTAAAGTGGAATCTTTTATTGTTGTTTTTCATATAAAGTTTTATTTTTTAATTTCTGTGAAGAATTGTGTTAAAATTTTGATTGGAATTGAATTGAGTCTATATATTGTTTTGTTGGGTGGCCATTTTCACAATGTTAGTTCTACTGACCTATGAGGATGGGAGATCTTTATATACTCTGGTGGTCTTCTTCAATTTCCTTCTTTGGTATGTTAAAGCTTTTATTAAGCAAATCTTTCATTTGTTTCCGCAAAGTTACTCTAAGATATTTTATAAGGCTACTGTGAAAGGTACTCCTTCCTTGATTTCATTCTCAGTATGTCTGCTGGTTTTTTTGTTTTGTTTTGTTTTTTAATTTTTTATTAATTACACTTTATTCATTTTGTATCCCCCCATAAGCCCTTCCCTCCTCCCCTCCTGATCCCATCCTCCCTCCCCTTTCTGCATGCATGCCACTCCCCAAGTCCACTGATAGGGGAGGTTCTCCTCTCCTTTCTGATCTTAGTCTATCAGTTCTCATCAAAAGTGGCTGCATTGTCCTCTACTGTGGCCTGGTAAGGCTGCTCCCCCCTCAGGGGGAGGTGATCAAAGAGCAGGCCAATCAGATTATGTCAGAGGCAGTCCCTCTTCCCATTATTATGTAACCCACTTGGACACTGAACTGCCATGGGCTACATCTGTGCAGGGGTTCTAGGTTATCTCCATGAATAGTCCTTGGTTGGAGTATGTGTCTCTGGGAAGTACCCTGTGTTCAAATTTTCTTGTTCTGTTGCTCTCCTTGTGGAGACCCTGTCCTCTCCAGCTCTTACTATTTCCCACTTCGTCCATAAAATTCCATTCACTCTGCCCAACAATTGACCATCAGGCTCAGCATCTGCTTTGATAGTCTGCAGGGCAGAGGCTTTCAGAGGCCCTCTGTGGTAGGTTCCTAGTTTGTTTCCTGTTTTCTTCTTCTGGCTTTCAGAAGCCCTCTGTAGAAGGTTCCTAGGTTGTTTCCTGTTTTCTTCTTCTTCTGATGTCCATCCTCTTTGCCTTTCAGGATGGGGATTGACCGTTTTAGTTAGGGTCCTCTCTCTTGCTTAGTTTCTTTAGATTGTCTGCTGGTTTTTAATAGGGAGCCACTGCTTTGTTTTTTCAGTTTTTTTATTTTCTTATTTTTATCTTTTTGAGATTATAATTTAGTTGTTATTTTCCTCCTTCCATTTTCTCCCTTAAAATCTTCCCACTTCCTCCTTCTTGTTCTTTTTCAAGTCCATGAACTTATTTTTCATTTTTTAATCAAAGTAGATTTTTCCCCCTCACATTACATATACTGATATTAAGATTTGCCCTCTCTACTCCTCCCAGATCCTCCTCACTTTCCCTCTTATTGGGATCCACTCCCTTTCTGTTTCTCATTAGAAAACAAAAGGCTTCTAAGGGAATGCAATACAGTATAACATAATATGATTTAAAAAAAAAAAAACCACATTGAAGGTGGACAAAACAGTCAAACAAGTCAAACAGAAGCAAATGAGTCCAAGAGAAGCTACAAGAAACAGAGACCCCCTTTTTTGTACACTCAAAAACCACTAAACTGGAAGCCATACCATGATGCAAAGGCCCTGTACTATTCATGATGCCTCAGTCTTGTGAGGTCATATGTGCTTTGATCGTCTTGATTTAGAGGGCCATGTTCTCCTGATGTCCTCCATCTCCTCTGGCTCTTACATTCTCTCTCCTCCTTTTCCACGGGATTCCCTGAGTGGAGGGATTTTTAAGGAGACATCCTAATTAGGGCTAAGTATTCCAAGGTCTTTCATTTTCTACATATTCTCTATCTTTAGATCTCTGTTTTTGTTCCCATATGTAGCAGGAGGAAGCTTCTTTGATGATGGCAAAACAAAACATCTCTGAGTACAGCAGAATGTCATTAGGAGTTATTGCTACTTTATTATTTTAAGAGCAGTAGTATTTGGTTTTACCCTGAGTTCAATGGGCTATCCATCTAGTCTCAGGTCCTTGATCACCAAAACAGTGTTGGGTGTGGGTTCCATCTTGGAGTGGCCTCAAGTCAGATCAGATATTGGTTGGTTACCCCCACAAGCTATGGGCCACCATTGCTGTAACACATCTTGCACACAGGACACCATTGTAGATCACGGGATTGGTGGCTGGCTTGGTGTTTATGTCTCTCTTTTGGTACCATGCAGGCTACCTTCCTATACCAAAGATGCTAAAATGTAGAGATGAAGGCTCTCTACAGGCACAAGTTCTACTTATTCATGTTCAGTGAGCTGTGTGGGTGTTGTCATCAGCAATGAGGCCTCCCTCCCTCTAATTTTGTATATGGCAACCTATAATCTTGGCAACAGCTAGGTTGTTTGGGGATTCCCTTGAAACCCCTTTGACCAAAACACAATTTGATGTAGCTCAGTCTTGGGACTGGAAGCCTCACTTGGTAACAAGAGATGACCACATGGAAGTCTGCCTCCTCCTTATTGGGCAATTCATGTAGATCATCTTCTCACGTGTATTTATTTTAGGAAGTGCTACTGTATTAGGTTTTAGTACCACCTCTTATATAGCCCTTAATTTTAGCAATCTCTCCCCGTATTCTCATCCTCTTCCCTCCCACTACCCACTTCATACTCTTATTCTAGCTCTGTCCACATACATCTAGAACTGTCTGTTCTATTTCCCTTCTCTAATGAAATCTGTCACCTGCCTCCCTCCCCAGGCCCTTAGACTATACCTAACCTCTGTGGTTCCATGTATGACAGCTTGGTCATCATTGACTTAATAACTAATATACACATACATATGTAAGCAAGTACATACCAGATTTGTCTTTGTGGATCCAGGATACCTCACTCAATTTTTATTTAGTTCCATCCATTTACATATGGATTTTGTGATTTAATTTTTTTAATGGCTAAGTAATACTCCACTGTATAAATATACTACATTTTCTTTATCTGTTCTTCTGCTGGTTACATCTGGGTTGTTTCCGGTGTCTGACTATTATGAACAGAGCTTCAGTGAACAGGGTTGAGCAAGTTCTCTGAGGTAGTATGAAGTGTTTGGGGTATATATGCCCAAGAGGGATATAGCTGGATCTTGAGGTAGATCATTTCCCATCTTCGTAAGGAACCACCACGCTGATGGCGGCAGTAACTGTACAAGTTTGCATTCCCACCAACAATGGATGACTGTGCCTCTTAACTTCACATACTTGCCAGCATGAGCTGTATTATAGTACTTAGCCATTCTCACAGGTGAGAGATGAAATCTCAAAATAGTTTTGATTTGCATTTCCCTGGTGGTTAAGGATGTTTAACATTTAAGTGTTTCTCAGTCATTTGAGTTTCTTCTATTGGTAATTCTCTATCTAGATCTGTTCTGCATTTTATAATTAGGTTATTGGTTTTTCTCATACTTAATTTTTTGAGTTCTGTATATATTTTAGGTATTAGCCATCTATTAGATATGTAGCTAATTTTAAAAATTCTTTTCCCATCCTATAGGCTGTCACTGTGTCCAAATGACAGTGTCCTTTCCTATACTGACGCTTTTCAATTTCATGGGGTCCTGTTTATTAATTGTTGATCTTAGTGCCTACCTATACTAACAGTGTTTGTTCAGAATGTCTTCTTCTTTGCCAGTGTGTTCAAAGCTATTCCCCCACTTTCTCTTCCATCAGGTTCAGGGTACTTGGTTTTATGTTAAGGTCTTTGATCCATTTGGAGTTTAGTTTCTGCAGTGACAAGTTTGGATCTGGTTGGATTCATCTGCATGCACCCATCCAATTCTAATTCCATTTGTTTAAGATGCTGTCTTTTTTTTCCCCAGTGTGTATTTCTGGCCTCTTTATTAAAAAATAGGTATCCATAGGTGTGTGAATTTATGTCTGGTGTTCAGTTCCATTGATCAACATGTTTATTTGGGGGCCATGATGTTTGTATTACTGTATGTTGGTACCAGGGCAATAATGCTTTGTTAAAAGAATATGAAAATGTTCCTTCAGTTTCTGTTTTCACTATCTGTGTCCAGACCCATAGTACCCCTCAAACAGGGCCCCAAGTTCTATTTAAGAAACCTCTTGAGTTCACCCTCTTCCTAGCCTACCACCCACACTACCCGTTGCACTGATGAAGGGCTTCCTGTAATCTGAACTCTGAAACACTTGAGTGGCTCCATTACTGAAAACCAAGCATCATCTGCTCCGCGACCTGTTATGGTGAAGCAGCAGCCACAGTACAAGGTGCCTACTAACTAAGACAAGATAGATATCTGCACCAAAAAACAGCCAAGATATTATGCCTCTTCCAGAAATTAGCGCCACTATTGTAATAGACCCTGAAAAAAGCAGTTTAGCTGAAGCACAAGACAAGGACTTCAAAATAGATTTTATGAATATGCTCAAGCACCTTAAAGGGAACGTTAATAAATAACTCAATGAAGGCAGTAAAAACACAGATAAATGAAACAATTAAAACAATTCAAGATGTCAAGGGAAAATTTAGTAAAGAAATAGAATAACTAAAGAAAAGTAAAACTGAAAATGAAAAGTTCAGCAAGTCAAACAAAAAGCTCAGCGATAAGCCCCGCCAACAAACTGAAAGACATAGAAGAGAGAATTTCAATTCTTGACAAGGTAAAAGAAATGGATGGCTCAGCCAAAGAAACTGTTAAATCTAAAAGAAATTGGGACACTATGAAAAGATCAAACCTACAAATTATGGAATACAGGAAGGAGAAGCTCAGGTCAAAGGCATGAAAAAATATATTTAACAGCTCAAATATGTATTATAAATCTTAACCATTACTGCTGAAACAGGAAAAATACAAGTTATAACCAACAAATCAACCTAGAAGATAAACAATCTAAGAAATGTGATTTGCCCCCCCAAAAGAATCAAAGAATAAATGAGGCATATAAAGTATGCTTTCAAGAAAAGTATAGATTTCTAGAAAACAGCTAAGATTATACATTTAAACCTAAAACATATCACCAATCATGTTAAGTATAAATGGCTTAAACAACCATAGTCCAAGTCAAGGATTACCTGCATAATAAAGCTGACTCCTGTTAGTTCCTTATCAGCTTCCATGAGATATATAGACCCTGTTTTCCTGCTTTATTTTGTGTGGATAGTATCATTAATTATGCAAATTATATTCAAGAATTTTTGTAAACCTGTAATTCCTTGGAGCTTTTTTCTGGAATTCAGTTTGTTTATTTGGAAGCATGTGATCCCTTTAGAGGTTGCTTTTATGATTTTTTTCAAGCAGATGCAGAGTAGCATTCACTGTATAGCCTTCAGACAAGACAGTCTCCACGCTGTACTCTATGCTCTATGATTTTTTTTTCTGCTCTATGGGATAGGAATCAGAATTAGTCTAAGCACTGTTTTAGTACTAGACATAGGGCCTTGTAAAGTCTTACTGTGTTTTGAATGACTTTATTTTTTCACCCAACTTTAGGCAATTTCTTAACATGCATGCTCTAGACCAGTGGTTCTCAGCCTTCCTAATGCTGTGACCTTTTAATATAGTTCCTCATATTATGGTGACCCCCAACCATAAAATTATTTTTGTTGCTACTTCATTACTGTAATTCTGCTGTTGTTATGAATCATAATGTAGATCTCTGTGTTTTTTCAGTGGCCTTAGGTGACCCCTCTGAAAGGGTCATTTGATCCCCAAAGGAGTAGCATCCACAGGTTGAGAACCGCTGGTCTAGACAGTATTCTGATGAAGACTCAAAGAGGAATTCCTGCAGATATCTAGAGCATGTGTGCACAAGTTCTCTAAGCCCTCTACCTTTGATCTGTCACCATCTTCTATAGTGTGGATACATAAACTTTAGCCACCTTCATATCTATGGATTTACAAGTCCATCACAATTCAAGAGTCTTCAAAGGCACTTCAATTCTGCCTTTCTGCACTACATCCTAGAAAGTCTCCATACTGTAAGCTAGGCAATAGTACAGCCCACCTAGTTTGTTTTTTAAATCTCAGGTGTTCCATTGTCTTATGATCAGTACCTTAAGAGTCACGACTTCATATGCTTTGTCCTTTCTCTGTTAACCAAATGCTATCAGACCATTTATAACATTAACCCATCACCAATGCTACAGAGGATGTTGAACTTTCTTATAGCTAGCAGTAGGCTGAATCTCAACTATATATTTGGGAAAATAAGATTTCTCTTTTACAAAAATATATTCTAAGTAGATAAATCTGTTTTTAATGAAACAGGCTATTTATCGATTTAGACTTTGTTCTCTGTTGTGTCAGTCAAACACCTATTGAAGTCTCTTAAAAAATAATCACCAATAGCTTAGCGTTTAGAACACGGGGATTTGATGGTGATGAGTTTTTACTTGATAGTCCTGTTTACTTGATGGCCCTTTGCGCACCTCACTAGTCCCACTCCTGACCCTTTTTCCAACACTGCTTTGTTTTTTCCATTCTTCACAGATCATAAGCCTCACTTTCTTGGTTCTCCAAATAGGAAGTATCTTTAGTACTCTGTTCTTAGCATATCATAACATTCATTATACTTTATGGAATTGATTGTTTTCCCTAGTGAGAACATGGGGTTGGATCACTGCTGTGGCCCTAGTTCCATAAAAGCATGTAATGCATAATAGGTCCTCTATTCTTTTGTTAATCTTTTAAAAACAAAGGAGTGCTCGTGGATTTCAAATATATTGTACATTATTATCTTTTAGTAGTATTTACATAGTATTAAATAAAACAAAATTTGGAAGAATATGGATATTTATGATTTTTAATAATTAATTTTATTTTATGTGCATTCATGTGAAGATGTCAGATCCCTGGAAATTGGTGTTACAGACAGTTGTGAGCTGCCATGTAGGTGCTTGGAATTTAACCTGGGTCCTTTGGAATAGCAAACGGAGCTCTTAACCACTGAGCCATCTCTTTAGCCTATTTATGATTTTTATAAACCATGTTTTAAACATGATCAAGGAAAATAATAATCACAGCTAGGGGTATAGCTCAGAGGTACAGAGCTTTTCTGGCATGCCCTGGGTTTAATTCTCAGACCAAAAAATAATTAATATCAGTGAGAAGTATTTTCATTAAGTTGAACTTTGTCTTTTTTTTACAGGATGCGGAAGAATACACAGACTTGCCAGTAAGACACAATGAGGACCATACGAATAACGAACTGGCCAAATGTCTTCCTATTGAATTAAATCCTCATTCATTTGACAGCCCTCACACCAAAGCGCATCTCCTGCTTCAGGCACATCTCAGCCGAGCCATGCTGCCCTGCCCAGATTATGACACTGATACCAAAACAGTCTTAGACCAAGCCCTCAGAGTATGTCAGGTATGGCAGTCTTTCTGACGTCTGTGTGTTAGGGTTATTCTAGCTTTGTTGAGAGGCCACCTGGTGAATCAAATCAATACTTTTCTCTTTTCTATTGTTATTACCGTCATCATTATTATTTATAATTTATTCACTTTATATACCAGTTGTAAACCTCCTCTCATCTCCTCCTGGCCCCACCCTTTCTCCCTCTTCCTGCCCTATCTCTTTTCCCTAGTCCACTGATAGGGCAGGTCCTCTTCCCCTACTGTCTGACCCTAACCTATCAGGTCCAATCAAAACTGCCTGGATCTTCTTCCTCTATGGACTAGCTAGATCACCCTACCAGAGTGAAGTGATCAAGGAGCAGGCAACCAACCAAGTTCATGTCAGAGACTGTCTCTTCTCCCCTTACTAGGGAAACCCACATGGAAAATGAGCTATCTATGGGCTACATGTGAGCAGGGGGTCTAGGTCCTCTCTGTGCATGGTCTTTGGTTGATGCATCAGTCTCTGCTGGCCCCCCTGCGCCCAGATCTATTTTGTTGGTCTCCTTGTATGGCTCCTGTCCCTTCTGGGTCCTTTTGTATCCCCTTTCTGCCATAAGATTCCCTGCGCTCTGTCCAAAGTTCGGCGGCCATGAGTCTCAGCATCTGCTTTGATCCTTTGCTGGGTGGAGTCTTTTAAGGAATAGCAAATATAAATACATTACAAATCCAATTGCAGCCAGGTATAGTGGTGAGTACCTTTAATCCCAGTACTTAGGAGGCAGAGGCAGGCGGATCTCTATGAGGACAGCCTGGTCTTCAAAGCAAGTTCCAGGACAGCCACGGGTTTTATACAGAGAAGGTATGTCTCAAAAACAAATCAAAACAAAACAACAACAAAGCCAGTTTTAGTCACATTCTTTAAATTTTTTTTTATTTATTATTTATTATAATTTATTCACTTTTTATCCCGGCTATGGGCCCTTCCCTCATCTCCTCCCAAGCCCTCCCTCCCTCTTCTCCTCCTATGTCCTTCTCCTAGTCCAGTGATAGGGGAGGTCCTCCTCTATCTGTCACTAGCTTATCAGGTCTCATCTGACTAGCTGCATTGTTTTCCTCTGTGGCCTGGCAAGGCTCTACCCTCCGGGGGAGGTGATCAGAGAGCCTACCTCTGAGTTCATACCAGAGACAACCCCCGCTCCCCTTACAAGGGCACCAACTTGAAGACTGAGTGTCTGTGAGCTACATTTGAGCAGGGGGTTTAGGTCCTCACCTTGGTTGGGGTATCAGTCTCTTCAAGGATCCCAGGGCCCAGGTTTGGTTTTTTTTGGTTTGGTTTGTTTTGTCTGGGGGGGGGGGGTTGTTTGTTTGTTTTTGTTTTGTTTTTTGTGTTTTTGTTTTTGTTTTTGGAGGGATCTTTTGGTCTCCTTTTAAAGCTCCTGTTCACTGCAGGAACTTTTCTGTCGCCCTCATCTTTCATAAGATTCCATGCACTCTGCCCAAAGTTTGTATAGCTGTGAGTCTCATCCTCTGCTTCAATACCTTGATCAGTGGAGTCTTTCAGGGACCCTCTCTGGTAAACTCCTGTCCTGTTCCCTGTCTTCTCCTGTTTCTCATGTCTATCTCATTTGTCCTTCTTAATGAGGATTGAGCATTTTCCTTAGGGTCTTTCTTGTTTTTTAGCTTCTTTGGGACTATAAATTTGAGTATGTTTATTCTATATTATATGTCTAATGTCCACTTACAAGTGAGTATATACCATGTATGTCTTTCTGCTTCTGGGATACCTCACTCAGGATGATCTTTCCTAGTTCCCACCATTTGCCTGCAAATTTCTTGATTTCCTTGTTTTTAATAGCTGAGTAGTATTCCATTGTATAAATGTACCACACTATCCATTCCTCCATTGAGGGACATCTAGGTTGTTTCTAGCTTCTGGCTATTACAAATAGACCTGCTACGAACATGGTTGAGCAAATGTCCTTATTGAATCGGGGGGCATCTTTTGGGTATATGCCCAGGAGTGCTATAGCTGAGTCTTGAGGTAGTGCTATTTCCAATAGTCTAAGTAAGCGCCAGATTAATTTCCAAAGTAGTTGTACAAGTTTGCACTTCTACCAGCAATGGAGGAGGGTTCCCCTTTCTCCATATCCACTCCAGCATGTGTTGTCACTTGAGTTTCTTATCTTAGCCATTCTGATGGGTATAAGGTGAAATCTCAGTTTTAGTCATATTTAACCAGAATGTTTTGAAGAAGTATGTACAGGAACATTTGTATGCATTGAGCATAGAGCAGTAAACAGAAGAATCCATACTTTTATGACTCAAGCTGGCAAAGGCTAACAGTTAGAAATGGAAGTCAAGGCCTATGTCATAGCACACATCTATAATCCCAGTGCTTAGTAATAAAACAGAAGAATCCATACTTTTATGACTTCAGATGACAAAGGCTGACCGTTAAAAATGTAAGTCAAGGCCTGTGTCATAGCACACATCATCTCTATCCCAGCGCTTAGGTAGCTGAGAGTGAGTTTGAGGCCAGCCTGAGCTATATACAAAGTGAAAGTCTACCTTGGCTGCTTAGTGAAACTCTGTTTCTAAAAGCTATTATAGAGGGGGGAAGGTGCAGTCATAGATCTTTGGGTGATGAGGAGAGTATGTTCTGGACACAAAGTAGTTACTGAAGCTCTCCTGTAGGAAGCCACTTGTTCTACTCAAAGAAAATCAAATTGGCTATTTGAAAAACAATGAAAAGAGGTGGTTACAAATAGCACAAAAAAGAGGTAGATGTGGAAATTGTGCAGAAAATTTAGGTTATTCTGTATAGGGAGTTGCTGAGCTTGGTATGAATTTTAGACTTGACTCTAAAGAAGTAAAGCATTGGAGCATTGTTTCACTGGTGATGTTAGTAATGCCTATCAGTATTCTCAAAAATGTAATCCTTCAGTTTAAGATAACAGTAATAATCTCCTATATTAACATAATTTATATAAAAAGCAAATACTTTCTAATTCCAAAAATATTAGTGAAAACTAAAGCCCTGCTTTACATTTTGCAAAATGCTTTGATATCCAAAGTAATAAATTTCACCTAAACCCATTACCTTTTTTTGCAATCAAGAAATCATATCCAAAAATCTTCTAGGTCTGTGTGATCTGGCTAGAATACAGATACACCTTTAATCCAGGAGACAGAGGCAAGCATATCAGAGTTCAAGGCCAGCCTGGTATAGAGCAAGTTTCAGGAAAAGAAACTTGCAAGGCAAGGTGATACATGCCTTTAATCCCAAGCAATGAAAGTAAAGTTAGTTTGTAAAAGGAAGCACCCTTTAAAAGTGATCTCTAATTGAATGGCAGAAAACTTGATAGATAAATCAGAAAAAAATTTTACAGAATAGGATACGCCCAACTCTCAGGAGAAGAGAAGGGGAAGGGAAGCTCTTTTAAGGGGCAATGAAGAGAGGAGACAGTTTTCCCAGGACAGATATATAGAGACAGGTTGAAAAGAGATTGTGCCAGAGAATGAGAAGGAGCCAGAAGATTCGAAAAGATTGCTTGAGTTAGTATGAGGCCAAACAAAACAATTCAGAGGTCAAAACAAAAGTCAGATTGAATAAGTTAACTGGAAAAAGAGTTTGAGCCAGAACAGCTGAGTTGAACCAGGCAGCCCAGAGCTCAGAAATAACAAGAAAGGGTGAGCTTATTAAGCAGTAAGTCTCAGAAGCTGAAAACATTCTGGGCCTAGATTAGATTGTACGGAGGCTAGCAGCATCCAGGACTAGGCCTCGGTTAGAAGACTGAGGCAGTAATCCTCCCAGATGACAGTTATATCAGACACATAAAAATTACCTTTACAGTTGTAATGTTTTTTTACTGAAGTATATGAAGAAAAACTCCCCTAGTTGTAAGGCAATTTGAGAGGAAGAGTATTGTAATAACTTTTTCATATCATCATGAGCATTAGAGTCTAAAGACCTACCAGTTGAAGTTTACATACCTTGAATTGCAGGCTTAGGTTTTTTTCACCAAACCTACTTTATTTAGGGCTCTTAAAAACCTTTACCTCCCTCTCCCTTCCCCCATCTTAGGCAGGAGATTAGTAAGGAAAATGGCTGTAGACCTATCTACTTCCTGCTAATTAGGGTCAATGGGTCCTTAGGGGATTACCAAGCTCAGTCATCAGGATCCCAGCAGTCCAGTCTAAAGGCCAACACCAAGCAGCAACACCAATCAGCACAATGAAGATCAGGACAAGTTAGCAAATGCCACAAGACTTAGTTTGGTTAGCAAATGCCACAAGACTTAGTTTGGTTGCCCTGAGAAGTTCTCTGGAACATTTCTCTTTGCAAAGTCAAGTGTTGAAGCACAAAAACCAGTGCAGCGATATCAACCCAAAAAGGGATTTCCACTGTCTTGGGCTTCCATATATCTCCTCTCCTGGGAGTCTACCCACAAATGTTCTCAGCTGGCCAAAGTCATGTCTCTCGCACAAGAGAAATCATGGCAAAACATCAAGTGCCCTCTCACAAGCCAGCCTCCAGCAAAACATCACATGCTCTCTCACAAGGCAGCTTCTAGTAAAACATCACATGACTCAACTGAGTCTTCAGAGAAACCAGAAACTTCCACTTCATTTAATGCTTGAGGGTGAGGCAAGAAGTATTGAGGAGTATAAATGTGGTGGATGAGAACTGGTTGGATCCTTAATGGTCCTTGAATAGCTTCTTTTAAGAGCTGGCTGAATGTGACAGGGGACTGGACAGGAGTTTTTAGCTAGCATGAGAAACTGAAGGTGATTCGGGGCTTCTCCAGCACAGCTGAAAGAAAGAGGCTACCCCCGACTAAGGGAAGCCGCAGGAGGATAGGTTTAAGTGAAGGATGTGCATTGACAAGATTGAATTATAAGAGATCTTGACTTTCTAGAGTTTACATTTTTAAACATTTCTGTAGTTTTTGAAAAGTGTTTTTAAAGGCACATTAAGTCTATCTGATGTGCCTTTGTATCTAATGTACAAGGGCATTCTTTCTGTGTAACAAGAGCCTAGGCTCTCCTGGACTCACTTTGTTTCCCAGGCTAACCTCAAACTCACAGAGATCCGCCTGGCTCTGCCTCCCAAGTCCTGGAATTAAAGGTGTTCACTACCCCACAGGCTACAAGGACATTCTTTAAAATGGTAAAGATTCAAAGCCTAGGACCTTTCATATAATCTTATTTTCCAACAGTTCCATTGATAAAGTCTACATATGTGAAAAATATATTGTTTCTTCTAGGAAAAAAATCTAAAATGGCTTCATTGAGAGATTTTAACAGCACCCTTATATGGGTAACAGTTTTACTATGCTTTTTGTTTTCTGTTTATGCTATTCTAAAATGCTTGAGTGTTTTATAATTAAACTCATTTTTTATACTTTGTTTATTTTTTGTTATTGTTGTTTGAGACAGGGCCTCTCTTGTAGCCCAGACCATCTTGGAACTCACTGTGTAGACCAGGCTGGCCTTGAATTCTACTTTTGGCTCCTCCTCTACCTCTGCTTCCTGGAATAAAAAGCATTTGACACCACACCTAACACATTTTATTATTCAAAAGTAGTTACCATACAAAATTAAAGTAAACAGGGGTGTTAGAAATTCAAAGGGAGTAACCTCTAACACATCAGTGTTTTTTACACACTTTTGTAGCTAACACATGATCTGCCTCTCTAGGAAGTTGATTTGACATTCCTCATTAGTCATGCTTTACAGGGTTAAAGTTCTGAGTTTTCAGCTGTGGCCCTGGATACTTATTTGTGTTTGCTGTGGCAGTTTTTCATCCTTTTCACAATGACAATTAATGAACACTGGGGTCAAGAAGGCTTGCATGAAAGGTATAAAATGAAGTAATTTTTTATTTTTGTAAATAAATTGGTTAATAGTATAGTTTTTACCTGAATATCATGTATAAAATTTATCTTACATAAACAACTTAATAAAACTTTCCTTTCCCATATTTAGCCAAATAACTTTATTTTAGTCCAGTGTCCCACATCACTCCAACATATTTTTTCTTTTTTTTATTAATTATTTTATTTATTCACTTTACATTCCGATCGTAGCCCCCTCACTCCTCTCCTCTTGTTCTCACCCCTACTTTCCCCTCTCCCCCAGCCCCTACTTCTCAGATACGGGGAAGCTCTCCACCCACCAACTCAGACCAGCACATCAAGTCAAATCCTGACCTTAGCCCTCTCCCTCCTCTTCTTCTGGTCACATTCTCCTTCTTCTTTCTCCCCTGCTCCTCAAAAAAGGGAAGCCCTCCCTATCAGCTCACCCTACCACATCAGGTCACATCAGGACTTAAAACATCTTTTTTCCTTGTGACCCGTCGAGCCAGCCCCACCAGGGGGGAATGACTGAAAAGCAGGCAGAAGAGTCCATGTCAGAGACAGGCCCTTCTTCCCTTCCTAGGGGACCCACATGTTAGCCAACCTACCCCTCGTCTGCATATGTGTAAGGGGCCTAGGTCAAGTCTATGCATGGTCTTTGATTGGTGACTCATAACCCCCCTGGGCCTAGGTTAGTTGGCCCTGCTAGTCTTCTTATGGAGTTCCTGTCCCCTCTGCGTCCTCTTAATCCCCTGTTCTTACACAAGACTTCTTACACTCAGCCCAGTGTTTTAATGTTTCTACCCTCTGTTGGGCAGAGCATCTCAGAGGACAGCTATGGTAGTCTCCTTTCTACAAGCATTCCAAGTATCGTTAATAGTGTCAGGAGTTGGCACTCTCCCATGGGGTGGGTCTCAGATTGGTCCAGGCACTGGCTACTTCAGTATATTCTGGTTTCTAAATTATATAATTATGGGATCAGTTTGCCCTGGCCTCACCTTTGAAATCCTGTTCTTGATCATCTTGACTATAAAATATAATAAATGATATTGAGAAACTCTTCCTTTTTTTTACTATGCCCATTTTTATTATTATTATCATTTATTACAATTTATTCAATTTGTATCCCAACTGTGGCCTCCTCCCTCATCTCCTCCCAATCTCCCCCTCCCTCCCTCTTCTCCTTCATGCCCCTCCCCTAGTCCACTGATAGGGGATGTTTTCCTCCCCTTCTATTTGACCCTAGCCTATCAGGTCTCATCAGGACTGGTTGCATTGTCTTTCTCTGTAGCCTGGCAAGGCTGCATCCCCTAGGACTCCCCCTGGGGGAGAGAGAGCCTGTCACTGAGTTCATGCCAGAGAAAGCCCCTGCTCCCCTTACTAGGGAACCCACTTGGAGACTGAGTCTGTGGGCTACATCTGAGCCATGGTTTTAGTTTTAGGTACTCTCCATGCATTGTCCTTGTTTGGAGAAACTGTTCCTGAGCATGAGCCTTCATCTAGGTTATAGTTGATGTGCTCAGAGTCATATACCATTGAAGAAAACTGATTTTGCTCTCTTTTTTTTTTTATTTTATTTTTTTTTATCAGTTACATTTTATTAACTCTGTATCCCAGCCGTGTCCCGATCCCTCATTCCCTCCCAGTCCCTCCCTCCCTCCCTTCCTCATCTCCACCGTGCCCCTTTCCAAGTCCACTGATGGGGGGGACCTCCTCCCCATTCATCTGATCCTGTTTTATCAGGTATCTTCAGGACTGGCTGCAAAGCCCTCCTCTGTGGCCTAACAGGACTGCTCCTCCCTTCGGGGGTGGGGAGACCAAAGAGCCAGTTATCGAGTTCCTGTTAGAATTAGTCCCTGTTCCCCTCACTTTGGGAAACCAATTGGTTACTGAGCTACCACAGGCTACATCTGAGTGGAGGTTCTAGGTTATATCCATACATGGTCCTTGGTTGAATGTCAGTCTCAGAAAAGACCCTGTGCCCAGATATATTTGGTCCTTGTGGAGCTCCTATCCTTTCCCCATCAGACTAACTCCCCTTCTTTCTTATGATTCCCTGTACTCTGCCAAAGGTTTGGTCATGAGTCTTTGCTTTGAAAACACTGCTAGTTAGAGTCTTTCAGATGCGCTCAGTAGACTCCTGTCATACGTTCAATGCACATCCCATCTGTCTTTCTAAATGAGGATTGATCATCTTACCCCATGTCTGCTCAATTGATTATCTTTTTTAGGTGTATAGATTTCATTATGTTTATCATATCTTATAGGTCTATATAAGTGAGTATATCCCGTGTTTGTCTTTCTCCTTCTGGGATATTTCACTCAGAATGATCTTTTCTAGATCCCACCATTTGCCTGCAAATTTCATGATTTCCTCCTTTTTGATTGCTGATTTTTGAGTAGTATTCCATTGTATAAAAATACCACAATTTCTGTACCCATTCCACCGTTGATGGACATCTGGGTTGTTTCCAGGTTCTGGCTATTACAAATAGAGCTGCATCAAAGATATCATCCACCATGACCAAGTAGGCTTCATCCCAGGCATGCAAGGGTGGTTCAACATACGGAAATCCATCAATGTAATCCACTACATAAACAAACTGAAGGAGAAAAACCACATGATCATCTCCTTAGACGCCGAAAAAGCATTTGACAAAGTCCAACACCCATTCATGTTTAAAGTCTTGGAGAGATCAGGGATACAAGGCACATACCTAAACATAGTAAAGGCAATATATAGCAAGCCTATAGCTAACATCAAACTCAATGGAGAGAAACTTAAATCAATCCCACTGAAATCAGGGACAAGACAAGGCTGTCCATTGTCCCCATATCTCTTCAACATAGTACTTGAAGTCCTAGCCAGAGCAATAAGACAACTAAAGGAGATCAAGGGGATACAAATCGGAAAGGAAGAGGTCAAAGTCTCACTATTTGCAGATGATATGATAGTATACATGAGCGACCCCAAAAATTCAACCAGAGAACTCCTTCAGCTGATAAACACCTTCAGCAAAGTGGCAGGATACAAAATCAACTCAAAAAAATCAGAAGCCCTCCTATATACCAAAGACAAAAAGGCTGAGAAAGAAATTAGGGAAACAACACCCTTCACAATAGCCACTAATAACATAAAGTACCTTGGTGTGACCCTAACCAAGCAAGTGAAAGACCTGTTTGAGAAAACTTCAAGTCTCTGAAGAAAGAAATCGAAGAAGATATCAGAAGATGGAAAGATCTCCCGTGCTCATGGATTGGTAGGATTTTGCTCTCTTAGCAGCTGTCAGTTGTCAATAGCTTCTTGGTTAGAGACGGGAGCTTTGTGCCTATTTCCCATTCTCCATACTGGTTTTTTTTTTTTTTTTTTTTTTTTCTGGTTTGAACTTATGCTTGCTGTCACAGTGTCTGTGAGCTGATATTAAGATCAAACCTGTTATTTTTGGAAAATGCTGTTTCCTTAGAATCGTACCATTTCTGGCTCTTAAAACTTTTCAGCCTCCTCTTCTGCATAGATTCATGAACCTTGAGAGGGGAGGGTTGCTATACAAACATCCCATTTAGGACTGAGTGCTCCAAAGACTTTTACTGTGTGTGTGTTGTTCAGTTGTAGATCTCTATGTTAAGTGCCATCTGATGCAAGAAGCTTCTCTGATGCTCTGCTCTGTGGATATACAATGTGTCATTAGAAGTTGTACCACTACTACTCCAGTGGGTATCTCTTACAGGCAGGTCACTATTGTGATTATATTTCGCTTCCAAAAGCACATCACCTTCCAGCACTATGAATGTTTGTCAGTAGGGGTGAATCTTCTAATTGGGCACCAGCTCAATTTTTCTGTTTGATGACTTAATAAGTGATGTCTTCCATAGGGTTTCGCCATCAGGTTGTGGAACGTAACCAATAGCAATGTCAATTGCCTATAATGTTTTATTGGGAGTCTGGGACACCTTTGGCCAGTGATTAAAAAAGAAGCAACCAATTTATAGTATTGGGAGTTTTATTTGGTATTATATGTTGCCTAGTTGGGGCATTGTTGTCCCATTATATGGTAAGTCCATTTAAATTCCATATACACATGGAAGATTCTACAGTAGTAGGTTTACTTATGGCTTTTCAAAAGGCCTTTAGTTAAGTTGTCCTTCCCAGTATTCTCTCTGCCCTGACCTCCCATTACCCGGTCCAGTTGATCCTCCTCTTTATCCCTTTATACCACTATAGTCTATTTTCTCTTCTTTGAAAGATCTCCTCCTCCATGGCCCCCTCACTAACTACATTCATTCAGAATGTATGGATGAAACACACATATCTAAAGTTTAAACGGTAATATCTACATAAGAAAACATGCGTAATGTTTCTCTCTGTGTCTGGGTTACTTTACTTAGGATGATTATTGTTTCAACCTTCATCCATTTAACTGCATAGTTCATAATTCCTAATAACTGAAAAACATTCCACTGTGAAATTGTACTACATTTTTATTATCTATTCATCAAGTTATAGATATCTAGGCTGTTTCCAGTATCAGGCTATTATGAATAGAGCAGCAATAACATGGATGAGCAGGTATCTCTGAAGTAGAATGTAGTATATGCCCAAGAGTGGTATAGCTGGATATTATGGTAGATCTCTTTTTAGCTTAAAAAAATAGTAATTTTAACCAACTGCATAGAGGAAGGGAACATGCAGTTGTGTTGGGATGATGA
Source organism: Meriones unguiculatus (assembly GCF_030254825.1). Lineage (NCBI taxonomy): Eukaryota > Metazoa > Chordata > Mammalia > Rodentia > Muridae > Meriones > Meriones unguiculatus. The sequence goes on from NC_083367.1 coordinate 54,053,731, forward strand.
TATACCTTTCTCTAGATAAGTTTATTGAATTTGCAAAAGCACATCTTTTAAAGTTCACTGATACAGTTATTTAGCCTAAAGATCCAAACAATAATTTGACTTTTTTAATTTATTTTTAATTGATTACAGTTTGTTCTCTTTGTATCCCAGCTATAGCCCTCTCCCTCATCTCCTCCCAATCCCATCTTCCCTCCCTCATCTCCTCTGATGCTTCTCACCCAGTCCACTGATAACAGAGGTTCTATTCCTCTTCCCTCGGACCCTAGCCTATCAGGTCTCATTAGGACTGGCTGTATTGTCTTCCTCTGTGGCCTGATAAAGCTGCTCCCCACTCAGGGGGAGGTGCTCAAAGAGCAAGCCACTGAATTCATGTCAGAGACAGTCCCTGTTCCCCTTACTAGGGAACTTACTTGGATACTGAGCTACCATGGGCTGTGCAGGGGTTCTAGGTTATCTCCATGCATGGTCCTTGGTTGGAGTATCAGTCTCAGAAAAGATGCCTTTGCCCAGATTTTTTGGTTCTGTTACTATCCTTGTGGAGCTCCTGACCCCTCCAGGTCTTTCTATCTCCCCCTTCTTTCATAAAATTCCCTGCACTCTGCCCAAAGTTTGGCCATGAGTCTCAGCATGTGTTTTGATACCCTGCTGGGTAGAGTCTTTGAGAAGCCCTCTGTGGTAGGCTCCTGTCCTATTCCCTGTTTTCTCTTTCTGATGTCTGTCCTGTTTGTAATTGACTTTTTTTATAGCAACTTCTGATAAGATAAATAAATGTATGCCATATATCACATAACCCAATGTATTTTCTATAACTCACATTAATTCTGAAAATAAAATCATCTTCAATCTATTTCTTTTTCTTTTCTTGATTGAAAACAGGCTGTAATGTAGCTCATGGCAGTGGGTCTCCAGCTAGTTTAGTGCAGGCCTGAGTCTGAAGTCCTGACTCTTGAGCTTCCTCTTCAGGAGTGGCAAGTGGCAAGGATTACGTCACAGGCCTGTGTGCCTCCACGAATCTACTGTTAGCCTGTGCAGTGCGCCACACCTAGAGGCTGGTAAACTATGGCCAGCCAGCGCACTACTCACTGTGCTATATCCCTAGTTCTATTCTCTGTTTAAAGTATGATAATGGATAAACAATATGTGTGTTTCTGCAAGTATGGCTCCATGTGTTAGAGTATGACAAGAAGAGAAAATGACCAAGTTACATTCAGTGCCACAAAAAGTGGAAAATGCAAAAAAGAAACAATCTTTTGAATGAAAAAAAAATAGTATAATGATAAAGGTGCTGGGTCTAGATTTCATTAGCAAATGCTTCTGCCTTGTGGAGATTACATGTAAAAATATTTGACTCCCAACGACTCAAACACCGTAGAGGAAGGTGAGTGTGCTTACCTGGTGCTCACTAGAGTGGGCTTGGTGGATGGAAATGCATTGAAAAATGTCACTGTCATCTTAATGAGTTTAGTCCTTTAGAGCCCAGTACAATTAACAGTGAAAGTAGTCCAGGTATTACCAAGCTTAAAAAGGAAGTACTTGGTATAATCCTTAATACAATACTTGTAAGAATGTTTTGCTATTACAAATGTTAGATGAATCTTCTGTATTCTTAGTTAAATCCTTTCAAATGTTAAATGCTTCTAATTAGACAAAATGAGATTTTCTTTAAGTAGGTAGCACAATAAGTTTCAGAAGATCTCTCCAGATCATTTTGATAAACGTAAGATAAGTGGATTATATGTAAACATTATGTCTGTTTTGCACATTTATGTCAGGAAATATTAACAGTATGAGAGGATTTTCATGTCTAAGGTATACTGGGAACTTCTGATAGCTGTAACATGGCTGTCTGGGAAGATGAATAAGGCAAAAATATGGCATGTGGGAGATATCCATTCATCACGAACAAAGAAAATGAATATTTTAGTTTTTTTCTCTCTAGTTATGTATTAGGAGTTGGTAGGAAGGATAGAATTTGATATGTGTGTTTGCATATTTCTCCACAACTTAAAATTCTACTGCCAATTTTTTAATTTTCTATCAACATGTGTGTAGTCCACTGCTATACACATTTTAATGTGGTGTCATCAAACTCATAAGAGAACAAGCTGGGGTCTGATTCAGGCTGCTTTCTTGGCCAGGCAGGCCAAGAGCCCCTTCTTGCCATAGAAGCTTGCTGAAGTTTTGCTACTGGTTAAGGATTTAAAGCAGATCAGTCTGTGTGAAGTTAATCATTTATTCTTCCGAATGAAAAGATCCACTCTGCAGTGGACACTCAGTCCAGCCAGTGAGAGCCACATCCTTGCTCTTCAAAACAATGACCAAACCATCTAAAACAAAGCATCATTCTTACTGGGGATGCAGTAGAGCCAGCTGGCTTACCACTTCCAAAACTAATACAAATGTCTATGCTTTGTGGTGTTAGACACCTTTATTTACTCCTGTGAATTTACAAGCAATTGCCCTTCAGGGACTATAATATAATTTGGAAAGCTTTTTCCTCCTGGGCAACTGTAGCTATAAGCTTTTATATGGCAGTTCAGGGGTGGTTTATTGACAGTGTGGTGCTGTTGTGAAGGATCTTTCTATCCCCAGTTCCTCTCCTCACACCCACATAACAACCCTTTTCCCGGTTGGGGCTTTAGGAAATGAGTAATGCTTAACCCATTTGTGTGATCAATTCACTTAAGCAGCTACTGTGAAATGTTAATCACAACTTTAATTTGTACTGCATTAGCATTTTGATTAACTTGTAGGCTTGCTAGCACACTTGAAGCGCTTTTACTCATAGTTACAGCTCGGAAATGACTTTTTGATTAATTAAGTTTGTTAGACAGCAGCTGAGCTTCCTGAATGCTAACCTTCTTGGGGTCAAAGTTCAGGGAAAAGTTACTATGAACAACTGTTGCTATTGAAAAAAGATCTTATAAATGTACTTTCAGCATTTTAATTATTGATAAAATATTGTATCCTCACTTCACATGACATGAACCTTTAAATGAATGTGCCTTTCTCTCCAGAAAGCTACTCTCAAGGGTGTTCTCATCCTTGCAAAACTTGCAGGAACTCTTGAGCTAAGTAGTGGGTTTGTTCACAGTCTAACAAAAGTTTTGACAAGCTCCTGCAATGAGTTTCTAGTTGTGTTTGTTTGTTTGTTTTCCATAAGCTTTTCATTTGAGACTACTTTATATTTTAAACAAAGGTTGTCTAATCCTTACTGCTCTGAATGTACTCACTCAAGTCTGATCTTGGAAGCAAAATAAAATCAGGCCTGCTTGAATGGAAGTTTTCCAGAAAAAGTTTCAACCAGTCCCTTTGATGTCCTAGGACTTCTGTTCCTCTTACATTAACATCTCACATATGTTAGTACAATATATTTGTTATAATTATAAGCTGATATGTATTATTATTAACCAAAATCCACAGTTATTCAGGGTTCTTTGTTATTTACATATTATCTTTTTTATTCTCTTCATACTATCATTAAACATACTGTATGAATTTGCCTGACTTTCCTGTCTCTCTTGGCCTGTGACAGTTCCTTAGACTTTCTTTGGTCCTGTAATCGTTCTGTAGTCATTGTACTTCCGTGAGACCCCACAGTTAACTTTGTTTCGCTACATTATTGTAATTTTCTCTCATTCTGGATGAAATAAATTTCTTAAGATCCAATCAAAGATCCAATCTTTACGTTACTTAATTCAGGCAGAAGTGGCAACATTGCCTGCCATTTCAAATGTTGGCCTGGTGACTTCATTATGATTGTGATCTCTTTACGCTCAGGAGATATGTGAGAGAGGTGGTGGGATAGAGAAAGGTTTTCTTAACAGGGAGGAAGTCAAGGAAAAGAGAAGATCTGCAGAGCGCTGCAGCAGGAGCACAGGGCTGGCACCGGCAGGGCTCTGTGCACATTTTGCAGCCCATACACCGACAGATTTCATTTTTTTAAAGTTGAGGTTTCAGCTTTCCTTTACTATTCTGTGTCAGTAGTTCTGTCATACAGTGAAGTTGACTTAACTGTATTAGTGCTCACTGTTCACTTTTATTTTGGATTATTTTACTCCAGAATGAGTTTTGTTTCAAAAAATAGAATGCTTAAATAGCTGATGTTGACATATAGCTCTATGGATTGAAGCCAATTCAAGTGTTTTGTTTTTAAAACTTGTATTAACAAAATGTATTCATAGAGACAGTAATTACTTAATTGCATTATTTTGCTTAGATTTAATGTTCATTTTTTTATGTGTGGGAAGGAGATGTGAGCCAACTGAAATCCGTTTTGAAATAAGGCAGCATGTGTGTAAGTCAGCGTAGTAGAGTCTCATGCAGTGAGCACAGGTCTGAAATGGGAAAAATGAGATTAATCTTCACCCATATAACTCTTGTGGATGTTATTACACATTCACTGGTCTTCTGTAAGCTTCTCTTTCCCAGTCTCTCACAGTTGCTATTGGAAAGGATTCAGTTAGGTTACTTGTGAAGTGTTTTTACAATTTATATACTACTTTACCGATATTTTCATCATAATGTTGGCACACAATTTGACTTTATGTAATTCAGTGTTTGGGTATTTTCATAATAAATGCAAGAGATTTCTATTATTTGCTAAACTTAAATGTTTGCTGTTTAAAGTATAATCTATCATAGGAGTGAGAAGAAAAATATTATTAGATTGGATAAGTTGGTCTTTCTGCCACTATAAAACTAGTTGAATTTAACTGTGTAGAGCAAACCTGAGACACTTAGGGATGCCTCTGCTGGATTTGTAGTGAATGTTGAGGTGAGTCCGGTCCACACCCTAAAGCATGCCTTCAGCTAAATAAATCTTGCTGAAGTTGTTCCTTCTCTTTTCCTTTACCCTTGCATGCCATGAATCACTTCAGAAGTCCTTGAGGTTGAAATGCCTTTGGGGGTGTATACTCTTGTCTCTTCTGGGGTCTGCCTTTTTGTTCCATCATCATCTTCCTTCTGGTTTTGCTCCCTCCCTCATACATAGGCAGACACAGGCTAATTCAACCTAATTCGTTTTCCTCATCTCTGAAACTCACGTTGAACAGTTCTTCTTGTCCTGTAGAGATGAGCTAGCCTCCTCTTGTCTCTAACTACTTCCTTCTATGGAGCCAGCTTCTGTTAAAATTTTATTAAGATTTTTTTAAACTATTTCTTAAACTAAAATTTGCCCCACCTTCCTCAAAATAGTGTTCATAGTTTTCCATCTTCAGCTCTATCAGTGGATTCAACAATTGGCTGTTAAAGATCATAATTACATATGACTCACACTCCTGCACTTTGATAGATGTCACACTGCCTCACCCAGCTCTTGCATGATTTCCACTTGAGTCCCTTCTCTCACAGTGTCTTTATCAGGCAAATCGACTGAGCATTTCCAGTACTGTAAACAGAGATCTTTTCTCCTCTTCTGTTCTTTTAGTTTAGTTCTTGGCCTCTTGCAATCGTGCTCTAACTGCTCACTTTAAAACTGGTGTCAGAGTGAGCCAAAATCTCGTACTACCATGGGTAACTATCAACATCTGAATTCTCTGCTTTTAGGCCATAATTATTCATTATTGCTGCGAATAATCTCCAATTATTGTTGAATCCACTACAGTCATGCTGTTGAAGGCAGGTCTGTTTCAGGATTTTTTTTTTTCTATCATTGCTTCTACCCAGTTCTTCTAAATATTTTTGTGTTCCCTTACATTTTTCTTCTAGCAAGAGCTATTGCCTTCAATCTGCAGAGATTTTCTTTCTTGGCCTCTGCTTAGCCCTGTAGATCATCAGTGATCAAGAAAAGGCCTTCTTTTCTGAACCCAGTACACACACCTAATCAACAGTAACCCTCATCCCCTGACCCAGGATGGTCTCTTCAGCTTATTTGGTGTTTACTAGAAATGACCTTAGAAATATTAGAGTCCACCAGAAAAGATAGAAAGCAAATGTTACAAAAACAAACATACATTATATCTGTATTCACACTTCATAGCTGAAAGATTAAAGCTTATGCAGAAGGTAGAACTTTTCAGTTATTCAGATGTGGAAAGTGAACCTCCATTATTAACTAATTGCCCAGGGCCTTAAATTTAAGAGGTACAGCTCTCAAGCACTGGGCTTTCTAACATACCACACCAGCTGTAAGCCACTGCCAGGTGTCGGTGAATTGCGCGAAAGTTGTACCCATCAGCTTTCCTTACTCAGCACTTTCACGTCTGCATGTTCTGCCAGCCATGGAGTGAAATACTGGAAGAATTCCATCAGTGCTGACCATAGCCTTTTTTCTCTTGTCATTACTTTCGCAATATGGTGTATTAGGTATCATAAATAATATGCATGTGATTTAAGGTATAGAGAAGTATATGCATATATTATATATAAATACTACCATTTTAAATAAGAGACAAATATCGAGAGGTTTTGGTTGGCATCTTTCAGAATCCTGGAACCATTTTATAACAAATACTGAAACAAGATTTTATTTGCTTTCCTAGAGAAACATCCTTGAAATCCCATTTGATCTAATATGAACATTCCTTATAAAAATCTGTTTTTCTAAATTACAACACCACTTAAATTCCACAAACCCTCCACTTTATTCTGAATTCCATAGGCTGTGTACTATACTAATTACAATAATACCTTTGGAGCCAAGCGCCCCACAATTTGAATCCTAACCAGATCTATTTTCTAAAGCTTTGTAGTCTTAGATACGTTTCTTTCTCTCTCTGAGCCACTCTAAAATGTGCTTAAATTTAATGTCACATAAAAAGTTACTAAAAGACTGTTTGACAAATAGCAAGCAAATGTCTATTCTAATCACACGTTACTTCCAGTGTCTTAGAGGCTCAGATGGCCTCCAGTGCCACCCTCTCCTACCTTTTTGAGTCTTGCTCCTGCCCCTGCTCCGTTAATTTTCTTTGTTAGCAGTGCTGCTCATTGTTACTTTCTGGCTGTCCACTTTGTGTTCTAGATTTCTGAGCCCAGCCCTACCCTCTACTCCCTGTGAATCTTTCTCCAGCTCAGGAGCACATCTGGCTTCATAGATCCATCTCCATTAAAAGATGTCACAAACTAAATTTGTCCTCTCACTTCCAGTCCAGCTCTCTTCAGTAGATAACAGACATCCTTACATTTCTATTATGACAAGATCTTCAGTGTCCAATTTTAAAAAAATGAATACAGTACTAAAAAATCTCATTTTCATTCCCCCATAGCTAGAGATGACAATCAATGACAACAGATTCCAGCTTAGTGAGAGAACATCCTATAAAAGACTCAGCCCCCTTTCATGGTTTTCCCTGTGCTCAGAATCATCTTAGCTGTGTCTCTTCAGTATAGTGCTTGGCTATCAGATCTCTGTGATAAACTCAGTAGTAACCTGGGAAAGATTACTGTAAGCTAGTATGACACAGAGCCCTTTCTAGGCTCAGTCATAATGCTGCCAGGATCCTCAATCTTCTGTCTTTAGCATGGCTTCCTACTCCACTTGAGAACCAGACTGACATCTCACAGTTTTTCATTTACAACAAGATTGGTCCTTAGTCTTGTTCCTTGATTTTTCTGGAATTGTAAACCTCTCCTGATGCTCAGCCCATGCATCTGCTCCTCGTACCCTGTGTAGCAGTGGACATCAGAATGATGAATGGAATTCCCTAATGGGGGGTGGGGTCTTGTTTTATGATGTTTAAATGGGTCTCTGTTCATTATTCTCTCTTATGCAGCTACTGGGGACCTCATGTTATGTATTTTCTCTTTGCTACCATAAAATGTCTTCTGGATTCAGTAGTGCAAAGTGACTCTCAAATGTAGATGTGGTAAACTGTCGTTCCTAGTCCTCCCCCACCCCAACAGCTTGATAGTCCTCAATCAGAGCAGTGGCCAAAGAGGAAAAACAAGGCAGGAATGGCTGAGGGTGATGATGGGTGATGAGAAGCACACTTCTCAGAAGGCAACTTCATAGAGCAGCTCATTTAATTGAGGGAAACAATGGCTGTTAAACCTTTGAGGAGTGGGTAGAGGCTTTTGTGATGAATGTACATCATTGGCTGGGGCCAAGGTATTGAGAATGCCTTATTTGCACAAAACAGAATTCCAGGTGCTTGCTGGACATGGTTCTTTTAAAGGAGAGGGGAAGTTTAACCTGTAACCTGGCCACCAGGCTATGTGACCACCTCAAGGATAGCAGAGGTGGGGTCCCAAAAGGCTATGTGCAAGCAGGGACATGCAGGCCCTGGGCAGGGAAGGGAGTGGTCCTCACTCCTACTGCTTTCTAGATGCATGACTCAACCTCACTCTCACAACAGACCAGCTCTTCTCTGTTCCACAGGACCTCAGCTCCACAGTAAATAAGAGAAAATTGGGGTCCAATCCCTTTCCCCTAGCTGGACCCCTTTGTCTGCCTCACTGTGCAAAGGATGTGCTTAGTTCTGCTGGGCTGTGATATGCCAGCATGGGTTGGACCCTTCTCTAAGGAGGAGGAGGGGAAGTGGGGGAGTGGGGTGTGTGGGGGTGGAACTGAGAGGTACGAAGGAAGAGAGAGGGTCTGTAATCAGGCTGTAAAGTATTTAAATTAATTAATTAATGAGGGCTGGAGAGATGGCTCAGTGATTAAGAGCACTGTCTGCTCTTCCAAAAGACTGGAGTTCAGTTCCCAGCAACCCCAATTCCAAAGGATCTGACATCTTCACAATAATGCACATAAAATAAAATTTTTTAAAAAATTAAATAATGAAAATATAAAACAGTGGAAGGCAACATTTAAAAGGGGAGGGGGAGGAACCCAAGCCTGAGGTGGTATGAGTCTTTAATCCCAACATTCAGGAGGCAGATATAGGCACATCTCATGTGTGTGAGGACAGCCTAATCTACAGAGTGAGTTCCTGGGGCTCACACAGAAACCCTGTCTCAAAAAACAAAACAAAAAGACAGGATGAGGGAATCCAGGTCTATTTCTGACATCAAAGTTGGTGTTTTATTTTATACCACCTTTAATATATTTTCAATGATTTAGTAATACTATCAGTATAGTTGGAAATTATATATACTTATACTTTATTAAAGTATATTACTTATACTTTAATAAAACAAATATTTATTGAATACATTATGCAATTATTCAATACATTTATTGAATACATTATTTGAGTGACAAAGAATAATTGCAAATTCTCATGACAAAGAATCTAGTTTACAGGACAATACGTAAACAGAGACTCCCTGTAAGATAATGATCAGGTACCTTGAGGGTAAAGGCAGAGGCAACACATGAGCCCATCCCTATCTGGAAGAATCAGGGAGGTTCGAAAGGATAGTGGGAAATTGAAGTATGTAAGGTAAAAATAATTGTTTCATTTTTTAACATTAACAGTTAATATGTAAATCTGAGACATACTGCTTTTTTGTATTACTCTACTGAGAGCATGGTGGGCAAGGTGACACGAGAGAAAAGAGAGTAGTTAAAGGGGTTTTGACTGATAGGCAAAGATTTGTCTGTTCTTTTTCAATACATGGTGTGATGTCATTGAGAATATTTAGAAGAAGTAATTGATTAGTTTACCTTTTTAGAAATTCATTTTAGTAAAAAATAAAATGAGTATTTTAAAAATTGGGTTAGATTTTTTGGTTCTGTTGGTCTCCTTGTGGAGCTCCTGTCCCCTCCAGGTCTTTCTATCTCCCACTTCTTTCATAAGATTCCCTGCACTCAGCCCAAATTGGCTACGTGTCTCAGCATCTGCTTTGATATTATGCTGGGTAGAATCTTTCAGAGGCCCTCTGTGGTAGGCTCCTGTCCTGTTCCCTTTTTTCTCCCTCTTCTGATGTCCATCCCGTTTGACTTTCTAAATGAGGATTAAGCATCTTACCCAGGGCCACCTCCTTGCCTAGCTTCTTTTTTTTTTTTTATTTTCTCACATGTTTTTAATGAATTGAAAACTTAATTCTTAATATCTAATCTTTACAATTTGGCATACAGTTTGTCATAAAAAGTTTTAAGTTCCATCACTGAGCGCATGCGTTCCCGTCTAGTCTTTTTTATCAAAGGAGTCATTCTTGTGAATCAACAAGGCTTAGACACAGACTGAGGAGTGCTTTCATCGTTTTTAAGAAAGTGATGCAGCTTACTGTCTCCTAGGAAACTCAAACTCAGCAGCTGTATTTACAAAACACTTGCCTAGCTTCTTTAGGTGTACAGATTTTAGTATGTTTATCCTATATTATATGTCTAATATCCACTTATAAGTGAGTATCTACCATGTGTGTCTTTCTGCTTCTGAGATATCTCACTCAGAATTATGTTTTCTAATTCCCACCATTTGCCTGCAAATTTCATGATTTCAAGGGCTGTTTTCTGAGACTGATACTCCAACCAAGGACCATGCATGGAGATAACCTAGAACCCCTGCTCAGATGTAGCACATGACAGCTCAGTCTCCAAGTGGGTACCCTAGTAAGGGGAACAGGGACTGTCTCTGACATGAACTCAGTAGCCTACTCTTTGATCACCTCCCCCTGAGGTGGGGGCAGCCTTACCAGGCCACAGAGGAAGACAATACAGCCACTCCTGATGAGACCTGATAGGGAGGCTAGGGTCAGATGGAAGGGGAGGAAAACCTCCCCTATCATTGGACTAAGGGAGGGGCATAGGGGGAGAAGAAGGAGGGAGAACAGGATTCAGAGGGGATGAGGGAAGGGGCTACAGCTGGGATAAAAAGTGAATACATTGGAACAAATAAATAAATTTAAAAAAACTCACAAGTTTTACACTTAAAGGGTTTGAATGGGAATGAATGGAGGCTTCTGAGACAGCGAAGATGCGGGCTAAACAGTGGGATAGAGAGAATACTGACGCTAGGCAGTGGCTAACAGACAGATGTGTTCAGTTCTGCACATTTGTGCAGTTGCAAAACCTTTATCATCCCTTTCTTTTCTGTCAAATGAAAATGAGTTTCAGTTCACGATAGGACTTTCCCTTTACATAAGCACTTACCTTGTATGTTTTTTGTTGTTATATTTTCACATCTGGATCATACAATGAAAACTTGTGGAAATGGTCATAAATTTTATGAAATCTTTCAACTTCATAGTGAAAATTTCAAAGTTAAAAACATATGGTTAATCCATCCAACTGTAAGTCTAAGCTTTTGGCCTGGAATTTATTTCCGGTCAAGTTACAATACAAACTATCAAAAATTGTTGTTAGTCCTCATTACAAGTTCTAAAAGCATCATTATATTGCACTAGTGCAGTGGCTTATTCCCGTTTTCTGTCCTAAAGTCTTAGCTGTTCTCAAGTGTTGTGATTTGTAAACTAAGTTATTTTCCACATAGCATTCATAATAACCCATTTGTCTCATACAACTTACACAGTGTTTCTTGAAGTTACAGATGAATTCACGTGTGCATGAACATTCACATGTCACAGACATGTATACACACAGGTAAATATATCTGTGTCCAGGCTTTTGGTATATAGCTAGCATCCCAACAGATGATAATGACCAGTGTGATCATTCTGTCACACCAATCATCCTATCCAGAGACCCTGGCCCACTTCCCTGCCTTGTACATAAAATGATTGGAGATTTAATTTGACAAGTTTTTCTAATTATTTTACTTTTATGAATTATAGAACACAGAGTAATAGTATGGCACATACTAACATATCTTAAAAATCATTTCTAAAAACAGATTTTATACATTTTGTAATGTCTTACTTTCAGTTGCATGTTTACTGTTAAAGAATTACTTTAATAGTTTGCAAGGCACATTCCAAAACAAGTTACTACCGTCCTAAAACTGTAATATAATTGCCCAATATCATATTAGCTTACATGTCTTTCAGTCAGCATTCTCTGGAATCTAATTTAATTGAAATCACTTTGCCTGTGTAAACTTCTCTGTTTAAATAAGATTTCACTGTTTAGTTTTGCCTTAAGCAAATGCAGCCTTTTGTTTGTCCATAAAACATTAGATTAGATGTATAGACTAATATGGATTGCTTCTATCACTACACATAAACCATAGGCAGTTGCCCACACAGTATGTTATTGTCATTAACAGGCAGCCTGTACCCTCAGCCTGCTCTTTCAGGAAAATACATTTTTAATAAGAAAACATATTTCCCAGTTACTGATTTTATACTTGAAAGACTGAAATTTATGCTTTCAATGCTCTTGATATAGTGAGTTGTGCAAGCATTTACTCAAAGTAAATGTTTGTCTTATTGGAGAACAGTAATATATTTTCTGACTTTTAGTGTCCTCAAATGCTTGTAGTTGACACTCCTGTGCAGTTCAGTTTGTTCCCCAACTCTACTGTAGCTCAGTTTTTAGTACCTCTTCTGATACAGAGAATATTAAGATATAATACTTGGTTTTCCTACTTTTTGTTGTTGTTATTGTTGTCATTGTTGCTAACATGATTCCCCGTACAAAGGCAAGTGTACTGATAGACTTGATGCCTGATCTTATCCAGGCAATGCTGGATGTGGCTGCAAGCCAGGCCTGGCTGGTGACTGCTCTGAACATCACCCACCTGGTTCAGATGGTGATCCAAGGCCGATGGCTAAAGGACTCTTCTCTTCTGACAATACCAAACATAGAACAGCACCATCTTCACCTTTTCAGGTAATTTTTGTGTGGATGTAATTATTTTAGTTTAAAAACAATTCTGGTTTTTGTTTTTGTTTTTAAATGGGGTCAGGGGCTGCTGAGATCCAGCCCAGTGGTTCATACATGACATGCTTGAGCCCTACCATTGTGCTACACACCAGCCACAAAAGGCACTCAGTTTCTCTAACTGTATATAGCCATTATAGTTCATGTGTTGCCTAAGCCATTGATTCCTTTAAAATTAACCATTTTCCAGAGGTAGAAAATTGTGGGTTGTAAATAGAATATCCTCACTTGGAATTAGAGTCCCAGCTCCAAAATGAATAGCACGTTTGACTTCTTCCTCTGTAAATCCTTTTCCATTTTCAGCATTGGTTGAATGTGTCTGTTTTAATTTAATTTATTCCCCTACAATATCAATCCCCATTTAAGAAGACATTGATAACATTCTTTGTGGTCAAACACAAAATAAATTGCCACTTTTCTGCTATTATACAAGAGAGTTAAGGAATTTAAAGTCTGTTTTCAAATGAAAATTGTGCATGTACAAAATATTTGTAAATATTGCTTTATATACTAGGATCTCAAAAGTGCATAAAAAAAGAGTTTATCTTAGCATCAAATTAGTTAGTCTTAGGTGTCATGTAATAGCTATAAATATTTTAGCCAGAGGAAAAAAACAATACATAATACATGGAAGTTGGCAGTATTTAAATGAAATATTTCTTTCACACCAGTGTTTCACACCAGTAGAGAGACACTTTTCAGCCAAAATCTTGTTTCATAATCCTGCAGTCAACAAAACAGTCTGCTAGATGCTTGGCATCATGTGCCTCTTATAAATTATCAGCTGGGAAAGGGGTTGCAGTCCTTAGATGCCTATAAAAATAACAAAAGAAAAACCTCAGTCATAGGTTGGAGATGTAGCTCAGTTTATAGAATGCAGCAAGCCAGAAGCCCTAAGTTTAATACCCAGCACTATATAAACCAGTCCTGTTAGTATATATAGCAATCATGAATTGGGGGCAAGAAGATCAGGAGTTCAAGGCTATCCTCATCCACATATCACGGTGAAGGGTAGCCTAAGCAACGAGACCCTGTCTCATACCAGAAAAAGAAAGAAAAGTCAAGCTATTTAACTCCAAATATATTGGGCTCCATGGCAAGTTAAGATATTTCAGTCTACCATGGGATTTCCCTAAAACAGGTACACACGTGCATTCCATACCAGTAACAAGTGATGAGAGGCAGCAGACACGCCTGTGTGTCTTGGCTTTCTCAGGATCCTTTCCCTGTATTATTAAATGTTACAAAAGCTGAATTTCAGCAGTGAAGAAGGCATATTAAGGGACCTAGAGATCCATTATGGGAACTTCCTGGGGCCTAGAAAGTTCAATCCAGTTTTCTGGAAACCGTTAAGAGTACAAGTACGAGCTCATATCTTATGATAAGATTGTGGTGGCTTGTGTTCATGTAAATTTCCACTGTCTGTGAAACCTAACTGTTTGCTGAGATTGTGTGTGAATTACAGTTTTTATATTTCATGTAATAGTAGAGATGGCTTAGAGAACAGTGTGTGACATTTAAAAGTTAGCATAGTGACCTACAATATGTACATATACATTAAAATAACTGTTAAAGCTGCCGTCATCCTTTGGCTGTGAGTGAATTATTTTATTCTTGTATATTATTTCGTAGCAAATGGAAAGCACCTGTAACAAGCCCACATGCTAGGTGCCGAACATCCATTGAATGCCTCCCTGAGCTGATCCATGCCTGTGAAGGGGAGGCCCATGTGTTCAGCTCCATGGTAGAGAAGGAGTTACAGCCAGCAAAAACAAAGCAGGTATATCCATTTCTTCTCCATATTAAGAGTTTCTGAATATATAATCATCAAAAATTATTTCCAAATCAAATCAACCATATAAAGCGTCCGAGGTGTTCCAGGCAGCACTCACCCACATCCATCTCACAGCTTCACTGGAGTCTTGGTTTTAAACACAGTATGCATACTTTGCATTGTACAAGTTGTCATGCCTCACAAGACCAAATGTCTGTTACCTGAGACACCTTAGTTTAAACTTGAGACTGTTGTATATTATGAGTTGCTGAATTTTACTCTTCATGCAGAGTTTTCTTCCCTTATGGAAACCTAATGGTTTAGTTACAAAGACTTTGAATTTCGCTTTGGGGGATTGTAACTGAGCATATGTGCAATCCTGTTAATCACTTGTTAATGTCTTACTTCTTTAATAATTTCTTCTATATCTAGATTATAAAATATTCTTTCAAATAATCTTCTTTCATGAAATATATGACTTATAGAAAATTAAACTGATGTTGTTAAAGGCAAAGAGAGTCATCTATCCAAACAGATCTTTGGGAAAGCCAAAAATATGACTGAATGATGCCAGAAATATTTTGCTGTCTAAACCTTTAAGTCATTTCCATTTTATCCTGAAATTTTAAATTAAGTATTCAGGATTTCTTCATAACTGATGTATTGATCTGCAACTTTAACTATTGAAAGAAACTTCTATACCATGTCCCTTTTTATTTTTTTCCAGTGAAACTTACTTTTAAGCAAGACTTGGTAAAAGTGTAACAGGGGTAAATGTCTGATTGACTGTTCAGTTTCTGTTGAACCCCAAATTGACACAAATCATTATTTAAATATTCATAATAAATGTCTACCTTTCTAACTAAATTACCATCAAAATTATGAATAAAAACATCATTGAATTCAAAAAGACTACTGTTGGCAACAACAGATTTTTTTGTATAACATACACTGATTTCCAGCCAAGTTTTAGATCTGATGAAAAATTAGAACATTGTTATAATTAGTTGAGGGAGAACTCAGAAGTAAACTTACTTAATTTATTTGCATAAATTGCCATTCTGTTATCTTTAAAACCAAATGCAAATTGGCTCTGTCTGATATGATGATGGTTATTTGGCTCAAAAGTGCTTCAATTTGCAGAGCAATCTGGTGTCGGCTCTGCAGTGAGGCGATCCCAGGTAACATACAAATCCTGAATTATTCCAGAAATTAGTATGTTTAAAGCATCAATTTAAGTGCTAATTGCAGTAGTAATGAGAAAAAGCAGTACGACTGTGAGATTTGCATCTCCTACCGCATCAGTATGCCTGGAACGGCTGCTGACTGGCAGAGGATTTGGCTGCTAATTAAATAATTGTATGCATGGCAGTGATCTTGCCTGATTCAATAGATGAAGATTAATCCTCAGATAAATATGTTTGGCTGGTATTGAAATGTCTGAGCAGTTTCTTTAAAAATAATTCATGAGAGATAGATAGATAGATAGATAGATAGATAGATAGATAGATAGATAGATAGATGTTATATATACACAATCCCAGGCATATATACCCAATAAATAATAGTATACATAATACAGGCTGAAAAATAAAAATAAATCTCTCCAGAAGATTTCATACATATAAAAGCCAGTTAAGACTTTTAAGAGCATTGTAGAGTGAATTTCAATGAGTTGCTAAAACCAGAAAACATTTTATTAGTTACTAATTTAACTATGCAAGTGAAAAAAATAAGAATAAATTTTGTTTCATGTGTGTCATGTTTTGTGCGTGTGTCCTTGACCATGTTCACATGCTAACCAGTCTTAAGTAGGGCAGCTGCTCTACTTCGTTGATGGCTGGCTCTGGCAGGGGCTTTTATGTATACTTAAACTCTAGTCTATAACTGACTCTTTCAGAACCTAGTTCTGGGAATAATTTCAAATTCATAATAAAAAGTTACAGGATCGAGTTATAGTGGGAAATCTCATTGAACTTTTTTTTTTTTTTTTAATTCCTGAGGGTGGTTTGGCTCATCCGAGCTTTATTTCAATTACATACAGGGCTTCATTTCAATTACATACACTAAGCAGCACTAAAACCATAGTGAACAAGCAATTAAAGTCTATAAGGAAACTCTGGTATATAGTAAGGAATCAAAAAAAGAAAAACAAACAAACAAAAAAAAAGTGAAGTCCTCATGTAGTTTTTAAGCTATATTAGGAAGTGCTCTCAATTGATAGTAAGCTTGCTACATACTTGTAAAATGTGACAAAAGATAACAGTCACCTTAGCATCTTGAATTTCTTGTGACATGGTTTCCAGGGATCTAGACTGTCATTCTTTCATTCTGCATTGCTGAGTACTGATTGAATGATTATTCACAAGTGTCTTAAAGAGGAAAAATAAAGTGGCAAAATATGTTTTAATTAGTACTGTTGGAATAATAATGCAAATAAAAGTATTTTTTTTCTAGAATGACCCCTAAAATTGTACGGCTCCCTATAAATCATAGATATTATAGGATTGTACTGTATAAATTTGCAGAACAGATTTACAATGTTAACAAAAATGTTGTATTATGTCATTGTGTTTCATTAAGAAAGATACTAACATCAATTTTTTTGAAATTGTCTTTATACGCCTAAGTAATTAAAAGTCACGCATAATATCTGCATAGGCACATCTCTAAAACAAAATAGTTGCTAGTAAACATTTTTTATCATATTTACTTTTTAGTGTGGTAAATAATTGCTCAGTATCAGGTGATATTCACAATAAAGAAATAAGTTTAGATTGTAGTAAATTTTTTTCAGTTGATTAAAAAACCCTAACATTGAAAGCATACTCTTTGCACATATGCAAGTATAAGAAAAACTAGAAAAATCTGAGTGGACACAAATGGGTCATATCACTGGCAGCATCCTAGTAGTAGCATAAACTAAGTAAAGTTTAAAGGATCTGTATTATTTAAACAGCTGCGCCGACAGATCTCATCGCAAAGTTAGAGGACTGGCTTTCCAGAAGCACACCGTTTCTCAGTTGTTCACTGCGTTTTCCACTAATTGTTCATTTATTATTTTTTTCTTTATTCAGGCATGGAATTTTTTATCTCGCTTGCCAGTGATAAATGTTGGCATAAGTGTTAAAGGCTCATGGGATAACTTAGTTGAAGGGCATAATGAACTCTCCATCTCAACTCAGACAGCAGACAAACGAGATGACAACAAATGGATCAAGTTGCATGCTAATCAGGAGTATGTGCTTCAAGTCAGACTGCAGAGAGTCCATTTCGGGTTCCACAAGGTGTAGTATTTGGTTTCCATTCTCAAATATTTCACACCAAGTGTCCGCATGCACCACCACACATATCTTTTCTATTACTAATGTGTTCGTGTCATTTGTGAATCCTGCTTTCTCAACTGGCATTAGTAGCAAGCGTCAATCTTTCAAAATTAATCAGTTCTCTTCATGTGCCACCATTTTCCATGTCCAGAATATTCCTCACCGTACATTGACTATAGCACTATTGACAAACAGACTTTTCCAGCTGGAGTGTCGTTTAAAGTGTAGATTCTTTGGCCCCACTCCACAATAGCCAAAGCAGAGTCTCAGTGCTGTGATACTCCCTTTAGTGCCTAGTGGGATTGTTAGTACTTTAAACTCTGAGAAGATGTTGATGCGCAGGACCTACAGGACCTACTTCAGTGCACATGAAGGCGAAGTGTCCTATTTAATACTCTGCATCCTAATAAGAGACTGAGCTTCTCTAAGCTCAGTTGCCACATCTGCCTGCTTCCTTGCAGTTAAGAAAGCTTTGTCAATTTCATGCAGAGAAGACACATACAGTAGTTTTATTACATATCACTGTGCTATTTTTGTAGTCTGATACTAAAATTCATTTAAGTCCTGGAAGCTCACATAGTACAGACAGATGGTTTTTTAGTGCCGTCATAACTGAAATAATACTTAGTCTTCTTTGAGTGGATTCAGGCCTTGCTGCTGTCAGCAACCAGCAGCTTTTGCTCTCGGTTTTCACACACAGAATGGTCAATAAGTTTGCATTGTTGTGACATCCTAGTGCTTTCTCTAAAGTACTGCTGTTTGATTTCTAACACAGAACTTCATCAGTATAAACATCATTGGTCTGCCTCTGGCATTGCTTATCCCAAATTAGAAGACTGTTAGTAATCATAGATGGAGGATAGTATTAATTAGAAACATAAAATCATAGTGAAATTACTGTAATAGTCTCCTTAAAAAAGAGATTTAATTGTGCTAAAATCCTAAATTCAATTTCCAACTAATGTTTAAAAAAAAGAAAAAAATTTCTGCCTGTAGAAGTCTAATGAAGAGCTTCTTGGTATTGGCATACAATGTCATAAGGACATTGTCATACAAAACCAATAAATAATCTTTATAGAAATCAATCCCAAAATAAATTTCAAGTATTGTTCAAATGTTATCATATCTACATTCAATCCTGGATTGTGGCAAGTTATATATGTTACAGATTGCTAAAATTATAGTTTCACCTCCTCAGGTATGTCTGGAACTTGGCTCTGTAGCACTTGTCTCTTTTACGAAATCATTTGAGGAGCCTTGGTATTAGTTCTCGGGTCTGGCGGCATTCCGCAGGAAACCCATCTGAGCCCGGCTTGCTGCAGTTGGCGTTGTTACCGCTCCCTACTTCACCATATTCTTGGCGCTGTGTCTGTGTGTTCCGGGTTTAATTTTGTTGGGTCACATACATTAAAAAAAGTATCCATTTCTTCCAGATTTTCTGGTTTGTTGAAATTGGGATTTTTTTTTTTAAGGTATGCCTGAATATCCTCTGAATTTTAATGGTGTCGGTTGTGGTGTTCCCTTTTCATTTCTATTTTCAGTAGTTTGGTTCTTCTCTCTCTATGCTCAGTTTGTCTAAGGTTTGTCAAGTTTATCTTGTTTCTGCTTTCATAGGTTCTGTTTTGTTGATTCTTTATATTGTTGTTTTGTTTGTTTTTTTTTTTCAACTTCCATGTCATTTTTTTTTCTGTACTTCCTTACATCTAATCCATTTGGGGGATTGACTTGTTCTTATTTTCTAAGACCTTAATAATATTTCTCTGTTTTTTATTGTATTTATAGTTATAAGTCCTATTGAAACCACTTAAATTGTATCTCACAGGTTCTGCTATACTGTTATAGTAGATTTTTAGTTCCTTGCCTTGCTTTTCAGTGATGGAATCTTTTGATTCAGTAATGTGTTATTAATTCTCAAGTTTGTGTGTGTTCTTTAATTTCTCTTGTTACTGACTTCTAGTTTTACTTTTTTTCTGATCACAAAATACAATAAATTACTTTAATTTTTCATGTCCTAATACATGTAAGTTCCGTGGTCTTTTGAGACAAGCAGCATTTACAGTGTTTGGCAGTAAATTCTGTATGTGTCTGTTAAGTCCATTTGTTCTACAATATCCTTTAATTTTGGTTTTTGCAGTTGTTTCTTTTATTTAGAGAATCTGACTAAAGTCATCTGCTGTTGTTACTATACTGAAGGTAATTTACTTCTTTGTATCCCATAGTTTTTGTTTATGAACTTAAATCAGTGTTTAGTATGTATATACTTAGCATTGAAATATCCCCTTGGTGGATTCCTCCTTCTGTCATTGTAAAGTGACCTTCTTTACTTCTTCTCATTAATTGTAGTTAGACGTGGAGGGCTGGTTTTTAAAACCTTTATTTGGGGTGTTTAGGCCTCAACTTCTCACCCCTAGGAGAGAGAAGGTTAGTGTGGAGGGAGGGCCTCTTTACTTCCCCTGGCTGATTAAGGTCGAAGGGTTCTCTTCGGGCTCTATACCAATCTCTGCAGGCAGAGCCAGCAGTCTCACCCATGACGCTGCCCTGTAGCATTTCACTGTCTGCTCCAAACCTCCACACTGCCTGTCTCTCTGGTCTCTCGAAACTGCTCCTCGCCACACACCACATCACACCTTCTCTTTCTGGGCTGTCAGTTTATATCCGAAAAGCCCTAACCACACCCTTCTCCATGCCACGTATGGAGGTAAGCCGTTAGCAGCTGGCAGAAGCCACACCCCGCACGAGACAATTAACAGGTGTGGACAAGCTATAACCCCACTAAAATCCCACACTTGGGATTAAGACATATTTACATAATATAACTGAATTTACAAAGCAACCGAAACTTCCATTGCATAGATACCTTTTTTTTTTTTCAGCAGAAGTTACACCTGCTAGCTTGCTACTTTCTCATGAGCTCCGATTTTTTTTTCTTCTTGTCCTTTCAGGTCGTGTATCTGATAATTAGATAGATTTATTAGAGGCAACAAGTATGACTCGCTTGGGGTTGAGTGTATGTGGTATGCAGCAGAGGCATATGCACATGTATACCTGCACATGTGGAGCCTAGAGCATGATATTTGGATGTCTTCTTTGATCACTCCTAACCATATATATTGACCCAGGGTCCCTCATTCGAACTTGCTGATTGAGCACATCCAGCAGATCCCCCTGCAAGATTCCCTTGTCACAACTTCTTTAGTTCGAGGATAATAGGCGGCTGCAACAGGCACTTAGTGTGTATGTGGGTCCGCACCATCCAGACTCCAGTCCTGACTCTCATACACCAGACTCCTTAGCCACTGAGCCATCTTCGCAGCCCCGGATCTTGATTTTAAGTCCAGTCTTCCACTCTCTCTCGTGATGGGAAAACTGAAATCATTAACATTCAGTTACTGTTGAAAGGTGTATATTAATTCCTGTCATGTCTTTGATCATGTAATGAGTAATACTGTCCTGTTGTTTGCTTGACTGCTGTTCTAACATGATTTATTGTATTGTTTTGTTTTGTTTTCATGGATGTGTTTATCGTCCTTTTTAGAATTCCCTCAAGTATCTGTAGTGCTGGCATAACTGTCACAAATTTCTTTAGTTTGTGTTTGGCATGGAAACTTTTTCTTTCTACTTGGACTCTAAAAAGTGCTGTATATTGTGATGTAGATTGACAATTACTATCTTTCAGAACTTAAAGTAGGTGATAACTACATACTACTGGCTTTTAGGTTTCTGTTGAGAAATTGTCCACTCTCCTGATGAATTCAACTTGATAAGTGACTTGGTTCTTCTCTTTATTCTGTATATGGAATGTTCCAGCTATAATATGACATGGGACTGTTTTTTGCTTGTCTGATTGGCTTTGTAAATGCCTGATGTATCTACATAGACATCTCTTTCCCTAGATTTGGAAGATCTGTTGTCTTTATTAAACATATTTTCTATGCCATTAGCTTGTCCTTCTCCTGTCTCCCTAATTCATATATTTAGTCTTTTAATGATTTTCTGTTTCATTTACACTTTTTTATTACTTTATTTTTGTCATTGTCTGACTATTCTAATTTATTTTGTCTTTTAGCTCTGTTACTGTGTCTTACACTTAATCCAGTCTATTGGCAAAACTTTCACTGATTTTATTTGACTTAGTTGCTTTAATTTTTAGTTGCTTTAATTTTCGAAAACCTCTAATTGTTTTGCATATTTCTGTACTTTTAATTCCTCTCTCTTTCATATATTCTGGGAAGGGGTTAATGGTGTGCATGCACACACGGGTGTGTGGAGGTGTTAGGCGTTGTTGCTCAGGAGCCATCCCTCACCTTGTCTTCCACCTTGTTTTTCAATAGGTTCCCTCACTGTCTCGTGAGCTTACTGAGTAGCTAGGCCGCCTCACCAGCAAGCCCTGGGGAAACTCTTAGAGCCACCTCTTCAGTTCTAAGATTGAAGGCATATACCACCATGCCCAGCTTTTCATGCATGGACGCTGGAGATCCAAACTCAGGTCTTCACACTCTTTCCAGCCTCTTGAGTGCCTCTGGCTTCCTTAATTCATTCAGCTGTTTGTTTGAGTTATTTGTAATGTATTCACTGACATAAAATATATTCAGCGAAATCAATTATTTTATGTCAGTAAATATTCCTAGAATCCTTCAATCCTTGAATTCTTTGGGCTATCTAATTTACTTTTCTTTGACCTCTATTACTTGGGAATTGACCATTTCAAAGAAATCACATTACCATGATTGTTCATATTTATTGTTTCTTTGTTGGGGTTCCCCTATCTGGGCTTAGGTCATAAGTTGGGTGTTATTTGGTTTGTTTGATTGTTTATTTTTATAATTGTGTTCTTTCAGTTGAAGTATATGCAGTATTCAAGGAGACTAGGTTGTAGTATGGGTGAAGTGCTATTTCTCCCACTGGACTGGAGGTACAGTACTATAGATAAGCCCTCATTCAGCCCATGTGCTAAAGGAAATAGGCTCAATCTTCATCACCCATCTTTGTGCAGGTAAAGAACTAGCTAGGTGCAGGTGCAAGCTGTCTTAGTTCAGTACTAGTCTACAAACAGGTTTAGGGCCTGTCCCTTACCCATCCTTCAGGTCTTATGGTTTCTCAATATCATAATAGAAGGATAAGTCTGTCTCTAGCCAAACCTCAGTCTGTGTTTCTGCTTTGTGGAACGCTGTTACAGATAGGCTTAAAGTTTATCTCCTCAATCTTAAATCTGCAAACTAGTTTTCAGAGTATAGTCTCATGGCACTTGCTCTAGGTCCCCAGAATGAGCCACACAAGTTTCTCCTCTGCCTCTAGAACTCCCAGGCCACTGTCTGAAAGGTAGTCTCTCTAAAATAGCTTTTTGATGATGTTCCACAAATCAGGCATTAGGAAGAAGGGATATTCCCAGTCTGCATACTCCATGATTCTTGTCTTGGTAGACAGTAAATATGCTCAGTGGTGCATCCAGTGTTGATTGCAGTTTAAGTCTCTGAGTTTCGTCTACTTGGTCACTCCTGACAACATAGCTGGACACACATAGTAGTCTTGGCTTCCCTTTCTTTCTGTCTCTCCCTCCTCTCTCCTCTGCTCTTTATTTCTTTGCTGTTAAAACTAGCATTTGTTATATCACCTCATAAGATAGCTGCTGTCCAACTTTGTCTCATTTGTTCCCTAGAGATTTGAACAATCTGTATATTAGTGTCATCTGCCATCTTGGAGAAAAAAAGTTTTCATTATACCACATTAAAATATGTCCTTTTACCAGGCGGTGCTAGAAAATCTCAGCACTTTAATCCCAGCACTCGGGAAGCAGAGGCAGGCAGATCTCTGTGAGTTTGAGGCCGGACTGATCTACAGAGCAAGTTCCAGCATAGCCAGGGCTACACAGATTACCCCTGTCTTGAAAAGCAAAAACAGAAAAAATTAATAATAATAATAATAACAATAAATGTCTTTTATGTAGATTTTCTTCATGGGCAGCATTCTGCCCTTGTTCATTACTGTGAGGTTCCCTGTCTGGACTGGCGGAAGTGCTCATTTGCTTACGCATTTTTCTCACACCCTTCAGTTCTTGGTGCAACTTTGGAGACGTATATAGCACCAACATGTAAACTTGTGCCTCAGATTTGCCATCTGCAGAATATTAGAAATGGCATAAAAACTGCATTCAGGGCTCACAGCTTTCTTTTCTAACTGGGCCAAATGTTTTGATAGCCATAGCCACAAAGTAGTCCTTCTATATCCTCTGGGAACCTTAAAGAAAGGGAACTAACGACACAGTAAAGAAACCAAATGAGAAAGGAAGAATATGTAAAACGTCTAGATGGATGTGCTTGAAATGTGAGTATTTATGGCCTTCAAATGAAACAGCACAGCCGTATAACCACAGCCAGGAGGTTAGAAAATACGGGCATTTGTAATATTGTTATTTCTTTTCTGATTTTCAGGGGAAATGTGAGAGTCATGCAGTTACGCCTCGATTTCCCAAATTAAAAGATGAAGGATGGTTTTTGATATTAGGAGAGGTGGATAAGAGAGAGCTGATTGCGTTAAAGCGAGTAGGGTTTGTTCGAACTCATCATGATGCTTCCCTTTCTTTCTTTACTCCTGAAACACCTGGAAGGTAAGCAGAATCTTAAAGGTAGTGATGGTGCTTCCCTGTCCTGAAAAGTCTGTGTTTATTGGAATACGTGCTGATGACCACTATAATAGGTCTCCCCTATCTATTAATGCTCATGCTTAAATACCAGTTCAGACTAATTGCTCAATCTCCAACTTTGCTTCATAAAACTAAAAAAGATTAAAATTTGGCTGTAAATTTACATTTTATCTCCAGATTTATCTTTTAATGGTGTATTTTAAACATAGTTTCATAAATGCATTCTCACTCATGTACTTTCTGTTTTTATATTTCAGATATATCTTCACCCTGTATCTCATGAGTGACTGTTACCTTGGCCTAGACCAGCAGTATGACATTTATCTCAATGTCACAAAAGCAAACATTTCCACACAGGTCAACACAAAGATCTCTGATGCCTTCACTGAGTTGGAAGTAGAGTAACCTGACCCAAACAGGCCATTTGAAAGAAGTGGCCAAGAGCCTCGCTTGTTTAGTCATGTGGAAGAGTTGAATTACTTGGTGTCTGCCTTGATAGAATCAACTTCTAACTTCAAAACATCTAGGAAATTGACAATGGCTGCAGTGATGATTCCAGCAACGTGTTAGCCACAAAGACCTTTTAGGAAGTGCTGCTTTTTGTAACAGCTTCATGGGTTTCCTTATGTGTAAGATATGTAAGCATACTATCATTTTTAAGTTGTGTGTATTTGGAGGAGACAGTTTTGGGTTACCAATTTTTGCCTCTCATAGTGTACTGTTTACATGAATACCAGCTGTTCCTTTTTCTAAGGCACACATTGAGTGTGTAATTCCTTTTTCTAGGGAATTACATTGAGGTGTGACAGGTGAGGAGTTTAAGCAACATAAAACAAATCTATGACATTATACAAAGTGGGTCTTATTACCAAAATTCATGCTTTGGTTTGATCACATGTAGAAATAATTTCACAGATTTCTTATACATGATAATAATATATGATATGAAATTATATTGTGGAGATCAGTGATTTTTCAAAGAACATACACTGATCTTGGAAAATGTGAGGACTGTAACTGGTGGAAATAAAATACAGAGAACTCCTCCCAGGCCTCTTTTATTTTCTCCTGTCATCCCATTATATTCCCCATTTCTCATCTATTCTTTTTTCTTTCACTTCTCAAAACTATTTTTCATCTCTCTGATATATTTCCAAATTCAAGGAGGAAAGTACAGTATACTTCATAACTTGAGTCTTTGGGATTTGGTTTGGTTCACTTTTACATCTCAGGGTCTCGCTATGTAACCTAGCCTAGCCTCTCCTCAAACACAGGACTCTTCTTCCTCTGTTTCACACGTGCTGGATCTCCATGCATGCACAGCCAAACCTAGCAATAATCTTGTCTTTATACTCAACCCTACAGGTAGATTCTTACCTGTGATAAAAGAAATAAATCTGTTCAAACAAGTAACACATCTTGAAGAATTACCCAAATGTAGTTAGGAAATAACAAAAGAAGCAACAAATTGTTTAGCTCCAAGTCAACCAGAGAAGACAAGGTATACTAGAATAGAAAAATGGTATTGTTTCAGTTCACCTGTGACTTTATCTGCACTCATTACTCCCTACATTTTAGAGTCATAGGATATTAGAGTCTCATTAATGCTACTTTTTAAGACCCATGGATCATTAATTATTTACCACTTTTAGAGGCAAAGAATTTCGACAATTCCTAATTTTGAGGGATAATTTTGCCTACAACTTCTGAGTATTTGGTGGTGATGGTTGTTTTTTAAGAAAACATTCAATAATGAAAAGATTGAGTGATCTGCTTCACAAAAGAGAGGTTTCCTTTTTACTGAGTTTACTCTTTGATGATTTTATACATGTATAATATGCATCCCACTCTCTCCCCAATCCCATCTTACACTCCTGCTACACCATCACTCTCCTTCTTCCCTATCAGTCTCCTTCCTGACTTCTTGTCATTGTGGTTTGTGATGCACTGAATGTAAATAGGGCTGTCTGGATGAGCATTGGATTTGAAGCTATATACTCCAAATATTGAAGCATGGGGAATTGAACAGTGTCTATCCCACTGAAGGCAATGGCTCCCCTTCCCCCAGCATCAACAACCTTCCCCAGGCAGGGCTAGGCCCTATGAGGCCCTCCTTCATCCTTGACTGAATATGAAATACACAATTTTGTTCAGTTGACATATGAGTTCATGGTTAATGGCTACTCCATTCTTTGAAGATAGTGTGTTACAAACCTCATTCCCTTCTTCCAGATTTTACATTTTTCTGCCTTTTCTTCCATGTTGTTACCTGTAAAATATAGGCATGATATAAATGTCACAGTTGGGGCTAAGTACGCAACAGTCACTACTCAGTATATTAACCAACCACGAGCCTTTGCACTCGCTGTTATTTTTTTGGGAAAAAAAAAATGGCTGCTTTGATGAATGCTGACATTAGCACTTATCTGTAATTATAGACATAAGTGTTTAGAAATCAATTTCATACACGTCCATTTAACAAAACAATAATAGTAATCCGTAGATCCTGGCCCATGGGCCTTTTACTAGGTGAGAGTACCAGGAATAAATTTCTCCCTGGGAAGCTGGCCTCTGATCCAAACAAAAAGCAGCTGCAAGAGAAGTATTCCACATTTGACACTGAGATTTTCATTTGATTGCCTCTAGTTTCTATAGTTGGCCTTACATACAGTAGTTCAAGTGGACACATACTAGATGGGTAGTTAATAAAGTGGTTTCTTGAGTACCCAAATTTGGCAATAGCACTTGTTTAGGGGACTCTCAGACCTTCCTGACCTACAGCTCCAAGAGAAGTATTCCACATTTGACACCGAGATTTTCATTTGATTACCTCTAGTTTCAATAGTTGGCCTTACATAGTCTTTCAAGTGGATGTATGCTAGATGGGTAGTTAATAAAGTGGTTTCTTGAGTACCCCAAATTTCTCTTTAAGAATACCTGTTGTTAGCAGCATCTTGAAAAGAGCATATAGGAACTTAATATACTATAGACACTTCCTAAAATATATAGTTAGGCAAATATAAAGAGATTTAATGACGTTAAAGGGCAACAGAGAAATAGTACCCCACAATTAGTCAACTGATGCTATCAAAAAAAAAAAGTACTAGGGATTGGTTGCCTCTTTTGGAGATGTTGCTAATGTAGATCCCCAAGCATTACAGGATAGTACAAATAATCTTGGCTACGCTCTAGAACTTGGTGATAAGACCCTATTGCTGAAGATGACGTATTTGAATCACAAGATATAAAGAAATCAAGCTGGTACTCTCCTGAAAGTTTATTCCTAACTGGGTTGTCTTCATGGTGCTGGAAGATATGATGCTTGCTACAGTAGGAGAAAATAACTATCAACCAGTTGTGAACCCTGCAAGCTACAGTAGCTACCCTGACACAATATTGCTGGTGCAAATGTGGCAGAAATGTTATGGAAGTAACCAAGCACTTTCTAATTATATCTAAGGTCTGCTCCATAAGATAAAACCCATACCTGGCACTGTTAATGTGGCCAAGACCCAGTAGCTAGATAGGTCATAGGCCCTGGAGGAGAACACAATGATATTATTCTGCTATATAGATGTACTAACTTAGGAAACATTTTAATAGTACATTGCTAAACCCATAGATCATTGCTTGTAGTAAATAACAATATAGAATCTCATCCAGCCAACATGCAAAGAATAAGAGACTATGGAGTGGAGCTGTAGAGATAAATGGCTTAGCACCTAAGAGTGTGTCTTGTTCTTTTTGTTTGTTTTTGGTTCTCTAATTTTTATTTTTTTATCTTAATTACAGTTTATTCACTTTGTATCCCAGATGTAGCCCCCTCACTTGTCCCCTCCCAATCTCACCCTCCTTCCCTTTCTCCTCCCATGCCCCTCCTCAAGTCCACTGATAAGGGAGGTCCTCTTCCCCTTCCTTCCGACCCTAGCCTGTCAAGTCTCATCAAGACTGGCTGCATTGTCTTCCTCTGTGGCCTGGTAAGGCTGCTCCCCCATCAGGGGGAGGCGATCAAAGAGCCATCCACTGAGTTCATGTCAGAGGTAGTCCCTATTCCCATTACTAAGGAATCCATTTGGAGACTGAGCTGCCATGGGCTGCATCTTGTGCAGGGATTCTAGGTTTGTCTTACTTTTACAGAGGATATGCGTGTGGGCCCTAGCACCCACATCAATCAGCTTGCAACTCCATACAACTCTAGCTCTAGGGAATCTGACATGCCTCTGACCTCAGGGACATGCACATACACACACATGCATACACATAAATAATGCTAAAATTATTTATCTAAAAGAATGCTCAGACATACATATATACCACATCCCTTTCCTCAAAGCTCAGAGGTCTTCATGGAAGAGAAAGGGGAAGGACTATAGGACCCCGTGATGGCAAAAAAATAAATAAAATAAAAAACATGAAGGAAGCTTTTCAGACATAGGGCAATTGCAAAATCCATACCTATCTAAGGAAGGGGTTATTGGTATGTGATAGTTTGGGGGGAAAGGAGTCTTCTTTAATGATGATCCTTGTAGGTCAGCCAACTCTGGGGAAAGTTGGGTACACAAACTGGTCTCAATTAGAGGGCCACTCAAAGTTGGGGAGAAAGGAAAGATGGTTATTGGAAGAGTTGAGGGCAGGATGAATATGTTCAAAGTACACTGTGTGAAGTTCAAAAAAATAAAATAAAAATAATGTTTAGAAAACTTTAAAGGAGAAGAATTAGATTACAAGACATAAGAACCTGAGTAGTGAGTGAAGAAGAGGCAGTGAATGAAGGAAGTAACTTTGTCGCCCTGTTATGCTGACCATACTCCAGGGGAGGGCCACACATCAAAAAATATTTGGGCAGCATAAATTTATTTTGATGTGTTTTTAAAAATAAAAATAACCTTTAAAAGTGGACAGGAAGTGGGGTGAATCTGGGAAGAGCTGGGGGAGAAGCCCTGAATATGATTTTTTGGAAAAAAGGGTAAAACTCAAAAACTAATTTTTTCATATTTTTCAAATTTTATGGTGTTTTTGTGTTTTTAATTGAAACTTTCTTCCCTTTTCTCCATCTAGCCCACCCACCCCAAGTTGATAACCATTTTTTTTCTTTACTGTTGTTACATATGTGTACATCGGTTGTGTGAGAATGGTTTCGAGGATGATCATGCTGTAGTAGACTTTTATTTATTTATTTATTTATTTATTTATTTATTTATTTATTTTTGAGAAGAGAATAACCCTAGCATCACTCAGCAAAGATCCCAAGTTCTCTCCAGCAGTAGACTATATGATATGTGCTGATTTAACATCACTAACAAATAGCTTCACAGGCACAATTTAAAAGGAGGAAATAATTTGCTTTGGCTCGTGGTTTCAGGGTTTTCAGTCTATGGTAAGCTGGTTCCATTATTTCTTTGATGTCATGTCTCCACCGTGGTGGAGAAGGCATGATGGAACAGAGCTGCTTCACGTAGTCAGGGACCAGAGAGCAACAAACAAGAAGGGGCCAGGCCAAGATGCCTTCACTCCATAGCCCATCATGCCTAGTGCTTGTGATCTTCCTTTCTCAGCCTTCCATGTAGCTGGGATTAAAGTTTCCACAGTCATCCATGCAGATACCTCACTCAGAGGTGTGCTTTATTAATTTACCTAGCTCGGTCTAATCAGATTGGCAAGATTAGCCATCACAGTGATGCTAAAGCACACACTTAAGTGTGCTAAAACCTTTATTCTTTTACAAACAGACACACCCTAATAACCACAGTGGAAAGAAGCCGTCATCCATCTTTCCTAGCTGTTAACCCTGTGATCTACAGCAACCAACCTATCAAATTGTGCCCAGTGATGTGATAGTGGTACCAGTGGTTTGGCATCAACCACCTTTTGATTAAACTGAAGCCCATTCCATAAGATGGATTCTATGATGGTACTGTTAACTGGGCTAAAACTCATGGCTGTCTAGGTCATGGGCCCTAGAAGAAAATCTACTACTATTATCTTGCTAAATGTACAATAATAAACTGTCCTATAAATATAGGAACTTATTATACACTGACTAATACATCTCTCAGTCCTTATGAGAAAATCTTTTTGCAGTAGATGGCAATTAATGGTCAGTGATCAGAGAATAAGAGACTTTGGGGTGGTCAACTAAAAAAAAAAAAAATATGAAATGCCTGTATCATATCCTCTCCTTCCAAAACTCAAGGATCATCTCAGAACATGGGGCAGAAAGAGTGTAAGAACCAAAGGGAATAGGTGTCTAACAAAAGTGTTTGCCAGATGTGAGAGAGCTGTTGCACGTAAGAACTCAACAGCAAATGTGGCTGAATGTACAAGCCCTGCAGATCAGGACAGACAAAATCCCAGTATAGATTGTGTATGGGCTCATGAGGTCCCAACCCTAGCTGAGGAAGTGGTGAGTGATGGCTGCCAAAGGAAGGACAGTTGGTTTTCTCCAAGGATGCAGGCCCTGAGAGGCTACCCATGCTCTAATAGATGTCGCTTAGAGCGCTTGCATATAGCAGCACTAGGGCACTTAAGGAGCATTGAAACACATTCACGAGGGCTAGAGCATTTTTTATATAGGGAACACTAAGTTCCCTATATAAAAATATAAAAGGGGGCTGGAGAGATGGCTCATGGGTTAAGAGCACTGCCTGCTCTTCCAGAGGACCTGGGTTCAATTCCCAGCCCCCACGTGGCAGCTCACAACTGTCTGTAACTCTAGTTCCAGGTATCCCACACCCTCACACAGACACATGCAGGCCAAACACCAACGCAAATAAAATAAAAGTAAATTATTTTAAAAAATATAAAAGAAACTATGTAAAAGAAACTAAGCTGACTAGACTGATAAGAATAAAATGTGTTTTAAACAGGTTTATCATTTTGAGTCTGCCATTTAACCTTTTAATATATTTTTAATTAATTTTTATATGTGGTGAGAGATAAGATCTTACATCATCCTACGTGTGGACATCCAGTTTCCAGCACCATTTGTCTAGTTAAAATAGGCAAATTCTAATGTTCTGTCGCATGATAGAGTACTAGGGTAAAGGTATTGAATAAGTGTTTCAAAATAGGTAAAAGAAAAGGTTTTTAAAGTTCTAGTCACATACAAATAATAAATGTATGTTGCAACAGATAGAAGTTCAATGTGCCGCCTCATCAATATGTATAGTTATTCTGTGTAGATTAAAAACAAGATCTTGAAAGTGGCTTAAATTTCACAAGAGCAGATTTGGTGAGAATAGGAAAAGGTAAATTACAATATGCTTAAAAACTAATGCACAGAAAGCTACTACTGGACATCTTCATTATGAAACATTTTCTTTCTCAACACAAGTTCAGGACAGACTGAAAATCAATCATTACATACTTATCGAAATAAATGAATACTGCAACAAAGTGTTTAATAGACATTCTAAAAAGGAATGCCAGTAATCTCAATTTAGTTTTCAAATAAGCTCCTGGAAGTATAGGGACAGCCTAACTATGAGCAGTATACTGAATATGCGTATCTACAGGTTGTTACATTAGCTCACTACTGTTATTACCCATTATGCTCTACTGCTTACTAGGACACAGTTTTACAAGAGAGCAACAGGGAATAGATACAGATTGTAAAGAAAAGCTGTGTGTGCTTTTTTATTTTATGTGTATGGGTAGTTTGCCTGCGTGTGTGTGTACCATATGTGGGCTTGGTGCCTTGCAGAAGTCTGAAGAGATCTCCCATAATGGAAGTTACATATTTGTGAACTGCCTTATAGATGCTGGGAATTAAACCCAGGCCCTTTGGAACTGCTGTGCTCCTAACTGCTGAGCAATTCTCCAGCCCCATTTTGTTCCTTTTTGAATGAGCTCTTTGTACTTCATGATTTCTATTTTTCGGGATGCAAATTTACACTTTAGGTGCAGTTCAGCACACATGGGAATGTGAGTTGTTCATTGGAACATTCTGAGGGTACTTCCTAGGGAACATGCTTTGATCAGGTGTTAGGGGCAGAATGCCCAATGAGCATTCTGAATTATAAGAACAAATATGCCAGGGGCTATTTCAAACCAGCAGAAACAGGAACCACTACAGAAGCATAACAACTTCTGAGAACAAGTCCACAGGTGCCTTCACATTGGCTGAGCATGTAGATCACAATGGATGTTACAACAGAGTGAAATAAAATGATTAAGCAAGTGCTACAATGTCCTTTAAGACATTTTTGTACATTCCTTAACATTGCAAGCAATATAAAAAACTTCCTAGGATGCCTGCACTTCCAACACTGTATAAGCAGAAAAATTACTTCAAGCATACCAAGTAAAAAACAAAATGCTGCTTTTAAAAGCACTGATAATCCAACCAAGGACC
Source organism: Meriones unguiculatus (assembly GCF_030254825.1). Taxonomy (NCBI): domain Eukaryota; kingdom Metazoa; phylum Chordata; class Mammalia; order Rodentia; family Muridae; genus Meriones; species Meriones unguiculatus. The sequence goes on from NC_083367.1 coordinate 54,086,488, forward strand.
AAGGTCCATTCATGGATATAACCTAGAACCCCTGCTCAGATGTAGCCCATGGCAGCTCGGTATCCAAGTGAATTTCCTAGTAAGGGGAACAGGGACTGTCTCTAACATGAACACAGTGGTTGGCTCTTTGACCACCACTCCACCCCTGAGGGAGGATCAGCCTTGCCAGGCCACAGAGGAGGACACTGCAGCCAGTTCTGATGAGAACTGATAAGCAAAGGTCAGATGAAAGGGGAAGAGGACCTCCCCTATCAGTGGACTTGGAGAGGGGCATGGGAGAAGATGAGGGAGGGGGCTACAGCTGGGGTACAAAATGAATAAAATGTAATTAAAATAAAATTTAAAGCAAGATCTGGAGCTGGCAAGATGAATCAGTGGGTAAAGGCACTTGTCACCAAGCTTGATGAGCTGAATGTCATTCCTGGAACTCACGTGGGGAAAAGAAAGGATTCTAAAAGTTGTGCATGGTCCCCATGTGAACACATGGTTGAAAATGTGCACAAGTGTGCGTGTGCGCATCTTCGAACCAAACAAATGAGCATTCAATCCATCTGTAACTGTTTTTACACTGTTACCCAATTTCTGAAACCTAATTCTAACCAATAAATAGTAATGAATTTTGCCCCTAGCTTCTTATATAGTTCTGTTCTTAGGAGAAGCAAATAGAGCAATATAGACATCTTTTTTATTATTATTACAATTCAGTTTGTATCCCAACTGTAGCCCTATCCCTCATCCCCTCTCAATCTTGCCCTCCCTCATCTTCTCCCATGCCCCTCCCCAGTCCACTGATTGGGGAGGTCCTTTTCCCCTTCCATCTGACCCTAGCTTATCAGGTCTCATCAGGACTGGCTGTACTGTCTTCCTCTGTGGCTGGTGAGGCTGCCCCTTCAGAGGGAGGTGGTCAAAGAGCCAGCCACTGAGTTCATGTCAGAGACAGCACCCATTTCCCTCACTAGGGAACCCACTTGGAGACTGAGTTGCCATGGGCTACATCTGAGCAAGGGTTCTAGGTTATCTCCATGCATGGTCCTTGGTTGGAGTATCAGTCTCAGAAAAGACCCCTGGGTCCAGGTATTTTGGTTCTGTTGCTCTCCTTGAGGAGGAGCTCCTCATCCCTCCAGGTCTTTCATCTCCCTCTTCTTCCATAAGATTCCCTGCACTCTGTCCAAAGTTTGGCTATGAGTCTCAGCATCTGCTTTATTCCCTGCTGGGTAGTCTTTCAGAGGCCCTCTGTGGTAGGCTCCTGACCTGTTCCCTGTTTTATCCCGCTTCCAGTATCTATCCAGTTTGCTTACTTAGTGAGGATTGAACAACTTCCCTAGGGTTCTCCTTCTTGTTTAGCTTCTTTAGGAGTAAAGATTTTAGTATGTTTATCCTATTTTATAGGGCTAATATCTACTTATAAGTGAGTATATACCATGTGTGTCTTTCTGCTTCTGGGTTACCTCACTCAGGATGATCTTTTCTAGTTCCCACCATTTCCCTGCAAATTTCATGATTTCCTTGTTTTTAATAGCTAAGTAATATTCCATTGTGTAAATGCACCACAATTTCTGTCCCCCTCTTTTGAGGAACATCTAGGTTGTTTCCAGCTTCTGGCTATTACAAATAGAGCTGGTACGAACATGGTTGAGCAATGTACTTATTGTGTACTTGAGCATATTTTGGATATATGCCTAGGAGTGGTGTAGCTGGATCTTGAGGAAACACTATTCCTAATTTTCTGAGAAAGCGCCAGATTGATTTCCAAAGTGGTTGTACAAGTTTACATTCCCACCAGTAATGGAGGAGGGTTCCCCTTTCTCCACATTCTCTCCAGCATGTGTTGTCACTTGAGTTTTTGATCTTAGCCATTCTGATAGGTATAAGGTGAAATCTCAGGGTCATTTTGATTTGCATTTCCCTAATGACTAAGGATGTTGAGCATTTCTTTAAGTGTTTCTCTGCTATTCCATATTCCTCTATTGGGAATTCTCTGTTTACCTCTGTGCCCCATTTTTCTAATTGGATTACTTGATTTGTTTGTGTTTAACTCAAGTCTATGAAGAAAGAAACCGAAGAAGATATCAGAAGATGGAAAGATCTCCCATGCTCATGGATTGGTAAGATTAACATAGTGAAAATGGCCATCCTGCCAAAAGCAATCTCCTGATTCAATGCAATTCCCATCAAAATACCAACACAATTCTTTACAGAACTTGAAAGAACAATTCTCAACTTCAAATTGAAAAACAAAACAAACAAAAAAAAACCAGAATTGCTAAAATTATCATGTTCAATAAAAGAGCTTCTGGAGGTCTCTCCATCCCTGATCTCAAGCTGTACTACAGAGCAACAGTAATAAAAACTGCATGGTCCTGGCATAGAAACAGAATGTTGGACCAATGGAATCAAATAGAAGACCCCAAAATAAACTCACACACCTACAAATACTTGATTTTTGACAGAGAAGCCAAAAGCATACAGTGGAAAAAAGACAGCATTTTCAACAAATGATGCTGGTCTAACTGGATATCTACATGTAGAAAAATGCAAAAATACATATTTATCATCCTGCACAAAACCTTAAACATAAAGTCTTTAACATAAAACCAGACACACTAAACCTGTTCGAAGAAAAAGTGAGGCAGAACCTTGAACTCATTGGCACAGGAGACAACTTCCTGAACAGAACACCAACAGCACAGGGTCTAAGGTCAATAATCAATAAATGGAACCTCATGAAACTGAAAAGCTGTAAAACAAAGGACACTGTCATCAGAACAAAATGACTGTCTACAGACTGGGAAAGGATCTTCACCAACCCTATATTTGACAGAGGGCTAGTATCTGGAATATATAATATAGACAATAAAACCTCTATCTTATTTTCTAATCTTTTGAAAAATACATTGCTCTAAAAAGCACATTACCCTACAAGTAGTCTTCAGAGAAACTGAAACATTGAAGAAATCAATAAGCTAAACATCACTCTTCATGGACAATCCCAGCTCCTGTAATACTCCATGATGATCCTGGCTTTTGTCCATCTTATGAAATGCTAGAAGTGGTAAACAGCAAACCTGCTGCTGTTTGCAACAATCTCGCCTAGAGAGATTGATTCTGAATTGATTGTTACTCTTCATGCTGGGAATGATTGCACATCTGCATCTTCTGTTTCAGCTTTGTTATTTTTTTTTAATCTTTGCCCACTGTGTTAATTATTTTTGGAGGCCTGATCTCATCTCCAAACAATATATTTGAAATGCTCATGAGGATGCATTGCATAAATATTGAATGGTTTAAGACAGATTCTGAGGTCATTCAGACTGAATTTAAGTACGTTGATTTGAATCAGCTTTTACAGAGGAAATCTAAGAACAATCCTCACATGTTTAAGATAACAACTGTTTACAAAGATGGAATTTGCATGTGCATTCCAATAAATCCATGAATCAGCAATCAGAACAAAAATACATGTATTACAATTCTGGAGACTAGCTAAGAAGAGAATTAGAAAGATGTTGCCAGTAACCAGTAACGGTAATAATTTTTAAAACTAGGGAAATTCTTCAAGACAAGAATGTTTTCATAAAATCAGATAAACATGACATAACAATGATGAGGTGTTAAAAGGGGAAATATAGAGTACCCCTGAGCTGTAATTACATATCTTACGAATTCAGCAGACAGGAAAATAAGATCCATTCCACCTGATAAACAGAAAAGTGCAACTGTAATTAAAGTTAATTGTCTTGCATTGAACTTGAAGTTACTGGTTTGAAAACAAAGACAGCAATAAAATTAAAAACAGTCTTCATGAAAATTTAAAAACAAATGAAAAAGTAAGCAGGGTGTGGCAGTACACACATGTAATTCCAGCACTCAGGGAGTCGGGTAAATCACTGTGAATTTTAGGCCAGGATAGTCTACAAAGCAAGTCCAGGACAGCCAAGGCTACCCAGAGAAACCTGTCTTGAAAAACATCAAAAAGTAGAATTACTATATTACACTATCAACAGCCTGATTTTTAAAATGAACAAAGTATCTGACAGACGTTTCTCCAAAGAAAATAAGCCAAATGTGATGACACAAAAAAACATCTCAGCATTCAGTAAGCTAGTAGAGGAGGGTCTTGAACTCAAGTTCATTCTGGGCTATATAGCAAGTTAAATTAGCCTGAGCTGCAGAGGAAGACCCTGTCTCAAGGAAGGAAGGAATCAGGGGAGACAGGAGGGAAGGGAAGAAAAACAGGAGTGAAGGAGATTAGGAGCTATACAGCACTAATAAGCTCATGAAAAGATGCTAGTAAACTCATTTATAAAGTGTGTGTGTGTGTGTGTGTGTGTGTGTGTACATTCACTCATATAAGGGCAGGTGGCTATGGAGTCACAAAGATGGCACAGGATACCCTGGAGCTGGAGTTACAATTTGTGCCATGCCCAATGTGGATTCCAGAAGCCAAACTCCAGTCCTCTGCAAGAGAGGTATGCCCTTTTAACCTCTGAGCAATCTTCCCAGTCCTGAAAGGGATACTTTTTAAAAGAAATCCAGAAAGTAAGTAATAACAAAGATATAGAAAAATCCAAGCAATCATACACTATTATATACACTATGGGAGTATGTTTTTGTATGTAAAAATATTTGGTCTTTTTTAATATATTAGTTTATTTACTTTATATCCCGAGGGTGCACCCTTCCTCCCCTCCTTCAAGTTTCTCCCACTTCCCCTTCTTCCCCTTTTCCTTCTCCCTTTCCCCCCAGAAAAAGGGAGCCCCCCTTCTCCCTTTCCCCCCAGAAAAGGGGAGCCCCCCTTCTCCCTGTAATAACCTTCCCCAGCACATCAAGTCACATCAGGACTGTTCTTATCTTCATACCCTGAGGCCAGGCAAAGCAGACCTGCCAGGCAGAAGTGGTCCAAAAGTAGGCAGCTGAGTACATTGTAGCAACACGGCCTCCCTCCACTGGCCAGGTGCCCCATATGAAAACCAAGCTGTCAGTGGGCTGGGTGTGTGTTCTGGGGGCCTAGGTCCAGATCATGCCTGCTTCTTAGTTGATGTCATAGCTACTGTGGGAAACAGTGTGAAAGTTGAAAGAAGTAAAAAAAAAAAAAAAGAAAGAAAGAGAAAGAAGGAAACAAATGAAAGAGAAAGAAAGAGAGAAAGAAAGAAAGAAAGAATGAATGAAAAGAAAGAGAAAGAAAGAAAAAAGAAAGAATGAATGAAAAGAAAGAAAGAAAGAAAGAAAGAAAGGAAAGGAGAAAGAAAGAAAGAGAGAGAGAGAGAGAGAGAAAGAAAGAAAGAAAGAAAGAAAAGAAAGAAGAAAAAAATTACCTACTTCTGGATATGTACCTCCAAAGGTCAAAGTAGGGTCTTGAAAAGGTATTGGTATACACATGTTGATAGAAACATTGTTCCCATTGCAGAAATGAAATTTTATTGGCATAGGTAACAATATGAACTGTGACTATATTACAACAAATGAAACAAGCCAGTAACAACCATAAAATACCACAATTTCATTGATACTGAGTACTTAAGCATCCAGGTTTATAGAAACAGGGAAAGAGAATGGTGAGCTACATTCCACAGTACAGAATTTCGGTTGTACACTCTGAGGAGTTGTGAGGATGCATATGGTAATGGTTGCAAGAATTTAAGTGCATGCTACTGAACTCCTACCAAAGTGTATAACACGGATATACAAAAAACAAAAATTTATGTTATTGGAAAAGTCATATGCTATCTGGTACCTATCAAAGTGTGCTTCAGAAATGAACTGAAACATTTTCTATGGCAGCAGTATCATCCTCAGGTGATTCCCTTTCTCTGTCTCAGCTGCACTTAGAGAACATGTCTACTGGAGAGACTGTGTAATGTGGTGTCACGTCAAAGATCAAATTATCAAATGGCCGTAATTTCTATATTTAGTACTGTACTGCCCCTTCGTCATTCTTAGACTGAGCACTTATGGGCAAACCCACAGCTGTATCGGGCTTGGTCTTAAGGCAGCTTTATGGAAGTAGACCGAGTAAGGTCAACCAACAGCCATCAACAAAATATGGAAATGGCTTGCTATCAGGATCATAAGTGGATCAGGTTATCAGATCCTTGGGTTATCAATGGTCCTGAGCCAGAATGACCCAACTAGAGTACTAACAGAAATTGCAAGATAACTAATGTGTATTAGGTTATGCTGGTGTCTGGAGGTATTTTATTCACAGCCCTAGATAACTAAGTACATTAGTGTCTTGCATGATGCTAAACTTTTTATTTATTTATTATCATAATTATTTCGATACACAGCTTTAGTTTATTCTACTGTATGAATATATCACAGTTTGTTCATTTTTAAGTTGATGGGCAGTAGGAGTTAATAGTAGAAAGAATGCTTAGCTATAGATTCAATCCCTAGAATCAAAAAAATAAAAAATAAAAAAATAAAAAGACAAGAAATGTGTCTTTGTTGTTGTTTCTGTTTTTGATATGGGAGTTGAATCCAGAACCTTGAAGATGCTAAATAAACATTCACTGTTCCACTGAGCTATGCACCGGGCCTCTATTTTGAAAACAATAATCTATCACGATAAAACTGTGGATTTCACTGCAGAAGTGAACCTCTATAGCTGACACATAGCAGCTTCGAGTGAGTTTGCCCTGAATGCGTTAGTGGAGCTACTTAGCACGGTCCCATGACTGCAGTCCCGCACTTTGATTTGACTGCAAAACGTGATGCTCCTTTCGTAGCTCAGTGGGAGGTTTCCTCCCAGGAGGCTTCTCTAGGATAGGGAAGCAGAGCCCCCTCCCACCTATACCTACACCCATTCACCCTTCTTACCCACTCAAATGTAGTAGGTTCTGTCCAAAGAGCCCACAGTGCAGCTACCAGACTGTCTGGGACTCTGAAGAAATGAAAATAGGGCCTATGTTATCATTCCTGGCAAGGCAGGGCTGGTTAAAATGTCATCGTGAATTAACTAGCGTGTGTGCATGCTTTGTGGTTCGGCAGAGGTTTTAAAAGGCTCTCTTCTATTTTTGACTTACAGACTATAAAAGCTGACATTAAAACTTGTTTCTTTCTCAGAGTAGATTTGGTAAAATGATATTCCTTTTGGGGGAGCAGACTTGGTTACGCATCCAAGCCGTATTGCTTTATGTTTTTTTCTATTCCCTCTCTCATAATCACAGGAAAAGAAAATCCTCTGAGTTATTACCTCCCTTCTTTAACAAAGAAGCAAGCTACCTCCAATATCACCACCAGCCTCACTGAACATGAAAGTGTTATAGAAAAGTAGGCTTTAATTAGACATGCAAATGTAATAGCATCCCATGAACAGTGTATTTCTGGTGCATACTCAAATGGGAGTGAGATAGCACCTCTATTTAAAGGAATGTGACACTTGCCCAAACATCTCAGAGAGCATTTCACCACAATTAAGATTTATTCAAGAAAAAAAAATCATATAAAATTCCCTCATTATTTAAATCATCTTAGAAGCAACCTGAATCTTTCTCAGTATGTATATATAAACATAAAGAGATGATAAATAATTGATAGATGATAGGTCAATGGATGGATAGAGATAGATAATAGAGATAGGTAGGTAGATGATAGATTAGATAGATAATAGAGAGATCCATAAATAGATATATAGATAATAGATGATATAGATAGATAGATGATATAGATAGAGCTTATGTGCATCAACAGACTGGTATACTAAATGCAGCTGCAATTTTCAACTAAAATTGAGCTATGCAGAGATGTGGGAAGGACCCTGCTGTTTTAGGTTGCTGTCATCCCAGTATGGACAGCCATTCTGAGCTGGGTGTTAAGGTACAGGACTCCCTCTCCCCAGCAGGGCCTCTTGCTCTCTGCCTGACTTCATCTGGAGAGTGTCTCTAGACATAGATGCCCCTAACCACATAGGATATATGGCCTCTGACACAGCTCGCTGCTAGCTCTCCCCTCCCTGCGCCGTTAGGATAGTTAGGTGCTATGTTTTCATTCATATGATAGGAGCATGCTGTTTAATGCAAATCAAGCATCCCTGAAGTGCCTAGTTCCAACCAATTATGTACACCTATCCTTGGAACCTCCCACCCATTCCCCAAAGGGTATATAGCCTTTGTTCTCTAGAATTAAAGTTGACCTAATTCCCCAAAGTGATTCCCAGAATGGTTTTTTTATTTTATTATTTTTTTTACAATTTATTCATTGTATATCCTGATTGTAGCCCTTCCCTCAACTCCTCCCAATCCCATCCTCCCTCCCTCTTGCCTCCCACCCCCATCTCTAGTCCACTGAAAGGAGGAGTTCTCTTTCCCTGCCACCAGCCCCTAGCTTATTAAGTTTGATCCGTACTGCCAGAGTCTTTGATCTCTCTGCAGTGCTCACTGGCCTTTCCAGTCAGGCACTTCCTCTTGTGCCCCTCCTGACTTTGTGGGCTGGTAGGAGAACCACACAGACAATTCAGAAAAGACAGCAGAAGTCAGCCGTAGATGGTATCTGTGGTCCTTCTCTGCAGCGTTTCCATCAGGCACATGCTGTGACCTTGGCTCAGCCTCCACAGCACGAGTCTCTGTCAGGACTCAGTGGTCTAGCTCACCATGCACATAGAAGTGCTTGAAACAGATCTGTGGAATATGTGGAAACTAACAGTAAACTTGGGCACTAAAGCGTACAAAAGGAACAGAGGGAACTAAAGTGTTCTCAAGAACACATTATTTTCACTGTCCCATCTTCTCTTAAAAGGGATCATTTGCAGGGTCTCCAGTGAAGGTCAAAAGAACAAAGTGAGGTTATGGAATATCCTTCCTGCCTGTCATTAGGCAGATAAATGTCTTCCTGGGGCAGGAAAGCTGATAGGAATGAGAGCAAAGTAAAGACGGAATTTAGGAAATTAAAGGTATTTTTTAGGCAATGCATTCGGCAGTAAAAGTCTGTTCCTGATGTCTAACAGACCCTGCTGAGGAATATTTTCACAGCCTTCACCCCAGACTTCAATTTCTCTAACAGCACGTTCCCTGCTAAATGTGCATTGTCTAAAGAACTCAATGCTCTCTACGGAATAATTCTGGAAGGCTATACAAAAGCTTTATGAGCAGCGACTTCAAAGGGGAAACTGGAGGGAGAGACTTACTGTTCAATACTACATTTGATTTTTGTTTGTTTGTTTGTTTATTAGCTTATGCTTACACAGTAATTTTCCAGTAAAGCAGTTTCAAATGAGGATAAAATAAAAAAAAATGCAAGAAGTCATAATGTGTTGCAAAAAAAAAAAAAAACATGCACATACACAAGTATTTTTTTAATTTTTAAGAAGATTGTTTTTATTTCACATGTACGAATGTTTCTCTACAAATTTCACCACAACTTAAGATTTATTCATGTGTGACTGGTGCCTATGGAAGCAGGCAGGCACATGGGTTCAGAAGAGGGAATCAGATAACCAGGGACTGGTGTTACAGATGGTTGTGAGCGGCTATGAAGATGCTGAAAACCAAACCCTGATCCTCTGCAACAGCAGTAACTGCTTTTGGCCACTGAGAGCTCTCTCTGTAGACCCATAAAGAAGTAGTATTTTAACACAGCTGATTACCTGTGCAAAATTAAGTCATTTGTGCGATCCCTGGTCCAATGTGTCAGGAATTCTCCTTGCAAAGAACATGAACCCATTTGGAGAGAGTATTGTAAAGAGACACAAAGATGATGTTATCTGAGCAAGGAACCTAAGCCTAGAACTGCGTTGGGACCACAAGTCAGAGAACATATGGTGCCACATAAAACCGGAAGCAGGAAAGAAGGTTTCTCCCTCCATGGGAAAGAAAGCATAGTTCCCTACCCAGGTTCTTGATTTCAGGCTTCTAACTACTCCAGAACTTGGAAACAATAATTTTCAGTAGTTCTAAGTCATCGTTTGTTTTATGTGCTGTGATGGAAACCAGAGGGAGCTCTTCCTTCTGCCTTGTAGTGTCACAGGCCCTCGGGAGTATCCAGGTTTTAGCACTCACAACCTTTGCCTCAGCTGTGATGCTTCATATTTACCTCAGTGTTTCTGATTCCTTATGCTACAACAAACCACAGCACAAGCCTGCTGGTTTCCATGCAAGGGAAGACTTTGATCCCTTCTTGGCTGAGGACCTCTCTCTTACCCTCCAGTGTCAGTCAGAGGTTAACCTTAGGGGGCCTCACTGCTCATTCTGTGGCTGTCCATCCATGGCTATGGCTACTTGTGAAGCTGAAAGTGGTTGTGGGTCTTTTTATGGACCAGGGGAGTAACCTTCATCTTTTCATCTTCTACTCCAAGGCCTGGCAAATAGAAAGCTCAAGCAGTTGCGCTTTAGTAGACCTATCCTCTATGCTGTTGGAATGGGCAGCCAAGTCATTTCAACCACTTCCAGCTTGAGAGCCAAGACCCTGAATCCAAGCAGTTATGGTAGAGTAAATGAGAAATGTGTCCCTGAAAGAGATGAGGGGGTGTAGTGTGTTTCTAGAATTCCTGAAACACTCAGTCTTTCACACTTGGAAACTTCATGAGACGAAGAAGCCAAAAGAAATGAGTCCCAGGCATGGCATCAGAGTTACAAGGCTGTATTCTCTGGGGTGTTTTTACCCCCATTATCCCACTTGTCTGCATCCCATCTGCCTTGATTTCATTTGGTTTTAAGCTTCTTTGGTGCTGAGACCCTTACTTCAGAGACTGCCACTGAGTGTCTGTTCAGAAATAAATGAACAATCCCAGTGAGCACTGAATCGAAACCACAAAGTTTGCCTCAACAGATATGAAAGAAGGCTTTGGAAAAAGTAGATGGTCTCATTGCTCAAGCCTTTATTATAAAACCGGCAGAACATGTTAAAGTCACTAATGATTTGGAAGGAATGAGAAGTTAGAAATGAAAGGCCATTTCTCTTGAAATTCACAAATTATAAGACAACATGTATTAATATGATTTCATTAACAAGTTATGATCTGTTATGATCCATCCCATATTGAAGGAATAAAGAAAAAAATTACCTAATAAAAGAGGTTAGTTCCTAATTAGGATCAGACAGCAGAATTTGCTGGGTGTAATTTTCCACTGCAAATTGTTGTTGGATTGACCTTGGCTGGCATTAAGGGCATGGGCTTGAAAACATCTTTCCTCTGCCAGCATGTCCCCATAAAACAGCAGTGCCTTCCACAGACCATTACTCAGTCTGCCTTCTCCCCGTTCTCCCTCTCCCCACTGCCACTAGCTTTAAGAAGTCTTCTTAAGGAGACATTAGCACATATGACACCCATGGAATCAGGAAGGACACAGAACTTGAAGTCAGACGGACCCATAGGTAGGACCACACCAGCGCACCTTACTGTTTGTATGGCTCTGTCCCATGAACCTTGCTTCTCATCTGTATGGCAAGATAGCATCTTCTTTCTTGGATGTTCAAAGCAACTATTCATGCAGGCTATTTCTGAGGGTTTGAGTCCTGTCAACATCTGTGAGGCTGACATTCCTCCCCTCTCTGCACTCAGATTCCCAGAGAAGCTAAGTAAATGTCCTAAAAACATGCAACAAATGTGTAGTGAAGGAATGTTCAGAATATTGACCCAGAGTGTCCGTCCAAGCACACTGACCTTAAAGGGTAGCAACTTAGAACTTAACATGTGGAAACTGACAGTTTCATAAATGTAGCATTAAGCTCACCAGCTGTCCATGTTTTGATGGTTTCTGTCCTTTGAGCTCAAATAGCCTTCTTTGCCCTGCAAAGAAGCATCTAAAGAGATTGTGTCCATAGTATTTACTTGCATAAAACTACCTAGAGATACCTATCTTCTCATCCTCCATGCAAATATTCTGAGATCCAAGGTCCTTTTTCCCTCCTCTCCTGTCCTGTCCTGTCCTGTCCTGTCCTGTCCTGTCCTGTCCTGTCCTCTCCTCCCTGTCTCTCTCTGTGTCTTTCTCTCTGTCTGTCTATGTGTGTGTGTGTGTGTGTGTGTGTGTGTGTGTGTCACCTCATGCATGCTTATGCTGAACTAGTGATTTCATAATGGCATAAGAATCAGAGCCTTGTACAGTCATTTTAGCCACACTGATTGGTTCACTATGTGAATGGGAAACCTGTGGAAAAATTCTGTAAATGTGCACCAAGAAATCCAGCTTCCTAAATCAGCACTTTGGAAAACTTCAGGACTTTGAAATTTTTCCAGTGATTTTAGAAATGTCAGTGTGCCTTTTAGAGACAGGACAACATTGATACAGTGGAGATGGAGAATGGAAAGAGTTATTTAGAGCTGAAATCAGTTATCATATTACTATGATTAATATTTGTCCGAGGAATCATCTTCAAAATAGAATTCATAGGCTCTCATATGATTCAGACTTCCATTTATCCCTTTAGAACTTGTCATCTTCATTTGCCCCGAAATAGACCCCTCACTCCCAGGTAGACAAGTGCTGTCATCAAGAAAATTATTTCAACACCCTTGATAGCTCAGCAATATGGCTGCCCAAACAAGACCTGAACAAAAATGATACCAATTAACATGCCCCCATGGAAGGAGGAACTCTTCTAGGGCCCCGACCTCAGACAAAGAATTTACAAGCAACTAAGGACTGCTGAGAGAGGGAGACTCAGTCTTCCCTAGAGTTTAGCCACCTACCTTTATCCAATTCCAAGTGGGCAGCCCTGGGATTGTATACATACAAGCAACTCAAAACGGACTTGATAGGCGTATTTAAATATTTAAGTGTTTATATATATTACAATTAAAGAAAAAGAGGGTATGAATTTTAGAGGGCATGGGGGCAGGGGAAATGGAAGGAGTTGGGGGAAGGAAAGTGAAGGAAGAAAATGATAATTTTTTTTGAAAAGTAAATTAAAAAATTAAAAACCAAATTTCATGCCAGGGGTGGTGGAGCCCATCTACAATCCTGGTACAGGGAAGGCAAAAGCAAGGGGAATCCCAATGGTGAGGTCAGAATAACCTATGGAGCAAGACTATGTGTCAAAAATAAAGAAATTATTGATATAAATGAAAGAATTTCAGGAGAGAGGGAGAAAGCAATTAAAATCTCTAAAGTCGGTGCTGGAGAAAGGTCTCAGTGATTAATAGTGTGTGCTACTTGCCTGCTCTTCCAGAGGACAAGAATTTGGTTCCCAGTACCTATGTCAGGTGACTCACAACGACCTATGATTCCAGTACCAGAATATCCAACAATCTTTCTTGGCTTTTATGGGCAATCGCACACAAACTGGTAAACATACACACACACAAATATCTAAAATTAGATATAAATTTTTAAATTTTTAAAATTTAGATTTCAAAGACTAGAATAGACTATATGGAAGATCTGTGCATGGGACACATTTTCCTTAGCCATAGTAAGGAATGTGAAGTCGCCTCATGAAAATGGAAAAAGCTTAAAGCAGTGTTTTGTATGCCCTTCCTCTTGTGTCTTAAAGGAGATTGTATAAATTTCAACAACAGTCCTTTAATTAAAAATGACCTTAGTGAATCTAGCTGATTATAAAGCAATCTCACTTTGAAAATATAACAGCTACTGTTTTCATAGCTATTCTTTCTTCACAGCAACTGTTCCCGCTGGCCGCTCTTCTTTTCCCAGTCCAGCTATTCTCTACATGTTTTTGAAATCGTCTTTCTGAAGTCTCCTCTGAGCCTCAAATATATTTCTCTCCCGTGGTAGCAAATATTTATTCTACAAGGGAGAATTTGATTTTTAGAATATCTAAAACCTGACTTGGTCAACATTAAGTTAAAAATACAAACTAAAACAGCTTGCATTAAAAATGAAATGAAACTGAAATTTCTTAGTAATTAATTTTGAAATCTCTTCTGAAAAGAGAACTTTGAAAACATGCTTCACTGGAATAAGAACTGCCTTCCCAAGATTTGGGGGGAGGCGGGGCAGGGTTGGTTCAGTGGTATAAAAATCATTCTCTTCTCTGTGAACCTAAATCTCACTCTTCATCTTGCACTTTTCACATCATTTTAATTAGACATCCATAACTGATGCTACTCATGCCCCTTCACCTAGGATCAGGGATTTGTTTCTTTTCTAGTGCAGAAAGTTGTTTCTCTTCATGTTTGTGGAGCCAATTAGCTGCTGGGAGGGGGGTGGGGTACCGCAGATTGGCTTGATACACTTTCTCTTTGGTTTACATCATTTTCTGGCATTCATAAGCTGTTAAGATTAGGACTAAGTTGTAGTTTTCTGGATTTCTGAGGCCAACAGCTTGTCGAGGTTAGCTGGGCGCCTTTTTTGTCTAATTTAGGAGCTCATTAGGAGCCTTTTGCCTGCTTCCCGAGAGCGTGACTACCAAGGTGATCGAGTGTTGAGCTCTGCCATACCACTGTAAGGGCTGAGAAGCAAACTCTTTCCCCACTCAGTGTTTATACTTACTTTTGCCTCCAATTCTGCAGCCACATCTCAATGTTTTTTTTTTTTTTTTTCTCCCTGTGGTCCCAGCTAGAGCGTTTTATCACAGAGAAGACAGCACATGAGCACCCCCTCCTCCACCGAGGCCTCTGCAGGCTGATGGGATCCTAGCTAAGTGTTTGGGAACACAGTGGAGTTACCCCGGCTACCAGGGATGCCTGAAGGACACTGGTCAGCTGTTATAACCCCATCTGAAGCTGGAATCATGCTAAATTAGCAGGGTGTGTGTTCCCTTGGGCTATATCACAGGAGGGTACCACAGGACGAACCTGGGGCACGTTAGACAAGAAGAAACCCTCGAGTCTTTGAACATCAGCTGCTAGGGGTAGGAGTTCCTTCTCCTCTCCTGACCCAACCCAATGTTAAAGGGCTGAAGATCAAAACGTTTTGGGTTCTGGACAAGAAGAATGGAGGGCTTGACCCTGGCCCACTGCTAATGTGAGTGTTTACCTTTTTCACACACAGCTACCTGGAGAATTTTATCTGACTCACAATTGTCTAATTAATGTCATCTGTAAATTAAGCTCAGATACTTGTTCTTTGTATATCACAGCTTCTGCCTCTAGATTAGGGGAAAGTTGTGGTTGTCTCTTTTGGCGGTTATTTGAAACTGTGTACCATATAGAATAGCTTACTACAATGAAAAATGAGGGCTAGTTATTCTAACTAGTCTCCGTTTAATCACTTGCTCAGGATGTTGAAGAATAGGAAAGCAGGTTCTGAACTGAACCCCTAGGCTCTCGGCAACAGTGGTATGTAGCCCATCCTAGTGACAAGTTTACTACAGGTTTGAAACATCTTATTTTGAAAAAAAAAAAAAATGAATTCTGTCTGGAGTTTTTCTGTAGGATCATACAACCTGCCTCTGGTGAGTGAGTGTGTAAGAGAGGGAGAGTGTGGAAAGAAAAGACACAATGTTACAAGCTGTGGAGTTTTCTTAGGACTCCTTGATGTCTCATTTCTCAATCCTTACTTGAGAAGAGGGTAGCAATTTATGCTGTTGGTAGCAATATATGCTGATCTAACACAGATAATGCCAGTGGTTTGTCCTGTAATTACCAACACGGAGAAAGTTTAATTGAGGTAAGGTTGCTTTCAGAGTCCTTCTGCTCTCTCTGTTTTGGACACCTCTCTGTTTTGGACATACATAAGTGTGCTCTTCAGAAGGGAGTGAAATAGAGACTCAATGAGCATTGAATTGCCAGCCTCCTCCCTTTGCTTCCTCAGCTCCCCACTTTTCTCACTGTTTGTTTTCAAGATTTTCTTTCTGTTGGGAAGGAGGAGAGGTGCACAGGTCTTATGTAGTGATGGCAGAGATAAGAATCTCGAAGTCCTGAGAGACGCCGGTCAAGTTTATCTGTGCGCTGGCAAAGAAATGCATAGTCCCTGCCCAAACCACAGAGTAAAGTCGTCTAAAACCCCTCAGACAGCAGTGTTTTCTCGTTAAGCCTGTTCATTTATATCTGTACATGCACCTGTTGATTCCCATGGGGCGTGCCAAGAGCAGATAGACACTGGGAACCTAGAGCAGAATTAGCCCATTCTCAGGGCTTGCTGATCCCCTTTGAAGACAGTGCCATTGTTTTTAATTGAGCCTAGTCAAGGCTCATCAGATCATAACATGAAAAACAAAAAGGAAAGCATTTACTTGGGGCAGGGTCTCGCTCCCCGCTCGAGATTATCACAGCATTGTTAGGCCTCCTCTTTTAATCCAGAAACCCATTGGAGTAGACTTTACAATGCATTTCCTCGTCCTGAAATCCAGAGGTGAGAGCCAGGGGAGCAGAAAGGGAGAAAGATCTTGTCTGAGTTTAGAAAGTGCAAATGTGTGTACTGCCTCTGGCTCCTGTTTTTGCTACATATTACCCAGGCAGGCTCTGCTTCTACTGTAAAGTGTGACGAAGGTACGTAAAGCCAGAAGGAAGAGAATGAAGTGTGGAGCATGCTGTGGTTAGGGAGGACTCCTCCAAACATATGTGTAATGTGAAGAGTGACCACTGTTGGATGGTATCTTTGATGAAAGCCACGTGGCTGATCACTGACCAGATTTCCCACAGCTGCAGCCAACCTGAACCAAGTTGTTCCACTTAAGTCTCCAGACTACAAAATGAGCTCCTATCTTCCTTGGGAATGGATCAAGAGTTAGGTGCTTAAAGGGGAAAATTATGGATAACCTATTTATTTAATAAGAGAGGAGGAAAGATATCTAAGAAAGCAAATATAAACAATAAACTTAAGTGCTTTGTGAGTGTCTGCTGCAATCTAGGCCTTATGGAAGCACAAATCCATCAAGGACCTCCACCAAGTAAAAAATGTAGATCATTGTCATCAGGCATGGAGACACTGACACATTCCTCTAATGCCAGCACTGTGGGTTCCAGGTTAGCTTAGTATACATAAACAATTTTGTCCAGCCACTGCTACATAATGAAGGCCCTGCCTCAAAAACAAAAGGAAACAAACAAACAAACAAACAAAAAACCCTCAAAGTTGTATAGTTATTTTTTTCAGAATAAAATATTTTAGTTTCTCTGTTTTGCAAAGACTTTATCAGCTAGCTCAACAGTCTGAATAGTGAGTGGATTCCCTTTTTCGTTGTTTTGTTTTGTTTTCTCCAGACAAGTTTCTCTGTGTAGCTCTGGCTGTTCTGGATCTCTGTAGACCAGACTGGTCTCAAACTCACAAAGATCTGCCTGCCTATTTCTCCCAAGTCCTGGGATTAAAGGCATCCACTACCACTGCCCAGTAATGGAATCCTTTATTTAAAAGTTTTTATTAAAAAAAAAAACAAAACGTATTGCACAATTCTTTAGGGTTAGAAAACTTGCTCTGATTCCTAAGGGGTGTAGAAACATCATGGGTGAAAAGCCAGATTCTCTCCTCCTGTGGACACTGTGGCACCCTGACAAAACTGAGTAACCGATATCACCAGCTTCTCTCTATAGCTCACCTTCCTTAAAGCCCTTCTTAACCCATGACCTTGTGTCACAACCTGGTTCTGCCACAGTTTAGAATCCATTGCTACTTACTTTTACCACATCTACATTCCAGCCAGTACCTCAAACTAGATACACAGCTAGGCTTCTGCAAAATGGAGATGGAGCGCTCAGGTCAGAGACTGGGGACAATATAACCAAACCCTTGCTGAAATGGCTTGTCTCTGCTCAAGGTCAGTATTGTCAGTCTTAATATGTAGAGAAATTATTTATCCTAGTGTAAATACATATACACAGAGAGAGAAAGAGAAAGGGATGGGGGAGGGAGGGAGGAAGAGAGAGACACAGAGAGAGAGAGAGAGAGAGAGAGAGAGAGAAAGAGAGTTCAGTCCCTATTCAATGCAGTGTTAACTACAAGTAGACCTGAGGGGAACCTGAAGATAAAAAGAGGCAAAACAGAATGAATGCTTCATCTGAGGCATTAAAACTCTAGGTCCTTGGGACTCATCTTTCAATTCCTAAGACATCTAAAAGGGACATTTTTCTTTCAAAGCATATTGTGAACAAAAGTGTCATCCAGACAATATGGCCATGAGAAAAAGTAGGCATAATGCACAGGGTAAAGGATGCATTTCACTTGCGCTCCCTCTACCCTTCACTCACTGACATTTCTGGCCAGCTCCTCAGTGGTGCTCTCCTTTAAAAATGGATTTTTTTTCCCCTTTGGTCCACACTATGGGTTACCTTGTAATCTTTTTTTTCTCAAAAGGAATCTTGTTCTTGACAGACTACAGAAGAATCACACGTACATAAACACAGATCTTTACTAAAAATGATTTAATGAGAAAACTATATACAGAAATAGTCAAGGGACCTATTAGACGGCTCAGCCAGCAAAAGCGTTTGTTGTAAAAGCCTGATGACTGAGTTCAATGCCTGAATCCCATGGTAGAATGAGAAAAACAACTTCAGAAGGTTGACCTCTGACCACCATTGGTCCACTAAGTCATGTGAGGGCACACACTCACACATACATCATGTAATATGAACATAATAATTTTTAATTAAAAAAAAGCGGAATAGGGATATAGGTTTTACTAAAGGATGACAAAACACCAAGGGACCAGCAACACTAACACCTTGCCCTGAGTCTGACAGGGTAAAAGAAGAGAAGGGGTTCCTGAAATTGCAAATATTGTGAGAGGTGGACATCATAATTGTGGCCAGGAAGAATATGGCTACTCAGAAGCATGACAATAAGAGGACAACCCATGGCAGTAAACAGTCTAACCTTTATCTGTTTCATTTATCGACTGTAAAACCCAGCCAGGAGCTGAAGGTAATCCAGCTTTCCTGAGAACTCTGGAAAGTTCAGTGTCTGAACAGAGCAGAAAATGGATCTGAAGCAGTATTGATGGGGAGGGGCTTGCGTTACTACCATGATACTCAGTAGAAACTTTCAGACTAATGATCATTTACATCACTTCCCATCAAAGATGCTCCTTCAAGGTCTTCTGCTGTATTGATTAACTCATTGAATTCCTGTAGTAATGGGCATTCTTCCCATTTTTCAGATGGTATTAAAAGACCTAATCAAATCATGTATTGGCCAAAGCTTCCCAAGTAATAATGACAGTAAGAATTCAAATTCCAGTCTGTCCAACCCTGAAGCTGAGGAAGGTGCTCCTGTGGTCGCTGAGGTCCTACTAACATCTGCCACACTGAAGTCGTAAGCTGAACTCCGGAACCCCACAGAGGCAGATGAATTTCATGAGCACATGCTGAATCTGAGGCCCCAAAAGTAAATGACCAGTAGATGTGTGTGTGTGAATTTAAGTCTGGCAGGCCCTGAGCAAGAAGGAAACACAGATCGCCATGAGAATGAGGTAGTGGCTGATGCCTGAGTGTAGAGACCACTACCCAGGAGCTCTCTAAGCATAGAGGAGATGAGGGTCCTCAAGAGATGAGACCACCTGACACAGTCTTCCTCCATATAGTCTCCAATGCTGCATGTACCATTGTTCCTTGCAGATTCCAGAGACAACCCCTCTTCTCTGGTTAAAACTACCTTTACTTTCCTGAATCCCACTTTTCTGTGCTTTGCCCATGTTCAGTCTCTTGCCTTGGATGATGAACTCTTTTATTTCTTGGTTTACTTTATCTTTACCTGTGTTTGTTTGTTTTGGTTTTAGAGGATAGGGTCTTACCAAGGTAGCCTTATATGCATGTGTCTTCTATTTTAGCTTTCCTTCAGTAATCTCTACACACAGCACATGCTACTGTGTCTTTCTATGTGGAGAATTGAGTTTTCAATTAACATTGGGTAGTACAATGTTGGGTAATACAAAGTATTAGTTAGGGCTAGGGGCATAGCTCAGTGCTAGAGTATGGAAAACCCTGAGTTACCTCATTACCAAAATAAAAAAAAAGAAAAAGAAAATTGACCATTTGCTTATTGGAGGTCCCCAAGCATGAATAAGGCCAACTTTGTCCTTTGATTCACATCAACCTATCAAATTGGACTACTCTCTTATATCTAAATCAGTAGTAATGGCAACATTCTTGAATCAACTTCCAAAGGGACTATAAGAAAAGAGACAACAGGGTTGGAGATGTGACTCAGTGGTTTAAAGCATTTGCTGCCCTTGCACAGGACTGGAATTTGATTCCCAACAACCAGATGGTGGCACACAACTATCTGTAGCACCAGTTCCAGGGGATCCAACACTCTCTTCTGGCCTCTGAGAACAATAAGCGTGCATGTGATACACATACCTCCAGGCAAAACACTTATATATAGACAATATGATAAATAAAAAAAGACAACACAGGCTGGAGAGATGGCTCAGAGGTTTAAGAGCATTGGTTTGTTCTTCCAAAGGTCCTGAGTTCAATTCCCAGCAACCACATGGTGGCTCATAACCGCCTATATTGAGATTTGGTGCCCTTTTCTGGTGTGTAGGCATGCAGGTAGGATACTGTATAAATAAATAAATCTTTATAAAAGTAAATAAAATATATAAAAATGGGACAACACTTATTGGGATGTACAATGGGTAAAAGAACAGCAGGCTTGACAGATTGTTCTTGGGCAAACTTTGACCTTACAGGATTCTGTCTCTCTCTCTCTCCTATCTCTACTGTTCTTAACTTTAATAATGATACCTACTTCATAATTTCTTCAAGAAGATCAAATAAGAATGTATTTAGTCCAGGGCGTGATAGGTAGTAGTCTTTTTAAATATGTATATTTTTATTTTTTATGTGTGTTGGTATTTTGCCTGCATGTATGTCAGTGTGATGGTATTGGATCTCCTGGAACTTGAGTTACAGATAGTTGTAAGTGGGTGTGGGTGCCATGTGGGTGCTGAGAATTGAAGCAGAGTCTTCTGAAAGAACAGCCAATGCACTTAACTGCTGAGCCATCTCTCCAGTTCCCATAGTACAGTCTTTGAAATGTTAGGTAAAGCTGTACTTTTTGCCTATAAATTCTAATATATTAAAGCTGAAGGAACTTAAATTAGAAGAGCAGACTGTTAGGTCAGGCCAAGATAAGGTGACGCTCAGATATAAAACAAGACATGTGCTTATTCCCCTACTGATCAGCATCATTCAGGTGTGTAAAAAGCAGTTATGTTCATACAAGTCCATGCAGAGTGATCAAGAACACGGCTTACTTTCTAAACAACATATAGACCACTGTGTTATAAATTCCAGATACTTTGGTTAAACAGGAAGCTATAATAAACTATTTAAGAAATTTTCATATCACAAAAGTTAAACTGCTTAAAATCCCAGTTAATATAGTTCTTGAGCTTATAATAAGAGCAAACGTGGAGAGCCATTTGGGTTTTTGTTCTTTTTGTGGGGTTTTCTTTTGTTTGTTTCTCTGTTTTGTTCTTTTGTTTTGGTTTGATTTGGTTTGGTTTGGTATTTGTTTTGTTTGTTTGTTGCCCCACTCAGTGTCACAGGGGAAAATCTTGTAATGAAAGTGTCCACCTATAGATGGCAAGCTTGTACTGCTGGCCATCTGTCTTTGAGTGCCCCTGTTAACAAATGCCACTGGAGATTGAGATGAAAGTAAAATTTGAAGAAAAAAAAAAAGAGAAACCTAGGCCGCTTTTATTCCATGTTTTCGCTTTCTTCTCACTCACACCAAGTCTATATAGTTTATCAGAAATCCCTGTTGGATAGCCTGCCAAGTATGTCCAGACCACTTTTCAGCACTGCCGTTACTCCTGCAGGCTGAGGCTCGGTTTTTTCCTGGATTGGCCACCTCCAATCTCACTTCCTTTCTAACTGTTCTCAACACAAGAACCATAAAGACCTCATAAAATAAAGTTAGGTCTTTTAAGGCTCTGCTCAAGATTCTAAAAACTTCCCCTATTTGTTTCTGAGTGAAATCTTACGATGGCTTCTCCCCCACAGTCCTCCACCCCCACACTGTCCTGCCTCTTCTCTTCTATTTTTTTTGAATTCTGCCTTCTTTGGAATTCACGGATGCTTTAGATACCCTCATGCACATACGTCAGGACCAGATATTCCCTTTATCCTGATATCTTCATAACTAACTCCTTTGCCTCCTTCAAGTTGGTTCACATTATATCCTTTTCCTAGATCCACTCCTCTAATACGGCGACCCCATCTTGCCCTTCTCCTTTCTCACAGCACTTAACAGACGCCCTGCTTGATAATTATCTGCTTTTGCTAGCTTTGTTCTATTGCTCCCTGCATTGCGATGTAATTGTCATATAAACAAGCTTTATTGTTCTGTTTGCTGAATGTTTCCAATTGCCCAGAGCAGGACCTTGTACATGGGAGATACCAAATAAATGTTTACAGAACTGAAATTCTATTGCCATTACGAAAACAGATTCATGGATCTACGATGTTGACACAGTCACATTCTCTTTGTGGGAGATGTTGTCCTGTGGCTTTTAAACATAACTTTCAAACTAAGGCTACTGGGGTTAGATATAGGGTCAGGTACATATGTAACCAAAAAGAAGTAATATGAAGCAGTCACATGTGATGAATCTGCATGGGACACACACACACACACACACACACACACACACACACCGAGTACTTGTATAACCGAAGGCCTGTGAGTAGTACCAGTGTCAACCTGAAAAAATGATTACAAAAAAGGTTAACATCGGAGCAGGCTAGATGAAAAGGATACTGTACTCCACACATTTCTTCACAACTTCCCATTAATCTGTGATTGTTTCCAAATGAAAGTTAACTTAAAAAAAAGCTTTAGGAAGAAGTCTGGGCCTCTTCCTTCAGATCATATTAAATTTGGATATGGATAGATAATAATTGGGGTATTCACCTTTAGTTACTCTGTGTTTTTAATTCATCTAATTTCTTTCTCCTTGGTCTTTTGCAACTTTTAAGGAATTGTCTAGGAATGTTTGATTATTGCAAACATTCTGCCTAGAAATATTGTAACTATTAATATATATATATATACATATATTTCTAAAAAACCTACTAGGTCTCTGTCCTCTGGCTTTCCCATTTGGAAACATGGGGAAATGTCATCTGTCCCCTTCTTCTCAGGCTTACAAATTTGTGGAATCTTCAACTCCTTCTATTTGGACATGAAGACTGGGATGGGCTCTTCTCCCTTGAGCACCCACACTTCCCAGTCACCCTGTGTGTGCTTTCACCGTTTTACTGGCCAGGGTTCGGCTCATTATAAAAAGATGTGAATGTTCCTCAGAAGCTACAGGGTTGGTGGTCACTGAGGAACTGATGGCAGAAGCATTGTCAGTTACATGTCAACACCACTTGACCTCAATTTTCCAATTATTCAAAGCCAGAGAGACTTTTTAAAGTTACCTTTTTGAAGAGCATAAACTACTTAGTGGCATTTTCAAAGCAGACATACTCAGATATTTTGAAAATATTTTCCAACCCTGGATTTGGCCAATTTAGTTTCAAGTATTTTGTAAGTGATGATGCACAGCTTCTGGTAAGACATTTTGTCTCCCTTTCTCCATTGTAACATTTACTTTTTATTTTCCCGTTTCCTTTGGAATATGTCTTCACAACTTTCTATGTCACATCTCTTCTTTCAGTCACCTGGAATAAAAGTTTCTTGGTCACCCAACAATTTCACCATTGAAATTCCTGCATGATTGCTTCCAATGCAACACACAGCCTTGGATGAGCAAGGCAGGAGGCGCTGGCAGGGATGGCATGAAACCAGACAGACAGTGTCTTCATACAAATCAGGGGAAAGTGCACTCTGAGTAGAATACAGAGCTCAGGCACAGCCAAATGTCAACTTTTGCTTACAAAGGAGACACAGCCCTCCCAGTAGGACCCAGAAGCTCTGGAAATGGACCAGGAATACAAGCTCATCTTTATCTCTGCACATAATTCTATCATTGCCTTGCTACCTAGCCAAAAGAGGTGGCTTGACTTGTTTGAGCTAAGGGTCACCCACCTGCCCAGGACAAAATAAAGAATCGTCATACAGTTAGACTTGAGGTCTTACAACTGTGTCCTGAAGCAGCTTTCTTCACAGTCGTGACAGGGTTACTAATACTCATGGGCAACCAGCAGAGCACAACACCACACCATCTTTTTTCCCTTCTTTAATTAGAAAGAGGAATTTTGGCTACTCGTGTCTTGCATAGATTTTTCTCCTCCAGTGCAGTGATCTGTCACTAGCATCCCAGCACCAAGACCTGCTGTCAGGAGCCTGGTTGGTGTAGGGACTGCAGTTGAATGAGAATATTTGACTCTCTGTCCTTTTGCAGTGGAACACGCCTCCCAGATTTTCTACACGATGTGGTCCCAGCTTTGGGCATTTCTCATTCCGTGTTCGTCTCTGTCAGCTAGTCTGAAAATTGGGCCAGAAATACTAGACAAATCACCAGCTGCCTCACAGTTACGGGTGGTGACGTCTCCCTGCTGCAGCTGCTTATCCATGAAACGGAAGGTTAAGACTCTGTTGCTGAGATGTAAACTAGGGAAAACCCCACATAAAGCACCAGCGTTGGGCAGAATATCAGACAGACAATTTTCAACTGAAATGCCAGTTATTAGAAGTCATGCGGAGTCAGGAGTTGCCATGGAATCCATTTGTGTCTAAACCAGCTCCTCCTGCTGGAATAGTTTCTCATTATCATGTCTTTTCTGATGGGAGGGGCTCGGATGGGGACAGGAAAGAGTGTTGTTCAGCATCTAATAGGAAATTGGGTTATAACCCTAATGTACTCACACCCCCAAATGAAGAAGCGATTAAGATTTTTAAGAAGAGTTAGTAGAAAATTTTAATATCCATTTTATTGCTATCTAGGTTTCCTTTTCCCTGTGGCTTTGGATTAGTTAGGGAGAAAACATGATGGCTTATGGCATATTTATCACTGCAAACAAGTTATTGGATATCCAGGAGAGAAAATAAATACGAAGGCAGATCTGAGCCTTGACGGGATGCGCATTTGCTGAGTGCGTGTGTTGTCTTCTTTTCTCTCCTATGTATCATTTTTATTTAGATTCTTAACCAGGCCGTTATGGCTTTCCTTCCGGCAGAAGTGCTTGTTAGGATGAAGGCAGCCCCCTGTTTCCTCCACGTCATTTATCCCAATCATCGGAGGTGATAGCATGGCATATGCTCATCCTTGAGTTGTTTTTGTGGCAAAGTCCCCACGAGATTGCAAGTAAAATGCAGAAATAGGTTGATCAAATGTCAGCTTGGGACAAGCTGAATTTCAAAACACACAGAATTCAGAAATCAGAAAGTATGTTAACATATGTACAGCATAATTGACTCTAATTAGTCAGAAGATCTGCTGGATGAAGAAACACTGGGATTACGTTTCGTCTTTATCTCACTCTGTGTCTTGCGGTAGAGAATGCTAAGTGTGTGTTATATAAATATATTTGAAAGTGTGGGTAGATGACTCCTGAACTTTGAACCTGCATTCCTGTCTCTATTTGCCAGTGTCACCAGCAAGCATTGCTCCCATGGATCCAAACACCTTTATCACAATTTAAAGCTAGGCCCTGTCTTTTTTTTTTTTTTTCTATGTAAGGGTATATGGTCCACGTGGGAACCAAGAAGTCAACATCCTTCAATGTTTCTGAGTTGATATTTCACTGGAGACAAACTCACAGAGCTCTTAGACTGAGTCTCTCTAACAAATGCTATTTTTTCACCTGCCAGAAAGGAAACAGTTAAAATGTAGCTCATTATAAGCCTCATTGCTTGTGGGAGTGTCAGTTAGAAAAACTTTCCTGGATAGCAAGTTAGCAATGCTGATCACAGGCACAAAGCCATGTACCCTTTGACCCCACCACTCTATTTTAAAGAAATTGTGGATGGGTAAATGGTCTGGGTATGGTGCTGTTCATGGCAACATTGTGATGACAAAAGAAAATTATTCTGAAAATCCCAGTGGATGACAGGTTAAATGATTTTTACTAGTACATATCCTTAAAATGAATGTGACATGGATGCTTAAAAAAGAGAGAATGAGAAAACTGTCTGAATACTGTCATAGAAAGTGAAAATAAAAGGTACAGAAAAATGTATCAAAATCAGTTGTAATGTTTTCTTGAAGATGCATGAGGAAACTTGAATATTAGAGAGTAAGTGGCTTTGTAACGGCTGACACAAACTGACAGTTCAAAGATGCGTTCACTGGCATGTTGCTTTAAATGTCGTCTAATAATCTGAATTTCCAGGTAGTCTAGGTGTTAAGCCATGACTCTGGTAACCTAATCATCTGGATTTCCTACTCAGCTTTGGGGTGAGAGGACACTTTAGGAGGAACACTGAGGCATGGACAAGTTCCACCCCTTAGTGGAGCTGTGACTTCTGAACAAACAGCTTTGCCCCACATCTTTCCACAGGACACTTTCATAATCAGTGGAAGAATAAATAGAAGAAGAGTGATTATATGGCAATGAATCTGCCCTAATTTGTACTCATCTTTGTATCAACACAATTGTAAAATAAAATTCTTATTTTATGTTTTGTTTTTTCAAGACAGGGTTTCTCTGTGTATCTCTGGCTGTCCTATAACTCACTCTGTAGACCAGGCTGGCCTCAGCCTCTAAAGTGCTGGGATTAAAGGTGTGCACCACCACCACCACCTGGTATAAAATATACTTTTCAACATTTTCTTAATGAAGAAGATGCCCATGAAAATATGTCAAAAAAAAGTACCTAATTGTCAGTATAGTTCAGATGTCGTAATCTGACTTGAGATGAGGGGACATCAGCTTTTCCAGGGGAAATGTAAAGCCAATGCATCAAGCCAGGGAGTCTTCTTCCTCTTTCTCTAGTGACAATCCCCTGCTTCTAACACCACACACACACACACACACACACACATACACACACACAAACACACACACACAAACACACGGAGTACTTCACTGTTTTTTATTTTTAAACACAGGGAAGGGTCTGGAGATATAGTGCAGTTGGTATATCTCCAGTTGCTTTTCTTGAATACATGAGGCCCCGAGTTCAATGCCCAGTATTGCAAAAACTAGGCAACACAAAGACACAGCAACAAAAACTGCTGAACAATGGATGGAGGAGTCAGCTGCTAAGCCTGAGGATCTGAGTTCAAGCATGAAGTTCCACAGGGTGGAAAGAAAGAATGTACTCCCATAAGTTCTCGTCTAATCTCCACATGTGCACTGACCCATCCATGCACAGAAAATAAAACCTTAGAGGAAAGAAATGAGGCCATCAGGAGAACCAGTGGCCATCTGCTATCTCCCCAGTGTGTGTCACACAGGCCTGCCCCAAACTCTGTGTCTTCACTGTAGCATAGCTAAAAACCCTGAACCCTCAAGCATTCTGAGGGTACCAGTTTTCCTGAGGCCCAAGTCCCCCACAGAAGCTGGTTCTGTGATGCACACTTTTACTCCCTGCACAGAGGAGGCAGAGGCAGGTGATCTCAGTGAGTTTGAAGACTACACAGTAAAATCCAGGCCAGGCAAGGATACATAGTAAGACTCTGTCAGAAAAGAAGGAGGAGGAGGAGGAAAAAAGGAAAGGAGGAAAAGACGGAGGGAGGAAGGGAGCAGGAAAGTGATCTTCCTGGGTGGCTTGGTGCTTTTTGGACCTTGTTTTGGGGCTTCCCTCCTTTCTGAAGTGGCAGTCTGAGTGAACCGACTTCAGACAACCTCTTCTTGCTCATGGGCCTCACCTAGACAGCCAAGTCGCTTTATGCTTGTTATCCCTCAAAAGCAGGACAATCACTGCAGACCCTCCACCCTTCCAGCCTCTCAGGGAGACTGATACAGGAGTTTCCAAGTGTAGTTCCTCTGCTGGCCACAGCGGCAGCACTTGGCAAGTGACAAACTATGGAAGTGGTCTTGGCATTCAGTGTTTTAACTAACCAGCCTGGAGACTCCCTAGATGGCACTCCCATGGTAGATTCAAGAAGGCAGTCCCTAGCCAAGAGACAGTCACTCTCCACCACTCTCCACTTCACGTCAGCCGTGAGGTGGGGTCCCTGGAAGGGTCAAGGCTACCTGAGGTTCCTATCCTAGGGCAGCAGCCTAGTCCCGTTAAGCAATGGCAGTCTCAGCAGTATCCACACTGGTCCCAGTAGCCCTAAGTGCCAAGGATTACACTGACACCCCTAGCTAAAGTCGTCACTCTTTTCTTCGTACGGCCAGACTTGCAGGGTGTCATATTCTACTGCCTGCCGTAGGATTTCATATTCTTAAATTAGTGTGGAGCTAGCTAAAGGACCATGCTTAAGTGTCTCCTGCCCCGCCTCTACCACAGGTTATCCAGAGAAATGGCTAGGTCTGAAAGGGAGCCAGCACAACAAAATCCCTCATCCCCAATTTCTACAGAGCTCAGAGCTAGGCAGGTAGCATAGTTTGGAGTACCCTGGAACTAGCTTATGAGAGAGACAGAGACAGAGACAGAGACAGAGACAGAGAAAGAGAGACAGAAAGAGGACACCCAACTGGAGCTCAGGAAAGGAGAAAACTTTCTAGAAAGCTAGTCCAACAACCCCCAATGCCCTGAGAGGCTGTCTTTAGCATACTGGAGATGCCCAATCCTCAGACTTCTCACCTTTTCCCACTGGCTATGCTCAGTCCTTCCCTGCCTGGAAATCACTGGCCTGTCTCAGCCAGCTTATCTAGAGATCTGACAGTTAAGGAGCAGGTTAGGAGCCACTCCTCTAGCCTGCCAGTGTCCGGATGGCTGAATTAGGTATGCACCACTCCTAGCTCAAGGTCTGAGAAGAAGCAAGGTGGAAAGTGTAGGCTCCCATCAGCTTACAGTCTGCAGAAGGAGCAGGATCCGTTTTCTTTGCCTCTACAGCTTTTTAACAAATGTTTTATTTTAAAGCATAAAATGTGTGCTTCCCTATACAGCAATGAACAATAGGAGCAGCACTCAGTGTTCGGCGGCCAATCCAAGCTTGTATTTTAGACTGTGCTTTCAAAATGTAGATGGAAAATATTCAGAGTATTCAGAGAAATAGAACAAAAGCCTTATTTGCATTTGCCCTTCTTGTTTTTCAAGTTGGTGACTATTATTTTCCAGTGTGTAGCCCCTGAAGCAGGTAGTTTTCTGATATTTTGAAGGTCAATAAAGGCAGATACCTGGGTGAAAACTCAGGAAATTCTCTCTCTTAAATTCTCTCTCCCCCACCCTCCTGTCCGCTTTCAAAGATTCCCAATTAGGGAAGCAACATTTACTATAGTTCTAAATTATTAATTTCTAAACTATTAATTTTGAGTCTGTTTTTTTTTAGGTTTCTGTTTGTTTGTTTGTTTGTTTGTTTGTTTTATAACGGGCTTGCCCCACTGGGAGGGGCAAGGGGTCCATCACAGCAACTTCACAGGAGCTGTCAAGATGTAGGTCCAAGATAGGATTAAGATCACCATGTAGTCTACGGAAGAAAAAAAAAATGTTACTATATCTGAAGACCTTAGTATTTCCCCAAGCTGTTCCGAAGTAGACAGTTGAACGCTGCATATAACATATTAAGCTTCTTCATGTGGCCACCTTCAGACTTTGCATCGATTTATAAATATGCTTTTTCGTCTTGATCTCGCCATTAGTTAAAATACCTATGTTCTTTGTACACCTGAGGAAATGGAACGCGTGCGCGTGTGACAGTGCGTGTGTATCTCTCTGGCGGTCTGACAGGAACTACTAGATGTAGTTACTAGAACTGTGGCGTCGAGGCTGGGCGGGGGGCGGGGGGCATGAAAGCAGTCTGCCGAGCGGCTGGAGTTAGCATCACCAGGGATTCCCTTCAGCGCTCACTCGCTCTTCAACAACCCCAGGGTCGTGGTCTCTGACTTAAAATTCAGGTGAGGTGGAGAAAGGTCAGCCCCCTCCGGGTCGAGGCCCCTCCCCTGCTCTCTGGACGCGGTTGGCAGCACAGGCTCCGCCGGGTCCCGCATCTACCCGGGAACCTACTGCGGCCACAGTCCCGCCGGCCAGCTTCCCGGGGCCCCCGGGGAGAGGGACTTCCAGAAGTTTGCGGCCACCCCTCCCGGCTGTTAGTCCTCTTGGGGCAGGAAAAGAGGGGGCGGTGTGGTTTGGGGCCTTGAGATCTCTGCTCCTGAAGCCTCCGTGCTCCCGGGAGGTGACTAGACCGTTTGGCACCGGTGGTGGCTCGCCAGGGCCGTCCCCTTTCCTCTCTCTTTGGCAAAGAAGCGGACGGGGTTGGCCTTCGGACTCCGGAAACTTGTTCCACGTTTCCCACGCCGGGGGTGAACGCGGGCACGTGGGTGACACCCGGAGTTCGGTCCCCAGCTGGTGCGCCCGCTGTCTGCAAGGGCGGGGCTGGCGGGCGGGGCCCAGGTGCCCCGCGCGGAAGCCGAGGGGGCCGGTGCCAGCTCCGACCTGAGCGCAGAGAGGAGAAGAGCAGGTGGCCGGCCGCCTGGCTAAGCCACTCCGCGGACAGTCGCGCGCTGAGGATGGAGAGAGGAGCGGTCACCCCTCTGACTGTACTCGAGGAGGCCTCCTGGCTTAGTGCACAGCCGGGCTTCTGGGGAGACGTTGGAGGGACTGGCCGGGGTCCCCAGGACGGTTGCTTTTGCCGCCGAGACCCCCGTCCTCACTCTGTCCCTCTTGGCCCCGAGCGCCTCTTCAAAGGCGTCGGTCGGTTGGAGAAGCCTCCACCAACCCCCACGGAGGGCAGGGTCGGGTTTCGGGTCCCAGGGAGGCGCCTCCACACTGCCCGCGCGGCGTCTGAAGTAGAGAGGGGCTGTGAAGGAGAGGCGGGCGGCGCAGACGCTGTCCTGAGCGAGGTCCGAGCAGAAAACTGCCGCTTAACCTTAAGGTACCTGCCAGGGTTCGGTCTGGTGAATAGTCACATCCTCAGCCCTGCGCGGGTTAGAGGAAAGGGGACACACACACACACACACACACACACGCACACGCACACGCACATGACATCACCTGGGGGAGTCACACACGCACACACACACACACACACACACACGCACACACAACATCACCTGGTCTTTCTGGAGAGCCACAGGGCACCCCTGCCTCCCACTGGCCGCGTACCTTTAGATGGACGCGTGCGGAGTTAGGCCTCTAAGTGGCCACAGCCACGGGGAGGTGGGGGGGGACTACTCCTTCCGGATTAGAGCCCTGACAGCTGCAGGTTCCCTTTCTTTCTTTCTTTCTTTCTTTTTTTTTTTTTTAACACCTACACAGTATTGGGTTTGGTTCTTTTTCTTCCTCTTCAAAACGTTCACCTCTTTCCAGGAGTCGCTCAGCTGGGTAGTTACTCCCCGCGCCCCGGGACGCTTCCCATTGTCCTAGGGGCTCCCTCGCTGCCCCTGGGAGGCGGGGGACCAGGGGTGACAGATATCTCAGTTCTCAAGGGGCGCCCTTAAAGGTGAGCCCGGCGTCAGGATGGCACACGCCTCTCTCTCTCTCTCTCTCTCTCTCTCTCTGTCTCTCTCTCTCTGTCTCTCTCTCTCCCCCCGCAGAGAGTTTATTTTCTCAGAGGCAAAAAGAGGAGCAAAGCGGGCGATGATGGCACCTGTCTTCAGGGAAACTGAGATATTTTTCATTGCGATCTGTTGCCCTTTTTTCCCCCCCCCTCTCTCTTTCGAGATGACTTTAGAGAGAAGGCGTCTCAAACAGGAGGGTCTCTAGACCACCGGTTTTCTGGAACAGTACTTGTGAGTTGGTTTTGCGGGCTGCTGGGGGAACCGGACGCCTTTGGGGTTCCCGCGGTATGTGCTCTCTCTGGAAGAAATGGTCAAGCGGCCTTTTGTCTCTCGAAAGAAACCGGCGGAGTCGCCCAACAGTTTACTTAATAGCGCCGTGGGGCACCTCTCTGTGTGCAGCGCTTATTCCAACGTTCTGGCCTCAAATGCCACCTCCCCGCCCCCACGCCCCAGCTCCTCTGCCCGCCCGCTGTTTCCCATAGGAAACTGCCCAGCGGAGCTGCCCGTCTCCGACCAGTCCCAAAACCCTTTTTTCTTTTTTTCTGTTGGACTTAAAGGCAGGTATTTATTTCATCTGGCGACGGATTTTGTCACAGTGGTGTCAGTGTGAAAAAAGAAAAGAAAAGAAAAGAAAAATTGGTCCAGCGTGGGTGTCCGGCTCGGGGTCCTGCAGGCGGGAGGCTCGTGGCCGCGGGCAAATCCTGGCCGCCGTCCGGGCTGCGGTCACATCCCTGCCCGCAGCCGGCCCAGGCAGGGGAAGGCCCGGCGCTGGGCGCCGAGTCCGGGCTGCGCGAGGGGCGCACGGCCCGCGGGAGGCCCCGGGGTCGGGGGCGGCGGGGCAGCGGCGGGACAGCGGCGACCCCCGCGCCCAGGGGCTCCTTAGGAACCGAGCCGCCGGGCGCCGCGCAGGACGCGAACCGGGACGCCGGCGGGAGGAGGGGGAGGCGCGGGGGGCCCCGGCGTCCCCCCTCCCCAGCCCGAGGGGCCAATGAGCGCCTGGCCTCGGGGCGCGCCTGGCCAATGGGAGGAGGGGTGGCCCGTGAGTGGCAGCGGGGGAGGGCGGGGAGGAGGGAGCCTGGGAGCCAAGTTGAAGCTGAGCCGGGTAAGCTCTAAAGAAGTTCCAGGGGGGCGCTCGGGGCTCCCCGATAGGGACGGCGCGGGCTCCAGAGCACCGCGGAGGACTCGGACTCGGGACCGCGTCCTCCCGCCGCTGTCCTCCCAAGTGTCCGTCCCCCCCACCCCCCACCCCCCATCCATGCCGGGGGATGAGCGACCGGGCACGCTCAGCGGGCAGCGGCTGGCTGCGGGGAGGAGGCCGGCGCGGAGGCTCGGCTAGGGCGCGGGCATGAGCGCGGCGAGGGGTGCGCACCTCCGCGGCCTCCGCGGACCCGAGGTAGGTGAGCCGCGGGGAGCCCGGGGGCGGTGCCCGCGACGGGCTGTGGTCGCGCGTGCCACCTGTTAGCCCCGGCGCTGCGGTGCCCGCGGGGGTCCCCGGGGCGCATCGCCCCCTCCCAGCCGTGAGCTCCGCGGGGGCGCAGGCTGCCGGAGCGGGGAGCAGCGGGGGAATTCAGCCCGGTGGGACTCCCCTCCCCCCCTAGAGCCTGGCACGGGGTGTACTGCCCGCCCCGCGCCCCGCGGACGCGCCTGGCCGCGACGGGCAGAATTTGGGCACCCCGGCCCTCAGCGGCGGCGGGTTGGGGTCCAGTCGAGCCGCTGATGGTTCAGTGTCTGCTGTTCTTGTCTCCGCAGTGACAGAAGGAAGTTACCCCGATCCCTGTTCGCCACCAAACGGGTCGCGGAACCAGAGGGGCCGAAAACAAACAAACAAACAAACAAACAAACAAACAAACCAAGCGTCAGGTGCTATAAAGGTCGATTTTTCCTCGGACCCGGGTTCTCCCCGCGGGACAGATGAAAACGCTGGCCGACGCTGTCTCCCGGGAGCCCCAGAGGAGCGCCCGGATTTGCCGAGAACCAGCCGCCTCCGCTCCTACCTCCGCCTCGCGTCCGAACAGCAGATATTTGGCTCGCTGCGCCCGTCCCGTTCCCGCCGCCGTCCCGGCTCTCCTCGAGGCAGACCTGAGCCTCTTCGCGCGAAGTTATGTTTCCCAACCGAGGGCGGTCTCTAGCTGAAAGTTAACTTCTGGTTTTGGATGAGTCTGTGGAGTTTACGTTCTGAGAAGAAAGGGAGCCCGAGGCACGATGAAAGAAAAGTCTAAAAATGCTGCCCGGACGAGGAGGGAGAAAGAAAACAGTGAATTTTATGAACTGGCTAAATTACTGCCTTTACCCTCGGCCATCACCTCGCAGCTGGACAAGGCATCCATCATCAGGCTCACGACCAGCTATCTCAAGATGAGAGTGGTCTTTCCAGAAGGTAAGCAGGCGGCCGCGCTAACCGAGACAGATTTCGAGGAGGGGCTGAGCCTGTCCTAGCCAGCAGAGGAATGCGCTGGTGTTTGCCACCGCGGGTCGTGGTCTCTGGAAAGGGAAATTTAACCGCGGTATCTGACCAGTCAGCGCTGAACGGCTCGCCGGTGCCTTTTCTAGGTCTCTCTCCTCTTCCCCACGCTTTCCTCTCCAGCCCAGCAAATCTGTCTGGTTGGGGAAAAGCCCAATAGTGCTTTTGTCAACACTTGGCGCCGTTTAAAGTACTGCTAATCCAAACACGACTTTTCTTTTTATTCCTCTCGTCAGAAATGTATCCAGTAGAAAACAGGAGTGCTGCGGCCCGATTATTTTTGCTAGATATGAATTAGACCTGTGTACATGCAGCTAGGTAAGCCAGATAGTAATTTCTCAAAGGGACCACAATTCTTCAAGAGGAGCTGGCGTGTGCACAGAATAGCACGCCCCCGACTCCACCAGTCTCTTGGCTGTTCTTAGTAAACTGGTTTTGAGTTTTTAAGATGTTCAGAGATTCCTGAACTGGAGCGTGGCGAGTTGCATTTCTGGCTTTGGTGTTATCTGTAAGATACACTTGTTTCAAAACACTCAACATTTGAAGAGAGTAGAACAGACAGAACTGTCTCCTCAGTGGTGACTGACAAATCCAGAAAAACCCTCACAGGGCCTAGAAGTTAGAATAACTGAGCAGCAGATATGATTTAAAATTGGAATTTCAGCGACCAAGATTCGCTGTAAGAAGCAGAGCATGGTCGTGTGTGGAATTATTTCTGCTTAGTCGGGAAAGTGAATACTCGCCAGGGAGGGGACACTTTGATCTTCCATTTGCTCGTCCTAACTCACACCCAAATAACAAACAGAACAGAAAAATATTTTCTTAGGGGAGGAAGTTTTGAGAATGTAAAAGAATGATTGCCAGGCAAACAAAACTTCTAGAGAAAGGAGCATGTTTATTTACAAATGAGAGCTTCTTTTTGACCCGTTGTTGGTTTTGGGTGTTTGAGGGGTGTTATTTTTGATGTGTGTGCATGTGGGGGGGTAGTTATTACTTGGGATGAAATTTCACCTCACTTGCTTTTTTTTTAAGCTTGCAAAAGTGCTTCAAACTCGTCAGGGCCGCCACAAACCCCTTCTAAACAGTTTATTTCTAATCTCTAACTCATCAGTGGTGTTGTCTAGTTAGTTCCTTGAACACCTCTTTTCACCCTGAAATCCAGGGAAGAGAGAAACTACAGTTTAGAAAATCTTTAAAAAAAAAAGTTTTTAGTTTTGTTTTTCAAGAACAAAGGAGAAAGGTTGTGTACATTAAAACTTGCACCTCATATCCAGACTGTGCTGAGACCTGGGAAAATCACCACTCTGCCACACTGCCTTTCTGCCTAAAAAAGAGATCTCCCTGTCTTTTATACTGTCAGCGCCTACTTTATAAAAATAAAGCGATTTCGAACTCAGCCGGCTGAGCTGTTCCTAACAGGATTATTAGCAGCGATTTGTCAGCGACTGCGGTCTCAGTGGGCTCCCTTTCTGCGTGATTTCGGTTGGGTCTCGTCAATTATCGCTGCCGATGTCGCTCGCTGTTTGATCAGAAACAGCATATGGTGCTGCTGGTGGGGCAGCGAGGAACCGCGGGAGGAGAATAGAGGGACGGCTTCCCGGGCAGTCACCCGGCACAGCTCTGGAACCGGCGCACCAGATCCCCTAGTAGCTGGAGAGGTTCGGGCTGGGTAGCTTTGGTGGTTTTGTTTTTGTGTTTTAAGAGAGGAAGCTTTCTTGTAGAGGCGCTAATCCTTAAACATAAAAAATTAAAAAGTAAATTCGTTATAAGGAAATAGAAGGACCCAAAGTAAATCCTCGTTACTTCTAATAAGTTGCCGGGAAAGACTTTCACGGAGGTCCCCTTGGTGTGCAGGCCATCCCCTCTGGCTGCTTGATGGGACAATTGTGCTTTCTGTAGCCCCCTCGTCCCGAATCCTGGCCCCTCCCACCCCTCCTCTGGCTTACGGAGGAGTGTGGGTTTATGAGGAGGAGGGGACGGACGAGGTGTGAACTCCGGGCACACCATTTATTTCTCCAGCTTCTGTGGAGTTCATAACTCACCCGCTGCACCCACCCGACGAGCTGGACAGGATCGTCAGCACCTAGGAATGAGGTTTCAATTCTGAGAATGTTTGAGCTTCAGAAACCCCAAAACGAAATAGAGCCCTTTCAGATTTTAAAGAAAACAGAAACAATTACAAAACTCAGCGGTCTTCAAAGGAGCAAAATAGTGACAAGCCGCAGAACCGGGCGCTGCCTGCAGGTGGAGCTAAATTTGGGTTTAGCCTTTACTTAGGGTTCACAACCTAAGCGTGGGGGAAACGGAACACTTTTTACCCCTGTCATCTTTTTAGTGACACTAAATTGAATTTGAAGTTACTTTACACATCCTGAAGCCTTTCTACCACATAGCAGGTCTTCAATGAAAACTTAGGAGTAAGTATAGCTATTTTATCCTGGTAAATAGCCTATCACGTTTAACATGGATTTTATAAACCATTTCATCTCCAGTGATTCCAATTCTTAGGGCATGGTTATAGGCATAAAAAGTTGGTTTTGTCTATACATTTCACGTATACTACTGTGTAATGCCCAGAGGTTATAGGGTAAAAGAATAAACAAGAAAATCTTCCATGCTCTTCTGGAATAAAAAGGGAGGGGGGGAGGAAAATAGAAAATACACCCTTACACCCTTATCGTTGTAGCTGCTGTCTGGGCCCATGTTTATTTGTGTATTCAGTGTAGATTATACTGAACAGCTGAGTGAGAACTGAGGGAGGGAGAGGGAAGAGGAGGGGGAGGAGAGGATAAGGAGGAGGTGGGGACAAGACACGGGTATTTGGGATAACTAAGGACTCAGCATAAAACTGGGTGTGATGGTAAACACAGGCAATTGTCGTTCTTTGACTTGGAGGCCCAGAGCAGAGGAAGAGGTGGAGATGTAGGTAGAGGGAGATGAGGAAGGGGAGGGGACAAGAGTTAGAGATTTGATAGTTGAAAGGAAGATCAAGGAAGAGCACAGTGAGATCAGGAAAGTGCAGGTCCTCGACTGAATCATCCGCTCTAAAAGCAGTCTTGAAAAAGACAAACTGAAGAGTGTAAAAATGTATGTCTTTGTTGTAAACAAAGCCAGAGAGACGGTTTTAAGGCATTAAAAACAACACCACCACATGACTTTATTTACATGCAAAACAGGACAAATTCAGCTTTCAAAGAAGTACAGATTTGTCACCCAGCTCTATTGTAGTTTTGGCCAGAGACATAGTACTGTGCTGAATAAGCTGAAAAAATCAGATATGGTTTCAAATCTTTAACTTTTTATAATTTTGTTAATATCACTACACTTCATTGTCAACATGTCTATGAAAGAAAAAAAAAGTAACCACAGAGGTGAAATTAGTAAATGTTTATAGACAAAATTCCCAAGACCTACAACATTCATTCAAAACCTGAAATCCTTAATCACTGCATTTTTTTTTGTAGTAAAAAAACGAGAGAATAAAAAAGGCCCAGTTTCCCACGTGGATTTGTGATTTAAGGCTGTTTTTCTTGCTGCTCAGGGTAATGATTGAGCATTGGGTTTCCATGTTTATTTTCTAACACAAGTTTTTCTCATTTAAAGCCTCCTTTAAGCACAGTTTATGCTCAAGTCTGGTTTTCTCTGCTTAGTTCCAGTTTTGATGTTTAAGTGGGCGCAGAATTAAACTGTGTGCAAGGCAGATTTATGACTAGAACTTGTAGATTTGATCAATGGAAAATATTTTTTTAAAAGAAAATGGATGTATCACTAATTAAAAACAATCAACAGACGTAACATGACACGCTATGGTGGGATG
The DNA here is from genome assembly GCF_030254825.1 of Meriones unguiculatus. Taxonomy (NCBI): domain Eukaryota; kingdom Metazoa; phylum Chordata; class Mammalia; order Rodentia; family Muridae; genus Meriones; species Meriones unguiculatus. Next base: position 54,124,051 of record NC_083367.1, read on the forward strand.
CTTTCAAACCGGGCGCAACCGTCCTTCTAAGGCAAACGCTTAAATGTATAAGGATAGATCTTATTTTTAGGAGTTTTATTATTATTATTTCGGGGAAATCTCGATAGCTTTGAATTTTTACAGTCGAGTGCAAATTTCGAACGAAAACTCCCGGATTCCTGCGGTATTCCCTTGTCGGTTTAGGTATTTCTCAAAGAAAAGGAGAACAGCAACAGTAAATAACCGGCGAATTGTTTGCGTGGGTCATTCCTCGCCAGTCCCTTGGATCCCGTTGTTTAGGATCAGTCCGGCTTCTCCGGAGGTCTTAACGGAGTGAGTAGAATGGGCTGAACTTTTCCCTCAGGTTTGGCACGCTGGCATTTCTGACACTCTGTTGGTTCCGTTCTCGCTTCTTAGGCGAGACCCCGTTTAACACGCCTTTCCCAGGGCGGAAGGTTCGCGGCCCACTAGGCGAGAGTGATAGGTAGGGTCCTCTCGGCCGTATCATCTCTTCTTCAAGCCCTGACACGGTTTCCAAACCAAGCGGGTCTTGGGCTCCCCGAGAGCCGGCGGGTGTCTCTCCGACCCCGAGGCCAGGCTTTGCTGGACACCGTGGCACACCCTTTGTGCTGGCAGCAGTCGCGGGCGCCGGCTCTGGGGGTGGGTGACTTAGAGAAGGTCCCCCACTCGCGGGAGGGCACCAGAGGTCGTCAGGGCGACCTCGCCCTGGAGGTGAGGGTGTTCCAGGGAGGTGGCATCACTAGGCCGGGGCCCGCGAAGAGTGAAGTCCATAAAAGTAAAGCGAAGGCTCAGGACACTCCCCCCACCCCTGGTTTTGAACTAGGCCCGGGGGAGCCCTCTGGCCCGGAGAGGCGGGCGGGCCAGGGCAGGGCGCGCGCCCTGGGCCCACGCAGCCGTGCAGGCCTTGCCGAAGCGGGTGGCCTGGACCTCCGTGGGGACCCGTTTGCCTCAGCGCCTGGCACAGCTGCTGGCGCCAGCAGAAACGCGGACGCGCCTGAGTATTGGACGACGCGCTCTGTCCCGGGACCGCACCAGGGGCTGGTCCTGCCTGGAGCCCCCGTTCCGCGTCCCCCTGTCCCCAGAGAACTGCGCTGCCGACCCGCGCCCAGCCGGAGCTCGGAGGCCGCCCGACGCAGTCCCAGGGACGCCGGGGCAAAGTTTTCAGCCCGTGTGCACCAACGTGGCTTTTGGGGGTTTGGGGTTTTCTTTTTCTCACATCCTCTGCCGAGTGGCAACTACTGGCCTCGGGGACCTGAAGTTAGGAAGGATGTGGGAGAGTATGTCTCACCCCTGAGACCTTCCTCTTGTCTCAGAGGCATACTAGGCTTTATGGAGAGAACACACACACACACACACACACACACACGGATATATACACATATATCTCTATATACGGAGGTGCCTTGCTGGTAAGATAAGGGAGTAAAGAAAGAAAGAAGGGTCCGCTGCAACAAGATCTCCTCTCTCCGGCTAGCAAAGGAGGCGATGGTGCCTGATCCGTAATCTGTATTTTGTCAAGGGCATGAAATTCATTCGAAGAGAAAGCCCGATCAATTTATTTTTGCTGCTTGCAATAACACAGCTGGATGATGCGTTGAGCGCGCGCTAGACTGGGGCTCATCATTCATTCACCGAGAACGGGCCTAAATGGTGCCTGTGGGATTAGGTCAATTTTAGTGGATCTACTTCGCCTCATTTGGTTACTAATTGGTTTCTTGTTTTATAAATCGAAATCTCATTTTCAGGAAATTACAAAACCCGCGCAGTCAGTCCATTGAGGTAATCCTTGGGTCAGGGGGTATTTAAATGGAAATGGCTTCCCCGCGCACCAAGGGGGAAGCCACAGTGAAACTTGCTTGGGTTTTCACATGAAACGTGAGCTAGCCCTTTCGATTCTTAATAGATACATCCTTTCTAATACTACTTATGTAAATATGATAAACCAGACTTTAAGGGAAGTGAGGGGCCTGAGAGAAGAAAATTTATCTGCCGAGGTTAATGTGGCATATCTTGGAAATCTTCCAAACTAGATTATGTTTTCCTTTGTCTTCAGCCACTTTAGCTGGGGAAAATCCTTTTGTCTGAAACCTGATTTAGTTATCGCCTCCCTCACAGAGAGCCTTTTCTCCTCTGCAAAACCCCTGTTCCCTCTGCCTCCCCGAGCGACAAGGGAACCTTTAGATCTTGTTCTCACTGTAATCCCGCCGCAAAGGGAGCTGGTTCCTCCTCATTTTAAACAGACAATCAAAGGATTTGCGAATTTTCTGCGGTAGGTCAAGTGCAGGAACGAAATCTCAGCTACCCCCGCGGCCAACCGAAACTGGGTGCCGGGGCGCTTCCCCGAAGGGCAGAGGTGAGAGGGTCGGGGGCAGCGCTCTGAGGTTTGGGGGGCGGGGGGACGGGCAGCCTCGCTGTGCGGCGGGGAGGGGTCCTCCACCCTGGAGGGGGGCCGCCCCCCTCGGTGAGACTCAGGAGGTCAGGGCAGCCGGGTCCCCAGGAAACATTAACCCGGCCTCGACCGCGCGACAGGTCCCCCCTGCCGGCAGGACGGGGCCGCAGCCCCTGAGAAAACAGGTTTCCTCGCAGGTGTGCGGGGGTCGCGGGGCGGGCAGAGGGACCCCGGGGCTGGCCCGCCCCCGCCCCGGCTCGGGCTGCTCATTAACCTGCCGGCGAGCCCCGTGTCCCCTCGCAGGCGCATGCTAATGAGGGCGCAACCCGGCCGAGCCCAACAGGCGTCTGGACTTCCGCGGCGGGGTCTCCCCACGCGTCCCCCGCCAAGCCCGCGACCCCACCCGGCCATTCTTTCCCTTCTGTTGGGTGTTTCTCGTTCTTTAGAGTGCGGAGGAGGTTCCGGGGTGACCCTCGGATTGTTTTTTCTATTAAAGACGTCTGTTTGCCTAAAAGGCAGGTTTGGCTGGCTTGCGGGGCTGCGGGGACCGGTCCCAGGCAACCGCAGCCCCGGCTCCCTGGAGGACCCTCCCGATCGCGGGGCCCAGGGTCGACGCCCACCGAGCCCCGGGCGGGCGCTCGCAGCAGGGTCCTCCCTCTTGCCCTTAGGGCGGCCCAACTCCAGCTCCTTCTTTCCGGGTGGGGGACGAGGTTGAGGAGGAGGAGGATGTGCTGGGAGGGGAGGGGAGGGAGGCCACCGCACCAAGGGGAGGGTGTGTGCAGGTGGCTATGACCCGGCCCTCCCGTGCTGGCCTGCGAGGTGACTGGGGCCAGAGCCACCGGGTCGCTCGGGAAGGGGAGCGGGGGGCTGGGGCGTCGGAGGAGGAACCACGCAGCTCGGTCGAGGGAGGGAGGGCGGTCGCGGGAGCGGGGCCGCACTGTTTGCAGAGCAGTGCGGAGATCGTTAGATTTATTTAGGTGAGCAAACACCCGGAGAGACCCCATTTGAGCGTAAGGGGCTCGTCGTCAGGGTTTCTATCACTTGCTTAGGAAACGGGGTCGAGTTGACACCTTCAAAAAAAAAAATACTCTAACCGAATGTTTTATCATGAAAAACTCTCCCCCCCCTTTTTTTCCCTCCGTATTATAATTCGAGCATGTTGGTCACGGTCTGTGTTTCAGAGTATTTCCTCCTAAAAAACAAATCACCTTTAAGAAGTTAAGTCTTGTTCGTGGAGGGATTTAACTACTGAAGTAATTTTGTTAGCAACAGTTAAAAGATACCCATACATAATTGAATATGCGCTTTTTGTTATTTTTTTACTTCTTTCTTCGTATGGGCAGTAGACTATATTTTATATTAATATATGGGGAGTCTTACAAAAACGTTTCTTAGAACGTCTTTGCAAAAATGTGGTGCCAAAGGCTTAAAAGGTTAACCTGCCAACACAAAGGGAAGGAATGGCCTGTCTTTGTTGATAGATGGTACTGGAGAAGTAGGAAAAAAAACAAACTATCCTCTAGGTCCACAATAAAGCGAAAATAGTGCCTAATGGCTGGAATCTCAAGATAACCTACTCCAGAAAAGTCCTTGGTGTTCTTTGGAGAGAGGGATACGACAAGGGCTTCAAGGGAAAAGAATAAGGAAGCGTTGCCTAGGGCGCTGGTGAAAGGGGAGCTGAAAGCTGACCCCAAACAGGACTTTCTCCAGGGATATTCAGGTCAGGCTGAGGGAAACCGGCGTCTAGAAAGCCCGGCAGCCAATCAGAAAGGCCTCCGGGGACTGAATTTATGCGGCCGGCGGCCTCTGGTGTCTTTGGGTGGCGGTTGCGTTGACAAAGTGTGAGGACTCTCGGGCTCCTTGGAAGAACGAGGATGAAAACTTGGAGCGAGAAATAGCTCCCGCCCCGAGCTAAACAGAACAGGAAACGCACTCCAAAGATACTGGGATCGTCCAGGGCTGGGGCCAAGGGAACTCCTGCAGAACAGGAGCTGCGAGCGAAACAGATCCCCACCCCCACCCCCACCCGGCAGATGCAAATCTGATCCAGAAAGGGGCAAGACACACACACACATACAGAGAGAGACAGAGAGAACACACACACACACACGCACGCACGCACGAACGCACGCACACACACACATTAACTATACTCTAGCCCCTGACTGCCCCTAGGCCCGGGTTCTCTCGGTAAAGGCTGTGTGTCTCCACAGGGCTTGGCGAGGCTTGGGGCCACACCAGTCGGACCAGCCCCTTGGACAACGTTGGTCGCGAACTCGGCTCTCATCTGCTCCAGGTACAGACTCAAGACTCCTGGCCGCCCCGGGCACCACAAGCGTTCTTGTTTTCTCAGGGGGAAAGGGGGCATGCCAGTAGCTCCCCTTAGATGAGAGCTCTTAATCTAGCTCGGTAAGAATGGGTCAGCGGTGCCTGCCTCTGGAGGCGGAAAGGGAGGCAGAGTGACGACGGAGACTTTTGCGTTTGCAATTCAGCCTGGCAAGGCCCTGGCAGATCTCTCTCTGTCCATTTGTAGCCTTTGGGCTAAGAAAACTGAAATGGAGGCAGGGCCCAAAAAGCATCCGAAATGAAGAATTTGCAAAGGAAATAACCCGGAATCTGCAGTAAATGCCCTCAGTGCTTTAATCCGGTGCATTCCGGATCCAGCTGTGTCTGCAACTCATTTTGTCTCTTCCCGGTAGTCCCCAGGCTTCGTCCTTTTGCCAATGCTCCTCTTTTTTTTTTTTTTTCCTTCTGGTCCAAGCTCTGTACAAATCCAACAACACACACATGCACACTCCCAGTAATGAGTTTAAACAATGTGAGGGTGGCCATTGCTTTGTTATTTGCAGTGCACAGGGTTTTTAACTGCCTGTTGGCTGCTTAAGTCACAAAACAAATATTTAAAAAAAAAAATAAAGCCCCCAGTGGCGTTTTTAGGTGCCACACTCGCACCTCCCACCCCATCCAACATCCTCTATTACCATTCGGGTCCACTGGGGTATTCTAGAGTGGGAGCCTGGAACTAAGGAGCCTAGTGGAACCAGCCAGCAGGAAGCCAGTGGCTGGGTCTTTTGCTTCCCATTGCTATGTTTCCCTTTCCCTCCTACAGACCAAATAGATTTATAGCTTTAATGAACAAAGAGAGAGCTTGGTTTCCCAAATGATCTTGCCTCCATTTTGAATTTATCCAGAAAAGCCTTAGCTCCCTTCACTGAAGGGAAGCATCTGACCACAGGTGAAGTACCTTGGTCTCCTATGCTGTCTCCTCTTGCAGTCCTATTTTATTTTTCCCAGCAGTATGAGCAGGAAAACAAAACCCAAATAGCTTTTGCCCTTTAGACTTTTCTTGCTTTCTTTCCTCTCTTCACTAAGCTTCTGGTAGTTCTTCCTTAACACCCTGAAGTTCAGGGGTTCTTCACTTCCCTCTCTGTCGGTGTTCACGTTTCTACAGTTTGATTTTCCCTCACTGGGCACCATGTCTCAAGCTTTTACCTGAGCTGGTTCACCTAACAGACGCTGGAAGTTCAGCTGTACGCTACGCCAAAACCCCTGCCCTCCTGACGTTTTTATTCTTGGATGTTTCCATTCTCAGTGTGCCGTGGAATTTCTGGTGGTGCAGAAGACGGAGAAAAGCAAGAAAGGAAAGGAGGGGGCCTCCTTTCCAAATCGGAATGGGCCCAGTTAGAGAGGGCTCAGTGGAAAGTGTCCTTTGGGCAAAGACTTGAGGAAGTGACATTAATGGCAACATTCTCCTCCTTCCTGTGTTCCTACAACATGACCTCCTCCGTTCATCTTCTGTTCTGCCTATCTCTTTTTAAAATTTCACACTATTGGCTGTGATGTCATTTAGACAAATCCGTCACTGTTTCTTCTCTCCCAGCTCCAAAGCCTCCTGCAGCATCTAAACGGCTTAGTCCCTGTGACCCCAGCTGGTCTCCAGTCTAGACCACCTCCTGGGCTCCCAACCTTTGTTTGCCCGCTGCCAGTTAGACACATTTAAGACAAGAATGTATTATCTTCCTTTTCTGACTTCTACTTACACAGCATCTGGGTTTCCAATTGGAGAGATGACATGGGATCACAGTAAAATCTCAAATTTTCCAAGTTTTCAGCCTTGGTTAATGGCACTGTCTTCTGCTTAATATCCTTACTGAAACCGGAAATCAAGCTTATGCTGTCTGCCATCGAATTAACATAAAATTTACATTTACTATCATCATGAAATTGAATGCTCCCCTTTTCTAGACCTGATTTTAGGCCTGCATATGTTCCTCATCCTGACTCCTATAGGTCATCCTGCTAGAAAAAAGGAACATGAAAATATATTATTCTCTTGCTTAGAGCATCCAATGGAATCACAATGCCTGCAGGGTGAATTACAGGGTCCTCAGATTGACTTTCCAAACTCCAAATTCCAAAACAAAAAGAAAAACAAAAACACAAACAAACAAAAAGATAAGAGATGTAGCCCCATCTCATATCAGTCTTACCAGCTCTTAATACTCCAAGTCAACCTTCCCCTCAGCCTCTAATTTCATTGTATCATTTCTTCTCCTTGAGATACTCTTCTCTTTTGCCCATGCTTCTTCCTCTTCAAGGGTCTAGTGAAAGTTTCTGGCTTTCTTTCCTATTCAGTACTACCTACTTAATTGTGTGGTGAACACATTTATCTTCAGGATAGATGTCCCTCTGAGCTCCCGGGGAGCAGTCTGAGTTACGCTAGGTCTCCATTGCCTCATGCACAGAGACGGAGGGACAGGGAAAGGTCTGAGAACTTTCTTTACAAAGAGCTTGCCAGCTTGATGCACCAGTGTAAACATACACAAAGGCACACACTATAACGCTACTTTACAGCCTGGCTGCTCAGAAAAGCCTCTCTCCTCTCCTAAATCCCCCTCTCCTGATTTTACCAGTGTCTTGGCCAGCTTGCTTCTGTCTATAACTTCAAATTGCCAGTTCTCCCATGTCAGCCAGCGTCTGCCACACTGGATCTTTCTCAAGCCTAGCTAGTTCTCTCTTTACGACTGATCACTGCCACTATGGAACCCTTCAGTATTGACACAGGTTCTTACAGGAACCACTACCATCAGGACATAACCTACTTCCTGTTGAAGGCTGGGATTCAGCTCTCACACCCAGAACTTTTGTGTGCATCTGCCCAGATTTTCTTTTTTCCCCACTTCAGTGGATTTTGAGTTTATATAGGGCTTTAGCCGTGTCCATAGCCTCCTCTCCCTGACCTGCACTGGGAGGTTCTAAAGAGGAGATCCTTCTATGTCCTATTTCTGGACAGTCTGTTACAGTCTTTCTGTACGGACTGTCTCTAACGTCAGCTCTCCTTGCTTCATTTCTTCAGATCTCTCATTCTGTTTCTACCTCCCCAGACTCTGGATGGCTTCATCTTCGTGGTGGCCCCAGATGGGAAGATCATGTACATTTCAGAGACAGCTTCAGTTCACCTGGGCCTTTCTCAGGTAGGTGAGTGGTTCACCCTTCCAGCCTGCAGTGTTCACAGCTGGAATTGTCGGGGAGGGCTTCCCCCAATCATTTTATATCTGCATTTGGGCCCCGAAAACCCCTCAGGGGACAGGAAGACTCCATCCCCCTGATTCCTGGACTGCCCTGCCCTTTAGCGTCTATTGCAGACTCAAACAATTGCTACTTTTTGGGATTCTTACCATAGGCTAGACCTGGTGGGAGGAGTTTACATACTTGTGTCGTTTTACCAAGGCTTGAAATTGTTCTCGTCACTGTCACTACCGACATTATTTTACAGGCGAGGAAGCCAAGAGTTAGATTAGATGCTCTTGGTAGCATGTAACAGAGCCTCCTCCATCCTTATGGTCCTACTGACCCCCTGACCCAAGTTATCAGCTTCCTCCAGGGCACTGTCCCGCTACAGAGACAGTGACACCGTCCTCTTTACAGGTAGAGCTGACTGGGAACAGCATTTATGAATACATCCACCCGGCCGACCACGACGAGATGACAGCGGTGCTCACAGCCCATCAACCCTACCACTCCCACTTCGTACAGGGTAAGGCAGGCAGGCTCCAATCTGCTCACGTCAGTCATCTCGGGGGCTCCCCCCACCCTGTTTAGCTTTGGCCAGGATCATTGTTTGGGGCTGCCCCTTGTCTGTCCTCCCGAGAGGCTCACTCCTCTTCTTTCTCGCAGAGTACGAGATCGAACGCTCCTTCTTTCTGAGGATGAAATGTGTTTTGGCCAAGCGGAACGCTGGCCTCACCTGCGGTGGCTACAAGGTGTGTGGTAGAGGTGCCCTGTGAGGATTGCCAGGCAGGACTTGAGGCTTCTGGGGTGAGGGTGGTTGGTTCATGCCCCCAGGACCACACCTCTGCGTCCCAGTCTTCAGAACTGTGGCTCTGAAAGCTTCACTGTGGTCATTAAACTTTGTGGGCACCTGGGGGACACTTAGAAGACTAAGTCTCTAAGTGGATCAGGACGCGGGGGCTGCTCTTTTAGGAAAGAGCCTTAAGAAATGTAAAGCTTTTGAAGCCCACAGTTATTCGGTCCTCACGGAATTTAAGAACCAAAGCCTTAGCTGCGAGCTGGGGTTCTTCAGTTAAAGGAGACTTTAGTTAAATGAAAGCATCTTTTGGGGAGCAGGATCCCTGCCCTGATTCACCTGTGGTAGGGTTTGGTGAGAACCTACCATCTGCATCTTTTTCTTTCTTCAGTCACTTTTTTTGGTGGTGGTGGTGGTGGGGTGGGGTGTGGAGTGTGGGCGCACCTAAGCAAATGTGGCCAAGTAGAACCCTAAGGCGTTTCAACTCCTCCGCCTCCTTCAGGACCTCTGCTGAGTCTCGCCCCTCTCCCCTTCTCCCCCCCACCCCCAGGTCATTCACTGCAGCGGCTACCTGAAGATCCGCCAGTACAGCCTGGATATGTCGCCCTTCGACGGGTGCTACCAGAACGTGGGCTTGGTGGCCGTGGGCCACTCCCTGCCTCCGAGCGCCGTCACAGAGATCAAACTGCACTGCAACATGTTCATGTTTCGTGCCAGCCTGGACATGAAGCTGATTTTCCTGGACTCCAGGTGGGCGGGCAGTGGGGAAGGGGACCCTAAAGAAGGGCAGCGGGAGACGGAGAACCTTCTCTTGGGATCACTAGCCCGTTTTGCAGGTGGGGCGCCTGACCAGGTTTTGAGAAGTGGGGAGGGCGGAGGGGTGATGGAAAGTCCTCCATTCATCCTTAGGGGATTTCCCCCCCAGGGTGGCAGAGCTGACTGGGTACGAACCTCAGGACTTGATCGAGAAGACCCTGTACCACCACGTGCACGGCTGTGACACCTTCCACCTACGCTGCGCCCACCACTTACGTAAGCCCCCCTGCCCCTCCCCCCTCCCCCGTCCCCCAAGACAGCTGCGGAGCTGCAGGACGGAAGTCCAAGCAGGTTGCGGGGAGTTTTCCCCAGAGGGTTGAGGTGGTTGCGGTCCGGGTGACTCCGAAAGGGTCTGCTGGGGCCGGGTCTGGTGTCTCTAACTGAATGGAACTGCTAATAGTGAAAGAGTCCGGGGCCAAGGGGGCGTTCCCCTAGTGGGGTTTCATTCTCCACCTGCAAACAGCACTAAAGACGAGAACTGTTTACACAACCCAGGCTGCTCTGCCCGGGCGCATTAACTCACCTGCCTTCTGGATTTAGAGCTGGGATTCCTCTTCTGCAAAAGAAAGAGCGGGTCTGGGGAAACCCTTCACGTGTAGCGTGTTCTCCACTGCTGGTGTGGACCAAGAGGGACCAGGCCAGCCCTCAGCATATAACAGATATCTGTTCGTGGGGCTCAAGACCCAGCGCCGTCTAACCGGGCGATCCCTGGGTGGGGGGTTTGCCCGTGATCCCCCCCTCCTGAGCATCACCGAGGGGGTGTGCGCTCAAGGCACCCGGCCCTCGGGACCTGTCGGGGACAGGCCAGGGTTCACCGCCCCCTGCCTCTGTCTTCTAGTGTTGGTGAAGGGGCAAGTGACCACCAAGTACTACAGGTTCTTGGCCAAGCACGGCGGCTGGGTCTGGGTGCAGAGTTACGCCACCATCGTGCACAACAGCCGCTCCTCCAGGCCGCACTGCATCGTCAGCGTCAACTACGTCCTCACGTGAGTGGCCTCCTCCCACCCGGGGCGCTTGTCTCTGTGTGCTCGGGCAGGGAGAGCGCGGTTTGACGGCGGCTGCTCTGCACAGCCTCAGGTCGAGGCCTTGGAAGGCTCCCTCGGTTGTTTTCTAGGAGAAGATTTAGGAGTTGTTTATTTCTTTCTTTCTTTGTTTTTCTTTTCCCAATACCGCCCATATTTGCTTTCTTTTCCTCTCTTAACCTTTAAAGCGAACCCCGTATTCAATAAAATCTAACGCGGCAGAGAGAAAAGAGAGGGAGGGAGAGAGGGAAGGATCCGATGTACGAGCCATTTACCGTTAACAAACTGGACATCTGTTTCACTTTTTCAGATCTGGGGTTTGAAGTTCTTAATTTTAAACAGAGTCTTCAATCAAAGTTAGGATTCCGAAAGAGTGTTTCTTTCCTTGAACCACAAAGCGGGGCTGAGTGACCAAGCTAGTCTCGCTTTAACCCCTAGAAAGCAAAGGCTTCGGGTTAGGCTGCAGGAGTTTGTGCGTGCGCCTTCCCTGGGTCCGCGGGGTCGCGACAGGGCAGGTGTGGCGGCTGCCTTGGAACCTTGTTCTTTCCAGAGCCGTGCCTAGCAGCCGGTCACGTGGTCTAATATGCGCCTGCTGAAGAAAGCATATTCTGTAGTACAGTGCTTGTGAAGGCCAAGTTGCACGATTGCAGTCTTTATAAAGAAATCTTTTGTGTGCAGTTTATCATTTTTTTTTTTAATGGCTGAAAACTTGTGATTTGTGATTTTTAGGGATTTTTTTTTTTTTTTACTTTGGAAGCAATGACATACCAGACACTTAGCAGAAATGTTGTTTTGACGTTAGGAAGTTGGCTAAGGGATGCTCTTCGGAATAGAACGGAATATGCAGGATGAGAGTTGGATTCATTCCACGTTGCTTTAAATTGTCAAATAAAAAATATAGTTGCTGGAAATATGCTTAGCAATAACACTCGGTGCTTTGTTGAAGAAGAAAAATCTAATCCAGTAGACTCAGAAAATGGATTTGGTTTAAGTAAGGATTGCTTACTTAAGAATAATAGATGGGAAAAAGAATAATAGTTGGTTGTTAAGAATATTTTAATTGCTCATTTTTTAGCAAACCATGTGAAAAGAAGTATTTGATGTTTGTAACAGCAAAAAAAATAGTGTATTTTAATACAGAGTAAAAACATACCGTTATTTTGGGTATCATGAAGCAAACTATGTAATGGACACAGTTTTTCATATTGTTAAAATAAACACAAGAGATTGGCAAGGCACAATTTATAAAACGAACCCGTGAAACAGAAGTAGTAAAGGGCGAAAAATTATGTCTGCACACCATGGAAAAGAATGAACATTTTTAAAGAAAGTGCTTTATAAATCTGAGACATCAAAAGCATTTTTCTGTTCTCTGCTGGTGCCTATGGCTAGTGACTATTCTTTATCAAACAGCAGGGCATATAGTCACACAGGCCCATATAAATGATCTGAATGGAAATTCAGCTTCCCAATGGGTAAGCTTAATTTGTTTGGAATAATTTTGAAATATTCTGGTTTGTTTTCCAGTGGTAAGTGTTATTTTCTTCCTTCCTTCCTTCCTTCCTTCCTTCTTTCTTTCTTTCTTTCTTTCTTTCTTTCTTTCTTTCTTGTCTGTGTAATTTTTTACATACTTCTTGGGAACTGTAGAATTAGAGCCTCTACTTTACATCAAGTTTAAAAGAATGTAATGACTGTACATACATGATTTATGGAAGGAAAACTGGTGTGGCACACACTTACTGAACATTTTGTACCTCCGTTGAAAATAGTAAGGAACACACAGAAGTGTAGCACATGTTCAGGCACACAAGATGGAAAGCTGAAGTTGGCTACCCTTTTTCATGAGTCTAAGCTCCCATTCCTCGTGTGAAAATCCTCAGAACAATTTTTTTTTATAGCTGCAAATGTGGAAACTGCTTCAGATGAAATGTCATCATTTGGCTCTGTGTGTGTTGACAAGATTTCACAATGAGCAGGTTGTTCTTCGTTTGATGTGTGTATCACACATCTGGCTGGAAGTTACTAATTTACATTGTCTTAGCAAATTAAATAGATGGCTATTGATTCTCCATGGTAGTGGTGAATCACCACATTTGTTCTTAAGGCTACTTATCCATGCAGCCAGAGAATGGTGAGATGAATCTTTTCCAAACACACCACCTCTACAGTGCCCTTAAACACCAAGCAAGTTCTGAAATAACTTGACACTCCAGATGTTTTCCAAATGTAAACATTTATGTAGGGTACACTTTGAAGTGATTTTCATGACATGAAAGTAGAGGAAAAATTTAAGTAATCAGTGATCAAATAAGAGTGTAATGTTTTGGTAGAAGCTATGTTCACGGGTAGTTTATTCTTCTAATTTCCTAATGGCAAATGCACTTTTAAAATATGCTTAGAAAAAAAATCAGTCATTATTATCTACTAAAAGCACCAACGGACAGAAATCTCCTTAACCTTACCTCAATAAGCATCTGCAGTGGTGCTTGTAGGAACAGCTGCATGATTTTTAGAACAGGTATTGCCTACCTTCTTACTGGCTTCTGTATGAGCGCTGTATGTTACAGATCTGAAGAGAAAAATGAGAAGACACTGTAACTATGAATATTCTTAGCTTCTCCACTGTCTGAGGCCCAGTGTAACATCCACAGTGTTTTTGTAGCATCATCCCCACAATAACATAAAGGCACCCCAGTTTACGATTTTCTATAAGACATGAATAATCTGGGAGAGTTCTCTTCCACGTTAAAAAAATAATCTTATATAGTGGACGCTCACTCCATGTGTGTTAGGTGCTAGAGACAGCCCGTTCTTAGTATTAAGAGGATAAATACATTGAGAAAGCAGCTAGCTACAGTGATTGCTGGGGAGAGGCCTGGAAGAGTAAAGTACAAAAAGAAAGTACATTGTATGAAGACTTGAGTCTGGAATTCATATGTACTTCAGTTTAATTGGTAGTAGTAATTATTCATAGCTAGTTCAGATGGAAAACATTAGTATTTAATGCAAAGAAAATTGAAAATGTAAAACACCCAATAAACTATGAAAACTAATTTAAAGGAAAATGGAAAAATACTGGTTCTCTTTATAATTATAGACTTTGTGTGTTTTAAAATTAAGAAACATTCTTCTACTTTCAAGATAAATCAGTGGAGTTCAATAATCTTTTAAACTATAACATTTTTAAGACCTAGGTGCTGAAAAAATAGTAGAGTGTTGACATTTTGCACATTTCTTTTATGTCTCTCTATGGCTGTATGTGGTCAATTTTTATGTATAGATTTCCTACTAAATAATTTTTTAAAATAGATATAGACACTGTAGTTCTAACATCCTTCCATGTGCTGCCTAGCTATTGTACCAGTTATGATGGCACATTTATGGTAGTCTGAATTACTGCCTATTGAAGCTAACAATTAGCATTAGTTTATAGGTGCCATTAAGATCACCCTACCACTAATATTTATCAAGTGTTCATTGACAGATGACCCTCGTGAGTCTTCTTGATAGTATTTTTACTATTTTGAGACAGCTTCTGTAACCCTAAAGCATTATAGGCTAATACTATTCTGATATCATGCTTGGGAAATAAAAGAAAAAATAGATTTTGAATGATCTGACAGATTTAATATTTTCAGTCCCCCTCCTTTTTTTTGCTGGTAAAGAGGACTGATCTCCTTGTTTACTAAATTTAGAATTTAGAGCACCATTTTTAGTGGAAATTCTCAAGTGGTGTTGTAGAATGATTTATAGATCATGTAGAAGAAAGTAGTTTTCTATGTAGAAACTTCAATCTCTATGTTACTAAAATCAGCACATGGAGACAATCCAGATTTGTGGCTAACTACTAAATATTCCCTTGAATTTGGAGAAAAGTTGGCCAATGCTGAGGGAGAAATATTTCATGTCAGAGAAAAATGTGCTCCACATTGTAGTTAATGCAGGTCCCAGGCTTCTTGTTCTTGTTTGCACACGGTTCTTAGTTAAATATTGTGAAAGGCCTCATAATTTTCACAATTAAAAAGAATTTTAAAATGTTAAAATATTTGGTAAATAGAAAGCTTTATACATCCTTGCTTTAATCAGCAAATGTTAAATAAAAAAGAAAAACCCTCTCAGGTTCATTTGTTCTTTCAGATAGGTTAATGGTGCTGAATTAATTTCAGTGTGAAGATTCAAATTTGTTTAAATTTATTTAAAGACCACTGGTATTTCTGTTGCTTACACAGTTTAGGAAATTTCTTTTGAAACTTGGTGATCAATACATATAACCATCAGAAGTCACCTCTTCTTTATGTTGCAGATGTCAGATGAGGGACGACCCTAGAGGACGTATCAAGTAGTTCTCTCTTACACCTCAGATTTGTGGGTACTTGTGTAGAGTTGATCTTTTTGAAGGTTCAAAATATTAACTATATATTAATGTAGACTCACAAAGTAGATTCTGTCCTTAATTGTATTTAATTTCAGTCACAACAACATTGAGCATCAAATTTCCCACAGATGATCCTTTGTGTACCTTAATAATTATAGAAACAGACTGAAGATACCTGTTAATAGTAATTTATAACTACCAGCAAATTCTATTTAAAAAAGACCTAAAACCACACCAGAACTGTGAGATTTAGGCTTTTTTTCATGTACACAGCACTACTATTCATTTTTTTTAAAAGATTTATTATTTTATGTATATGAATGCTCTGTTTTCACACACACCAGAAGAGGGAATTAGATTCCATCACAGTTGGCTGTGAGCCACCATGTGGTTGCTGGGAACTGAATTTAGGATCTCTGGAAGAGCAGTCAGTGCTCTTAACCACTGAGCCATCTCTCCAGCCCACTACTATCCATTTTAATCTTAGCCTTAATAACATTTTCTATTACGCCATAATTAAAACTATCTTTGTTGTTGGTTTTTTTCTTATTCCCCACACAGGGTTTCTCTGTATAGCATGGCAGTCCTGGAACTTGCTTGCTAGACCAGGCTGGCCTCGAACTCTAAGATCTGCCTACCTCTTCCTCCAGAGTACATGCACTGCCCCACGCAGATTTCTCCTTCCTCCACCCTCTGCGTCCTTTAAAAAGGTCTTACTGAGTAGTCCTCAAACTCCCAGTCTTTCTGTTGCAGCTTCCTGAATGCTAGAATGTCAACAGAACCCTAACCGTATTTGCTTTGAATTAATCTTTTATGAACTTGAGAATTTAGTGTTCTATAAAGTAACACTAAACACCCGTTTCTTCCTAAGTACCATCTTAGTTGATTGATTATTTTTCTTTTTCTTGAGTGTTCTGTGTAGTGGTTGGATCATAGATCTCACTTCTCACTTGAGGAAACTGAGGCTCACTTGAGGAAACTGATGGAGACAGGGATTTAAAAAATATTTAAAATTATTGTTATTATTGTTATTATTGTCATGCACCAGTGCATACAGTGCTCTTGGGAGCCACAAGAGGGCATGGTTTCCCCAGGGACTGGAGTTACAACCAATTGTGAACTGCTATGTGAGTGCTGGGAGTCAAACTCAGTTCCTCTGGAAAAAGAAGTGTGCCATTGCTCTGGCTTTCAAAAACCAAGAATAAAAAAACAAAACAAAACAACAAAACAAAACAACAGAGCCAGGTGAGGTGGCACACGCCTGTAATCCTAGCAGAGGCAGAGGCAGGCAGATCTCTATGAGTTCGAAGCCAGCCTGGTCTACAAAGTGAGTCTGGGACATCCAAGGCTACACACAGAAACACTGTCTCAAAAAAAAAAATCCTCATTCTTTGAGATTTTGTTTGATTTTATTCATCACCATTCCCTAACTCCTCCCAAGTCTACTCTTTTTTTTCCATAATTTTATTTTTCTCATTAGTTACATTTTGTTAATTCTGTATCCCAGCTGTATCCCTCATTCCCTCCCCAATCCCACCCTCCCTCCCTCATCTCCTCCCTGCCCCTTTCCAAGTCCACTAATAGGGGAGGACCTCCTCCCCTTTCATATGACTCCCTTTTGTCAGGTATTTTCAAGACTGGCTGCAAAGTCCTCCTCTGTGGCCTAACAGTACTGCTCCTCCCTTGGGAGGTGGGGAGGTCAAAGAGCCAGTCATTGAGTTCCTGTTAGAAATAGTCCTTGTTCCCCTTACTATGGGAAACCAATTGATTACTGAGCTATCACGGGTCACATCCGAGCAGAGGTTCTAGGTTTTATCCTCTCATGGACTTTGGTTGAGTGTCCATCTCAGAAAAGCCAAGTCTACTCTTTCTCCCTTCACTTTCCTGTCTACTCAATGTCAAAGAATTTTTTTCAGTTGTTAAAAACAAAACCAGCACACCCATTGAACCTAATTTGTGCTGCCCAGCTGTCACATGCAAAGACACACTGACTATCCCTCTGTAAGCAGCGTTTGCTATCAAATGCCAATAGCTCCCGAGCTAGTGGTGGGGTTACATGCTTAGCTCCCTCCTCACGTGCTGAGATTTTATCTGTCCTAGCCTGCGCAGTTCTTGTGCATGCTGTCACCACTGCCATGAGTTCATACATGGAATGGCCTGGTTGTTTCTGGAAAGCAGTTTCCTTGACATTATCCATCAGCTTTGGCTCTGGACAATCTTTTGGTACTGTTTTCTGAGATGATCCTTGTGTCTTGTGGGGTGTGATTGCATGTTCTATTTAGGGTCGGCTGCTTCACAATCTTAGTGTCTCTGTGATAACTGCCTTCTGCTGCAAGAAGAAACTTCTCAGATAAGGGTCGAGAGAGGCTCTGATTTGTGGGTATAGCAATACCTTATCTGGAGTGATTTTAATAGAGTGTATATTCAGCAGAGTAACAGTACTAGTTTCCCCTAGGGCCTATGACTTAACTTGCCACAGGTTCTTTGCTCCAACCGCAGTCGCAAATATGGGCTCTATCTCTTGGAGTAGACCATAGATTCAACTAGAAAGTAGCTGGTTACTCATATAACGCTTGTGCCACAATTGCACTAGTTGAAACGGCGGCTTATGAGGCCAGTCATTATTGTAGCTTTCAGAGCTCTCAGCTAGATGAGCTCTCAACTATCACGTCGAATATTCACTTTTTTCTTTGTGATGACATCATGAAAAATCTTATCTTAAATAGTTTTTGAAACATTGAGTATATTGTTGTTAACCGTGACTACCTCATCATGTGAGCATCAGAGTTCATTTTTCCTATTTAATTATAACTGTATGCCCACAGACTACTCTGTCCTCATTCCTCATTACTTGAAACTAGAACTAAAGGCTCTGTGCCAATAACAGCATCTTATAATATTTGGTTTTTTTAAACTCATATTATATTTATACCAATAAAAACATGGAAGGTATAAACTGAGGTATAAACGTGCTATCTCAGCAAGGTAATTTTATTTTCTGAACTATATAGAAAATATCTCTTTATAAGCCTGATTATACAACTAAGCTGCTAGCTCTTTAGAAATCTCTTTCTATCTGTGCCATTTTACCTAGCCAGTCTACCTTTCTCTTGAGCTCCTCCAAACCCAAGAGGGCTCCTGAGCTCTCTTTCCTAGAATATTGTTTTACCTTCGCTATAAATATTGAGCCCCATGTGTGTGATTTCCCCACCTTTCATTCAGGCTCATCAGTTGTTGCTGTTGCTGTCATGTGCTCTCAAGGCAGGAGAGGTATCTATCTGAAGGGAGGGAAGCCAGAATTTATTCAGTGCCTCCTTTGTGCCAAGATGGCTGAGAGTACCTGATGGAGGTTACTTTCCCAGAGAAAAAGAACATTTAAAGGAGCCAAGGTTTTCCTGGATCTCTCACTTAACCAACACCAGGTTGGTAACGATAACTCACTGATGTTAGTAACTATGATTTCAAGTGCATGAACCACAAAACGTTTGCCTTTTTGATGATGTTCAATGGGGCCCTTTATCCTCATTGCTCTACAAGGACTGTGCATGGCTATATGTGAGCAAAATTCTGGGCATCTCTCAAGCTCATGTAGTCTATAGTTGACTCAACCAAACAGAAGAGACCCATCTAACTCTAGGAGTCAGGTTAGCCTAGTTGGAAACGGAGCTAGGAACCCTTGCACTATTTGCTGAGGGTACAAAGTCCAAGGTGAGAAGGAAGCTCCAGGGAAAGGAATGGAATTTAAAGGGTTGGAAACAGGCTTAATCTTCTGATACAGGCCAGGGACTTGTGTTTATTTGAAGAATAGCTTTTCTCTCAAGCAAGTACTTCGAAATGATATGCAAACTGTTATTTCTGCTATTGCTGAAAGTAAGGTTTCCTGTCCGTCACTCTGAACAGTTTTGCTGGAGCTGCGCCTTAGCTACCTATCAGCTATGGAAGCTGTTCTTCTCAGGTATCTTCCCTTTTCCAAATTATTAGCGATGCACCTTCAACATGAATTTAGTAATAATTTTTGCACCTATTCACAGAACATAGTTTTGAAAGTCTGAGATACCAGAATTCTAAGTTGAAGGTAAATGTTATTGAAAGGAATGGATAGAAGTGCCATATACAGTGGTTTTATATTGAAGTTGCTTTTCAGGAAGAGAGGCAAGGAAGTACAAGGTCAGTGTGTGATTTGATCTATACTGCAGGGCCAGAAGGCCGGGTTTGCCTCTCTAACGCATGAGACTGTGGTGCAGTCTAACCCCCAGGCTTCTTATTACGATGCTTCAAACCCTGAAAGTTCCTGACAAGGCATTTGAAAAATGTGTTATAAAATGAGCTATCATTACTTATTATCATACAAGATAGTGTGGTAGCTAAGAGTCTAGTGATTATTCCCCGTACTGCCACTCACTAGCTCTGTGAGCTGGCAAATTGCTCAACTCTACTGTTTGCAGTTTTATTATGTAAAATGTGGGCAATTTACCTTCTAGAGTCATTCTGACTATTAAATGAAATAATGTGTGACCATATTGGCACTGTGCTCAGTTCAAAGTAACTTGGAGAAAAAGTCTATGAGTAGGTGTTTACTTTAATAAAAAGGGTTTTTGTTTTTTGTTTATTTATTTTATTTTTGGCACAAATTTGTGTGACCTTTAGGCTTTGAAAGAAGAAAAGCATGAGTTTTTGGAAGGCAGGAGTTTACTTAAGAATAATAAATCAGTAGTCATTTTGATGTGTTTTTACACCCTTCTTCAATTGTTTAAAAGTCTTTATAAATGAGTTAAATTACAAAAGATTGTAAAAAAAGGTTTACCGAGCACCTGAGATTTGACAGGTGCCAAGCCAAGTTTGAGGGATACAAAAATGAACGACCAATGTCTTGTGGGGCCGGGGAAGGGTAGAAATGGAAAAGTGTAAGTACAATGTTCTTGCCTAACTTTCGTATAGACCCGCTGATGATGGAGAGGTTTATCTACATAAGAAAGAAGAAAGCAAAAGTGCCTTAGCACAGCTTGGTCCATCCCCGATGAGCACAGGAGTGGTCAGAGTCCTCCCTGACCAGGTGACAGGAGGTAGTGCTGGGAGGTGGGCCTATTTGGAGGTGTTCACTGGCCTCCGACTCTCTCTCCAGAGTGATGGGATTAACGGCATGGGCCATCATGCCTACCTGGTTCCTGCAACATTTTGAAAATTATTTTCTTTATGAGGGATGCTTCCCAGGCACTGTATAATTTCTGTGTCTATCTTTGAGAACTGTTCTGTTAACTACCATGCTTAGGAAGATGGAAGATAACAGTGGACTCCTACTGGAATGGCTGATGCAAGGGGCTCAGTGAGACCAGGCCCCTCAGTGGATGAAGGATACTTAGCAGTGGAAGTAGTGCACTGAGCCAGAGCCTGAACTACACTGGCTGGTATTTTTAGTGCGCTTTTTAAAGAAAATGGTGATGTATTAGGACAAGCAAAATAAAGCTGCTACTTCTACATTTAAAGGCCAAACATTGGCTTTTTATTCCATTGTGTAAATGTCCCACAATTTCTGTATCCATTCTTTGGTTGAGAGACATTTAGGTTGTTTCCAGATTCTGGCTGTTATGAATAAAGGTGCTGTGAACATAGCTGGGCAAATGTCTTTGCTGTATGGTCCAGCATCTTTCAGATGATATTCCCAGGAGTGGTATAGCTGCATCTTGGGGTAGCACTATTTCTAATTTCCTGAGGTAACTGATGACATCTTGCAGATATTTTGCCAAGGTCTAGAGAGTTATTCTTTGTTTTAATTTCAGGTCTCCACAGAGACTGTTCCAACACCTCTATACCAATCTAAGCATCAAAAGTAATGTTTGTTCAAAAAAAAAAATAGCAGTTGATAAATGTCTCCCATTGACTGACATTTTGTTTAGAACATTTACGATTTTATCAGGATTCAAATAGGAGCTGCTGTCTTCACCACTACAATTTTTTTTTTTTTTTTTGATTGATTGTAAAATGGATAGATCCCTCGGAATAGATCTTCCTTTCTTAGGGATTTCTTGTTCAAACAGAATTTGTTGTATCCACATCAGTAAAGCTGTGCTAATACAGGCTGCTGGCCAGATCTTAGAAATAGCCTCATTATAGTGAACTGGATATCATAAAGGGATCCATTAAGGTAGGATTCTTTCAGTGTTTGTACTTTTAAACCTTAGTCCCTTGCCACTTTTTACATTTCATCAACCATAGTGTCATTCTCTGGTAATGTATCCTGAGAAAGCGTGGCTCTCATATGCCCCCTTCTAAGCATTGCAAGCTAGAATCTGTGGCTTTCAGTGTTCTTAGGGGTTTGTGGCCTGGCGTTGTTCATTCATTGTTTTTCCTTCTGGGTTTGTGGTTACCGTAAAGTATTCTGGTGACTGAAGGGTGAAAACTCAGGCGATTTACTTCCTTCAGCTACCCATGCAGTCACTATTGCAGTGCAAATAAGCAGCAGGTGAAGAACTGCCTTTTCCCCCATCCCAGTCTAAGGAAATTCAACCCAGAGTTGTTAATTTTTCCAAGCAATGAGGGGGACTCACAATGTTGGAAGTCACAGTATTTAGCTTCACTGTGGAAATCATGCTGCTGGAAGACTGAGGCACACAAAGATGGAGGAAGGGGAGTTGATACTACTTCTCCAGTTAGAGCATGCAAAGTGCTAGCAAGAGTAAGGTGAAGTGTTCTAATATCGAAGCTAATTGAAAACTGGGGAAAATACTAGACGACACAGGGCATTTTACAGTTTAATTTCCTTTCCGTTTGTGTGTTTTCTCAGTTGACTCCATAGGTCTTTTATTATAAATAAATCTCTGTCATAAGAATCAGCTTAATTTCTGTTTTGCTAATTAAGAAGATGATAAGGGATGTTTTAGATGGAAGTCCTGTCTAGGGCAAGCTAGGGATGGTGTAAATACTCAGCAAATATTTTCCAAGTGCCTGCTGCAGTCCAGCCTCTTTGGTAGGGTTGTGCTGTGACACAAAATGTTAGCTGAGATGTCAGGCTTTTATACGACATTTAGAAGCTTTGGAGGCTCAAGTTCCTGAGTGTTTGTTATAGGTAGACCAGAGGCATCTTACAGAAATATCAGATACACACAATGTGAGCGAATGAGAGAAATCAAGAACACCTAGAGTTTCAGCCTGAGCTACTCGGATAATGTTGGAGAAAGCAGTTTTGCAGGCAGCGAACGCAGTTGTGTGTTGCGGGGTTTCTCACTTGGATGTGCCTGAAAAAGTCACATTCCGGTCTTCAGTAGTTAGAGTAGAAAGGTCTTAGCTAGGGACTGGAGATCATCAGGGTACGGAAGGTAAGGTCAGAGGAGTAGAACAAGATCACTAGTAACTGTCTTCAGGGGGAGGAGTCATGAGGTGAATCAAACAAGGATAAAAGATGGGAAATACACTATCATCTCTTTCTGGGCCCCAAATCTCAGGTTAAAGAAATAAATGGATTTTAATTTTAGCCAGTAGGCCACTTCTGAAACATTGTCATGGCAAGCCTCTCAAATCTTGTAAACTATAACAACAGTCAGCTATCTATTCACCTATTGATGACTGTATATTTTCTGTAGTATTAAAATATCTGTCTTCACCTAGACAAAATGAAAATTAGTCATTTCAGCAGGAAGCCCAAATTCTCTACCAATCATTGAAACCTTTCTTTTTTATTTTAATTATTGTTATTTATTACAATTTATTCAGTTTTTATCCTGGCTGTGGTCCCCTCCCTCTTCTCCTCCCAATCCACCCTCCTTCCCTCTTCTCCCCTATGCCCCTCCCCTAGTACACTGATAAGGGAGGACCTCCTCCCCTTCTATCTGACCCTAGCTTATCAGGTCTCATCAGGAGTGGCTGCATTGTCTTCCTCTGTGGCCTGGTAAGGCTGCTACCTCCTCAGGGGTAAGTGATCAAAGAGCCAGCCACTGAGTTCATGTCAGAGACAGCCTTAACACAGATCCTGGCCAGACAATTTAAAATGATGCCTGAGGTACACATTTGATAAATTGTGAATTTTATTCATAAAATACATCTCAAATTTATTTTAGCTGTTTAAATAATGGAGCTTAATGTATATTTAGTCAAGCATTACAGTAGTAAGGGCTTAAGGAGATTAGAAATAAATGAATCCAATTAAAGAACATGTCCCTGAGATTTGATATGTCATCGGCAGGAATGAACTGTTTGCACAGCGACTGTAAAGAAATCATTAATGATTAACTATCCAGAAGAGGGTTAATCAAGAATAAATGTTACAGGACAGACTTTAAAATATTTAAGTTAAACAAACAATGACGTGTGCATCATAGCATCATGTCATCATTTCTGCTGTGTGTTTTTTTTTGTTTTTTTTCCAGGAGAGTTCAAAGTCTAGGGCTTTGTGCTTCTGTAATACACAAATGCCAGCTTTGTAATGTGCAGAGCAGGGAGGACTTCCCCATAGTGCCATGCCTTTGGCTTCCGTGGTCTCCTCACACGAGATTGTGGGGGTGGAATTTGGGGATCCTGTAGCCTTGAATATGGAATCAAGCTTTCCAGTGGCTTGGGAAGATTATGGGTCTCTTGACTACAGGTTATTATTATTATTTTTTCTTTCTTGTTTCTAAAGTCAAAAATAGTTGTGCCATCTTTATGTGCTCTGCTAGAGGATATGTTTAGGGTTTAGAGATCAGTTTTGTTGAGGATAAAAACTAGGTGAGAGGAGGTTCCCATTAGGATAGAGCCAAATAGAAGGGGTTAGGTGATAGAAATTTTCAACTCAAATAAAGTAACTGTCACCTCAAAGGAAATAAACTATAGTTTATTCTGGAGCCAAATTTGAGTGGCCATGACTCAGAAACATGATTTAGGTTGTACCAAATGTCACATTCCAATATGATAACAATTCAATGCAGTCTTAGAGTAATAAAACAAACAGACATTTTCAAATACATCAGATAGGTAGGTTACAGCAAACCACGGGAATCCCAGCTATAGGTCTCAGCTGCTACCTTATAGCATCCATAGCCTTTTGGTTGGTGAAAACTAGGAGTCTGTACATTCCAAAGGGTTACTAATATGAGTCACATTCAGAGGTGGATAATAAATTACTATTTAAGGGTATTAAAAATGGGTCATTTGGTCCAAGATAATTTTACATTGGATTTGCAACATTCCAATTTCTCCATAGGTTGTAAGTTCTAATTAGTTAATCAGTCTTGCAGAAGGCACAGTGTAAGATACAGTTTCCCCAATAATGTTCATTCACAGAATTCTCATTGACTTATCTAACTTGGTTTTATTAATAATTGTGATGTTTTGAATAGGTTTGGCCCCCACAGATTTATGTGTCTGAATGCTTGGCCCATGAAGTGTGGCTTTGTTAAAGTAGGTGTGGCCTTGTTAAGGTAGGTGTGGCCTTGTTGGAGGAAGCATGTCACTTTTGGGGCTTTGAGGTCTTTTATGCTCAAGCTCCACCCAGTGTTGAATGCAGTCTCTGCTTTTGGTTATTTCAAGATGTAGAACTCTTGGCTCCTCAAGCACCACATCTGTCTGCACACTGCCATGCTTGTGGCCATTTTGAAACCTCTGAAACTGTAAGCCAACCCCAATTAAATATTTTCTTTTATAAAAGTTTTTTTTTTTTTGGTCATGGTGCCTCTTCACAGCAATAAATCCTAAACTAAGACCTTTTCTTTTTTGGCCTTAAATTCACTGTCTTCCTGCCTCTGCCTTCCCAGTGCTGGAACTCTGGTTATATGTCAGTCAGCACACCTGACTATCTTTTCTTTATATCTGACTTCTTTCTAGAAGTGAATTAAATTAGGAGTGGAGGGCTGAAAATATAGCTCAGTTGGTAGATTACTTACCAAGCAATCACGAAATGTTGAGTTTGATCCCTAGCACCACCTAAGCCAGGCATGGTGGTGGTACATGCCTATAATCCCAGCACTGAGGAGGCAGAGGCACAATGATCATCCTCAGCTACATAGTGAACTGAAGACAAACTGTGTTCCATGTCTCTAAAAACAAATAAAAAAAGAAAGAAGGAAAGAAAGAAAAAAAAACCCAAAGCACATAAACAACAAATAAATAAGCAGTTAAGGTAAAGAAGGGGAAGATTATCATGTTTTAATTTATTCCATTAAAAAAAACCACACAGGCTTTTTTTGTATTTAATTTCTTTTGATCTGTCTTATAAAACCCCAAATCTTCCTTGTCTTCCAAGAAAATATAAAATAGAAAAAAGTTGACAGAATTTGGGTCTTAAACCTAAAGGATGAACAGCTATGCTTAAAACTTTAGCATCGAATTAGGGAATGTTGTTCTGAACATAAAAATTAAAAATTTCTCATAGTAAGAAATGTAGTCCCAAATTAGTTCCCTCCTCTCAATGTTGAAATAGTGCACACGAAGACTTCAGAGACAGAAAATTCTGTAAAGTAGCAGGAGTGAAAAATATATCAAAACAGAAAAAAAATGTCTAGACACTAAGAAAACGTATGCTTGGACAATTAAAAATCATGAATGTTATTCTTAAGATGTTGAACATACAAAGAAAGAAGTTAAATATAGTGTTTCATCTTTTGTATGTAATGTGTACAAATACAAAATTTTGCAAGTAAAAGAAGTTGGGGAACTACTCATTGTATGGTAGAAACTTGCCTTAATTAGTGTTTTATAAAGTATTTGTTCTGATTATAAGAGCCAAACATGTTTATTATAGAAAACTGATGATAGTACAGAGAATTATAAAGTAATAAAAAACATTTTGACGTGGTGTCTAGCTATCTGCCCTTAACATTTTAGTTCATTGCTTCTTGCTATGCATATAGTACTTGTTAATTTATAAAACAAAACAAAACAAAACATTGTTTATTGTGGTTCTTTTTATATCATTTGAGTCAAATTATTTAATGGCTACATAAAATTTTATCACAAGGTTATGCCATAACTTAGTAATTTCTTTATATTTTGGTTATTTCATACTTCTAACTAAATATAAGAAATGAAATAAACATATAGATATTTGATACCTATTTTTGATTTTTTTTGTAAAATTATTTTCTATTTCTAACAATCTATTTTTATTTTATGTGCATTGATGTTTTACATGCATGTATGTTGTGTGAGGGTGCTGGATCCTGGAGTTACAGACAGTTGTGAGCTGACATATGGGTGCTGGGAATTGAATATAGGCCTCCCATGCCCCTCTCCCAGTCCACTGATAGTGGAGGTCCTCCTCCCCTTTCATCTGACCCTAGCCTATCAGGTCTCATCAGGACTGTCTGCACTGTCTTCCTCTGTGGCCTCTGTAGGATTGCTCCTCTGTCAGGGGGAGGTGATCAAAGAGTCAGCCACTGAGTTCATGTCAGACACATCCCCTGTCCCCCTCACTAGGAAGGGAGGGTGGGATTGGAAGGGGACAATGGAAGGGGCTACAGCTGGGATACAAAGTGAATAAATTGTAATAAATTAAAAAATTAAAAAACAAATAAAAACAAAAAAGAAATAGCTCTGCCAAAATAAAAGCAAAATAATGATCAGTTGCTTGCTTTAATATATATATGTGTGTGTGTGTGTATGTATGTATGTATATATATATATATGTAGTATTATTTATGAGACTAAACCTTTGAAATATTCCTAAGCAATTTGTGCATCCTTTTCTATTGTGGAGATATTACTACATTCCTTATCAGATTATAGAATTTATTTCTCTGGGGATTTCAAATTTTATTTTTCCCATCTCCTTCCACACAATTTTGGTAGTTAGAAAAATAGTTTAGGATGAAATGGCTTTAACATTTAGTTTTCCTAAATATTATATATACCTGAAATATAATTTGATAAAATAAGTTAATTTACTACACAGTAAAGTAGGATTTGTTTCTACTTAGGACCTAACAGGATTTCAGAGTCATCACTGTTCATTGTACTCTGGGAATTTCCAAAGGTCTCATATAAACTCACTTGCTCAGTAGATACCCTGTATTTGTAGCAGTTTTGAACTTTTGGTCACTTGGATTTGAGATGAGTGAAAGCTGGTTACAATGAGAATTGCTTTCTTAATCACTACTAAGTGAGCTTGAGATAAGATATGTTCATTATAAAATAAAGGTTGTATGTGATAAGAAATCTAGTTTTTGTTTTTGTCAAGATATGATATTCACCACACAATGACACAGATTGATGGAAGTGCCAAGAGTGTTAGAGACAGTGCTCTGTCTGTGAACTAAGAGAGAAAAGGAGAAATCGCTGTGGCCTGTAGGGATGAAACAAAACAAAACAGAATAAAACAAAACTAAACAAAGCAAACCCAGCGTGATGGCAGGTCTGCACCTAGCACCATTTCAACATATTTCATGGGTTAATTCAAAGGACCGTATAGGGTCGATCCTTCTCCATGTGTTACACAGCCTTTGCTGTACATTTTGGTTGGTATTGTTTGCCTATTGGTTACATCCATAGCTATCTTTCTTGAAATAAAAATGCCTCAGTAAACTCTGTAGACAGTCTTCCTCACGTGCTACCATCTACTCCACGGAGTGTTAGATGAGACTTTCAAAGTGGTGGAGAAAGATGGGTTTTAGGAAGAGGAACTGTTTATAAAAGCAGAGTTTGGGGGGAATGACAATGGCACAAACGCGAACTTGCTCATTTATATGAGACTATCGCGTTTCCAAAGGTGCCTTTAGCCTAATTTTCAAGCAGATTGTCTTCGTATTTGAGCTTCTCAGTACGGAATCCTCCTTATCATCTCTTTCTGCTGGGCTCCGTGGGAGCCTGAATATGAAATATAAAGCAGGTCTCTCTGCTGCCAGGATTGACTGATGGCTAGGCAGCAACTCTGCCGGAATACAGAGAAGGTCATGCACTGTGTGTAAGAGTGACTCTAGAATCCAATTAAAAAGTTTAGTGTAGGCACAGTCATCCCCACTTAATCTGATCATGGTTTAATACAATCCTCTGCTTATTTCAATCAGGGCCTTTGGAGCCAAATCAGTTGTGTGTCTCTGTTTTCACGTTTTGCCTGGGTAATTTGATCAATTTCAGCTGTTTAAAAAATAGCCCCGTTAGAAAATCTGGCAGCATCTTTTAAGAATTGCCATGAAGCACAATGTCCCCAAAGAAGCCCCAGGATGACCTGCAGATCCAAAATTGCCGTTTCAGAAGCAGAAGTTCAGTTTTCTAAGAAAATAGAATACAGCATGGTATTGTTGAAAAACACTCTTGTAAAGAATCTAGAAATAACCTGAGCGACGCTGCTGCCCGCTCCTTTGTACACAGCTCGCAAACTTGTGAATATTAAGCAAGGTGTCCTGGCTGCAAGGATAGAAGTGACGCTAATGTAGTTGTCTGAGGTGGAGAATCCCTTTCATTAGCTCCACAAAGGTTTCATAGGGAGCTTTTCACATTGGCTTCGAGTTGGCATTGAATTCATGGATGGTTGTGGTGCATTCTAGAGGTGGGGCTGCGGAAGTCCAGTGAAGTGTGGATGTGGCCCCATTTATTTTTCTATTGAAATTTGAGTCATTCCCAATATGTACATGGTTATTATAAAGTTTAAAGTAGACGGGGAGGCTAATTCTGAAAACCGAATGATTTTTGTCTGTCCATAATAAAATAAGAAA
The DNA here is from genome assembly GCF_030254825.1 of Meriones unguiculatus. Classification (NCBI taxonomy): domain Eukaryota; kingdom Metazoa; phylum Chordata; class Mammalia; order Rodentia; family Muridae; genus Meriones; species Meriones unguiculatus. The sequence goes on from NC_083367.1 coordinate 54,152,576, forward strand.
ATTCCTTTGGTCTGCAAATATGGGTGAGATTGACAGCCAGAAGTCGCAATGATTACGTGTTACTCATCTCTCATTGCTTTGAGAATGAGGTATCCAAGGATGACAGAAACTGTTGCACAAATCATTGAAAGGAGAAAAAAAAAATGTAAACCACTCAAAAGCCTTTTGAAGAATATATCAAGTACCATATACCAATAGTTCTCCTTTCAATATGCCAATTGTGTCTGGAGGCCAGTATGAGCTACCCTTAAAAAAGACAAATTGTGAAGGCCCAATTATATAGCACCTCTCAGAAAGCCTGAAGGACAGAGTCATGGCTTTTCTTGTTGTTATTAAAATCACCTTACTCATGTCCCTCACCAAACTCTTTGGAATCCAATGACTGTGCAAGGAGCTGTTTTGCTTTGTTTTGTTTTGTGTGTGTATGTGTGTGTGTCTTACCTCAGGAGGGAAGTGTTCAATAAATGGCTCCACCAAGCACACATGTATTCCTGAGGACATGCATAGTACCAGAATTGTTTCACTGGAGGACAGGGAAAGAAACAGAGCCAGATTTCTCTTGGTGTCCGAGTTTGCAGGAGGGAAATGGGACTTGTAATGTAATCCCCATAGCATCTAGCCCTTTAAGTGGTACAAATGAAATACTCAATTTAATAGAAATCTAAAAGTAAAACAAATGCTTTGTTCTTCCCAAGTCTGCCGTTCAGAGCTACTCTTGGCAGCACATCAACCGTACTTGAAATGTCTTTAAGTGGGTATTTTTTTTTATTATTCTTTTCATCCGAACATATCTATGGAGCTGTTGGAGTTTTGAAGAGAGGAACAGGAAGGCTGAGTTACATTGTGTGATTGTGTTGCTCTAACGATTCCATGTGCCTATTTAGCAATGAAGAACTTACCTTAGTACTTGACGGCATGCAGCAGAGCTTAAAGACTGAAATGCAACTGAAATGCATTTGGGGTGAAAAGCAAAGAAATACAATGTGAGAAGTGTTTTCTCCCCCCCCCCCCCTTTTTTTTTAAAGAATTAAAACATTTTAAAAACAATTGTTTCATACAACATGTTTTGTTTATAATTTCTCCTCCTGGACCCTCCCCATCTTGCCACCATCCACCTTTACGTTGCTTCTCTCTCTCTCTAAACACTATTAAAATGCGTCTCAAGCGAGGTAGAGTGGTGTAGTGAGGAGTTAACAGTAACACCGTTGACTGAGCAGTTGCTCTTCCGGGCGTCTGCTGCAGGGTTTTCACACACGGCTTTCTGTAAGCCTCGCTGCGTCGGTATGAATCACAGACCAGAAATGGCAGCCTAGACTGCCTGATGCTGTGCTCTTCTGCTAAATTTAAGCGGTTATCGTTATTTTAGAAATGTAAAAAGACTTTTTAATTTCATGTATGAGAGTGTTTGCTTCATGTACATGTGTATACCACATGCGTGCCTGCTGTCTGCAGAGGCCAGAAGAGGGCATCAGGTTTCCTGGAGCTGGAGCTGGTTGTGCGCTGACAGGTCAGTGCTGGGAACTAGAGCTGGGTCCTCTGGATTTAGACTGCTGAGCCATGCCTTGAGCCCCTGGGGCGATTATTTTTTAATTCTGTTGTTATTGTTGTTGAGGATCAGAACAACATTTTCATTAAATCATCAAGAGTATTTATATAATTCTTACATTTGAAAATTATGTGAATGTGCACATTTTTAAACTATATATTGGGTTTACAATGTTGTTTAGATTTATTTAATTTGTAGTGTGTTTATTACTGAAAGCTATGCAAGCCAGGCATGGTGCACCATGACTTTAGGTGGATCTCTGTGAGTTCGAGACCAGTCTCATCTACAGAGTGAGTTCCAGGACAACCAGAGCTACATATCCTGTCTGAAAACAAACAAACAAACAAGCTATTCAAAAGCTTTAGAAAAACTTTAAAAATTATTGATTTTCCCATGAGTATATGATAATTATGATAATTTATGGGGTACATTCTCATATTTTAACACGTGTGCAATGTGCAATAGAATAGTAATTAAAAGTTGTTAATATATATTTTGACCTCTTTTCTTCTAGTTCTTCATAAATACGTAATAGGCTCTGAAGAATAGCTATCTTCTTATGCTATAAAACACTTAAATACCAAATTTTCAGCTCCCCTTCCTTCTCCTCTCTCTTCCCATCCTAGACTTAAGTAGTGGCTGTTCTACTCTGAGAACTTACATGTGCAGAAGAGGACATATTCGTCTTTCTCTGCCTGGATTTTTTTTTTTAAGATAGTATCTCGTATAGCCTAGGCTGGCCTCAGTCTTGACATGTGCCCAAGGATGATGTTAGACTTTTGGTTCTCTTGCCTCTCCCTTCCAAGCGAGGGATTACAAGCATGTGCCATTGTGATTAGTTTACGTGGTAACAGGGATTTGACCAGGACCCGGTGCCTAACATGTAAGCACTCTACTCACTGAGCTACACTCCTGGCCTACCATCTCAAATTTTCACTTAACATAATGTCTGTCAGTACATCCATGTGGCTTCAAATTACAAGATTTCATTCTTTATTATGGCAAAATGATACTTTCTCTTTCTCTCTTTGTGTGTATGTGTGCATATGTGTGTGTGATATTTTCTTTAACCACTCTTCTGTGTATGAACTTTTCAATAGTGGCTATTGTGACTAGTGATGCAATAAGCATAGGAATCCAGGTGCCTGTTTTGATATGCTGGTTTCATTTCTTTTAGACCTTTAGTCAGAAGTGCTATGGCTGCATGTAGCTCAGTATGTAGTTTCCTGAGGGTCCATCATACCACTCACTAATTTGTATTCCCATCAGCAGTTTAGTGTGGTAGTGTTCACATTTCTTTGCCCTCCCAGTAGAATTTTCTATTTTGTTTGTTTATTTTGTTTTGCTTTTTAATGATTCTGACTGAAGTGAGATGATGTCTTTTTATGATCTTAATGACAGATGGTGTTACTGAATTCTTTTCCTTGTTGATCATTTCCAGTTCTTCTTTTGAGAACTGGCTATTCAGACTCTGTCTATTTTTAAATTGTTATATTTGGGAGTTTCTCTCATAAGGTTTCTCATACATTTTACTAGTAATCATCTGTCAGCTGAATAATTTCCAAATATTTTCTTTCACTTGGTAGATTCATTTGGTAGTTTTACTTGTGGGCAGAAGCTTTTGAGTTTGATATGGTCCCTTTTTTTTTTCAGTTTTTACTTTTGTTGGCTATGCTTTTGAGATCCTAGAAAAACAAAATGAAATACCATTGTCTATCATGATATCTTATAAGGTGTTCCTTCTATATTTTCTTCTAGTTATCTCACAGTTTCAGGCCTTCCATTTAAGTTTTTGATCAATCTTGAGTTTTTTTTTCTTTTTTTTTTAATGTGGTGAGTATAGGAATTTTGAGTCTCCCATACATAGATACCCAGTTTTGCCTTTACTGATGAAGTGTTGTACTTTTTTTTTCCATTGTATGTTTATATGCTTTTGTGGTCTGGCTATTATGTCCCAGGGGCTTAGGCACAGGTTTTTATGCCAGCACCATGCTTTTTTGCTAGCATAAACCTGTAGTATATATGCTTTTACTTTTTGCAGGTATAAATAACTTTATTTTCTAAATTACATTTTTATTCTTTAAATTTTTTCATACACTATATTTTGATTATTTTCTTTCTTTCCTACCAAGTTCTCCCAGATCTCCTTCCCCACTTAACTTCATCGTTTTTTTTTTCTTGAAAAACTCCTCAAAAAACAAAAACAAAAACAAAACCCACAGAAAACAAAAATGACAAATCCACCAAACAACAAACCATTACCACAACAAAATAAAGACACACAAACGAAGTTCATTTTGTATTGGTCGGCGCTATTCCTGAGCAGTCGGCCTGACCTGGGGTGTGGTTGATATATCAAGTGTCACTCCATTGGCGAGAGCAGATTTTCCCTCTCCTAGCAGGTGTCCTTTGCCAGTGCTTCTGAGGTAGGGGTGGTGTAGCATGTTAGAGATGAGGCATTGCCGTATCTTTAGCCTTGTTCTTTGTGCCCAAGCAATCCATCCTTGATTTATTCTCCCAGGCTACTAGTAGTATTTTGGGTGGTAATTTCACAAAATCTCTAAATTATTTTGGGGAGTGTGGACATTATAACAGAATTAATTATTTCAATCCCTGAACATCAGGAATTCTTCTCAGTTTCTGTGTCTTCTTCAATTTATTTGTTTAATGCTTTGTAATGTTTTTGCACAGGATGTTCACTTCTCCAGCTAAGCTTATTCTTAAGTGTTTTACTTAAAAATATCTTTTGTAGATAAGATTACCTTATTTGACTTTTATTTTTTTTAGTAAGTTAGCTATTTGTGTATAAAAATGCAACACTTTTTTTTATTTTTTTATTTTGTAAAGATAGTGCCTTACTTTGTATCCTAGGCTAGTCTTGAATTCATGGGAGCCCTCTTCCTTCTTCCTTCTAGATTCTGGGATTACAAGCACAAGCTATCATGCCCAGTCATGTTCATTGTGTTATTTGGACCAAATCTGATGGAAGCAACCTAAGGGAGGGAAGGGAGTTTGGCTTAAATTGTTAGTATTTATTGGCTAGGGAAAAATCTTTTTAAAAGTTGCACCCTTGTTTTTCTCTTCCATTTACATGATCTATTGTGCATTTGCCCTGATGTTATAACAAAATATCTCTTTGCTTGTGTCTTCTAGAACTTTACAGTCTGCTGGGGGAAATCAGTATCATTTGAAAAGTTAGAATAAATGTTAGAATAGGAAAAAAAATTTCTGGTCTCCTCTGTACTTCCCTCAGGATCAGCCCTGGTGCCTTTTTCTTGAGAGATAGAGGCCCTGAGTCCATTGTTCTCTGCAAACCCTCTAGAACTGAGCCCCCAGCAGAGACACTCAGTAAGTGTAAACTGAATGAGCCCAGAAGGCAGGAAGAGCTTCAGTGGGACAGATGGGGTATAAGACTCTGGGGGAAAAAGCCCAGAAATCAGAATCTTAGCTTAGGGGTTACTGTTTAGATAAAGTGAGAGGCTGAAGAAGGAAAACTTTGATATATTAGAAGGAAAATCAATCAGGAGTTGTACTATAGGACACATTGCATTTCTGACTAAGGACTACACATGATGGACATTGTCTTCAGAAGGAGATGATTAGAGCTCCTTCTGACACTAAGGTGATCAGACTTCCTGAACCTGAAAGACAAGGTGTATGACTTGTTTTCAAATCTTTGTTGTTCTTGTAGAAGACTATTTTTACTCTCATTGAATGATTTGAATAGTCATTGTCGGATTTCATAGGGTACTGGTTCTAGGATTTCCCCACAGCCACCCAAGTCTTGAAGTTTCTTATAATTTAGTATTTTCTAGGCACTTAAAATTCCTAAAATAATATACGTGCTGTGTAAACAGTTGGACTGTATTGTCTAAGGAACAATAGGAAAAAGTCTGCACAGGTTTCAGGAAATACTCTAAATCCAATGGTATTTGGCTTCACGGATGTGTAACTTGTAGATGAAGAGGCTGACTGTGTCTGATGGCATGCTATTGTAGTTTGCTGATATGTGTCATTGCACTGCCAGTGATGATGCTGAAACTGGCCTGAATTATGATTTTGGCTTTTTGAGTTGATAAGTACATATTTATAGAACACAATGGGGCTCTTGCTATGTGCAGTGGCTAAATCAAGCATTCTCAATATAAATACTTATGTTTTTCATAGTAAGGACACTTAAAAATCATTGCACACAGTAATTTTGAAGTAATTAATTATACTTTAGCAATATCAGGCAAATGGAAAAGTCCCCTAGAAAGGGGAAATGATAATAGGATAAATGAATATTTATCCTATGGAATATGCCTGATTTATTCTTGAATATATTATGTTTTATATACTCACCTTATTTAAAAGAATATTAAAATAATGTCAAAACTTTTGAAAATGCAAATCCATTAAAGAGATATAGATAGATAGATAGATAGATAGATAGATAGATAGATAGATAGATAGATAAAAAGTTTTGAGAGTGAAAGAAAATTGTCAGTTACTTTGGCACATTCCTATTCTGGAATCCATAAGAAATTTCTCCCATAAGTGGTGATGAAAAGTATTTCAAAAATGATTTTGAGGAACTAGTGGGAAGGATGGCTATTCTCTGAACAGAATTAGAGGTTTCAGGTGACATCTGATGATGTCTGACTGCCTTGAGGTTACACTTGAGGGCAGGACCGTGTGGACTTCATAAGCTCCTTGATCCCTTCGTATGAGTTTGCAGTCAGTGTGTATCTTTTCTCCTGAATGGATTATAATCTCCCACACATCATAGTTGTCTTCATTCTCATGTCTCTACCTAGCGTAGAATCTGGTATATCAGGAGCTCAATACATGTTTACTAGATAAATGAAGGAATGGAGAAAAAAATCTAGTGAGAAAATGTACTCTGAGAGGACTGATTTAGCCTATTGAAAGGGATTTTTAGATGCTTTGACACTATCTTTCTATAAGAACATTTAGAATGTTTATCACAGTGATATTGTTGTTGATAGTCTGGTATTGTCAGTTGTCTGTTGAGTTCACTAATATGGAAACATTTAGAGAAGGTTTAATAATTCATATCTCACCGTCCAGTGCACACATACAAAAAAATCACATTACCGCTTAAAACCCATCCTTTTCAGGAGGAGGGTTGCTGGACTTTCTGAGGTACACTAGGGTAACTCAGTAGGTTTCTCTTGGATTTCTGAGTAATTATACTTACTGTTTAGATTTTTTAATTAAAAGTACTTATCTGAGTAGTTAAATGAGAGGTTTATCTTCTATAATAAAATTAATGGATGGTCACCACATTCACACACATTTCTTAAATGTGAGGCTTTTCTAGAATAATCTAGCTGTTTTGGTTAGCCAGCTCTATGACTAACTTTTGTTTTCTTTTTTTATGCATAGAGTACTGTCTCTCCTGGTGAGAAACACATGAATCTAGTCTCTGTGGTGGCTGACTAAAGGCTTTGTTACTCACTCCTGCAGAGACACTGAATACAAAGGGCTGCAGCTCTCCCTGGACCAGATCTCAGCCTCTAAACCCACCTTCTCCTATGCCAGCAGCTCCACACCCACCATCACTGACAACAGGAAGGGGGCCAAGTCTAGGCTCTCGAGCACCAAGTCAAAATCCAGGACCTCCCCATACCCCCAGGTAAGTCCATGGATGGTTTACAACTTCCTTTTCCTTGTGACTTGGTTTGATCTTGAAGTTGAAAAAGTGTAAAATCGAATTAATCACGTGTTGTTGATAGATTAAAACTGTTAAGAGGAATTGTGAATTAACTTGGTTGTTTGCTGTGTTCATGAGAATTGAGCTTTCATCATCACAATTGCTTTGTTATTTCAATTGATTCCACTTCCTGCTTTCCCTTACTCCCAACAATGATTAACTTGGAAGATTTAGCCAGCATAATAAAATAAAGGAAATAAGGGCTCACCATAGAAAAGTTAAATAAAGATGGGAACTTTAAAAAAAAAAAAGATAAAGAGTTTGAAGCTCAGAATAAAGAAATGCTTCAGAATGAGAGTTGCCCACAGATTGCATATGGGAGAAATGGGACAGACAGAACCTTCCAGATGACAAGATGGAAACAAACCTCTCTTCTTTACAAGGTAGTGTGGTAATGATGGTCAAAGGAGGTATCTCTGAAATACTGCAAGGTACACTGAAGAGAAATGGTTCTTGGAGGGAAAAGAATTTTGTGTATGAGTGTGTGTGTGTGTGTGTCCAGTGTGTGATAAATAGGAACTAGGTTTTGGCAAGGCTTATGTGCAGCTTTCTGCCTGGGAACAGTAGCACACGGGTAAGGATTCCTGACTCTGTATCCTCCATCCTTTTATGGAGGTGAATTTCACTGAATAACTCAAAATATTATTCTTGGGCTAGTAGGAAACCAAAGGGCCTTCTAGGCCCTGTACTTACTTGAAATTATTATTATTAAAACTGCCAATCTGGGGGATACTGAAATTATTACTTTTGTTCTCTTTGGAGCTGTTACTTTGTCAATATGTATAAATATGAACTATTACTCAGTGGCCATTAAAAAGACTGGGAGAAGTGGAGGGATGGGGCTGGCATCAGGCTGTAAACTGATTAAATAAATAAATAAGTGGAAAAAAGCGCTACTATTTGCAACATTATTTTAATGTTTGAATAATGAAGAGGAGACAACAGTGACTTCTGCCACCGGAGACTCAGATCACATGGCTTGGAATCTTTCACAGAAGATGGGGTGTCTTTACTCTGGCAAGAGGGGGAAAGCCCATGAGGTTTGCATGTTTTCAGCGCAGGACTTCTTTCAGGATAGCTGAGTACTTTACTTGTGAGGCATAAAATAAGATGACTAAAGACACCACCAATGGGAGCTGCTGCTTTCTGTAGAGTCTGTGAGGAGATTTTTGTATTACCATCTGGTGCTTTGGAAAGTGAGTTTTATTGCTTCCTTTTAGGAATGGATTATCCTCTGGGTAGCCCTTTCCTCAAATATATATGAACGCTGGACACACAGATGAAAGAAGAATTTAAATTAGGAAACACTAAATTAAGAAGGAGTTTGTTCTTTGTTACATAGGAATTAACACACTTATATGGACTCTCTCTCTCTCCTCATTGAATGCCCTAAACCGCAGTGCATGATCTGTTTTGCTTCATGCTCGCCTCTTAATGTCTAAAATTTCTATCAGTTCACTCTAACAGTAGATGCTCTCCTATTAGATGACTTCCTGATCCTGTTTGGCTAATGAGGAATTAATCTAAAAATTAAACATGTGTAGTGTTTTTTTTTTTTTTCTTTTTAAGTGGAGAGTAGAAAATTCCTCATTATTTTCTTTGGAATTGTATTTTCTTCAATGATGTTTTGTAATGTTTAAAATCACACACAAAAACAAAGCAAAAGACACATATTGTTTAGATAGGATTTCTCTTGTGTATTTATTTCTGTGTTAATAGCTGGATGAATCCGGTGCTCAGAATTTTGTCTGCCTCCTTTTACGCATCACATTTGACTATAATTTAATTTAATCTTACCTAACATTTATGTGCCTACTAAAGGTTGTTCTTTGGCTTTGTCTGTTTTAGATGACCATGGTGATAGAGCAATCATTATTTAAGTTCCTATTATATGGGAATATAACACACATCAGGAATGAAATACACCATTTTTATTTTCAAAGAGCCATTGGCACAGGCTGACAAGTGAACAGGCATTTGCTTTGGTGTGACAGTGTCTTCCAGGAGTGCACTGGAGAAATGTGACAACCAGGGAAAGTCATTCATTGTTTCTGCTGGGAGAAAGCAACTTCGAACTCTTCCAATTTTAGATATATTTAAGACCCCAGGAATTTCAAAGAAAAGTGTCTTTTCAAAAACATTTGGTCCAAATTATTTTTTTAGGAGTAGCTAGTCTTTAAGTTTCACATAGCATTGTTTTTATAGGGTTTCAACTCAGCACATATGAGCTGAGAACCTGTTTCAGGAAGACGCTGTGGTGATGATCACTGTGAGATTCCGGGGTTTGGACTGGGTAAAATGGAAGCAAGTGGCATAAGGAACAGTCTTAAAATTTTCGCCAGCGTTAAGGTTGTCCGTTATACATTAGAGTAAGAAGTGTAATGAGAGATGCTGTATTTAGAGCCCTTTGTGAATGGCATCTGAAAGGTGGCAATGATCTGATTCGGGGGGAGGAGGGGAGGACCAGTCATAAGGAAGTGAAAAAGGAGAATGATCAAGCAGGAAGGCCAAGCCTGAGGAAGACAAGAACATGTCTTTGGTGTGATTGGGCCTAGGCATGGAGTGAGGAAGGTTGGTGTTCCTGAATGAATGAGTGATATGTTTAGAAAAATAGACTGGTGCCAATATATGCTAAAACAAGAAGTTTAAGTATTTTTGTGAAGAAGAAATACTTTTTTTTTTGATGGGGGGATAGAATCTGAGAAAATTGATATGGTAAAGCAAGACAAATTATTTAGGGCTAAGTCATAGAGTTTTGACATGAGTTGATAAAAATGTGTTAAAATTATTTACTTGAGGCAACATAAAAGAAACGATGGTTAAATTTCCTTATCTTTGCTCTGTACTCCTTCTTGATATAGATACATTTTGGTCATATTTTATATTATTATTACTTTGAAATTATATTTTTAAAGCTTTTCTAGTCAAACTTATATTGAATTTCTCCATGTGTACTAATAGGTGAGTAATGATGATGGGACTGTGGCTGAACTACAGTTTAGATACTCATGTCCATTGTTGGTACTTTTTATTAAAACTTCACTGTAAAAAACTTGCAAATAAAAAAAAAACACGACATGTTCATTTTTCCAAGTATTCTTTTCTCTTTGTTATTTCCATCTGCAAATTCTCAACTCAAATGTTTCAGAAGTGCTATACAGAGCAAAATAGAGCCCACAAGGTAATAGCTTGTGCCTCTTATTAGGTTAACGACAACTTAATGACTATATATTATTTGTTGCCCCTTTTTATTTATGTATATTAGGCACATTAAAATTTTCTAGCAGATGCCTAATGAATGGCAAGCAGCAATCTTGCTTTTTTGAATTATTTACACACTCTTCTGTGAACAGTCAGCATATGCACAAATTATAATTCACTCCCAGCCCCTAGTTTGGGTGCAGGAGTAGATGAACCCTCAGGTCCTTCTTTGGTATTAGAAACCCTTGGGAATGATTTCAGACTTGATTACATTATGGCTGCTTAATGAATGACTCAATCACCCTTGAACCTCTGTGTATTACTTGAGTTGGGAAAGGTCAAAATAGAATTGTTTTGAATGGTTTTAGAAAAACTGTGACAGGAAATCTTATGGGTAATTTCTTAGGATTCTCCGCACAGCTTCAGGGCTGCTGTGACAGCGCTGTACTATTTCATTGTTACTGGTCTTAGAGATGTAAACGTAACAGTGCAGTTGGTATAGTTCTTTTGAATTGGAGCTACTAAGTTTATAGGACTTATTTTTCAGACCCTATGTGTTACAGATTGCTATGATGTTTTCCACATTTTTTTTTTTTTTTTTTTGTAACTAGTCCTGACTACTTTAATAGCAGTTGAATGTTATCTTGCCATGGTTTACCCATGTCAATCATGAGTAAATTGCCTCCTGACTTCAGAGTTTCCTTTTAAACTTTTTATATTGGTGTGTTTATGGTTGTGTTTAATACAGCCAGTGCATGCCAGCTGAGTTTACTGCATCATTCCGCCCTCCTCTCACCTTTTCTCTAATCAGCAGTTACCAATGTGTGTGTCATCCCTAGAAAGGAGGTATGCATTACACTGTGATGCTTCTGAAATCTGAAAGTATTTAACCACTTGCTACAGACACACTGTAACCCTTGCAAGTTTTATTTGACATCTGTTTCTTTAAACAATCTCACAGAACCCCCTTAATTTTCAAGGCCAGAAGTCTGGATTTCTTTTGGTGAAGGTAGAAACTCTCTTGGAAAAGGCTTTTCTGGCCTCAATAATACACTGGTTGAATTACACTGGGAATCAGACATTTGAAGTTACAGAAAAAAGCATACCAATAACTTTGCAAGAAAGTAATTCCATTACACATAGTACTTTTATCACTACTGTATAGATATCCTTCATTTGATATTTTATATATAACATGACAACATAGAATTCTTTACTAATTTTTAAAAGTAGTAATTTACTTGTATAAAAATGAAATCATCTTCCCAGCAAGTCTTTTACTATGTGGGCTAGTTTATATTACTAGGATCAAGCCTCATACAAATTTAGGTCTTGTCTTCTTTTGTAGAACTATCAAGAGAGTATTGCAAGAATTTTTTTAAAATATTAATTACAGTTCATTAACTTTGCATCCCAGCTGTAGCCCCGTCCCTCATTCCCTCCCAATCCCACCCTCCCTCCTTTATCTCCTCCCTGCCCCTTTCCAAGTCCACTGATAGGGGAGGTCCTCCTCCCCTTCCATCTGACCCTGGTTTATCAGGTACCTTCAGGACCCTTTTAAATTATCTCCACATATGAAAATCTGAGTATTATTTTAGAAAATATGTTGAGACCTCTGCTTTGGGTTTCTGCTCTGTTTTTCTGTCAAGTTCTTCCCTTACGGAAAGCCTGAGGTAGGCAATAAAGTGCTAATGGTGAGAGCTTTAGAAACCACATGCAAGGTGTAGGGCGGGGGTGGGGGGGTGGGGGGTGGGAAGGACAACGCTACTCTGCTAGAGCAGAATTAGAAGATGTGGTCAGCCATGGGTTCTCAAAGCCAAAACTTCTGCCTTCTCATTCCCGTGGCAACTGTCTGGGAGAGGGGAAGACAGTTGCATTCAGAGTATTGGCTTCTGCCTACTCTTCCCTTAATTCATTCAAGAAGGCTGGAATCATATCAAGTATCTTTTCTGACCACAGTGGTATAAAACCAAAAAATCAATAACAGGAAGAAAATTGAAAAAATTCACAAATATGTGGAAATTAAATAACGTATTCCTAAGCAGGCAACGAGTCAAAGGGAAACAAAGGCTAACAAAAATCTTGAAACAGATGAAAATGGAAATAGGACATGGCAAGCTTTACCAGAGAGAGCAAGAAAAATGCTAAGAGGAAGCTTATAAATATCGAGATCTGTAAAAAGGAATACGAATCTGGAGTGTAGCTTAGGGCAGAGTGCTTTCCAAACCCAACAGAAACAAAGGGATGACTTTAATTTAATTTTATACCTAAAGATGAAGTTCACAGAAGGAAGAAGAAAGTGGAGATTACAAGTAAGCCAAGCAGGGGAAACCATAGTTAAATCAGCCAAGCTGAGAAATCTCTTTTTTGTTTTTATTGACCTAAATTGTTTTCATATATTTTGGTCATATTCTTTCCCCCAACTCCTTCCCAGATTGTTTTCCACCTCCCTACTGACCAGAGTATATGGTTATTTTTTTGTAATCTCTCTCAAAAATTCAAAATAAACAAACAAATGAGAAGGCAAAAACACTCCAACCGAACAAGACAAAAAACCAAGCACACAAAAACCATGGAGTCTGGTTCGTGCTGGCCAACTTGTGGGGAAGAGACCTCCGGTGGAGTACGGTCACTTCACTGGAGAAAACCAGTGTTTCCTTTACCGTAAGGTATTCATTGCACATAGTTTCATGGGGTTTGGCCGTGTTTACTTTTCTGTGCTGGGATTTCAGCTGGCTTGAACTTATGTAAGTCCTGTGTATGCTGTAATAGTCACTGTGAGTTCCTATGTATATCCGTCCTGTTGTATCCGGAAGGTGCTGTTTCCTTGGAGTCTTTCGTTACCTCTGGCTCTTACAATCACACTACTTCTTCCCTGAGCCTTGCTGGGAGAAACTTAATACAGACGTCCCATTTAGGGATGAGTATTCCAACGCCTCTCATTCTCGGCCTATTGCCTAACCATGGTTCTCTAAGTTAACTGCCAGCCACTATAAGAAGCTTCTCTGATGAGGACTGAGTGAGGGTCTGGTCTACGGGCATAGCAGTAGGCCCTTGCTATGATCTTTTAGGAAAATAATCATAGTAGGTTTTGCCTTAGCTCTAGGTTCTTGGTCACCTTAGCAATGCTAGAGATAGCTTCCATCTCATGTGGTGGCCAATTAAAAAAAATATTGGTTGGTAACTTCCATAATATTTTGCCACTATTGTACCAGTGTATCTTGTGGGCAGGTTATTATTGTTGGTTGCAGGGTTTATAGCTGGGTGATATTGATGGTCACTTTTCTTCTCTGCTGGTATGCAGAGTGCCTTCAAGGACCGTGGTTGTTAGTGTTGGACACAAGCTCAAGTCCTCCATGTTCAGTTATGTTATTAAGTGATGTCCTCGGCAACAGAGCCTTCCCAAACTGATAACTCATTAGCTAGACTAACATGTAAAAATAAAGCAAATAAATTCTAAGTGCAATGAGACATTTTAACTGGGTATTTATATGTTTACAGGAATATAGAGAATTTTAAGTCATTTTGTGAACAATTATACATAAAAATTTCTAACTTAGAAGAAACAGATACTCTTTTAGAAGACAAAACCTACTAAGACTGACTCATTAAGAATTAGAAAATTTATGGAAGGAGAGTAAATCAGCATTAAAAAAAAAATCAAAGGGCTAGAGAGATGGCTTAGCAGGTAAGAATACTTCTTCTTCTAAAGGACCAGAGTTCGGTTCTCAGCACCCACATGTGGTGTTTCACAACTGCCTAAAACTCCAGCTCTAGAGTATCCAGTGCCTTCTGCTGGTCTCCGTGGGCACTCAAACACTTGGCATACATTCACACAAAGACTATATGCACAAATCGACAACAACAAAAAATAACCCACCCCTCCCCCGCAAAAAACCTTCCAAGAAAGACAAGTTTGCGATCACATGGCATCACTACTAAACTCTTCCAAACATTTACAGAAAGATTATATGTGAATGTTTTCAAAGTTGTCTGAAAAAATTGAAAACAAGTTGCCAAACTAATTGAACAAGGCCAGATCCTTTTCTTACCTATGCCACAGCCAGCCAAAGACACATCAAGAAAAAAAGACAGTATTGGGAACAAAGAAACAGACTGTGCAGCTCTGCTAACACAGTAAGTTGATGAGTGCATTAAAATGATCATACATGACCAGATGGGACAAGTTAGTAAGTGTGATACACTACAGTGGAGCTTAGAATTTATATTATTATTAAAACAAGGTCAGGAAAACAATTTGACAAAATTCAGCATGATTTCAAAAAGCTCTGAAAAAATTGGTTAGGGAACAAATGTACTTCAGTATAATGAAAACAAAAACAAAAACAAAAACAAACAAACTTGATAAGTCCACAGCTAACATCACATTTCATGGTGAAAAGCTGAAAGCTTTTTTTTTGATATAGTCAAAATGTGTGTATGAAAGTGCCGTACTCAACCCATTATCTTGTACAATTGACACATATGAATAAAAAGTAAAAAGATCAGTATTAAGATAAGACATAAGCAGAAAAAAATTTGTGCTGAGCTGGAATCACCAGAGCAAGGATAAGTATCACAGTGAGAAATAATAGCATGGCTGGATTGCCTGGTTTCAAACTATCTTACAAAAGTACAGCAATCAAAACATCATATCAGCATAAAACTGGGCCTAGAAATAAATCCATGCCTACCAGATCAGCTAATAATTGCCTAATTGGTCGAGAGTACACAGTCAGGAAAGGCTTCAGTAAATAATGTTTGGGAAATTGGATTTTGATATCCAGTTTTTGATTGTGATATCAAAACATTGCATTGGACCTCATACGTTAGACCAAGTACAAAAATAGCTTGACTTAAAAGAAAGACCAGAGACTACAAAGTTTGTAGAAGTGATAGGAAATGTTGAAGACGTGACTCAAAGCAAAGCACCCTGTGTGCCTCTAGAAGGATTTAAATTAGAGCAGCTATTCTGGAAGATGGTGTAGGAGTTCTTAAAAAAACTTAAAATTGGAGCTACCATGTTAGCCAGTAGTCCCATTTTCTGTTATCTATGTTTGGAAAAGTAAATCAGTGTCGCAAACTAAACAAAACATTATTTACAATAGTGAAGAAATGGAATTGACCTAAGTGTCTAATGATGTATGAATGGCTAATATCACTTAATATAATCATAGCAAAATAGAGCAGATAAGGGAAGATACTGTATGTTTTCATTTGTATCTTGAATCTAGCCTAGTCATATTTATTGGAGTGGAATGGTGGTTGCCAGATGCTGAGGAGTAAGGAGTGTTGGTCAAAAAGTACAAAGTTTCAGTTTCAAGATGGACATGTCTGGGATCCTAATTTTAAATATGATAATTGTAGTTAACAACATTATAATGTGTGCTTGAAATCTGATGAAAGAAATTTCAAGTTTTCCTACCAGATTTAAATAATTAACCCAGAGAAATGATGGATATAATTATAAATGTGTAATAATTTTAGAATGTTCATTTACCATGTTACATGCCTTTAATATATGATGTTCAACTAAGATATAGAAAGGTTTAATGCATATTGTTTGCTACTTCATCTATCCTGTTTGAGTTTTCTATATTTAGAAGAAGAAAATGTGAGCCTATCTGTCTGTATAAGTCTACAGGGTAGAGTGAGTGAACTCAGCAGAGGGCCTTCAAATTTTAATTTCTTTTCCCAAAGCTACAAATATGATAAATTGTGCAGTGTGTAGAAGTTTTTAATCTCTTTCCAACCTATCAATGTAGGACACAGCTAAGAGTAGCTTGGGAAATGCTTTTCTTCAGCTCTTTTTTCTTTGTTTGTTTTTCCCTGTTCTGGTTTCTTTATTTTATTTTATTTTTTCTAGATGCCTGTTTTCTTCCTAACAGAGAGGGCAAGAAAAAAAAATGTGGATTTGAATGGATGGGGAGGTGATGAGGAACTGAGAGGAGCTGGGGAGGGAAAACATTTATCAGAATATATTGTATAGAAAAATCTATTTTTAATAAAAAAGAAGTATATGACACTTCAAATTATAGTTCAGACATATTATAAAAATGTTTTGTTTCTATTTCCTGAGCTATATCAGAGAAGTTACAGGCATGAAAGATTTATTGCCAGAATAGTTTTTGAGCTGAATGAAACTAAAATGTGGATTAAATTTTTCAACAGATCACAATAAATAACAGATTATATCAGATAGGGATCACATAATTAAATATTTATTTGAAGTTTTGATAGCCCATTCCTAAGTATTTATTTTGGAAAGTTGATAGTTGTACCACTTTTTAAAATGAAGGAAGACATAATTTAATCTTGATTTATGTTTGTTTTCCAATCACTTGTAGCATGGATGGGTCTATTTACTACACACTTTCAAATTCAAGAGTAATACCCTTTTTCCTTTAAAACGTTTTCTCTGGACTGGTGATACAAATCTCAATGGTAGAATGTTTGTCTAGTGTCAACATAGCATCATACACTAAAAAAGTAGGGAAGGAGAGAGGAAGGGAGAGAGGGATGGAAGGAGGGATAGAAAAAAGAAGGGAGGGAGGAAGACAGAGGAGAAGGGAGAAAATTTTCTATTATTTTTCAAAAAAATTACTTTAAAACTCTTTGGATCCATATGATATGCTAAATAATTCCTCAGAGGGTTCTTTTCCAGTGCTAAATATTTGTGACACTTGTATAGAAATAACATCACACTTAGCCTTTCTTTGCTCTTTGTTCTTACGGCAATACTTTATAGTGAAAGCAGTGGTAGCAAGATTTTTCTAGAAGGATATCAGGAATGCAGAAAGTGATGTGCACTTAGAACTCTTTTCGCGATTACAGTTGAGTTTCCACAGCCCTAAGTTCTCTCTCAGTTTTGAAAAGAACTCTGTTGTTGGCCTGTTGCACAGTGACAAGATCACAGGCACACGAGTTTAGTCAGCCCAGAGCGAGTACTGGATTCTTTTCATTTTGAAACTTGTTTAATTCTGCCGTTAGTTTTGCCGCTAACCCCCGAGAAAACCTCTGGCCATTTCCATTGTGTATCAGCCACAGCCGTTCCTTACAGTAAATAGGGCTCTTGGCAGAGGAGGCATTCCAAGCACAGGGCTTATTCTAATGGACATGCTGTACCACTTTAATCTAACTCTTTCCCCATCTGTTCCTCCCATAACAGTGAATGAAAAAAAAGAACATATTTTATGTTTCAGGGTTACATTAGTAAAAGTAAGATAAAAGTGATTTAAAAGCATGCATATGTTCTCAGTACAATACAGTCTGCATCTGTGATTTTTTTTTTCTCTCTCT
This sequence comes from Meriones unguiculatus, assembly GCF_030254825.1. Lineage (NCBI taxonomy): Eukaryota > Metazoa > Chordata > Mammalia > Rodentia > Muridae > Meriones > Meriones unguiculatus. The sequence continues at coordinate 54,170,341 of NC_083367.1, forward strand.
CATGGTTCAGACACAAATCAAGAGGAAAGCCGCTCATACTTGATAGAGTGAAAGTTTTTCATGGGAAACAGGGCTTCACCATCAGAGGGTCTCTTAATACATTTTACAGCTAAAAATGATAAAACCTCCGTGAGCTGCCAGAATAAGGATAGATAACTGTAACATCTATTGCCGGAACATCTGGCAGCTTTTCCTGAGCTGGATTGTCACTGCCACATGCAGATGAATGCACAGCACCTGTCTGGAACACGCTGTTGAGGCAGACTTCCTTCTAGCGCTTGAGAGGACTACTTCAGTGATGGTTGGCCACCACCCAGGGGATACGAGGGTGACTTAGTAGGGTGTCTCAGTTGGAAACAGTCCCTTTTCTTTAAACCTTAAAGGTAGAACTTTTTGCCCTTTTCTTTTTTAATCTGCATACATCCAAGGGGACAGTGGAAAGATGGACGGTTCTGGAGTTGCCCCTTCCCTCTTAAAATTCATAATCCTGTCACTTTGGGCACACGGTTGTTATTTTTCAAGGCATATTTTCTATGACAATGACTAGGTTAATAATACCTTTAAGATGTTAAAGTTTAATAACATTGTCTGTGGAATCCTAAGTTGCTGGAGAGGTACCAACTGTTTTCTAAGGGTATCTATTGTAATGGGCATCAGTTAACACATGCAAATCAGAGTCCGTGTTCTCTAAATCAGTCAAAGTTCATCTAGTAACTCCAAGTACCAAAAGGGAAGCAAATATATCCCTTCCTTCAACTCATTTTCTCTGTATTCAAGTGCTTATCATTTTTGTCACATATTAAGGTTATTGTCTGCACATCATTGTATCTGTACTCATGTGAAGACCGCGAAGAGGGGAGGGTGACTCTATTTTTCCTATCAGCTGGCAGATTGCAGTGCAAATAGTTTCCACTGAATGCACACAAGACTTAACTGATGGCTTAGACCTTTAGCCTTGTGAGATACAGCCTTTCCTGGAAGGAATGATTCTTTCATGAGCCGAATCCCAGAAGGGAGCTGGTGGTGGCATATGGTTTCCTGTTTTAAGAGAACAAGAGCATTCTTCATCTGATTTGTTTTTAAATGTGAAAACATGAATGCTTGTTTTGAAAATTCAAATGGAAAGTCTGGGGTTAATTAAGGTGTAGCATACCTAGAATGACAGCATTTTTTCTAAGAAATGAAAATAGAAATTCCAGTAAAATTAACTGAAAATTAACTCTCAGTGAACTTTCTTTGATGGCTGTAAACTAATTAAAATAGAAAATTCACCATTTAGTTTCTCAGATTTATGCTATAGGAGGACATAGTGCTACTTTTCAAAGAAGAGAAGATAGATGCTTGGTAGCTCATAAATCATGTTTCTTGATTATGGTACAGACGCCAAGAATGGCTAAGGGAACCAGGCACAAGCGCCTTGCTATCTTTGTCACTGTTCTACTGCTGTGAAGAGGTACCGTGACCCAGGCAGCTCTTACAAAAGAAAACATTTACTTGGGGCCTTGCTTACAATTTCAGAGGTTTAGTCCATCGTCATCATGATGGGAGATAAGGCAGTATGCTGGCAGTCATAGTGTTAGAAAAGCAGCTAAGATCTTTACATCCTTACCCACAGGCGTCAAGCATAGAGAGAGGGAGAGAGAGGGACTCTGACTGAGTGGACTTTTGAAACCTCAATGCCCTAGTGACACAAGGTCCCCAACAAGGCCACCACCACTTCAACAAGGCCACACCTCCTAATCCTTCCCTGAGAGTTCATCAACTGGGGACTAAGCATGCAACTGTTGAGCCTATGGAGGTTTATTTCATTTCCATTTTAAGTAAAATTTAAGTTTGTTACAAATATTATTTTTATGTGAAATTGAAGCATGTAATCGATAAAGCTGTAAATTTATGTACAATTTTAGCGGAATTATCACAAATATCTGTGATGGTAACATCTCACTAAACTGCACTTCATTATCATAACTATGATATTGCACTGTTATTATCAAGGCACAGAACATTTTTTTAAAATTTTTATTTTTTATATTAATTACAGTTTATTCTTTTTGTATCCCAGCTGAATTCCCCTCCTTCATTCCCTCCCAACCCTACCTTCCCTCCCTCATCTCCTCTTATGCCTCTCTCCAAGTCCACTGATAGGGGAGGTCCTCCTCCCCTTCCATCTGACCCTAGCTTATCAGGTCTCATCAGGAGTGACTGCATTGTTCTCCTCTGTGGCCTGGAAAGGATGCTTCCCCCTCAGGGAGAAGTAGTCAAAGAGTTCATGTCAGAGACAGTCCCTGTTCCCTTTACTAGGGAACCCACTTGGATACTGAGCTTCCATGGGCTATATCTGAGCAAGGGTTCTAGGTTATCTAGGTTATATCCACGAATGGTTTTTGGTTGGAGTATCAGTCTCAGAAAAGACCCCGGCACAGAACCTTTTACCCCACAATAATCTTACAAGCTTCCCTCTAATAGTCACAGTCATTTTTCTTCTGTACCTACTTTGGTTCTTAAACCCTCAGAAGCACCTGTAGATTTTTATATTTATTTTTAATCTTGCCAACAGGAATATTCTATAGCTGTAACTAGCATCTCAGTCCTTTAACATCAGGAGGATGAAACAGAAGGATTGCAATGTCAAAACCTGCCTGGTCTAGAGACTGAGCTCAAGACCAAACCAGGCAACATGATGAGAATGTGTCTTTTTTAATAGGAGAGTAAAAAGAGGGCTGGGGATATGAGAGCTTCCAGCACGTGTAAAACTCCGGATCCATTCTCTTCTGAGAAATAAAATAATATCCAAAGAATGGCATATAACTGGAATTGAACAATTCCCCATGGCTGTCTCTCTCTGCCCTACGCAGGACTCTTTAGAGATCCATCCATGCTGATGTGTGTATTAATACTTTTTTAACACTATTAATTCCCTTTTATTGTTGGATAATGTTTCACGGTAGAGATATACTGCATTTACTTAGCCATCCACAGTCTGAAGACTTGCTAGTGTGTTCTAGTTTTTGGCTGTTAAAATTAGAGCTAGATTATGGACAGAGCTCAGTCATGAAGTAATCGCCTGGAATTGTGAAAGCAAAAAAAATTAAAGAAAGAGGGGGAAAAAGTTGCTATAAGAATGCCAAAACCAAAAACCGAGCAATCATATAAACAGGCAAAGGATTTTAGTAACTATTTCTTCAAAGAAGAGATGCAGTGCTCAACACATTCATGAGAAGGTTCAAGATCCCCGATCTTACAGAAATGCTAATGACAACCTCAATGGAACACAGCCTCACAATTCTTTACAATGGCTGTGATAAACGCATGAGTGTGCGTGTGTTCCTGTGCACACGTGCAGACGCACACACAGAGGAGGTAGCCAGTGTTGGTGAGTGTATAGATAAGTGACGACTTCGTGTGTGTGGTGTTAGCAGGAATGCATCATGTGTATGGCTTCTCTGGAAAACCAGCATGACAGCTTTCTTCAAAAATGTGAAGCGGGGTTTTCATTTAATTCAGCAGTCCCACTTTTGCTCACAACCCTCCTGTAAACTGAAATGAGGTCCATATAAGTTACTGGGCCCTAGTGAGGGATCTCTGTATGCAAATGTTTATTAAAGTACCATACCAAAAGTTGAAGCTGGCCGAGTCATCAGATAATGAGGGGACAGGTGAAACTGTCATGTGAACCATTCTACAACCATCAACCATTCTACAACTTTAAAATGTATTTAAAATTATTACGCATACTACACTATGGATAAACCTGAGGGCATTTTGCTAAGTGAAATAAGCCAGCCACAAAAAGATATGTGTGAGATTCCTATAATTGTTAAATTCATGGAGATAGAAAGGGGAATGGCGGTTGCTAAGGGCTGGGGTCAAGAAAAGAGGAGCAGGTTCTCACTTAGTGGCTGTGGGGTTCAGCATCCCGAGATGAAGAGTCCAGGGATGGAGGCTGCTGCTATTGGCACAACCTTATGAAAATACAGTAACACCACTGAACTCTTCACCTCGAACTTGGTGAGACGGTAAGTTCTATTCATATAAAAATAATTTTAAAGGAAGAGGGGGCCTGGAAATTAGGGTAGAGGCACTGCCGTGCACTTACATGTATTCATATGCAGGCTTTCATATGAATATTGTCTTCATTTGTGGAGGAGGGGTATGCCAGGTTGCATATGGCACATTTAGGCTTTTATGAAGATGTAAAACTTGTTTCTCAGCGTGTCTGTCTTTTTTAACATTGCCATTAGCATGGTGCGTATGACCTGTTTTTCTTCATCTTTGCTAGTATATGGTGTCAGCATTATTGTAATCTTAGCCAACCTGATGACATGCGGTAACATATCACTGTGGTTTTAACTTGCTCCTGCCTGTTCACTAATGTTAAACATCATTTCATATAATTATTTTTTACCTGGATATCCTGTCTAGTAATTGCTAATTCTTATTTTTAACCCATTTAAAAATTGTTAAATTTGGGTAGCTAATTGTTTAGTGTACATATTTAGTCTCTTGTTGAATTTTTTTTTACAAATGTTTCCCCTTGTTTTTTGCCTCTAAGTAGAAACTTTTGAAAAACAGAGTTTCAAGATTTTGACATATTCCAACCAATCATGATTTTGTTGTTATGAAATTTAACTTTTGTTTTCAAGCCTCAGAACTTTTCATCTAGGCTTAGTGCTTGAAGATTTCCTTACGTGTTATTCAAAAACTATTAAGTGTATGGCCTTTCTGGGTTGTTTTTCTTTTTTAAAGATTTATGTAATTTCATGTCAATGCATACATGCATGCATGTGTCATACATGTGCCTGATACTTGATGGGGGCAGAAAAGGACATTGCATTCTCTAATACTGGAATTAGAGGCAGTGGTGGGCTGCCATGTGAGTGCTGGGAACTGAACCCAGACTTTCAAGAATGCTAACTGCTGATTCACATCTCTAACCTCACTGACATTCTTTAAGAATTGTCACTGGACCTCTTAGGTTAAGGGCCATTATTATTATTATTATTATTATTATTTGTTCAATAATGAAGTAATTAGCTACTGCATCACTATTTATTCTGTCCAAAAGTCCTTCAAACTGTGAAGCATAAATTGTTATTTCCATGGGCCTAGTTTTGAGTACTCTGTAATGTTCTATTAATCTGATCACCTGTTCACTGCTGCAGAAGTTGTGAGACCTGAGGGAATGGAGATGATGAATGGTGTAGACTCAAGTCTCAGGCAACAGCCAATGGTATTCAGAGTATCAGCCACAGGTGGAGGACAAGCTTATTTTTCCATAGAAGCATATGAACAAATATTAGTAGCTAGTTGTCAATAGTCTGAATAATCAGAAATAAACTCACTCCTATCCACTATGCCTGGGAGGGGCACAAAAAATAACATTCCAATAACAATTTCATGGTTTTGAAGAAACTGAGGTCACAGGACTTGTCTTGCTTTCTTGGAGTTTTCTCACAAGCACTCATATTTCTCCTTGCTTGACTTCATTCTTGGACTGTGTTCTGACAACCAACTATCTCTCTAGAAATTTATTAGTAGTGATATAGTGTGTCTTGATATTGCATAGACAGATTATCTTTGTTCTTTTTCCAGTCGTTTTAACAAATTTAATCCCTTTGCTATTCATATAAGCAAGCCACTATCAAACTTTAAAAAAACTTCTCAACCATTTTCCCTTTATTCCTTTTAATCTATGTTCTTTTAGATGGGCTTCTACTGTCTTTAAGTTTCCTTTATTAAAATTTTCATTAAAATCTATTCAGTTTCACAACATTCATTTATGTATTATGTTATTGCATGTGAAGCCTAAGGCATTATACATGCTCATTAAGCACCATGCCACCGACCTACAACCCCAGCTATGTAGTAGATATTTGTGGTCCATTTCTAAATGTTTAAAAATTAGATTCCTAATTGCAGGTAGCACCTAATTCCACGCGCACCCATGTGTGAATGTGTGTGTGTATGTGTTTAGCTCCAGATGTTGGCTGATGTTACTTAATTTAGAGTAATGCCTTCCATTTCTCGTTTTGCGTTTGGCCAAGATAACCCTGACAGTCCCAGGAGGAATGCGTGAGGGAACAAGTCTCTCCTCTCTCCCTCATGACCTAATGCCTCTCTCATTAAGTGAGGCGACTCTGATTCAGCCTTAGATTACTGCCGTTGTGTCCCTCTTCTTGTTAAAAGAACTTGAATCATCTGCCCAAGTCTGTGCAATAAATGGAAAAGGAGAGCTGAGGTAGAACGGAGCCTTCCTCTGGAGGCACTCACTGTACCCTGAACTCAATGCAGCCACTGGCAGCCTTTGTTTTTGTCTGATTGTTGTTTTTCCCCAAATATTTAATAAATACTTGAAATATTTCAAATCACCAAAACCAAGCGGTCAGCCATGAGATCATATACACACAAATAAAACTGTATGAGCTGAGTTTATATATTTAGGAGTGGTGTGTGTGTGTGTGTGTGTGTGTGTGTGTATAACAACAGTTAAAGAAAAAGAGACCATAGGCCATGAATTTAATATAAAGCCAGGTGGAGGTAGGAAGTATAAATGATGTAATTATAATATAGTCTCAAAAAATAAACAAGAGTTCAACAAATTAAAAGAAATATTTCAAATCAAACAGTGGGGTTTTGGTATCCACAACAATGTTAACTGTGGCTAGGAATGGTAGTGCAAGCCATTAACTCCAGTAGGGAGGTAGGGCCAGGCAGATCTTTGTGAACTTGAGATCAGGCTTATTTACATAGTGAGTTTTAGGACAGTAGAGAGTATACAGTGAGACAGCATACACATACACACACAAACACACACACAGACACACACTTAAAAACAAACAAAAAAAGGGAGTAACTTCAGAGTTTTATTTTACTTTTGTGTGCCGGTCCAAGTTCACACATTTTCCTTGAGAAGCAAAACATTTATGGCTAGACTTGATCTTTGGTGTGAAAGCGTTTTAAGCTCGTGGTCTGAGAGAGCCACCTGTTCCGCTTGCTTGAATGTCTCCGGGCAGTGTCTTTACTGTTGTGGTTTCCAGGCTGTTGACAAGAGGCTTCCGTTCAGGTTCTTCTCAGGTGCTGTTGAAATATGTACCTCCTGTATGCCTGGGTTGCCTCCTGTTGGATTTTCTTCATGAGCAATTCATAGACCATTCTCTGCTGTGACATTACTTTCTCATATACACTCAAGGAAAGCTTTTTCCACTCAACAGGGCTCAGAAGTCTTGACTGGAGTACTTCAAAAATAGGTCTAGTTTATACTTTTATAAAAACAAGTGATGTCCAGCCAACTGCTAGCTTGGAACAGCACAGATGTCTGAGTCTTTCTGAGACAAGCATCGCTGAGGAGAACACAAATGTATGTAGTATTCAGTTCCCCAGTCAGGAAGACCAGGATGTGTTACCCTTGCTTTGCTGAAAGAGAAATTGGTCTCATGTGGGAAGAGACTTGTGGAGAAAAGGCTGTGGCAGGTGAAAGCTGTGATGTGGAGACTCAGGGTGCTTTGGTATTTTCTGTCTACAGTCCTGCAAGAAGACAAGTTGGACATTTTTTTTTAACTAGTGGAAAATGCTGATAGCTCGTATTGTGCACTTGGGAAATAATGAAAATAATAATCAGAATGACCATTCCTAACTACTGGAATTCTTGAATTTGGAATTTGCATTCCGCTTTGTCCTGAGTGTGAACCTTAGTTTTTGGTTGTTTGCCAAGAACAGAGGTGCCTTAGCTCTCTTCCCAAGCACCCTGGGTAGTTTCCTGCTTGCATTCAGCTGAGAAGAGTCATGCTCAAGGAGGGGCCTGGTAGAAGGTGGAGCATTTGCTTTGTCCTATAAAAAGCTCAGCACAGGTTATTTGACAAAGGTAGTGGAGCCCAGGTCCCTTTTCCTATGTATCAGTGTTATTCCCCTGGTGGCCTAAGAGAGAAAGTGTGCTCTGGACTTGCATTTTGCTTTCAGCATCTATAACATTGGAGTCATCATTGGTTTGTGCTTTTTTCTCATCTTTCCTTTTTTTCCCCCTTTTCTTTGTGTATGATTGTGTGTGTTCAGGTAAACATACATAGCAGATAATCTCTCCTATCTAAATCATGGTTGGTACTAGGAATCCATAATTGGCAGAAACTACTACCATATTATGTTGATTTTTGCCATTTATTTGAATTTATTTTAATTGAAAATAAAAATTTTCATACAATATATTCTGATCATACTTTCCCCTTCTCCTAGCTCCTGCCAGACCCATTCCACCTCCCCACTTACTCAGTTCCGTGCTCTTTTGGTCTCTCTTTAAAAAGCAAATGAACAAAAACAAAGAAAACAAGAAATACACACTGAAATACACAGATACACAGACACACCACAAAAATCCAAACCAAATTATACAAGTAAAGCAAAATACCAATATGATTTTAAAATGCTCAAATAAAGCAATATGAGAAAAAAAAAAGTCTACACAAAAACCATTTGGTTTGTTTTTTGTTGGCCAACTACTCCTGGGCATGGGGCTTGCCTTTAAGTGTGGTTAATATAACCAGTAAGACTGATGGGAGGCGAGGAGGTGTCGATTGCATATAGTTTCTTGGTTAGGAGTGGAAGCCCATGTCCACCGTCTGTCGGTGCTGGGACTCGGTCTGGCTTGAACTTATGTGGACCCTGTGTATGTTGCCACTGTCTCTGCGAGTTTATATCAGCCCATAATGCTCGGTTTTCCCCTAGACCCATGCCTGTGCAGTCTCAAGTGCTTAACTACCCTACCAGTGCCAGGCATGACTTCCTTAAATCGTGTAATGGGCCTTAAATCCAACCAACTTCTGCGCCACTTTCTGCCACTATTTAAGCAGCAGATGTGCAGGCAGGCCACTACTGTATGTCCCATGGTTTGTTGCTGTGTAAATGATGGTGGCATGGTCCTTCTAGCACCATGAATGCTAACATGCTACCAATTTTAGCACACTGAAACTGAGCACACTTTCTTGGGAGGTCTAGGATGCTGTTTGGTTCCCTTTTAAACTAAAAAATTCTATTAACTATTGCATGCGTGTTTGTGCGCACCTGTGTGTGTAGGTGTGATGTGCACGTGAGAGTGTGGATGTGCATATGCCACATTGCGTGGGACCATGTACACACGGAGCTCAGAAGGACAGCATGTAGGAGTCCTTTCTTTTTCTGCTATGGGATTTGAGACTTGAACTCACTTCTAGGCAGCAAATGCTTTTACCCACTGAGCCATCCTGTTAGCTCCAATTTCACGATTTGTTTTTTAACACCTGAGGATGGAGTTTGGAGAAGGTGAGCAGCTGAATTCCAGCAGAGGCAGATGGCCAGCGTTCCTCCCATATGTGTAACTAAACTTCAGAAACAAAACTGTGAACAAACTCGGCTTATACGGGCCAAGGCTTTCAAAGTGGCATTGCACTGGAGTTAGGCAAGCATTTAGTAGCTTTTCTGACCGTGTACCTGGCACAAATTTCAGAGAGTTAACAAATTATCCAGGGGCTGGAGAGAGGGCTCATTGGTCAACAGCTGATAATGCTTTTGATGACTTAAGTTCAATTCCCAATACCCATGTTACGTGGCTTACAACAACCTGTAACTTCAGTGCAGCAGGGGTTTAAGGCCTCAGATTTGGTCACACGCTCTCCCCATATACAATTAATAATAAATAAACAAATAAATAAAATTTAACAAAAAGATCAAGGCTAGGAACCTTGGTACCTTAAGCTTTAGTTTTTATCTCGTTTTTCTAGGAAGAAACATGAAAAGAAAATTGATACAAAATAGGAAACTTTTTTTTTTTTTGACTCTTATTTAGGCAAGTCTATTTGGGTGGTAGTGAAGGATTTGCCTTTGGCTCTTGGTTTTGTAATGCAGTCCCCCCTTATAGTGTTGGTCAGTTATTTAATCTGTGCCCTAGCATCCTCATCCATACCACTAGAGACACTGGCATTGCACTGAAGGGTTATGAAGATTACCTGGGTAATTCATTTCATTCAGTATCTAGGACATTGATGTTTGCTATTATTTTTTATCTCTTCCAACAGTCAGGAGGATTTTCTGATTAAATTGTTCAAAGTTAGTGGGAACCTTAATGATACAATGAGTCTTATTTTGGCTGCCTCCGGCTTATGTGACCTTGGGCTCGTGCAGAATGAAGGCTGTTTTTGTTTAGCTAACTTGTTTATTATTGATGTTGTCCCTTGACGCTTTGGTTTCAGTATTCGGGATTCCACACTGAAAGATCGGAATCTGACCATGACAGCCAGTGGGGTGGAAGTCCCCTGACTGACACTGCCTCCCCACAGCTCCTGGACGCCGAGAGGCCTGGCTCTCAGCACGAAGTGTCCTGTGCCTACAGGCAGTTCTCAGATCGCAGCTCGCTGTGCTATGGCTTTGCGCTGGACCATTCCAGGCTGGTGGAAGACAGGCACTTCCACACCCAAGCCTGTGAGGGAGGCCGCTGTGAGGCAGGAAGGTACTTTTTGGGAGCACCACCTGCTGGGAGAGACCCCTGGTGGGGCTCCAGAGCAGCCTTGCCACTTACCAAGGCCTCCCCGGAGAGCAGAGAAGCCTATGAGAACAGCATGCCCCACATCACTTCTGTCCACAGGATCCACGGTAAGAGCCTGAAGGACAGCAGATTCCCAGCAGAAGTCTGTACGCGGAGGAAATGACCCCTGTGGTTTTTCTACCTTTGATTTATAGAAACCCACACCAGTGGGATTTTTGAAAACTAAGTCCATCCAGCTTAAGTGTATTTATTTGGTAGTGTTAACCTATCTATGACAGGTGAGAGAAAGAAATTCATCTCTCTTTTTAAAAACCATAAAGGACAGAAATTAAGCCTCGAGGATTTCGTTGATTGCAGTGCCATTCTCAGTGTTTCCACGCAGCAACTGTTTATCAGTGAGAGAACTGTCTATTGTCGTGTTGCAAAGGACAGTCTTTGTTTAGCAGACTACAGGTTCGATCATAGGCATTTAGTTTCTCTGGGAATCAAGTACCAGTTCCTGCCTCTCATCACTATGACAACTAAAACACCACGCTGAAAGAGGTGGAGAAGCCACCAGGATTCACCTCGGGGCGGTTACACAGCTTCACCAGCCCAGAGAAATGAACACTAGTGTTAAAGCTTTAATAATTGGTAATACTTTCTTCAAACTAAATTATTCTGTAAATTACAAAGTAAATTACTTTTAGTAATTACTTTCTTCAAAGAAATTGAGTTAAGATGAGTCTATTCCGGTCATTCTAAATGTGAATCTAGGAGGGTGTTTAATAATCTCCCCATTTTATTAAAAGTCAGTGACATTATAAAAGCCCTTTTGCTACTTTCCCTGCTTTAGCCTGAGAAATGTGCTAGAACACGTGCCCTCACACAGAGTCCTCGCTGCAGAGACTTCTATGAGCAATTTTAACTTTTTTCCATTGTTGCCTTTTATTTTTCTGCTCTTTCTTTGAGTAAACAATCTGTTATGAACCAAGAAACATTTCGGTAGTCTGGTACTAGGAACCCAGGGCAAAAGGCAATTACCTGTCAGATAAAGGTGAGAAGCAAAGCTCTGGTTTAACCTATATGGGCTGGAAGAAAATGTTAGAAATCAAACAAGAAAAGCAGAAAGTAATGGTCTGGTGACACGAGGCTCTTCTGCAGCATTCCCTCAAATGTCCCTGCCTTTTCTATTTTACTTCAGACTTCAGATAATTTAGTTTATGAAATGTGCTTTGCCTGCATTTCTTGTCAGTGCTAGACTTGCCTCTTTGGTTCAGAAAAAAAGTTGTTATAAAAATGCTAATATTTATTTATTCCAGACCTTGTTTCAGAAATGAGTAGTTTTATTTCTGTCTCATCAATAACCAGAGTTTCCATTGTCACCTTGGAAGCTAATGTGCTTACTCTACTATCAACAGCAACATATTTATTTATTTTTATTACAACATATTTCTACAGCTATGTCATCCATCCATTCATACACCCATATACAAGCATTTTTATCAACTCCTAATTCTTTTTAAAACAACATTAGAGCTTTAGTGTAATCTCATTTAAAATAAACCGAGAGTTATTTAAAAATTTCAGTGACTTATTTAAAATATAATGGTTCAGATTATACAATTGTCTTCTTTAAACTAAACTGACATTTTTTTTCATGCATCCATAAAACATGACAGTTCTCTAGAAAATAGCACAAGCCAAATTGTATTCATCTTCCTCATAGTATTTGTAGATGTGTAGGTCTAATAAGATATGGAGAAATATGACTATTTTACTGTTTCACTAATTGACATTTTAACTCATGGGTTTTATCTTCTCAGAAACATTTTATAAATGTTATCTGCAATGAAAACCCACCAATTACATATGAATCTAACATATATCTGAATTCTAGTACAAATGTAAATATTGTGTCATATAGGCTTGTTTCTGTTTCCAATATTGCATTAAATGAAAGATGTAAGGTGTTTTTTTTTTTTTTTTTTTTTTTTTGGAAAGAAATGCACGTGTGTGTGTGTGTGTGTGTGTGTGTGTGTGTGTATTTTGACACCACTTACTTTTTACTTTTTGTGATGTAGGTCGAGGTCACTGGGATGAAGATAGTGTGGTCAGCTCTCCAGACCCTGGGTCAGCCAGTGAATCAGGTGACCGATTCCGCACCGAACAGTATCAAAACAGCCCTCATGAACCTAGCAAAATTGAAACTCTCATAAGAGCCACCCAGCAGATGATTAAGGAGGAAGAGAACAGACTACAGCTACGGAAAGCCCCTCCAGACCAATTGGCCTCCATTAACGGGGCCGGGAAAAAGCACTCCCTGTGTTTTGCAAACTATCAACAGCCCCCACCGGCAGGTGAAGTCTGCCGCAGCTCAGCTCTTGCCAGCACTTCGCCATGTGACCATGTGCAGCAGAGAGAGGGAAAGATGCTCAGCCCTCATGAGAATGACTATGATAACAGCCCTACCGCACTGTCTCGGATAAGTAGTCCGAGTTCTGATCGCATTACAAAATCCAGTCTAATCTTGGCTAAAGACTATCTACACTCAGATATGTCTCCTCATCAGACATCGGGGGACCATCCTGCCATCTCTCCAAACTGCTTTGGCTCCCACCGGCAGTACTTTGACAAGCATGCCTATACATTAACTGGATATGCCCTGGAACATTTATATGACAGTGAGACCATTAGGAACTATTCCTTGGGCTGTAATGGTTCACACTTTGATGTAACTTCTCATCTAAGGATGCAGCCAGACCCAGCACAAGGACACAAGGGAACATCTGTTATAATAACCAATGGAAGTTGATGTTTTTCTAAGATATCTTGTTCTTCAAGGGTCTCTGGAACATATTTATCGTTTAATACCCCATTAGCAGCATTTACCATGCCACAGATTGTTAGAGAGGCTAAGTTAAAATTCCTGGCTATTTGACATGCGTTCCTGTGAAATCAGAGAAAACATAGCGCCAACATTCACTTGTACACAGATAAGTGAGCTAAAAGGAATACAGAAATTGCCCACATATTACAGAGAAACAATTATAGACAAGTTTGAATTGAAAAAAAAAAACGAATACAAATTAAGCATATATACCACATAGAAGGGCTTATGAATGAAACCACTGTGTTGTGACAATCTAGTAGAATTTATTATACACACAGATCATATGCCGCTCACAAACCGCCACGTACACTTCTCATGCATAAACACACAAAATAGGTACTTTTCTCTACCTACCACATACAGCTTCTCAAAGAAATATCAGTTCCCAAAACAATGAGGAAAAGGGAGATACATCTTGCAAACAAATTTCTTCATGGTTTCAAAGTAGTCCACTCGTTTGGTTCAGGTGTAAATTAGAGAGGTGATTCTGAGGATGGTACACGAATGTGCTTTCACCTGGCACCCATCATAGGCAATCAGGAAAAGGTGATACTCAACCTTGCTTTTGAGCTAGACAGGGACCAGGAATGCGCTGACACAACAATAAGGATTTTTCTGAGTCACAGCAATGAAATTTTGGGAGATACATTAAAAAAAAAATGTGGCCTACTTAACTTTAAGTGGCTCAGTGGAAGAAAGGGCACAGCAGGGTTGTAGAATGATACACAGCAAGGAGGTAAGTATTTTAAAATGCTACAAAGCACAGATATGCAAGTGGAGAGCCTCATGACAGAGCCGAAGATAAAAGCTTAGGGAGATACACAGGTGGCTCAAAGGGTGCACAGGGAAGCCACAGGAAAATGTTGATTTCCTTCGCTGTTTGTAAACAACGAAAATGACACACTTGCCCATTTGTCCATGTGGCACAGTGGAAAATCCAGTGAGCTGTATGGCAGGATCTGAATTGCGTTGAACCTTGCATGTCACTTAATTTTGGGAACAGAGATGCATCACTCATAGTTTATGCACCCTGGTTCTCTTGTCTGAAGGGCAGCTCCTATCCAAGGTTCTGTGAGTCACTGGTCTGCTGAAAGCAAACTCCTAAGCAGTTAAAGCTCTGCTATGAGTTGTCTGCTATGAGTCTGGTGGTTCCAGAGTTTTCATACCCTAGCAGAGGTCTAGATACTTTGTTACTTGAGAAATACGTGGGCTCTTTCAGGCAGGAAGAGTTGCAGTCAACCTTCTCTTAGATACAGCCAAATGTAGGTGGTAGAACTTTATGAGGGGGAAGAAAAAATAGTTAAATTTATTTAATGCACTATTCTCTAGTATTCAAAGAAAAGTGACATGTGTGGTTAGAAAAGTTTCATAGATCATATTTTTTAGAATCCCCATGCCTGTTACTCTTGCCATATTTAAGGAGGAGAATGTACTGGAAGGACTTGATAATTATGAAAACATTACATGGAATTGGACACTCAGGGATTAGTACTATATTTTCATCGCTCAACACAGTCATTTTGGTGACAGTGTGTATGATAATAAATTTAGAGTTGAGCCTTGGGTTGTTTGTACATGAGAGAAGAGGCTACATAAAATCAAACAACTACTTCTTGGGGATAACAGAGTGATGGTGTTAGTGAAAATGAAGACAAGTGCAAGGCAGTGAGAAAACAGCTTATGTTCTTCAATACGCTTTCAACATGTTCAAAGGACAATGAAAATTAATATGTGAACCATAAGAAAAATATTTAAGTAGTTTTGAGAAAATTATTTCCAAGAAACACAAAGATCAGGTAATTTGGATAAAATATCAACATGAAAAATGTTTTCAGGATGGTGAAGGTTTTGCAGAATTCTGTAGATCAGGCACAAATATCTGATGAATATGTATTCTGGGCAGAAAAATCTGTACAAGTAGGTCCTATTGCTGGGGAGGTGTACATTGGTGCCTCAGAGGTACCTTCTAAGAGGTGTTTGTCACTAAAGGAATGCCAGCTGAGTTTTTATGTGGAGGATAACTCATACAAGAATAAAATGTGACCACAACAGACAGATCCTAATAAGGAGGAACAATGCTTCCCAGAATGCCATAGCTAATATTTCTTAAAGGAAGACAGAATCATCTACATTACATATTTATGTAAAATCTTAGTAGATTGGCCCACTTAAAACACATAAACCATTTAATGAAACAAATGTCAATTTTGCAGTGGCAGTTTTATAATGTTGCATATAGGGCCTCATAGAGTCATAATATATATAGCTTACATTGCTTTACAGAATGGCATGATTATTATAAAGGACCCAAAAATTAATTGACCTTTTACAACTAGATGACTTCTTGCTGTTGGTGTAGATATATAAAATGTATTTGTAATCCACATTATTTTGTCCTGTAGAGGAACAAATTTTCTCATAAAGAATGTGTTATCTGTGTCTTAAAAATATGGGGTGTAAAATAAATACACTTCAAATAACTTATTCAATTAAAATTAAACTTAAATTTGCTTCATTTTAATTCTTGATTTTCCTACCTTTACTAAAAAAATATGGAAAACCTGAAAAGCATCTTTCCTTCCATCACTTTGGGAGTTCATAAAAATATGTTATATTCAATTATACTGCTATAACACACACAGCTCATTGGTCTCTACAAAGCCCATTCTATCTGGAAATATTAAGAATATCTCTGATGACAATTTACTTGCTCTACCAAGATAAAATTTAAAACTGTGTATGACCAGTGCAATACATGTTTCCCTAAATTTTCCTGGGGAAAAAAATCTGTTAAAATTATTATTGAGAACAAACAGTTGATGTATTCTTTTTCAGATGTATTCTTAAGGTCAGAGACACTGTGGTCAGACATTTGTGTGTGCCTCACCCCCACAAATCTTTTGATATCACATGCAAAATCTAATGAGACAGCTTTTCTAAACTGTTCTTGCCTGTACAAGACACTACAACAGAACCGATCGGACATTCAAAACCAGACAGGATGTAATAAACGATTCCTTCAGTGTTTAAATAGAAAACCACTTATTATTTCCAGGTTATCGTTTATAGGGCTAGAGTATTGCCAGTGAGCACTGTTCGTAATGCTGCCTGTGCCCCTGCTGCCACATACTGCCTTCGGGCAAAGAATCCCAGTTAAAATAAGCTTTAATGGGATCTCCTAATACAAATAATATGTTCCATTTCCCTTTCTTTTTTTTTTTTTACATAGAGTTTAATTTTAATACGAGATTATTTGGAAAATATGAGTAGATATTTAAGATAAAATGAAAGGGCCCCCACCCAACATCTAGATCAAGTAAGTGATAATACAGCTGGAAACATCCTGAGTTCAGACTTGCTATTTTATAACTCTGTCTCTTGCTCTTTCTTTCTGTCTGTCTGTCTCTGTCTCTCTCAAAACCAGCTAACGACTAAACTATTTGTACTAGCAGTACCTGGTAGTGACAGAGTGAAAACCGAGTATTTGACTAGGAAATCTTGCCTTGGTGTAGTTTACACTGTGATGCAGTCCTTCTTGTTAAAAAAAACAAAACAAAACAAAACTGAATGTCTGGATTTGGATTCTTAGGTCACTCAAATGATACATGCAGACATCCCGGCTTTCTGATTGACTTCAAAACGAATGTAATTCCTCCAAATAAGTAATTGAGCATTCATGTAAATGTCAGGTTATTTTGTGAATAAGAATTTCACTGTAGGTAAAATCTGTTGGCTAGCTCTTACTGTGAAAATACATGCTAAATAAGATGTTTCAAATTTTAAGTGGGTGACAACAGCTGTGGATACATGCAAGTGTATCATAAATTGAAAATGTTCTTGGGGGAAAGTTTTGTGTGGTACTTATTTCTTGTGTACAAAGGTTGTACGGGTAGTGCTTAAATTCTAAAGGTAAGATGACAGTCAATTCCATATGGACATTTGTTCCGAGTTCCTTCTCTAAGCCTGTGTGCAGAAAAGTACACACCCCCCCACAATCACTTTTATCTTACTTTGAGAATTTAAAAATGTGCTATATGCAATGTGAATGTATGATGATTCGCACAAGAAATTGCAATTGGTAATTTTAAAACTAAGCATTGTAGTTTTCTTTGCTGGGGTTTGCTGTGTGAACTTGCCTTCATAAACTAAGTAAGAGGAATTTGTCCTAATCTGCTAACCTTAGACACATCCTATCAGTTTTTACCCAAAAATTATGATGTGTTTACATTTCAAAAGAAATGAAATTGGCACGGACAAATTTTTTTTACAATAATTGTAACTTCTTTTCAAAAGAATGGATTTCAAAAAAAAAAAAGAAGAGGCACTTCAAGAAAAATAAAATATTTTATGCTTGTTTTTTGACTGACATTCTATTAAAAGGATTATATTTGTGAGAGAAGATGCTGGTTCCGAAATACCCTCTTGCAATGTATAGTTTTTAGTGATACTGTAGTATAAACTTGTAATCTGAACTTTTACTTTGGAATGTAAAGTAGGAAATAATAGCTATGTCAATGATATCTTGCAAAGTGTCCTCATTTATAATTATTTATATTGTAAATAGCTTTCTGAAGTAAAATTGAAGTTAATGTGCATAAAATGTATTTATTATGTGAGGAACTTTTGGTTTAAAATATAGTTACCAATATGCAGCTGGGGTCTGAATTATTCTTTGAAAGAAGAATCTTTACAGGACAAAGCATATCTGTCATCTAGACTGATGCGCTCCAGAAATGACAGCCATCTTAGCTCCGGGTTTGGTGGGGTTGTGCAACTTTGCAAACACACCACGCCACACATGCAAGAGCAGAAGGTTATGCACACACAGTAACCTTCCCGCAAGGGGTCTGTGTTGTCAGACCCCAAGTGTAGTTTCTTACTGTGTCATCAGGATGTTTCGGCAGAACTTCCTCTTTTCTTTCATTGAAGCTATTTTTTTTTCACGCAGTATATTCTGATTATGCCTCTCCCGACTCCTCCCAGTTCCTCCCTCCCCACTTTACCTGCCATCCAGATCTGCATCCTTTCTGTCTCTCATTGAAAAACAGTCATCTAAAGGAATGATAATAAAGTAAGATAAATAAAAACCAAACAAATCAGGATGTGGGAAAAGCAAACAAGAAAAAGAAGTAAAGCAAAAGCACAAGAATTGCATATAGACACGGAAACGTACACATTCACATACTCAGGAAAGGAATCTCATAAAAACTCCATGCCAGAAGCCGTAATATATACAGAAAGGACCTATAACATGGGAGGGGGACCCCCCAAAAAACCAAAACAACAGCAACAATAAAATATGCCGACTTATCAGCATGAGGGAAGGACCTGCAAAGACACCAGGGACTTTGTTTTGTGGCGTCAATCTATTGCTGGGCATCTGCCTGCCCTTAGGAGTGGTTTGTTGCCCAGTGAGACTACCTTTGGAAAAAACTAAACCTTCATTTGCAGGTGGTTGTCAATTGGAAACTGCTGCTGGGCTAGGAACAGGGCTTGTGTCCATCTCCCCCGCAGCTCTAGGACCTGTCTGGTGCAGACCTGTGCAGGACCTCTGCATCAGCAGAACTTCTCACTCTGTTTTTCTAAATGGAAAACTCAAAGGTAGACTGTGCTTCTTTACTGCCTAACAGGAAAAACAAAAACAAACAAACAAACAAAAAACCACCCTAGTGTTCATTCAAAAGCACGTGAAAAACCACATCTGTATAATGTTTTTTGTTTGTTTGTTTGTTTTGGCATCCCAAGGGCTTCGAAAATCTACAACCAGGAGATTTTCTTTCCCCTAGGTAATTCTTTAGTATTATGTATTTAGTATTTAGTATTTATGGCTTCTCATGGTTTTCTTGTTTTATCACCCCAAATTTATGATTTGCAACAGTGTGTTTCAGACTAGTTCAACAAACTTAGACAGTACTCTTTTAACTCAATAGGAATGATGCTGTTTGTGTTTTGCAAAGCTTAAAAAAAAAACAAGCTAGACAATATATCAGAATACCATCATTTTCAATATGGTATGTATCACTCTAGTATTTATCAGATATTTTACAACATGGTTTAAAAACAAACAAAAAACCAAACACTTGTTTTAGTGCTTTTAGCCATAACAATAAATTTGTTTTTATCTGTCTCATTTCTCAAAATAACTGCACTTTGGAGTTAATACATAATATTTATTGAATAATGTATTAGCCTTATGCCACAATAACAAACACCTGAGACAATCAGGTGTTTATAAAGAGAAAACTTATTTTAATTTTCTTTTGGTTTCAGTTGAGAATTATTTGGCTCCATTGCTCAGCAAGGCAGCACATCCTGGCTGGAGTTGACGTGCCTTCAGGTGACTGAGAGACTTCCTCCTAGGCCCCGCCTCTTTAATAGAGTCACTTCCCAATAAACCCAAGCTAGACACCAAGCCCTTTTAACTCAAGGGACTTCAGGGGTCATGATGAAGTAGATACAGATCAATACCCTTCCTCCTTGTAGGGTATTATAAGCATAAAAAGCACTCATATAACTTTTCTTATGTGCTTTGAAAAAATGTAAGTTCTTGAAGTAGTCATAGAATGGAATATTCCCTGTCTCATTCTAAGGCCCAGATTGGAACTACCACCTGGCTTTTGACACTGTTACCAGGGAAGGTTTTTCACTCCAGGACACGTTCGTGTGTATTCAAAGGCAGCACCTTTCTGGACCTGCCCCCAGGACCCTGCCTCCACCTCAGAAGAAATGGTAGAGGTGACTATATTTTCATTCCGAAAAAACTTATTCTTAAAAAGAGTGATGCTCACTTGTTGAGCCATGGTGTGTCAATCACTAAAACCTAGCTCAGATTATTATGGAAGTCAGTGAGATCGCTTCCCACCAGAGAGGAAGATTCTGGGGCTCTCCGTTTTATCACTGAAGGAACACAGAGTCAGAGCACTAAGTTTCTCAGTCACAAAGCTTGACGTCGCAGAGATGAAAGTTTGAACCTAGCACATTTGATCTAGAACATTACCTTTCTTTGTTCTGCTTTCTTTGAGCAACAACAACAACAACAATACATATAGGGAAGGAAACCCTTGTCTTAGTGATGGTTGCATAGAACAAATCAGTCAACCCAATGAAAGTGCATTGGGTTAGGTGCTGGGGTTTCTGTTCTCCAGTTACCCTGCTGCAAGTACCAGCCTTAAGAGAGCCAGGCCAACACTGCGGTCTCCTCAGCTACACTGTGCCTTTCTGCTCTGGTGTCCGGAGTTTAATATGCCTGTAGTCAAGTTGTCTAACAGGATGCCTGTGATATTTGATTTAAAAAATTGTGATACGAGGTAGAACTTAGTGTGCTTAAACAAGCACTATACCACCGAACCATGTCCCTAGCCCCTGAGGTTTGCCTGTTTTCTTGGACGCATTTTCAACTAGTAAAATATAATTAACTTAAGTAGTAATTAGGAATTATACAGTTTTCAGGTTATGAGCTCAAACATAAGTATGACTTTTCATGATTGCCGCTAAAGATTCTGTTTTGTTACATGGAAGGCTTCCACTTTTTCTTTATCCTTCTTTCAATTTATTTTTTTAATTTATTACAATTTATTCACTTTGTATCCAAGATGTAGCCCCCTCATTCATTCCCTCCCAGCCCCACCCTCCCTCCCACATCTCCTCCCTGCCCCTTTCTAAGTCCGCTGATAGGGGAGGACCTCCTCCCCTTCCATCTGATCCTAGCCTATCAGGTCTCATCAGGACTGGCTGCATTGTCCTCCTCTGTGGCCTGGTAAGGCTCTCCCCAACCCCCCAGGGGGAGGTGATCAAAGAGCCAGCCACTGAGTTCATGTCAGAGACTGCCCCTGTTCCCTTACTAGGGAACCTACTTGGAGACTGAGCTGCCATGGGCTACATCTGTGCAGGGGTTCTTGGGATAAAATTTCAACCAAAGCTGGGAGGTGGAGGGGGTGGCACAAACGCCTTCAATCCTAGCACTTGGGAAGAAGAGACAGACAGATCTCTCAGTCTGAGGCCAGCCTGGACTACAGAGTGAGTTTCAACATAGCCAGGACTACACAGAGAAACCTTGTCTTGAAAAACAGAAAAAAGAAAGAAAGGATGAAAGACAGAAAGAAAGAAAGAAAGAAAGAAAGAGAGAGAGAGAGGAAGGAAGGAAGGAAGGAAGGAAGGAAGGAAGGAAGGAAGGAAGGAAGAAAGGAAAGAAGAAATTCAACCAAAGGCAGATGGATCAGTGGCTAAATTGCTTCTCTTGTAGAGTACCTAAGTTCATAGGTCCCAGCACCTAAATAGTACAGCTCACAACTGCTTGTAACTCCATCTTCATCTAATGTCATCTTCTGACCACAGGTACCTGTACTCATGTACACAATCCCCAAAACCAACACACATGCATATGCATAATTGAAATTTTAAAAAATCTTTAAAAATCCAACCAAAGCTCACTCATTCAAAAAATGGGATAGGTCAGTAATGAATGCATTGTCATTTCTCTCTCTCTCTCTCTCTCTCATTCTCTCTCTCTCTCTCTCTCTCTCTCTCTCTCTCTCTCTCTCTCTCTCTGTGTGTGTGTGTGTAGGACAGAAGTTAACCATGGATGTTGTACCTCCTCAGGAGCTTTCCACTTTGTTTTTTGAGTCAGGGTTTCACTGAACCTGACGCTCATCAGTTTGGTTAGACTGGCATGGTCAGAAATCCCCAGGGATCCTTCTGTTTGTCCTCCCCAGCTCTGGCATTACAGGCAAGTATATAGCGGCTCTAGTGGAATCAGCTCTGTATGCTTATGTGACAGGAACTGTTCTCATTTGAGTAATTTCCCAGGCCCTACTCAGTTCGTTTTCCCTCCTTTGTACGCCTTTGTTCTTCCCCAGATTTTATGTATGTCGCTGTCTTGTTTTTTATGTATGTCGCTGACATGTTACTCTCATGGCCACATACACAGGCATCTACATGGAACCCACTCTCTAGTCAGTCTCTAAGGCCTGTTGGTGAGCTTCTTGACTCAACTCCAGAGCAGCTTTTTAGTTCTCCATTATTATTGTTGTTGTTGTTATTATTATTTACAATTTATTTGCTTTGTTTCCCAGTTGTAGCCCCCTTCTCTCATCTTCTCCTCACCCCACCCTTCCTCCCTCTTCCTCCCCTATTTCCTCTTCCCTAGTCTACTGATAGGAAAGCAGCATTTTTTTTAAATCCAAAGAGCAACATGAATTCTGTCCTCATAACCCTCCATGCTTTATAAGCTCTTATCTTCCTGAAGTGATTTGACATCTCAATATTTATAAAATTTAAAAATATCCAAATAGCCTACCTGTCATCCTATGTCTTTCTTCCTATTGTTGACAAAGTTTGTTTTGTAGGACACATTATATTGTCTCTTTTGTTTTTACAGATTCTCTCAATTTTCTAAGCTACATTTTTTTCAAACATTATTTTTTCTGGATATCTCTTATAGAAAAGTCAACAACTTTTCTGACAATAGGGAGACAGATATAGACCAACACCCAGACAACTTGGATTTAAATATGTTTCTGAAGTATTGAAAATCAAATTATTTCAGGAAGACAAGAACTGTAAGGCAACATTATGCCTTTACTTTTCTTTTGTGTGAGAAGAGTCTTGGAGTTGTTTTCAACCTAATGACTTTAAGAGCTGAAGAGCAGGTCTTCTGTGACTAACCCATGTTAATGATTTTCACCTGCTGTTTGTATAGTAAAGGATATGATGTATGTGACATTTTGGCAGCTCCCGCCTTTGGTGAATTGGAACATCTGTGTCCTACCTCCTCTCCCTTCTCAGATCCCTTTCCTGTAATTTTTTCCCCCACATCTAAAAATTTCTGATACACATTATGTATTTCTCTAATTTATATTATACAATAGAGCTTTTGAAAATAACGTAAACACAACTTTCTCAAGTCTTTCTATCATTTCATCAGATAAAACTCATTCATTCTTCCCTCCAATTTTCTTAATCCAATTTTCTTCCCTCAATTTCTGTGCATGACGTCTCCAATACTGTTCTCAAGATCCTCTTCCTAAAGAATTCCTGTCATGATTTTCCTTAGAACGCTGTGAACAACATTCAGTGACTCATGCTAACCGTCTCAACCCATGGGGATGGGGCTGTAGGACTACTAGTTTGAGGCTACTTTGGTGTGCTTGGACATGCTAGCCCTGGACTAGATAGTGGTTTTGGCTAGTTCTGTAACGTGCCAAACTTGTCCTTGCTCAGTGTATTCCATTTGCAGTGACTCAGGACCGTTCTTTGAAGGGAAGACTTTGCTGCCTGAAAGGCACACAGCTCTCACGAAAACGCCAAAAGCTAACTCTGAGAAACTTTTCTCTTTCCTTTTCAGGCTGTCTCACTACATGTTTCATACTCTCTCTCTCTCTCATGCACACACACACACACACACACACACACAGTTCATATTTCTGTTAAAATATTTGGCATGTTGTTACGATTCTTAAAACATTAGATCACAGACACAGACCAGGTAGACTGCTCGCCCAACATGTGCAAGGCGCTGGGCTTAATCTCCGGCACTGTAAATACAAACAAATGAGACGAATTGTAAGAACAGTCTCAAAAGTAAGGGGAACAGGGACTATCTCTGGCATGAACTCAGTGGCTGGCTCTTTGATCACATCCCCCTGAGGGGGCGGGGCAGCCTTACCAGGCCACGGAGGAAGACAGTGCAGTCAGTCCTGATGAGACCCGGTAGGCTAGGGTAAGAGGGAAGGAGAGGAGGACCTCCCCTATCAGTGGACTTGGAGAAGGGCATGGGAGGAGATGAGGGAGGGAGGGTGGGATTGGGAGAGGGTGGAGGAAGGGGGCACAGTTGGGATACAAAGTGAATAAACTTTAATTAATATAAAAATTAAAATTAAAAAGTGATATAATACACAAATGTTCTTTTAAAAGCCCTTTTTATTTTTACTTAACAATAAGTCATGGGATCATTGCTTCTTATTTCTACATTCCTCATTAATTCTCTTTATGCTACTTGGTAAGATAGAAGTTTCATAATTTACTTACTAATTAGGCTTTTTTGTATAGACAGCTACTTTTCTCCCATTTTTAATTTATAATATTTTACATTAGGGCAATAAGTATCTTAGCAAATAGATTGTTTTTCATAGTGACAAATCTTATTAACACTTTATTAATACTTTATAGCCTATATTTTAAAATGTTTTAATTTTTAAATTCATTAATACTTTGAGAATTTCATATGATGAATTTGGATCATGTTCCCTTTCTCCTCTCTCTAAGTTCCTCCTGCACCTTCCTGCCCCCTGTCATTTCATGTTTTCTTTGTACAAAATAATTTCTCTTCCTTTGAGAATTTCATATAATGTATTTGAATCACTTTTCACCCCCTCCTCCAACTCTTCCCAGGTCTACGTCTCCCTTATTTGAAAAAAAAAATATATCAAGTCCAATTTGTGCTGTTCATGTACTCTTGGATATGAGGCCATCACATCGTACAGTGATTTATCTACAAGGGACTACACCTTTAAAGAAACCTAATTTTCTGTCTCCTTTCCCCAGCTGCTATCAGTTATCTATATCTTGTCATCTGGATGTGGGACTTTCTGACCACCCCCTAATCCCATGGTTAGGTTTTGTCTGCCTTGAGTTCCTCCAGCTCGCTGCCATCACCACTGTGAATTCTTTTGTACAACTTCCCGGTTCTATCCAGAAAACACAATTTTGTTGGCGTCAGCCACAGCCTCTGGCTTTTACAATCTTTCTGTTTGACATACCCGGATGATTCCCCAAAGGCTTTGGAGAAGAAATTATATAGATGTCCTACCTAGGGCTGAACACTCTGTAGGCTCTTATTCTCTGCTGTTGAATCATTTTGGGTCTCTGTGTTGATTGCCATCTACTGCAAAAAGAAACTTTTCTGATGAGGATCGAGATACGCCTGTGGATTTAGGGATAAGTCCTTTGTAGTTGGTTTAGTACAATGTTTATTAATCACGGTAACAGTAGTAGTTTCCCTTCTAGGGCCTCAGACCTAGGTAGCAATAAGTTCTTGGTAACAGTATCAGGTATGGGATCCACCCTATGGAGAGTTAAACCCAATCAGAAAATGGTTGATACTTCCATACCATTAATGCTACTGCACCAATGGGCATGTTTTGCCAGGCTTGTCATTTCTGGAACTCAAAGGTTCACCACTGGATAAGACTGATGGTTATTTTTCTCTTCTCATAACACCTTCCAGCACTATGAAATCTATCAAGTAGAGATGAAGCTTTGAGACCAGCACCAGCTTGATGTCTCCGTGCTCTATGATTCATATATATTTTATCTTCAGCAATAGAGTTTTATCTTGAAGTTCTGGAAGGCAGCCAAGAGCAGTGGCAATAGCCTGATATGTTTGAGGGTTATGAGTCTGCATTGGCCAGCAACAAAAAGAGGTAATCAATTTGTAGTACTGGGCTTTTCTTTGCTAACACGTAGTGGCATGTTGTTAGAGGATAACTCAGTTTAACCTCACTGTCTCTCTCTCTATCTATATACATTTATATGTAGGTATATATATGTATATGTATAAATATGTATTTTAGGAAGCTTCTACAGTAGAAGGTATATGTATTTTTTAAAAAATCCTTTAATAGTACCTATCTCTCCCTGTATCTCTCCTCTCCTCTGCATTTCTATATCCTATCTCATTTAATTCTTACTGTATCATTATTCCTTTTCCATATTTTATATCATTGAATTCTATCTCTTGGGTGTGAGGCCATTCACTGGAGAGTGATCAACACGCCAGAAGCCACACCCACTCTAAAAGAAAAATGACTCTTCTGCCCCCTTGAAGCCCCCAACAGTACATAGCTCCTCCTTAGGGTTGAGGCTCATGAGCCTCTTCAGACTTTATGGAGAATGCTAAATGAGTTGATCTTCTGTAGATTTTTTTTCTTTTTTTTTTGCTTGCTTGTTTGTTTTTTGAGACATGGTTTCTCTTTGTAGCTTTCGGCTGTCCTGGATTTGCTCTGTAGACCAGGCTGGCTTGAACTCAAAGAGGTGCACCTGCCTCTGGCTCCCTGAGTGCTGGGATTACACTGAGCCCAGCTTCTGCAGATTTTGTAACAAACAATCACAGCTGCTGTGAGTTCATGAGAGCAGAGAGTCGTGTCTTATCCAAAAGACACTGGGTCTGGCCATCTCTGACCTCTGGCTTTTATAATATTTCTACTTACTCTTCTAAGGTACTTTTGGGTAACTTTTAAGTACTTTGAAGGTACCTTTGGGTACCCTTGTACTTTGGGGAAGAGGTATTAGATAGATGTCATATTTGTAGCTGAGCCTTTATTTTCCGCACTTTGACCAGTTCTGAGCTTCTGTGCTAACATCTGTGCACTGCATAAACATCTCTGATGGAGCCTGAACGCTGCCCTGGTTTTACAGGCCTAGAGATGGGATTTTAAGTGGAGGTCTTCAGAAAACTTTCTTGTGATGAGTAATATGGTTTCATGTGTTGATTTACATGTGTATACATATGTGTATGTATTCTAAAATTTGTATTTTGTGTATTATGCTTGCCTAGAGGTATGTGTTTGCACCAAATATTTGCCTCGTGCTTGCAGAGGCAGAATCTGGTGTTGGATCCCCTGCAGTTATGGAAGGTTGTGGGCTGCCCTGTGGTTCTGAGAACTGAACCCAGGTCCTTGAAAAGAGCAGCAAGAGTCATCAAGTCAGAAAATGCTGGGTCCTCTCCCTAGCTTCTATATTATTAAATTTCTTCTAAAGTATTTACAAAGATCACATAGACATTTTTCTATCTTGGGATTTTTGTTTGTTCGCTTGCTTATTTGTTTGTTTAATTTGGAATTAACAACAGACAGAAAGTGCTCTTTTTGTACAATTAACTTACATAAGTAATACTTGTTAAAATATTATGACTTCTGGGGCTGGAGAGATGGCTCAGAGGTTAAGAACACTGGCTGTTCTTCCAAAGGTCCTGAGTTCAAGTCACAGCAACCACATGGTGGCTCACAACCATCTATAGTGAGATCTGGTGTCCTCTTCTGGTGTGCAGGCAGAACACTGTATAAATAATAAATAAATCTTAAAAAATACTATGACTTCTAACAGTTTTAATTCATTTATTGATTGTCTCTGTAAACAGCAATGTTTATTTCATAATTTTAAAACTTATTTTTCTTAATTTTTTAAGTTATAGATTCTTTTTGGGTGATTGCTTAAATTTTATGAAATGCTTTTTGATGCTCAGAATATTCATATATATTTTAGTTTAATTTAGGAAAACCTTCAAGATTAATAATATAGCAAGTATAGGTGTTTAAACAAGGAATGAGTATGACTGGCATCTCTCTCTCTCTCTCTCTCTCACACACACAAGTATATGTACATTTGGCTCTGTACTGTTTAACTCTTTATACTTCCCACTGTGTTGTTAATTGTAACTCAATTTCTTGTTGTTGACTTTATACGGACAGAAACCTTTTTTTTTAATTTTTTAAAACCTTTTATTAGTTACACTTTATTCACTTTGTATCCCCCCATAAACCCTTCCCTCTTCCCCTCCTAATCCTACTTTCCCTCCCCCTTCTTCATGCCTCTCCCCAAGTCCACTGATAAGGGAGGTCCTCCTCTCCTTCCTTCTGATCTTAGTCTACCAGATCTTATCAGGAGTGGCTGCATGGACAGACACCTTATACCTACCATTTAGTCACCAATGCCTCATACAACAAATAATGTAAATGCTAAACTTGTCCCTATATTTGTTTCCCAAAGACCTGGATTTCAGTTCCTTACAGACAAGTCATTTATTATACTTGTTTTTTCTTCCAAGCCGTGTTACCTTTTTAAAGGATCCATAGCAGGATCAAAGGAAAAACATATATAAAGTATTTGTTATGATATTCATTGGACATAAAAAGCAATTATAATTGACTTCTTTCCTTTAAATAAATAAATAAGTTTGAATTTTCTGTCACCAGAAAATTAGAAAAAACAGCCAAGAACCTCTGCAATCCCATAGTAAAAGTCTGTGAGTGATTTTCATTGAATGAAGGCATGGTTTTTGTTTGTTTTTTCTATCTTCTTTTTTTTTTGGGGGGGGAGCTTATAATTACAACTTTAGGGAAAAGAATAGATGCAATGACCCTTAAGAAAAAAATATACTGAAATTATTATGTTTCTTACTTAAGCCAATTGTACATACATGCACAAGGACAGAAAGACAGACAGACAGACAGACACACTCACATCTTTTAGGCCTTTCTTCTTAAACATCATTTATATGTCACATAAAGGTAAAATTGATACTGACTTGTCACCACCAGGACAGCAGCAAGCTCGAGTGGAATTTTAAATCAATGTTGTACTTTTCAAGAGAAAAAATATTTTGTTTGTTAAATCTCAAACCTCTCTCCACTAAACTTGAATATGAACATTTCCTCATATACAGGAGAATAAATTCTATTACTCATGTATGATTCACGCTCAATCAATGCCTCAGTAAAAGCCTCTGGTGTCATCTCATGAAATGGTTTCAAACAGGAATACAAAGCCCAGATGAAGCGAAGATGAGATAGTAGAATTGTGACAGGGCTATTTTTGAAATGATGCTCTTAGGAAAAGCTGCTGATTGAAATCAATACCTCAAGACCCGGAATCTGAAAAGACCATTTCTGAGCCCTGAGAGGGTCACCGGCTAGAAGTGTCAGTTGATGGTATTCAGACCATGCAATTGCTTTCACCAAGGTGCCCATGTGTTTACTTAAGTGACCTGCGGTAGCTGGTGGCTGAGCATACATTGAGAGAGTCTCTCCGGATTCAGGCACCAGGGAGGAGGAGACTAGAGGGGACTTTATCTGTGCTTTAAATCAGTCAGTCCAAGAGGGCTATAATGGAGGAAATGAATTGAACTGGATTTTCTGTTTCATTTCTCTCTGAAAAAAAAAAAAATCTGCGAAGGCTATGACGAATATAAATCTTTTAACTGTTAAAGAATTCGCATACTCCAAACCTTGTAGTATTAATTTCAGGCCAAATTCTATGTAATAAGTTATAATTGATCAGAAAAGCATTCATTTGTACAGATCTGAGCTAATGTTTCCAATTTCCTCCAAGGCACATGGAGTAATTTTCTTTTTGTTAAGTGTGAGATTTTGTTGGTGGTGATGTCCTGGGGTGTGGAATTACACAAGGGCTATTCATGTAATTTCAGGTTGCTTTATATAGAAGTTGCCAGATCACTTAATTATTTCAAGTAAGACTTAAGACTATATTTGTGGGGATAAATGTAGTTTTTAATGATGCTATTAGCCTTTCAATTTTTTACAGCACCAGATTTAAAATTTTAAACTATAGAGAAATATAATCTGTTCTTTTCTGGTATATAATAGATAACAAGCAGACTCTAGCATCATCAGCATATAATAATTATTTATGTTTTTAGGTCCACTTGAATAAAATGGAATGTCTTACTCTGGGTGAGCTGATCCCAGCATTGACATTGCTGTCCACTCATAGGACGACCCAGATTCATGTTGAGATCCCACCATAGGTGACTGCTCTGATAGAGGAGTTTCAATCTTATCCTCCATTCCAGATGCCATCACATGCTACAGGTCCAGATAAGTTCTTTAGAACTGTACATTCTGACAAACTGCATGTCAATTAAGCTTTGAAAGCTGAATTAAGGTTTTAAAGTGCCAGAACAACAGTTTGGACAGCAAAGTGGCCACTGGTTGCTCTAGTCATGAAAGACCATGTTTAGAGGGTGGACTTTGTTGCTATGGTTACCTTTCTAAGACACCCTTCAGCAACAAAGTTTTGGCCTTAGTGGCTGAGAATGAGTTAAGGAAGGGATACATATTAGCCTTTTTGCACAGATTTTGCATGTAGCTTTCCTGTTGCTTCTTCAGACCGAAGCAGCTGACCTGGACTAGACAATTATGCTTAGACATTTACTTTATGAAGTTGACATAAGAATTCTGAAAAAAAAAAAAATCCCCCAGTGTAACTCTGCCTACTAAGTCTTTCTGGCTTGCATGTGTACAAAAAACAAGTTAATGTGTAGAGAGGCTGAGAACCTATATGTCTTCCATTTCTGTTTCTGGAGCTTTGGGATCTGGGCAATTAGGTTACATACCTTAAATACTTATGATCTCAAGATCTTTTCATTTTACTTTGTCACCCTAGCAATGGGCCTTAGCAAAGTACTTAGAGCACAAGTCAGTATCCTCAACTTTAATATGGG
Source organism: Meriones unguiculatus (assembly GCF_030254825.1). Taxonomy (NCBI): domain Eukaryota; kingdom Metazoa; phylum Chordata; class Mammalia; order Rodentia; family Muridae; genus Meriones; species Meriones unguiculatus. The sequence continues at coordinate 54,200,956 of NC_083367.1, forward strand.
GGAAAGTATACCCACTTTGAAGAGTTAATAAAGAATTGCAAAAACAATGTCATCAAAACACGGAAGCTGAGAGATTATAAGCTCACTCAATAAATAGTATTTATTGCAATTAATATTCTAATTATTAGAAATATCATTTTGACATTTTTTCTTTGGTGTGAATTCTGTAATGTCTGTTTCTAAGGTTGCCCTGAAAGAATGGAAATTTGTGGGTTTGTTAATTTAGGAGGGTTTAGAGGACACTGCGTTTTATTGAAAGCATTTTTTTTGTAAAAAAAGGAAAATGACATTGAAATGTATGTGCTAGCTCTATTTTTATTACAGTTCTTTAGTGGGAATCCAGCATTAGTCAGCATGTTTTATGCTTACAGAATTATTTAGGGTACAATCAAGAATACCATAATGCTGTCTTCATAAATGGGGACTGTTTTAAAAACTAGGCATAATTAGCAGGAAGATATTCACAGTGTAGGTCTGACATTATTATGACTGCAATATAAATTCCACGAGGCAGAGAAGACTCAGGGAAAGAAGCCTACAGATTTATCATGGCATGATGTATTTGCAATATGATTGTACTTATCTTTTTATTTGCCACAGACAATGTAAATTAGCAACATCTGAAGAAGAATTCCAATAATTTAGCATCTGTGGCTCACTATAAAATATGCTGCTTTGGTGCCCAGAGAGAAAGCAGAAATACACCATTTTCTACTGATACGTTTGACCTGGAGTCCCAGAGGAAGCCCCAAACTCAAAGCCTCTAAAAGGAAATAGGGAAAGAGCAGTGGGGTACAAGCTTATTCCCTCCAGGCTACAGTGCAAGAGTCCTCTGAAGGATACATTGTTGTTTCAGCTAAGATGTCACCAGTGAATAAAACCCTTGATAGGGAGTGAAGTTTGAAGGAATGATGTTGTTAACCTGTCTCCCAACTTCACGTGACTTACAACTCTGCTGCGGAAATTATGAACTTTAAGAAAAAATCAATGATCATTTAGGTCCAAATCAGTAGCCAAGATTTGGTCAGTGTCTTTAACGGTGCTGGGCATTCTGGGTGGATATATTTCCCGGCATATATGAACTCCACAGTGTTCAGAGTGTGGTGTTAGTGACCTTAGCAATGGACAACGGTGTAGGGGCTTGAAGACACTTTTAATGTTTGCTCTTCACATATATGTTATTATCCCCTTTGCACTGATAGACACACTGAAGCTTGAACACTTTTGAACTACCAAACCTCCTAGGTTATCTGCGACATGACCTAGACCTTCCTTCCTTCCTTCCTTCCTTCCTTCCTTCCTTCCTTCCTTCCTTCCTTCCTTCCTTCCTTCCTTCTTTCTTTCTTTCTTTTTCTTTCTTTCTTTCCTGTCTTTCCTGTCTTTCTTTCTTTCTTTCTTTCTTTCTTTCTTTCTTTCTTTCTTTCTTTCTTTCTCTCTCTCTCTCTTTTCTTTCACTCTTTTTTTCTTTTTGTTGTTGTTGTTGTTTTTCCAAACAGGGTTTCTCTGCACAGCCTTGGCTCTTCTGGACTTGCATTGTAGACCAGGCTGGCTTTGAACTCACAGAGATCCCTCCTGCCTGTGCCTCCCTGAGTGATGAGATTACAGGCATGCGCCACCGCTCCCAGTGAGTTAGACTTTTCATTGCGTAAGAATGATGTCAGGTAATTTGGGGCGAGGCTCTGGGCATAGACAAAGTGGTAGGCTTCTGCCTGAATGCAGAGGGAAAACCCAGTCTGCCATAGCAGCTGTGAGCCAAGAAGCTTGAAACTACCATAAGGACAGTATTAGCACTGGAGCTTTTAGGGGGATGGCCAGAGAGCTTTCAAGGAGAGAATCGGGTAGGTGAGATAGCTTGAAAAGCTCGTGTGTTCTCTTGGAATGTAGCCTACTCAGCTACAACAAGGGAAAAGCACCCGGTTTTCAGACATGATGTCTGGGAAGCCCGATGGAAGCTGTCAGTGTCTGTGTGCATATTTGAAGACGCCTTCATTTTCTCATTACCTAGCACCAGGGAACATTTAGGTCAAAGCTGCGGGCTCTCTGAGGCCCGGGAGAGTATGGCACTATCCGTCTAATCGGAAGTCTGATTGAGGCTTCCCTACTCTCTGATGGTTCCACAGGGGGCAGAGGGCCTCTTTTCTCTACTCATTTCATAACAAACACAGCTGGGTAGTTTTGATCCAATTACAGTCACTAATTTGCAAGTGGCTCTAAGCAGACCCAAGGAAGCCCAGGACTTTCTCCTAGCTGGGTGTGTATTGAGTTCAGAAAGTGGAAACATGTCATCCCTCTGGCCTCCCAGGCTACCACGAGAGCCTCAGCTTAATGCGGAACTGATTTCTTTCTTTGAGCAATAATAGCAAAGCAAGCACTTCAAAAAGACCAATCCATCTTCTCTCCATAAAACGTTAATACCCTTCAGCGAACTAAAAAAAGAACAAGTTTCTCACCCTTTGCATGGCAAACACCAACTGAGAAAAGTAAAAAGAACCGAGAACATTTGAATATCCTCTTTTGCCACCCATCCGTTATTCATTTATTCCACACTGCAAGAAAGCATATCCTCTCTGCGGCTTGCCCGTGAGCTGGAGTTCTGCCGACACTTAGGGCTGGGGGAGGGGACAGAGCCCTCCCTGGAACAGCCATCTCGTCCTGCTTGCCCCTGGATACTCATTATACTCCCCCAACAAATGGATCCAGACCAGGTGTTTGGGACTGGAGGTGCTGTAATCAAGATGTATGTGAGCATGAATCTCTGAAGTGATTGCTCCACCAATGTCGTGTTAGCTTAAGGTTACTTCCCTTCTTTTTCTCTGTGGTCTTCCCTACCTGCTCTACAGCTAAGGGTTTGTGAGAGAGTCGTGGGTATCAAAAGAGAACTCAGGAACGTTCTCACTCTTTTATTTCTTTCCAGGGTCTGAGAAATAACAAGGTTCAAGGACATGGTGCTTGGTTTTGCTTAGCATGTCACCAAGAACAGCAATAGGTCTGCTACCCACAAGTTCTTTGGAAAGTGGGAGAAAGGAAGCCACGTTACAGACTCTGGACAAAAATTTTTAAAATAAATTAGACATCTTAGATGTTTAAAACGTATCTTAAGAAATGGAAATAATGGTGACACATTATGCTAATTTCATCATAACCTGCTAGTGGAGGAAGGCGCTGAGGAATTTCAGTCTAACCCTCTATGTAATAAAAATGATGTAATAAAAAAGGTGTAATTTAATAAAATATATTTAAAAATATATAAAATAATATTTTTTATATAATAAAAATATAAAAAATAATATTTTTTATTATTTAATAAAAAATAAGCTTACTCTGTGGAAACTCTGTGGTGAGGACTTTAAATGCAGTGTGCTCAGATCCTCACTACGGGCCTGTGAATTAGGTCCCACTGTTACAGGCATTGTGAGGACCAAATACACCAAAAAGTGTGAGGCTAGATTCTTGCTCCAGTCCTCACAACAGTCATTGATGTGGTTGCATTTCCAGAGCTCATGATCTGAACCACCATTTTGCAGAAACCAAGACAGGGAGTTTCCTACACCCACATACCAATCTGTATACAACTATTACCCCAAATTACTGTACTTTGGTTAGGGAGAACTGAGCGAGTTTGTCAGTGACATCAAATCATGTCCATGGTACATTCTACCATAGAAAACATAATTTGTGTTGTTTGCTTGTATTGTGAGACAGAGCTTTCTATCGTGCCTGGCTCCTTGTTTTTAAGATTCGTCTTGCTCTGCATGCTGGTGCCTATCTACAATGCAGCACTGGAGAGGCAGAGGAAGAGCTAGAGGCAGATACCGTGAGGCTGGAAAAACCGTGTCCTAACAGGGCTGAAAGAAAAGCCCAATTACATTTGTTTGGAAATTTACAATTAAAACTATTCACACAGGGTATATGTGGGACAGAGCTGAGGGCTGGGAGAGAAAAGCAATGGGCTAATTTTCAAGTGTTTTGAGGAGCTGTAAGTCATGAGACCTGTGCAATGGGCTCTGGAAGGTCTCCACAGGCATTCTACCGGCTAGTGGTTCGTTCTTAGAAGCCACAGCCCCACTAAGCGTTTGTCCCTGAGGGAGAACTAGTTCACGCTTTTCTTTCATTTCCATGGCATAGTTTGATGATTTCCTCGGGAACTAAGAATGCGTACTAGAAGCAGAACAAATGAAGAAAAATGGCTGAGGGGAAGTACATATGCAGATCTGTTTGTGTTGGGGGAGGTTCTGGGTTCTGAGGCCTGTGAAATTGGACCTCTTTCCAGAATTTGAACTAGTCTTTGCAATAAAAGAAAACTATTTATACCTAACCTCGTCTAATACACTTGAGACCATATTCTTCCTTTTACCAACTATGTGACCAGTTATTTTAAGATTATTGATAAAAGCACTGAATGGCTCATTTTTTACTAGGCAGCATCATTTTGAAACCCTCTGAGCAGAAATCCAAGGCCTGACTTAATGTGTCACAAAATGGTGGCTTTTAAGCTTCCTTAGAATTAAAGAATTAAAGATGTGGACTCAGCATTTATCAAAAGTCCCATCCACTGGTTACTCAAACCAATCTATGTCCTACTGTGAAAGGGATTTTGTAGATGTAATTACAAGTCAGTTGATGTTCACATGATGGAGAGGTTAGTGGTCTGGACATACTCAGAACACCCCTTTAAAATCAGGGGTTCTCTCTAGCTGGTGCCAGAAGAGGAAGGCAGAGGTTGAAAGTAGAAGTGAATTTTTGTGTGCCATGGCTATTTTGAAGATGGACAGAGCTGCATGGCAAGGAATGAAAGCAGATTTTAGAAACGGACTGAATCTACACTGATAGCCAGAAGCAGAACCATGGACTTTAATCTTACAACCACAAAGAACTGAGTTGGACCAATGCTGATAATGGATTCCAGAAATAAATCACAAAATGAGGTGAACTTCAGTTTTTGCCTGCGCTTTAAGATAAGCAGCTACAACATGCTATAACTTTCATAACTGAAAATGATTTAGATAATTGGGTAATTATTACATCACTGACAATGATGTAAATACACATCAGATCAAGCTGTCGGGACTAGGCCACCTTAGCTGAGGCGTAACATCTCGGGATTTTCTATTTGATTTTTGACTGGTCTGGACTACTTCTTTATTATGCTGGTTCATGTCATTTACCTCTCTTTCTGGACTCCGGTTGTCAGAGGAAATGGGTTGTGTAGAGCTAGGAGAGTAGCAGAAACGGCAAAAGAGGAGTAGCCATTCTGTAGACAAAACACACCCCTCTACGTTTTCATTCCACAGGGATTCGTTTCTCACAATTTATGTTTGTTAATCCTCCTAAAGATCATTTTTATCTCCTAAGTGAAAATATACTCACTACATAGCCATTGATCTTAAGGAATTTTAAGTGTGATTGTTATATGTCCCTTATAGAAAAACATCTTTAAAATTGAAAAAGGAGTTTGTTTTTGTTTTCGTTTTTTAAAAGAAAGGCTAACTTAGAAACAAAAAGATATGAAAACTCTGGAACGTATACTTATAGAAATAGTTTGGCAAAGACATGTGTTTTCCTTTGTAACACGAATGTGTCAAAAGACCAAATATCTGCAAAAATCAACTACAAAGAAAAGCATGTGAGTTAATGCATATCAAACCACTCAGTCATGAGAAAAATTTGGAGACGCCGGCACAGGGTCCGTCCGGCTTCATTCTCTGCTGTGGTGATTAAAACTCATATGTGGTGCCAGCTTCCTGTGTGGAGGCACCTGGCTGGAGGAACTCCTGGTATATGTGTGCCTGGGGAGAGGGGCAAGTCCATTGTTTGAAAGTTTCACACAGCCTGCTTAGAATGCTGATGGGTCCTGCTTTCTGCTGGGACAGAAGGTACATTTTCTTTCTGTAAGCCATTAGCTCCTCCCTTCTTTCATGATGTTTAGTACTCTATCCTATTCTGACAGTTTCCTTTCTCGAGTTATTTTCACATTCGAACTTAGCAAATATATGCCACAATCCACGGGAATATCAGAAAAGCATAATAGGGAATGCTGGCCAAAGCAGCAGTAAGATGGCAAAATGCTCAAGGGCAACTTAAGACCTTCTTGGAACAGAGGGAGGGAGCAAGAAGGAGTAGAACGCGGGTGTCATTTTTGCAGGCTTGAATCACGGAGTTCCTAACACATGATGAACCGTTGCCTAATAATATGATAATGTCAATATTAGCTGTGGTTTAGACGTCTGTCATAATATGTTAATTTATACATAGAACACATATTGCAAACAGTGGAAGCTGGTTTTTCATATGCCAGACTGTCAAAGGGAGCTGTGTTAACTAGAAACTTCACACATCTTCAACCAAATGATAAATGGTGCTAAGTGATGTTGCGCCTGCCACAGAATGAGCTCCTCAGAGGCCCCTCACACTAGTAAGGGAAAGAAAAATGCAGTCTGTTTAATAAACATAATACATGCATGTGGAGAAGGCCTGAAATAGTTGGTGCAACTCATGTGTTTTTTTTTAAACTTTGTATTGATTCTTTATGAGTTTCACATCATGCACCTCAGTCCCACTCATCTTCCTGTCCCCTCGTATCCACCCTTCACTCTTGTAACACACACACACACACACACACACACACACACACACACACACACACACACACAGGCATGCACACACATACACGAAAACAAAGCATAGAAAAACATATCATCGTAGAAGCTGTAGTCTGTCACAGTGTGTACAGTATATCCCTCTGTCCATATATCTTTACTTGCAAATGTTTGACACGATGAGTATTTGGTCTGGTTTAGGGTCTCTGACTTCTGTGACACCATCAATCCTGGATCCTCACTGGGCCTCCTCCGGGTTACTTTGTTGTTGCCCTGTGTCACGAAGATCCTGCGGCTTTGAATCAGCAGGACTGGTTCTTTTACGTGTTCCAATCATTCACAGAGAGTATGGACTTTGGGGTGGGCCAACTCAGAGCCCTGGATCTGGGTTTGGATGGCAGCTGAGCTGTTCAGCTTGCCACTTGCCAGCTCTCCTTTACTTGCACTACCAGGCTGAGCTCTTCAGCACTGCTCCAGCTAGGCCACCCAATGGTGTCAGGAGGCAGGGTAAGTTCTCCAGCTCACCCCACCCATGCCTCCAGAGCCAGCTCCACTGTGCTGTCCAGGGGAGGTTTAGGTTCCTTTCCCCTGAGTGATACAGCCAGAGAGAGGACAGGGCTAGTGCTCCCTCTCTCATGCCCTAGGGAACAGCTCTCCCGACTATCTACTACAACAGCTTTTGAGGGGGAGTGAAGGCATTTCCCCTCTAACCAGGTAACCTCACAGCAGATGGGTGGCGGGACCAGCTCTTTCCATGTTCTCCCCCTCAGGTTGGCTCACCTGAGCCCCTGCCACTAGGGCCAACTTCACTGTGCAGGCACACTCTCCTGAGTGCTGTAGCTAGCAAGGGGCAGGACCAGCTCACCTGCTTTTATGACCTCAGGACCAGCTCTTCTGATTGCTGCAGGTGGTGCCAATGTATGCTTAAGAAAGATACGAATTCACATATTACAACAAGTAAATACAGAATATACAATAACCATGGTGTTTCATTAGCCACGACCAATTTATTAATTTTATTCGTAATAAGACTATGAACACTTTTTACTCAATGAACTCTAGGTTTCTGACTTATGTTCTTTCTTATCTCTATGCAGAATTCTTTTGGCAGAGTTAGCTGTGGCATCTGAGGAGGATGTCAAGACTCCTTTGCTGACTTCAGAGAGGAAAAGCATATTTTAGGGTTTCCCACTGTGCATTCTTCGCCCTCAAATTCCAGGCGGCCTCTTTCCTTAGAAAGCACTATGATAACCACATTCAGACTGCTCTTCTACCAAATGCTTATGTTCAGCCCCACAGGACTCCTTCTGGGTTTGTTTCCAGTTCCAGTTTATCCTAACCTCTGAACTTGCTCCCAATCTGTTGACACCCTAGTGACCTTTGCAGTTCCATACAGAGTGGGCTCTATAGAGAAGGCTAAGCTAAGGGAGGACTCACCTCTTCGGGAATTGTATGTGCAATCTGAGAGCATCTTCTTAAGACCCCACCCACATCACGGAGAAGGCTTGAAATGACAGCAGAAAGGCACACGGCAGCTCACTAACACTATCTTCGAACTATGGGAAGCCCCAGCTCCCAAAAAGGAAACGTAATGGGTCAGTGCTGAAAGGCTGTTGCCAATCAGCCAGGACCAGCACATGTAACACTTCTCTAGCCACATAACCTTAGTTTGGGGAATCGCTGGGTCCTATACTCATCAGACCTGGAACGATGCCACTATCACACAACTAACGCATTTTATTTTTCAAGACAATTTTATATCACTTCCAGATTTTAAAACTTTTTCCATTTTACTGAATTCTTGGTTTACTTGTTGGCAGATCAAACGCTGCTCTTAAGTGCACATATTTTAAAATTAACTGTTCCCTAACTTCAGTGAGCAAAACCTGGTTGGAAAGCTTTTTCCTCTAACAAAAAACTCTTTTAATTCTTCCTCAACATGCATAAACTAAAGAAGAATCTAATTCCTAGGACCCATGTATTGAGTGTGTCTCTCAGATAGCATACAGCATGAATGCTTGGGTGAACTTTCTGTTTGGTAGCTTTTCTTGGCACACTGATTTAAGTTTGTGTGTGTGTGTGTGTGTGTGTGTGTGTGTGTGTGTAGGCCAGAAGAAGATGTTGGGTGTCTTCCTCAATTGTTCTCTGCTATTTTGCCTGGAGACAGGGCCTCTCACTGAAACAAAGCTTACCATTTTAGCTAGGAATCTGTCTCCATCCACCAAATGCTGGGGCTATACCCACATGTAGCCAGGCCTGGCTTTTCACCTGGGTGCTGGGAATTAAAATTTAGGTCTTCAATGCAGTATTAGTGAGCCATCTCTCCAGCCCTTTCAGTTACAATTTTAAAGTTTAACACATGTACTTTACCTCATAAGGAAAGTAAGTTGAGCTACCTCTGCCATATGTGATGGGTGCTGCCCTGCTGTGTGTGTGTGTGTAGGGGGCATCGGCAGAGTCCACAGCATCTCTGGAACAACTGTGAAAAAGAAAAGTAGTATGGGAATATCTTTTCAAAAAGTGGACTCATGAAATCAGAAGCAAAGATGGTGGAGCAGAGCAACCTGCTCAGCACAGAATGGCCAAACTAGAGACATGGCCACAGCAAAGAAAGAGCATGGCATCACTGAATGAGGATGGCCCTTACCCCACAGGTTGAACACACACACACACACACACACACACACACACACACACACACACACACACACACAGTGTGACACACCGCAGTTTGCAATGCCACCTTGATGAACAACTATGTGATGGAGTGGTGGGTGTGCAGTGGAAGCAGAACTGGAGACCCAACCGTGGTGACAGACATGGGACAAGGGGAGCATGTTATTGCTGACTAGGGCCAGCAAGGTGGTGGGCAGCAGCCTGGAGCTCTAGCAGGCTCTGCCCCTGAACACACTGCCCAGCCTCGCTACTTCCCTGGTTCTAAGCAGGATGCCAGAGATGGAGTTTTTCTGGATCGGGCCTCCTAGAAAGACCTCTCTGGTGCATGCTGCTCCTGGAGGCCATGTTGGATATAGCCAGGAAACCTGCTGGTGTCCATGGTCTGTGCTTCTGCCCGAGGTCCATTTGTAGGTCTATGTTATGTATGTCCATGTGTTACCACTGAAGGCTATGTGGATGCCCATGGTCTGTGCTGCTGCCTGAAGCCATGTTGATGTCTCTGACTGTGTTAACCACTGAAGGTGGTGTTGATATCCATAGTCTATGCTTTTGCAGGATGCTATGTGGATGGCTGTGCTGCCACTGGAGGCCATGTTGATATCTTTGGCCTTTGTTGCCGCTGATACTGCCATTGGAGACCATTTTGAGGTCCATGGTCCATGCTAACGCTGAGGCCATGGGGAAGCCCATGATCCGTGGACTCGGAGTTGAGCATGAGAGACATAGAAGGTTTCTGTGATACCTCTTTACTCCCCAAAAGACAGTCTAGACAGGAAGCCATTGAAGAGAACTCTTAAAAATTGTGATAGACATGCTGAAATGTAACTCTTCACAGCTGATGACTTCTGGCAGAGGTGGAGGTGGAGAAGGTTTCTTTCTAAGGGGCTGGCCACTGTGAGTTTACCATGCTCTCTCTCCAATGAATACATGGTTAACACTTACTGGACTTGGTATTTCTCTTTTTGGAGGGTGTGGGGGAGTAGGGTGGGGAGGAGGTCCCAAGGGTGGGAAGGTGGACCTGGAAAGATGGGGAAATGAATGTGATCGGGGTGCATTATGTGAAATTCCCAAATGATCAACAAAAATGCTATGTTGAAAAAGAAAAGGATTAGACATTTTTCCTTGCTACTTGAAATGTATTCATATGCTCAGACAAGAGGGACTGTCACAGTCACATCTGGATGACACCTTACTATCCCAGAGACCATTGCAAATTTACTACAAGTAAATTTGTGCTTAGGACTTTCCAATATTAGTGTTAGCAATGGCATGGACCAATCTTCCCACATCCATGGGATTTAGGGCTTGTCCTGTTTTCTGTAAAAGAAAAATTGCCAAATCACAGCCATAATACCTGCAGTAGATGCTTGAGAAGTCTCTCTCTCTCTCTCTCTCTCTCTCTCTCTCTAGTCAAGGCTTTTCCAACAACTGACATAAGCTGAACCAGTCATATACTTTCTCCCAAACAATTTGGCATTGCGTCTGAGGCTTCTAGCAGTGCACAAGGCTGGGGCTGTATTTGGTAACCAGGTAAACCTGGGAGCCAGCACACTGCCATAGTATGCTATGGATGGCGAAAAGTAGAGAAATCCTGTCTGTAGAAGAAGAAATGAATGGAGCAGGCAGCAGACAGAAGCAAAGTTCTAATTTTGAGAGCTTTGAAGTGAGGAACCGCCAGGGTTCTTGCAGTGGCATTTCCAGCTCATTCTTGCCCTCCAGTTTTATGAACTATTCTCTGTATAATTAATTCTCTTTGTATTTAATATGTCTAGGAGCAACCAAATCCCTATACTTCTGCTTCTCAATAGTCATCATCAAAAATCAGGACACAAGTTCATCCCTTCCCAAATCCCATCTGTCTTTTTTGTTTTATTTCTATGCAGTCAAACTTGATCTCCTTTTGTTTTAAACAGTTAATTGTTTTGGCACCCAAAATACAAAATATTTCTACGTTAGTCATGCAAATCCAGAATTTGTCTAATTTTATAATTGTGTTGTAAGCTTAAGAAATGATAGATGATTAAATTCATTTATCCCTGATGTAGTTTTTGTGAGGACTGTTGCAGATTGCTCTGTTCTCAGAGCTCTTGTCTTGTGGACAAGAGCTGAGCTACAGGGACAGGAATAAATCAAGTAGTGAGGATGTTAATAAGTGAAAGACCAAAGAGAGAAAGCTCCCAGCTGATACAGCGAGGTCTCAAGAGACCATTACAATCTCAGAGTGGAGTTTTCTAGGGTTGGATATATTTGCAGGTAGAGAAATGGGATGGTCTTACATGACACGTAAAAAAAAAAAAAAAAAAAAAAAAAAAAAAAAAAAAAAAAACTGGGAGGTTCTCAATAGGATAAGAGTTTGGGCAATGTCTTAGCCATTTAAGAAACCGCTGTGTATAATACCTATTATGCATAGGCATGGAGAAATTCAACGTAAGGATGTAGTTATAGAATTTAAATTGGTCCACATGGCAGAAGTTCTGTTGATACTAGTCTATTGGTTGAATAGATGGTGCCATTCCATGAAGAGATGCCTTTTCCTTCTCCATCTGCCTATTGTCAGAATCCAACTGTCTCCTGTGTCAGTGCTACACATTCTGTGAAGAATATTTGAAATACTTTGCACTGACTCATGTTTGAGAAAGAGCTTGCTTAATGTTTCTGATACAAGTTGAAATTGAACCTCAGAGGTAAAGAATCTCTACTTTGGTTCATCCTAGCACTTCATCCCTGAGGGTGAGCCCCGGTGCAATTTCCTAGGAGGATTGCTTAGAACCGTTGTTTTTAGGGACATTCATGGTGTTACAAGTTAGCCAGTTAATATAGGGGTCCCTTACTCATATATGCTGTAAAATGTTCAGTTTTAGGCAAAGTTAGGATCTTTCTTTTCTTGAAGAGACTTTTCAGAAGAGACTTTATGCAATGATGCACAGTGCAGCCTTGAAGTGGCATATGGTGACAGTGATTCCTAACAGTTAAAGGATTGTAGAATTCTTTACTGAAGCAAACATATTCTAGGCTAGTGTCCCATATAATGTGGTGTGGATGTGTAATCTTGAAGGAAGTCTCTGGGGAAGGCTGACAATTTTTGGTGTTCGAGGTTTGCTCTGCTCTTGTATTGTCTTTGTATGGCCCTTTCACTTGTACGTGGTGTCAGAATGCCTTCGGAATAAGTAGGTTTTAAAATACTTTTATTGCTGTTTGTGGCAGTGGAATAACTGTACTGTCATTGATAAGAAATTATTTTTCTGTTCATATCATTTCTGAGATAATTTCTCATACTGGCCCACTCTCCAGTTCTCTGTGTCAGACAGGGTGTTGTACAGTAGAATTCAATGCTGAACTGCTCTACCTGGAGTTAGTATCACAAAACACAATTTGTAAGATCTCAGTCTTACAAGACTGTTTCCACCTGTGCCACCAATCCTCAGTCCTATGCTGCTATTCAAACTTCTGACCAACTGCTTCTACTGAGAGTTCCCACTTCAAATTCCATCATTTGCTAGAGTGGCCCATAGAACTCAGGAAAATGCATTTTTTACATTTAAAGTTTTTTTTTTTTTTTTTTAAATAGAGGATACAACTCAAGTACAGCCAAATGGACAAAATTCATGGGTCATGATATAGGAGAAAGCTCCCTGGCCTTTCCTAGTGCTGTGATGTGTTTGCTCATCAAATCTTACTCATGAACCAAGAAATTTCAGTTTGATTTCCAGTCCCCTTTCTTCTGCTTGGAGTGTGGTGAGTGGGTTTGAAAGTTCCCATTCTCTAGTGACTTATCTTCCTGGTTACCAGATCAGTCTGGATCATGGTCCATCTAGAGTCCATAGGGGCAATCTTGTTAGTATAAACTCAGGCATGAGCAAAGGAAAGGGGTGCAGAATGAATAACAAAAACCACCCATTTCCATGCAGGAAATTCCAAGGCTTTCAGAAGCTCCATGCCTGATCTGAGGAGGAACTAACCATATTCTTGTGTCACTGTACAGAACACATTGATCTACCTGGACAATCCTGACTACATTTACAACTTCTCAGAGTGTTTTCTCTTTGGTCTTTGCTATGAGTCAAGTTGATATTTCAGATATTGGTTAAACTGAATTATTGAAAAGTTAGTTACGTATCTGTCATTTTTAAAAATAATTTTAGCTAGGAAACTACATATTTCTCCTGCCAACAACATTCTCTTTTAAAATATTTATCTGAATGTAATAATGGTATCATTGAATTGTCTCCAAGTTAACACAGAAGTCACAAAAGAGTGCCCTAATCAGTTACAAATTTCTTTTATATTTAGTGAAATGTTACTTACATTTTTGCTTATGAGAAGGTACCAGGCCATTGTTGCCAGAATTCAAGACAACAATAATAAGAATGTGATGCAGAAGAGGTCATTTTAAGAGCTTGTTATTCTTTCATCATTAATAGGATTGAGGCTGTCTGTATGAAAACAATCTGGGCAGAGTTAAAATGCTTTAGATTATGTGAGTACTTGTACTCATAATGCATATAACATATGCATTGCATTTTAATTTATGGGCTTAGGGGAACGATGATTAAGTAGGGGAGAGAAGAGCTTTTTAAACACCTTCTGGAGAGTGATTTCTATTCTTTGCTGTCACATCTCCAATTATTCTTTCTCTTCAAATCCTTATTCTCTTTCTTTGAGTTTTCCTGGTACAGGTGGCTGCCATTTGTAGAGCTATCAATTTTGCTGCTCCCTTTTAAGGCAGCTGTTATTTATGCTAGTTCCTGCTTATTCTTTTTCTTATTCATTTAGACAAGAACGGCTACAAAACATTTTAAACAGCTCGAGAAAAAGGTTAACTTTAGGGATCACATGTTATCCTGCATAGCCTCCAAATAAAATGCCTATGTCTGTCCAGGTCAGCTCTTAGGGATCAAGTTTAAGACACTTAGAATTTGTGCCAGCCCTTCAGATGCCAGAAATGTGGGGATCTGCACCCTTACAGCAAGGCTACCCCATATAAAGGCCAGAAACACAAGCTCTGTCTCAGAGAAGTCTTTCACCTTCAAAAGACAATGTGAAACTGATGTTATTCAGAATTGTTGTTTTGCTTCTGTTCATTGCCGTTGCCTCTTCTACCCTTTCCAATCATTTGGTTTCAAGTCTGTATGTTAGAATTAATGGCAGCTTTTGCAGTCTGTTAAACCATAAATTACCACTCCTTGTCTTGGTTCTGAAAGAGATTACTTACCCATTCACAATTTTTCCATGGGATGTTCTCCAGATGTGTGCCATTTGAGACTTCTGACTTCTTTTTCCAGTGGACGAAGCTGACCCCTTGTTGAAGAAACAAAGAACTGGAGAATATATACATCAACATTCAAGCATGCTGGTCCTTAGGCAACGTTAAGATGCCGTCACACTTGGAGTCCATTTGCGTTTGTTAACAATGTCCCCACTGTGGTGAGCAAGGGCATGGCTGGCCTAACCCTCCTTCACATATAATTTTATGCTAATCCTTGAATTGTTCAAGGATCCTTTAACAATTCGCTGTCTTTTTCTGTCTTTTGAGGCATCAAATAATGTTACAATTTGGAAATCCCATAGAGGTGGGCAATTGTGTCTTTACACATTTCTGGGTTATTAGGTTTCTAATGTTATATGTTATACAGACCTTTCCAGTCCATTCTGGAATGTTGCAGGGATTCTCAGTTTCAAAGTGGTCCAAAGTAGATGACCATTAAGACAATGTTACCTCTAATCCAATTTCCCATAATCTCAAACTATGCAAAGGCAAATGTTTGAACCTGTGGCTGAACTCACTCTTTTGAATACCAAATCAAGACCCTTAATGTATTATCTTAACTATTTTAGCAGGAGACTGATTGTTTGCGAAATATCTTTGGGTTGCCATTAGTTTGGGTTTAATCCTTTAGAAATATTCAGCTCTCAGGTCTATTCAAGAGCTCAGAAAACGGCTCATCGTAGCAGCTCAGCTCAGCCTGTGCGATTGCTTGTGTGCTCAGACTCCGTTTATTTTGTTCAGGTTCACGATCAGGCGAGACAGCACTGTCAATTCAAAAAGACATTCTTTTTTCAAACTATTGATCTCCATTGCTCTTGCAAATCCTTTAGTATTGGCTCTCAGGATTACTATAATGCTATAATCATTCTGTTAGGGATTCAGATTTGTGGTGAGCTAAAAGATGGGAACATCAAAGGATTGAAATGCCCTTGAAGCAATCAATTTTTGTTCATCAAATACAAATGCTGAGAAGCTGCTTTTGGCTAATAATTTATAACTGAATTAATGACACATGGTTTTTTTTCTTGGATCGTTTTCCTCCTCTTAAATGATCTGATTTTATATTCTGGGAAGTGAATTTAAATTGCAGAGTGTTTTAAACAAGAATTCTTTGGAGGGTAAAAGCTTGTTTCACTTGCTTTCAAGCTATAAAGGCAGTAGAAACCTCTTTCTTTGGGCTCTAAAGGAAGTTAAATTGTAGCATCATATCTTGTCTGCTTTCTCTGGTAACTAAACACATGACTGTAGTTTGTATGTGGGTAACATTCTTTCACAAGTTTCCTCCAGCAGAAGTTTCTGTTAAAATAATGCTCTGCTGTGTCTCAATTGCTTTCATGTAAAATGGTCAAACAACTAAAAGTTTTCTAGTAATGCTATAATAAAATAATATGAAATCCAGGTATATATTCCTCTGCTGCTAAAAGTATGACTTAAGAATTTTTGGTAACATTCCTATTAACAGCAGTGAACATTTTAGAAAATAAAGTCTTTGGAATTATTTTCATTTGCATTCTTCTGTTGGACTCTTCCAGTTCTCTGAGAATGTCAATATTTATACTCTGGAAATTTTTCTATTTGGAGCACTGAATATCTATATAGTTCCATATGCTCAGGCTTCAACAGAGCTAGTCATTAAGACTAAATTGAAAAGCATTCTAGGTGAGATATGAGTATCATTCAACAGCAGAATGGGGGAAAAACATGTAGGAGTTTGACCTTTAGTGAAAGTTTTTATTATTTAGAGAGAAACTGAATTGAAAAAAAAATTAGATCTTACTAAATTGTAAGATAATAAACAATGATTACATGAACAAGACTGTGGAAGAGGTAAAATCATCCCTCTTAAGAATATGTCACTCACTATCTAGTAAAATTTGCTTAATCTTGTTAACATTTTTAATGAATGATTAAGATTTGGTTTTGTTAGAATGACCTGAGTTACTATTTAACAGTAGTAAGACTCTATTAAGAACATTCTAACGAAGCCTTGCTAACTCACAACATCTCTTTGTCTTTGTTCTTCTACTAGCCAAGGGTTGGTTTTGGCATATAGCATGTTCTCAGAAAAATAATTGTTGGGAGATTAAAAGTATGTCTTTGGCATGGGACAAAACCCGACAAGACTTTGAGTCAAAGCACTAATGTCAATTTTTCTGGTAACATGGACGTGAGAGGAAACCTATCTTTAGTTGGTCTGAGTTGGCGTCAGTTTCCTTTCACAGGTGCAGACCATGGATATGCAGCTCTCCCTTTGCTGTGGGCAGGAAGGGGTGTGCATGCTGGGGCTGTTCCCATAGCTGTGAAGAGGGAATTCCAAATTCTGGTTTTGGATCTTAAACTATTTTTGCTTGAAAAGACTGCTTTTAGGTTTCCAAAGGCTATGGTCAGTCTTTCTAAAATGTTATTCCTCCCACCCAGGACCTGCAACTGTCAATTTTCTGTCACTTTAAAGACTCGTCTGGTTTTAAATTTACATTTTGTGAAACAAAATCCATGTCCAGAGAGGGCTAATTTAACACTGAAACGCATTCTTTTAATATCTACGACTTGATTTTAAATGCTCATTTTGTTTTACGTGTACTTATATTCTGCCTCCTTTTTTTATTTTTATTTTTTCATTACTTCTGGCTTCTGGGAAGGTATTAGGTCCCAGTTTCTTTGCTTGCTGAGTTTCTCAGTGTTATCTGCCTTAATCTTTGTAAACTCAGATTTATCTAAGACACTGGCAGAATGTTGATTATCCTTTGTGTCATGTGTTATTTATCTAGCTTCAACAGTTAATACTGTTAAGTGTTAGAAAATAAGTAAAAGGCCACTTGCTTTATAAATACTCCTGACACTTTTATGCAGGTATTGAGGATAACAGAAGGCTTCCTATCTCAGGATAACTCAGTTATCTTTGAAATAGAAACTGTTGGCAGCTGATACATTTATCAGCTTACAACACGCAGGTGTGTGTGTGAGATAGAGATAGAGAGAGACAGAGAGAGGCAGAGACAGAGAGAAAGACAGAGAGAGACACAGAGAGAATTAAAAAGAATTAACTTTGCCTGTTTTGGTTGGGGCTGGACAAAATCCTAAGTAGCAGCATGCATAGATTACAGATTAGAAACCAGCTCCAGCATAAAGAGTGGTGTCTTCTTTCTCGTAAAGTAAGAACCATTGTTTCTTCATTCACTTTCTCATGTATTTCAAACATGAATGTAACTCACTGGAGCAGAGGAGAATCATACACATGAGTCACAGACATTGTTGCTACAAGAAACAACTTAGTCTTTATTTGTCTTTTACCTTATCTTGATTTGCCACCATCTAGGGGCAGAAAGTAAATGAGAATGATCTAAATATGGTTTCACAGAATGGAACTGACTCACCTCCAGAAACAATTTCAGAGGGGGAGCATCTCTGGAAAGGAAATGCTCAACCTGTAACTAGCGGGCACCAAGCCTAAATTTTCAGGGCTTCTGCACTCTGGCATCTGGTCCCCGATCCTTGCATGCTGCGTACACTCTCTCTTTCAGTGCTCTTGCTAGTGTGGTCGGCGTGATTTAAAGTAAAGTCTAAAGTGACTTAAACAGAACCGAGCAATCTGCTATAAATGTCGATGCATATAGCTTAGGACAACAACCTTGCTGTAGTTGATACCTCTCTGGCAATATTGTCATTCTGTTCCGAGAACATACTTACGCAGAGGGAAGAAGAGAAGAAAAATGGGAAGTACCCTTTTTTTTTCTTTCTAGTTTCGGATTTCTCTCCTTTTTCTGGTATTTGATATCAGAATGCTATTCAGGAAACTAAAACCGTATTTTCTCAGAACTGACTGATTTGATTTCTGTAACACCCATTTCTGTAAGAAGGAGAAATGACGGTATTATATCAACCAGTTCAGAGAAAGAACAAATTTCACTTCACAAAACCAGTGTATTTTATCTTTCAATTTGTAAGGAACAGAAACATGTTCTGGGACCTCAGTGGTCGCGTTTTCCTAGGATCCCAGAGGAAGGGAAGGAGTTTGGGAAGCATTGAAGAACCAGCCCTCAGTGAGAACTGGACATTCTCCCTGGCAATATGCATACTCCTGCAGTTCCCTGTACCCTTCTGCTCTCTCTGTTTCACAGATTATCCTCTTACGCTGTAGTTCACAATTCTTAGTCAACTGGTAAGATAATGTCCAATGTAATTATGTCTGTGTTTTTGTTTTATTTCGTTTCATTTCCTTCCTTCCTTTTATTATTTTTGTTTGTTTGTTTTCAAAACCGGGTTTCTCTCTGTAGCCCTGGCTGTCCTGGAACTAGTTCTGTTGACAGATTGATCTTGAACTCACACAGCCTGCTTCTGCCTCCCAAGTGCTAGGATTAAAAGTGTGCACTACCACTGCCCAGCAAATGTCTATGTTTTTCAAAAGTTGTGCAAATATTCTGGAAAGATTATCTCCTGTAAGTACCTGAATAGGATGAAGAGTTTAACCATCTAAAGTGATATGTCCAAGCAGGAGCAAAAAAGAACTGAGACATATTTCTACAAAGTCAGAACTCTGTAAAGGTAACATGTGTACTCAAGATGTGAAGAGTGAAAAGACAGAAGAAAGGGCTCAGGGCGGGAACATAGGTGGCAGATGTGTGTGACTCAGGGGCTGGGTAGTCAGCTTTGCTTCTTGTATGGAGGCATAGATATGGGAAAGGAGAATTTTACTTTCAGTATGAGGGATTTAATCCAGGGCCTCGGGCATGCTGGGTAAGTACTGTACAACTGACCTGTATCTCCAATCTAGGAAGTATTTAAGATGTTTATTCTACAATATTTTTCTAACCTCTCTGTGCCACACGTGTTTTCTTTACATAACAAATGAAAAGTGTGATTTTAAAATTCATTTACTGGAGGATGGGTTCCCAAAGCTTCAACTTATTCAAATTAAAATATCTTTGAAACTATGACTCTCTGAGTCAAAAGACAGTAGATGAGCACCTACTATATTTTATATTTTGACAATATTACTTTGTAAAACTCATGCACTAACACCCAAGTAAGGCTCAGAAAGAAGAACTCTAAGCCAGGAGCAGTGGCGACACTTGTAAATCCCAGCACTCAGGGAGGCCGAGGCAGGCAGAGTTTGAGGCCAGCGTGGTCTACAAAGCAAGTCCAGGACAGAGAAACTGTCTCAAACAAAACAAAACAAACAAAGAAAAAAAAAACTGTAAACAGTATTCTCAAATTTCTGCTCATTACAGTAATTTGTAATATTTCTCAAAATTCAGATGGCTGGGCTGGATTCTGAAGTTTCTGACTCAGGAGAAGTGGGGAAAAGCCTGAGAGTTTGCATCTTTAACATTTTCCCAGGATCCTGAGCTATTATGCTTTGAGAATTACTGGCCTGGCAGTCCTTCTATATTTAAGTACAGCAGCCAAGATTTATGAACTAATTTGTCTGGATACAAAACCCATTTTTTTTTTTTCCTCATTGGATTCTAATGCCTATGCAATCTAAGACAGGGACACTCAACCTTGATTGGACATTAGATTCAATAGAAGTGGTTTCCAATGCCTATCCATACCCCAGGGGCTCTTGAAGTTTCCAAGGATCAGTCAAGGTCAGCACTCACAGCTGTAAGGAAGAGAGCAACACCAGGTGTGCTGGTAGGCACCTGTCATCCTGTTACTGGGGAGCTGGAAGACAGGCATATCTTCGCAGCTATTTGGTCAGCTGGCACAGACTAATCAATAAGCTCTAGGCCAGTCTGAGACCACCAAAACAAGGTGGATGGCTCACAAGGAATGTTGCCTAATACTGACTTCTGGCCTCTACACACACATGTATATACATGTTAATGCACACATGTGTACAAGTGGACTCACACAAACGTGCATTCCCTCCCTTTAGATACACAAAACATGGAGTGGGATTTAATGATTTTTGGAGCCTCAAAGGCATCCTCCTTTTCTCCCTTCCCCCACCCTCCCTTTTCCTCTCTCTCTCTCTTTGTGTGTGTGTGTGTGTGTGTGTGTGTGTGTGTGTGTGTGGCTGCATGTGTGAATGTAGACCTGTTGTTCTAGATCTGTACAACTGTTCTAGATCAAAGCCTAAAGCAGCTCATTTTTAAAAATTCATTGGTATTGTGCTTGCTTGGTTCATTTAGTTAAGGATTATGTTTGTTTACTAATGTGGTGGTTCCAAAATCCATGATTTTAGTAGTTCTGAGTAGTTGGCTAGGTTTGTTGAGCTGGTGTTTAGACTGATGAGAGAGGTCTTGGTTGCTGTTAAAGTTACTTTTATAAAACTGTGTTTGTTTTTCAATTTGTCTCTTAAACCAGCTATCACACAAATAATTGAGATTCTATGATATTGTTTGTTTGTTTGTTTATAAGCTTTACAACACAATAGCTGAGCAGTTATTACTCTATTCTTTACCCTCCAAGATAACATGATTCCTCTTTGCCAAAATTCCCAGGGTCCTTGCACTTTGTATATTTCCCTGCTCCTGCTCAGGATCAATCTTTCTCCTCTCTCCTCAACCCCTGCCTGTTGCTCAATCCCTCACTTCCTCCTCTAACTCCTCCTCCCCTGACTGGCAGGAAGTGGAGCTCTATTTTGTCCCCTGCTCAGCAATTGGCTATAAGCTGCTTTATTGGCATACCAGGGACAATTGGGGAGCAGTGTTAACACAGCACCGAGAAAGGAGATTCTCAGAACAACCAAATGTGGCGGTGTGTGTGTGTGTGTGTGTATGTGTGCGTGTGTGTAAAGAAATCAATATTTGAATTACACAATAACCTCATGCTTACAGACTGTTGCCAGGGTATATGTGCCTCTCTTAGCATTATTGTGCCATAGTGGTCATTGTTGTTCATAGGCATCATAGCTGGGTAGGAGTGTTGGTTGTTTCAGTCCTTTGGAAGCTTGCATGGCACCTTCTGGAACCATGAAGGAGAGTACTCAGAGAGGAAGCTTTCTGAAGATCAGTTTCAGATCAGGAGCCTCTGTGCCCCATGTCTGAAATACATGGTGTCTTCAGCAATCGAGACCTACCTTCTATGTCCAGGGGTCACCAAAGGCAATTGCAATAGTCTATAATATTTTGGGAGTCTCTTGGATAACCCTGACCAACAACTCAAAAGGGGGCTTCTCATGTCTGATGGTGAGGTTTTTGTTAGACAGTCTTTGGATGCTGGAGGGAGAATTGTCAGCCCAGATGGAAATCTTTTATCTAAACCACATATATATATTTATATGTCAACTTATGAGTATTATAGGTATTTTTTGGTAGAGAGTTAATAGTATGATTTATTTCCTTTTCAGACATCCTTATTATCATTTTTTATCTTCCTCTCTTCTTTTGTGTTTATAAACTAAACAGGTTGTACAATTAATGAAGAAAATAAGCCATGAAATTAAAAGAGAGTAAGAAGAGGTATATGCGAAGGGTTTGGAGGTAGAAAAGGGAAATTATATAATCTCAAAAATAATGTAATTAATAATTTTTATTAGTATATGTTCATTGAGTACAATATTGGGTTACATAAGGACATTGTCATACAAGTATATAATGTACTTTGAAGATATTTTCTACCGGGCTTAGTGGCACATGCCTGTAATCCCAGCACTCAGGGAGGCAGAGGTAGGCTGATCTCTGTGAGTTTGAAGCCAGCCTGGTCTACAAAGCAAGCCAAGGACAGCTAAGACTACACAGGGAAACCCTATCTTGAGGAAACAAACAAATGAAAAAGGATTTCCCTTCATATCCTCTTACCTTCTCCTTTCTTATCCCTCTTATTTACTGTCAATTCTTTTTATTTCCACAGACAATTTATTTTTACTTTTATGTCACATATACAGACATGGTTTTATTAATCTATTTAAAATCAAGAACTAAAAAGAGAAAATGTATATTAGTCTTTCTGAGACTGATTCAATTCTCTTACTGTGATGATCTATGTGTGTGTATTTTCTGCAAATACATACTTTTCTTTATGTTTGAAAAAATTCTGTTGTGTAAGTATATCATCACTTTGTCCTATTTTTGTTTATTGTTTATTGCTGCTGTGATAAAACACTCTGACCACAAACAACTTGGAGGGGGAGGTTCATTTCACCTTACCAGGTATGTCCTGATTTAATCATGAGGGAAGCCAGAGCCAGAATTCCAGACAGCCACATGGAAGCAGGAGCCATAAAGGAATGCTGTATCCAGGCTTGCCCTCTGGCTAGCTTTTCTATACAGCTCAGCTCCAGGGCCCATCTGCCTGGGCATGGTACTATCCACAGTAGGTTGGGTCCTCCCCAATAAATCATCAGCCAGGATAATTCCTCACAGGTAGGGCTATGAACCAACATGATCAAGGCAACTGTTGAACTGAGCTTTTTGCATCCCATGCATCTTTAGATTGTGTCAGCACAATTTTCTTGTTTTTTTTAATTTTAAATCATAATTATTAAGTTGTAAAATCTTATTATTTTTAAATGTATGTGTGCTTTGTCTGCATGCACGTCTATGTACCATGTACACATTTTTCTTGGAAAATGTATAATGTTTTCTGAAAAACAAGTTTATGTGACTTAAAAACCAAGTATTATTTGATTATGTAAAAAATAGCATGTGTCATCGTGAGATTTTGCAAAAAGCTGAATCCAGGCTTTGAGCCATAGGGCATGCTGCAGTGAGCTGATTCACGTAGACTATGCTCTCCTGGAAGGCCAGGTGCCCAGAGCCCTGGCAGTGAATTTCCTAGGCACACCTCTATTTCCATTTTGTCACTTTCTGGCTTCTCCATCACTCTTCTGAAAGTGTTAGTGGTGACATAGCTTTATACCTTTTCCTTTATACTTTTTCTGTACCTGTTTTCTTTTCCTTGGCTTTTGGTCCACTGAGGATGAGAAAAAGATTCTGGATTCCTAATGCAAGGTGGAGCTGCACCCCTCTGTAGAGGACTTATTTTGTAGTGCAGCCTGTGGCTTGGTTTTAAATGAGGATTTATACTGGCAGAAGTAAGGGTAACAGGCCTTTGCAGAAGAGACTTTTCAGAATACTTTGTGTTAATTACAGGGACACTATGGTTCTGGTCAGGTCTGTGACAGGTTGGATAAAACTACCCTTTTTCCAAAGATGCCTGTGTTTCAGTTCTCAGAATATTAGTGACAAAAGAGAACCCTTCCTCAAATGTGGAATGCGAAGACTATCTTTCGTAATCTAAGTGGGTCTAATATACTCATAAGGATCTTTGTAAGAAGAAGGTAGGGAAGAATCAGAAAGACAATTATGTCATGTTTTCTCTCATACACAGAACTTAGATTAAATGTTATACATAAATATGTATTCACATAAGTCTTTGTGTGTATCACAAAACTAGAAAGGGGATCATAAGAAGAGAGGAAAAAAATAAGATAAGTGAGAAATTTTGATCATCATCAAATACATGTAAAAAGTAAAAGATTGGAATAACAAGAGGAAGAAAGAAAAACAGAGGAGGCTTGAGAAAGGGCAGCGGGGGAAGAGCTCAAATGAGAACAAAATATGCTAACATATGTATGAAAATGTCATGATGAAACCTATTACTTTGTATACTAATCTATTAATAATAAAAATAAGTTGGAAAGTAAATTTAATGACAAAAGTGACAAGATGGATGAAAAACTATGAGCCAAGGCTGGCAGGAAGTCTCCAAAAAAAAAAAAAAGCTGAGGTGGTAGAGTCTCCCCTGACACGGACTTGTTCCCTCATTTAGACGTATAACTACAAGAGCTATAAGTTAAAAGATCTGCTATCATTTCTTACAGAGGCTACAGGAAATTAACAAGTGGGTCTATCTCAGGAGAGGGGCCCTGGGGTTCTCAGACTCTTTAGACAGAATGGATAGAGCTTCTGGTCCCTTCATGGAAGCTCCTGGTGCTGTTGTTTCAGGTTGTGTGGTTCACTGGACTTTAGGCTAACGGATACTGATTCAACCAGGTCTAGGTAAAGAGGAGGTTTGTGGCTGGGGACTAACAAGATAGGTTTGGATGTGTTTATCTGAAGTGCTAACATTTGTTGTCAATTCGAAGCCTGTTTTTTCACTCTCTTTATTCAGTCCTTCCCTCTTCCAATCTGAGATGTTCTGCTAGGAAAGTACCTTAGTTGTTGTTCTATTGCTGTGAAAAGACACTACGACCAAGCATTTCTTATAAAAGAAAACATTTCATTGGGGGCTCGCTTATAGTTTTAGAGGGTTTTTTTGTTGTTGTTGTTTGTTTGTTTGTGATTTTCAAGACAGGGTTTCTCTGTGTAGTCCTAGCTGTCCTGGGGTTGCTTTGTAGACCAGGTTGGCCTTGAACTCACCAGAGATCCTCCTTCCTCTGCTTCCCTGAGTGCTGGGATTACAGGCGCTCCCCACAGATTACCACGTGGGAAGCAGACAGGCATGGTGTTGGAGCAAGAGCTGAGAGCTTTATATGTTGATCTTCAGGCAGCAGGCGGTAAGCTAGGGAGACACAGAATATAGCATGGGATTTTGAAACCCCAAAGCCCACCTCCAGTGACAAGGTCACACGTTCTAGTTCTAATCCTTCCTAAACAGTTCTACTGACCGGAGACTAAACATTCAAATATGCAAGCCTTTGGGGAGCATTCTCATTAGAACCACAGCAGGTCCCAGATACAGGCAAGTAGAGCCTAATTAGTTAGCTATTCAGATGACATTTCCTGGTAATTGTTACTGGCTATTTCAGAAATCCAATAGGACTAAAGAAAAAATATCTTTACGTGTATAGAAAAGGAGTTTTCTGTCTCATGAAGAAGAAAGAGCAGTCCTGTCATTGACAGTGGCTCTTTGATAATGAAGGGAACTAATTTTTGTTTTAATTTTATTTTTCTTATCAGTTACATTTTATTAACTCTGTATCCCAGCTGTATCCCACTCCCTCATTCCCTCCCAACCCCACACTCCCTCCCTCATCTTCTCCCTGCCCCTTTCTTTCCAAGTCCACTGATAGGGGGGGACCTCCTCCCCTTTCATCTGATCCTGTTTTATCAGGTATCTTCAGGACTGGCTGCAAAGCCCTCCTCTGTGGCCTAACAGGACTGCTCCTCCCTTGGGGGGTGGGGAGGTCAAAGAGCCAGTCATTGAGTTCCTGTTAGAAATAGGAAGGAAACTAATTTTAGGAGGAAGTTGTTACTGAAAACAGCAGAACAGATGGACAGAGAGACTCTCAGACTTGGATAATATAATTGACACAAAACTGCTTTGTTATACAAGATACTTAATTTTCAAACCAGTTTGAATTGGCTAATGCCTACAGCCAGAATAATTCTGTTAAAACTTTTTTTTTTTATGACTGATTGCTTGCAGACAGTAGATATGGCTTTAACAACAAAGAGCTGCAACAGATTTTAAGCAGAGAACACTCGTCTTGGGCAAGTGACGTGGCTATCGATTGACTCTGACCTTCTCGATTTGAAGAGAAGATTATAAGAATGGCTATATTGCAGTATTACTGTGAGCACTGAGTTCATACGTAGGGAGTCACTATGGAAAGTCAGAAGTGCCTCCAGGCTAGATGATAAGAAATTTGTCTTCCCGGTACTATGCCTCAAATACTGTTTCTCAGTAAATGAGGGAGAGAGAGAGAGAGAGAGAGAGAGAGAGAGAGAGAGAGAGAGAGAAGCTTTTCTCAATTATTTTTGCCTGTCAAAGTCCGTTAATGCACTAAACAATAGAAAATATAGCTATTTCTTCAAGGTAGTTAATCTATGCTCATTTGGATTAAAAAACAAAAAACAAAAAAAAACATGAGGCTTGCTGCCATATGCATAGCACAGGCAGGCAGTAGACACATAGAGAGGCCATGTGGTAAGGGCAGAGGATGTTGCCTTGAGCTAGGAGTGTGGCCTAACTGCAGCAAAAGCCACTCCAATGTGCAAGTATGGGATGCATAGATGGGAGAGAAAGAGAAGCAGAATAGTCTGAGCATCACGAAGACAGATGAAACTGGAGCTCCTAGGGTAGAGAAGAGTAGCCTGCTTTGAGTAGCCAGCCTAGCTACCCGAGGCCACAGTGAAGTCTGAGCCCATGCTACCAATTGTCTGGGATCATGGCTGTGCAGTGGCAGGGGTCGGTGTATGTGTCCACGGCTCGTATTAGCATTAGAAAACATCGGAATGCTCATGGTGTGGACAGCTGCCCGGGAACACCATAGACGGGCAGAAGTGGCCCAACCCCTCACTGGTTGTTGCATTCTGGAGAGCTGCCTCCACCTCTCCCCAGGGGCAGCACTCAGAGAGCAGGCCCTGCACCTCACCTAGGCAGCAGAGGAGAGCGGGCCCTGGTTGTGGGCCCTCGGGTGACCCAGCCCAGAGAATGAGAGTGAGAGCTGGCCTAGCCCCTTGCCAGCTGTAACACTTTGGAGAGTGGGCCGTACGCCTGGACTATACCGCTCAGTGAAGCTGGCTCTGGAGGCATGGATGCTGGGGAGCCGTCCCTGAGGGCATGAGAGCAATAACGCAGACCCTGTCTCCTACTGATGGCAGCATTGGTTGGGCTAGCCTGAGCAACGCTGGAAAGCTCGCCCTGGTGGTACAGATGAGGGAGAGCCTGAAGGCTGGCCAGCTCAGCTGTCACACGGCCTGGATCCAGGGCTTTGAGTTGGTCCACCTCAGAAATCTGTATCGTCTGTGAACTGTTGGAATGAAAGGGCAGTCCTGCTGATCCAAAGCTGCAGGATCTCCATGACAAAGGGCAACAACTGGATAACAGGGAGGAATTCTGGTGAGGATCCAGCATTGCTGGCTTGACAGATGCCAGACACCTTGATTGAGATCAATGACTCATTGCAATGAACATTTGCAAGTGATGATATGTGAACAGAAGGGTATACTGTAGGACACACTGTTAACACAATACAGCTTCCATGATGAGATGTTTTCTATGCCTTGTTTTGTTTATTCTATCCTTTGTTTTTTTTTAAACTTTTATTAATTACACTTTATTCATTTTGTATCCCCCCATAAGCCCCTCCCTCCTCCTCTCATGGTCCCACCCTCCCTCCCCCCCTTTCTGCATGCATGCCCCTCCCCAAGTCCACTGATAGGGGAGGTCCTCCTCTCCTTCTTTCTGATCTTAGTCTATCAGTTCTCATCAGAAGTGGCTGCATTGTCAGGGTTCTAGGTTGTCTCCATGAATAGTCCTTGGTTGGAGTATGAGTCTCTGGGAAGTTCCCTGTGTTCAAATTTTCTTGTTCTGTTGTTCTCCTTGTGGAGTTCCTGTCCTCTCCAGCTCTTACTATTTCCCACTACTTACATAAAATTCCATTCACTCTGCCTGTCAGTTGGCCATCAGGCTCAGTATATGCTTTCACAGTCTGCATGGCAGAGGCTTTCAGAGGCCCTCTGTGGCAGGTTCCTAGGTTGTTTCCTGTTTTCTTCTTCTTTGGATATCCATCCCCTTTGGGTATTGAACATTTTAGTTAGGGTCCTCTTTTTTGCTTAGTATGTTTAGATGTACAGATTTTAGTGGGTTTATTCTATGTTGTATGTTTATATGAGTGAGTATATACCGTGTGTGTCTTTTTGCTTCTGGGACAACTCACTCAGGATGATCCTTTCCAGGTCCCACCATTTACCTGCAAATTTCATGATTTCCTTATTTTTCATTGCTGAGTAATATTCCATTGTATAGATGTACCACAGTTTCTGCATCCATTCTTCAGTTGAGGGGCATCTGGGCTGTTTCCAGCTTCTGGCTATTACAAATAAAGCTGCTACAAACATGGTTGAGCAAATGTCCTTTTTGTGTACTTGAGCCTCTTTTGGGTATATGCTGAGGAGTGGTTTGGCTGGATCTTGAGGAAGCACTATTCCTAGTTGTCTGAGAAAGCGCCAGATTGATTTCCAGAGTGGTTGTACAAGTTTACATTCCCACCAGCAGTGGAGAAGGGTTCCCCTTTCTCCACAGCCTCTCCAGCATGTGTTGTCACTTGAGTTTTTGATCTTGGCCATTCTGATGGGTGTAAGGTGAAATCTCAGGGTTGTTTTGATTTGCATTTCCCTAATGGCTAATGAGGTTGAGCATTTCTTTAAGTGCTTCTCTGCCATTCGATATTCCTCTACAGAGAATTCTTATGCTTTGTTTTTTATTTTTTGTTTGTTTTTTATTTTTTGAGGGGACAAAAGTTGCAAGGGAGGAGGGCAGATAGGCAGGGACAGGGAAATGATTGGGACTGGGATGCACGATACTCACAAAGAATCAATAAAAGTTGGAAAAAACATGGGTTATCAATATTCTTATTCTTTTTAAAAATTAATTTTTTTTTATTTATTATAATTTATTTCCTTTGTATCTCAGCTGTAGCCCCCTCACTCATTCTCTACCAAACCCACTTTCCCTCTCTTTTCTCCTCCTATGCCCTTCTGCCAGTCCACTAATAGGGGAGGTCCTTCCTCCCCTCTCCTCTGACCCCAATCTATCAGGTCTCA
Organism: Meriones unguiculatus; assembly: GCF_030254825.1. Classification (NCBI taxonomy): domain Eukaryota; kingdom Metazoa; phylum Chordata; class Mammalia; order Rodentia; family Muridae; genus Meriones; species Meriones unguiculatus. Next base: position 54,229,932 of record NC_083367.1, read on the forward strand.
TTAGGACTGTGGTTGTATTGTCTTCCCAGGGCTGCTCCCCCCTCAGAGGGAGGTGATCAAAATGCCAGCCACTGAGTTCATGTCAGAGATAGCCCCTGTTCCCATTACTAGGGAACCCACTTGGAGACTGAGCTTCCATGGGCTACATCTGTGCAGGGGTTCTAGATTATCTCCACTCATGGTCCTTGGTTGGAGCATCAGTCTCAGAAAAGACCCTTCTGCCCACATATTTTGGTTCTGTTGCTTTCCATGTGGAGGTCCTGTCCCCTCCAGGTCTTTAAAAATGTCAACACAATTCTCTACAGAACTTGAAAGAACAATTCTCAATTTCATATAGAAAAACAAAAACCCAGAATTGCTAAAACAATCCTGTATAACAACAGATCGTTGGGAAGTATTTCCAGCTCTGAACTTAAACTGTACTACAGAGCAATAGTAATAAAAACTGCATGATACTGACATAGAAATAGAATGGTGGATCAATGGAATCGAATAGTAGACCCAGAAATAAGCCCACCTACGGATACTTGATTTTTGACATAGAAGCCAAAACCATGCAATGGAAAAAAGACAGCATCTTCAATAAATGGTACTGGTCTAACTGGGTGTCTACATGTAGAAAAATGCAAATAGATCCATATTTATTACCCTGCACAAAACTAAAGTCCAAGTAGATCTAAAACCTCAACATAAAACCAGACACATTAAATCTGTTAGAAGAAAAAGTGGGAAAGAGCCTTGAGCTCATTGGCACAGGAGACAACTTCCTGAACAGAACACCAACAGCACAGGCTCTAAGATTAACAATCAATAAATGGGACCTCATGAAACTGAGAAGCTTTTGTAAAGCAAAGGACACTCCTCAGAACAAAATGACTGCCTACAGACTGGGAAAGGATCTTCACTAACCCTGTACCTGACAGAGGGCTAATATCCAGAATATATAAAGAACTCAAGAAGTTAAACAGAAACAAATCAAGTAATCCAATTAAAAATGGGGTAGAGAGCTACACAGAGAATTCTTAATGGCAGAAAAACACTTAAAGAAATGCTCAACGTCTTTAGCCATCAGGGAAATGCAAATCAAAACAACCCTGATATTTCACCTTACACTTATCAGAATGGCTAAGATCAAAAACTCAAGTGACAATACATGCTGGATGTGGAGAAAGGGGAACCCTCCTCCACTACCAGTGGGAATATAAGCTTGTACAACCACTTTGGAAATCAATCTGGTGCTTTCTCAGACAATTAGGAATAGTGCTACCTCAAGATCCAACTATACCACTCCTAGGCATATATCCAAAATATGCTCAAGTACACAACAAGGACATTTGCTCAACCATGTTCATAGCAGCTGAATCTGGAAACAACCCAGTTGCTCATCAATGGAGGAATGGATACAGAAATTGTGGTACATTTATACAATGGAATACTACTCAGCAATTAAAAAGAAGGAAATCATGAAACTTGCAGGCAAATGGTGGGAACTAGAAAAGATCATCCTGAGTGAAGTATCCCAGCAGCAGAAAGACACACATGGTATATACTCACTTATAAGTGGATATTAGACATATAATATAGGATAAACATACTAAAATCTGTATACCTACAGGAATATTTCTAAAACAAGAATATAAGCTTCTTGAAGTCATTTGCCATGTCTGATATGCTGTTTGATTTTGAGTGGCATTTTCTGAGAAGTTTCATTTTATGTGGCAAATCTTACTGATTGTCAAGGACTTCTAAGGAACTGTGCTGAGAAGGTTTAGTCATGTATGAACAAAATGAGAAAGAATGATACGTAATCTACTAACAGCGTCTGTGTCTGAGACAGAATAGGAGCTGGAGAAACTTCTGGTAGTATCTATTAATGAGTCTCATTGTAAGTGAAGATTGTCACTTGAGTGAAGGGAATTCTAAGTGCCTGTGTGCTGGCTCTGGGTATCTATGAATAGGAGTGGCTTTACTGCCAGTAGGTTATAGTTACATGGGCAACTTTTCCTGTCATTTATTGGTCCTTGTTTTTGATGTGTTCTACTTTTCTTGAAACAAAACTTCCAGACCTTATAGAGGATAAATCTGGGGTTAACCTCAGTTGGGATTGACCCCTCTTCCCCATACCAAATATAATAGGTAAATAAAATAATATCAGCATAGTGAGCAGATTTTTAAGTACCAGAGATTCCTGTCCCATGGAAGGAATTCCTGTCCATCTTATATAATTCCCTTTCTTTGTGCGTAGAAAGAACCTGCGAATATGATGTGATGCTGTGATTTAAACTTGAAATATACCCCAGGCTCATGTGTCTGAACATCTGGTCCCCAGCTGGCAGTGCTGTTTTTGGGATCTAATGCAAGTTTAAGAGGTAGGACCAGGCCAATGCAAGTAGGTGACTAAGAGAAGGTATTTGAGAAAATACCCTCTTTGGTTCCTCCTTGTCACATTCTTTCTGACTTCTGATCTCAAAGATGTGGTGAGCCTGTGGCAATGCTTCCTTGCCATGCTCTCTGCCATGCCTTTCCCATCACAATAGTCTCAGAACCATGAGGGAAATGCATCTTTTTTTCCCCTTAAGTTGATCTGGTCAGCTATTCTGTCACAGAGAAGAGAGAAAATAATGAATACATATGTCATTCCTAGGACCATATTATGTTGTGACAAAAGCAAAGTGATTCTTGTAGAAGTAACTAAGGATCAAAATCTACTGATGGAGTTATTACAAGGCAGGTGATCTTTACTCGTGTGATAATGGTTTGCACATGAGATCCCCACCCTCACTCCCAGCTCATGTAACAAAACATTTGTTCCCATCTGTTGGCTCTGCTTAGGAAGACTGTAGAACTTTGGGGACTGTGGCTTCAAAAGCAGAAATAGGTAGACAATGGTTAGCTTTGAAGATTATAGTGGCTTCTGTCTCTAGCTCCAGCTCTCTGCTTCCCAGCTTAGCAAGATGTAACAAGCTGTGTAGCAAGAGTCCCATCCATTGACAGAACCAATCCAGCCAGCACCTTCCCAGAATGATGTACTGATTTTGCTTAAACCAAACTGTTCACCAAAATGATTCCTTCCTCCCTTAAGATCCTGCCAACAGAAACTTGGTCATAATGATGTAACTAACACAAAGTAAGAGTGCATTTAAGAGAAACTAGAGAACTGAATGTTTCCTGAAGAATCAGATAGGCTGCTATCATCAAAGAAGTCAGTACTGTGTTTTAAGAAGGCTTACAAGAGAGAGGAGCAGGAGAGAGACAGAGAGAGAGAGAATGACAGAGAAAGAGAGACAGATATAGAGAAAGAGACAGAGAGAGGTAGCTCAAAGGCAACCCTAGTGACAGCCAGTAGGAAAGCAGGGACCTCAGTGTGGATTTCAGACCTCTGAAGAAGAAAGTATGGCTTACATTGCCATTCAAAGCTGCCATTGAGCTAGCCATGGCATGGAAGTGAATTCTACCAATAGATGCATCAACTTTGAAGAGAGCACAAGTTTCAGAAAACGGCATAGTGCATTGTATCTCCACAGAACTCATCAGGGGCCCAGCAGTGTCTGTTTCCACTTCTGACTCATGGGAAAAAGAACATTTTTCTCAGCTTTAAATTTGTTGTTTCATCAAAGAAATTCACACAATTTCTGAATGACACAGGGAGAGTGGAAGAAACAGAAATTCTACACGGACTTTAGAGTGGTAAGGAGAAAATCATGATTTACATTTTCACTGAGTGTGCATCAGCTGTATTCTAAATCCACCAACAACACATTCATCTGTTTCTTTCACGCTTATGTGAGCAGCATTGAGGCCTCACAGTTGCTTATGATCTTTGCAACAGCAAAGGCATTCCCAGGCCATGCAAGATTTCTTTATTTTCTTCTAAGAAAAACATGATCGTATACACCCGAAGTAAATTTCCTACGATATTAGTGCGTTTTCCAAATATAACAACTTTTCCAGTAGTCCTTCAATTTTAGTTATGTATGAACAAAAATCTTTCAGATGTGTTCCATAAACAGAAATCTGCATCATTTAACATTATATAATAACATTTTTTTTGGTCTTCATAGTTGCTTTTAAATCATTAATAATATTGTTAGTGAATTGGCACATTAAGATTTCCATAGTAGTTTTTTATTATTGGAAATAACTGAAATGATTTATTTTAGGAATTTTTGTCTGCAACTCTAAATAATGCTTTTTCTTGACATCGAAGTTCACATTTTTCTAATTACTTAATGATTTCAGGATGTGTTTCTGATAATGGAATGACTGATGGAAAGGGCCTAATCCAAGCCCCCATTTTCAATATCTAATTCTCTTGTAGTGTTAACTATTATGTTTTCTTAATTTTAACATCATTTTGCCAGTCTTATAAGTTTATTTCTAAGTGTATGCCTATATTATTTTCCTTTTTCTTCTTTTTATTACAATTTATCCACTTTCTATCCAGGCTGTAGCTCCGTCCATCGTTTCCTCCCAATCCTGCTCTCCTCCCCCTTCTCTCCCTATGCCTCCCCTGGTTCACTGATAGGGGAGGACCTCCTCCCCTTCTATCTCACCCTGGCCTATCAGGTCTCATCAGGACTGGCTGTGTCATCTTCCTCTGTGGCCTGGCAAGGCTGCACCTGAGCTCCACAAGGAGACCAACAGAGCCAAAAACTTGGGCCCAGGGAGGCCTGCAGAGGCCAATGCTCCAACCAAGGACCATGCATGGAAAAGACCTAATACCCCTGCTCCATTTTTGCCCATAGGCAGCTCAGTCTCCAAGTGGGTTTCCTAGTAAGGGGATCAGGGGATGTATCTGATATGAACTCATTGGCTGGCCTACATTAATTTTCAAAAGCTAACTGTATTTAGGTATAATTCTTCCAACACGATACACTGTGAGCAATTCAAGAAAACTTGACAATTTTATGAACAACCACACAGTTATCACAATCAAGTTAAAGCCTTTTGGTTGCTCTCCTTATTTTCTTGTGTCCTTGCCCAATATGCTTTCTGTTTTAATAAAATATCCTGTAACTGTATAGTCAATATTTTTTTGTGTCTGTCTTATCTTGGTTTACAAAACACTTTTGCTATTTTTCCTGTATTGTGTGCATTAGTAAGCTTGCTCATTATGAGCAAGAATGCATACATCACAGCTTGTTTGTTGTTTCCTCTGATATTAAACTTCCGTGGTGATTCTGACTCTTGGGTGTTAAAAAGATCACTCTTGGGTGATCTAAACATTGTTTGTGTGGGTGTATGTTTTCAGTTCTCCTACGTGTTTATTTAAAGGATGGCTGAATTACACAAAAAGCATGTAGTTACCTTTATAGAACAGGGCCAAGCTATTACTGAAGTTTCTCAACTCGCTCATATTATGTGAGGCATGTGTCAGAGTTCATTCTAGACCTCCCACAACTTTACCAACATTTGGTATTATCAGTGTTTTACTTTAACTATTTACTTTTACTATTGTAGAGGGTAAAGACCGAAATCTCATTATGGCTTGTCATTTAAGCTAGATATATATTTTAACATGTTTTACTTTGTATTAGTTGTACACTATAATATTTTCATACATGTGCATAGTATATTTTGATCATATTCCTCTATCCTTTTCCTGTTCTTCTCCCACTCCTGTTGGTGCTCATCCTTTCTCTTTCCATGTCCTTTTTTGTAGCTCAATGAGTTTCACTAGGGTAGTGTGTAAGTGAGGGTGTGTGTGTTACCTGGACCCCAATGGTTACACTAGTGGAGAAAGTGTGTCTTCCTCCACCAATATCCATTAATATCAATGGATCCTTTTGGAGCCCTCTTAGGCCTTTCCATTTAGCTATCATTAACTACTTACTGTTCCTCAGGAAGGAGGGGAGTCTCCTGATTTCCTCTCCCTGTGACAGGGTGTTGATGAGTCCAAACTTGTGCAGATCGTGTGCAGGCATCTATGGCTTCTGTGAATTCAAGAGTTCCATGCACAGAAGGCATGTTATACAGCATCATACTGCCTCCTCCAGCTCCCACATTTTTTCACTCTCTCTTCCATCATGCCCCCTGTTCCTTGTGGGATGGTGATGGAACCATCCCACTTGTGCCTGGGTATTCAATAGTCATTTATTTTCAATACCTATTACTATATTTACTATAATAAGACTTGGCACTTACCACTGTCCACTGCAAAGCTGAGTTTCTCTGACCAAAGAGGACAGTAGTGGTAATTCATGGACATACATAAAATTATCTAGAAGAAAAATTGACAGGTACATCATGTTCATTTAGCACAACAGCTGTAGCTTCTGAAATGATCCCTATGTACAGTTTAAAGGTGGCAGTCAGGCCACGAAGCTTAATTTCTATTACTCTAACAAAGAGACAAGAGACACCATACTTTGCAGAGGAAAGAATAGACATTAGATTTTTTATCATATAAGAAGGTGTCACAATTTGTCGATATTTTGATTAATCAGAACTGAAAATATCCCAGTCATGCACACGTGAGGCCTCAGAGGCACAGTTGAGCTGCACAGGTAGGCTTTTATTTAGTCTGTAAAAGTAAGAAAACCTTCCTGACAATGTTCCTCCTCTTACTCTGTGGGTAAAGGCTGCATAATATGAATGAATATGAAATGCTGCTTCTTAGACTGACTTTTACTCAGTAAGCCTAGAAACAAAGAGAACAGAGTTGAATATTTACCAGTTTTGGACAGTGATTCCCCTTTCAATTTCTGTGAAGGGTGTGCTGTATTAACATGTAGATTACAACAGTAGGAGAAGGAAGGACAAAGCCAGTCTTCTGGCTGCCTGCACAGGAGGCAAGAGAAAGAGCCAATATGAACTCCTTAGTCAGCCACAAACATGACCAAAGTCTTTGGACTCCAGTATAGATGCTCAGGAGACTTGAATCTCTACAAAGACAATCCTCTGAGCTGTGGAAATTAGCTTATTGCTTTATGAAAAACTTGATAAAACGTGTAGAAATATGTACAGACTTAATTTTAATGAGATGATATTTTTAAAGACGTCCCACAGAATGACAGGAGTCACAACATTCCATTCAGGAACTCTTACACACCAATAACACAGTCACCTGAAACAGCACCTAAACCTGTATGTTTGATCATACACTGTGTCCTAATGGACTATTGGAGACTTATAACTGGAGAGAGATTTCAAAGAATAGTGATTTTTGAGTAATTTGTTGTTACTGATAGGGTTGAAGTTCAACCAGTAACCAGTGTGGAGGAAATTGTTGTCATGAATTATTGAAAGAATATCATTTTCATTACCTACTCATATGTTCTCTTATTGAGCTCTGGTTATATTTTTAACTAGAAAGGATTTGAGTTATATACCTTGGTCTTAGTTCTCTCTGTGGGCTATAGTCACAGCACATAGATTTCATATTGCTTCATTCTTTGTTCTATTAAGATTATATTTTCAAAATGCAAGCAAATGAATAAATAGTACATCGTATGAGCATTTTTAAGTTTTTTGAGACATGTTCTTCTTCAAATAATCCTAATAAAGACTTACAAGCCCACTTTATCTTTTTCCTTCAAATTCACAGTTTTTATTAACTTAAGTACAAGAAGCTGATTGTTTTAAAAAACATGCAAAGTGTGGGATAATTGTAAGGCCACTATGCCTACATCCCAATGGGGCTTTATATCTTTTTGCATATGTGAAAACACTATTTACACTTCAGTCTGTCTTAGAGATTCTGGCAGACTCATATATATTCAGTCTTTCTTTTCAACAGCTGCCTAGGGTTCTTTACCGTAGATAGACCTTATTGGATTTAACCCAGATTCCTATTAATGACTCATGGCACCATTTTTTAAGCATAAAGAAATGGCACTTTATTGCCATTTTTTTTCACTTTTAAGGAATTTCTGCAGAAAAGCTAACACTATACATATGATCTCTATTTTACATATGCTATTCTTTTTCATTTGTAGTGTTTGAAATGTCTCAAGGCTCCATAATAGAATTCTGGGTCTAAATCCCTCTGGAGTCTTCTTTGAAGTATTCATCACTTGGAGGCATATGCTTCAACTTATACAATTGGTGGCAATGGTAACCTTACAATTATCTCACACTCTTCATCTTTTAAAAATGTATATCAGTGTATGGCAGGCACACAACACTATCCACCAAGGCTTCTTAGAGAGGGGAGTATGTGAGTATTCATAAAGAGGTATGTGTGTGTGTGTGTGTGTGTGTGTGTGTGTGTATGAATGTTTGTATCAGTAGGTACATGAGAGGTAGTTCTGGGTGGTTCTCTTTGAATATTTTACAAGAATATATTTGTATTAAACTACAGCGAGCTACACTCTAAACAAGAAAGGAAATGGCTAAAGTAGATTTATTTTCTTCCACAGAAGGTTATAGACTGTTAGTGATGGGTGTTTGAAATTTGCAGCAACTCCTTGAAAAAAGGAAAAAACTTAAAATTTTCTTATTTTATTCTTCATTACCCATTGAATGAGGCAGGGGTTGCAGATTTTTTATTTCGTAGGAGGGAATGGATTTTCTGCCTTAAAATGAAAATGTGGGACAAATGATACTAGTTAACATATTAGAGACACAGTATGAAATTTCTACCTGGGTTATTTGCTTTCCTCAACAAAGATAACCACATCGGAATCACCAGCTGAAGGTACTCTGTGAGACAGGCAAGTGTGAGAAAAAGTGGTGCCCAACCCCGCACCAAATGTAAGCTCTCTGACAAGGCAGTGTGGACACAAAAAGTTGGAGACAACTTTCGCTAGCCGAGCTTTCCCTCAGGGGCATCCAGCAAAGCCACGTAGCGTGAGACACGAAGCGAGATCACCCACAGTGTAGCCCTGGATCTCAGCCAGGCTATGCGCCCTGTGGCAAAGCTGTCTGCAGCACCAGCTCTTGGGGGAGGAAGCGTGTGGAGGATGGAGGGCCGCACAGACCATGCACCAAGCTGAAATGAGATCGCGGCAGACAGGGTGGGCAGAAGAAACGCCGTGATTTAGTATGAACTGCTGGGCTGTGCTAGCGGACTGCAGGGAAATCAGACACCTTGGCCACATTCCTTTCAAGCCAAGAGATCTGAAGGGGAGGAGAAAAGTGAACAAAGGAAAAAGAAATGTTTGAAATTTTAGCTTGTTAAAAAGACATTAGTGGGCAGGTGTTGCTGCTGGCAACGATCTGCTGGTCAATGGCTGTGTCTTCAGGAGAGTCATCACCACAGACAATGTGAGTGTTAGGCCCAAAGTGATTTTACACAGTCAATAACAAATATGTCTCTAAGTGTTTCGTTTGTGTGAAGAACAGCCATTGCATAGTCACGGTCTTTACCTTGGCTGAGATTTGTAATTATGGCACATTTTGAGACTTGGGAAAATGATTCTACATTAATAACTTCCAATGTATAGTAAAAACACCAGCCATCTGTATATTATCAAAATGTTATGTAAAGGCAATGGTGCCATTTACTGCACAGAATCAATTTAGCACAGCAATAAAACACACACATACACAAGTATAAGCTTTGAAAAAGCAGGCTCTTCTTTTTTCTCTAAAACTTTTCATTTAAATTCTGCTGCCATTGTTGTGCAGTAAATTCCCTTGTCATACAGCTATAGCTAAAGTGCTTTTTATTTGATGTAATCCTACTGCATCATTAAAATATCAGTATTTTTTATGTTTTGCAAATATTTGTGGATACCATTAAGCAGCACAAAGCATAGTGCAGTAACAAATGCCTATTTTATGGCCACTGACAGACTATATATTGTATAACGCCCAAATATTATCAGCAACCTAGACTTAAATTATCACAACCACAAGTCCATGAAACACAAGACACATATATAATCTCCCTTGGTCCATGCACTGAAATGTTAGAATTAAAAATTCAAGCTATTTACTTAAGCAGAAAATGTTTTTCTCCCCAGAGGAATTAAAAAATTAAAAAAAGAAGAAGAGGCAAAGGAACGAAGGCAGGGACTAACATTGTGGAAAAGTCTAGACCTGAAAGAAGCATTGTTTGTCTGCAGAGAGAAAGCAGGTGAGGCAGGAAATGAGAAAGTGTGGAAGGTTGCTTTGTCGTTGGCCACAGTGCCTTATCGTTAATAAACAATAATTGTTTTATGATCTTAGAGATTTTTCTCTCAACTCAAAATTTTCCTCAAGGGAAGTCAGAGATGCTGTTGTTTCACAGAGAAAAGCACCCACGGCATATTGTTCATTTCGAATATGAAGCAAATTGTCGTTAAGTTGTTCAGTAATGTAGCCAGCTCAGTGAGATGCAGCAGGGAGCAGCTAAAGGCTCTGCTCCCAACTGGAAGGATTATGTTATGTAACCAAGCAGAACCAGTGCAGAGGTACTGGGACAGAAGATTTAACTTACTGCTAAATATTTCTTTCTTCTAACAATTTGTTACCACTTATGTAAATTGTAAAAGACAAATAACCTCTCTCTGCCACATAGGCACTGGCTTTCTTTTTGTAGAGCTTTGTTGGCTGGGAGAGAATCGTTTCCCTTGATTACAAATGACAATATTAATCATAAGAGGGTGTCAGTACAAATGTGTAAGTCAATGTGGTAGAATAATTGGCTCACTGTTGTTCCCTTCTTCACTGAGGTCTTGGGCAGAGATCTGTCCTGTTCTATACTGATCTTAAAGGGACAGAGAGGAAGGGAAAAGGATGAGCATACTCTAGAGAAAGTGTTTTCCCTTGTCAATGCACTTATGTTTTGGTTGGAGAGCAAGTCCAATCACTAATCATGAGAGATCTCAAAATTTCATACAATCTGCTCTCTGTACTGCTCTGTCATGCTATGCTTTCAGTTTTCATCATGTTTATTTATCGCAAATTTCAGGTATCTCTTGTAATTCTCACCCCTGACAGAAGTCATCCCATTCATCAGATGACTTTTTTTTTTTCAATGCAGTTTATTCAGGAACATTGAACAATCCTCGGACCCCGGGGAAAGCCAGCCCACAGCTTAAATAGCCTCTGGGTAGCCAACCCAGGCGTGCCACGGGGGCAATGCAGATAGGTCCACATACATGGAAGCAAGCCAGATCCTCAGCCTTAGCCAAATGTGGAGTTGTTCGTGACAGAGAGCACTCACCATCGGGAAGGTGGATGACTCTTTTAAATTAGTGTCCCCACCAAGAGTTTCTGAAAACAACTGCCAATTAAGAAATTTAATTTTAACTCTGAGGCATTGTACTGGTATTAAATGTATGATACTTGTTATGAGTTGTCTTGACCAATAATTACCAATGAATACAAAGTGGCAGAATTACTTGGAAAGTATTTTTTCTTTTTATGGAATAAATTCTATTGTGGAAAATTATTGTGGGAAGCATAGATTTGTATCTACTCCTAATAATATGGGTTTTGATAAAAATATTATTTCATATAAGAATAGGATAAAATGAAAGAATTATTCTTATTTGTATGATTGAACAGAATTGAGATCTTTCCAAAGAGTTAAAACTGATGTCAGAATTATGAATTGTTTTTTTCTTTCTTTTTCTTTTCAAATTATTATTATTATCATTTATTACAATTTATTCAATTTGTATCCCAGCTGTGGCCCCTCCCTCATCTCCCCCCAGCCCACCCTCTCTCCCTCTTCTTCCCTTATGTCCCTCTCTTAGTCCGCTGGTAGGGGAGGTTTTCCTTCCCTTCTTTTTTTTTAAATTAATTTTTTATATTTTACATTAATTACATTTTATTAGCTTTGTATCCCAGCTGTAGCTCCCTCTCTCATTCCCTCCCAATCCTACCCTCCCTCATCTCCTCCCATGCCCCTCTCCAAGTCCATTGATAGGGGAGTCCTCCTCACCCTCCATCTGACCCTAGCTTATCAGGTCTCATCAGGACTGGCTGCAATGTCCTCCTCTGTGGCCTGGCAAGGCTGCTCCCCTCCTCAGTTTCATGCCAGAGACAGCCCCTGCTCCCTTTACTAGGGATCCACTTGGAGACTGAGTCTATGGGCTACATCTGAGCCGGGGTTTTAGGTCGTCTCCATGCATGGTTCTTGGCTGGGGTATCATTCTCTTCAGATTCCTCAGGGCTCAGTTTTTCTATTTTATTTTTTCACAAAGAATCAGCAGGATTTGGATGCCTGAATATGGACACAGTTTGCAAATGGACCCAGTATGTGACAATGAAAATGTATTAATGTGATTTCTCAGTGGACAATGTTCCATTTCTGAAACTTCTTTTAAAAATGTGTTTTTAAATCTAGATGGGAGACTAAAGAAATAATGAAAGCAATTTCTAATTACAACTAGTTTCAAAATAATCTGGATTTCATTTTTTAGAATTTAGTTTATGTATTATTTTGTATTTATGATATTAATGTAGATGTGACCAAAGGACTGGCAATTTTAAAAGATTTTAGATTTCTTTCTTAATTTCTGTGTCTTGTTATGTCCAGTGTTAGCAGTGAGGATGAAGGCAGTTTTCTAAAAGATTATTTTAAGTAGTGGTTTATAAAATGGATTTTATTATCTTTCCTAGTTTATCTAGTTAATTTTAAGTCCTACAATTAGAGTTTTTTAATTTTTTTTTAAACAACGTAAGTTTTTGAGGATTTGTCTGACTCATTTTTCTATAGACATATGTAGAATTATATGCATAATTCTCTCAAAGTCATGATGGAAGTTTGGATGTTTTGCATATTATAAATCATCAGAGTTAGTTAGCGGAGCTCCAGTCAACAAGAAACAAAACTTTATACAATTGAAGAATTTCATTTCAAAACTGTGAGTTTTGACAACATGTAAATGAAACAGCCATAAAGATAATATTAACGTTTTTCTACAAAAAAAAAAATCTAATGATTTGAAGTGCATAACCTTTGCATTTTAAAGTTGAAGAACACTGTAAAGCACGAACAGGTTGGACACAGATGGAAGCATAGGTTTAGATGTGAACATTTAAAAAACTTAAAGGTATTTTAGATAGAGACACTCTGATTGCGGAGAGAGGAGGCAGAGTTTTATGTCTCAGTTTTCGCCTGTTTGAAGAGTTAGAATTCTTTGTGCATCGTTTTGCTTTTTTTTTATATATATAAGTGATTGAAATCAATCTGCTCTGTGGGATTATGTGCTACTTCTGTAGCCGTCATACTTTCTTTTGTTAATTTATAAAATATTAACAATGAACTTTGCATTACAGGAATGTAAACATGTAGACTACGGAATTAAACAGTCCCGCTACTTCTCTTTTTAGGGCCATTTAAAAGAGCAGTTTATGCCTGTCCAAATATTTTGCTTTCTTTTTTCCTTTCTTCTTTTACTTTTACATTTATTTTGTGTGTGGTGAGGGGGGTCGTAGGGGACACAGCCAGGGTGCCAGGGTGAAGGAGTTGGTCCTCTTTCCACCCTGTGGTTGCTGGGGTGGAACCCAGGCTTGGTGGTCAGAACCTTTACGGGCTCAGCCGTCTACCTCACTGGTCTCAGATCAGTATTCTTGTTGCTAGCGTTTCTGTCACTTCCTTCATGTCTGCGCTCTTGATGCTCGGAGCTTCTCGTTAGAAGTCTGCATGTTTCCCGATGAGTTTCTGTAGCGTAAGGTGCTGCTGAGCTGTGGTGTTCTCAGGAGCTGCCTCTCGCTGGCTGTTTGGGAGCTCACTGTCAACCGGAAGCTGAAGGCCAAGGGCAAACCCAAAGAGACTGCCTGCGTTCTGGTTCTGTAGTCTTCAGGATATGAGATTTTCTGAATTAACATGGCTTCGTTTAGACTTTTTGTTTGTTTGGCTTATCATCCTGCTCTGCCTTCAGACGCAATGTGACATTCCTGGAGCATGCCTCACAGTCTTTTTGGGTTCTAAATACCCATTCAGACGTAATTAAGTGGTCTCCCCCCCAACCCCGGGAATTTTTTAATTCAAGTTAATAGTTTAAGTATTCGGAAAGATTACTACTTAATCTTTACATACAGCAAGTTATGTTTTTTTTTTATTAAAAAAAAAACCACTGTCAGAATTTAAAGATAACATTTCCCTATACATATATTAGGAATATAAATATTGGTTTACTGCCACGATACAGTTTTGTTGGCAAAAATGATGCAGTTGTATCTTGTGTTGAAAAGATGTCCAAGTGACTAGGCATTTTGGATAATTAAAGAAATTTTAGCGGAAACGGTGGGCCAGCAGAACGTTTTGGTTTTCAAAGTGTTGTATTGGACTGAGGCGTATTGAAGCACATAAGCAACGAGAGGATTTAATATTGAGTATATGCTGAAAACAACTTAATAGTGAGATTATTATCTAAGTATAAATTTTGCCTTAATCAAAACACAGAGAAACTGGTGGACAAATTTTATCTCAGGTGGTAAGTTTGGCAAAGCTGATATTGAACATTGTGGCAGAAGATGTATTTTAAGTTTCATTCATGTAACTTTCGAGATAAATTCATAAGCACAATGTATTCTTGTTCAGCTGTTTGTTATGCTTTCTGGGAAGTAATAAGCAGACCAAATTTTAGTTCAGATTAATTTTGTTATGTATTCTTGGTGAAAATTATTATCTTTCTTCTTCATTCATCCCTCTGGTCTTCATACACTTGATAGGTATTATGAAAGATCAAAAATCTTTTTCCTAAAGATGAGAACTGGAGGTCTTTTACATTTACTTCACAATAATTTTTGTTTTCACTGTTGTTTAACCCTAATCTTGAAGCATTAAATCTTCGATTACTGGAAATGTTAGAAAGACATTACTTGTCATGATTTGCTGTGATCAGTACTCTGCTTTAGAAACACAAAGATTGTAATTTTTTAACTCAGAACTTAGTAAGCCATTTAATTTGTGTGTCGTTTAAATCAAGCACCATGCAAGCTAAATTTTTATTTTTTAAAAAGAGTCACATTTTTGATGTGGTGTTTTCAGTTCTGTCTGAATTTTAAATAAATCCTGGGTATATTTTCTGTATTTCCCAGGATAGGCACAGCTTAGGATTCACAAAGTCTCACTACACAGCCATTCATTAACTTTCTAGCTACCGAATTCAAATTTGACATGTAATTGCCATTTTAAGTTAGACTTACTTATAGCCTACCAGAATTACGGGCAGAAAAAATAAAATCCCGAAAAAAATTTACTTGTTTAATGTTTTTTTTCTATTGTTTACAGATTGGCTTTAAATGTGTACAAAAACTTGTATGCCAATGTAGATTTAAAAAAAGGTTCTTCCATTAACTAAAGGGGACACGAGTATAAATTGAAAATGCGTCAGTCGTTGGTTAAGTGAAAGCCTACTTTATGCTGCTTTCTGCATACGGTTGACACTAGGAAGTAAAGAGCAGTGTTGCCGCTCTTAATCCCTCAGTTTGGTGGATAAAGTCAGGCACATAATTATAAATATGAACCGGACGAAACCAAACCTAAGTTATAACAATCACCGTCTTCCTCAGTTTGAGGAGGTGTATCAGGGAGGCAGCATACGAAGGAGGTACGCAGGAAGATGCCCGGGAAGAGGGGCGCTCTGCGGCTGTCTCACAGGCAGAGGAAGACCGCATAAACACAACGACTGAGAAAGAAATGACATACACACCTAAGTATGGGATATGGGAGCAAAGGTCAGGCAGCTGAGGAAATAGAGCATGACATAAACTGCCTCTTAGTAAAGACCCAATTTGTTTTGTTTTCATTTTTTTATTTTTATTTTTTTAATTGAAGGACTGAGACTTGTAAGATTTTAAAAAGGATACGTAAGAAACGTAAATTGCTCCAGCAAGGTTAAGGCAGTGGGGCAAAACCGGAGCGAGAAGGCAGTTTTTACTATGATTTTAATATTCCCAGTGACATAGAGCATGAGTTCCAGAAATGGAAATGGGAACAGAGCAGAGGCCGGGCTGGAAAATGACGTCAGTGGTTAAGATAGTACTTTCTTGAAAAGGTACTGAACACATACTCTGGTTTCCATTAGCTTCGATGCTTTAAATTGTATATAAAATCGTAAGATATTTTCAGGAGAGGATTCTGGATTTCTTTTTACTCAATGTTTGACATTATGTCATGTAGCTGTCATTTGTCCTTTTTCATTGCTGTGTTTGATAGCCCTTGCATAACTGTATCACAATTTATTTAACTTAGCTGTATTGATTGGCCCTTGCAGTTTCATTGTTTTTGTGCTAATGTAATGGTACATAAATATGCTTGTACATGCCTTGGGTACGCTAGAATTGGTGTGTCAGTCATGGCTTATAAACATGTTCAGCATTAGATGAATCAGATCCATGCTACAGTTCCTTTCGATGCTGAAGCACATGTTCCGTACTCACAAACAAGTGGGGCTTTCAAGTCTCTAATTTCAGCAAATCTAGTAGACACATGTTGGTGTGACTTTGCACTTTGCAGATGATGCTGTGGAATGCTTGCTAGCCTTTTTTTTTTTTAAATATATATATATCCTCTTCTGTTTCCATTCACAAATGACTTTCTCAGAGTTTCTGGGGATCAGTTTTTTTGTAGATACAAATCCTTTCTTGGACCTATGTTTGAAATACCCTCTTTTGATCCTCAGGGCTATTCATTCTGTTATTTGTGATGTATCCATGATGAACAGAAGTTCTAGGTATCAATGAGGTCCGTTTCATTTGTCTTCTCTTCTGAGGCTAATGCTTTTTATATCCTACTCAAAAATATTTCCCTACCTCTATCAGATTTTTTTTTTTGGTAATTTTCCATCTGTTGTATTTTTCCTCTGTCATCAGCTGGAATTGGCTTTTCTGTGTATTGTGAGATATGTTTCATTTGTCAGAGATATAGTAAGTGCATCCAGAATTTGAAAGTGCTATCTTTTATTTTGCTTTTCCTAAATGCTATTAACAGCTTTTTGAAAATTCTGTCTCCCCCATCACATTTCAGTGTCATCTTCATCATGAGTCAAGAAGGCCTTTAGCAGGTCTCTCCTATATAACTTTGTTCCACTGATCCATCTGTGCATCGTTATCTTAAAAACATGTATTTTTCATCATGACGTTACTATATGCTAGTATCTGATTGTATTTACTTGTCTTTTTCATATTATCTTTGTGTTTGTCTTTCTTCTCTGCCTTTCTCTTTTCTTCCTTTCTGTGTACTGTGACAGGAGATTGAGATCAGAGCCTCACACAGGCGAGGTGAGCGCTTAGATTCACTTCCTAAATTTACATTTTTTACATTAACGTTTATGATTTTATGTCAGTTCTTCTAAACTTTCAAAGGCTACTGCAGTTTTCTGAGCATGTTCATTACGTAAATGACTGCTGGATTTCAGGATAGAATTGGCAGGAACAAAAGTGTGCATTTTCCTTTCCCATTGCATAGTACTCCTAATGCCATTCTAGGCAAAGAATCTCTGATTTTGGAACAGATCTGTTGTCTTAAAGTTTAAAAAAAAACACTTCGTTTTCACGTTTTCATTTTGTTCTTTGGTTATTGTTATTTGGAACACTATTTCTTAAGTTCTAAGCATGTATTTTGTTCTCATCTTGACTGCATGTCTGATGCAGACTTTGTCTTCAATGCTTTGAAATTTTTTGGACTTGCTTTATGATTGACTACGTAGCCTATTTTGGTAAACTTTTTTCTATGTATTTTTCAAACCAATGAGTTTTATTTAATCAATCATGTTCAAATATATATAGTGATTTTTCTTGTTTTTTTTTATGTCACTGACAACATGTAAAATATCTCGTGATTATGAATTTGTTTTTTTTTCCTTTGAATGCAAAGTTTATCATGCATTATAGATGGCTTTATCTTTCTGCTAAATTAAGTATTTTGTTCCTATGAAGTACCCTTCTTTATATTCAATAATTCCTGTTTTTCTAAAATTTAATTTGCTTGGTATTTATAGCTGTAGTAACCTTATTTCAATTAGCTGTTAAATGGCATATTACTTTTATCCTTCTCTTTTGAAATTTTTGATGTCACAGTAATTAACTCATGGTTCTTCTGAAAAATTACATATCATACATGATATACATATGACACATCTCATGATACATATGACATATATCATGTATATATAGATATATAAGTATCTGAATATAAAACCATTCAGTAATATCTTAGACATAATGGCATGAAGTTTCAAAATATATATACATGTTATAATCTAATGTATATAATGTGATTAGGTTAAAACCTATATGCTACGTATATGGTATGATGTTATGGTAAAAATTGGAGAGTATTTCATTTTCTTTATCTTTGTTCTCTGTGTGTGTGTGTTTGTATGTTGCTGAGGACTGGCTTTAAGACTTGCTGACATTAAGGAAATATTCTCCCATTGAGCTACGTCCCCAGAACTCAGTTTTCATCTATTATTATTTTCTTGAGATCAGGTCTCATATAACTCTGGCTGGCTTTGAACTCCTGATCCTCCTGGCGCCACTGCCTCAAGGCTGAAATTACAGGTGTATGCCACCATGCTCAACTGAATTTTCACCTCTCTTTTTACCTCCAGCATTATATCTTATGTTAAATACTAATGTTCACTGATAGTGTTCTATGTCCATGGAAGTCATTTCTGGCATAGTTTGACTTAGTTTTGGAAGCACTTTGGTGTCTTATGTTTCTTTACAGTTTTTGCATTTATTTAGGTAGATTTCTTTAATTATTCTGTTTTCTTTTTTTTTTTTTTCTGTATTTCAGCTGGTGACACATCATTCAACAATCATCCTAGCTTGTAATATGCGCCGGTGTTTTACAAGAGCTTACCTCTAAAGAACTTAAATGACTTAGTTTTCTTATTATTTATATTTGTAGTTTACCTCTACATTTGTGTGGGTCCTACAGCGCGTTACTACTTGTGCCGTAAAGAATGAATCCATGAAAACTGGCTTGTGTGTCGCCAGCCCTTTGTGTTTCTTCGAGCGTTGTGGCCCGTCCATCTTTTTTTATTCTGTCAGAAAGACTTACTTGATGTTTCTTTTATCAAAACGTTCTGACTGGGAAGCCTCTAAACCCTTTGCCTAAATACTTTTTTATTTTGCCTCATTGTGAGGCAACTATTTGCAGTCATCAGATTCTGGGTTCGTGGCCACTTTTCTTTTTCGCGGTGGAGAAGTTCCTACTGAAACATCCAGTTTCTGTCTTCCTGTGAGTTCTCTAGAGAAGATAGCCCCGCCATTGGCCGCTTACCCAGCTGTGACTCTGTTTGTGTTTATGGAGTTTCTTGAATCGATAGATAAATTACTATGTAGTTACAGCTCTATTCCCCAGACTTTCTGTGCGGCTCAGACTGGTTCCTTACTGTACAGTTGTGTGTCACCATGTCCAATTTTTAATTCTGTTTTCTGCTTTTTCATCATACTTTTCAATTCTTATAAATTCCATTTGATTGTTTCCTCAAAGGTTCTAGTGTCCCCCAAAGTCTTTTCTTACTAAAAGTAATTATTTTAATCACTGTGTTCTATAACTTTCATATTTATATTGCCTCTGGAAGCACTTAAATTGTTTGCTTTTTCTTTTGTTTTTAGTCATTGGGTCCTGTTTCATCTCATACTTTTTTTTTTTTAAGAGGGTATCTCTATAGCTCTGGCTGGCACAGACCTTGCAAATATCAGCCTGTCTCTGCTTCCTGGTGCTAAGATTAAGTCACCATACACAACAACAAAAAAATAAAGGTTATGAATAGTGTGATCTTCCTGCATGTAAGAATTCACTTTCTTCTTTCAAGAGGGTGATGCAAGTAAGCATCGCATTGATTTGGCTGAGTCCTGACTATTCACAGTTGGCCGCTATTCCTATGGTTCTGTTCCTTCTCAAAAAAGACCAAGAACCTCGTTTGGAGAGCCCTGAATGCCAACTTTTGTCTTTCAGATACTGTAAGAGTAAAGAGTAACATACTTTCTTTTTTTTATTGTTTATTATTATTAGTTACATTTTATTAACTCTGTATCCCAGCTGTATTCCGCTCCCTTATTCCCTCCCAATCCCACCCTCCCTCCCTCAGCTTCTCCCTGCTCCTTTCCAAGTCCACTGATTGGGGAGGACCTCCTCCCCTTTCGTCTGGCCCTGTTTCAAATACTGCATAAATCTGTCTTGCTTTTTAGTTACTAGATATATGGTTATTCTTTCCTCCCTTTCTCCTTCCCCGCTTCTCTCTCTCTCTCTCTCTCTCTCTCTGTGTGTGTGTGTGTGTCCCTTCAGTGTTGTGTGTGTGTGTGTGTTTTTTTTTTTAAATCTGGCCTTGGATTTGACAAAATGTCCTGATTAGGAAGGCTGATATGAACACAAAGATCATCACTTTAAAGTCTGGCTGTATTGTTCACTTCTAGTTATTCTAGATTGATTTTTTTTTTTTTTTTTTTTTTTTTTGGTGAGAGGAGGCTATTTTCCCAGTGTAATAATGATATCAGCTGGAGACTTAGTATCACATGTTGCATGTGTTGTTTTGAGGCAACAAACCAAGTGGAAATGTTCATCAGGGTAGTAGACAGAAGAAAACTCAAGACTGACATTTATATTGTAGTCAGGAATTAAAAGTCACCATAATATTAAAGTTACCAGAGAGTGTTATAGAAAATGAGTCCCCCAAAGAAAATTTAGAGTCTGCAAAAGAACCCAAGGAGCTAAAATATAAAATATTGTATCTGAATAGTATAAGCAAAGTGGCCATTTTTGTTAGAGGAAATTATAACATTATTCATAATAAGAAGGGAGTTTCAGTATGTTTGCAGTGTCAGTCAGCCATGAAAAGTCAAGTTAAAAGCTGTTCACTGCATCACATGGAAAATCTATATTTGACTTTGAGAAGAGATAAGTTAGAAATTTTATATAGCAATAAGTTAAAGCAAGTGAAAATACCGAATGCACTCATATTTGTGAAGCTTAGTTTTGTGAAGAAGGAAGAAAGGAAATGTCTTAAGCAATTTAACACTTGTTTGTAAGAGAAGTGACATCGGAGAGTGAGAGGAAATGCCTAAGGGAGGACTGGGAGCTGCTCAGGGTATAATATTTTTATACTGGATGGAGAATTAAGGTGATGTATTTGCTGAAGGTGAAAGGGGTAAAGTTGAGATAGGGAATATAAGTGGATGGAGATCCCTAAGAAATTGTACGTGTGTCATTGGGCAGGAAGTTGAGGATGCTCCTGGTTTTATTTCTTTAAGAAGAGAAATAGTTAATGTTTAGATGGGAAGGGGATGGCCATGGCCCTTAGAAAGTCGTCTTGGTTAGCTTAGGGGTATTTAAAATCAAAATTATGTTTCTCTGTCAACATTCTTAGAATGGAGGGGAACAAAGTTCATGAGCTCTAACTCCTAACTGAGAAGGCATTGACAGTTAATGGCTTCTGGGAGAGGTAGAGTCAGTTTTGTTTGTTGTTAGCTTGGTTTTTGGTTGTTGTTTTTTTGTTTTTTTTGAGGGTGTGGCTTCTCATAGGCCAATCATTCTCCAGTGGATAGCCCAATACCCAGAAGTCTAGGGACTGCACAAATTGGAATTGGATGATTGATTTATATAAATTCATGTGTGAGTGTTTTGCCTGCATGTATATATGCACACTGTGTGTGTGCCTGATGCCTGCAGAGGTCAGAAAAGGTAATCAGATACACTGAAGCTAGACTTAAGGATGCCAGCGGACCATGTTCCCATGCTTCATGGGAAGCAACCTGTGTCCTCTACAAGACCAACATGCGCTCTTAAGCACTAACTCATCTCTCTAGCCTTTTGGTGAGATGATGATGATGATGATGTGATAATAATAATAATAATAATAATAGACACGAAGTAGGTGTATAGGGAAGTGGGGGTAGAGGATCTAAGAGACTAAATTTTGGCAGGGGCCTGGAACTCGGCTTCCAGATGTAGAACTGGGGTTTTGTTTCTCTCAGAAGCCGCTACAGTGCTTTGAGACCCATGTGCACTAGACCTGGGTATAGAAAAAGTCTTCCACAAAGTGTTACAATTTTGCTCTTTTAGAATGAGATTGTAGGTAGCAATGGAAACTCAGACAGTCCAAAGCCTATGGCAATACCAAAGCGTTACAGATATTGGTTAAGCTGTTGTGCTGAACAAGGCAGAAGTACAGGCAGAAGCCCAATCCTGGTCAGCTTGCAGCTGAGACACAGGCCTGGCAAGGTCCAGGTCCAGTGTGCGAAAGAGAAGGCCCAGTAAGGTGCTGCATGGCAGGGGATAAATAAAAAATCTAGGTGGCCATGGTGAAAGGCTGATGGTATCATATAGCACACAACTAGTCAGCAGCACCAATAGCCAGCACGTTTATTTGAAATCAGGGATTTATAAACCTTGGGCAGTGGGAGGGTTTTCAAGGATGAATGTGTTTGATTCTCTGGGGTCATGGGGTGAGGGATACTTGATTTACATGTAGTGGTACAGTGACTCATTTTCCACGCAGTAGCATGGTCTTATCATAAGAAGGGAAACACAGCACTTAATTATCCTATGAGTGGGGGTATCTTCAAGTATAATTGAAGGTCACTGCTAAAGACTAAGATCCTTAGCTGGGTGGGGTATTTCTAGGATTTTCGAGATGCTTGCTGGACCTTTTCAGGAAAGGGTCTGTTTTCTTTTCAGGAAAGGGTCTGGCTTATAATCTGCCCTGAGGACTATGTGATGCTCCTTACAAAATCTGGGGTCACTCGGATCAGGGGAGATTTTACAACCTTTCTGAGAAAAGGGAGCCCATCAACAGACCAAGCATAAACAAATGGCTATCCTGAGATGTCAGATTTCAACCTAATTCAGCAAAGCCCCACGAAAGCAAAGACTTTAGAATGCATATGATCAAAACACATTGTGCAAAAATTCTTAAAGAATTAATAAACCTATTTTAAGGGATCATGGCATTACCAAATCTAATTTTAATTTTTCCTACACTTCAAGTATACAAGAAACATGAATTAATATAAAACATACCTTCTGGAAGCCTACATATGAAGTCAGGAGAGAAATTGTAATATGTTCCAATATTTTCATCAGGTTCCTGGAAAAAAAATTTGAATTGTTACTTTCTTTCCCCTTCCGTCATCCACCTCTTCTTTGTTTTCCATATTCTAAAAGTGGTATACATTAATGTTATAAATTTTAAAACTTTTGTTATTAATGTATTAATTCTTAGACATTATATGAGGTTGATATTACTTCAGAATTTCATAATTTTACAAATTTAATCACAATCTTTTATTTGTTATATAATCATATTAATTAATTTAAATCACCAGTTTTAGCTACTGTATAGTATATACCATTGTTTAAATACAATTAGTTCTGAATTTTCTGTTATAGTGTTTCACTAAACGCTTCTGTACATGGATCTGTCTAAAAGAGTTCTTCTAGAATATTGGTACAATTTCTACCATTTAAGATGCATATGTTATCAGCATTTTTTAAAATTGCTAATTTGCATGCTAAGAAATTGTGAATTTATAGTAGAGCCACAGTAAACTTGTATGAGCTCTCTCTCTCTCTCTCTCTCTCTCTCTCTCTCTCTCTCTCTCTCCGTGTGTGTGTGTGTGTGTGTGTGTGTGAAAGAGAGAGAGGAGAGAGAGACACATACACAGAGACAGAGAGGCAGAAAGACAGTTCTTTCAAGAAACGCGTTATAGATCTTGGGAGGGCAAAATTAGATGTTTAGAGTAGCCTATAGTTGCGTTTTTATTGGTAGAGTGACAGAGAACATATGCTGATGAATCTAAAGAGATAGCAAAGAAATGGAATATGGGCTGATTGAACGGAATTTGGAGGATCAAGGAACTGTACATTTTATTGTAGTCAAAAGAAAACAGAGGAAAGCATGAAAAAAATGTGAAGAGTGATGTTAAAGATTTTAAGGAAATGTCAGTTGCTCTAAAGATTAAGGATACATCTGTAAGTCAGAAATAAGGTAGAGAGGAACAGAATAGACTACAACAGTAAAAGAACAGGGAGGATGTGCATTAAACACACCAGGAACAATCGTCATTAAGTTTGTTCAGGACAATAGCGGACTCCTCCCCATATTATCGCACACATCTTAATTGTCTTTTTCTGCCAGGTAGCAGATGGCATGCAGACCCTGAAAGCCCAGGACAGCAGCATGTGATCTTTGTGTAAAGAAATTGAGAGTCGTCTTTGTTTTGGCAGAGTCTTTATTTTGGCAGCGAGAAGGCTTTGGAATGAGGAGTGCTTGAAATTAAGACGAAGGTGTTAAAGATGTGGAGGCTATCACATCTGTTCACTCTGAGGACTGGTCGGGGCTGAGTCGGAGCAGATGGCAAGGAGGAAGGAACCACAAATAACAATCCATGTCACATCTTGCTTTATAACTTCGTGCTTTTATGATCATCAGGGACTTGTTGCTCAGATGGGATCTCCATGACACATTTCTTTGCTTGTGAAGAAGTCCTTCCCAGAAGCTGTTGACGCTGCTCTGTGGAGAAAATACGCGAGACACTCGGAAGATACGTGAGCAACTTCAGGGTTCTGGGGCTTTCTGACTTTCCTCTGGAAAGCCACACATAGACCTGTAGTGACAATAACTCTCTAAAGGAACGCAGTGCCTGATTTGAAATTAGAATTTTCTAGGAAGCTTGATAAACTGAGCAGCCCAAGTGTTATTTTGATTTAAAGGATTACAGGAAAGGTGGGTGTCTTAATCAGTGTTCTATTGCTGTGAAGAAAACACCATGAACATGGCAATGTTTTTTCATTTGTTTGTTTGTTTTTTTACTTAGACAGGGTTTCTTTGTGTAGTCTTGGCTGTCCCGGAATTCACTGTTAAGACCAGGCTGGCCTTGTACTCAGAGATCCACCTGCCTTTGCCTCCCTAGTATGTGCCACCACTGCCTGGCCAACTGCGGCAACTCTTATAAATGAAAACAGTTAATTGGGGCTGGCTTATAGTTTCAGAGGTTGAGTTCATTGTCATCATGGTGGGTAGCATGACTGTGAGGAGGTTATCATGGTGCTGGAGAAGGAGCTGAGAGTTCTACATCTAGATCTACAGGCAGCGGGGAGAGAGAGAAGCCTTGGAACTGGCTTGTGTCCACTCCCAGTGACATACAGCCTCCAACACAACCTCACCTCCACCAGCAAGGTTGCACCCATTTTGACAAGGCCACACTGAGAGAGAGCCTGGCTAAATAAGCCTGATTAACCCCACAATAGGCTTCATTTTCTTGCTAGACAGAACAGGGGTGGGCTCCCTCTTAGGACATGGGTCTCAAGCTGGGCCAGTCATTGGTTGGCCCTTCCCTCAAATTCTGCTTCATCTTTTATCCCTGCACAGCTTGTAGGCAGGACAAATTGTAGGCTGAAGATTTTGTGGCTGGGTTGGTGTCCCAATTCCTCCACTAAGAATCTTGCCTGATACAGAAGATGGCTGGTTCAGGCTCTATACTCCATTGCTAGAAGTGTTAGCTGGGGTCACTGTTAGGACCATGAAATGATGATGCACACAGAGTTTCTATGAAAGAGGTTTATTAGATGGAGATGAAGAGAGAGAGAGGAGAGAGCAAGACATAAAAGGGGGGACTGTGACAGAGAAAGGGGAGAGAGCAAGAGAGTAAGAGGGCAAGAGGCCAAGAGAGTGAGAGAGTGGCAAGTTGACCCATTAAGGAGCAATTTAGCCACCCCCGCCAGGTACAACATCTGGTGGACAACACATGATGACATCATAGGTTGCTAGGCAACCCAGAAACAGGCTGCCTAAATACTAACAGCCACCCTCATAGATTCTTGGGTGTTTCTATGGACCTAGGTTTCTAGCTTCTCCCAGAAATACTTTCCTCAATCCAGTTGTCTCTCCCAGTACTATCCCTCCATCCTCACCCCCCACAGACCTCATTCCTTCAGTTCTTATCTCCAGCCTCTCCCCCACTCAGTAGCCTCCCTCCATCCACAGCCCTTGGCACCCATCTCCCATCTGCATCCTCCATCTAATCTATTTCCACTTCTCATTGAGACTCAAGTGTCTATAGAGACCTTTCTTATTCAAGTCAACACAGTGGAGTCTTCAGTTCTGAAGACAGCTGCTTATTCCATGCAGATGCTATGGAATCAAACGTCAACACAGCTTTATCTTAAAGAATATTTTTTTTCTGCTTTCATCTTTTTTCTTAGTATAACTCAACTGTGTTTCAAGTTGTGTCTCTCATGTCTTGGGACATTTGCTTGACTATAGTCCAATGATGGCATCATTTCTTCATGCTTGAAAGTAGACTGGCATAACACAGGTACGAGTCTCCCAACTTGAGAGTCTGAACATGTAACACTGATCATTTCCCATTTCTCATTGGTGGCTTGGCTAGATTGCAAACTCTGTAATCAGGTGGATGTTACATTTCAAACTCCGGGCAAACCCTGAGGTGCCTATTGAACATATCAAAGCAGACCTGGCTTCCATATTCCCCCAGTATCCTTCAGTTTCTACCTTTTACAGGCTATGGCTTGCATGCTCTAGCCCCTACCTTGAGCTGTCCAGCTCAGGGGGCTGGGCTACTCTGTCTTATACAATACAGACATTTTAGTTAACTGCCCCTTCTCCTTTTGCACATTTAGCCTTCTGGCTGCTGCACCTGGTTCTTCTTTTCCCCCTCTTCCTTCTCCTCTTCTTCCTGTTACCTGGCTCAGGGTCATGACCATTCTGGACTATCCCAGATATGTCTTCCTCTAGCCAGGCTCTCCCTTTTATCTACAATAAATTGTTTTCCCCACCATACCTAGGAGCAGTCATGTCCTTTCCTTCTTATTTATTTATTTTTTCATTCAGTGGAAAGTTCTTTTAATTAAACCCACTGAATTAATTTCTGTCATTGGTTGTCTTTCTTTTAAAATTACCACCACCAGGACCACCACCACCACCACCACCTCTACCACCACCACCAATACCAACAACAACAACAACTCTCTGAATCTAGCTCCAGGGAGAGACACAACAACTACTTCTGTATGTGTTCTTACTAAAACATCTAATGCAAGGCGTATGAGTGGTCATTTCTCCTGTTCTGCTGACACTATGCTGACACACTTGGTATCTGTGATTTCTGGATCTTCACTAGAAACACCCCCGTGGAGTAACTTTCTTCTGACTGTGTGGCCTCTCCCACATCTTCCACAGATGTTTGTCTGTTTAACTCAGCAGGATAGGTATTTTTCTCTCTGAACACTATCTTAATTCTCAAGCTGTATATTCATTTATTATCTCTAAAGGGTAGTATAGTGAGAAAAAACAAGACCCTATCATATATGTGAATGTATCTAATTTAACAGATTTCCTTAGAACTTCACCTATAATAAGATTTATATATTAAAAAAAAGTCTACAGCAAATCTGTCAGAATGTTAGGGTCCTGAAGATACTGAAGGAATGACCCCAAACTTGAGCAGCATGCAAACAATGAAAGACGTTTATTTTGCAGAAGACTAGCATGCTGGGGCTACCACCTTCACAACATAGCAGCTGCCCTGAGGGGAGCTGAAGGCCCCTTTTAAAGCCAGAGATGGAAATTCCTACTGTGGCTATGGCAACCTCGATTGGGATTGGTAGGTGCCCATGAAGGCTATGTGACTCTGACCAGGGCGTAGAGCCTTCTCAGACCTTATCTTCCCCAGGCAGGATGTCTTGTCTGTTTCTGATTGGCTGCCCTCTCTCTCTCTCTCTCTCTCTCTCTCTCTCTCTCTCTTTCTCTCTCTCTCTGTGTGTGTGTTTTCCCACAACTCTTAGGCCCGTTCTGTCTAGCAAGAAAAGGAATATTTAATGAGGCCCTCTCAAGAAGTGCAATCATTTTCTAGTAGTAGGTTTGAAGAAGGGATATGACAAGTAAGAATTTCCTCTGCAATTCTTTAATGAATATATCTTCATCTTTTACTCATTTAATTTTTGGCAGGCCTTTAAGTTTAAAGCTGCAATGAATAGGAATTATTGGCACTACGCACTAATGGATAATTCTGTGAGGAGTTTGTGAACATTTAAGAAACAAGGTTAGGCGACTCTAAAGTGTTTTTTTGTTTGTTTGTTTGTTTTTTTTGTTTTTTGTTTTGTGCAATAGGACAGTAAGCTTCAAGTTTCTTTACATACAGACAGAGGCCAGATGAAATAACTGTATAATAAAAAGCTTGAGAAAGTCTGACTATTCAAAGCTGAGATCAAAATACTAAGTAAAGGAGGTAGACCCAGATCAGGGAGGAGAAAATGGAGCTTCTAAGGATCAAGAACACAA
The DNA here is from genome assembly GCF_030254825.1 of Meriones unguiculatus. Lineage (NCBI taxonomy): Eukaryota > Metazoa > Chordata > Mammalia > Rodentia > Muridae > Meriones > Meriones unguiculatus. Next base: position 54,258,068 of record NC_083367.1, read on the forward strand.
TCTGCTCCTCAGGTTCGCGGTGTCCTCCTGAGCCTTGCTTCAGAAATCAGCAGATAGATTATTGAGTTCATTGTAGCAGTTCTCAGCTGTTTGAAGGCAATGTCCTGTCTAGGAGCCAATGGCATAATTTACACCATGATGTCAGGTTTTCCTTTTTTGTTGTGAAAACCTCTTCTGGCTTTACTGTTAAGAAATTTAACTAGAAAAACGCACAGTTACTATTCTATACTGTCCAAAGCTCTGGGACTATGTAGCAAGACAGGCTCTTTGTTTGTTTGTTTGCTTGCTTGCTTGTTTAAATCTGTCAGGCAAGCTCCATTGTTTTGTAAATCAGATCGCAGGGCTTGTGTTTGTTGGTTTTTCTGAAGCAAGTGCCCCATTATACAGGGGAGAAGCTAAGTAAGTTACTTAGATCAGTACATGGAGGAGCTAAATTTCACACCCAGAAGCCTGTCTCCACAAACTGAATGTTTAACAGCCTGAGGTTTCTGGAGTTAATTCTGAGTGCTTCAGTAAGGGAGGAAATTGTTCCCGAGACTTGAGAAAGTGTTCATACTTACACTTCAAAGTACAGTGAGAAAACCCAAAGTTTCCACAGTGGAAGGACATAACTGAGATAATTTATATGGTCCTTTATGAGGCTGAATGGAATAGTAGCTAGAATTTGAAATGGCAAACAGGATAATAATAGCTTTTATTGTTGATTTAAATGATAAAATTGAAATGTTACTTACAAATTCTACCTTTTCAAAAACCAACCAAGTAAACAGAATAAGATTTTGTTGGGGAGTTTATTTAACTTTTTTCCCCATTAATGCAAGTAATTTGAATTTAAATATTTAGAATTAATTAATACAAATTTATATAGAGACTTCAGGGACAGAGCACCTGCCCTTTTATAGGAATAAGAAAATAAAGGTGAAACTAGTGTTATAACTAAGCACGTTTCTCTGGTGGGAGGAGCCAGTACAGAGAGTAAGAAATGCCTCAGAGAGTAGGGATGGAAATAAGTGAACTCCCTACAGATGAGTTCAAGCTTAAACCATGAATAAACCAATCCAATTATATTGTTAATTATTCTATAATCTAATGGACCTGGGAAAAGATACACTGAAATAGACTTCCTCTACCTCCCCTTCATTACCTCATTACTTTTTGAGACATGATCTTATTTTGTGGCCGAGATTGGTCTTTCAACCCTTGATTCTTGTTCCTCTACATTTTATGTTCTGTTTTTCTTAGTAAAGGTTTCTTTTTTTCTCCTTTTATTGAAAATAGATTTGTTTTCTTCTCATATATAAATATATATTTACATTTCTCAATATAATATATATTTCTCAATATAATATATATATTTCTCAAAATAAATATATTTTCCTCTGCCTCTACTTTTCTCAGTCCCCCCCCCAAGTCCTCCTATGCAGATGTACTCCCTTTCTTTCTCTCATTAGAAAACAAACAGGCTTCTAAGATATAATAGTAAGACAAAATAATAAGATAAAACAAAACTAACACACACGATTGGGAAAAACAAACAAGGAAAAGAACCCAAGAGAAGGCACAAGAGTCATTCACATACTCATTCACATACTCGAGAATCTCATAAAAGCAGTAATGTGGAAGCCATAATATATATGCAGAGGACCTGGTGTGACCCCTTCAGGCCCTGAGCATGCTACCTGTCTATGAGTTCATCTGAGTTTTGTTCATGTTGATTTAGAAAGACTTTTTTTTTCTTGGTGTCCTCCATTACCTGTGGCTCTTATAAAATTTCTGCTCCTCTTCAACAGGGCTTCCTGAGCCCTGAGGGTTCTAAGGTTGCTGAATAATCTGTAGTTGTGGGTTTCTGTATTTGTTTCCATCTGCTGCATGAAGAAGCTTCTCTAATGATGGCTGAGCAACACACTGATTTATGAGTATAACAGAATGTCATTATGAGTCATTTTACTGCTACATTTTGTTGTTGTTTTAGACTAGTAATATTTGGGTTTATAGTAGGTCACTGGGCTGTCTAAACTTTGGCTCCTTGTCAATAAAATGTGTTGGATAGGGTTCCACTTTGTGGAGTGGGCCAGAAATCAAATCGGATGTCGTTTGGTTACTACCAAACGCTTTCTGCTACCAATGCACTAGCACACCTTGCAGGCAGGACACCATTGTCTATCCAAGAGTTTGTGGCTATCTTCATATATACTTTTCTCTTCCGGAAGTAAGCAGAGTACTTTCTTGTATCAAAGATGCTAGCAAGTGGGTGCGAAGGCTCTATGAAGGCACTAGCCTGACTTCTCCATGTTCAGTGAGTTGTGTAGGTGTTGTCTTCAACAGCGGGTCCTTACCTGCCGTTTGTGGAGAGTAACCTATATTCTTGGCAATAGCATGAATTGCTTGAAGATTCTCAAATTCCATAGTTTGTTTATCCAGTCATTTGTTGAGGGACATGTCTTGCCTCTAAATTGTGGCTATTATGAAGAGAGAAGCAATAAACACAGTCAAGCAAGTACCCTGTGGTAGAAAGAACTGTCTTCTGGGTATATACACAAGAGTGGTAGAGCTAGATCTTGAGGTATATTGATTTCAATGTTTTTGTCTGGGTCTTCAGGTTGATTCCATTGGTCAATATGTATGTTTTTATGTAAATATCATGCTTTTTTATTACTATAGCTCTGAATTTTTTTTTAATCCAGGATTTTTCTGATTATCGTCTTCGGTGGGGTGTTTTTCATATGAAGCTGAAAATTGATTTTTCAAGATCTATGAAGAATTGTTTTGGAAATTTGAATGTGTAGATTGGTTTTTGTTAGGTTGACCATTTTTTTTTAATATTAATCCTACTGATCCATGAGCATGAGAGACGTAAAGATTTTATCATACAAGTCTTAAATTATACAATTCTTGCTTGCTTAGAGTTACTCCACAGTAGTTTATATTATTTGAGGCTATTATGAAAGGTGCTGTTCCCTTGATTTCTTTTTCAGTCTGTTTGACTGAGAAATATTGCATATATATATGTATATATATATATGTATGTATATGTACACACACACACACATATATCCATCCTCCATACGTAAGTGGGCTGCTGATTTTTGTGAGTTAATTTTGTATCCACCTACTTTGCTGAAAACGTTTATCAGCTGTAAGAGTTGCCCAGTGGAGTTTTCAGGGTTAGTCTGATATCTGCAAATACTATTATATCATCTGACTTCTTCTTCAATTTCCATCCCTTTTATCTCCTTCACTATTCTATTGTCCTAAGTAAAACGTCATGTGCTATATTGACTAGGTATGGAGAGAGTGGGCAGCCTTGGTCTTGTTCCTGACTTTAGAGGAACTGCCTTGAGTTTCTCTCCACTTAAATTGATGTTGACCTTGGGCTTGCTGTAAACTCCCTTTATTATGTTTAGGTATTTTCTGTATCTCTAATCTCTCCAGGACATTTATCATTTTGGATTGTGTCAAGGGCATTTTTCTGAATCTAATGAGATGATCAGGTGATAATTTATCAATTTATGTATGTTTAACATTCCCTGAACCTCTGGGACAAAGCATAGTTGATCGTAGTGGATGATCTTTTATATGTGTTCTTTTCTTTGCTTTGCAAATATTTTATTGAGAGTTTTACATGTATGTTCATGATAAAAATTGGCCTGTAATTTGCTTTCTTTGTTTCATTTTTATGTGGGAGGATATCTCAGTAACTGTGGCCTCTTGAAATAGGTTAGGCAATATTTCTTATTCAAATTATTGTACAGAATTATTCTAGAATAATTTAGAGAGCACTGGAATGAACTGTTTGAAAATCTGGTAGAATTTTGTACTAAAACCATCTGACTCTAGGATTTTTTGTTGTTGTTTTTGGTTGGGAGATTTTATTTACTATTTCTATATCACTAGGGGTTTATATCTATTTGAATTGCTTACCTGATCTTTATTTACCTTTGGTAACTGTTGTGTACAGAGAAAATTTTCTATTTATTTTAGGTTTTTTAACTTTATAGAGTCCAGTTTTTTTCTAGTGTGTCCCCATTATCTGGAGATCTTTGGTGTCTGTTGCTATGTTCCCTTTTCATTTTTATTTAGATAATTAATGGTTTTCTCAAGGAGCCAACTTTTTTTAAAAAAATAACCTATTTCCTTTACATCCTGACTGCAGTTCCCCCTCCCTACTCTCTTCTCGGTCCCCTCACCCCAGACCACTCCTCAGTTTCTATTCAGAAAAGGGGAGGCCTCTTATCAATATCAACAGATCTGACATATCAAGTTTTGGTAAGACTAGGAGGCAGCCCAATAGAAGGAAAGGGTCCAAAAGGCAGGCAACAGAATTAGAGACAGTCCCTGTTCCCACTCTCAAGAGTCCCACTTGAAGACCAAGCTACAAAATTGCAGCATGTGTAGAGGGCTTTGGTCAATCCCATCCAGGCTTCCTGGTTGGCAGGAACCAACTCTTTATTTCATTGATTCTTTGTTTTTGTTTGTTTGTTTGTTTCTATTTTATTGATTTCAGCCATGAGCTTGATTATTTCTTGGCATCTACTCATTTTGGGTGTGATTTCTTCTTTGTGTTCTAGAGCTTTCAAGTGTACTGTTAGGTTACTAGTATGAGGTCTCTCCACTTTTTTTTTTAAACATAGGCACTTGGTGCAGTGACCCTCTTAGAAATACCTTCATTTTGTTTGATAAGATTGACCATTTGTTTATTCATTTTTATTCAGTTCTAGAAGGTCTTTAATATCTTTCTTAATTTCTGTCTTTGTTTATTTTTAATTCAGTCAGTTTTAGAGAGTTTGTAAGCTTTCTATTGTTATTATTCAGCTTTAATCAGTTAGGATGGAGGGTGTTAAGTCAATTTTTTTAATGTATTGATATTGGTCAATTTTGGTATATGTTCCATGAGATACTGAGAAGGTATATTCTTTTGTGTTTGGGTAAAATGTTCTGTAAATATGCTAGGTCCATTTAGTTTATAATGACTGTTAGCTGCTCCAGCATTTCTCTGTTTAGTTTTTGTCTGGATGACCTGGCAGTTGGTAAGAGTGGGGTATTAACGTCTCCCACTGTCAGTGGGTGAGCCTCAATATGTGATTTAAGCTGTAGTAGTGTTTATTTTACAAAAATGGGACATAGATGTTAAAAACTACAATGTCCTCTTGATGAATTTTTCTTTGACAAGTATGTAGTGCCTCTATTTCTTGTTTAGTTTTTGATTGAAGGCTATTTTGTCATATATTAAAATGGCTACACCAGCTTGCTTTTTAAGTTCATTTGCTTGGAATATCTTTTTCCATCCTTTTATCCTGAGGTGATGACTATTCCTGGTGATCAGGTAGATTTCTTTCGTGCAGCAGAAGGGTAGGTCTTGTTTTCACATCTATCTTGTTAGTCTGCGTTATTTTATTGAGGGATTGAGACTATTGATGCTGCTTGTTTTTATGCTTAGTATTTTGGTTATTATGTGCCCAGGGGACTTTCTTTTCTAATCCTGTCTGTTTTGTGTTCTGTATGCTTCTTGTATCTTGATATTCATTTTCTTCTCCAGGTTAGGGAAATTTTCTTTTATGCTTTTGTTGAAAATATTTTCTGTGTTTATGACATGGGTTTCTTCTCCTTTCTCTCTTCCCATTAATCTTAGATTTGGTCTTTTCATAGTATCCCAGATTTCCTGGATGTTTTTTGTTGTAATATTTTTAGATTTAACATCCTCCTTGACTGATTTTTTTCTATCTTATTTTCAGTGCCTGAGATTCTCTCTTCCATCTTTTTTATTCTGTTGGTGAGGCTTGCCCCTGAGGTTCCTCTTCAGGTTCCTAAATTTTTATTTTCAGAATTACCTGAGTTTGAGTTTTCTTTATTGATTGTATTTCCACTTTCACGTTGATTTTCTCCTACTGTGTTTTCATAGATTTCTTTAAGCACTTTATTTATATTCCAATAAGAACTTCTAGTATATCCACAAAGGTGATTTTTGGGTCTTTGTCTTGTGCTATATTGCCATATGAACAACCTGATGTGGTAGGACTGTTCTGGCCTTTACTGATTGTGTTTTAAGCTACCACCTAGGCATCTGGGTTTGGAAATATTGTAATATTATTGAAATATTGTGAACTAAAGATAAATTTATTAAAAAAAAGAATTTGGACATTTGTGTATTTTCTTTTCTTGAAATGTTTTATTATTAAAGCATTGTCAATTTCACTCTCCTAAAATACTGTGGGGCATTTTTTTTTTTTTTTAGTATATATAGTCTCAGGAAAACTGTCAAAATAGTTTCAGTTTCTTTCAGTATAATTTTTATATAAGAAACAGTTACATTCTTCATTTAAGTCATATTGACTAACAATGACAGCAGTCGTATTAATTCTTGTATTGCTCTTGTAATTCTTGTATTGCTCTTCCATTTCGTATCTGTAAAGTTAACTAAAAAATTTCATTGCATCAGAAACACATCTCTACAAAAGTGCTGTGTAAACACATGTGAAATTAATGACTTCGTTCTCAGAAATGGAGTTAAGCTATACCATATATCAAAGCATCATTGAAAGCATGCCCTTCTTAGTTTCTTGTGCATTTAAAACTGTGGGTTGGAGGTAGCAATACGGTCTTGTTGAAACAACACAAGGCAGTAAATATTAAAGTGTATCGGAATAAAGAGAGCAATATGGTTAAACTTAATCCTTGGTAATAGCCATCTGGGCCACTGGTCGGCTTTTGAACTGAGAGCACACCTGCTTTTTTTTTGCATCCTTTGCCAGAATGTGTGTGACACTTTGAGCTGAGATTTCAAGGATAGTCAATATAGATTACTGCAAAATCTCATTTATATGACACCCTGGGTGTTCTCAGAAGAACCTGGGAAACCTAGACAATAGTTTATAAACCAATAGGACTTCCATATTAGGTTTTTTTTTTCTTGTCTCTGGGCATGATATGGGCCTCTATTGTGTAATCCCTTTTGATGGAGAGGTACTTCTTGCAATGAAAGTCAAACGCATTATTTTGGCTACACACTCCTCACAGCTGCCGCATGTCTTGTTTTATGTTGCGTGTGCAGCTGGTTACAGCTGTCTAGACAGTTTTATTCATCGGAGTCTTTTTTTTTTTTGTGAAGGGTGGTGGTTCCTCAGACTCAGGCCCTCAGTGATAGGTGGCACTACAGAGGTGCTGATGAGAAAGCACAAACAGCTCTGGGACTGAAGATCCCTCAGATGGAGGGATTCTGCAGCCTTAGGTTCTAATACTGGACTCAAATACTGTGTGTAGGGGATCAAACCATTCGTAATTTTCTAAAATATCTTTTACTTTTTAATCACAATCTTGTCTCTATTTCTAAATCCTCAAACATTTCTATATGCATAAAAGTGACTGCAGGAGAAAATCAGAGTATGATAGCCTTTTAAGGTAATATGTCTACATAATGACCAAAATTGTTAACAAAGCTTGATCTGTTATCTTTTTCAACTGACATAAAATTATATATATATATATATATATATATATATATATTCATGTAGCACCATGTGATATTTTGATTGTGTATATATTATGTCATCTTCCAAAAAGGTTCTATATTTATAACTCCTTAAATATAATTTATTGGTGCAGAAAACTTTTGTTTGCTGGTTTTAAGCTGCTTTTGAAACATCTACTACCTTATCATCATCTGTGGTTAGCCCACTGTTCCTTAGAATGCTAGATCCTGTTAAATATATGGATTCTTCATACATTTTCAAGTGGGTCCTACTCACAAGCCAATCTTTGTGTCATTCTAATTTTAGTCTATTGCTGCTGCAATGAGAACAAAGCTTGCAATCTTGAAAGGTCTTATTATTACTTCTGTTCCAGAGTGGGATAGGAGCTCAGGTGACAATACTGAACCCCGAGATGGAAGGTATTCTGAGGATGCCTGAGGAACGGTGAGAAGGAACAAGAAAGCCAACTCTGGATGCACATATATTGGCTTTTGTGACTCTTCTTAGGCTCTTTATTGTTTTAAAACATGATGAAAATCCCAATCATTCTATTTTACCAATCAGTAGCCAGATACTGGGGTGAGAACCTGCTAGCTCACAGAAGCAGAGAAAGCACCAGCTGATTTTTCTACTCAGCTCAAGTCTTAGAAGAAAAAAAACCCCAAAATCCTTACTAGCTCAGCTTACAGCTCAGAAGGAAAGGCCAAAAAACCCAAGGCCAAAGGCTTGCTAGCTCAAAGCCCACAAGGCCCCCAAAAGCCACAGTGCTAGAAAGCTAAAGGCTAAGCTAAAACCAAAGAACTAAAAAGACCCTGAAAGAACTCCTTCTTCTTCTCCAATGTGTCTTAAATACCCTTCAACTCAAAGTCCCTCCTGCTCTTTAATCCCTGTCAGATGGTTTCTTTCTCCACCTCTTGACCTAAAGATAATTTTATTAAGTCCTGTGTACAGAAAGTTCTTGGATTAAAGCTGTCTGCTAGGGCTGGCCTAACCACACCCAAATCACCTGTTTACAATAAACAGAAAGTTCTTGGATTAAAGGTATGTAATAGGGCTCAACAACATGAAACAAGAAACAAGGTTTTACTGTTCACAATTTAGGGTTCACAATGGGATCCAATACCCTGCAACAGCCCGCCCTTTGGTTTTCCTCACTATTTGAACATTTTTCAAATACGCTGTCAATCCAGAAATGTAGTATTTTTAACATCAGATAAAGTGGTTCACATTTTAAAATAAGGGAACATCTTAGAACATTGTAATGAAGTGCTGAATTTAGAAAGGACCATCATACAACAAAACATAGAAAGCATAGAGAGCTATCCATTTTTCCTAGTAGTTTCTGAAAGTAGACTAGTTACTAGTGTTTTATAGGCGAGTGCTTTCATTTGTTTTCTTCACTTTGTTTACATCATTAGTTCTTAACCTGTGGGTCATGACACCTTTGTGGTCACATATCAGATAGTTACATTAGGATTCATAACAGTAGTAAACTTACAGTTTTGGAGTAGCAACAAAATAATTTTAGTTAATTAATTTCTTCTCTCATATAGTATACCCTGACTGCAGTTTCCTCTCCCTCCTCTCCTTTCAGTTCCCAGCATCCCCCAATCGGCTTTCTGATTGTCAGTGCAGTCTCTGTGAACCCCTATGAGCCCAGGTTAGTTGACTCTGTGGTTTTTCTTGTGGTTCCTTGACCCACTTGCCTTCTGCAATTCCCATCTTCTGCAGGATTCCCCGAGCTTCTCCAAATGTTTGGCTGCAGGTGCCTGCATCTGTTTATATCAGTTGCTAGGTGAAGCCTCTGTGATGACAGTTGGGCTATACTATCTATGACTATAGCAGAATATCATTAGAAATCATTTCATGGAGGTTTTTTTGTTTGTTTGTTTTTGTTTTTGCCAGTTTTGTTTGGGTCTATCGTAGGTCTCTGGGCTATCCAGCCTCAGTGTTTTGGTCCTCCAGGGAGTGTCAGGATAGGCTCCCTCTCATGACTTGGGTTTGCCGCTGGACTAGTCATTGGTTGGACATTTTCACAATTTGTGTGCCTGTGTGCCACCTTTCCCCCTGGCACATCTTACAGGAAGGACAAATTGGGTTGGTGTCCCAATTCCTCCACTGGAAATTTTGCCTGGTCACAGGAGATGGCCAGTTCACGCTCTGTATCTCCTATTATTAGGAGTCTTGGTTAGACTCACCCTTATAGACCCTGGGGAGTTTCCATTTCACTAGGGTTATGCCTGGCCCCAGTGCACCCCAATTACAGTTGTCTCTCCCAGAACTCTCTCTCCCCAGCCATCCCTTACCTGTTCCCTCCTGTTCCTTACCAACCTGTCTCTAGTCCACCTGCAATATCTAATCTATTTCCCCTTCCCAGAGATATTTACATATTCTCCCTCAAGCCCTCCATGTTATTTAGGTCTTCCTGGTCTGTGAATTATAACATGATTATCCTATATTTTATGGCTATTATCCACTTATAAGGGAGTACATACCATGTTTGTCTCTCTGGGTCTGGATTCTCAGGATAATTTTTTTCCATTTTTATCTATTAGTCCATAAATTTCATGATGTTTTTTGTTTGTTTTTGTTTTTTAGCAGCTAAGTAATACTGCATTGTGTAAATGCACCACATTTTCTTTATCCATTTTTGTTGTTGTTGAGGGACATCTAGGTCATTTCCACTTTTTGGCTATTACAAATAAAGCTGCTTTGAACACTGTTGAGATTGTGTCCTTGTGGTAGAATGGAGTAACCTTTGGGTATATGCCCAGGAGTGGTATAGCTGGGCCTTGGGGTATATTTATTCTCAATTTTCTGAGAAAGCACTATATTGGTATCCAAAGTGGCTGAACAAGTTTGCACTCCCATCAGTAATGGAAAAATGTTCCCCTTGCTCCACATCCAAGACAGCATGAGCTGTTACTTTTGGTACTGATCTTAGCCATTCTACCAAGTCTAAGAATCTCAGAGCTGTTTTGATTTTCATTTTCCTGATGACTGTGTTTCTTGGTTATTAGGGATCTCTTTGTTGAGAATTCTTTGTTTAGAACTGTACCCCATTTAAAAAATTGTATTGTTTTCTTTGTTAATGTCTAGTTTCTGGAGTTCTTTATATATTTCGGAAATTAGCCCTCTGTCAGATATGGAGTTGGTGAAAGTCTTTTCCCATTCTGTAGGCTGTCATTTTGTGCTATTGTGGCATTTTGCTATTGACCATTGACTGTGCCCTTCCCTGACAGTGATCTTGGACTCTATAAACAAGGAAAAGTTACTTTCTGCTTTTTGATGCAATGAGACTGGCTTCCTCAAATTTCTGCTGACATGAAGATTCTACCATGATGAACTGTTCCTTAGAGCTACAAGTAAAAATAAGCCCTTTCTCACTTAGGTTGGTTTTGTCATATTTTTATCACTGCAACAGAAAAAAATAATTTGGAGTAATTTTTTCCCATCATATTTTCTCATGGAGGAATAGGAGAGGCAGGTGTTCTGGGTGGAGTTGACTGTGGGCAACACATCCCTCCTCTTTTGAGATACCAATCACTTTTGAAAATGCCACTAAACAAGTGTACTATTTTTCTTAGCCCATGATGTTCTTTGCTTAGAATGCCTTCTTCATAGCAATTGTGATAACCACACAAAATTATTCTAAAGTAGATTTTTTAAAAGATTTTATTTATTTTATTTTATATATTTGAATGTTCTATCTGCATGTACAGCTACATGGCAAAAGAGGGCATGAGATCTCCATGTAGATGGTTGTGAGCCACCATGTGGTTGCTGGAAATTGAACTCAGGACCTCTGGAAGAGCAGACAGTGCTCTTAACCTCTGAGCCATCTCTCCAGCTAAAGCAGATTTAAAAAAAAAATCTCTGAAACTATTTTTAAAAAATATCTTCTACACAAACTTTTAAACATTGTCATGAATTAAATAAAGTTAAATTATTTCCTTTTCTCCAAATTTGAAAAAACCTTTATCATAGCAATGTGCTTTGAAACTTAAAGAAATGTCAGTAGTTTGCCAAACTTATTCAGCCACTGAATCTATTTGTATCTTTTGGACAAATGCCATGTAGATGTCAGTATTACATGAGATGCATTTTAAAATATGACCTTTCAAAGATTTAATATTGCAATATTAAAATCAAAATGTTAACATTAGTTCAAGTTAGGAGTTGAAATAGGATTGGGAAACCCCTCACATTAAAGATGACATGAGCTATTCGTTCTTGCTGAATACTTTATAAATAAAGCTAGAAGCAGAACAGCAAGAGAAAGTGAGAGGAGGAGTCTCAGTAGTTTGTAATTTCACTCTTCATCCATCGAGATTCCAACAACATTTGGAAGGCCCCTTTGTAAGAGAAAAATCTGAGTTTTGCTGACAGGCTATAAACGTTGCTTTCTTTTCTGGTACTTCATCTATTCCATGTCTTAAATAGCTTCTCAATGTCAATTGAGTTTTTGAAGCAATGTGTCAGGTTCTAAGGGTCCTGCTGGTTTAAGGAAAAATACTCTCACTAATAAATCATAATGAATCATCAGTCTCAACAGGCCCGTGACCTTCAATCAGTAGGGGGTTGTAGGCTAAACTCCTTTTCCTCTCTTACTGAAACTATGCTTCTTGCTCCAGCCTGTCCTTCTAATTTATGGGTGGGCTGCTCACAGAACAACTCACCTGCAAAAATAGTTCATGCTGCGGTGTTTATTATACTAAGTAGGTCTCATGCTGACAGAGAGTTTTTACAAGAGGATGGAGTTGCTGTCAAGATCTTCCATCATCTGAGCAAAGCTGGCACTCAAATTCTCTCATGGTTTGCTATATTAAAGGCAGTGGGGGTGGAAACAGGCTGGATGAGAGTGGCCTAGGAGGTAGTAGTGAGAAGTCTGTTTAAATGTCCTACGTAGAGGCCTTGCTATATGTGACATCAAAGTGTTAGAAAAGTTATGCGTTAAAGACGTTAAAACCATGCTAAGGTGTAAAGCTTTAAAGGATGCTTTGGCCAGCCGAGTGAAATGTTCATTGGGATATATTTTCTTTGTGCTCCAGTTTTAAACATTCGTGACTTATTAATTTAATATGGTGTCTTCATAGAGATTTTGAGAAGAAAATGTTGCAAGTAAGAGAGGGAGAGCACACTGGATCCTATTATATTCTCTTAGGGACAATAATTCTTAGCACCACAGGTTCCACCACTGCCCGTGGTCTTTGAGGTACTTTTTTTTTCTAATCATGAAAGAATACATCAAATTAATGTGCTCACTTAATTTTTTTATCATCAGTATTTCTCATATTACTGGAACAGCTGTGTGATCATGCACCATTTTTTAAAGCTTAGTGTTTCCCAGCATCCATTCATTATTCTTTTACCAGGGAACTGTCCTCTCTTACAGCTTTTGTCTGCACTCCCTCATTTCTTCTCTATGGAGGCTCAACAGTTCAGTTCTTTCCTTGGTTCAGGAGCTCTGCATAGCCATCTCTTGCTGTGGGCATTTTGCAGATCTGTGTAGGAGGGAACCTGAGAAGTTATGAGGAGTGACTGATGGAATCATTTATTCACTGCTTTTGCTCTTGTGCACCCATCAGTGTGGACTCCTTGTCTGCTTTGTTCACTGCTTCTCCAAACCTTTTATAAGCCTGCTACACTGTAGGTGGAAAGTGGGTCCATATTGACTGACTGTATGGTATAAGATTGTTAGTTTTTTTTTTGTTTTTTTTTTTTGCTTTCGTTTTGTGTCTTGTTAACCTTATGGATGAGATTTGTATTTGTGTTTAAACTTAATCTGAAGTTAGAATAACCTTTGTTGAAGCATTTGATTGAATTTTTCCAAACAAAGAGTCTGAGCATTTTAACATTCTTGATATATGTTAGTTGGCTCTTGTAACAAAGGCATACCATTTATATAAACAGTGACATGCTCTTTTAACCTTTATCTCAACTCCAAACATCATTTCTCCTTTTACAAAACATTAGCTTACTTTTAAACTAAATGGAGCTAACACTGATTTTGCAAATTTAATTTGATTACTATAAATTTGAAATATTTTCTTATCTGTTTTCATCTTTGTCAGCCATATGAATACTTTACCCATTATTCCATGAGTATCTTTACAACTTTTTAATAATTTATATAAAGTCTTTATGGATCATAACATCAGTCTTCGGTCATACACAACAGTCTCTCACATTATTATGTTAAATTATAAGACCCTCTAGTGGATACTGAAACTATAGTTAGCACATTGTATAGAGAATCTTACGTTTTTGTCTTTTTTGTTAATTTTAATTTATGTATTTTAATTTATTTACTTTATGTCCTGATCGAGGCCCCCTCCAGAGAATCTTACATTTTTGTCTTTTTTGTTAATTTTAATTTATGTATTTTAATTTATTTACTTTATGTCTTGACCAAGGCCCCCTCCCATGTCTCACCCTGGTCCCACACTATTTCTTGTTCCCCCCTTATCTACCTGGTCCTCAGAAAGGGGGAGCCCTCCTCCTCTACCAACTGACCCCAGCCTATCAGGTCTCATTAGGACTGGTTGCATCATCTTTCCCTGTGGCCTGGCAAGGCCACCTGATAGGGGGAAGTGATTGGAGGAGCAGGCAACATAGTCCACCTCAGAGACAGCTTCTGTTCCCCTTCTTAGGGAACACACCTGGCGAATGAGCTGCCTATTGGCTACATCTGAGCGTGGGGCCTAGGTCCTCTCCAAGTGCAGACCTTGGTTGGTTCATCAGTCTGCATAGGCCCCACTGGGCCCAGAATTGTTGGCACTGTTGGTCTTCTTGTGGAGCTCCTGTACTCCTGGGTCTTTCTATTCCCCAACAGTTTCATATGACTCCCTGTGCTCTGCCCAAAGTTTGGGTGTTGAACAGAATACCAACAGGTCAGGCTCCAAGTTCAACAGTTAATACATGGGACCTCATGAAACTGAAAAGCTTCTGTAAAGCAAAGGTCACTTTCAATAGAACAAAATGACAGCCTATAGACTGGGAAAAGATTCACTAGCCATACATCTAACAGAGGGCTTGTTTATTTAATGTTATGATGAAAAGAGTCAATTTGTTGCCTGCAATCATGATTTGTATAAGATGACTGATTTAAGCATAATAAAAAAAATAAATTACCACATAAAGGTTATCTGATCACAGCATTGCAGTATCAAACACTCAGTGATTCATGTCCTAGGTCGGATGGAACCAGCTGGCATGAGATAGGAAGAGAAGAGTCTTAAAACAGGCAAAAGAGTCAGAGATGCTCTATCTCCCACTGTTAGGAGTCTCCCAAGAACACGAAGCTAACAGCTGTAACATACACAGAGGACCTGGTGCAGACCCATGCAGGCCCTGTGTTTGCAGGTCAGTCTCTGTGAGCCCTTGTGAGCCCTGCTTAACTGATTCAGTGAGGCGTGTTCTTCTGGTGTTCTCCATTCCCCCAGACTCCTACAGTCTTTCTCCCCTCCTCTGTGGGGCTCCCTGTCTCCAAGAGGAGGGGCCCAATGAAGTCCAATTTAGACTCTCTTTCTGAATAATCTCTCCGCACAGTGTCGGCAGTGAGTCTCTGCTTCCAAGCACCCCCACCTGCTGCCAGAGGAAACTTATTTGATACAAGTTGACAAGGTGCTGATCTATACGTATATAGCAGAATATTATTAGAAATCACTTCATTGATTTTTTTCTCCCAGTCATGTTTAGTTCTATCCTAGGTCTCTGGGATATCCAGACTTAGGTTCCTGTCCATCTAGGCAGTATCAGGTATGGGGTCCCTATCATGGCATGGGCCTTAACTTAAACCAAACATTGGCTGCCCATTCCTACACGTTCTCCACCACCATTAACCAAGCACATTTTGCAGGCAGGACTGATTGTACGGGGAGGTTTTGTGGCTGGGTTGTTGTCCACGTTTCTCTTTCCCCAGACTGCAGAGTACCTTCTTACACCAAAGAGACTAGAATGTAGGTGTTAAGGTGTCAAGCCCTCGCCAGTCACACCTTCCTACAGTCGAAGAGCTGAGTGGAAGTTGTCCCTGGCAAGAGGGCTCTGTTGTTTTCCGAGAACAACATTCTGTCCTAGCAACAGCCTAGGGCTGTTTAGGGATTCTATGTGAATTCCTACATTCCATAAAGTTTCCAGTGCACTAGATTTCCACACAGCCTCCTAAAGGTCCCTCAGTTCCAGCTGTCTCTCCCCAAATACTCTCTCCCTCCATCCCTACCTCACTTGAGCCCTCCCTCTCCCCTTCCCATTCACCCCCAATCCACCTGCAGAATTTATTCTATTTCCCCTTTCCAGAGAAATCCATGCTTTCCCCCTATAGGCCTCCTCTTTAGCTAACGTCTCTAGGTCTGTAGATTGTAGCTTGATTCCCATTTACTTAGCAGCTAATATCCATTTATAAGTGAACACACTGTATTTGTCTTTCTGGGTCTGGGATACCTCAATCTGGATGATTGTTTTTCTAGTTTTATCTATTTGCCTACCAATTCATGATGTCATTTTTAAAAAAAAAAACAAAAAAACAATGACTAAAGCTCCATTGTGTAAATGTATTACAATTTCTTTATCCATTCTACACCTGAAGAACAACTACGTTGTTTTCATTTTCTGTCTATTATGAATAAAGCCACAATGAACATGGTTTCTTGTGACAGGATGGAGTGACCTTTGAGTATATGCCCAAGAGTGCTTTAGTGTGGTCTTGGGGTATTTCTATTCCCAATTTTCTGAGGAACTGTCATATTGATTTTCACAGTGTCTGTACAAGTTTGCACTCTCAACAGCGATGGAGGAGTGCTCCTCCTGCTCCGCGTTCTCAGCAGCACGAGCTATCACTTGTGTTATCGACCTTAGCCATTCTGACAAGTGTAAGATGGAGTCTCAAAATAGTTTTCTTTTATATTTTTTTGATGGCTAAGGTAGTTGAAATGACCGGCCCTGCTGATTCAAAGTGTATCTCAGCCATCTTAGATTCCTTAATAGAATTGATTGTTTAGATATGTATACACCATTTTAAAATTGGATTATTTTTAACTTTTTATTGATTCTTTGTGAGTTTCACATCATGCACCCCAGTCCCATTCATCTTCCTGTCCCGTCATATTCGACCTCTTCCCTTGCAACCTCCTTCCTAACATGCACACACACACACACACACACACACACTTAAACAAAACAAAGCATAATAAAACCATCTCATCATGGAAAGCTGTAGTATGTCACAGTGTGTCCCAGAATATACCCCTCTGTCCATACATCTTCACTTGAAAATGATCATTGCAATGAG
Organism: Meriones unguiculatus; assembly: GCF_030254825.1. Classification (NCBI taxonomy): domain Eukaryota; kingdom Metazoa; phylum Chordata; class Mammalia; order Rodentia; family Muridae; genus Meriones; species Meriones unguiculatus. The sequence continues at coordinate 54,274,823 of NC_083367.1, forward strand.
TCCTTGGTCTGGTCTAGATCCCTGACTTCTCTGACACCATTGATATTGGGTCCTCACCAGGACTCCTCCAGGTTATCCTATTGTTGCCCTGTGTCACAGAGATCTCTCAGCTTTAAATCAAGAGGACCAGATGTTTTACATGCCTGAACAATTCACAGGTGATGTAGATTTTGGGGTGGCCCTAGATCTGAGCCTGGGTGGAAACAGCTGGTCAGCCTGCAGGCTCTCCCCTGATTCCACCACCAGGGTAAGCTCTTCAAGCACTGCTCCAATGCCAGCATTGAAGGCAGGGTCAGCTCTCTAGGTATCATTCCTCAGGGCCATCTCATCTGCCTCCAGAGAGGAGCTCCACCATACTGCCCAGTACAGCGCCCACTCTCCCAAGTGCTGCAACTGGTGAGGGACTAGGCTAGCTCTCCCATGCTCACACACTTTGGGCCAGCTCATCTGCACCCTCTCCACCAGGACCAGCTCTACTATGTTGCCTAGGCGAGGTATATGGTCTACTATCCCCAAATATCTAGTTTCTTGAGTCCTTTTGATACTTTGAATAATAAACCTCTATTGGATGTGGAGTAAACATCTTTTTCCATTGTGTAGATTGCCTCTGTATCTTATTGACGGTGTCCTTTTCAGTTTCAAGAGGTCTCATTAACTAATTGTTGATCTCGGTGCCTGAGCTGTTGGTATTCTGTTCAGGAAGTTGTCTTCTGTGCCAATAAGTTCAAGGCTTACCCACTTTCTCCTCTAGCAGATTGAGTGTATCTGGTTCACATTGAGGTCTTTGATCCACTTGGACTTGAGTTCTGTGCAAGGTAATAAATATAGATCTATTTGCATTTTTCTACATGTAGACATCCAATTAGACCAGTACCATTTGTTGAAGATGCTGTCTTTTTTCCATTGTAGGATTTTGGTTTATTTGTTAAAAATTAAGTGTCCATAGGTATGGGTTTATTTCTGGGTCTTCATTTCCATTCCATCGATTAACCAGTCTATTTCTATGCCAATTGTATACAGTTTTTATTACTATTTCTCTGTAGTACAGCTTGAAGGCAGGTATAGAGCTACCCCCAGAAGTTCTTTTATTGTATAGAATTGTTTGAGCTAATCTGGGTTATTTATTTTTCCATATGAAGCTTAGAATTGTTCTTTTAACATCTGTGAAAAATTGTGTTGGTATTTTGATGGGGATTGCCTGTGGTTAGATGGCCATTTTTAATATGTTAATCCTACTGACCCATGAGCATGGGAGATCTTTCCATCTTCTGGTACCTTCTTCAGTTTCTTTCTTCAGAGGCTTGAAATTCTTATCATACAGGTCTTTGACTTTCTTGGTTAGAGTCACACCAAGGTACTTTATATTATTTGTGGCTACTGGTGGAGGGTGTAGTTTCCCTAATTTCTTTCTCAGTCCATTTGTCATTTGTATATAGGAGGGCTACTGATTTTTTTTTAAAATTAATCTTGTATACAGCCACTTTGTTGAAGGAGTTTATCAGCAGCAGTTCTCTGGTGGAATTTTTGGGGTCACTTATGTATACTATCATATCTGTGACTAGCAATACTTTAACTTCTTCCTTTCTGATTTGTATCCTGTTGGTCTCTTTTAGTTGTATTATTGCTCTAGCTAGAACTTCTAGTACTATATTAAAGAGATATGGAGAGAATGGGCAACCTTGTTCCTGATTTTAGTGGGATTGCTTTGAGTTTTTCTCCATTTAGTTTGACGTTGGCTATCAGCTTGCTGAATAGAGCCTTTATGTTTAGGTATGGGCCTTGTATCCCTGATCTCACCAAGACTTTTATGGTGAAGGTATATTGGATTTAGTCAAAGAATTTTTCTGCATCTAATGAGATGATCATGTGATTTTTTTTCTTTCAGTTTGTTTATATGGTGGATTACATTGATCGGTTTTCATAAATTGAACCATCCCTGCATCCCTGGTATGAAGCTTACTTGATCATGATGTTTGATGTGTTTTTGAATTTGGTTTGCAAGTATATTATTGAGTATTTTTATATCAATGATCATAAGGGAGATTTGTTTGAAATTTTCTTTCTTTGTTGAGTCTTTGTGTGGTTTAGGTATCAGAGTGACTATGGCTTCTTAGAATGAGTTTGGTAATGTTCCTTACTTTTCTATTTTGTGGAATAGTTTGAGGAGTATTGGCGTTAGACTTTTTGGAAAGTCTGGTAGAATTCTTTGCTAAAACCACCTGGCCCTGGACTTATTTTGGCTGGAAGACTTTTGATGTCTGCTTCCATTTTCATAGGCATTATAGGGCTGTTTATACAATTTACCTGCTCTTGATTTAACTTTGGTAGGAAAAATCTGTCAAAAAAAGTTTATTTCCTTAGATTATCCAGTTTTGTGGAATAAAGACTTTTGAGGTAAGACCTAATGATTCTTTGTTTTCTAAATTTTATTTTTTAAATTAATTACAGTTTATTCACTTTGTATCCCAGCTGTAGCCCCATCCCTCATCTCTTCCCAATCCCACGCTCTCTCTCATTCCTCTCTCCAAGTCCACTGATAGGGGACGTCCTTCTCCCCTTCCTCTGACCCTCGCCTATCAGATCTCATCAGCAGTGGCTGCATTGTCTTTCTCTGTGGACTGGTAAGGCTGCTCCCCCCACAGGGGGAGGTGATCAAAGAGAAGTCCAATCAGTTCCTGTCAGAGACAGTCCCTGTTCCCATTACTATGGAACCCACTTGGACACTGAGCTGCCATGGGCTACATCTGTGCAGGGGTTCTAGGTTATCTCCATACATGGTCCTTGGTTAGAGTATCAGTCTCACAAAAGACCCCTGGGCCCAGAGTTTTTGGTTCTGTTGCTCTCCTGTGGAATTTTTGTCCCTTCTAGATATTTACATATCCCCCTTCTTTCATAAGATTCCCTGCACTGTGCCCAAAGTTTAGCTATGAGTCTCAACATCTGCTTTGACACCCTGCTGGGTGGAGTCTTTCAGAGGCCCTCTGTGGTAGTAGCTCCTGTCTGTTCCTCGTTTTCTCTCTCTTCCGATGTCCATCCCATTTGCCTGTCTGAATGAGGATTGTTCATCTTACCCGGGGTCCTCCTTCTTGTTTAGCTTCTTTAGGTGTACAGATTTTTGTAGGTTTATTCTATTTATATGACTAATATCCACGTATAAATGAGTATATACCATGTCTGTCTTTCTGCTTCTGGAATACCTCACTCAGGATGATCTTTTCCGTTGTGTAAAAGTACCACAATTTTTGTATCAATTCCTCCATTGATGGACATCTGGGTTGTTTCCAGGTTCTGGCTATTACGAATAAAGCTGGTACAAACATGGTTGAGCAAATGTCCTTGTTGTGTACTTGAGCTTCTTTTGGATATATGCCTAGGAGTGGTACAGCTGGATCTTGAGGATGTACTATTCCCAATTGACTGAGAAAGTGTCAGATTGATTTCCAAAGTGTTTGTACAAGTTTACATTCCCACCAGCAATGGAGGAGGGTTCCCAATTCTCCACAACCTCTCCAGCATGTGTTGTCACTTGAGTTTTTAACCTTTGCCATTCTGATGGGTGTAAGGTGAAATCTCAGAGTTGTTTTGATTTGCATCTCTCTGATGTTGAACATTTCTTTAAGTGTTTTCCTGTCATTTGATATTCCTGAATTGAGAATTCTCTGTTTAGTTTTAATGATTCTTTGGATTTCCTCAGTGTCTGTTGTTAGTCTGTTGTTAGTCTCTCTTTTTATTTCTGATTTTGTTAAATTGGGTACTGTTTCTCTGTCTTTTAGTTAGTTTGGCTAGGGGTTTGTTTATCTTGTTGATTTTATGAAAACCAACTCTTGGTTTTGTTGATTCTTCGTCTCTTCATTTCTAATTAATTGATTTCAGCCCTGAGTTTGATTTTTTCCTGGTGTCTACTCCTCTTTATTGTTTTTGCTTCTTTTTTTCTCTAATGTTTCCAGGTGATCTGTTAAGTTGCAAATATGGGATCTTTCCCATTTCTTTATGAAGGCATTTAGTGTTTTGCACTTTCCTCTTAGCATTGCTTTCATGGTGTGCCATAAGTTTGAGTAAGTTGTGCCTTCATTTTCATTTATTTCTAGGAAGTCTTTAATTTATTTATATATTTCTTTCCTCCCCCAGTGATCATTGAGTAGGCACTTTTTCAGTTTCCATGAGTGTGTAGGCTTTTTGTTATTTCTGTTGTTGTTGAGGTCTAGCTTTAATCCATGCTGCTCTGATAAAGAACAATGGGTTAATTCAATTTTCATGTATTGGTTGAGGTTTGCTTTGTGATCAACTGTATAATCAATTTTGGAGAAGGTTCCTTGTGGTGCTGAGATAAAAGTATATTTTGTGTTTGGGTGAAAAGTTTTGTAGACATCTATTAGGTTCATTCGATTCATGACCTCTGTTAGCTTCATTATTTCTTTATCTAACTTCTGTCTTGATGATTTGCCCATTGGTAAGAGTGTGGTGTTGAAGTCTCCCACTGTTAATGTGTTGAGATCAATGCATCATTTAAGCTTTCATAATGTTTCTTTTATGAATGCAGGTGCCCTTGTATTTGGGGAATAGCTTTTCAGGATTGTGATGTACTCTTGGTGGAATTTCCTTTCATGAGAATGAAGTAACCTCTCCCATATCTTTTGATTAATTTTTGTTGAAAGTCTCTTTTCTAAGATATTAGGATGGCTACTCCATCTTGCTTCTTGGATCTGTTCACTTGGAAAACCTTTTTCTAGCCCTTTACTCTGATATAGTGTCTATCTTTGTTGCTGAGGTGTGTTTCTTGAATACAGCAGAATGTTGGATCTTATTTCCACAACCATTCTGTTAGCCTAAGTTTTTTTATTGGAGAGGTGAGTCCATTGATATTGATAGATAATAGTGACCAATGAATGTTAATTCCTTTTATTGTGGAGTTGGTGGTGATAGTGTGTTTGTGTGCTTGTTTTCTTTTGGTTTTGCTGTTGTGATGTTATCTATAACCTGTGTTTTTTGGGGGTGTAATTGACCTCTTGAGTTTGAGTTTTCATTCTAGTATCTTCTGTAGAGCTAGGTTGCTGAATAGATATTGTTTAAATTTAGTTTTGTCATGGAATATCTTGTTTTTTTCATCTATGTTGACTAAAAGTTTTGCTGGGTATAGTAGTCTAGGTTGGCATCTTTGTCTCTTAGTATCTTCATGACATCTGTCCAGGGCCTTCTGGTTTTCATAGTCTCTGTTGAGAAGTCAGGTGTGATTCTGGTAGGTCTACCTTTATATGTTACTTGGCCTTTTTCCTTTGCTGCTTTTAATATCTTTTCTTTGTTCTATAGATTTAGTGCTTCGATTTTTTTGTGGCAGGAGCATTTTTTTTCTGGTCTAGGCTATTTGGTGTTTTGTAAACCTCTTGTATGTATAAAGGCATCTTTTTTTTTTCTCTTCTTTTTTTTTTTCAATGCAGTTTATTCAGGAACCTTGAACAATCCTCGGACCCTGGGGAAAGCCAGCCCACAGCTTAAATAGCCTCTGGGTAGCCAACCCAGGCATGCCACGTGGGCAATGCAGATAGGTCCACATACATGGAAGCAAGCCAGATCCTCGGCCTTAGCCAAATGTGGAGTTGTTCGTGACAGAGAGCACTCACCATCAGGAAGGTGGAAGGCGGAAGGCGGAAACCAGCTCCATCTTTAAGGCATAGCATTCCGCAGCTCTCTACAGTTCCCCCTTTTTGTTTTAGACGCATCAGGCAAGAGTAGAGGTCTGATCTCTGATATTAGAAATAAATTGGGACTTTGTACCGATGTTCATTTAGGTGTCATCCACCCAAAGAGCATCAGACCCGTCTGATACCTTTTTCTCAGAGGCGGGACCTGGGGCATCAACCCGCATGCAATCAGACATGCTCTTCTCTGGGTCCAAAGCGGCTGACCCTGAGTGCAGTGCTTAGCCTCGCATCCTGAGCATATCATTTTAGCTTTTTATGGTATCCAACCATGCTTGGGGAGAATGTCCTGCTTCAATGGCTGTAAAGGCCTGAATGATCATGGCTGCATCACACTGTTGTGAGACTCTAATCTTGCATATATACCACAGGCAAACCAAGGAGACCAACACCAGAAGGCCTACTAATGCTCCCATGCCCGCCCATTCCTTCAGATGATTCATGGCTGCAGCAATCCATGTTGATAATCCTGTGGCTAGTCCTGCGTCCACTCTGGTAGAATTTATTGTGACAATGGCCACTCTCAGCTGCTCCATCGTAGTATCGAATTCTCCAGTCCAATTACCTAAAATATAGCTCGACAATTGTTTAGACAGATTTGCAGCACAGGAAAAATTCTCATGTTGTATGCTAGTGACACAAAGTCCAGCATACTTTCATTGATAGCCAGGTTGAGCGATTTGCCATAGGGTATCAATTTGCTCCTGCAAGAGGTCAATCCTCTGATTGAACACCATCAAGCTTCCTTTTAGTTGAGCATTAATTCCTTTATGTACAACTAAGGCATGAGCTACATTGGCTAAAAGGTTATTCAGGGTCTGAGCAGTCTGCCCAGTATGACTCATGGCTAATGCCACAGTGGTAGCTCCAACAGCCGCCAATGAGATGGTAGTAACAATGGTGGCTGTAGTTCCAAGATCCCTTTTCTGTCTGAAGAGAGTCATAGCGTGAGGGGCATCAATGGGCACAGGCACCCAGTGAGGCATGCGAGTAACCAGGGCATACCTAAATTTACTAGCATTCCAGCATTGGGCAAAAAAGCAAGTATCATTACCACAATTACTTGGCTCTATCTGGCTAATAATGAATAAAAATGGGGGATATAGACAAACAGGTGTGGGCTTATAGGAAATATTATGAGAAGCCTTAACCCCTCGTTGGAACATCCTGCGTCAGTTCTAGAACTAGCAGTGGTGGTGTCCGAGGTCTGAGTAGGTTCAGGAGACCATTGCCCCCAGGGGCGAGACGTGCTCCATGCCAATTGACTAACTCCATGTTTTCCTCCAATTTTGAAAGTCATTTAAGGTTCTTAAATTATTTTTTTCTCTTTTTTTTAAATTTTTCATCAATTACACTTTATTCATTCTGCATCCCCCCATAAGCCCCTCCCTCCTCCCCTCCCAATCCCACCCTCCCTCCTCCCTCTGCTTGCATGCCACTCCCCAAGTCCACTAATAGGGGAGGTTCTCCTCTCCTTTCTGATCTTAGTCTGTCAGTTCACATCAAAAGTGGCTGTATTGTCCTCTACTATGGCCTGGTAAGGCTGCTCCCCCCCAGAGGGAGGTGATCAAAGAGCAGGCCAATCAGATTATGTCAGAGGCAGTCCCTCTTCACATTACTATGTAACCCAATTGGACTCTGAACTCCCCTGGGCTACATCTGTGCAGGGGTTCTGGGTTATCTCCATGAATAGTCCTTGGTTGGAGTATGAGTCCCTGTGTTCAAATTTTCTTGTTCTGTTGCTCTCCTTGTGGAGACCCTGTCCTCTCCAGCTCTTACTATTTCCCAGTTCTTACCTAAAATTCCGTTCACCTGCCCAACAGTTGCCCATCCGGCTCAGCATCTGCTTTGATAGTCTGAAAGGCAGAGGCTTTCAGAGGCCCTCTGTGGTAGGTTCCTAGGTTGTTTCCTGTTTTCTTCTTCTTCTGATGTCCATCCTCTTTGCCTTTCTGGATGGGGATTGGGCATTTTAGTTAGGGTCCTCTCTCTTGCTTAGTTTCTTTAGATGCACAGGTTTTAGTGGGTTTGTCCTATGTTGTATGTCTATATGAGTGAGTATATACCATGTGTGGCATCTCTTTAGGTTGAGGAAATTTTCTTCTATAATTTTCTTGAAAATATTTTCTGGTTCTTGGAGCCTGGAATCTTCTTTTTCATCTATTTCTATTACTCTTAGCTTTTGTTTTTTTCATGTTGTCCTTGATTTCTTGGATGTTTTTTGTTAGGAATTTTTCTATCTTAATGTTTTCTGTGAATTTTTTTTCAATTGTATCTTTTGTGCCAGAGATTATCTCCTCTGTCTCTTGTATTTTGTTGGTGATGCTTACCTCTGTGGTTCTCTCCTCTATGATTTCCGTTTCCAGGATTTTCTCTGTTTGTGTTTTCTTTATTGATTTTAATTCTGTTTTCAGGTCTTGAACAATTTTATTCATTTCCTTTATCTGTATGATTGTGGTTTCCTGTCTGTCTGGATGGCTTCTAATTGGTTGTATTTTTCTGTATTCTTTGAAAGATTTGAACATTTCCTCTTTATATGCCTCTAATATTTGTATAACCATAGAATTAAGGTAATTTTCCTATGTTTCAGTTGCATTACAATATCTAGTGTGTGTGTGTGTGTGTGTGTGTGTGTGTGTGTGTGGTGTGTGTTTTATTCCTGGTGGAGCCATGATGCTTTGGTTTTCATTGATTGTGTTCTTAAGGTGTCTTTAGCTCTCTGATTGTCTGTTGCCTTGCCTGTGTGTTCCTTGAATCTGCACTGAAGACTTAATCTGCCTGTCTGTGGTATCTGCAGTAGTTTTCAGCATCATGAGAGAGGTCCAGAGGAACAAGAATGGATTCTGGTGTTTCATATGCAGTCATGCTGGGGCGGGTGTTTTGAAAGGCAGGGAGTTGGGCAGGTGCATTGAGTGGTGCAGGTGAATTGAATAACAGGGACACAGGTGTATGGGCAGAGGTGCCTTGAAGGGCAAGATGGGGGGGGTGCCCCTTGAAGATCAAGGGGTCCAGGTGAGGGTGCCTTGAAGGGCAAGGGGCATGGGCACAGGTGCCTTGAAGGTCAAGGAGTACCAGCACGGGTGACTTGAAGAGCTGAGCTTGAGCGTCTCAGGTAGTAGCTGAGCTAGCACAGGAACCTCAGGTGGCGGGGTGGAGGGGGATATGCAGAAAGGACAGGGAGTTCACAGTTCATGACTTCTGGACCCAGGAAAAACCTACAGTGATGGTGGTGGTGGGGCTTGATCCAATTATCCCCGAGTCCCCAGATGTCTCTGCCAGACCAGGAAGCACCAAAGTTGGTGTTTTGTATACAGCTGCCTGTTTTACTCACTGGTTTCTCAGTCTCTGATCTTCTGCCCCTTAGATATTGTAAACACTGGTTGTTGCCATCTTGAAACCGCCCTGAAGAAAAATTATTACTATTTTGTCATTGGTAGTAGTGGTAGTGATGGTGTGTGTGTGTGTGTGTGCTTACACATGTGCACACATGCATGCATGCCCCTTCTTTTGGGTTTGCTGATGAGAGATTATTTCCTGTGTTTTCATGTAGTTGACCTCCTTCTTTTAGATTTTTCCTTCGAGCACCTTCTGTAGGGTTGTATTCATAGATAGATATTGTTTAAATTTGACTTTATCATCTTATTTTCTCCATGTATGGTGATTAAATGTTTTGCTGGAAAAGACACTGTCATCAGAACAAAACAACAGCCTACAGACTGGGAAAGGATCTTCACCAACCCTATATCTGACAGAGGACTATTATCCAGAATGAACTAAAGAAGTTAAAAAGCAACAAATCAAATAATCCAATTAGAAATGAGATATGGAGCTAATAGAATTCTCTGCAGAGGAATATCAAATGGCAGAGAAACACTTAAAGAAATGCTCAGCGTCCTTAGCCATCAGAGAGATGCAAATCAAAACAACCCTGAGATTTCACCTTATACCCATAAGAATGGCTAAGATGAATAATTCAAGTGACAACACATGCTGGAGAAGTTGTGGAGAAAGGGGATCCCTCCTCCATTGTTGGTGGGAATGTAAACTTGTACAACCACTTTGGAAATCAATCTGGCACTTTCTTAGACAATTAGGAATAGTGCTTCCTCAAGATCCAACTGTACCACTCCTAGACATATATCCAAAATATGCTCAAGTATACAACAAGAACATTTGTTCAACCATGTTTGTAGCAGCTTTATTCATAATAGCCAGAACCTGGAAACAACCCAGAAGTGTCCCAACTGAGGAATAGATACAGAAATTGTGGTACTTTTACACAATGGAATACTACTCAGCAATTAAAAACAAGGAAATCATGAAATTTGCAGGCAAATGGTGGGAACTAGAAAAGATCACCCTGAGTGAGGTATCCCAGAAACAGAAAGACAGACATGGTATATACTCACTTATAAGTGGATACTAGACCTAAAAGATCTAGTAGGATAAACATACTAAAATCTGTACACCTAAAGAAGCTAAACGAGAAGGAGGACCCAGGGTAAGATGATGAATCCTCATTCAGAAAGACAAACAGGATGGACATTGGAAGTAGGAGAAAACAAGTAACAGGACAGGAGCCTACTGCAGAGGGCCTCTGAAAGACTCTACCTAGCGGTGTATCAAAGCAGATGCTGAGACTCATAACCAAACCTTTGGTAGAGTGAAGGGGAATCATATGAAAGAAGGAGGAGTTAGTAAGACCTGGAGAAGACAGGAACTCCACAAGGACCAAATATATCTGGGCACAGGGGTCTTTTCTGAGACTGAATCTCCAGCCACCAACCATGAATGGAGATAACCTAGGACCCTTCCACAGATGTAGCCCATGGCAGCTTAGTATCCAAGTGGGTATCCTAGTAAAGGGAACAGGGACTGTCTCTGACGTGAATTTAGTGGCTTTGACAACACCTCCTACCCCCAGAGGGAGGAGCAGCCTTGCTAGACCACGGAGGAGGACATTGCAGCCAGTCCTGATGAGACCTTATAAGCTAGGGTCAGATGGACGTGAAGGAGTACCTTCCCTATCAGTGGACTCAGAGAGGGGCAGGGAGGAGATGAGAAAGGGAGGGTGGGATTGGGAGGGAGGGAGGGGGTTACAGCTAGGATACAAAGTAAATAAACTGTAATTGATATAAAAAATAAAAATTTAATTTAAAATGTTTTGCTGGTATAATAGTCTGGGTTGGCTTCTGTGGTCTTTTAGAATCTGTAGCACATCCACCCTTCTGTCTTCAGATTCTCCATGGAGAAGCTAGATATAACTCAAACAATTCTGTCTTTATATGTTACCTCGTCTTTTTCTTTTGAATTCTTTAGTATTTCTTTTTGTTCTGTATGTTCAGTGTTTTTATTATTTTGTAGGAAGGGGTCTTTCTTTTCTGCTTCAATCTATTTGGTGTTCTTAATTCTTGTCTTTGTATAGATGTCTCCTTCTTTAGGTTAGGAAATTTTTCTTATGATTATTATGAGAATACTTTCTGAGAATACTCAGTATGATTATTCTGAGAATACTTTCTGTGTTTTAAGTATTCTTTCCTTTGTTTATTATTATTCTTAGGTTTGCCCTATTTGTAGCCTCTTAGATTTCCTTAGATGCTTTAGTCAGGGATTTTTTTAGATTTAATATTTTCTTTGACTTATGTATCTATTTCTTCTCTTGCATCTTGAATGTCTGAGATTTTGTCCTCCACTTTTTTTTTATTCTGTTGGTGAAACTTTGCTCTGTAGATCATGTTGCATTGCTGTTTTTTTTTTGCTGTTTTTTTTTAATTACAGTTTATTCACTTTGTATCCCCCCATAAGCCCCTCCCTCCTCCTCTCCCAGTTCCACCCTCCCTCCCCCTTCTTTGCGCATGCTCCTCCCCAAGTCCACTGAGAGGGGAGGTCCTCCTCTCCTTCCTTCTGATCTTAATCTATCAGATCACATCTGGAATGGCTGCATTGTCATCTTCTGTGGCCTGGTAAGGCTGCTTTCCCCTCAGGGGGAGGTGATCAAAGGACAGGCCTATCAGATTATGTCAGAGGCAGTCCCTCTTCCCATTACTATGTACTTGGACACTACACTGCCATGGACTACATCTGTGCAAGGGTTCTAGGTTATCTTCATTCATGTTCCTTGGTTGGAGTATCAGTCTCAGAAAAAAAACCCTGTGTCCAGATTTTTTGGTTCTGTTGCTCTCCTTGTGGAGGTCCTGTCCTCTCCAAGTCATATTAACTCCCCCTTCTTTCTTATGATTCCCTGCACTCTGTCCAAAGTTTGGTTATGAGTCTCAGCATCTGCTTTGATACACTGCTGAGCAGAGTCTTTCAGAGGCCCTCTGTGGTAGCCCCTTGTTTCTTTTATTGAAAAAATTTAAACTATTCTTGCCAACAAATAATAGAGAAATGCCTCTCAAGAGAAGCCAGTAAAAGAAATCAAGTAACTTATTTTAATTATAGCCTCAAAAGATAACAATCAAAGTAGACTATAATATAGATGTCAGAATTAATGCCTCCCTGCTTTCTTTTATTTATCAATTAGGTAATAGGATCTGAAGTCTATTTTCCATTTGTTACATTCCTGAATCTCTCTCTTTAAATGTTAAATTTCTAGAAATGTTAGGAGAAACTAACCAGATAGTAAAAGATCATATTTGTTCTATATGTGATAGAATTTCTAAGATAAATTAATTTTGAAAATATTTTAGTTTAATAAGAGGTGCTATGATTGCTAGGGGTTTTAAGTTTTAGATATGGATGTCAATTCTAAGATGCTATAACAATTAAAACATTACAAGTTTTAATGAGGAAAGTTGTTCATTTTTTTGAAAGAGGAGAAAAAAAAATCCTGAGGCTGTTTTCACTCTTTTATGCCATTTAGAGTGTTCAGATGTAAACAGCAAAGGTCTTGGAAGAGGAGGTGGAAGAAGGAGAATGGAGAAGAAAAGAAAAGTAAACATTTTAAAATCTGGGTGGAACACCAAGGAGGAAAAGCATGAGAATATATGTGCTTCAATCCAGACTGTCACAAATCGAAAAGTAAGGCTGAGACCTCATTAAGAGTTTGCCCAAGATGTAGTATCATATAACACTTTCAGGCAACATGCAGCTAACATCATTTTAGCCATACAGATATATATATATATACAACCAGCACACAACACCCCAGATTCCCTGCTTCCCCAATATTGAGAGATCTGACCTGATAAAGGTATTTTCTTTATAGTCTTAGGACATAGTATCTGCAACTTCAAGCCTCACATGTCTTCATTGTTAGCAGGGCTTCTTTTATTAAAACAATAATTACTAAGTACTCACTCAGAAATTAAAATTCACGAAGCCACTTATAATTACTTCTAATTGTTAGGCTCTTCAATTCTGGTTATTTGGTAATTAAGTATAATCTTTCTCTAAACTGGGATGACCTGTGATAGATTCTATATAGGCAGAGCTTTCTTTTGGAACAGTAGGATTCTCTCCAGGGTCCCTCATTTTAACATAGAAGAGGTCTCCATTGACTAAAGTTATCAGGCATAGCCCAAGTAAGAGTCCCTTCTTAGGCAGGCATCACATCCATTTAAAAAAGGAAAAAAAAAATCTCTGAAGACAGAAACCCTCCAATCCAACCTCCACAGGCTCTACTGCTATTGTCAGAGAAACCATTTGTTCATTTTTCCCCATGCAAAGCAGCCACTATTTGAATATCAGAGAATGAAACAGGCAGAAGTTTATTTCCTTGAGGAGCTGATGTTCTAGAAGCTACGCATAAGCGGAATATAGTTTCATTGCATATTAGATAATGAGAAACAATAAATAGAAAAAAATAGAGAAGAAATACCCAAAGTACTCAGGAAGAAGGAGTGCTAAAATTCAGTTAGAGTGGGAGGAAAGAAATTGACAGTGGGCACCATAGTGAGTACCACAGATTCTATTTCAAGCCTGAGACGTATGTTCCCCCAGCTGTGGGAATGCTGAAGCTGACAGATTTCTGTTGCATTACTCTCCTGGAATTACCTTCAGACTTGACTGAGGTCATATTGCAGAACAGCCTACATTCTGGCTGGTGAAAGACAGGTTGTAAAGGCCAAGTACCTTTGTTTCTGGTCAGCCAAACACTAAAACTCCATGCCTGCATTTGAGCCCCCCAGAAAATAGACTGAGACTTCAGTGTGATTTGTGATTGTATCACAGCTTCTTTCTTTCCCCTGCTCAGGAACTAGGGTCACGGCTTATATAACAGTGTAAGAATCTCAGGCTTATCATTTCTAGCCTTTCATACAGCATTTTGTTTGTCAAAGGTATTATATTTTGAATTGTGTGTGTGTGTGTGTGTGTGTGTGTGTGTGTGTGTGCACATGCACACAGGAGCTGGCTTTCCTTCTAACACATGGGTTCCAGGGATCTAACTAAGTGTGTCAGGGTTGGAGACAAAGACATTTAATTTCCAAGTCATCTGACCAGTTCCAAAGATTCTATATTTAATGCAAAGACGGAATTCAGAAGATGCTGTTTCATGTTTATTATATATTATTTTGCCCGGAAAATCATATTGTGAGTTTCACTAGGGAATATCAACCTACCGGTCAAGGTAATTTCTGTAATTGTTCTATTTTATTATTATGTTTGCTTTGTTTCATGTGGATGAGTGTTTTGCCTGCATGTACCACACATGTACACATTGTATCTGCTCCCAGAGGCTGGAAGAGAGAATTGGATCTCCTGGAACTGGAGATTGTGAGCAGTCATGTGGGTCCTAGGAAATGAACCCATATCCTCTTCCAGAGTTAAGTGGTTAAGAGCCAACACTCTTAACTACTAAGCCATCTCTCCATTGTTTAGTTTTAAGTTGATAGAATTTGTAAATTTAAATGTATACGGCAGAATAGAATCATTTCCTTTTCTTTATCCAAGCCATACACTCCAGCAATGTAACTGTCTTTGTTTTTCAAGCACAATATTAATAAGGGCCTTTAAAAGGATATGGGTGGGCAACAGGAATGTGAAGAGCAAATACAAAATGATATGGGTTATGTGCGCTATGATGCATTCATGCCCATCTTGAACAAAGCCAAGCAGTAGCAGGCAACTTGTTCCGATGCTGTGGCAGAGACCTGGTGCCGGTAGATAACGAATTTTTCTGAATAGACTGAGAATTTTAATTTATTTAGCTGTAAAATCTTTGTATTTTGGAAATATTGGAAACTAACTCAAAAAGTTTTAAAAAAATATTCTGGACTTCAAATGAACCATTCTTGTGGTTCACAGCCCTTGGGGAAGAGGCTGATTTGGACACTTGGTCTTCTGATCAGAAATTTTAAGCCCAGTTACAAACTGGAACTGGCACAGGCTAGTTTTCATACAACACTGTCCCCTCTCTCTTGAAAAATGGGAGAATTGTGTTTCTTTTAGACATCCAATGACTTTGAAGAGAAGAATTTTAGTGCTTTCTGGAGGAGCACCTGTGCAAAGATTTATACACGAGAGAGAAACCTACATTTCTTGTCAAAACAGATGACAATAGATGTTACAGGTTTTAGTCTCCAATCCTGTTTTACATGGTTGAGATTGCAGAATTCTAGGGGCAACTGAGTAGAAAAATCAGTCTGCGTGGAAGAGTTTGCCATTAAGTTGTCAGCAAAGGACTTCTCATCAAAATTCCTTGATTTAGGTTTGAATCAATAAATCTAATCTGGTTTTCTACCAACATTGTCTAAAGCATGAGGACATAAATTACAAAGAGTAAGGTTTAGTCTCTTGTGCCCCGAGGTGTGCTTATCAGAACTGGAAGATTAAAGTTGCGTTCACACACACTAGGATTAAGTATTACCTATGGACTGCAAGTGGTTTTGCGTGGTGGCATGGCTCACACAATAAAGACAACCAAACTACTTGTGGAATCTCTTTTCAGGACAGAAACTGTGAATATCAACAGTCAAGGCAAGTTAGTGCATTTTACCAGAGCTGTTTACAGAAGCACTTTCATCTGCATTATCTCATTTAATGAAGCTGTCCGCGACATGGTTCCCAAACCAATTCTACACTGTGTCTAGTGGAACAGGAGACCCATTAATAAGATCATTCATTTAAGAACTTAGTGAAGTTCTTAGAAAATCGCTTACTGATCAAAAGGTTAAAAATACACCTGATACTTTTAGAAAAAGCATAACAATATTTTTACAATATTTAGGTATAGATGAGTATTTTGTGAAGAAATAAGACTTAAGAATAATAAAAAAGGGAGACAGGTAGTTTTGATTTTTTAATAATTAAAATTTTATGTATAAAAACATGAATAAAAACACATTGAACAAAAAACCATAAAATGTTGTTTGTATATAAGTGTCTATCTGTCTATCTATCTATCTATCTATCTATCTATCATCTGTCTATTTATCTGTCTTTCATATATCTAAGAGTGTTGAAAATAAAAAAAAGAGCTGATTGCAATCAATAAAGAATCTAAAATTATCAGATAAAGGGAAAGGAGTGATAATTCACTGAACAAGAAAAAGAGCTGTTAACACTGGAAAGGCTTAATATCAATAGTGATCATGCAAATTTAAGTGATAACAATGACAATTTTGTTTTATTTATCAAATAAGTAAATATTTTGAAAACTTAGTTATACTGAATATTATCTAATAATTAGATTATATTAATAATATGATGCTTCAGAAAATAAAAATTATATTCATATTTTACATAGAAGCTTAACAGTGCTTTTAAAAATAAAAAAATACATATGCCACTTGGTTTATAACTGTGATTTTAGAAATCTGTCATAGAGAGCATAATATCTACATGGGTATGTACAGATTGTAATATCAAAACACTAAAACAATTCACATATAAGTTAGTGGTAAACTGTCTAGGTATTCTATGACTCAGTCATACAGAGCAGAAGCATCCATAGGCACCAACATAATAAATCCAGGTAATGAAACCTGTAAGAACAAACACCAACTTTTGGGAAATGACGAAGTGCACGTTTGTATCCTACGTAGTTAATAAACCTTAAAAGCACAGGAAAGTAGACAAGGGAGATAACTCAGCTGTCAAAGGGCATGCTGGGAAAACTTGAAGAACTGAGGTAGAATTAGGGAGGGGTGGTTTTTGTCTTATGTTTTACTATACTTAATATCATTTCCATCAATAAATACTGTTTTTTAAATTATCTGTTCCCATTTGAAAAATGCTCTTTTATTACAGTAACTCTTAGCATGCAACTTATGACTAAACAGCTAAGCTTATTTAAACTAAACAAAAAGCAAACATTTAACAATTTAAGAGCCCAATGTATGCCTCATTTATTGAGTAGACACCTAATCTGATATAATTTTCTGTAGTGAACTTGATGTAGACAATAAAAGGACATCTTAATGTCAGCATCATTTCACCCTCTTGGCTCAGGATGTAAGCAATGCCCAGTGACTACTTTGACTCTATCAGGAATGGTGAAAGGCTCCCTCGTCTAAAATAAAAAGATTCTCACAGCATTGTTCATTGTTCCATGGATTCCTCTGCTGTGAATCGTCAAATCAGCCAATGCACAGTAGAGTTCTGGTGAGCTTACACTTGCACCAGCATTGGAGTGGTTGATAAAACGCACCCATCACTGTCATTTTTGCTGTCTTGGTATCTCAGCAAAGCTCTGGGGTGCTGGTGTTATTTTATAGTCACCTTACAGTAAAAAATATCTATTTTATGTGAGGCTACATAAAGTTAGTAATTAACAGAAAATAACAGAATATTATTATAACAGTAAGTAACAGAATATATTATTTCAAGGAAGTAATAAAAGTCACAGCTCTGAAGTAATAACAAAATGTGTATTCCGTGATTATATACTGAACTAAACTACGTAACTAAGGAAATATCTTTCCTGTTGTTGCCATATTTTATGGGCAAATCCAAGATTTTCTTTTCCTGGATTACCTCCACAGCATGCTGTGGGAGAAAGTCACAACAAATCCTAGCTATAAAGCCAGTTATTTTTCTGCTCAACAAACTTATTACAGCATGGAATTTACTGTTGTACTCTGCCACTAAAGGAGTCCTAACCCAAGAACATGTGCAGCTATGATAAATTTGTGAGTGTGTCTGCTAGAGGAGCTGAAACAGATGTGCAGTGGGAGGCATATCAAAGATAAGACAATTACCATTTCAACAAATGGGTAGCTTTTCCAGATAGGAGCATTTTTAATGTTCTGGACATTCATCATATCAAACTAGCAAATCAGAGATGATATATTCGTATGTGAAATGCATGCAAATAATTAAAGCAAATAATGAGGAGTATTCTTTTTTTTTCCATAATTTTATTTTTCTCATTAGTTACATTTTGTTAATTCTGTATCCCAGCTGTATCCCTCATTCCCTCCCCAATCCCACCCTCCCTCCCTCATCTCCTCCCTGCCCCTTTCCAAGTCCACTAATAGGGGAGGACCTCCTCCCCTTTCATATGACTCGCTTTTGTCAGGTATTTTCTGGACTGGCTGCAAAGTCCTCCTCTGTGTGTGTTAGCAGTGCTCCAAAAGAGATACTAAGACTCACAACCAAACCTTCGGCAGAGTGCAGGGAATCATATGAAAGAAGGGGAGTTTGATGTGGAAAGGATAGGAGCTCCACAAGGACCAAACGTATCTGGGCACAGGGTCTTTTCTGAGATGGACACTCAACCAAAGTCCATGAGAGGATAAAACCTAGAACCTCTGCTCGGATGTGACCCGTGATAGCTCAGTAATCAATTGGTTTCCCATAGTAAGGGGAACAAGGACTATTTCTAACATGAACTCAATGACTGGCTCTTTGACCTCCTCACCTCCCAAGGGAGGAGCAGTACTATGAGGAGTATTCTTAACTGCTCTAAAAGACTTTATGATCTAGGAGCTAGGCATGGAACTCGGGTAGGGAGTGCTTGCCTAACATGCATGGAGCCCTAGGTTCAATCCTCAGCACATCCTAGAACCTACCGTGAAGATACTTATCTGTAATCCTAGCACTCTGAAGATGGAGTCAGGAGAATCTGAAGTTAAAAGTCATTCTCACAACACACAGAATCGGGGGCCATCCTGGGATGCATGCGACCCTGACTAAAATAAAATGACAGAAAGCGACAGCATTAGCATACGGCAACAAATGTCATGACATATATGTGAATTATCTGATCCCGTTTAGTCCTTTGCTTCTCCACTGTCCCTCCAGGATGGATTCATTGCTGTTGTTGCTTTGATGAAACTGAGAGATGAGGACAGCAAGAGGTAATCTTTTTTTTTTTCAATACTACCACAGGAAACGTTGACAGGGGGAGGCAGTAAAGGCTGTAGAAACAGCCAGACCTGACACAGGTGGGCATAGCTACACTAGACGTTGGAGAGTGGGGCTGAGGTGGGACTCAGTGCTTGTTTTTGGTAGACCTGAAGCAGTGATCAAGTAAGGGCTTCATTAAGATGTGGAACTACCAATGGCTTTAAACAACGGCCCACTGCATGTTCATTTTTTTTGTCTGTGCACAAAAAAAAAAAAAAAAAAAAAAAAAAATGTCTGTGTCTAGGATATCTAGAAAGATTTATCTGCTAAATGCTTATTATATGGTTTGTTAAAATGTTTGTCATAATCTATATGATCCAGATTTCCTAAGCAGACAAGTGAATTGTGAACTGTGAAACTGTTCAACTGTATGCATATTATTTTATATTAGATAGAAATGGCCCAAAGCAAAACTTTAAATAACGTATTTTATTTTTACTTCTGGTTGCTTCATTGTTTTTATCTTGAATACACTGGTAACTGGGATGACTTGTGCCTTTAAACTTTTCAAAGGAAGCTTTTCTAAAAAATGAAATATATTATACATATAATATAGGATAATCATACTAAAATCTGTACACCTAAGGAAGATCAACAAGAAGGAGGACCCTGGGTAAGATGCTCAATCTTCATTCAGAAAGGCAAATGGGATGGACATTGGAAAAGGGAGAAAACAAGGAACAGGACAGGAGCCTACACAGAAGGCCTCTGAAAGACTCTACCCAGCAGGGTAACAAAAAAATATGCTGAGATTCATTGCCAAACTTTGGGCAGAGTGCAGGGAATCTTATGAAAGAAGGGGGAGATAGAAATACCTGGCGGGAACAGGAGCTCCACAAAGTGAGCAACAGAACCAAAAAATCTGGACACAGGGGTCTTTTCTGAGACAGATACATCAAACAAGGACCATACATACATGGAGATAACTTAGAAGCCCTGCAGAGAAGTAGCCCAAGGCAGCTCAGTATCCAAGAGGGTTTCCCAATAATAGGACCAGGGACCATCTCTGACATGAACTCATGGGCTGGCTCTTTGACCACCTCTGCCTGAGGGGAGAGCAGCCTTACCAGTCCACAGAGGAAGATAATGAAGCCAGTTCTGATGAAACCTGATAGGCTAAGGTCAGATGGAAGTGAAGGAGGACCTTCCCTGTCATTGGAATGGGGAAGGGACATAGGAGAAGAAGGTGGGATTGGAAGGGGAGGGGGGAGGGGACTACAGCTGGGATACAGAGTAAATAAACAGTAATTAATAAAAATAAAAATAAATTAAAAAAATGAACTCAGTGGCTGGCTCCTTGATCACCACCCTGTGTGTGTGGGGGGCGGGTAGGGGGGGGCGTGCAGCCTTGCCACTCTACAGAGGAAGATGATTCAGACTACCTTGATGAGACCTGATAGGCTAGGGTCAGATAAAAGGGGAGGAGGTCCTCCTCTGTCAAGAGAATAGGGAAAGGGCATGGGGGAGAAGAGGGAGGCTGTGTGGGACTAGAAAGAGACAAGGGAAGGGGCTACAGTGGGAATGCAAAGTAAATAAACTGTAATCAATATGTAAATAAAATTAAATTTTAAAAAATGGCCTTTGGTTGGTGTTTTAAACTAACTTTTAAATTCTAGTGTTCCTGTTTAAAGCTTTAAGAAAATAGAAAACACTTCTATAGATTGCTGAGAAACAATAAATTATGAAGATAGAAAATAACTATAATGAATTAATAGGTGATGACTGTTCAATCCCAGATGCGAGGACTGGATGTTTTAATCGTGTGCTCCTGGTGAAATGCTGCTTTACAGAAATTACTCCTCAGCATGCAAATTCATACTCCATCGTGATATAGTTTACTAGTTCAAAAAAATTAGTTGTTAAGTGCGGTACTATTGAAATTGAAGTAAATTACCAAACATAAACTACCAAAGAAATAATGCTGCAAAGGAATGTTTGGTGGCTTTGTTGGTAAGCCTGTGTGTTGTTCAGTGTTTGGCTGCAAATACAGGCATTCTCTAAAAGGGACTTCATTACTGCTTTGCTCACTCCTGGAATAAAGAATATGAAGGATAGCAAGGGGAATAATTAATATTTTAGTCTTGTTTCTAAAAACAGGAATATATGTCATTTAGTATGCATGCTTGGTCATTGTTATTTGAATTCCTGGCATTCTGAAAGAGCTTTTTTTGTAGCCATATGAAAAGAAGAGTGATGAGGAAGGATTCTTGACCTAGGTGGTCACATGTTAGACTGAAACAATAGTTAGTTTGCCAATTACACTTCTCTTGTTACCTTCTTATAGCTGACAAATTCCATGTGTGAATCACCCATGTGAGAAAAGACCAACATACTGTAGCCATAATTTCCTCTTTACGTATGTCTCACAACTTTGACAAGACATTTAATAAGTTAGACTTTCTATCGCCACCCACTACTGTTCTGAACTTGAAATATTTTGTTCAAAACAAGACTATCCCGGGATACAAAGTTAGTATGTGCTTTAAACTTTGGTTGTTCTCTCTTTCAAGCTGAATTTAAATGCCATTAATTTTTAGTGAAAGAACAATAGTTAAGTATCTTGCAGATGTGTATTGTATACTTAAAATTCCTTAGACGGTTTCATTTAGGATTTTTCCTGCATTAGTTTGGTCTACTACGCATGACGAGCTGTAATGGCATATGCATTTCCCTCAAGATGTGCAACTTGATTTTATACTGTGGAAAAATCTAGAGCGTAAAATATTAGCATGAACAGTGTCAGGTGTCGATATGAATGCCTTTATTACTGTGACATTATTTAAGGATACCCATCATTAAACTATTTTAAATGATAGATTTTAGAGCTTGAAAAAATAGCTGCATGATCAGCCAAGGCATAGCCTTGGAAAGAACAAAGTTCTAGAAAGCTCTAGAGAGATGACTTATGTAAAAACCACTGTTATTTCCTCCCTATGCAAAAGATTACAGAGGATGTAGATGTTAACACGAGTAAATGAAATCAGAATGCAGTATTTAAAGTTTGTTGTATTTAGTGCTGAATATTTTGGTTAGATTTGAGAATCATAGACTGAAAGTATTTATTTCCAAAGAAGTATAAAGACAATAATTTCTCAATAAGTACATGTATTTTTTAGCATGTAATGAATAACTTATGGGATAAGAAAAATTATATTAGTTTTGGAAGTTTCTAATGAATTACTAAATTGAAATGTGAACCTCCTCTCCTTTTCCCATTTTCCCTATCAGATCAAGAAAAGGTTTAAGTTTGCATTGTCTAAGTTTTAGAAGCTAAGTTAAATATAAAATTCTTAGAGAAAATACAGGTAAGATAGAAGAAAACAATTTGCATCATATTCAAATTTCTTATCTTAAATTGAGGAATAGAATCACAAATCCCATATATGAGCTCCGTGTAAAAAAAAAAACTTATAAAATAATTAATCTAGTGGTGTGCAAACCATGTGCAAAAGTCAGTAAAGAGACTGATCTGCAGAAAAGTGCTGGGGTCTGGTGCTGCCAGAAACTCTGCCATGAAGGCCCAGTGACCAGCAGGGACCCAGTGAGGGTGTTGTGGCCAGTGTTCAGGTGAAGGGTAAATGGCAAGCTGGATAGGAGAGCTGGAAAAGGAAGCCAAAACGGCAGATCAGGAAGGGAGCCACCTGAAAGATTACTATGTCTAGACCAGAGTTCGATGTGATCTGAAACTGTGGTTGTGGCTGAGATTCAAAATATCCAAAGTTTTGTGTGCTTTGCAATGAGATTAGATTTAAATCATTTGGGTTGGCAGGAATATTGAATTTTGTGCAGGAAAGTCACATGTCAAATTGAATTTTTTTTTTCTCTCCACCACCTGTTAAGGGAATGGATGGTAAGAAAATATCTTGAATATAATTTTTTTTTTTTTTGAGTTCTGGTTTGGCTTGATTTCTGGTGCCAGTTTCTGAGTTTAGGAATTTAGCAGGTTGAAATGTGGAGGAGATAAACAAAGTGAGTGAAATGAAAAGGGCGATTTGAGTGTGTGGAGACTGGCAGGAGTAAGGCAGGTCAGAATTTTAGTGGGCAGCCGTACGCAGTGGACAGTACACCGTGTGGAGCTAGCCCGAAACACTATTGAATATTCAATTTGCTAGACATGTTAATCACAACTGAAGTTGCAAGCCACCAGAACACCAGAAACTTTGGTCTTTGTTGTGGTTGATCTCAGACACACACACACACACACACACACACACACACAGACAGAGATGGAAAGAGAGACAGACACAGAGAGAGAGAGAGATTAAAATGCATATGATACGACTCTTACCTTAGGCTCTCTGGACTTAGGTCCCAGCTCTACTTGCTAGGTCTGTCATAAAAAAAAAAAAAATGCTCCATGACATTGGCAGATTACTCATTGTCACTCAGTTCCTTCCACTGTGAAATAATGATCGTTTGGGCTTTAAAGGGGAAACATGAGGGCGGGATTTTTAAAAGTTTCACACTGTCTGTTTGTTTTGAGAGAGGGTCTCTCTACATAGCCCTGGCTCTGCTGTAGCTAACAGAGCTCTACCTGCCTCTACCTCACAAGGGCAGGGATTAAAGGTGTGCACAACCTTGGCCAAATTTTATTATTAAGTAAGGCTTTTGGGATACAAAAGTACTATTATTATAACTCCTCCTCCTCCTCCTCCTCCTCCTCCTCCTCCTCCTCCTCCTCCTCCTCCTCCTCTTCCTCCTCTTCCTCCTCCTCCTCCTCCTCTTCTTCTTCTTCCTAAGTCACATATAGGGATAGTGCAATGTCCATTGAGCTGAAATACGGTAGTTCAGTTTTGATCTATTGGATTTGGAAATATGGTTAAAAAATGTTCACCAACAGAGAAGGTTTGTCCTAGAAGGAGGCTATACAAATGATAATTTCACTGATGACCAAAGGTAGAGGCTGAAAGCTCTAGCATGCTGTGGTAAGAATGCTGGACCTCCAAATGTCTTTAGGGTATTCTATCCTGGTGACTCACCAGTCTGAGAATACTTCCTGAACAATCTGAATGAAAGTCGTAACAATATTTTGATATGCATATTTCATCAATCATTTAAGGCTCAGTTTAAACCCTTCTCCCTTTGTAAATCCTTCCTTGGTATTCCCAAACAAAAATAATCTTCCTTTTACGGTAAATATTGTAGTCAGCATCATATTGAATATTCCAAAAAGGTTGGAAAGAAAGTGAACACTTATTAAAATGCTCTTTTGAAGAACAATTTAAAATATCTTGCAGATATTATTTTATTTAATTCAGGCCATGGCCTCCTCTCGACAATTTTCAGCGATTGTGATTCTTGTTTCTTTTATATTTTATATTTTACCTGAATATTAACCTTCTCAACTTTTATTCATATATATTCAGAGCTTATTGCTAGAGTATAATGACCAATGACTAGGAAGGTCAAATTTCCTCTTTCAGAACTTAGTGGAGTACAGTGCTTGTTAGCTGATAATGCAGTATCACGACAGCCATGTCTCCAGACTGTGTCTGTTTGCCTGGTAGTCTTTGTGCAGGGTACTGTTCCTCAGGCTGAGTCATGCGCAGTGCATTTGCATTGGCCTTGGGTGGAATGCAGATTAGTGAACAGAAAAACCACCAAAAACGAAGCTTAGAATGTCATTTATCTATTGACCTGTCACCCTCTCCACGCCTGAGCTTTTTGCAAGCAGAGCCTAGGAGATCCTGGTCCTGCCGTGTCTTCTGTGACACTTAACACTGGGCTTTGTAAAAAGTGTATCTAGAATGCTATTTCTTTGATAACAGGGCCTGGAAAGCAAAGGGGGTTTGCTGTTCTGTCTGTACTCTTCATTTCTTAAGAAATTCCTATTCTTATCGGTAGAATAAATGGCTTTTTTTTTTTTTAGAAGCCAAAGTAGAAAAAAAATAACGCATTTAAGAGAAGGTGGATAGAAAAATGAACTTCCTGGACAGTTGTAACTCGTTTGCCCCTCACACGTTACAAATACAGCCGGGCAGCCCGAGAGGTTAAGTGATTTGCCCAAGGTTACATAGATGGCTGGCTGTGAGCCTGGTGTAGCTGACAGGTCTCTGATTCCCAGTTCAGTGGGTTTTTTCATTACACTCTGCCCAAAAGAATGCCAGATAACGATTTCTTTTAAAGGAAAGGAAATCCGTATAGGAATTTGCAGATTGTGTCTAAATAAATATAGTTTACATTTCTGAAATTAACATAAATATATCTTTCTTCACCAAAGCTCTCCTAACTCCTGCTGTCTCCTAACACCTGGCGAATTACGTGTCTGTGTATTTAGTTATGAATACATATTTCTGAGCCTTTATATTCCTGATCAAAGTTTACCCTTACACATAATGCTGAACTGATTTAGAACATTTGCCTTTGTTGAAACAAAAGCAACTCATTTTATTCCCATCAATAACACGTAATTGTATGTACAGTGAGGCTCACTCATCCAGGCTAATGAATATTCAACCAGCAGTGAAAGAAGGGCGCCCCTGGAATGATTACCCGGGGCCCTTTCTGATTTAGCAACACACCCAAGAGTCAGGCAGGGACACAGCAGCTTTCCCCACTCAGCGCGGCAGTGGGGCCCGTGGCTCCGCCCACACTGACTCAGGGGCCTGCCTGTCTGATTTGGGGGCTCTGGCAAAAAGCCTGAGCCCATTGATTACAGATCGCTGTTAATAAAGAGCATTTGTAATGCAGCAGCGGAGAGGCTGTCTCTGCACGCCGGTTCATGATGGCCCTTCAGGCTCCACAATTAAGTCGTCCAGCAGGCATGCCCCCTGTTGCAGCTGCTCTGTCAATCTCATTTTGGAGCACAAATGATCTTAGACCCGGTGTTTGACATGGGGTTTTAACACCAAAGAAGGCAATTCTGCAACTTCAAATGAGCCTAATTGGCTGAGCGCTCGGGCGTTCAACTCAAGCTGCTTCAGTCCATCAGAACAAGATTTCCAGCTAATTGAACTGCTCAGAAGGAAAAGGACCAGGAAAAATCAGGAGGTCCAGACCATTGGAGAGGGTGGCATATATATGTATATATATGTATATTTCCCCCATGGTAGCAAACTTAAAAATACATTTCTTCTCCTTAAACAGCTGCCTGACAACACAAGAAAGGTAGTTAGGACTGCAGACGCTCTGCAGTTAGGGTCTACAATTGAGTTGCGGCCCTTTGGAGTGGAAATGTACATGTGTTGTTGATAAAGGACATTTCAAATACTTGGTCTGTAGAGCGTTTTCCTGCATTTCTCTCAAGGCTGATGGAAATAAAAACATACGAATCTTGGCTGTGAGGGGGACTTGGGTAGCAAACAGAGGTGTTTTAAATGGAGTCTGTGTTCCTGTTCATTTGTGGCGTTTTTGTTGTTCCTGTGAAAAGGTGATCGCGAGAAAGACGTGATGTCTCTATCTGCCCTGTATCTTTGTCAGATCCTTCTCTATACAGGTCTCCAATCTGTTCTGCATAGTTGATGTGTCCATATCCGTATGCCTGAATATACCGATATTCCACGCTGACACCCACATTTCTGTGTAGCTATTTTTCAATGACCCAGAATAAATAATACATTATGAACAAAACCAATTTGGACAGCATTTTTTTTTTTATTATGGCAAATCATAGTTTGATCGACTCTCTGTGAAACATTGTTGGAGTCATGTCTTAGGAAGTTAGAACCAAACGAACTGAGCTCCTGTGAATTTTTCTAAGCTGAAGCATTACTTTAAAATATTACTTAGTAACTTGGGGATGCTAAGCTCACCTCACATTTGTCTACTGTACAGAAATCTGGGTTTACATGACATAGTGTTCAAACTAATTGGGGGAGTTATGAATTACACACATTTAGGGTTGGCTCAATTTTATGTAGACAGTTTGTTTCAGATATTGAAAGGGAGGATATAGAAAACATTTCTCTCTCTCTATGCACCTTATAGTGTACAGGCATTGGTTGAAATATGCTCAGCGTCAGCTGACTTTTCCGCCTAGGCACACATGTTCTGCATTTTATGGTGCTCAAACATAGGCTCTCTGGGAGAGTAGCTGTGCTCAAGCATATTAAATCATTAGAGCTGTTAAACCGAGGCCTGCAACTACTTTATTTTGTGACTGTGGGCAAACCCTTCAGGTTTCCAAAGCCTCAACTTTCTCACCTTAAAAAACAAAGCAAAGCAAAGCAAACATATAAAAAAACACACCAAAATATGGCTCAACTGAGATGCCTAGGGACAAGAGAGGTGGACTTTCCCATTTAACTTCTTCGCTGGGACACCTGCATGATTCTGCCCTTGCATTGAGGTGATAGTTTTGTTCAAAACCAGAAAGAGAAGAGATCTTCAATTCCTGAACATGTGAGCACTCTCCGTTGATGTTATTGTCTGGATTCGTATTTGTTCAAACATCTTTCGTCTTTGGCGGGGAGCTAGTTTTAATACAAGGTCCCTTGGCTAAAATGTTTGGTTTTACAGTTAATTGTAGATATTTTCAATAACTACCCTGCTTAACTTGAGAACACTGTCAGTATCCAAATCTTAAGGGGCTCTGTCGGGTTTCACTCCCTTTCTGCTCCCTTCAGTCCTAGGCAGATACTGTTATTCCCAAGGACTGTAGATTTGCTCATTCTAGGCATTTCATGGTGATGACTCACAACCTGTGTGCTTTCCTCTGCTACGCAACTCCTGAGGCTTTTCCCCTCCAGTTCTCAAACACACAGACAAAAGATCACTTCTTTCTTTTGGAGATAGCTTGCTTTCCCCCTCTTCTTCTCCAACCTGGATGGTCACCACTAATCTTTTCCATGGCTTTCTTACAGGGACACTTCTTCAGTGTAGCTCAATTTCATTGTTCTCTCCTGACCCCCATGCCACCCTTTTCCGTTGATTTCCCTGTGTAGCCAAGGCTACTAATTGACCATATTTGCCCCACATCTTATACCAAAACTTCATGTGGTTCCTAGGAAGGTTGGCTAACTTTCGTTGGTCTTTTTTTTCCCTTCTACTTTCTTCTTCCATATATGTGCACAGAAGCCTCCTCTTTAGTACTCTTTGTCCTTAAGAACCTTGTCTCCATCCCTTTCCTGTGATTGTTGTGAAAGGCTTCGAAGGCTGAGAAAGCCAATGGAGTGGATGATTGTGAGAAATGCCCAGGCTTTGCCACGAAGGATTTACTGATGTTCTTCCGTCACTAGCAAATCACCTCCTACACTTACGATTGGAATTTTAAATTCTCTTTAAGAAAAAAAAATGTTGAACTTTATTTTCTTTAACTGTTGGTATTTTCGAATCCAAATTATTACAGAAGGTAAGTGCAAAAAATGAACTTTCAAGTGTCGCGTTGATTAATAGATGTGGACAATTTTAAGAGGTTTGGAAAGCATTTAGTAACAAAGAAAGCACGAATGCTGAAGGTCTAGAAGATGAGGAAACAAGATCATGTGACGTTCTCTGGTTCGCAGACTAATAGGTGAGAAGGTCTCAAGGGGAATCTAGTTCTCCTGACCCTCAGGCCCTTCTCCCGCACACCACCTCTAATGCTGCCCCTTGGCCTTGGCTGTGCCTCTCTATTCCCAGCAGCAGAGATGCTAGCCTCATTGTAAAGGCCTCAGACTTGGAGCAACAAATCTCAGCTTCTGGGATTCCTCCAGAAGTGAACTCCTCTTGCACTGCAGTTAAAGCTTTTTTAAAATTTAAAATGAATTTTTAACCGTGTTTCTTTCATAGGAGTGTAGCATCTTTTGTACAATTACTATTTAAATTTTTGTTTTCAATTTATTCACTTTGTATCCCAATTGTAACTCCCTCCCTCATCTTCTCCAGGTCCCACCCTCTCTCCCTCTTCCTCCCCTAGTCCTTTTCCCTAGTCCACTGATAGGGGAAGTCCTGCTCCCCTACAATTACTTTTAATGAATATCTGAGCTCATTTTCAATGTTCTCATGGCCAAAGAGGAGGTAATAATAGCTATACTCTATGTTGTAAAAATTAAATACAGTAATTCATGAGAGTACCTGATATAAAATCTGGCTCCCTATAAATGCCAGGCTCCATGCTTTATTTTCCTTTAAAATAAAACTGTCATATGAAACATCACATTGATATAAAACATTTACATGATGTATTTAGAACTTTCCTGGCTAATATTTGCTAAATATAGAAAATGTTATGGAATTCCTTTGAATAAACATTAACTTGTATTTTTAAAGTCTTTAAGTAAAATTCACCTCTCAGAATCTGCTTCATATTGGCTATGAGAGGTGAATTTCAATGAAGTTTCTCACTGAGTATGCTCAATTTTGTTTTCTCAAATCTCTGCAGCACTGACTCATACCCTGCCCTGCTATGTTCGGTGTGTAATTTATCATCAGTGTGAATTGCTATGCTATCCAATTGTCTCTGTGTGGTGTTTTGTTCCTTCAAGAAAATTTACATTGAGGAATATTGTGTTCTACTATGGTTAGTTTTTCTATTGTTATATAGGTTGTTATTGATGTCTTGTAATCCTTTCATAGTTACGTGTGTGTGTGTGTGTGTGTGTGTGTGTCACATATGGAGGCCAGAGGTTGACTTTGGGTGCCCTCCTCTGTTGTTCTCCACATTATTCTTTGAGATGAAGTATCTCACTGAAGTTGATCCTTGCTATTTAGGCTAAATTAGCTGGCCGGAAAACCTTTAGGTTCTGCGTGATTTCACACCTACAGTACTGGAGTTACAGGTATGAGAGGGCATGTCTGCCTCTTTAAAATATGGTTTCTGGTGATCAGAACTCAGGTCCTCATGCTTGTATAGAAAGCATTTTGACCACTGAGCTATCTGTCAAGCTCATTGTGGTGCATTCTTAAATGAACAACATTGTATCACTGGAGAGCAACAACAGTCACAGCTGTAGACATTAGTTAGCCTTCACTTTTCAGAGAAGGAAACTGAGGCCCACAGAGGGAGAGTGTCTCTCACACAACACTGCTAATTTATGGCCCACTGCTCTTGTAGCTTCGCTGTCTCCTCTCAACTGCGTTCTATTAAACAAGATTCTGTCTTTGCCAAAATCTTATTCTTGTGTACTTTGCCAGTTAAAACCCTGTTTTCAATAGAGATTTATATTATCAGCTTAGCACTTGTATGACCAAGTATTTTTTAATTTAAAATAAAGTATTTATTGAAAGTCTAAATTTTATTTTAAATCATTTGTTTCTATTTTTCAACTTCTTGCTCTGAGAAATCTGAAGCCTACAAAAAAGTTGAAAGAATACTGCAGCAAATAGCCATATAATCCTTTATTTGGATTAACAGTTCTTTCCATGTTTGCTGTGGTGTGTACATATATGAGAGAGACCTAGGGGTATGTGTGGAGCCAAAAAGAAAAACAGACAGAAAAAATAGTTTGATAGCTGCAGACATCGCAACAGTGTTTCCATACTTTTGCATATGTTTCCTAAGATGGAACAAGTAGTCTTCATATGAGCACAGCACTATTACTACCGTACATAGCTTTACAATGGGTACATTGAGACAAATACATCTTGGGTGATTTCTGTCATTAAAGAGCACAAACTCAGGCATCAACATCACTAGGCAATGATCGATTCCTTGCAAGACCACTCCTATGTGTAGTCTGTTCTTGACTGAAACATCATTATACATGTGTAACACACCTGACACATTTCACAGTGACATAATATTATCTAACCACCTGTCCCTCTCAAAGTTCTCTGGCTGTCACAAAATGCCCTTTCTAACTATGTGCTGTAATTCACCAGCTGATCATTTTAGCTAAGGTAGTAAGTGGCATTCTTCATTTATTTCTTCTGTTTACTATTTTGTTATCACTAAAAATAATGGACTTTTAAAAAAAATTGAAACTTTGAAATTTGGCTAGGAAAGTGTTTTCAGGACTTCCTCTAAAATTGTTGCCATGATTCTATATCTCTATGAAATGCATAAGAAATGATTATGGAATTTTTTCTGGGTAATTTATGGCCACTTTTCAACAGGTTGAATTTTTCTAAATATTTGAGAAAAAAATATTTAGTCCCCTTTAATAGTCTGTGGGCTGCTCAGCCTCAGCTCTCTCTGAGCCCTTTATTTTGGCATCTACAGATGGATTTCCTTTAATATACAACTTTCACACTTAAACTAAGATGAATTATGCACACCTTGAATAGGAAACTTTGCTTTCAAAAATAAAAACTGTTATATTTTTGGGTGTGAGTCTAGCCTTTAATGACTGATCAAACTAGATTATAAACCCTATTAGACTAGTGATACATGTCCATTTTGTATACTGATATAGGATATCAGCAAGCTTCATTAGAGTAAATGGATGTCTGTGGAAAAGACTCTCCATATCTGAAGTAGTGACAACTCTAAAAAAGAAAATTCTGGACTGGCATTGTTTTTGTGTTTTGTTTTTTTTTTTTTTTTTAACAATGACAAAAGCAACCATATGCTTTTAGTAACAAAGTCAAACAAAACAGTATGATCTAAAATAAGATGCAAATATCTGCCCATTTCTCCCACTCATTCCCTGGAGATAATCACTGGAAATAGTTTGATATGCTTTCTTTGTGATGCTTCTCTTCAATGACAGATACACATACTAGAGTATATATTCCTCTGAAAACAACCCCCACATCTTTCCAAATGAGGGCATCAACTTTGCCTCTTAATAAAAAACACATTACATTCTGTGTGCTGCTGTTTATAGACAAGCAGTTATTCTACTTCATTTTATCTTCTTATAGACTACGCAGCAATGAATATTTTGTCAGATGATTGTTCAAGGTTCCTGAATAAACTGCATTGAAAAAAAAAAGAAAATAGTCTGCCAATAAATTCTAAAAACACTACACCGATTTCCAATATTCGAGGTTCAATCCCACCTCCTTCTCCATAGCTTTAACAGAATTGAATGTTTGACTTCTGACTAATTTATAGAAACAAAGTTCTCTTAATTTACCATTTTCTTATTAGCAGTAAAACTCGGTGCTGTAACTGTGTTTGGTCAGTATGTATATTTATTGTGTAAATTGTTCAGTCAATCCCCTTCCTATTTTTTCCTTAAATATTATTTTCTTTGTTTTAGCCTTCACATACTAGCTAGCGTTTCTCAGAGATGTTTTGCAAAGTTGGTTTTTTTTTTTCAGTTTTCATATATCTGTTTACAGTACCTTCAATTACACTGTATCCAAAACACACATATTATCAAGTCTCTCAGTCTTTTCTTTCATAAGGCCTGAGATTGTGAGCTTCACTACACAAAATACTACAAATACATTTTTCATATTTTAGAATATTTATTTATTTATTTATTGTGTGTGTGTGTGTGTGTGTGTGTGTGTGTGAATTAGGAATACTCTTATATGAGGGTGGGGTGTGTGTACTTATTCAAGCATTTAATGACTCCAGAGCAAGATACTAGATACCGGATAGCTTTTTGTTTTTGTTTTTGTTTTTGTTTTTGTTTTTGTTTTTTGTTGTTCTTGGCCTTCTGCCCTTGAGATATTTCAGCTAGAAGAGGTGGCCAACACGCTGTTTGGATCAATCTGTTTCCTCCCCACAGTGCTGCTGTCAAAGGTATGCACAGCCGTGTCTGACTCTATATGGTGATGGGATTTGAACTCAGGTGTCCATGTTTGCCTAGTAAGGGCTCTGATCCTCTTTGCTCTTTCTTTAGATTATTTTTGTTTGACATTTTAACTAGGATTCTTTTGGAAATTATTTCACGTAAGAGTCCAAAATGATTTATTTCTACTGATTTAGGCATAGTTTTAACTTAAGTGATTGAAACAAATCAACTTTATTTTCACATTTCAAAATAGCACCTTTGTAATTTTACATAAACTTACGGGTCTTTCCTGGACTCCCATTCCTGCTCCCGTGACACATTCACTGTTTGTGTGCACATACCATTCTAATGGTATATTTTGATACCCAGTAGAGCAAAGCCAGAACAAAAACTTTTTCTGGATATTTTTTATTTTCCTTCCTTATTACACTGCCATTTTCCAGCCCAGTGGTTGGCCTCTTCAGCTTGTGGTTGCACTGGTTTTTGTTTACCTTGGCTCTTCAAGGTCCCATACTTTACATTCTCACATTCTGCAGCCTTTTCCCATTTCAGGCTCGGTCCCATTTGGTAAGAGCACCATTATTGGGATCTAGAAGAGATTAAGCTGTGTACATACATGCCAAAGCAACGTAGACTGAATAAAAGATTAGGACATTTAAGTAATTAGTTGTTTTACTACTCATTTCGCTAAAACACGGAAATCAAAGCCCCAGAATGTAATCCATATCATTCTCTAAATTTATATATATGACATATATTTCCAAAAACATATTAACATATTAATATATATTAATTTCTGTTTACCTAGTTGGACATGCCAAAATTTGCAGTTTTAAAAAGGCAAGGATTTCATGAGGGTGTCTGCATTTATTTTAGTTCTTTCAATTAGCAGAGAAGTATAGTATACAATCAACTATTTTGGTATAGAAAATAGAAACATATTTGGTGTAAATAGAAACATTCTATTTACCATGTGATTTAACTGTGTTTCTGTATGTTGTAATATTCAAAGGATCTTTTAAAACGCAATCCTGACAGGATACATTGATGATATATGTGCAGGCATTTGTATTTTGAGTAAGGATAACACTGATTAAACTTAATTATTTATTATTAAATTATTAAAATTTTAATTAAGATAAAACTAAAAATAGTAAAGAATGATAGAAGGAAACTTTATATTTCCAAACAGAAAATGTAATTCTGACTTCTAAATTTGGCTTTAGTTATGAGTTTTTCTCTTGTTTCCATATTGCTTTAGATGGAATATGGAGTGTTTCTCCTCTCTCAATCCTATGCAGAAGAATAAAATTGTTGACTGCAGATTCACTTTACATTGGGATTGGATGTGGGCTATAGTCTTCCCTGCTGCTGAACATAACAAACAAGCTTACCATGAGATTCCAGATGTTTCCACTTCTTTTTGTTTAAGACTGTATTGGACCTCCCAGGAGCAAATGTCAGCATGGTGGAGTGATAGACCCCATCTCCTTTGTGTTAGGAAGAAAGTTTTAAACCTGTAGCCTTGCCAGCAATTTAAGCCTGCTTCCCGATGGGCAAGTAAGTTTCACAGACCTAGAATATCAACTTACTACCAGTGGTATCAGTCGGAAATGGAGTTGTCTAAATTGTGACATTACAATCTCATTTAGAAAGTGAATCCTAACTGGAAAGACAGCTGTACTCATTTGATCTTGTAAACAGGCCATATGAATTTCTACAATGAGCTCTGACTGATGAATACACAGGGAGTATTGCAGCTTTGATTTTTAAAAAATTGCATGGGGGAGGAGAAGGAGGTTATGGGGAGATTGGAGTAGCAAATTGATGGCACCTAATTGGGTTAAAGAGGACTCATAATACAAACTGTTGGGAGAGAGAAGGCAAGGCTGGTGGGGAGAGCTGTCAGGTGTTCGGTGAGACAAGCTCATTGTTTCCCTAATTTACTCTGCTCTCTTCCCAAATGTGCTTTTGGAGCCCAGTCAGCAGAGCCAGATTTGAAAATGAGAAAGCCTCCTTAAACACCCCTTGAGAGCATCCCCCTCTTCTGAAAAACAAGCTTCCCAGACTCCGCACATTTTAGTGAGGTGGCCTGTAGCTCAATGCCATGGGATGGATTAATCTCCTCAAGTACATAGTGGTTTAAGTTGGAGATTGATTTAGACCAATGGCTTAATAATCTGTGCCTGTTTTTATAATTTTAGTGATTTTAGTCTTGAAACAAACACTCCTTTCTGAAAAAGCCCACTAAACTTTCACTTTACATTTCACTAATCCCGACAGAAGTAATCAGGTAGAAGAGAACAGAATTGCAAATGTCCCTGAGGGTGGGAATTTTGTATTTGGACTTTTGAGGGAAAAAGGTGAGCAACATGGCTACTTTTTGGTTCCAATGAGAAAGACATGCATACATATTAATGATGCTAATTTTAAAAGCCAGTCATAAATATGGGTAGCAAAATAAATTTCAAGAGTGTTTTGAATGGTGAAGCAGGCATTAACTGAGAAAGGGATAAAAGAAAGAAGGAAGCAAAATTTTACTCCATCTCAAAACTATTTTCAGGCCAAGGGTAAAATTTTCATGGTGTGGAACTGTGGTGCTTTTGATTTCCTGGCACAAGATGGACTGAGGACTGATATGCTGGGCCTTTACTCCTCCAGGAGCCTGCCTGCTCACTATTAAGGCTGAGCTTTCACTGGGCTGAAAACTGCTTGTACATTGGCCATTTAACTTGCCAGCATTCTGCTCTCCTGTGTGGAAAATGTGGATCTTCAGCCACATAATGTCTTTCCATTAGCGATGGCGGCTCTCCAAAGTAGGGCTGTGGTTTAAACACAAATGGGCAGAGTGGGCCAAAATGAATGCAATTTTGAGTCTACTATCTTTAAAAGGTGGATCTGGAGGCAATTTAGTGAGTGTAAATTACAATTGACTTTGGAAGAAATAACTCATACACTTGAACCTCCTTAGATGTGTAGCCAATAGGGGGTAGCCAGGCTAACATGAAATTTTACACATCCATCAGCTAAAGAAAAGATCCAAATGTAAAAATCTAGCTATCATATGGATTCGTAACACCCCCTGGAGGACTTGCAGCCCACGAATCAATGAATGGTTTATGCTGAGCCAAAAATGTACTTGCTCTGTGTTTCTCATTTTTTCTTAACCATTTTAGAATGAGCCCGACAATTACTCCTGCAGAAGGTACTCATCGGCGGTGAGGGGGCCACTTAAGGCAGCCAGGTCATGTTTTTTGGCCACCATCTTAGCCCTTGCAGTGAATGGCTTTGTTCCCTTTAAAACTTAAGCCAAGAAGACATTTTCCACCATGCAGGTGTTTTGATGTGAGGTACTTAAAAAGGTATCAAATCTTGTTACTTACTGCCACCAATTCCCTATGCTATTGTAGCAGATTAACAGTCTGTTCTTGGCCATTATCTGATGTGTGTGTGTGTGTGTGTGTGTGTACGTGTGTGTGTGTGTGTGTGTGACCTGCTCTTTATTTTTGCCTGATGTCACCAGCTAGAAGAGCTTCTGCATTCACAGGCTTGAGTTCTCTGGGTGGTTCTCTGTTTAAGGCTGTAGAAGTAACATGTAGCTAATGCTAGTATCTGGGGAAGAAGGAAATTTTTACATGTGCTTAAAATTGTGAAGTACTACTAACTAAATAATAAACAGTAAGAACTGTTTACTCATTAACTAAGTAAATAAGCACACCCCCTCTTTTTGAACTGTGAGACTGTCAGTGACAAATATTACAATTCTTTGAAAAAGATGTCGGATATTTGAGATTCTTGAATGTTGTCTTTTGCAATTTAGCATATTTCTTTTTTTTAATTTGATTTTTATTTTATGTTCATTGGTGTCTTGCCTGCATGTATATCTGTGAGGGTATCAGAAATCCTGGAACTAGAGCTGCCATGAGGAGGCTGAGAATCGAACCTGGGTCCTCTGGAAGAGCAGCTACTGAGCCATCTCTCTAGCTCCTTCAGCACATTTCAAAACTAGTATTTTCCATCATACTGTCCATAAATATTCAAATTAAAAATATATTTAAAAGCCTCCTAGAAATTCTCTATGAACAATTTCAAGAAAGTAGATGTGGCAGAAAATGTTTTCTATTTGCAGAAATTTGTGACTAGAATTATGAGTTTGTACTTCATTGATGTTTTTATTAGAAAAACAACTAAATATGCATATATATGCAAGATTTTCTTCATTTTTTTTCTCCTCCTCTTCCTC
Organism: Meriones unguiculatus; assembly: GCF_030254825.1. NCBI lineage: Eukaryota > Metazoa > Chordata > Mammalia > Rodentia > Muridae > Meriones > Meriones unguiculatus. The sequence continues at coordinate 54,311,596 of NC_083367.1, forward strand.
TTTTTTCCTTCTGTATCTACTCCTCCTCTTCTTTTGATACTTAACATTCCAATTAGGAACAATCCAGAGTTCTGAATACAAAAATGAACCGCACAGGTGGGGCTTCCCCTTTCTGTCATGAAAATCAATTCCTGCTGCTGGCATTTTAAGGTTAGCACAGTGCCTCCGTCCATAGTCACTGATGACCCAAGACCGTGTTTTGGTTTTAGCCTTGCTCTCTTTAGAGTGTATAAGAGTCTCTGCATCAGCTGAAGAAGGCTGTGGAAAACTTTCAGGCAAAGTTTTCTTTTTTAACTTAGTTAATTTTACAAACTTGCTGTGTACCCTAGCCAATCCTCCTGCTTCTTCCTCTGCACTGGCATCATCGTAGAAGTGTATCCCAATGCCCAGGCTGAGTTAGCATGTCAAAAGTATTTCTTCCGAAGCCCCACTTCCTAGCTCCGATTTGATTTGACTAATAACAGCTACATCACAGAACTGTTTTCAAAGAGGGCTGGGAAAAAGTAGATTTTTTTTTAGTGAGGTACACTAAAGGCTCCAATACTATAAGAGTTCTGTTAGTGATGCAGAAGGAAACTGAAAATCAAATAGGCACACAGTGTAATCTGCTACATCTGTGGCTTGCAGGGCTCAACAGACAGTTCCTGTGACAATGTACTACTCAAATATGGACGCCTTTTAAAGTCACTTACACTTTACATTTCTTATCAGTAAAGAACTGGATATGGAGAAAAGAAATAACAATTAAAAGTGGGGTACAGATCTAAACAGAAAATTCTCAAAAGAAGAAATTCAAATGACCAAAAAACACTTAAATGGTCACTATCTTTAGCCACCAGGGAAATACAAGTCAAAACTACTTTGAAATATCACCTTACATGCATCAGAATGGTCAAGATCAATAAAACAAGTGACAGTTTATGCTGATGAGGATGTGGAGCAAGGGGAAGGCTGGTGGAAGTGTAAACTTGTACAGCCACTACTGAAATCAGTATGTCAGTTCTTCAGGAAGATGGAAATTGATCTACCTCAAGATCCAGCTATACTATTCTTGGGCATATACCCAAAGGACACTTCACCCTACCACAGAGACACTTGCTCAACCATGTTCGCTGCTGCTCTATTCGTAATAGCCAGAAACTAGAAACTACCTAAATGTCCCTCAGTGGATGACTGGATAAAGAATACAAAATGGAGTATTGCTCAGCCATTAAAAAAATGAAATCTTCATGTAAATGAATGGAACTAGAGAAAATCCTGAGTGAGGTATCAGACCCAGAAAGACAAACATGGTGTATATTCATATATATGTGGATATTAGCTGTTAAGTCAATAATAATCAAGCTACAATTCATAGAATGACATAGGTATAGAGTAAGGGACTAGGGAAAACAGATACATCTCCCTAGAAAAGGGAAATAAAATAGAGATGAATTAGGTTGCAACCTAGAACAGGTATGTGCCTTGCTCAGAAAAAAACTCATCCTGCGGCAGATGGGAACACATACAGAGACCCACAGCCAGATGTTATGCAGTGAGACCTTGGAATGCTCAATCCTAAATGGGGTGTCTCCATCAAATTCTTTCCCCCACGGCTCAGGGAAGCCAGCAGAACAGGAGATAAAAAGGTGTAAGAGCCAGAGAGGGAGTAGAAATGGAGGAAAAGAGATCCTTTAAGTCAACAAGATTGAAGAACATGTGATCTCATGGAGACGAGGCAGTATGAAAAGGGCTTGCATGGGTCTGCACCAGGTCATTTGCATATATATTATGGCTTCCGTTTTTGTTTTTATGGGATTTTGGTGTGTGGGGAAGAGTGGGTCTTTGGTTCTTGAGCCTTCTCTCGGACTCTTTTCATCTTGTTTTCTGTTTGGTCCAATTCTAACAAGTTAGTTTTTGGTTTATCTTATTTTATTGTTACCCTGTAGAAACCTGTTTGAATTCTAATGAGAGACAGAAAAGGAGTAGATCCAGAGGAGAGGGGATGTGGAGAGAAACTGAAAGGAAAAACCATAATCTGGACATTTTATGTGAGAAAAAAAAATTTACTCAAGGCTTCCTCAGAAACATGAAGAGTTCGAGGATATTCTGGGCTATGTGAGAACATCTCAGAAAATCAAATGCTGTAGGGTTTGGACATACCCACCATGCAGCTCCAGTGTTTGCTGGTTTGTGCAAACTTCATTGCCATACTAGAAACAAAAGTGACAGTGGGTTTCAGTAACAGGTATCACCAAACCCAAAGCAAAAAATCTTCTAACTAAACTGCCTCTTACTGCAAACTAAGCATGCCTAACACCTATTTAGTGCCAGCCACACAAACCAATTGATGGAAGGAGAGTCAAGAGAGAAAACGACAGCAATGTTACTGATTTCAGTTACAACAGCCTATTGCTTTGACAGCACATATAATAAAATTGGAACAATGCAGAGAAAATCACCATGATCCCCATGCAAGAATGGCACAGAAATTTGTGAAGTGTTTCACATTTAAAATAAACAACAAACCACATAAGTTTGCAAACTTTACAAACGCATTTGGAAAAGGGTTTGTAAAAGAGAATAGGCTCATGAGATTTCAACTTTATTAGTTTCACAGTAAATTCAGGTCTGTGATCACTATTTTCAAATTTATTACTTCCTGGAAACATGATTTTTCTCTCCATGTTTATGCATCTTCATATCATTTGGTATATTATAATTTTTTTTACCTGTTTATTGTTTAATGTCTTCTTCACCCTACCTAAAAGATGACATAGATAAAGGAAGCCATAGTTCTGGCTTTCCATGTCACGTTCAAAGATGATTCTGGACTTGGGAACACATATGAAGGCCTGGGGACAGTTAGGTAGGGTGGGAGCAACAGATGAAACACAGCAGTAAAGTATCTGTGTCCATCTGCAAGTTCTACTTGACCCTAAAGCCATTGAAGGGGTGATGAGTGATGGCAGTATATGTGGATACTGGCCCAGAGCTACATGTGTAGTATATAGGAATTTTTTGTAGAGGAAGAACTCACTTTGTTATCTCATGAACCCAATTATTTTGACTGCACCTCTCAATGACAGGATGAGCCACATCTGGCAGCATCCTTACTGGGAGCAAAGATTTTCAAAACTTTCACATCACATATTCTCTTCCAGATTGTTACTAGGTTCCTTGCACCTTCGCATGCTAGGATATGAAGCCTATGGTGCTACATGATGTTTCCATTGATCACCACACAGATTCTCAAATACAGGTGGATCACTTTCGTTCTAGGAAACTAACCAGCTAGAGAGAACTGGTCTCCAGACAGGTGACTGTCAGTATTTTATAGCTGTCCTAGATGAGGTATCATTGAACATCTATTTGAGAGGAAGGGCATACAGAACTCGGAGAAACCAAACAAGTGGCTCAGCAGTAGGCAGAGATGACCAGGTTTGGATTAAAAAAGATAAGCAGCCAATGCAGGCAGCCATCATCTTTGCAGAAAGCAACTTCAAAGCAGCGGAGCTGACAGCCAGTCACTAGCTAGTGTGAGGCTACCCGACTGAGGGAAAACCGCATGCCACAGAGCACTACATGGCAGCTCTCAGGCTCCCACAGAATCACCTTCCTAATGGAGGGACAGTCTGTGTCCTTCTAGCTGTCCCAGTGAGGCCTTCCCTACCATACCTCCTGAGGCAAACTGAGCCATAGTCCTTATGGTTCTGATCACTTCTCTCCCAACCCTAGAAACTGTGACTTTGTATAATTGACTTAAAAGTAAAAATAAAAGAAAAATTACTTCAGATCTGTTAAAAAGCATTTCTGCATTTCTGAGAAACGTATCCTTTGTTCTCAGGGGAAATATATATATTTTTTCAAATTAATAGTTCAGGTCTCTTTTGTCCTAGCTTTCCTACCCAACATTTATCTGCTAAGCTTTCATAGGCATCCTGTAAAGGCTAAACAAAATCTGTCACTTTATACTGATGCCAATGTCTCTTAAGAATGAAACTTCTGATATCAGCCATTCACTTTGGTTCTATACAATATAGAATTGTTAAATAAAAAGTTGAAAGAAACTTGAGATTGTTTTTTTTTTCCATTTTTTTTCTTCAAGCGAACACACTCTCATGGAAGCATAGTACCAGTCCAAACCAGAACCCAAAGTCAATTATTGTGATTTTTTAATAATATTTTCTTGTAGCTAAAGTGCAAGGATAGCTTAAGAGAAAACAATGAAAAGAAAGCAGACTAAACTGCACTTACTGTGCATGCAGACCTTCGTAAACTAGAGCGTGTCTAAGGAATCTGTATTTTGTATATTGCAGCCATAATTCTTGTGTTATTGTGTCCATGTGCCTACTGACATTGCAGATTTTTCAAAAGCAGTTTGATCCTTCTTCAAGTGTTCTAGTAAGAAGACTCAAGAGAGTTCCTTTCCTAGAGATTGGTCCCAGTATCTATTTTAAGAATATTTCTCCCTAGACATGGATGTTAGTGTTCCAAAGGTTAGGGGAATATAGGTTGTATGTATGTCACCAGGAAGTCAAAGTGGGTTAAATCAAAATAATAATAATAATAATAATAATAATAATAATAATAATAATAATAATAATAACAGGTCTCACAGCAACCTGCTTACACTCTACCTTCAATCTGTATGTAGGAGAATTCATTCATTTTTTTTAACTTCTTAATTATTCATCCTTAAAAGCTGTTCTAAATAAACATTGCCTTTCTCCCTGATGCCAACAAATGAATGTACTGACAATTACTCATGAGCTTCCCTCATACGTCCCATGTTCTTTCTAGGATCCCCTTTTAAAGTTTTTACAAGGTACATTGTCTGCTACAAGGAAACAGTTTGTGTAGTAGAGCAAATTTGGCTGGTTCCTCAGCTCACAGGGATTTCTTAGCATACTTATCTGGCTCCCAAGCTTTAAGACTCTTTTCTTTCTTTCCTCTGTTTTACTCAGATATATATGTTGTTTAAAATTTCCCATAAGTATTCTCTCTTTAAATTAAATATTTTATTATTTTTAGAGAATTTCATAAAACGTATTTTGATCACACTCACTCCAACTTCTCTCATATCCATTCATTTCTAACTCCTACCTCCCCAAATTCATATCTGTTTTTTTTTAAATTTAATAATCCTTCCACTCCAATTTGTGCTGAGTATGTGCTTCAGGAGTGAGGCCATCCACTGGAGCACAGTTCATCTACTAGGAGCCATATCCTTAAAAAAAAAAACTGACTGTCTCCTGTGTGATTGGGTCATTTGAGCCAAAGCAAAAGTTCTTTTCTGAAGCGTTTCAAGTTAGAAGTGAGAGAAGAAAGCTTTTTCCTTTTGTTCCATTGACCTTTGAGCACGTAAGTCACAAAGTCACATGGTGACTTCAGGGTATCTCCCAACATGTGCACTGTGGGATGGGAATGGGGATGGCATTAAGATGAGCAGGAATGATGCTGATAAAGATGCAGAGGAACTGAGAAGTGGAATTCTTGTGATCTGTGCTAGTTTAGACTTTCCTGCCTTGGGACTGGCGGCTAATATATATATATATATATATATTTGTAACTCTGTTAGAGCTTGACTGTGATTTAATGAGTATAGTTCATTTCTAAAAGCAAAATGAGGTAGAATGTTACATATGAGAGCTTGGGACTTAGTTCCCCTTATAATTTGATTTCTAGTTCTTGCCTTCCAAAGCAAAAGCCAATATCTGTATCTGGGGTTTTCTACTAGGGAATCAAAAGAGTAGAGAAGACTGAACAAAAATCATCCAAAGATAGAAGGGTCAGTTGTTTCCTAAGGAGATTCTGAAAAGAAAAGAAAAGAAAAGAAAAGAAAAGAAAAGAAAAGAAAAGAAAAGAAAAGAAAAGAAAAGGAGACAGTTGAGGCCATGAGTAACTTCCAGACAGCGTTTGACCTGGGGCAGATGAACACAGTGGCTGACACCTTTGTGGGAAAATTGAGAGCTTCTTGCTCTAACAATAGAGCCCCATCATAACCTGGCTCTTTGTGAGAGCCTGAAGGCTAGGGGCTGTCTTCAATCTTCACTCCACTGTACAATGCACAACTATGCGTGACATGCTAATGAGGACAGTACATGAGAGAAGCAAAGATATTTTAAGAGATACAGAATCCAAAATGTGTCTTCTTAATAAATTTTTAAAAACAGACCCAAGAATTTAAATAAGTTGTGGAATAATTAAGATACAAACTGTAAAGCAATAATACCACAGTCATGGCGTACGGCTTATCAATATGGTATATTCTTCAGACACAGTAGAGACCAACTCTTACTAATTGAGAGATCCACTTGAAATCCATCCTGGTCTCATCTTTCTCTTTCCTCACCAAAGTACACTTCACTCTGTTGCTCGCTGTGGTAATTTGAATGAGAATAGCCCACAAACGCTCCTATATTTAATGCTTGGTTTCCAGTGGGTGGATTATTTTAGGAAGGATTAGGAAGTATGTCCTTGTTGGGGGAAGTGTGTCACTGTGGCTGGACTTTGGGGTTTCAAATCCCCATGTCTCTCTGTCTCTCTCTCCCCTCCCCCTCTTTTTGTCTCCCTGTCTCTTCTTTCTCTTTCTACCTTTACCCTATCTCTCCCTCTGCCTCCTCTTGTGGATAAGATGTAAGCTCTCATCTACCGCTTCAGTGCTGTGTCTACCTGCCTGCTACCATGGTTCCTTCTATGATGGTCCTGGACTCACCCTCAGAAACTGTAAACAAGCTCCCAAATTATGCATTCTTGTTTTTCTTTTCTTTTTAAAATTTGTTATTTATTAAAATTTATTCACTTTGTATCCCAGCTATAGCCCCTTCCCTTAGCCCCTCCCAGTCTCCCTTTCCCCCTCTTCTCCTTCCTTGCTCCTTCCCCAGTCCACAGATAGGGGAGGTCCTCCTCCCCTTTCATCTGACCCTAGCCTATCAGGACTGGCTGCATTGTCTTCCTCTGTGGCCTAGTAAGGCTGCCCCCACCCCAGGGTGAGGTGATCAAAGAGACAGCCCTTGTTTCAATTACTAGGGAACCCATTTGGACACTGAGTTGCCGTGGGCTACATCTGTGCAGGGGTTCTAGGTTATCTCCATGAATGGGCCTTGGTTGGAGTATTAGTCTCAGAAAACACCCCTACGCCCAGATATTTTGGTTCTGTTGCTCTCCTTATGGAACTCCAGTCCCCACCAGGTCTTTCTATCTTCCCTTCTTTCATAAGATTTCCTGCACTCTGCCCAAAGTTTGACTTTGAGTTCCAGCATCTGCTTTAATACTCTGCTGTGTAGAGTCTTTCAGAGGCCCTCTGTTGGTAGGGTCCTGTCTTGTCCCTTGTTTTTACCCTTTTCCGGTGTCTATCCCATTTGCCTTTTTAAATGAGGATTGAGCATCTTGCCCATGGCCCTCCTTCTTGCTTAGCTTCTTTAAGTGTACATATTTTAGTATAATTATCCTATGTTATATGTCTAATATCCACTTATAAGTGAGTATATACCATGTGTGTTTTTCTGCTTCTGGGATACCTCACTCAGGATGATCTTTTCTAGTTCCCACCATTTGCCTGAAAATTTCATGATTTCCTTGTTTTTAATTGCTGAACAGTATTCCATTGTGTAAATGTACCACAATTTCTGTATCCTCAACTGAGGGACATCTGGGTTGTTTCCAGATTCTGGCTATTATGAATAAAGTTGCTACAAACATGGTTAAGCAAATGTCCTTGTTGAATACTTGAGCATATTTTGGATATATGCCCAGGAGTGGTATAGGTGGATCTTGAGGAAGTGTTATTCCTAGTTTTCTGAGAAAGTACCAGATTGATTTCCAAAGTGGTTGTACCAGTTTACATTCCCACCAGCAATGGAGGAGGGTTCCCCTTTCTCCACATCCTCTCCACCATGTGTTTTCACTTGAGTTTTTGATTTTAGCCATTCTGATGGGTGTAAGGTGAAATATCAGGGTCGTTTTGATTTTCATTTCCCTGATGGCTAAGGATGTTGAGCATTTCTTTAAGTGTTTCTCTACCATTTGATATACCTCTACTGAGAATTCTCTGTTTAGCTCTGTACCCCATTTTTAAATTGGATTACTTGATTTGTTGCTGTTTAACTTCTTGAGTTCTTCATATGTACTGGATATTAGCCCTCTGTCAGATACAAGGGTTGGTGAAGATCCTTTCCCAGTCTGTAGGCTGTTGTTTTGGTCTGATGACAGTGTCCTTTGCTTTACAAAGGCTTTTCAGTTTCATGAGGTTTCATTTATTGATTGTTGATCTTAGAGCCTGGGCTGTTGGTGTTCTATTCAGGAAGTTGTCTCCTGTGCCAATGGGTTCAAGGCTCTTCCCCACCTTTTCTTCTAACAGATTTAATGTGTCTGATTTAATTTTGAGGTATTTGATCCAGTTGGACTTTAGTTTTGTGCAGGGTAATAAGTATGTATCTATTTGCATTTTTCTACATGTAGACATCCAGTTAGATCAGTACCATTTGTTGAAGATTCTGTCTTTTTCCTATTGTACCAGGGAACTCATACAGCTGATAAACACCTTCAGCAAAGTGTCTGGATACAAAATTAACTCAAAAAAAAAAAAATCAGTAGTCCTTGTGTATACAAAAGACAAATGGGCTGAGAAAGAAATTATGCATTCTTTTATGAGTTGCCTTAGTAACAGGGTCTCCTCACAGCAAAAGAACAGTCACTAAAACATTTGGCATCTCTTGTTTTGGATTTATACTCTTGCCACACATGCTGCAGATGTTTTTTTAAAATAATAAGTATTTTCTTGCGATATATTTGAAAAAAAAACTTTTAAAATTTGTGTTGTGCATTCAATATTCCACGTTACTTGCACTTGCATGTTGTTATATGTCGACCTTCTGTGTCATTTTAACTTTACTACAGCATGTCATTGTATGACTATAATTAACTTATCTATTGTCCCTTGGAATACTCATAGGTTGTTTGCTACTAAAACTCTCAATCTGGAAAACCATCCTTTCATGGAACTGGACTGCTTGACAGTCCTGAGACAGCCTTCCTGTGGAAAACATTTATGTTAGGTTCCTGGTGTCAAAACTGGTGCATTCAAAAAAGAAATCTGTTCTCAGAAACACACTTGCCTTTTGCAGTTCTTTACTTGGAACTCTATCCAAGCGTTCTCAGAATCACTGAAATCATGAAGTGACTTGATTTTCCTGTCTTGTAGAAACAGTGTTCGGGAGGGAATAATATTCTTGGCCTCAGTCATTAAAGTCTTTGAAATTTTGATTATATGGGAAGAAGCAGGACTGTAATGTTATTTAAAAGGTTTAGCTATCTTCCTTTAAGTGAAAGAGAGATTTGAACACAGAGTGGATAGGCTGGCTCTTTATTATTAGGACAACTCTTCAAAGGAGATGTTTAATGTTTCAAACTGAAGTATCTACAACCAACCAAAGTGCCAAATATCAGTGGTACCAAGGAGCCACAAATAAAAGCAAACTGCCTAAGTAAATAGAGTCACCTGACTTTAAATACTGCTTTCTGTCAAGCTTTTAAGTTTTTTATGGAGGGCTGAGATTGGTACATGCCCAAATAACTTTTTTTCCACACGAAATGAATAACGTCATCTCCTTCTGTTCTTTCCACCTCCTTGATGTTCCCTCTCCTTTCTATGAGGGTTACTATCTAATTGGAACTTAGATATAAAGCCTGAAAAACGAAGAAGTTTGTGTGGCTTTAGGCACAAGTAGGGTTTCTCTGTGGCACGGCTGCCAAAATAATTGTGTGAATAAACAATGAGTCATTTATTTCGGTATTTATTAAATGCCAGCAAGTGTGGAGCTGAGGTGTAAGTGAGTCTTCCACTCACTTTATCTGAGACCTTGAACAGGGGCCACGGGAAAGGCTAATTGTCGCCGTGAGCAGAAAAACAGCGGCATCAAGAAAAACAGAAAATAAGAAGACAAACTACCTTTTCGCTGTAACAGGGGGACCATTGGTCATCACACGTGACCACCACTCCACAGACTTCTTGAAATGAGGGGAGATCTACTACTGGGAAACAAAGGGCCTAGAGCATGATTCATTACAGTGTGGACACTGGGCATGGATTCAGCCTTGTTTGTGTTCGTAGGACAATTGCCGCTAAAGAACGCAGGGTATACAACTCTTTCCTTTTCTCCTCTTAGTAGTTCTAACAATAAATGCTAACATTTCTTTTACCTAGACGCACAGAAATCTCTTATTGAGATACTAATTTCACAAAGAGTGCTCCAGGCTTGGAATAGAAGGCAATAATTGAAGAAAATGGGAAAAGATTTATATGTGACAATCTCAGAGAACTTGACTAATAAATATACTTTGTACTTTATATATCTTGGATATAATTTTCTCTCTTTTGTCTTACCTGAATGTTAATAAGGAAAAAGTCAAATTAATATACCTTTCAGTTGAGGTTTCTTGGAGTTTTGTTTTATGACATTTTAATATGTCTTTTAAAATATTTTTGAACTAGTTTTTTCCTGCATACCTAATCATTGGGTAGGCTGAAATGATATATTTTATTTTTTATTACTTCTCAACTTCTCAAGTACATTTGACTTATGGAGGTTAATGAATATATAGTATTTGTGTCCATGAGGGCTAACAGATACCTCATTAGTTACTCAAATAATTTTAAAGTTTAAGGTCCTAAATTTTAAAGTATGAGTTTATCCTTGCCTTTAATTTCATTTTTCAATTATACAGATTCCTATTGGGAATTTTAATTATTATGTTGATCTTATTAATAGTTGCCTGATATTCATGCAGTAGTAATTTAAACAAACAAACAAACAAACAAAAAGCAAACAATCAAAGAAACAAAAAAAACCAAAACAAAACAAAGCAAAAAATAATAGAGACTAGGTAAGATTTAAAAGCCAGAGGCTCATTTACAGGAACCAAACCTTACAGTCTCCCCGCTCACCTCCTCCCAGTTTCATCATTTATTTGCCTCTGCCTTGTTCCATTAGCTTGTTAACAGTATGGTTTCTATAGCAACACCTATTGGTTGTTGTGATAATGAAGGCCACAGTGAGATCTCCTGCAGAGAAATCCTTGCTGCTGACAAGATCAACTCATATTTTCTTTGTCTGATGTTTCCTATTTCTTCTTGGAATGACCCTTTTAGCAGAATATAAGCGATTTCTACTAATTACCTGTGAAATAAACAGCTGAAGTCAGGTAGCCCTGACAGCATGCTGGTGTTAGCTTTATTCCAGTGATGGTGAGGTACTGCCTCAAAGAACAAGCCAATTTCCTTAGCCATAAATCCCACTACCCAGCACTGTTAACATGAAATAAAATGAAGGTCACTCCACTTCTTTCAATCTGAGTTAGGAGGTTTTATTCAGAGAAAATTTTCCATGTCCTCTGGGTTTAGGACTTCATCAAAGTAGGGAAAGAAAATGTCTGGTGCGATTTTTGATGAAGGATATTAATATCTTAGTAATGAAGAGAGAATAATGTATAAAATTTAAATGTGGATCATATTTTTTCTGATAACATAGAACTATACATCCACTGAGGCAATGACAGTAAATTTCCTCTTTTGGTTCTCTTTCTAGACATAGTTGATACTAAGTCTCTATATAATGTCCCTCTTTAAAAATTATTCAGTTAATTTTTACCCATTTTACTTTATTCGACACGCTCACACTTACAAGGTTAAAGTTGAAACAATTGATAAGTTATGAGTTTTATTTTAATTGTGAATTTTATCAATTTTGCAGCATTAACCAAAGTTAAAGAATTGTTTCTTAGAATATTGAATATGGTTAACCCTAGGTTCTCACTGACATTATTTGTTATTTACTTCAATTTCCTTTCAGTGTCTTCTGGATTTCATCATAGTTTCCTCTATTGGCTCTTCTTCTTCTTCTTCTTTTTTTTTTTTATTCGCTTTGTATCCAAGCTGTAACCCCTACCTCATTTCCTCCCAATTTCACCCTCCCTCCCTCATCTCCTCCCATGGCCCTCTCTAAGTCCACTGATAAGGGAGGTCCTCCTCCGCTTCCATCTAACCCTAGCTTATCCATCAGGACTGGCTGCAATCTCCTCCTCTGTGGCCTGGCAAGGCTGCTCCTCCCTGGGGGGTGGGGGAGGAGGTCAAAGAGCCAGGCCATGAGTTCATGTCAGAGACAGTCCCTATTCCCCTTACTAGGGCAACCCACTTGGATTCTGAGCTGCCATGGGCTACATCTGAGCAGGGGTTCTGGGTTATATCTATGAGTAGTTCTTGATTGGAGAATCAGTCTCAGAAAAGACCCCTGTGCCCAGATATTTTGTTTCTGTTGCTATCCTTGTAGAGCTCCTGTCCTCTCCAGGTCTTACTAACTCCTCCTTCTTTCATATGATTCCCTGCACTCTGCCCAAGGTTTGGCTGTGAGTCTCAGCATTTGCTTTGATACATACACTGCAAGGTAGTGTACATTTGCTAGGTCTTTCAGAGGCCCTCTGTTGTAGGCTCCTGTCCTGTTTTCTGTTTTCTCCTTCCTCCAATGTCCATCCCATTTGTCTTTCTAAGTGAGGATTGATCATCTTACCCTGGGTCCTCCTTCTTGTTTATCTTCTTTAGTTGTACAGATTTTAGTATGTTTATCCTATCTTATAGGTCTAGTATCCACTTATAAGTGAGTATACATATCGTGCATGTCTTTCTGCTTCTAGGATACCTCACTCGGGATGATCTTTCATAGATACTACCATTTGCCAGCACATTTCATAATTTCCTCGTTTTTAATTGCTAAGTAGTATTCCATTGGGTAAATGTACCACAGTTTCTGTATCCATTCCTCAAATGAGGGACATCTGGATTGTTTCTAGGTTCTGGCTATTACGAATAAAGCTTCTATGAACATGTTTGAACAAATGTCCTGGCTCTTCTTTACTCTAATAGGTGCAACAGAAGAACTACTATTAATCTGGACGTGGAACAATTGCATTAAATTTCCCAGTTCCAAAAATTAAGTAGTATCTTACATGTTTTTAGGCCTTGTACATTTTCACTATTTTAAATATTAAGTATCATCTATAATGTCTTAGTCTCTGGAAATCAAAAGCAATATGGAATAATATTAAGCTTTCCAGTCTCAATGACCAATGTTCACTGTGTATGTGAAGTACATAAAGACTTAGAGTTGGCAGAAAAGACATGGACCGCAACTTTTGTTTCTATCTTCAATTTCACCACAGAATTGCACATATTTTGTTTGCACTTAGAGAAGCTTCCAGTATCTACCACAGAAACCCTAAACTGTCCTTTCTGTAGACACACACACACACACACACACACACACACACACACACACACACAGTGGGGTTAAAGGAAATATTTTTAATGAATTCTGTGGTCTCTACACATTTATTCACCGGGACTGTCTTATCTTTATACTCAGAAAAAAAACCCTTTATAGATACATTAATTACGATGATGAAGCCCTTCCTAGAAGGCTTCACAAAGCCTAGTCAGTTTGCAGGTATTAAATTCTGAAATTCTGTAGGTCTCCAGCAGAGTCAATTATTCCCTTGGAAAGGAACCTTGCAGCCTGAACTGCAGTGGAAACTCTTCATATCCCTCATTTGAGGTATAATAAAACTAAGACTCAAAATCCTTGGAGAGATGGGCTGCAGAGATGGCTCAGTGGTTAAGAGTGCTCTCTGCTCTTCAAGATGGCCTAAGTTTGGTTTCTAGGATCTATCGGGGCTCACAACTGCCTGCAACTCTACTTTCAGGGGATCTGGTACCTCCGCTGACCTTGATGGGCATTACATGCAGTCGGTACACATGCATACACACAGGCATACATACATATACATATAATTGAATACATAAATATTGTTACAGTCTCACAGTCTAATACGTATATGAAAATGACTTTTTCCCACAGGCCTTACACGTGTGGCCTCAGATGCCATCTTAGGCTTTTCACGTTGTTCTCATGCTCGTGGGTAAAAGAGATAAAAAGGAAAGAAAAGGACATGATGGCTCCTAGGTATGGTGGAGGAGAAGGTTGATTATATATGTGTGTGAGAGCCTAGCTGGGGGCAGACACATCTGGGAGAGTCCAGAGTGATCATGACCCTGAACCAAGTGGGAAAAGGGGAGGGGAAGGGAAAGAATGGAACCCAGTACCTCAGCCAGGAGGCAAAGGGCACAAAAAGAGCAAAAGGAGGTGTGGGTAAGGCAAATATCTGGATTATCTAAGGAAGAGCCTTTGGGGGAAGGAGAGCCCACATGCTGGTCTGCAGAGCTCAGGGTAGAGGGCGGGATTCGCCAACCATACCTTGTAACAGGTAGGGGACTGAGGGATGCTGGAAGAACCTGGAAGCCAGGTCTGCTTTGACAAGAGGTACCGCAGCCTCTTGTCCCTTGTGTGAAACGTAACAGTGGGTAGCCCTAGAGAACTTGGTGGTAGACTGCCTCTTCAGATCTGAAAATGCAGCTGCTTAGCTTGGACGCCCTCACCTCTTGGATGCTCTCACTTCTCATCAGCTGGAATTTGCTCTAACCCCTGCCATCTAAAAATCAGTATTTTAGTTTCCCACACCTGCTACTCAGCCTCTTCTGTCTGTACCAGACAGACCTCCAGTTACCCGCTTCCACTGGCTACCCCAGCTGACACCACCTGTCCACGGAGCCAGCTTCCCTTCAGAGCCAGCGGATTCCAGGCTTCCCTTCTTCGTCTCCTGATTGTTTATCTTTGCACTAGCAGCTTGGACAGCACCAATGTTCATGTCTTCTCGCTGTCAGAAAAGAAAAGAAAACCAAAGTTACTCACTCACCACCCACAAAAATGGTTTCTGTGGCTAGTTGAATGTTTATCCACTCCAAAGGATTCTGTTCTTGTGCCAAAAAATTCTAACAAGCAGGGAAAACATTCTACATTCTAGTGCACTAACATTTAATTTTTTTCCCCACTAATTTTGTAGCAAGTTTCTGCTTTCATTATTCTTTTGAAATTGACCTGTTTGTCTGGAAGCTATGAGTTGGGGGTAGGATGGCTGATTAGCTTGTGCAAGAACCTTGTGTTTCATCCCGCACACTGAAACAAGACAAAACAAAACAAATCAGAGAACGACAACAGACACTGACAAAACATATCTTTCTGGAGTTTCCCGAGATGTTTCCTAAACAGATCTTCACATTCCTGCACTGAAATGGAAGCTTCAAAGACAGGCAGGAAAGAAGAAAACGCAGCGTAGATTATATCAATTCTGTAACACTAAGTGACTCATTTTCCTATTTAAATCCTAGGTGGCTGTTCTTCATAATTTCAGGAAAGACATTTTTTTTTTTCCAAATGACCTTGAAAGCCCTGCAGGACTCTGTTGGGTCCTGCCTCTCACCCTCAGCTTGCCTTGCTCTCATCATCTGCTCACGTGCTGCACTCTCCTTCACTTCTTTCATGTCCTTTAACAATGCCAAGTTGTTTTCAATTGCTTTTCCCTGGCGTGCTTTCTACTCTCCACAACGACCTCAGGTGATTGCTTACTTCATCATTTGTATCCTTGTGACTCACACATCATTTTTAGAGAGGTTTTCTGCTGTGGTTTGGATATGGTTTGAGGGCGTTCAGAGGAAGCTGGTTTCTCATCATGGCCATGCTGGGTGGCAGTGTGGACTTTTAAGAAGCAGAGCTTAGTACAAAGTAATTAGGTAATTGAAGGTCCTGACCTTGGAAGAGATAAACAGTTCTCAGGGAACCCTAACCAATTTCTTCAAGAAAAAGGTACTGTAAAAAACACAACTTATGAGGGTGAGGAAATGGCTCGGTAGGTTAAAGTCTGGTTATGTAAGCATGAGGACCTGAGTTCAGCTCTCCAACACTCATGGTGACACATGCCTGTAATCTCAGCACAAGGAAGGCTGAGAGAGAAGGATTCCTGAGGCTTGGTGGTCAGCCAAACCATTGAGAGACCTTGTCTCTAAAACTAAAGTAGAGGGTAATTGAGGAAGACACCTGACACTTGATGTTGACCTCTGACCTCTAGAGGAATTCGTGAATCCATGCATGCAACACCTATATTCCTATATCTCAAAGAGACAGACAGAGACAGAGGGAGGGAAGGAGTAAGACAAAAATAGAGAGAGAAAAAGAGAGAGACAGAGAAAGATGGAGGGAAGGAGAGAGACAGAGATAGATAAATAGAGAGAGATGGAGAGAGGAAGAGAGACAGACAGAGAGATACATAGAGAGACAGAGAGTTCATCATTGACCCCTGTCTCCACATTTCTGTCTTGATGGTCTCTCACTCTCTCATATGCTCCTAGAGAAAGCCACATGCCATCTCATGATCCAATTGAAAGTGATTTGATCCAGCACTGACACCACTGTATCAAATACAATGTTGTTTAAACTTTTAGGTTTCAAAACTGTGAGCCAAGTAAAACAAGCTTCTGAAGATAGCTACTGCCTTTATTTGCCTCTGTTTATTGGCATGGTAGCAAGCCCATTAGTGGTAATCAGTACTTTGCCGACGAGTGAATGCTCTGAAGTCTGTAGTATCAAGTTTAAATTTCCTAGACTCTCTATGAAGGGTTTCTCATTTAGGCATTGTAGCCCAGAAAATTCGTGGATAGCATTGTCTATTCCTGGCTGTGGGGCTCCAAATACCTGGAGTTCCCCAACTCAAAGATGTTGTATCAATCCATTCTGCCACCCACCTTTCCATCTGGCTTTGGGAGTGCCAAAGAACTTATCCTCAGAATGAGCCTGAGCCTGAAAAAGTATTGGGTCAAAAATGTCATTATTCATTATTTCCCATAGAAAGAGCAGAATTTCTGTTCTTTCTGCACAGCTGCTTAGCAATTTTCAAATGCCTGTAGATCTTTAATTCACCTTGAATATCATTAAACTCATTGGATTGTCACAAGACCAATGTAAGCATTTTAGAACAGTTCAGGCATGCTACTTTTTGAAAGTATATTTATAAATTATAGTCTGTCATTTCTACAACAAATAGATTAAAAACCAATACTATTACATGTAT
The DNA here is from genome assembly GCF_030254825.1 of Meriones unguiculatus. Lineage (NCBI taxonomy): Eukaryota > Metazoa > Chordata > Mammalia > Rodentia > Muridae > Meriones > Meriones unguiculatus. The sequence continues at coordinate 54,328,588 of NC_083367.1, forward strand.
GTGGTTCTGGAGAGGTAGTTCAGTAATAGAGTGTTTGCCAAGTGTGCACAGGGTCCTAGCTTTGATTCTCCAGCATTACAAACAAACATATAACAAGAGAAAGTCAGAAAATACAATAGTTTCTTTTTAAAGAGGAAACAATGAGTTATTACTAAAGTAGTTCCTGAAAGTAGTTTTAATTGAATTCTTGGAGAACATCGTAATCAAGTGCTTAAAATAATTGGTTAGCATTTTCGGTGATAATTTCCATGTGTGGAATGTCACATGAAGAGCAACAAAATAAAAGTAGGTAAGAATCACACATTTTACTGAGTGTTAGGTTAAAAATCTTAGTGATGTGTGTGTCGGGTTCTCTTTTCTCAGACACCATCTTACCTATTGTTCCTGAAGAACCTGGCTTTCTGTAATACCTCACAAGTAACGTATTGCCTTTCTCCTGGGTGAAGACAATTGTTGTTGTTTTTTTTTTTATATTTGTATCGAATCTGACAGAATTATATATTTAATAAGAGATGATATTTTTCTTAGACAATTGGACTGTTGGACAAATTTCTTTCCTAATTCTGATATTATACAAGCTTATATTTCTTGTCAGACAACATCATAGAAAATTAGTGTAATGATTAACTTAGTCACAGCAACATTAGTAAACTGTTACTCATATGAAGTTTTAAGATGTGTGAATAGTGTATTTTTCTATTATTCTAGCAAATTTTAATCCTGTGATTAATTTTGATCTATAAGTTTATTATAAGAAATCTGAATTTTTTTATTGATCCTACCTCCAAGTTAAGACATATAGCCGCTCTCCTTTTCAAGACATCCCATTGGAAGTAAGTCTTAGGATTTCTTCAACTACTTGTAAAGTCATTTTTTTATCATTCTAAAACCAGTTTGTTCTGTGACAGTTCAGATTTGTACTTTGTAATTATTACTATTATTTATAATTCCTACTTATATTTATTAATAAATAAAAATATTATTATATTATTTATTTTGTTATTATATTATTTATATCACATAATATTTGTATTTTATTATTTATGATTATAATTTATAATTATTATTTGTAATAATTCAAGCATTAAAATTTGAGAAGATTGTCAAGACCTCTGTGATACTTATGTGAAATGCAAGAGGCAGCCCTAAGCCTGTCTTCTTGCTCTGGTTTCTTCTCCTGTCCTAGTCTGTGTTAACAGAGTGTGGCTTTCCTTCCTACCCACACCTGACCTCCTCTACACAACAAAGTGTGCTTCTTTTCCCTACCCACTTTCAGTGAACAACCTCTGGAAAAGAGTAAAATAGGAGATGGCAATCAGTGACAGAGTGAGCTTTTAGACAATTTAGAAACCACAAGCACATATCTCTTAACGGTTAAAACATAATGCTTTTTCTCAGAAAAAAACAATCATATTTTCAGAATAGATGTAGTAAGATGAAGTGACTGATTGAATCAAGAATAAAAAGAAAAATATTTGAGACTTAGCTAATTAATGAAACAGTTAATATCAGTGATGATGATCTCATGCTGTGCATTCCACAAAATCCAGACCTGCAGTATATTTTGGTTTAATTACGTATTCAAATTCATTCAGATTTAACTGAGAAATCACTTACTACTGCATGAAAACATGGACTACCCTTTTAACATTTTCAAGTGAGGTTGTCAACTTCGTTTTACCCTATGTGAAATGTATGAGCTCAGATGATTTGGATTGTAAATCATCTATATTCCTGTAATTGATTGTAGCCAAGTAAAATGGAACTTACTGTGAACAGTCATCTGAGCTCAATAGAATTTGGTGGTAGTCTAGGAAATGGAAATGTTAAGGTGGAGAGGCTAGTAGAGATGCAGAGAAATACTAAACATAACAGAAAAATAATTTATCAAATGCAGTATATACCAGAGTTTAGTTGTGACATTGAAAAAAGACTATGGTATCTAAGAAAAAAATATTTTACAGGGATGAGAGTTGTTTGCTTGAACTATGCTTTGTAATTTTAATAATAATAATAATAATAATGAGAATAATAAAAATGCAGGGCATTATCCTACCTGGCAAGTTTTAAGAAGGTTTGAATTTTATATTATATATATTAGAATATTATGAAACAAAGCAGAAATGACAATACTGGATGCTTATTTAGTATTTTATTACATAAAAAGTAATGCAAATTAAAGACACAGTTTGCAGTTGTGGTGAAAATTATAATTATGTGTGCTAGGATAATGCCAATATGGAATCTTCACTTTTGATTTTCTTTTTAGTCATAAATATATGATTTGTATATTACATAAAAAATTAAGTGATACAATAAGCAGTGGCATTTCAAATATTAAACTACTGACTGAGCGGGTGTTTTTCCGTTGTTTTTGGTTGGGCTTCTGTTGAACTTGATTGCTGCAAGGGACACCAAGCTTGACTTCAGTGATTTTGCTGTTCATCAGATTAGCCCCAGGACATCTACATTTTACTGCTGGAACACCATCTGGACTTGGTTCAAAATCCTCCTTCTCGTGAATTGTAGTCGGCTAATGTCTCTCCTTGTATAAACATCATAAATTATCTATGCTCAATAGGGACTGCTATCACTTTGTAATTTAGGTTATTTCAACCTTTCAAGACACAGCAATGGGATGGGAATGTTCCAATAGCTCCAGATTTTTGTTACCATCTATACTTTCTTTAAGTCACTTCACATTGAGATTTTTTTACATGCTTAGATTTGTGATTAGTGTTATACTCTGATTGTTTATACTCTCAAAAGTTGCAAATTCTTTAAAAAAAAAAAATCAAGTGGGCATGGTGGTACATACCTGAAATCTCCATAGTCCTGTCATTTTGGCATTTGATGCGAGAGAATTGAGAATTTCAATGGCAACTTGGGCGACACTGCAAAATTCTGTCTTTAAAAACTTAATTAATTAGAGTAAATAAGTAAATAGTAAAATGTAATAATTTAAGTCAGACAGAAAGAAAATGCGAGTTCATCACACATTTGAACATGATTAGCAGAAGTTAATTTTTATTTTTCTCTTTAGTAGGTGGAGGTGTGGAAGTTAGGTTAACTTTTGTTTAACCATTTTCATTTTTTTTTCTACCTCTACTCTTCCTAATCAGGGAAGCCCCTTCCTTTGGCAACAGGCAGGTCTGGAAGAAGTGGGAAATAGTAAGCTGGAGAGGACAGGGTCTCCACAAGGAGAGCAACAGAACAAGAAAATTTGAACACAGGAAACTTCCCAGAGACTCATACTCCAACCAAGGACTATTCATGGAGATAACCTAGAACCCCTGCACAGATGTAGTCCATGGCAGTTCAGTGTCCAAGTGGGTTACATAGTAATGGGAAGAGGGACTGCCTCTGACATAATCTGATTGGCCTGCTCTTTAATCACCTCCCCCTGAGGGGGGGAGCAGCCTTACCAGGCCATAGTAGAGGACAATGCAGCCACTTTTGATGAGAACTGATAGACTAAGATCAGAAAGGAGAGGAGAACCTCCCCTATCAGTGGACTTGGGGAGTGGCATGCATGCAGAAAGGGGAGGGAGGGTGGGATTGGGAGGGGAGGAGGGAGGGGCTTATGGGGGATACAAAATGAATAAAGTGTAATTAATAAAATAAAATTAAAAAAAAAAGAATGTGATAATAGTTACCTCAAGGCAGTTCTCGGTGTGTGCAAAAACAAAAACTAAAGGATGAAAATAGCGGTGGCCTTCCTGGCCATAACCTGAAAATTGAAGGAAGGCCCTGCTTCAATTCTTCAGCGTCCAGTGGCTGCTCCTTGGTTTTTACTGGACTCCCAGGTCGGCCTTTTCCTTTCTCCACCTACTACGATTTTGATTCCATAAATGCAGGTGTTCTTTGTGTTCATAGTTAATGAACACAAGTTAACGTGACTCCAGAGCACCACCAGCATCCTTCACTTTCTTCCTCTGTGTGGCTGTACCCCAGAAGTCTCTTAGACTTTCCTCAGAAAGGCAGCTAAATAGTTAGACTACAGTGTTGATATAAGATATAAGCAGGGAAGTGTTCTCCCTGGTCCCCTGGGACAGGGTTTCTCTGTGTAGCTTTGGCTGTCCTGGACAGCTTTGTAGATCAGGTTGGCCTCAGACTCACTGCCTCCGTTTCCCCGAGTGCTGGGATGACAGACGGTCACCACTGTATGGGCCGTACGGGCTAGCAAGGACGTTTTTAAAGTGATTGCTTACTTTTCAAGTAATAAAGTCGAGTTGGAGCGGATGATAGGTGGATAAGGCTTGGAACTATCACTGTTACCCTGTAACACCTGAGCAAATGCCTAAGGAGAGAAAATTGAAATTGGTAAAAAGGATGTAATAAAACTGAGATGTGGCTGCCTTATGAGAAATGAAGGGTTCTTTCAGCCATGTTGTCTTTAAAACAGGGCATTCCAAAGTAAGTCTGAGAAAACTATAAAAAAATATATTGCTCTGGGCATGGTATCACACACAGTTAATTTGGAAGGCAGGTGGATCTCTGAGTTTAAGGCCAGCCTGGTCTACATAGTGAGTTCCAGGCCAGCAAGAGCTACATTGTGAGACCTTTTCTTAAAAATAAAAATTAAAAAAAAAAATAGTATGAGAGGTGGGGATTTGGATCTCTCAGTGATAGAGCAGTTGCATAGCATACTGTGTTTCAATCCTCAGAACTATTTTAAAAAGAGAAACAAGGAAAGATGGAATGGGGGAGTTAATATTGGTATAGTACCTACTGTGTGCCCTGTTCTGAGCCGGATATGTGCCCTTTCCAAAGAGAGCAATCCTGTGTGTGACATGCCATCACCTCTGCCTTGGATGAGAAAATCATGGATTGTAGTTGGAGGGGTGAAGATGAGATTTGAATTCCATGTGACTTCTACCAGAATTCCTTTATCAAAATGCTCATAAAATGTCAGAGCCTAAAGTAACATTAGGAGCTTTTTCCATCTGTAGACATTTGATTGTAAATAGGCAGAGTTATGGGGACTGTTGGAGGTGGAAGTCAGAGGATTGAGGTGACAGAGGTATGTGTGTGCTGCTTTTAGTTATTGGAGGTTCACTAGAGAAATAATGGTCACTTAAAACTTTGCAAAGAGCTTTCCCTTCACTTTTTCTATCTGATTTCATTAGTCCACAACACTAGGGATAATTAGACAAGACATCTGGGGAACTAACAAAGCCAGGAGGAGATATATTAGTGGGCTAAACCTGAAATAGGGGATGTTTTGCTGCAAAAAGTACATGGCTATGAGAATAGTGACTATGTCAAGCCAAACTCTAAAGGGAAAATGTTCAAGGTCACGCTTTGGAAGACCATGTGTAAACATCACATACGTAGTGCCAAAGGTGGGATTAGGATAAGGTCAGAGGCCAAGAATTTGAGATCAAGTAAAGATGAGAGAGGAAAAAAGACTAATGGGTGAAGGCTGAAGGCTGGAGTTAAGGTTTGGCAAGAGCTCTTCAGATCACAGTGGAAAGACTCACTTTCCTCTCTGAAGATGGGTGCTGTCAGGAAGGTAGATAGCTCTGCCTTAAAGCATTTGAGTTTCAGCATGATGTGGTTTTATGCAACCTATGCTTTTAAAATAAGAAAACGGAACCTGAGTTAGGCTTGGTTTTCGGTGATACTGAATGTGGTTGTGGTTTGGCAAGTTGGACTGAAGGACATAGACGAATAGGTGAACACTTCGGCACTGTTTATGGGAATGCCACTATGGCTGTTGGGACTGCAACAAAGGAGCAAAATCTTCCTAATTCCCACAAGCCCAGATATTTATGAAATCTGGGTCTTAAGGTTTCTATGATAGTTCCTTGCTCCATGACAAAATGCTTCAGCAAATTCAGGAAAGTTTCTTCTCTTCCATGTAATATGGCAGCTCCCAGGTCAGGGGGATCAGAAGCTCAAGAGAGGAATAAGCATTTGTCTGATGCTATAATGGTACTTATTGGGTCTACTATTTGATGGCTATGGTTTTATAGCTCTGGGCAGCATCTTCCAAGTGCATGGGCTTATTTATTGTCACACATAGAGTTGCAAAACCTAGTGAGCAGGGATCTCTAATCTGAATGATAGGAGTTACTGTTTGTATGCTCACTCTGTTCCTTTATTGTTTGCTCAAATCTGGGTCCAAAATTCTACTCTTCCAATGTGGACAACTGACACTTAATAAATTATGAAGCTCATGCAGATTATAATGAAATTGATCCAGATACTTCTTTCTGAGCCAAATTCTTGTTACATGAAACTTCTGGAGCTGTTTTTGTTGCTTTCTGTAATAAATCATATTTGTGGGATACTGAACAAGGATACAGTGAATTTTTCTGATGCATTGCTCCTAGTGCTCATAGGATGGCTTTTATTTTCTGTACTAAATAGACAGGGCTGCAAAGTATCTAAATGACTGGGTATGACTTTGACTCCTTCATCAGAAATTATAGCTAAGGCCAGGTCGGTCTGACATGAAGAGAAGTCAATTGCTGGTAAGTGACCTCATCTCTGCCAGATATTCTTTTGTAGAACATGTACAACCTTACATGTTTTAGTAACATTTGATGAATGCTGGTAAAATATTCTGGTAGTATTGACCTATTAAAGATGATTTTCCTTTCACTACAATAATTATGCAAAGTTTTAGAATTGAGTGATTAAGAATAATTTTCTTCTTATTCACATTATTTTGTGTCCTATTCCAACACATTCTATGAAGGTTGGATGCTATGAATTGTTTTGCATGAGACTATAAGTCATTTTAAATGGTTGTGTAGTTATCTTATTCCAGAGATAATTCTACTATATATGTTATTGTAGCATCTACACTATTTCGTTTTATCTACAAACAAGAAGGCTCTAGATGCCATTGAATAGAATTAGGTCTGGCAGGTTAAGTTTCAGTCTTAATTATCACCTTAAATCAATTGCCTAAATTTTTTGACTTTTGGGTTCTTCCTCTAAAAAATGGGTACAGACTCCCTGCTTTATGAGAGTTCTATCTTAACCTTCTCCTGTGTAATATATTATTTCTAGAGCTTTTTTGAAACACCCAATTTTAGGTAGACACTTAAAAGTATATCTAGTGGAAGTCTAGAGTGTATAAACTCAAAAAGGTCTTTCTCCCACCTCAGCCAAACCTCCAGTTCTAAAAGAGCTGTTATTATCAGATCTTCTTTCAAATCCCATTTCTGCTGTTTCTCACATATTGTTAATTTCCTTAAGTCTCATTCATTTATGTATGTGTCACAGACAGAGACAAACAGAGACAGAGACGAAGAGAGAGACAGACAGAGAGAATGTCTTTCACAAAGAGCATACTTACTTTCTCATGTTGAGATGACAGAGTCCAAGATGGAGAAAGTGGTATCTCTGACTTAGAGAATAGTGGAAAGTTCTGGCTACCCTCCATGGCATTCTGAGGGAGAAACAGACTTAGACAATAAAGCCTTGAAATTTCCATGACCTTTTGATTCAGCATATAGTAATGCTGATTCTGGCAACAAGGAGATATCATCCATGTTGTCAGGCATATAAACAGCTTTTCTTTTGTAAGGCACACCATGATTAGTTACTTCTTTTCTGAGATTTCTTGTAAATGCAATGATACAGTTTCAGTCTTTAATGTCAATCTTTGGGTCAACATAATAGCAATGTGCTTCATGCAAGTTTTTGAATGCTCATTCATTTTACTGCATATATATGTATATTCATATATTTATACACACACATATATACATACACAGTGGATCTATCTATCTATCTATCTCTATCATCTGCCTATATACCAAATCACAAATTGCTTATTCCATTTATAATTGGGCTCCCAAATTTCTTATCCCATTTATAATTGGTCTGCCTGCCATCTTTGGCTCTTACAATAGTGTTCTGAATATTTGAGAATACTCTCTGTGTGAATACATTTTTATATCTTTTGTGTGAAAGTGTAAGACTAAAACATGTGGGTCACATGGTAAGTACATGTTTAAAATTGTAAGAGACACCATAATTTTCCAGAATTCATCAGAGTGTTTCTCATCACATCACTACAGCAATGCATGGAGTGGATTTGTGTCTCACAAATTTACAAGTTCTAATTGTTTCTTAAATTGGAGCAGAGTAATAGTTCATTTTGGTCTTAATTTTTATTTCTCTTCTAGTAAGTACTTTCTTATGTGCTTTTTATCAGTCTTTTCCTTTTTGGTGAAGGGTGTTATTTAAATTGTTTTGTTGTTTATTTTATTATTGCAAATGTTTTTTTTTTAATCCCGAATTAAATACTGTATTACATGCATGATTTGTAAGTATTTCCTTTTGGCTTGTGGCTTGCGCTTACACATAAAAAAGATTTAGTTTTGTTGGTTTTAATTACGTGCATGTATGTGTGTCTGCATATGGGTATGTGCACACAAGTACAGGTGAACACAGAAGCGAGAGGTCACAGATGCCCCGGAGCTGGAGTTACAGAGGGTTCAGAGCACTGGGATGGGAGTGCTGAGAACCAAACTCAGGTCCTCTAGAAGAGTAGCAGGTGTGCTCAGGTACTTTGACACCTTCCCAGCCCCACCAGCAGCAGCACAATCCCCCAGCCCTCCACCCCATCATCCCTGTACTCTGCCTTCTAAGTGCTAAAACACACCACTCCAGTAAGTACTGAGACAGCCACCTCCGACCTTTGTAACTGCTGAGAATTTTCCCAGGCCCCCACACCATCCTTCCACACCACCAACTCTCCCCTAGGCTTCCAACTGCTGAGATACCTCCCTCGCCCAGGCCTGTAACAGTTGAGTTCCCAGCCACTGACCTCTTCACTTTAATAGTACCTTTGAGGGGTATTAAAATCAGTATCTATATATTCTTGTTCCTTAGCTTTTGATTAATGGTTTCTGTGCCCTGTGGTGGTTTGAGTAAGAATGGTCTTCATAGGCTCATATTTTGAAAGCGTAGTCATCAGGGAGCTGAACTATTTGGGAGGGGCTAGGGGATGTGGCCTTGTTGGAGTAGGTGTGGCCTTATTGGAGAAAGTGTCTCTGGGGGCTTCTAGGGCTCTAGCCAGGCCCAGCGTCTCCCCCCTCTTCCTGCTGCAGCAGATCCAGATGTAGAACTCTCAAATTCGGAGAGATGATTCAGCGGCTAAGAGCACTGTCTGCTCTTGCGGAGACCCTGGGTTCAATTCCCGGTACAAAACGGCAGCTCACGATTGTCTGTTACTCCACTTCCAGGAGACCTGATACCCTCTTCTGGCATAGACGTACACGTGAGGAAAATGTGCATACATATAAAATAAAAATATTTAAAAGTTAGAGTTGAAAGAAAGAAAGAAAAAGAAAGAACTTTCAACTTTTTCCCCACCCCACCTGCCTGCACGCCACCATGTTTCTTGGTAGGACAGTGCACTAACCCTCTAAACGTAAGCCAACCCCGGTCAAATACATTCTTTTTAAGAGTTGCTGTAGTCGTGGTGTCTTTTCACGGCAATTGAACACTAAGTCAGGCCCTGAGAAATCTGTCTTTTTCTTTCCTAAAGTGAAAACATTTGGTTTTGTGTTGGAGTTTAACTTAACTATGTTTGTTAATTAGTTTCTTAATGGGAGTGCAAGAATTAAGGTCTGAATTTAAAAAAAAAATGATTTTAATCAGTTCTTTAAAAGGCACAGGGAAAGCAGCATTATATTAATGCTTAGAAGTCAACCAGATGTGGCATAAATAATACAAGAGGTAAGGCACAGATACACAAATATTGCTATCATTCACATTTTTCTTTTTTAGGGTTCTAATAAAAATAATTCTAAGGTTAAATATTTGTTGATAAAGGTTCACCATATTTTCTTCATTTAATTTCTTAATACCATCCAGTCCTCTCCCATTCCTGACAGCTCTGACCATTTTATTGTGTCTGTGGTTAATTTATGGTCTCCTGAAGGAATATCTCCCAGAAAAATATGCCTGTCTGGTTAAAAGCTATGGCATAATAAAGACTGTGAGTTTTTCAATACTGCAGAAAGCTTCAGAACCAATTTCTTAAATCAAAGAATATATTCAAATATTTTATAGATAATCAATTTTAAAATAATGTCAATCTCATATTGTAGTTGTATTGTTCTTTTTCAACTATACATATAGTTTTAAAATGTCCATCTCTTTGAAAAATAGCTAGTTTTATTCTTCCAAATTGTTGATTTTTTTTCCCCCAAACAGCTTTTATTCTCTAAGACTCCATTTTAGTTTACATGTAAATTAAATCACACCTAGTTACAATTAAAGTAACTGTGAGTCTTGCGGCTATTTCCTCACACCAAATCTTTTCTTGCTTAACTTTCCCGAGAAAGAGAGAGAGAGAGAGAGAGAGAGAGAGAGAGAGAGAGAGAGAGAGAGAACCTGTTTGGCATTCCACAGATGTTAGGCTCCTGCAGATAATAGATCTTAGCTGGTCTGGGTGATGGTTTTGTTGCATAAAAGAACTAAGCTGGGGAGGGATTTGTGATTTCTGAATTCTAGAAATAGTATGATGGGAAAAACCTAATGATCCCCAGCAGAGTTCAGTGTTTTTGTGAGCTCTATTGGGAAAAACAGAGGGATGATTTTCGCCCTGCTATGAATCCCTGCTTTTCTCAGACTCTGGCATACTGTACTGGTGAGAAGCAGTGTGCCTGTGGCTTGTTATGTTTCATTAAACAAATGTGGCCAGATAAGTGAATCCCAAGCACAAAAGAATGTACCACTACAGTTTCTGTTCGTTTTCACTCATTGGAAAGTCATATTTCCATCCCATTTCCCTTTTATCTTCCCAATTAGTAAGCAATAATTTAATGTAAAAAAAAGCCACATATCTTTCTTTGGAATGACTTAAAATGTTCCCAAGTGAAAATGATTTTCTGTGAATGACATATATTATTCATTCCTTTAGCTTTCTGAGATTTATCTTTACCCCCCCCACACACACCGTGTTACTTTGAATATGTTGCATAAAAGCAGTTAAAATGTCTTGATGCATTAAGAATCCAAATGCCATCATCTGCTTCACTGAAATCTCTTCTCTTTAGTGGGTATCTTCCCAGGGAACATACGCTGATGGAGTTTTAGCTATCTGGAGTCACTAAGACATTTTTCTGATAGGAATTCTGTAATCCATCCTAGCAAATTCAAAAATATGGTGGCAAAGAAGAGGGGATAGGGTAGCAAGGGAGATCTTGGGAGAGACTCCTAACAACACCCTTGGCCTTTACTGACCACCAACAACAACCTTGGCTTCTATTAAACACCCCCTATGTGTAGGCACTTACAGCACAGAGCAAAGCTGCTCTTACGTGGTTATTCTTTTTCCTGTGCTGCAAGCACTCTCCCTGTATAGAGGAGCAATGAAGGAACAAATAGGATTTATCCAAGGTCACACCGCTAATGAAGAGGAAGGGGTGTGTACCCCAAGCCTTGCCTGCAGCCCTGCAACCAGCTGTTAGGAGCACTTACAGAAAGGTTTTCTTATTTTCTTTAAAACTACGCAGAAACCTTAGCTCTGGTTTTGGTTTTATGTCCCTTTAGCAGTTTGTAGTTAAACACACACGCACGCGCACGCATACACACGCACACGGCACACGCACGCACCTGTCTGCATCCCCATTCTTTACCCCACCCTGAAAGAAAATCCTTGAAATTGTATTCTAGGACTTTTGCACGTTACTTTGTAAATAAAAGGTAATAGAAACAGAGGGGTATCAGGCTCAAGCCGGCGTGAAATTTGTCCTGTTAGAGAGCCAGACCTCACTGACAGTCCCCCAGGAGCTGGCAGGAGTACGAGATGTGCCCAGCCCCACCTCCCTCAGGGGAGCCCCACCTTTGTGGCTGCTAATATCCTGCTTTGATCGTGGCTGCATCTTGTTATAGGGACCGAGGATTAGCTTTCTTCTACAACCTGGAAATAACTGTTGTTAGAGATGAAGACATTTTATTTAAATGAAAAAAAAAAGAAAGAAAAAAGAAAGAAAAGAAATGGACATTGTGGTTCCTCTCCAGGTTTTATCCCCAAAGTATTTATCCATCTTTGATCTTTTGTCTCAGAAAGGGAGCACTGTTTTGTGCTCTGAATTTGACTACATTTGATTTCATAATAACTTTGATGTAACAGAAGGGATGATAAGCAGCTACTCTGCTGCTGCCTCTCTCTAGAACTGGTACAGATACGATGTCCCAATGAGGTATAAAGAACGCTTGTGGGTGGCATTCCTTCCACCCACCGTTCTCGCTCTTTGCCAAGCATTTTCTGTTTGTGCTGGGACATGCCAAATGTAAGCTAAATTCTAGCTCTCCTCAGACCTTTCACTGAAAACTTTGTATGTATGCCAATTGCATGAAGTGTTTACAGTCTGTGATGGTTCTAGCTCGTCCTGCCATTGTTCCAGAGCATTCCCAAACAGCTTAATCTTACTGAGTAGGAGTGTGTGAGCAAGACAGCTTTCTAGTTAACTCAGTTTCTCAGTTAATTCCGATGTAATGTGACAGTCCTTTTTGGTTCAGACTTGGGACAATATTTTTCTTCTTTTTCCTTCCTTCCTTCCTTCCTTCCTTCCTTCCTTCCTTCCTTCCTTCCTTCGAGATTGATTTTTCATACAATACATCCAGACCAGTTTCCCTTCCCTCCACTCCCCCCACTTTCCCTAGATCCACTCCTCCTTGCTTTTTTTTTTTCTTTTCAGAAAAGAATAGGCCTCCAAGCAACAGCAGCCAAGCACCCAAACAAGACAAAAGAAGTTACAATAAGACAATACAAAAGTCCTCATATTGAGGCTGGAAAAGAGGAGGAAAAGAGTTCCAGACCAGGCAAAAGAGTCTGAGATACAGCCACTCCCACTGCCGGTGTCCCATAAAACCACCACGCTAACGGCCATAGATATAAATGCAGAAGACCTGGTTCAGATCCTCACAAGGACGGTGCTTGCTACAAGACAGTGTAATCCTGCTGGCTAAGAAACTTTCAGTTCTCTTCTTATTTCCTTGCAATTCCTGGAGAGCGTTCTGCCTGTGGGCTTGCCAGGGGTGTCTCTGAGCTAGCTTATTTTTGTATTCATTTATGAGCTCAAATTCTGGCTTCTTTAGGTATCATTTGATCTGGGCAACTTTTTTTTTTAAATCTTCTATAAGCCTCAGTTCCATCATCTGTAAAAAGAATCACTACCTCAAAGGAATAGTGTCAGGGGCAAATACATAAAATCACATAAGTCATTAATACTCCTTCAACTCTTAGTCCTTGCTGACCCTCAACACATTCTTTGACAATGGCCTTTCTTTTTGCAACTACAACATAATGAAGAGTATTTTCATGTCATTTGCATTTCTTTTGTAGACACAATTTACTTGTACTACAGGAAAAACTCAAGGAAGTTTAGCTCTTGATTAGAGTACACATAAAGAACTGGATGTTACTTAGCAAACGTGCTGTTCTAGAAAGGAAAGATACTTTAGTAAGATAGCTTAGTTCGATTCACTAACTCATGAGCTGGAATTTTAAAAGCTTCTTTTGGATTTTAAAGCGTCCTCATAATTTGTGTTATTACTTCAATAGCTTGGCACAGTGAAGTGGCTGATGGTGCGGAATGGGGCTGGTCAATTGCGTATCTAATTAGACTGTTTTCATGATTCTCCTTCCTTTTCTCCTCTCCCTCTTTCTTCCCAAAGATGAGCATGGCAAGAGGAGATAAGAAAAGCTCACTTGCTAGCTGGCTATCGGACCACTTCTTAGCCGTCTTTTTCACCATGTGAGGGTAGTGTACAAAGGTCAGTTCTAAGGCCTCCAAAAGTGAACACTTTGACCTCCGCGCTGAATCACTTTTCCAGAAAGGGCCACGAGATCGCGTGTCACTTTCATGAACTTCTGGCCTGGTCAAGCTGATGTAATGTGTTATTCTCTTTTAGGTTAAAATATGTGCTCTGTGAAAGCAAACGCTACTTCCAGTCTGTTTGAGAGATTTTATTCCTTTCCTGAAAAAATTCAGGTATATTTGAAATAATGAATCACAAGAGAAATACAGAATTTATCAGTTATTTCTTTGTTAGCACATTATGTTTTAAAAGCATATTAAAACAAGGTTACAATTCAATGAAATAAAGTTGTTTATGATGAATATTTGAGTCTCATTAATTTTAAGCCTACAGTTTGATTAGGGAATTGTTTTGGATGAATGTCAAGCTTGTTTTGTATATCTAAAAACCAAGTTTTATTGCTTTAAAAGTGGGTACTTTAATCTTACTAAATAAACTATGACAGATTTCTTACAACTTTGTTTTTACAATAAATATTTTATTATTCATTTCCTAATCACTTAAGGATTTAAAATATATTTAAACTTGTAAAACTAATTCACTAAAAGAGAAGACAAATCACCTTAAAATAAAAGTATGGATTAAACTCTTTTACTATTTTATATGCATATTAGATCATGTTAGATGATATGATACTATAAAATTATTTTTAAGAAATTGTTTTTTTTTTGGCTTAAATTTACCAATGTATGTGGTGAAAATTAAAGTACCTAAACCTTGAAAGGACCAAAACACAGACTTACTGGGTTAGCAGGGGCTGGAGAGGGAGGAAGGGGAGGAGGAATAAATTCTAGAAATTCAATTCAAGTATGGTATTTTGCTATTGTGTGTAGACAACCCACAGGTAGAATTCTGTCACATTTTTATAAACCTCCACAAAAGAATATTATCATTCACACTTTGTAGTTACATGACTTAAAATTAACGTGCTAATTTAGCTCATGTTCTATTTCTACAACAAAACACTCGCATGTAGGGACTTATAAAGAAAGAGGTATATTTGGTTCACCCTTCTGAAAGCTGAAGAGCACAGCAGTAGTGATGCTCAGCCTCGGTGAGGTCTTCATGGCAGGTGGCATCAGAACGGCAGTCCCACACATGGAAGATGTCATACAGCACGACAGGAGTCTGGAGACCAAACGAACTAGCCTTTATCTCCAAGGAATATCTTAAAATTACATTTAGTGTGTGCGTGTGTGTGTGTGCATGGCACAGCTAGTGTGTGGAGATCAGAGGATAACTTTTGTTAGTTGGTATTCTCCTTATACCATGTGGGTCTCTGGGATAGAACTCAAGTTATCAAGCTTGTTAGTACCTTCACCAGCTAAGACATCTTACCAGGTAGATTCTGTCTCTTTCCACACCCATTATGTGAGGTACTGAAAACTGATGTCCTGACAATGGTCTGGATTTTGATATGGTGGAGTATTGGATATTTGAGATACTATTTCCTCTGAGAAATGTGCTTTGGTTTTCGTTGTATTTTTTTTTCCTCAATCACCTTGGAAGGGATGACATCCTGAACTTTTATCAGCTACCTTTTTCTTACTTCCAAAAGTACTTATTAGCCTTTGTGTGTGTGTGTGTGTGTGTGTGTGTGTGTGTGTGTGTTCTACTACCTAAAGAACATTGATATCAAGATGAGTGATCGTTAAGTATGAGAGCCGCTTGCTTGTGGTTCTGGTTAAGGAAATCTTCCTTGACATGCTTTTGACCTTGACCTCCCACCAGGGTTTGAAGGAACTTCAAGGAGAAACCACTTTAAAGGACGGCTATAACGACAAAAGAAAAGCCAATATTTCTGCAGTGCTTACAACTTTCAGATGTATTACTCATTTTATTGTTATAAAAACCCTATGAGGTAGATTTTACAATTGCTCATCCTTTGTGGATGCTAAACCTGAAGCAACGATGAAAGTAGCTACTAAACATGATCATCAAGTAAGAGTTGGGTTCTTAACTGGTTCTACAGCTTAAGCAATACTATGTGTTCACTTGGAAACTTTCATAGGAACAGTGAAACCTGGAGGTGATAAACTGTAGAGGGAAAGAACTCAAAAGAATCTGCAAGCTACCTCTGACACACCACCCAGATTAATTTTTGCTTCAGATCACTTTTCACTGTCTGGGAAGGTCCTCTTTATCTCATGTTGTCTCTCAAGACTAGGAATCTATTTTCTTTCATCTTTGCTAAGTCATGCCACTACAGCTAAATTTGCCTTTCTCTAACTCAATTCAACTTATGAACAAACAAATCAAAGGAACAAACAAACAAAAAGTGGTTCAAGGGCTACAGATACAGTTCAGCTGAAGAAGGCTTGCCTGGCATTTGCCAGAGCCCTGTGTTCTATGCTTAACATGCTCAACATGTGATGTGTAGGGTGTGCCAGGGGGAGAAACAAACAATTCAAACTGCAAAATAACCAACAAAACCAAATCAAAACAACAATAACAAGGACAGCAACAAGAGTAAAAACAGAACAACAAAGAATTGGTCCCACAAAAGAAAATAAAGAAGCATAAATCGTTTCAAAGGTGAAGCGAACATTACAGGTGATGGAACATACAGTTAATTTAGAATGTTTTTTATTTGACACATAAACAACAAAAAACAAAACAGTGTCGGGTGGTGGTGTGCATTCCTTTAATCCCAGCACTCAGGAGTCAGAGGTAGGCAGATCACTGTGAGTTTGAGGCCAGCCTGGTCTACAGAGAGAGAGAGTCCCAGGACAGCCATGGCTACACAGAGAAACCCTGTCTTGAAAAACCAACAAAACAAAACAAAACCCCCTAACTAGCCCAAATCAAATCACTCTAAGTAAAAGCAGATGAAAGTGGAAAAAAATTAAGAAGTTCTTGAAAGAGAAATCATTTTGATTTTTACTTAATCCAGGGATCTTAACAACAAAACAAGATAAAATTTGGTCAAATGATCTGTATAATTTCTACAAAAAGTTCACGTGTGTCCACATTCCCCAACAAATAAGAGTGGTAATCCACCTTGCTAGTTCTGTGAATTTGATTTTTTGAATGATTTATGGTTATTATAGCCATAATCCAGATGTCCTAAATCCTCTGGAAAAATTATTCTTTCTGAAGATTTCTTTTCTTTTTAAATTGGTAGTGAATTCTTTGTTCATAAAAAAAAGAAGGGGAATTCAGACTTAAACATCCTGGGTTTGCCTTTAGGCCTTCACTTTGCCAGCCAAGGCATAGCTATGCTTCAGCATCTTAGGGTGTGGTTTGTAAGTTTGGAACTTGACATCTCCAAAGTCATTGCTATATATTGCTTTGTGAACTCAAGTGTGTGGCTCTCGGTGGTGTCCAGCAAGCCATCTCACCAGATTTCTTGTGATGAACCAGTAAGCAAGTCTGTAAACACTCAGACCCTCAGCACCTGTCTCTCAGGAAAAGAACTAGCCAATCCATTGTAAATGTTGCTTTCATTTTAAGTTTAAGACAGGGAGTGGTCTTGGAAAGATCAGGCAATTTTTGACACCACTGGGACTTCTTTGTGACAACATGGATGGTCAATTGAACAGGAGCAAGACAGAAAGTAAAAACTGGAGTTGGGCCATCCAGGGAGTAAGCATGGAAGCAACTGCATGTAAGGAAGGGAATGTTAAAGAGCACTGGAAAGACGCAGCAATGTCAAAGTTTCCTTGCATGAAATACAGCACAAGTTCAGGCTTCTAAACTCTAGGTACCTCTAACCTTTGCCTCTTTTATGTCTCTATTTTTTTCTCGTCTGACAGACCACATGCCAACGTGCAACCCAGAATCCCTCACCCTGGTGATTTATAGCTTACAGCTGCTTCAGTGTCTCAGACATGGCAGCTGCTTTTCAGATGTCTTCAAAACTAGTGGGAGAGTGTTAATGTGAACTTGAGTGGCTGCAGGAGAGGAAAAAAAAGTTGATGAAAAAATCATCTGAGTTCAACTCCAAAGCTTTCCATTGATCTTTGCTTTCAGGGCCAAGCAAAATGTTTGGTTTATTTCATAAGGTAATTGGGTGTGTGAAAGGCAACTTGGCATTTGCTATTGACTGAACCTAACAAAAGTGATCACCAAGCTGGCTAATCAATAAGGTATTGATTACAAGCGTGTGATTGGATTAGCCATTTGATCAATGCTGTGTGCTAATAAATTAACAAGCAAATTACCAAGCAACATTTAAAAGCAGAATGCTGACTCTGATTGCATTACAAACCAGTGAGATCTAATGATTCCCCAAGTGCAAAGGGTTAGTTATACAAATCAACACCTGAAAGTATTTTTTTCCCCTTGACGGTTTCTTTCCTGCCAATGAAAATGCCTTCTTAAGTGAAATTCAAATTTAATTACGATTAGCAAGAAGTTTCATTGGGACACCCAATTTCTAACCAGATTTCATTTACCAGGAAGTGGGCTTTGAAACCCCAGATAAATTAACCTGCCAAACTTTTGGGAGAACTTAGCCAACATCAAAAAAGGCAAGCATAAAAGAGGTCAATACCCACTTTCTGTCTGAAAGTTTTGGTGAATGACATCCAGAATGGTTATTCTGAGATCCTTAATGACAAAATCTACTGTCTCTTGATCCTTCATATAGACCACAGATATTTTCCCAGCTCCCATTTTTAAAATAGCCTATTGTCAAACTGCTGTAATTAAAGAATGGAAAAAGCAATGAGGCACACTTGTGTGAGCATGCATATGTGTGATTGTGAGCTCATTTGTGTATATGTGCACATGAAAAATGCAGAATTGTAGCTGTTAATAAAAATTACCCTGAGATAGAATGTGCAATAAAGAAAATGTTTCTTGTTGCTTTAATCACTATAACAAAGAATTGGAATTAACCTCATTGTCCATCAACAGATGAATGGATAATGAAAATTTGGTGTCTATATACAAAAAAATGAAATACTATTGCTTTCTAAAGAAAAATGAAGGTAAAAAGTTTGCAGGAAAGTGCATCCACTTAGGACTTAGGATTTATTATATTACACAAGGCCACACAATCTCAGAAACAAACCGCATCTTCTCTCTCATATGTAGAGTATGGCCAATAATATATGTATATGTATATATGTAAATTAGGCACACGTGGGAACAATATAGCAAGAAGAAAAGAGAATACGTAATGTCAAATATAAGGATTCGAGGAAGGAATGCATGCAGGCAGTATACCAGAGTTTATATATAAAGCTAAATGCATTTTTATTTCTAATTCAGTCATGAATTTTTGGCAGTCTGGTGGTGGATGAGAGTATACATTTAAGTGTCACAGCGTCCAGGTTGAATGCCAGTTTTAACGGTATAAAAGTTCACTGCATAGTATCAGTCTGGTAAACTTTGATATGTATTTGAGTAGGGTGAATTTTGTGTGTGATATTTTTATTTATTTTCAAGCCTCGGAGTCTGGAATCTCAAGCCTTTTTTATAATCGTAAAGAAAAATAAAATATCTTCCACTTAAAGAATTACTTCCTTAGGACGTGTTAGGTATAGATGGTCCTATAAATGATACTACAAGGGGAAAAGTCATAAAATAAGGTTCTCTCACCCTGCTTTCCCTGTGATTGGGTGAAGCATTTATTCAATTGATTGTGCTCTCTCGGATTCGCTAAGTGGAAACCGCTTTGCTCACTTTTCCTCTTAATCCTTTCACTTTTTAGAAACCTTTTTTTCCCCTTTGCCTCAGGGAAGCTGAACCGATTAGTCTGAATTCTCCAGTGTTATTTGTAGACTGGAAAGGTCTCCCCAGGCCCAGAGGCAGCATGTCAGCCAGAGCAGCCGCGAGGCCAGGCAAGGAGAGCTCCCGCAGCGCAGCGACAGGCTCAGGCCTCTTCAGGCACAGCCAAGTTGCAGCTGACAAAACAGCCAGCAGGGCCAACCAGGCCTGGAGGGGGGAGGGGAGAAGCTGTCAATCACCACCACAGAAGCACAGGCAAGAAATACAATATCTGAAGGAGATTTGTCAGTTCCAAGACTTTAAGGCGAACCATAGTTGACTTTGCCCGAAGCTGAAGCACTTAACACCTGAGGGGCCACAGCCAGACCCCACCCCCACCGCACCCCCAACCTCTCCTTGACGTGTACTTGGTCCTTTCACTTTTGTATCTAAGCAGATTCAGAGCCACCCGGGATACCTTGCGACATTTTCATTTCATAAAAACTGCTTTTCTTTTTGACTTAAATTGATGGGATCCAATGGTCACGGAAGACAATCCTCTCAGATCCCATGAATTTTGATTTTGCTTTGTGTGCAAGGAACTGTTTTCTGTTTTGAAATGAGTATATTATCAACAAAGCCAATGTACATAAAATTAGCGATTGATAGTCAAATACTGTGGTGGTCTCTGAAACTATGACATCATCACACGTAGAGCTGATAGGTTCTCCCAGGAAACTTACCACAAGGTGAGAGTTTATAAGTCAGGATGACTGCTATCTGATACAGGCTAAACTGTAATATTGTGATCTACAATATTACAGTAATAGCCAGGATAGTTCCTTTAGTCACCAATTACTGCATCCCTGTAATTAAGACACAAGAAGATCTGCAGTAAAAATCTTTCTAATTAACTTTTACATTTCATCAAAAAGGGCTGTTAAAGAATATTGAAAAATCTTATGACTGTAAGACAGGTGTCTATAACACTATAAACCCCCACTGGAGTGTTGCTGATTAATTCTTCTGACAGAATTCTGCTTCCCTGTACTGTGATTAATTTCACATTTTAATTGATGACACCATAAATATTTCTCCAGCAAGACCCGGCTGTATGGCTGTCAACCCAGCTGTATGGCTGTTGGTGATAATGACTACCATTGGCAGGCAAGTTTCCTGCTTATTTCTCTTATGCTGACTTGGGAGAAGCCAGGAGAGCAAATGATGATGAGTGAAAGAGAAGTTTTTCATGTTCAGCAACTCATTTGTGGAATTGTGACAATTTTCTTAGGTAAGGAACAGAAATTTTAAGGGACTTGTCAGAATAAGTTACTATAGTTTGTATATCACCGTGGTCATCTAAGTGTGTGAATCTTCTAATCCATAATTTATTTACATTTTTTATTTCTTAATTTTCTCATTTATGCACTTCAATAGCTTAATAATGGCTAAAAGCTATTTTCATCAGTTTGAAGACAGTTGTGTTTTATAATACCATAGTTTCCTTTACCTTTATAGAGTTTCTTTTGCCTGTATAACAATATATAGCTTCCCTCCTTTGGACTGAGTTACTAGGTATCTTCTTTTGCCCATTTTACCTATGGAGGATTCACCTTTCCAGAAAGAAGAGATGTCCTTCTTGAAAGGTAGCTATGGCTGGTTGCAATAGATGGCTCATGAGTTATCCTGGGATGGAATGATAGCTAATGAAGATCAAATCCAAGAGTGGATAATTCCCTGAAGCATGAATAAATGATGTAGCTTACAAGAAGATAAATGGTTCTAGCTAAAGATATTTTATCTAAGGGGAAAACCAAAATGTATGATATGAAAGTGGAGAAATTTAGTGGTAGTGTGTTTTAAACAGGGAAGATGAGGTAGGTGTGGGGAGGAGACAGGGTCAGCCAAAACTAAGGACATGTGAAACACCATATGGAAGCCAAATACTTTATAAGCTAACTATAAAATAACAGTTATAAAAACGTAAAAAGTATTTATATTTGTGTCCTAGTAAGTGTTCTATTGCTGTCAAGAGACACCATGACCACAGCAATTATTTTAAAAGAAAGCATTTACGTGGGGATTGTTTAAAGTTTGAGAGGTTTAGTTCATTATCATCATGCCGAGAAGCATGGTGTGCAAACAGACGTGGTGCTGGAGAGGTAACTAAGAGTTCTATACCTGGATTCACAAGCAGCAGAAAGAGTGAGAAGCTGGACCTGGCTTGGGCTTCTGAAACCCCAAAGCCCATCCCCAGTGACATGCTTCCTCAGGCCACACACACTCCAGTATCACATCAGCTCCTAATCTCTGTCAAGTAACACCACTCCTTAATGACCAAGCCTTTAAATATATAAGCCTATGGGCATCCTTCCTATTCAAACCACCACAGCCACTATTATGCTGGTGGCTATATCTTGCCTGGTAGATTATCGTTCTGGGTCACAGGGTTTACAGCTGGGTAAGGTCATGGCTGCCTTGGTCCTCCAGCAGCCTTCAGAGCCAGCACTATGAAAGCAATCTAGCAGAGAGGAAGCCTCCAGTTCAGTTTCAGCCTCTCTTTGCAGAGAATGGCAGTGAATGCAGAGACTCATTCTTAAGGTGCTCAGAACAAATGAAGTCTGAGTGCTCAGCTCTAACCAGTACTTTTTAATCACCATCACTAAAACCCCAGCATCATTTTGGAAAAGTGCATGAGGAAGAATTTAAGAGCCAGAAGATAGGAAGAAGAGCCATGAGTTCTGGGCATGAAAAAGTTGATGGAACCATGACCTTGACAGCCTATACGGTTACTTACAATGGTTCTATGTAAGATTGGGACTATCAACAATCAGTCATGGATTGAGGAGGAAATATGGGACCCCACCCCTCTCTGAGGAAGAGAGGAACTTTAAAAAGAACTTGGATTTTTAATTTTTTTTTATATAAACTGTGGAACTTTTACATTTGGCTTGTGTTTGATGTGAATATAACATGAGATCTTGGGACAATGAAAGGTTATGATTTAATAGTGGTGTGTTTGTGTGTCAGGTTGACAGGAGGTAGCCTTGTCAATGCTAATCTTGGTTGATAACTTGATGTACCTCAGAACAGGTAACCTCAAGGGATTTTTTTTTTTTTCTATCAGATTGGCCTATAGGCATGTCTGTGGGAGTATTTTTTTTTTTTTGATTACTAAAATATGTAGGAAGGCCCAATGTATAGGAAATGAATGAATGAAGTCCTGAGTGAATGTGTGTTGTTGACATGGGAACAGCCATGTCAAGAACCCCAATGCAAGGAGGGAAATGACAAATCCTTCCCTTCTTGTCCAAGTTTGAATGTTGGTACTCGGTGCAGAAAATGTTCAACTTCACTTCCTCTCACACACCGTATTTACGGTCTGAAGATTGCTCTCCTACAGGACTGCTCCTACTGAGATTAGCTAAAGCTGCTTCTTGATTTAGCTGAATTCAATAATGCGGCCTCTCTGTTCAACTGTATATAACAAACATGTAGAGCTTCCAGGGTGCCATGTTTTCTCCATCAAAAAAGTCTACTACCCTCATTCCAGCACTCTTCAGTGTCTTTCTCATTTCCTTGTCACACTAGTCAAGTTCATCTCTGGAGGCCTTCAAGGACACAGCACCAATGTGCATGATACAGTCCCTAGTCTGGAACATGACCTGGGCAAGAAACCAGAGAGCACAAATTTTGCTGTGGTTTCTACTTAGGTTCTTGTCATTAGGTTCCCTCAATGATGGGCTATAAAACTCATAAGCCAAATAAACCCTTCACTCATGCAAGTGGCTTTTGTTTTATCATAACCACATGGAAGCAAACTAGAAGAGAATCCATTGGGCTGGCTATTGTAAAAAGAATTATATATATATGCCACTTGTTGGTAAGAATGTGAAAATGCATAGCTCTAATGGAAAACAGTATAATGAGTCATCGGAATATTAAACATAGAATTTTCATGTGATCAGACATTCTGCTTCTGATAATAAAAGGATTGAAAACATAGGCTCGAGCAGGTGTTTTGTACAATGTTTTCAGAGTGTTACTATTTACAATTCAAAAGTACAAACTACTCAGTATTTATAAATGAATAGAAAAGAAATGTAGTATGTATGCACATTTGACTATTATTTAGCCTTAAAAGGAAAGTAAATTCTGGCACATACTACAGCGGTTGATAAACACTGAAATTATGTTGAATAAAACTTGAGAAGCTTCAGCATGACGTGCTGAGCATAAAGAATAAATATAGTATTCTACTTGCATAACATACCTAGGATAGGAAAATTCACAGAGGTATAAAGTAGAAGGTGGTTGCTGGGGACAGAGTGAGGAGAAATGACTTGTCTGATTGTTACAGAATTAGTTTGGTAACATGAAGTAGTTCTAGAGAGAGATAATGAGGTTAGAGGGACAGTATGAATTTGCTTAGTATCACTGAATAGTACACTTGAAGGGGGTAATAATACATTTCATGTTACATATAGTGACCTTTATACCATCTCCTACCTGGATTTTGAGAAGAAGCAACCACCTGTCCAGGTGTTTGGCCCATTATTTTCCTTTTTCAGGGGTGATCAAGGTAGAGGAGATATTCTTCATTCCCTTGATGACCTGGGCTATCTGAGAGTGAGTTTTAAACTGAAAGCTGAACAAAGCTGTGGGTTATTAATCCCCCTTTGACTGTTTTCCCAGGGTAGCTTGACTATTCACATAGTCACCTGTCCAGTAAATCCTTCTTTCACTGAACCAGAGGCCACGGTGTAACTTATGCTTTTAAATTTCTATACAGTAAACATTTAGCAAGCAATTGTATGCCAGACTCTAGTTCAGGCCTCACTTTATGCAAGACCCAGTCCCACACTGAGTAGGAGTCACTGTCACTCCAACCCACACTAACAAATTACAATAGTGACTATCTAAATCTATTGCTTATAGAGTCAATGCCCTAATGCCTTTCTCAGGGCAAAGGTTGAAACCTCAATACACCAAAACATGCAATTCATTGATTTTTATTAGATCTTTGCTTTTTAAATTCATATAATTTTTTCCTTATGCCTTGCAGGGGAAGAGCAGTTTTATGAGTTTATATATAACCAAGAGATAAACATAATTTCTCAATTCATATAACACTTGTCACTTACATGGCATTTCTCTCTCTCTCTCTCTCTCTCGCTCTCGCTCTCACTCTCTCTTTCTCCCACTCCCAAGCTGGACATTCTATATTTTGAGGTTTTATTTACTTGTTCATCCATTTTATAGAAGAGACATTAATTTTTAGATTTATTTCCTGGGGTTAATATTTCAATAATCATTTTTAAAAGTTTACTTTATTTTGTGTTCAATGGAACATATACAATGTATCATACAAACTGTGAACCCAAATAATAAAAACATGTCTGTATAGAGAATAGAGCAATATCAGCCTTGCTAAAACCATCCTCTTGCTTCGTTTTTATTACACATTTTCATTCAAAAAAATGCCACTAATCTCATTTTTAAAGCCATTCTCTTCATTTTCTACCATGTTTAAATTTCTACTATGACTAATTTAATGTATTAACTTGACAGTGTACCCACTCCCACCTTCTTATATGTATGTTATGTAAATAAACATATAGACATGTATATGATTGATTCTGTTTGTCTGGAAAGCTATGATAATACAAGATTACAATACAATACAAAACCTAAGCAATGAATTGTTATTCATTTTTGAATGTTTAAGGTGGCCCTACACCGTAGTTATTTATAACTTGCTTTTTTCATTTATCATATTTCTGGAAGTCATGGGGATCTGTGGTTTTACATTTTTTCATTAATGTATAATATCTCATTGTATAAATAAACCACAATAGCAATGATTTATCCTCCCGGCCTCTGTGTGTGTCTGTGTGTCTGTGTGTGAAGCTCAATAACTGAGCTAAAATTCCCGGGTGCCTTATTCTCCCTCCAATAGATACTTGGTTTGTTTTTATTTGTTTCTTTTTGAACATCCATTCTATGAGCATCCTTTCCATATACCATGTGATTCTCTAAGGAGCAGTCTAGAAGAAAGTGCTGAAATATAAATAATATTAACAATTAAATTTTTCTTTTAAAATCAACTACAAATCAATTTCACATACTCACCATTAACACTTCTTACTAAGTTTTTCTAGGTTTTAATTTCTATTTAATTTGATTTGTAAATAGCTATGCCTCCCAACAGTGCTTTTTTCATCCTCATTTCTGTAAATTTCTCCCCTGGACTAGTTTTCCTTCAACTCTGAATGAAAAAAATTCTCACTCTCTGATCCAAACATTTAAATGTCTCAAAGCTTGTCAACTAAATATTTTCAGACTACTTGAGGATTAATTAATTTCAGACACTGAGCACTATTTAAATAATTATGTTGAAGATAATTAATTCCTGGAGAAAGAAATAATTTAGAAACATACACTATAGCTAATGCAGTTTGCAAATATTTTAGCTAATAGTTTAAAGCATTCATATTTCAATTAGATTTTTATTCATTTAATAAAAATGTATTCATTAAGTGCTCAGCCTGGATTGGATACTGGAGCAACTACTGAGGACATGGCAACGCAGAAAGCAGAGATGATCTAAATATGGAAATAACTAAATATGATTAGATTCATGAAGGAAATAACCTATACTGTGATGAAGGAATGTGGTGAAGGTTAACCAAGGCTCTAGGAATGGGGACCAAGCATGTCCTCGAAAAGAAAGGACACTACAGGACTCAAGATAATCACTAAGATCATGGGTTATAAGTGGTAAGGCCAGAGGAGTCAGAAGAGAGAATGTGTGCGGTGGTAGAAAATAGTAAGAGAGGGGTTAGATCACATAAGACCCTAAGAATCAAAAAACCATTTGAATTTTCTCATAAGAAAAATGTAATGAAAATGATAGTATTATTATTTTAAATCTGTAATTCTAGAAATTACTTGAAAATATTTTTAAAGCATGGAACTATAAGATGAAGGGATGCCTGGCAAGAGTTACGTCAGAGTGAGAGAGGGGGATGGGATTTGGACTGTGATAAACGATGAATGAGTGAAAATACCTGGGTATATTTGAAAGACCATTAAGTCAGGAATGAGGGAGATTGTATGATTAATCTTATATGAGAATAAGGTGAAGATTAGGAAAGCGTTAGAAGAACTTTCAAATTTCTGTCTAGAGAATTAATTTTCTTTCCTATAGTTAAACACAAAGAAAATAAAAGCAGCATTTCTGGGTTCTGTTCTAAAAGTAGTGGAAAAGGAACAGTCAACAAGAGAAATCAGGAAAAGCTAGCAGCACTGTTGGTCCAAAGAGAGGAACTGCTGATCCAGGGCAGTATGGAAAGGATGTTGGCCCAGGGACTTGGAAGAGGATTTACATTTTGCTCATGCTCCTTCCCTGTTCTTGGTCCTCTCAATCTCTTTAACATTCTTGACACTTTAAGTCTAAACACTCCTCCAACTACATCATATATGTGTATAAAAACATCACAATGAAACCCACTGTTTGGGGTCATATTATTTCATATAGTAAATATATGATGATAAAAATGTCAAAATGGAGACCCTCTTCCCTCTCCATTAAGACTGCTGCAGCACCATCTCCCCAGCAAGGTAGGCCCACTCCTCCCACAGACAAGGCCCTTTCTCTTTCTCCTGGTCCATTTGCAGCCTATTCTTGCTATCATGTCTCATCCTCACTCACCTGTCTTGCTGGTCTATCCAGGCTGTAAGCATTTTGATGCTGGAATCTGATCTACACTCATTTCACAATTTTAATATGCTCTGCTTTCTCCTCTGTCTGCACACAGAGGCGGTAGTGGAAGTTCTTGGCTTTATCATTTACAGTGTTACTCCAGAGGTCTGTAATGATAGGTAAGAATGGCTGTGATTCATCACAAAGACATAGATAGATAAAAACATTTTGCCATGTTATTTTCATGTCATTATCACTTCTAAACAAAATAGTAAATATTCTTCAAAGTATCTGCATAACCAAACACAGAATGTGTCTCATCTGGCGTTGGTCTTTGTTAGGATCGGAATCCAACAAATATGCATATTTCTAAGGTTTAGACATAAGTTTCTGTAGAAATAGAGACATCTTCTATTTAAAATAGTACACACAAACTACATCTCTTTAAGTAATTTTTTTCAGACATGTGATTTACTCAACCAAAGAGGACTAATATCTCAACAACCTAACTAAAAAATTACATACACACAAAAACAAAAGCATGTGCCCTATATGAAGATAGAAAGCAAAAGATAATTTGGAATAGGGATCTTGTTGTGGCTAAAATGTGAAATGTTCCTCATAGGCCCATGTTGTTAAACATTGTTGTTGGCACTATTTGGGGTAGGAAGGTTGTTGAACCTTTAGAAATTGGTCCTCAGTGAATAGACCTTGAAGTTTTATTATAGCCGAACCTACTTCCGTTCTACTCTCTGCTTCCTGTTCTGTCAAAATAGGAGGCACCAAGGACACCCAGTTTCACATTTTCATCATCATGGATCCCTTTCCCATCCTGATGGACCATATCCCTCAGACTATGAGCCAAAAAGCCCTCTCCTTTTCTTAAGTTGACAGGTCACAGAGATGAGAAGAAAAATAGAGATATCAATAAACTTTCAGATAAATTGTACTTAGTAATTTTATTTCTAATTCTGTGAATATTTGTGCTATAACCCTAGCTTTCAAGTTCAATTTATCTTAGACTTTCATTCTCTATGTGGAAAAGAAAGTATACCTACAATTTAAAATATACATTTATATTCATATTAATTAATGTATACCCAAAATAAAGTTAATGATGTCCAATTGTTGATCATCATTTGTTTGTTTCATGGGCAGTGAGAAAAATACATGTTCTTAAAACAGAAAATGAGTGTTTCATAATAATGTAATATTTTAAATTAAATATTGTTATGACCTCATGTGCAAGCTTTCAATTGCTGTAATAAAATACCATGACTAAGGCAATTGTTAAAAGAAAAGGTCTATTTGTCTTGAGGTTATTATAGACGGGTAAGCGTTTGCCCTGGCAGCCACCAGCAGATGTGGCCGCTGAAGCAGAAGCTGAGGCATCACATCTTACACGGAAGCATAAAGTAGGTGATCCTGGTGAGAATGACAGGAGGCTTTTGAAACCTTTGAAGCCTTCCCCCAACATACTTCCTCCAACAGAATCACGCCTCAAACAGCACTATCAACTGGGGAACAAAGTATTCAAGTGGTCAAGATTGTGGGGCATCACATTCAGACGAACACACCTTGTAAAGAAGAAAGCCAATAATTTTGCCATCTTATTTAGTTATGAAAAAGGCGGTTGAGACTGCAAGCATGTGTCTATTCGAAATCACTTTCTTTTTCAAAATGTGTTTAATTTTATTTGTACAAATGTTTGCCTGTACATACTTACATACACCATGTCCACGTCTGGTACCCAAAGAGACCCTAAGAATACATCAGATGTCTTAGACATGGAGTTACAGATGGTTCTGGCTTCCATGTTGGAGCTGGGAACTGAGTCCAGGACTTTTGGAAGAACATCAAGTGCTCTTAATCACTGCCATCTCTAGAGTCACTTTCTTAAGCAAACTTAAAGAAAGATGAAGTGCCTTCCCTCCCATGTGGATAGTGTGTTTCCTTACTGTTCTCTATTCCTGTATCCCTAGTATGGACCTATCTTTACAGCACTGCCCAGAATAAAGCTAACTCTACACTTTGAAGCTTTCAGAATTTGTCTATGCCAAGCCTGAAGTTGATAAATGTGAACATTTTCAAATTGGCTTTTGGAGCTAGAAAAAAAACTTAAAGATGTTAATTAATTAATTTTTTAACATGGCATGAAATATAGAAGGATTTTCTAGGTTGAAAATTCAAAAAGACATTTAGCTTAGAGGAGAAAAATACCAAAGATACTTTCAATCCACAGAAAATGAAAATTGTTTTATTACTTTTAAATAAATATTTTCTAATGTTATTCATATGAATTTATTGTCGGTAATTACAGTTTCTTGGTGAGTGCAAATGTTTATTCTTGTTTTATAAGACTAAGAATAGCTTTTAAGATGTTTTATAGACAATGATACCCTAAGAAACAAAATATACTTGTATTTTGATTTAATCAATTTCAAATTAAGTAGAAATAGCTTAGACTTTGTTTTTTTACTTTCTTAGAATGTTAAGATTCTTTTGTGATAGGAATAAACATATTTAATAAATATATAGCATATAAAGGCTTGTGGTATCATAGCAGTTATGGAATTTTATACTTTAAACTTTACTAATATTAATAAATGTATTTCCATGAATTAGAAGGAAGAAATCGTTTTTTTGAATATGTGTTTATATAAATACTTAGTGAAAATAGTACAAAATATGCCTTGGATGAGCTTTCAAGCAATCTAAAAATCTTTTTATTAAAGTAAAGGGCCCTATAGCTCAAGTGACATGTCATTGTGAGTGCTGACTATGACCCTCCAAACTGGCACTATGCAAGAAAAAGCCTGAAAAGCAGCGTGAACTGGCCACAGCACAGAAAGCAGAGTTCCAGTGGCATCTATCGGTATGATCATCCTTTCGGGCAGGAACATAGTCTCCCAGCAAAAGAACAATTAGTGAAAACTGGCTGTTTCTAAGTAGAAAGATTATAAAACTATTCACAAGCATGTCTGGTAAACACAAAAATACATTTGTGCTCAGAAACAAAAATATAAATAATATGTAAAATAAAGAAATATCAATAGATACAATCTTCTAATACCAGAAACCATATTTTTTCCTCAAATGCACCCACAAATGTACTTACATCCATGTAATTTCAGTAGGTCAGCTTAATATATACTCTGGTCAATATAAAAAATAGAGTACTATTCCAACAATCCATTTTTTCTTTGACTTAGTTTTTATTTATCTTCTCGTTTACTATGTAAAAATATAAATATATATATATATAAACATTTATATAATGCCATCAATAAGATGCCAGTTTTATCTTCACTCCCTGGTATGAATACTCCGTGACTCATTTAAGGATATGAATTATACAAGCCATGACTCTTCCTTCCATATTACATAGGATTCTGGCTTGTGCTTTGTATTTGCAATCTGTATGCTGAATAAATTGGTGTTTGTTCTTTGAAGAGCTACATATTTCATGCATATGTGGTAGTTGTAGGTACGTATGCCTGCTGTAGGTACAACTCGCATTCATTGCAAATAATTACACAGAAAGGGGTCTAGTGAGCAAAGTGAGTTGATAAAAATGACAATGCAAGACCCCATATTTATTCATTTGCAATGATTTCCACATCAACTTCACTCAGTTTATAAATCTAAACATTAGTCCTCTTGCTGTCAGCACTTCAGCCTCCACCTGGGATCAGTCAGGCAAGCTGTGCTTTCAGCCTCTTAGAACCATCGTGCAAAAGAGAGATTCTGCGTTTGGAATGTGGCTGACAGGTTGGTTGATGATGCACCAGGCGAAAAGGAATGCGCTTTCCCTCTTCAACAGTGTAAGCTCTTCTGTTCCACAGGATTATTTCTTTAGTAAGAAAAGCAGATGTGACTTAAGGAGCAGGGACATGAGGTGCATGCTGGGGAAGAACCATGACTTCTTAAGCACATTTTGAATTTCAGCATTTCTCAGCTATTTTTTTAAAAAAAGTTTCTATTTCTTGTAGATCTGATATTTTTTATCTCTGAAACAAAAACGCATAGTATAAGCTTTATTTATTTTACATATTTAGGTGAAAAATATTCTCTTACACTCATGATTATCTCCAAATGGCCAAATTTGTCCATTTTAGAGTTATTTCCCTTTGAAAAAATTTTCTTAGACGTTCAAAGGCTATTTCCTTCAGTACCGCATACAGTAGAAGTGATCAAACTGTTCAACGTAAACTCCCTAGTTATTTGTTTCCATATCCAGAGTTTAGAATAGGAGCATTTGCTGATTTAATATTTTAGACTCTAGGAATGGGTAGTAAATGATTAACAGTTTACGATAAATACTCTAATTTGAGGCCTTAACTACCATTCATTCATATATTTCTTTTCCATTAGATGTTTGCATATCACCAATAATGTTACCTTTGAAGCATAATATGTATTTCCACAGACTAATGATGACCAAATAATTAATAATTAGGCGCTTCAAAACTAAAGAAATAATTAATAATTAGGTTTTTGGCTCCTTTTTATACCAGACACAGACTTTGTTACATAGAAATCCATCCAACGGTAGGTGTACCTATTAGAAATTAACAAATCAGTAACCTGATTGCACACAAAACAGCTAGACACTCATATTGAAAATTTAGGATTTCTGCACATGGACTTTAGCAAATTTGGGAACAAATATGTTTTGTAAAATAATTATCCCATTTGCATATTTAAAATTGACTTTGAATTGTTTCTTCTGCTGTTCCTGCATCTTCATGTCTCTCAGATACAAGTTAATTTGTTTCTTTAAGTTAAACAATGGGTCACGTAAATTACCAGGTAAGAGTCTGAATAGCCAAGAAGCAGTCAAAGCTACCCTACTGTAGAAGCTGGGAAAATAGACAGATATAAATGGCGCCTTATGATGTTTAATTGTATTTTCTATAGTGACTTATTTCTATACCAAATATTAAAAACATCTGGATATTGCATTTTATTTTAATTAGTAAATTCATTTTAAAATTGGAACCTACTTGTGTTATGTTCACTCTACTATTGAGAACATTTTAATACAATTTTATTTTACCTTGAAAGTATCTGCCCACCCAAGAAAGACATCTTCATTTTAAAAATGAAACTTGATATCATCTCCATCTCTGTTTTTGCTGTTTGGTCTCTTGTTTATTTGCTTTGAGGCAAGGTTTTATTGTGTAGCCCAGGCTGGCCTTGAACTTGTAGCAATTCTTCTGCCTTGGCCTCTAGAATGTTGGAATCACTGCTATGTGCCACGGTGTCTGGTATCTGAATGTTACAAATGGGATTGACTTCTCTTGTACTTATTTGGAAAGCCAGTTTGCTCAACTATTGTCCTGAGCTGTATGGAAGACTTCTAAGCAAAGCAAATTTGAAGACTCTAAAACAAAGATAAGGCTTTAATGGAGTCATGAGCTGTGGTACTGATTGACTATGAGTAGTCATGAATTGCCCACAACCCTCGTTTCCCATGTCGCCTGTGCTTCTTATGATAGCATTTTGAGCAGTCATACTTTTTTGTTCTTGTTTTTTTTTTTTTTGTTTTTGTTTTTTTCTTTTTTGAAAAGCGAAAATCACAATTGCATTTGTGGCTTTAGCTATCAAATGCACATTGACAAAAACTATAAACTGATCTCTTTGGAGTCATGGTATTAGTGAAAGTAAACAAAACAAAAAATCAGTCTTGTGTGCTTTAGTAAAAAAAACAGCAACAAACATACCAACCAACCAACCAACAAAAACCCAGTATGATTGACGAGTGGATTATACTAGTACAAAGTGATACAATAAAGGCACTTTGAAGGAACGGAGAAATAATCGCCTAGTTACCTGGGCCTTATGCAATGTTCAGGAACTTCTCTGTGATCAATCCAGATATCATACCCCAAAAGATTAAATAATGAGGCATTGATTTCATGCAAAGCTGTGGTGGCTGCTCTAGGGGATACTAACATGCACAGAACATGAAGTATATGAATAACTAAATGGTCACAAAACTTTTATAGCAGTAGCTTAAAGTTGAATGAAAATGCCATTGAACAGATACAGGCAAAGTAAATGTAAAGAAAATGGATTGCTACAGAGATACCTTTACATCTATGCTTATTGTCACACTATTCCCAAAAGCTAACTTCTGGAATCATCCATAGTGTTCATCAGAGATGGTCTGAGAAAGAGAATCTGGCAGGGTTGTATATAGCCACAAAGAAAGAAATGTGCCATTTTCTGGAACATGGAACTAGAGATCATTATATTAAGTAAATCAAAAGAGACTAGAAAGACACATATCATATTTCTTTTATGTGTGGAGTTCATTTTTTTAAATAAATGTGAAGGGGGAAGAAGGAAT
Organism: Meriones unguiculatus; assembly: GCF_030254825.1. Classification (NCBI taxonomy): domain Eukaryota; kingdom Metazoa; phylum Chordata; class Mammalia; order Rodentia; family Muridae; genus Meriones; species Meriones unguiculatus. Next base: position 54,362,103 of record NC_083367.1, read on the forward strand.
GTCCAGGAAGAGGAAGTGGTCTGGAAGTGGTGGGGAGACAAGAAAAGGAACTATGAGAGGTAGACAGAAGCAAAGTGTATGGCAAGGAGATGCCGGGACCAAGCCTGCCATTTGGTACAATGAAGGCGCATAAATTTTTAAACAAAATTTCTTGTTACTCTCTGTTTTAGCTGATGAATATATCTCAAAGAGTAATTAACCCATCTCCTTGCTAACAGCTACTTCTTATTTGATACCATTATCGAGTGCCTGCCAGATGCCAGACATGTTTCTTCTATCACTACTAATTCACACAACAGTCTATCAAAGAAAAAACATCATTATTCCCATTTTATAGAGGAGAGTGTGAAGACTCGCAGAGACTAAGAAGGTAATTTTCTCAAAGTTGCAAGGAAAATTTACTCCAGACCCAGGAATCTATTCTGTGTATCATATCAAGCAGAAAAACTCCCCTCCTCTGCCTCTCTTTTACCTGGTTCTCAGGTGTTCACAAGGCCTTTCCCCTACAACTCTAATCCCTTTCCCCAGAAGAGGAAGACTTCACCACCTCAGCCCTTGGAAACTCATCGCTACATGAGCTCTGTGAAGTAGCTAGGGTGTTCTGGGCTTCTCCCTTTCCCTAGCCTCCTGGTAACATGGTAATACTCATTTTCTTATTCCCAGCACTGAAGTTTCTGCCAGCACAGTCTAGCAATCTTGTCCTTTGAGACAGCTGTGTAAGCTGAAAGACTTGCAACTCCATCAGAAGTCAGGCGCTGTTGTCTATGGGAATAGGCTAGAATTGCCTGATTTGGTCTCTTGGTACTGCAGAGTCCCTAAAGGGAGCATGAGGCATTTGCATTTAAGACCTGCACTAACTTCTTCTTCATCTCAACACCCCAAACCCCAGCCATACTGAACAATTTTCAAATCTCTGAATGCGGCCAATGTCTTCCTGAAAGATATGGAATGATTTCTCTTTCTCTTTGTTTTCTGGATTGGCTTTTATTTGAGCTCAACTTTTATATCACTTCTTCCACAAAGCTGACCTGTGTTTATTCTAGGTATGTGGGTTTGCTTATTATTCTTCTATCCAGGTTAATAACTACATAGGGCCATCATTTAAAGGGCCAGTATTTAAAGAAACTACCCCTCCCCCAACACATACTCATACTCTCCACACCAATGTTTTCATGTATGTAAATCTACTTACAAAGCAATTCCAAGGACAATGAAATCAAAAGCAGTGCTGGGATGATACTGGTCTATACTTCTGTGTTCTTTAATATGGTAATTTCGCCCTTGATGTGAGATTTTTATGTACTAGCTGCTACTCCTGAACCTTTTCAGGCAATGCTGAGGATCTAGTTTCTGAACATATGTAAATATTTGAAAATAACTCTTCAAGTACAGTGCAAGGGGCTTGTGAGAGGGCTCAGTGGGTAAAGGCACATGTTGACCTGGACAACTTGAGTTTGGTTCTTGGTATCCACATGGTTGAAGGGAACCTACTGCTGCAAGTTGTCCTCTGACCTCCACACGTATGTTCTAGTACATGTGTCACACACATGCACACACTACACAAATAAATAAGTATATGTAATTAAAAAGAGTTAAATTCTTTCACCCAAAGCCAGTAATTTTCTTAAATAATTTGTCAGGATCTGACCACTGAGTAAGAGCACTTGTTATGTCAATCACGGCTTTGCCTGGGAAACTTGGGCGTGTACTTTTCACTCTGCTTGCATTTCCTATGAGACTCCTGAGATTGTGTGAATTCATGTACAGAGCAAGGAGACTTTAGATTCTTGAGTGAAATTGGGAGATGTGAATTAACCATCACATTTTAAACATTTGAATTATTCCTAGTCCTTTAAACTCTGAAGGGAAATGTACTTTATCCCGTGCAAACACATACTCAACCTTTTTTATTTAATTGATTTCATGAGTCAGTCTCCTATTTTTATTTACTTATTTGGTAGTTTTGTAAAAAAAAAAAGTCTCTATTTCTGTAGCAACCTTAAAATCCTTCTTCAGATTAAGATCAACATCTGAGGCTAGAATTTAAACCCCAGAAAACGTGGCGAGTAAAGAATCTTTAATTTATGAAACTGAACAAGTTGGCTTATCCAAACATCTCTAGGGCTTTAATGGGAGATGTCTATAATTCTCTGAATTGTATTCCTTTCACAGTGATATTTTGTAATTCCATTCTATTACCCTTGCTTAACATTAATGAGATAAAAAGATCACATTATGGCGATTGATGTTCTTCAAATTGAATGCACGTTTCCATGTACAAAGCGGGTCTGCTAATTTAAAAAACATAGCATGTAACATAGAATCATGACCATGGTCATCACTCAGCTGGGACCAGATAGCATTTTTTATCTATTCATTGGATTTAACAAGGCGTGAGATGGAAGCAGAATACAAAGTATGAGTAGATTACTCTGTACCCCTCCTTTCGACCAATTCTTGGCAATTGAGCAAGGAAACTGAGGCTTCATGTTTCCATGGAAATAAACCTCAAGGTCAAAGGGGCATATGGAAGGTCAGACAATGACAAAGGAACATCTGAGAGGCCATCTGGATGAGTGACCTGACATAATTAGTCATTAATCCCACTCTGGGGAACAATAGTGCTGGCAGAGAGTGTTTGGGCTTTGATCGTGGTCTGGGTGATCTCATGGGGAAGAGGGAAAAAAGCCCCACTTGGTAACTAAGCAGATTACCCCGGCATGCTGTTAACTAAAGACAAGGTGGCTGAGGAGGCCAGTGGGATAGCGTTTTACATATTAGACTACACTTCCCTTTACTTATCACAGGCTCCTCCAGGGCCATGTGGCTTTTGGATTAGCTTTCTGGGTAGCATTTTTTACAGTTTACAATGGAAAGGGAGCAAGAGTCCCAAAATACATTGCTTAAAATTCTCAGGCAGCAGATGGGAAGATTGCTGGAGAGCCAACGGCATTAGCCAGCTTGGTTTACAGGTGTCAATATTTACTAAGCAAAGTTTGCCAGGGTGCCTTTTGGGGAAAAGCACGGGGAATAGTTAATCAGTAAAACAATAGCAATCAGTTTGTTGTCTGATTTGAGCAGAAGAGTTAGAATTATAAGTTGTCTCAAATGGTAAAATGTACTCATGAGCATCTGTCTTTCTCTTTGGCTCTTCTTTTTCATGTTTATTATTCTTAGCTGACTTTGATTAGCTACCCCTTGCATGTAGCAACAATCCTTCTATTTGAAGGGCTGATGATGTTTGGGGATTAATCGTGTGCATTTCTGTAAGATGTGAACATGGTAGCAGTCTTTAGAAGTCTGTGTATTTCAACAACTACTGAAATCACTCCGTTTTCCCCCAGGGATAGCACTTGCTGGAGGTAAAGAATGGTGGCCAGATGAGGGAGTGTATATACTGGACCAAAGTCTCTTTATTAGAACCGCTTTCCAAATAATGACATTTGAAAGTCGTTTTGAGAATTTGCATTTTTAGAAAAGAAGCTGACCAGTAATTTGGCTACTGTGACAAACTACTTATGAGTTAGTGAAAAGAGCATGAGGCTGAGATTCAGAAGTAAGACCTACCTGCTCTAGTTTTGACTCTACAACTAATGCAATGTGTAATCATTTAGGGAGTGTTTCTTCAGCTGTGAATTGATGTGTTGCATGGTATTAGATACTGAAAATACATTTTACCTTAGAATAATGACTCTAATAACTAGGTTGTGGCCTCCTGGACATCTGCTCATAAGTGAGAAAGATTTGGTTTAGAAGGAGAGTGATTAGGAATGTCTGCCATTGGCATGGGAAGAGAAACGGCAGCATCAGTATTAAATACATATCTCTGAATTTTTAAGAAATAAAGGTTGAGATTATTTACATTAAAACTTAAAAACTCTTTAAATTTATGGCAAGTTGTCACTACTGCTACTAGCAGAAGAATAAGAAAAAGGTAAGAGTTACACCACAATAGCACACACACAAAATGAAATACTTTTCTTACCAATATTTAATTACAGTTCCTTGTGTAGAATATGGTCACCTAAACCATAGGACCACTAACAGAACTAAGATTCTGAATGTAATCAGTCGCATGAAGCATCTACAGAGCAGTCATTTCTCACTCAGTAGACAGTTAATTCTGGAGCGGTAGTTCAAAACTAGATATTTAGAAAGGTTTTGAACTATTTAGTAGGCTAGAAGCATGTCTGAGGACATGTCCATTGAGGCCTTCTGGATTTCTTCACAGACTGCTTTCTACTAAGGGTAAGATGAAACTGCTTAGGTAGGACTCAGTCCCTCTTGCTTTCCATTTATTTAGAGTCTGTGTCTTTGTGTGACAGGTCAAGTCACACCAATTATTTGATCAAGCATTTGCATCAATGCAAAAAAAGAAATTCAGGTTCTTCTTCTGTGGTTAAAAAGTCCCTTAAAGCAGCACGAAATGTAATGGAGTGATGTTACCTAAAGATGGTGCAGGTGATATCCTAACATCTTTTGTTAGGAAATGTCCAAATGCATGAATTTTAGAACTTCAAATGTTCTGAAAAATTTTAGACGCATTTCTCCATAAAAGCTTGTTTCTTTTTCATGAATTGTCCCAATCACACTAAATTTAAGGCAGTAAGTCTAGGGAGCCAAGTTTTCAGAAGACACCACACTTTGAGTAGTGTTAGGTTTCGCTTCCTTGGCTCGGAGTTCCTTGAGTCCAGATGTTTGAGCGCATTACCAGAGGAGTTTGTGAGCAGACAATAATACATCCAGTATCCTCAAGCCCCAGAGGAGCCACTTCTGAATAACTAAAATGACTTTGAGTAGTAACAAACAAAAAGAGGAAAGAAAAAGTATTCCAAATATTATTCTCCTTTTACGACATAGAAGGGACACACTTTTTTTTTTTAAGGATTTTAAAAGCTTTATGCCTATTGTTCATTGTTCAAGACACAGGCTAGCTGTTTCAAAACCTTTTGTGTGACAAATTAACCTTATTTGTAAGTTTACAACTAAAAGTTTAAACAATAAAAATTCCTCGAGACCTGATAGGCTCGTCAGATAATAGGGGAGAAGGGCCTCCCCCATCAGTGGAGTAGGGGAGGGGTATAAGCGTGGAAGAGGGACGGAGGGTAGGACAGGGAGGAGGTGAGGGAGGGGGCTACAGCCAAGATACAAAGTGAATAATTATAATAAACAATAATAATGATGAAAACAAAACAGAACAATTCCACATAGTCACTGTTGTTTATTTTACACGGTTGTTTGAATTGGAAGTCTTTGTAAGATCTTAGATATTAAAGAACAAATTGTACAACCTCAGAGGATTCCACACTGTTTTTTTCAGCCATGTACTTGAGTCTCTGTGTCATTTAGAATAACTGTCAAACCAAGAACAGTCTGTTAACTTTCATGTCAAAAACAATATATATTAAAAGAGGAGAATAAAAGTGTTCACCCTTGAACTTTAAGAGAATGCAAAGGCTACCACAGTAATTAGTTAGAATTCAGATCAGTGATTTTGGGTAAAGTATTTTGTTGTTAATATTATTATTAATATTATTGTTAGCTTAAAGTGGATGGGGGAAAGCCCAGGAGGCCTCAACCCTACACAAAGAAGTATTGTATGCTGAGAGTGAGGGAAATAGTCTTCTGCAGGGACATGCACACCAATTGGTTGTCCAGTGACAAATGGTCATCCCTGAAAACATATACACAAGTAACAGTATACAAACTGAGCATGTTATATTAGAAATATATATACATACATTAACAACAATGAAAAAAGAGTAACAGGTCTGTAAGAGAACAAGGAGAGTTAAATGGGAGAGTTTAGATTAATGAAAAAGAGGGAGGAAATGATGAAATTATATTCTGATATATACATATATACATACATATATATGTATACACACACACACACACACACACACACACACACATATATATATATAGAGAGAGAGAGAGAGAATTGCTAGTTTGTGGTACTAATGAAAGGTGAGCTCAATTTTGGCCAGCTTTACTCTTATTTTTAATTTAAGTTTTGACAGTTTCATAAATGTTTATGATGTACTGCAAGCTAACGCTATTTGCCACCAGTCTCCAGACCCCTTTCTCTTCACACCTAGACCCATCCTATTTCCATGTCTTTTTTTTTTCCTGCATACATTGTCCAGGTATCCATAGTAATTGTGTTCTTATGATTATATCAGTATACCCGGTCTAGAAAAAAAGACAAAAACATTTCATAGGCCTCCTCCCTCTATCCTCTAGCCCCCTTTAGATATATGAGTGCTCTATCTGCATGCCAGAAGAGGGCTTCAGATCCCAGTACAAATGGTTGGGAGCCACCATGTGGGTGCTACAAATTGAACTCAAGACCTCTGGGAGAGCAGACACTACTCCTAACCATGAAGCCATCCCTCTAGCCCCTCCTCTAGCTCTTAAAATAATTTCACCTCATGTTCCCTTTATATAGCAGGTGGTGCTACAGATGTCCCACTTAGGGCTGAACGGTCAACTTTATTCTCAGCATTTAAGCATTTTGACTTATCATGAACATGGCAAATTAACTGTTACCCATTGCAAAATGAGGGTTCTCATGTCAAGGTGAGCGCAGTGCTAGTGGTGCTGTTTGTTTATAATTCTCTACAGTGTATCTCCTTCTTGCTTTTGCCCAAAGTTGGCTGTTTCTCTTCCCTCTTTGGGCAATACATGAAGTCTCAGGGAAAAGCACAGCTGACTGCATCACAGAGTAATTTTATTCTCCTACCCACTTCTACAACACTACGCGAACCTATGGGTTCTGGGCACAGTTTGTAGATTTTTAAATTTTAATTGTATTTATATATTTATTTATTACAATTTATTCACTTTGTATCCCCTCTGCAGCCCTCTCCCTCGTCTCCTTCCAGTTCCCTCCTGCCTCTTCTCCCCTTATGTCCTTTCCCCTGATAGGGGAGGACCTCCTCCCCTTCTATCTGACCCTAGCTTATCAGGTCTAATCAAGGCTGGCTGCATCCTCCTCCTCCGTGGCCTGGCAAGGCTGCATCCCCCAGGAAGAGGTGATCAGACAGGCTGCCACTGAGTTCATGTCAGAGACTGATACTCCCAACTAAGGACCATGCATGGAGAGGACCTAGACCCCCTGTTCTAAGTAAGCCCATTGGCTGCTCAGTTTCCAAGTAGGTTGCCTGGTAAGGGTACAGGGACTGTGTAGATTTTTAAGGTGGTGAGATGCAAATGTTTCCTCAAGTACTTGACGTAATTTGTGTCAAGCATCTCCACATTATCAATTAGTTTTGTTCTCCCATCGGCATGTTGTGTCTGTATGGCAAAGGCAGATGCACAGTTGAGAAGTTTCCACTCTCAGAACTCTTTCTTTCTCCATAGCACAGCACAAGTTTTCTCTCACTTTATAAAACCTCCTCACAAGACCATAACATCCAGTTCCTCACTTCTTTGGGCATCTTGAAAATATTTCCTACTGTTCCATTTATCTGTGCTCATCTGTGCAATTAATTCATAGTGGCTTCTTAGCACATTGTCAATTAAGCCCAAATTTCTCCCTCTAGATTTCAGAGCCTTCCTAGATTCCCACAGTAGCATTAATTATTTCGGTCTCTAAGTTCCAGAATATTATGCTCATACCACCCTTCTATTATAAATGCTACAATTACTTTTAAAATACTTTATTTTATTTATGTGTGTATGTATATGCACGTAAGTGTGGGAGCCTGAAGAGAGCATTGAATCACTTGGGCTGGATGCGGGTCTTAGGAACTGAACTCTAGGACCATGAAAGAGCAGCAAGTACTTTTAACCACTGATGGACATCTCCAGCCCCAGCTCCAATTTAAATATGATTTTTATTAATAATTTCCTTTTTTATCAACTCATATTAAGTTGCTGCATGTCATTATGAAAATAATGAATAATTTAAGAGAGATTTGGCATTTTGTTTTTCAATTAGTTTTGTTCAAACTTAAATCTCCAAGAGAAGTTATTAACAATTTATAGTCTTCAAAAATATTAGGGTATATGCACTATATAGAGCAATGAGTTTCAAATGACATTTTAATTCATGTATGCCGTGTGTTTTCAATACACTGAATAAAGCTTATGTTAGTGTTTTCTAAGGTTAACTCACCACAATCTTTTTATCCAATAGATTTTGCTCAAATATTCCTTAAAAATCAAAATCTGACCTAAATATGATGCCTATGTGCAGATAGGGTTAGAATGTTTGTTTTGTCATGCTTCCAAGATGTAATGTTTGTCCTTATGAAAATCATCCTCTGTCTTTTCTTGTCACGGTGTCAGAATTAACAACTCTCTAATTAACAGGTATACAAAGTCAGGAATGTGGAACACACCTATCACAGTACTCATTAATGCAAGCCACCCACAGCTATTGGCTTAGTCAAGACCCAGAGAGAGACAACTGATTCAGCAGCATAAAAGACCACAGTTTGGCCGATTTGACTGCAAGGGAATACTTTCTCATAGACATGTAAGGAATAATGCACCTGAATGTATCACATTTTTATGACTTCAGATTTTTAATAGTCTGGCTTATTTTACTTACAGAACCCTGGAATAATTTAGGCAATACATTTCAGGAAAATACTATACTTGCATGACTATCATAATCTGAGCAGTTTCCTATAAGAAGCAGCTGTAGGTCAAGTGCTGAATTGAGTGCTACTGAATATAGAAATAATAAATGATAGTCTTCCCATGACAAAACAATTTTTTTAAAAATCATGTATTTTTTATTTGGGAGTTTTATACATTGTATTTTGCTCATATTCATTTGCTTGTCCCAGTTCCTCCCAGAGCCACCCATACTTCTCATCCACTAAACTTCACGTTGCCTTTCTTCTTTTGTAAAACCCATTGAGCCCAGGTTGTCTTTCCCAAATATGCCTACATTTGTGGCCTGCTCCAGGGGTCATATCCTTAAAGGAAACCAACTCTTTCTCTTTCAGCAGCTATCAAATGTCAATAGCTCCTGTGATAGAGGTCAAATTTTATACCTTTCTTCTCAACTCCATGCTTAAGCTTGCTTAGATGTGGTGCATGCTGTCACAGCATGTGACTCTGTATGCCCTGTTGTATCTGGGAAACACTGTTCTGTTGTAGCAATCTACCACCTCTGGCTCTCACTGTCTTTTACCCACATTTCCATGACCAATTAGTCTCAGGTTGTGTAGATATAGATCCTATTAGAGCTGAGCATTCTGAGGTCTCTTACTCTCTGCATATTGGCTACTTGTGCATCTATGTTAAGTGTTATGTACTTCAGGAAGAAGCTTGAAAACTGAGAGATGCACTGATTTATGGTGTAGGAATGCCATAGGAGATATTTTAATACTGTGGACACTTAGCAGAATAGTAGTATGTTCTCCCTTGGGACCTGTAACCTAGCTACAGAGGATCTTGGCCCTGATAATGGTGCCAAGTTTGTGTTCCATCTTGTAGATCCAGCTTGAAATCCACTCAGAACATTCATTGCATTGTCACACCAGTTGCCATATCTTGCTAGGAAAGTCATTATTGTATCTCACAGGGGTTTCAGCTAGACAAGATTGATGATTTTTCTCCTCTGGTAGCATTTAGGGAACCTTCCAGACATATAAAATATATCAAATAGAAGTGAACCTTCCAGGTTGTTTTACACATGATTACTTCATGCTTTATGACCTTAGGGAGGGTGTCTTCAGCGTTAGGTTCTTACCTCCAAGTTTCTGGAGGATCACCATGTTAGTTAGGGTTTCTATTGCTCTGATAAAATATCATGACCAAAGGCAACTTGGGGAAGAAAGGGTATATTTCAGCTCACAACTCTCAGATCATACTTCACCATTTGGAAATCATGACAGGAACGGGATCCAAAGACAGGAATCAGAGAAAGAGAGGGTCCTACAACCGTTGTTGGGGGATCCACCTGAAGGCAAAGCTGCACATCTGCTACTTATGTGCAGGGGGCCTAGGACAGGTCAATGTGTGCTCTTTGTTTGGTGGTTCAGTCTCTGTGAGCCCCCTTGGCCCAGGTTAGTTGACTCTGTAAGTTGTCTTGTAGAGTCCTTGACCCTTCTGGCTCTTTCAGTGATTCCCCCAACTCTTCCGTGGGACTCCCAGGCTCTGTCTATTGTTTGGCTATGGCTCTCCGCATCTGTTTCCATTAGCTGATAGATGAAGCCTCTTAGATGATTTACGATAAGCTCCTGGGTATTATCTTAGCAGAGTAAGACTATACTGCTAGACTAGTAGTATCAGAAATTGGTTCTCTTGCATGGGATGGGTCTCAAGTAGGGCCAGTCTTTGGTTGGCCCATTCCCTCAATCTTTGCTCCATCTTTGTCCCTGCATATCTTATAGGCAGTACAAATTTTGGGTCTAAGGTTTTGTGAATGGGTTGGTGCCTTTAAACCCCTGGATGTCCTGTTTGGCTACAGGCTGTGGCCACCCATTTCAGGCTCCATATCCCCTGCTGCTAGGATGTTTGGGCCTCCCCTGTCCCAGGTGTCTGCCAAATCCTAGCGATATCCTGCACTTCCGATTTCCAGTCTCTCAACCAGCTCTCCCTCACCAGCTCTTCCCACTCCTAATCTCTCCCACTTCTCCCCCATTCCCTGTCCTACTCCATTCCCTCCATCCATCTACCTCCAATGCGTATTTGATTTCCTTTTCTGAGTGAGATTCAAGCATCCTCCCTTGGGTTCTCCTTGTTACTTACCTTCTTTTGGTCTGTGGATTATAGAATGGTTATCCTGTTCTATATGTCTAATATCCACTTATAAATGAGTACTTAACCATGCATGTCCTTTTGGGTATAGATTAATTTATTCAGGATGATAGTTTCTAGTTTCATCCATTTTCTTGCAATTTTCAAAGGTTTTTGTTTGTTGTTTTTAGTTAACTTATTTATTCACTTTACATCGTGATCATAGCCCCCTCCCTCCTCTCTTCCCAGTCCTACCCTCCCTCTTTCTTCCTCTTATCCCTTCCCCTATTCCTCAGAGAAGGAGAGCCTCCTTTCCCTCCTGCCACCAATCCATCCTAGCTCATCAAGTCACAAAAGGACTGAGCTCATCATCTTCCTCTGTGGCTTGACAAGACAGCCTCAGCAGGGGGAAGTCATCAAAACAGGCAAGAATAACCGCCCTGCTCCTCTTAAAAAGGGAATCCAAATGAAGCCTGAACTGCACTTGGCTACATCTGTATAGAGGGCCTAGGTCCAAACTTTTCATGCTCCTTGGTTGGCACTTCATTCTCTGAAAGCCCCTCTGGGCTCCTGGGTATTTGTCTCTGTTGGTTTTCTTGTGGAGCTCCTGTCACCTCCAGTTCCTTGACTCCCTACACTTCTCCCAACGTCTGGCTGTGAGTTTCAGTGTTTATGTTAGGTGTTGCTGGGTGGAGCATTTCAGAGGACAACTCTGATAGGCTCCTGACTGCAAGATTAGCTGAGTGTCATTCATAGTGTCAGGGGTTGGCACTCTCCCGTGGGGTGGGTCTCAGGTTGGGCCAGGCATTGGTTGGACATTCCGTCAATCTCTGCTCCATCTTTATCCCTGCATATTTTGTAGGCAGGGTAAATTTTAGGTTGAAGTTCTTGTGGTGGGTTGGTGTTTCCCTCCTTCAAATAAGAGTCCTGTCTAGTTAGAGGTTGTCTTCTTTATTCTCCGTGACCCCTACTACTAGGAGTCTCTGCTAGAGTCACCCTCATATCCTCCTAGGAGCTTACCCTGTCTTAGGTCTCCAGCTTGTCACAGAATCCTCTGCTCATGGTTTCTCTACTCCCTGAAGGCCCTTTTTCTTCCTGTCCGCACTCTCTGCAGGTCTAATCTCTGCTCCCTCTAATACCTTGTTCTCTCTCTTCAACCACTTCTATTGTCTATTCTATTTTCCCTTCTGAGTGAGATTTAAGCATCTTCTGCTGGGTGTTCCTTGTTACTTATTTTCTTTGGGTCTGTGAATTGTAGTATGTTTATCCTTTTCTAAATGGCTACAATCTGCTTATAAGTGAGTACATAACATGTGTGTCTTTCTGGGTCTGGGTTACCTCACTCAGAATGGTATTTTCTAGTTTCATCCATTTGCCTGCAAATGACATGATTTCTTTGTTTTTAATAGCTGAATAGTTTTCCATTGTGTGAATATACCACAGTGTCTTTATCCATTTTTCAGTTGAGGGATACTTTGGTTGTTTCCAGTTTCTGGCTATTATGAATAAAGATGCTATGAAACATAGCTGAGCAAGAGTCCTTGTCGTATGGTAGAGTGTCTTTTGGGTATTTGCCCGGAGTGGTACATCTGGGTCTTCTTAATTTTTCTGAGAAACCACCAGATTGATATCCACAGAGGTTTTACATGTTTACATTCATGCCAGCAATGGCAGAGTATTCCCCTTTCTCCACAAACTCTCCAGCATGTGCTGTTACTTGAGTTTTTTATTTTTATTTTTATTTTTTATTATAGCCCTCCTGACAGATGTTAGATGGAATCTCAGAGTAATTTTGATTTGAATTTCCCTGATGACTAAGGACATTGAATATTTCTTTCTTTAAGTGTTTATCAGCCATTATATATTTCTTTGCTGAGAATTCTCTGTTTAGCTTTGTACACCATCTTTCAGTGTTATTTTGTTTGTTGGTGTCTAACTTCTTGAGTTTTTTAAAAGATACTTTTCTATTAGCTCTCTGTCAGATGTAGGGTTGGTGAAGATCTTTTCCCACTCTATTGGCTGCCATTTTGTCCTATTGACAGTGCCCTTTGCCTTAGAGTAGTGTTGGGGTTGATTTAGAGCTACTATATATTCAAATGTTGATTGCTTCCACTCCACCCCCCACCCCAAAGATTCTTACTGTTCTACAAGCAAATTCTCAGCTATCCAAAATGATGTTTCATGAACTTTGCCTACTAAATCATCCCTGATTGGCTAGTACAGTTGCCTACAGCCTGGGCTGAGCAGAAGAGTGGTAGGCAAAGGAAGGTCTGAAGGCTTGTGTGGTTGCAGAGGGACAAGAAGGAAAAGAAAGGAAGGAGAAAGAAAGTAGCAGGTTGCCATGGTTTCCTGCAACCAGGAGCATGTGGCCAAGAGCAGCTTGCTGTGCGAACTGGCCTGATGGAGGAGAAATTAAAGCATGTGAAAATATTTATGAGGATTTTGAATGAGAAGCAAACAAGATAGCTTAGAGAACTGATACCTGCTTAACCGTAGTATTTGAGGCTTATTATAAATGTTACAAGTTTTTGTGTCTTTTTATTTATAAAATAGTGAGTTAAGGAATAACTGCTTCCATAATTTCCTGCATTTAATTAATTTATACAAAATAATTTTAATACAAATTACACAGAAGCTTTTCAGTCTTATGAGGTTCTATTTAGTGATTGTTGATGTTAGTGCCTCTACAGTTGCTGTTCTCTTCAGGAAGCACCTCCTGTGCCAATGGGTTAAAGGCTCTTCCCCACTTTCTCTTCTATTAGATTTAGTGTGTCTGGATTTATGTGAAGGTCTTTGATTCACTTGGACTCAAGTTTTGTGCAGAGGGATAATATTGATCAGTTTGCATTCTTCTACGTGTAGACATCCAGTTAGATCAGCACCATTTGTGGAAGATGCTTTTTTTTTTTTAACATTGCATGGTTTTGGCTTCTTTGTCAAAAAATCAGATTTCTGTAGGTCTGTGGACTTATTTCTGGGTCTTTGATTCAAGTCAATTCCATTGCTCAACCTGTATGTTTCTATGACAATGCCATGCAGCTTTTATTACTATGGCTCTGTAGTACAGCTTTAAATCAGGGATGGTGATACCTCCAGAAGTTCTTTTATTGTACAGAATTTTTTAAGCTATTCTGGTTTTTTTTGTTCGTTTGTTTTTTTTTTTTTCATATGAATTTGAGAATTACCCTTTTAAGGTATGTAAAGAATTGCGTTGGAATTTTGATGGGATTGCATTAAATCTGTAGATTGCTTTTGGTAAGATGACCATTTTTACTATGTTAATTCTACCAATCAGTGAGCACAGAAGATCTTTCCATCTTCTGACATCTTCTTCAATTTCTTTCCACAGAGACTTGAAGTTCTTGTCATAGAGGTCTTCACTTGTGGTTAGAGTTACCCCAGGAGATTTCATATAATTTGTGAAGGGTATTGTTTTCCTTATTTATTTCTCAGTCATTTATCATTTCTATAAAAGAGGGCCACTTATTTTTTAGAGTTAATTTTTTACCCAAACAATTTGCTTAAGATGTTTATCAACTGTAGGAGTTTCTGGGTAGAATTTTCAAGGCTACTTATATAAAATGTCATATCATCTAAAGAGCAATAATTTTACTTCTTCCTTTACATTTTTTATCTCTTGATCTCCTTTAACTGTCTTATTGCTCTAGCTAGGACTTCAAGTAATTTATTGAAAAGATACTGAAAGAGTGGTCCTGATTTTAGTGGAATTGCTTCAAGTTTTTCTCCATTTAATTTATTGTTGGCTATAGGCTTTCTGCAAATTGCTTTTATTATGTTTAGGTATGTGCCTTGTATACCTAAGATCAAAAACTCATGTGACAGCACATGCTGATGAGGATGTTGAGAAAGGGAAACACTCCTCCATTGCTGGTGGGGATACAAACTTGTACAACAGTTTGAAAATTAATCTGGTACTTTCTCAGAAAATGAGGAATAGCTCTTTCTCAAGACACAGCTATAACACTCCTGTATGCATACCCAAAAGAAGCTTCACCATACAACAAGGACACTTCCTCAAATATGGTCATAGAAGCTTTATTTGTAATAGCCAGACTCTGGAAACAACCTAGATGTCCCTCAAATGAAGAATGGATAAAGAAACTGTGGTACATTTACACAATGGAAAGCTATTCAGCTATTAAAAACAAATAAATCATGAAATTTGCAGGCAAATGGATGGAATGAGAAATATCACCCTGAGTGAGGTAACCCAGATACACATGGTACGTACTCCCTTATAAGTAGATTTTAGACCTATAGTACAGGATAAATATACTACAAGGCATAGAACCAAAGACAAATAACAAGGAGGATCCAAGGGAGGATGAATAAATCTTACTTGGAAGAGGAGATACAATAGACAGAGGTAGTAGCTGAAGAGAGGAAACAGTGTAGAAGGGGGGGGTGCAGAGTTAGGGTGGAGAACAGACCTGGGGAAAAAAGGGGCTGGAGGACAGAAGGCCTGTAAAGAAAAGATAAACTGAGGGTGAGTGCATTTCTGTGACAAGCTGGAGATCTAAGTCAGGGTAGACTCCTGGAAGGATATGAGGAGAAGTCAAGCAGAGACTCCTAGTAGCAGAGACTGAAGAGGACATGAACTAGACAAATCTCCTAGTAGAAGGAGGGGAACACCAACCCATCCACAATAAACTTTTACCCACAATTTACCCTGCCCACAAGATGTGCAGGAATAAAGACAGAGCAGATAGAGCAGAGGTGGAGGGAATGTCCACACAATGCCTGGCCCAGCCAAAGACCCACCCTATGGGAGAATGCCAGCCCCTGACACTATGAATGATACTCTGCTACGCTTGCAAACAGGAGCCTGTCAGAGTTGTCCCCTGAGAGGTTCTACCCCACAGCGCTTCAGAACAGATTCTGAGACTCACAGCCAAACACTGGACAAAGCATAGGTAGTCTTGTGGAAAAGTGGGAAGAAAGAGAAAAGCACCTGAAGGTGATAGCAGCTCCACAAGAAGACCAACAGGGCCAAGTCACCAAGGCCGAGAGGGTCTAGCTGAGGCTGAATCATCAACAAAGCAATATGCATGAAGTGGAGCTAGACATCCCCTACACAATGTTCCTGATGGGCAGGTTAGGCTTCGTGTGGGACCTCCAGTTAGGAAAGCAGGGACTGCATCTGACAGGGATTCCTTTGACAGCTTTTTGATCACCTTCCTCTGGAAGCACTGCCTTGCCAGGCCACAGGGAAAGAGAACAGGCTCACTGCTGAAGTGTCTTGATGAGCTGGGTTGAATAGGGAGTGGGGTTCCCCTTTTCTGAGGAAGAGCAGAGGGGGAAGGAGGGTAGGACTGGAAGGAGAGGAGGGATGGGGCTACAATCAGGATGTAAAGTGAGCAAACAAACACTCAAACAAAAAATAATGGAGAAATGTTATGTTAGTTTGTATCTGGCCTTGTGCTTTTTTGCAGTTGGGAGATTTTAAATTGATGCTTCTAGTTCATGAATTGTGTGAGTCTATTTGGTTTATTTATTCTATCTTGATATAAATCATGCAGATCATATATACCTAAAAATTAATCTATTTATTTTATATTTTCCAGTTTCATGGAATATAGATTTTAAAAGCATTTATTAAATTATTGAATATGATTAAATTAAGAAGTACTTTATGAATTCACATGATTCTCTGGATTTCCTTAGTATCTGTTAAAATGTTTCGCTTTTCATCTCTAAATTTTTTATTTTTATTATCTTTCTCTTCCTTTTGGTTAATCTGATTAAAAATTTTCAATTATGTTAATCTTTTAAACTCTTGACTCTTGATTCATCATCATCATCATTATCATCATCGTTATTATTGTTATATTATTACTTACAATTTATTCATTGTAAATGAATATCCCATTTGTAGCTCCTTCCTTCATCTCTGCTTGGTCCCACCCTCTCACCGTCTTCTTCCCCTAGTCCACTGATAGGAGAGGTCCTCCTCCTCTTCTGTTTGACCCTAACCTATCAGGTCCCATCAGGGCTTCGCGAATCCTCTTCCTCCGTGGGCTGGCTAGGTCACCTCACCAGGGAGAAGTGACTAGGAACAGGTAACCAAGTTCATGTCAGAGACTGTCTCTTCTCCCCTTACTAGGGAACCCACATGAAGGCTGAGCTGTCTATGAGCTAAATATGAGCAGGGGGTCGAGGTCCTCAAAATGCATGGTCTTTGGTTATCCACACATTAGTTTCTGCAATCCTCCTGGACCCAGTTTTGTTTTGGCTTTGTTGGTCTCCTTTTGGGACTCCTGTCCCCTTTGGGTCTTTCTATATCCTCCTTCATCCATAAGATTCTCTGTGCTCTGTCCAAAGTTTGGCTGTGGGTCTCTGCCTCTGTTTCGATCCCCTGCTGGGTGGAGTCTTTTAGAGGACATCTGTGGTAGGCTCCTGTCCTGATCCCTCTCTTCTATTGCTCTGGTGTCTATCCACTTTCCATTCTGAATAAGAATTAAGCATTTTTGCTAGGGACCTTCTTGTTGTTTAGCTTCTTTAGGTCTGTAGATTTTAGTATGTTTATCCTATATTATATGGCTAATATCCACTTATAAGTGATTATATACCATGTTTGTCTTTTTGCTTCTGGGTTACCTCACTCAAGATGATCTTTTCTAATTCCATTCATTTGCCTGAAAATTTCATGATATTTTATTTATTTATTTATTTATTTATTTATTTATTTATTTATTTTATCAGTTACATTTTATTAACTCTGTATCCCAGCCGTGTCCCTATCCGTCATTCCTTCTCAGTCCCTCCCTCCCTCCCTCATCTCCTCCCTGCCCCTTTCCAAGTCCACTGATGGGGGGACCTCCTCCCCATTCATCTGATCCTGTTTTATCAGGTATCTTCAGGACTGGCTGCAAAGCCCTCCTCTGTGGCCTAACAGGACTGCTTCTCCCTTGGGGGTGGGGAGGCCAAAGAGCCAGTCATTGAGTTCCTGTTAGAAATAGTCCTTGTTCCCCTCACTTTGGGAAACCAATTGGTTACTGAGCTACCACAGGCTACATCTGAGCGGAGGTTCTAAGTTATATCCATACATGGTCCTTGGTTGAATGTCAGTCTCAGAAAAGACCCTGTGCCCAGATATATTTGGTCCTTGTGGAGCTCCTATCCTTTCCCCATCAGACTAGATATTTTTGTTTTTAATAGCTGAATAGTATTCCATTGTGTAAATGTACCACAATTTCTGCATTTATTCTTCAGTTGAGGGACATTTAGGTTGTTTCCAGATTCTGGCTATTATGAATAAAGCTGTTATGAAATATAGTTGAGCAAATGTCCTTGTTGCATGGTTGAGCATCTTTTGGATATATGCCTAGGAGTGGTATAGCTGGGTCTTGAGGAAGCTCTATTTCCACTTTTCTGAGAAAGCACCAGATTGATTTCCGGAGTGGTTGTACCAGTTTATATTCCCAGCAATGGAGGAGGGTTCCTCTTTCTCCACATCTCTCCAGCATGTGTTGTCACTTGAATATTTGATCTCAGCCATTCTGATGGGTGTGAGATGGAATCTCAGAGTCATTTTGATTTGAATTTCACTGATGATTAGGACTTTGAGCATTTGTAGACTTCAAGCAACAACAACAAAAAAGTTTTTTTAAGTTATTTTTTTAACCAAAGCAGAAAGAGGATAACAGACTTTAAGAGAACTCTTTAGAGTGGAAAAAAAAAGAAAAAGAAAGACTTTCTTTTTTAAACTTTTTAATAATTAATTATTTTTTAAATTGTATTTTTGATGCTTTTTAAATTGTTTTATTTATTACAATTTATTCACTCTGTATCCCAGCTGTAGCTCCTCTCTCATCCCCTCCCAATCCCACCTTCTTTCCCTTTTCTCCTCCCTTGCCCCTCCCCCAGTCCAATGATAGGGGAGGTCCCCCTCCCCTTCCATCTGAACCTAGTCTATAAGGTCTCATCAGGACTGGCTGCATTGTCTTCTCCTGTGGTCTGGTAAGGCTGTTTCCCCCTCAGGGGGAGGTGATCAAAGAGCCAACCCACTGAGTTCATGTCAGAGACAGCCCTTGTTCCCTTTACTAGGGTACCCACTTGGACACTGAGCTGCCATGGGCTACATCAGTGCAGGGATTTTAGGTTATCTCCATGAATGGTCCTTGATCTCAGAAAAGACCCCTGGGCCCAGACTTTTTGGTTCTGTTGCTCTCCGTATGGAGCTCCTGTCCTCTCTAGGTCTTTCTATCTCCCCTTCTTTCATAAGATTCCCTGCACTCTGTTCAAAGCTTGGCTATGAGTCTCAGCATCTGCTTTGATATCCTGCTGAGTAGAGCCTTTCAGAGGCCCTCTGTGGTAGGCTCCTGCCCTGTTCCCTGTTTTCTCCCTCTTCCAATGTCCATCCTGTTTGCCTTTCTGAATGAGGATTGAGCATCTTACCCAGGTCTTCCTTGATTAGCTTCCTTAGGTGTACAGATTTTAGTATGCCTATCCTATATTATAGGTCTAATATCCACTTATGAGTGAGTATATACTATGTGTGTCTTTCTGCTTCTGGGATACCTCACTCAGGATGATCTTTTCTAGTTCCCACCATTTGCCTGCAAATTTCATGATTTCCTTTTTTTTTTTAATTGCTGAATAGTATTCCATTGTGTAAATGTACTACAATTTCTGTATCCATTCTTCTGTTGATGGATATCTGGGTTGTTTCTAGATTCTGGCTATAATGAAAAAAGCTGCTATGGACAAGGTTGTGAAAATGTCCTTGTTGTATACTTGAGCATCTTTTGGATACATGCCTAGTGGTTGTGTAGCTGGATCTTGAGGTAGCACTATTCCTAATTGTGTGAAAAAACACCAGATTGATTTCTAAAGTGGTTGTACAAGTTTACATTCCCACCATCAATGGAGGAAGGTTCCCCTTTCTCCACATCCTCTCCAGCATATATTGACACTTAAGTTTTTTATCTTTACCATTCTGATGGGTGTGAGGTGAAATCTCAGGGTCGTTTTGATTTGTCAAATGCAATTTTTAAAACTATTCTAACTATTCTAAAATCTAAGTATTCTAATTAAGATATAGAGTTTACATGGGAAAAACAAGAAGGGTTTATACCACTTCTACGTATTTATGTCAAATATTAATTTTACAGATACTCAGTTTCTTCAGTATCATTTCAAAATAATTAAATTATGTTTAATAATAACATTTTTATATTTCAAATATAATTATTTGAATATAATTAAAACTTTGGAAAATTCCCAAATAGCACAAAGAATCCCTAATTGCACTCCACCCAGATTCAGACATTGTAAATACTTTGTCATTTTTACTTCTCTTTCTTTAGTCTCCATTTCTTTCTAATGACATTTTAGCACATACATCCCAATAACATGGACTTTGCATTTCCTTGCAATATTCAGATAAAATTAAGTCAACAGAATATTCCTGACTGTATTTCTCCACTAGCTTATAATTTACTGGAGAAAGGTACTATTCAACAAACATTTATTTTTCTTAGTTTGTTATAACATTTGCGTTTTTCAACCTAGAGCAGTTTCTTCATCTTTAACAGGATGAGTGGTAGAAGAAGTTTTAATGTTATTGGAATTTTTCAGAATCTGGGCCAGTGGTTTTTAGGATGTGCCTTTGTTTAAATTTGTTGAATTTTAATGCTTCTTTATGATTAATTAGGTTCAAGATTCTTGGAAAAATTATTATAGATAATGTGGTATGCTCATTACATCAATCAAAAGCATATGAATTCAGATTTTACAATGCTACTAATGTTAAATTTAATAACTCAATAAGATATTCTCCCAACTCAATTTCTTTATATAATGGCCTCCAAGGCTTTAATCTAATAATTCTGGAATTCAGTGACAATTTCTAACTTAACCACTTCTCTTATGGGGTTGGGAATACTATTAGTTCCTCCTATTTTTATAATTCCTATTTATTTATGGGTAAAGTTTTAAAAGTTTTTATTCTTTCTCACTCTACAACAAAACAAACTTCCTAAAGTCTCAGCTTAAGTTCATGAAATTATTAAAAATATTTAGTGTTTTATACTCTGCAAAGATGAGCTATAGTGTACAATGTCTTCTCATTTTGATGTTCAGAGAAAATTATTTAGTCGTAAGCTATTTTCTTTTTAGACTTTGTTACTCTTGAATGAGTCATAAAGTTATTTTTATAAGTTTTATTACTGTCAAATACATTATGGCACCGATACATATTTTTATATAAATTTGTAAATATATGCGAAAAAAATAAATCATAAATCACATCCTGTCCACACCTACAATAATTAGTGATGATTACACTATGGTGGCAGAAATGTAAAGGAGCACAGGTTATTCTTCATATTTCTTTGCTTTCTCTGATGTTTTATAATCAACAAATATTTTTCCATAATAAATTTCAAAATAGCATTTTTACATTGGGAATTAAAAATGCTTTCAGCTGCGCACAATCCCAGCACCTAGGGAGGCAGAAGCAGGCGGATCTCTGTGAGTTTAAGGCCAGCCTTGTCTCCTTGTCTATAAAGTGAGTTCAGGGCAGCCGAGGCTACACAGAAAAACCCTGTCTCAGAAAACAGGACAAGACAAAACAAAAATACTTTCATTCCTCAACAGTTAAAATTTTGGCCTGAAAACATCTCTTTATGTACATTGTTTTCAAATTACTACACTTAATTTCACAATTGTCTAATCCAGTTATAAATGAATGGATAAGATGCGTATGAGATTCCCCAGTAATTCAGATCTGGATCAGAGAACTGACAATGTGAATGGTCCCAGAAAGAGTATATTATCTCCGGTTTTGGGGGGTGGGGAGGTGAAGGGGTGTTGCAAACAATGAGAATATTCAAGAGTGAAGCACTGTCATCCTGCTTTGCAAGAGTTTGTGTTGTTTTGTTTTTCATTTGTTTGCTTTGTTGTTAAATTAGATGTATCTTTAAGTTTGGTTTACTCTTGGCAACAACAGCTCTTTTGTTTCAAAGAAATCAAACTTCTTAAAGTCTTGTAATACAATCGTCAGACATTAAATGGTTCTTACAATTAGCTTAATTATAAGTCAATCAGGAACATGTGGATTAAATTTCTTTTGCTAAATACTTATTATTCTAATACTATAGGAAAGCTGTTAGAGTGTTTCAGAATATTTATTATTACTTATTGGCTTTCTCAATAGTAATGAAGTCATGGAGAAAATAATAATTCAAAATTTAGTCTGTTTTCCCAATTGTTCAAAACAGTTAAGAAAAATAGCTTATACAAAGACATTCATACATAAACAGAGTCATAGTTAATGGGACAAATGTGCCCAATGACACGCTTTATTTTAAAATGTCTTTTCTAATAGTATAGTCAGAAGTGTGATGTACCCCTTTGTAGAAATATAACCCACTGTTTTAGTGGTTGAAGAATATGGTACACTATATATTATAAGGCTTTTTTTTCAGCAATCCTGATACACATTGCTTAAGTAAATGAAGATTTTCATTTCACGTGAAATTTTGTAGTTACACGTTCATATAGTAATTCGCAGACTGACATATACATACCAGACAAGCATACACGCACGCACAGGTTCCTGTATGGAGCTATGTCGCATATAACCCTACTTCATTGAAAAACTACGTAATTTTTAGTTTTTCTACTTTTCTAAGTTACAGGAGCATCAGTTGACCTATTCCTTGGGCTCCTTCTTTATATATTTCCTGAAACAGACTAGGATGTAGCAATGGCAAGGGTAGAAATGTGCCCACACTGTGGCATTATGTCCACTCATGCATTTGCATATGAGCCTACAGGAGACTCTATTCTACAGGCTTAATGACGTAGGTATGTGGAGTGCTCATAGTGAATGAATCATTATTTGGGTGATACTATACAGTATTTATTTGTCTCCTGCCTGGCTCCTCTCATTAGAAAATAAACTTGAGATGAGGGATGTGTCTACTTGTTTAATGATGTAAAAACCTGGCATACAGCAGGTTCTGCAGTCAAAGGCTTTATCACTAAACTATATTCCCTCCAAATAGTGGATTCATTTTTTATGTTTTTTTCTTTTTCTTTTCTTTCCTTTTCTTTTTTTTCCTTTTTTTAAAATTTTTCATCAATTACACTTTATTCATTCTGCATCCCCCCATAAGCCCCTCCCTCCCCTCCCAATCCCACCCTCCCTCCTCCCTCTTCATGCATGCCATTCCCCAAGTCCACTGATAGGGGAGGTTCTCCTCTCCTTTCTGATCTTAGTCTATCAGTTCACATCAAAAGTGGCTGCATTGTCCTCTACTATGGCCTGGTAAGGCTGCTCCCCCCCCCCCAGGGGGAGGTGACCAAAGAGCAGGCCAATCAGATTATGTCAGAGGCAGTCCCTCTTCACATTACTATGTAACCCAATTGGACTCTGAACTGCCCTGGGCTACATCTGTGCAGGGGTTCTGGGTTATCTCCATGAATAGTCCTTGGTTGGAGTATGAGTCTCTGGGAAGTTCCCTGTGTTCAAATTTTCTTGTTCTGTTGCTCTCCTTGTGGAGACCCTGTCCTCTCCAGCTCTTACTATTTTCCAGTTCTTACCTAAAATTCCATTCACTCTGCCCAACAGTTGTCCATCAGGCTCAGCATCTGCTTTGATAGTCTGAAGGGCAGAGGCTTTCAGAGGCCCTCTGTGGTAGGTTCCTAGGTTGTTTCCTGATTTCTTCTTCTTCTGATGTCCATCCTCTTTATCTTTCAGGATGGGGATTGGACATTTTAGTTAGGGTCCTCTCTCTTGCTTAGTTTCTTTAGATGCACAGGTTTTAGTGGGTTTGTCCTATGTTGTATGTCTATATGAGTGAGTATATACCATGTGTGTCTTTTTGCTTCTGGGACAACTCACTCAGGATGATCCTTTCCAGATCCCACCATTTACCTGCAAATTTCATGATTTCCTTATTTTTCATTGCTGAGTAATATTCCATTGTGTAGATGAAACTGAAAAGCTTCTGTAAAGCAAAGGACACCGTCATCAAAACAAAGCGACCGTCTACAGATTGGGAAAGAATCTTCACCAACCCTTTATCTGACAGAGGACTCATATCCAGTATATATAAAGAACTAAAGAAGCTGAAAAGCAGCAAACCAAGTAATCCACTTAAAAAATGGGGAACAGAGCTAAACAGAGAATTCTCTGTAGAGGAATACCGAATGGCAGAGAAGCACTTAAAGAAATGCTCAACTTCACTAGCCATTAGGGAAATGCAAATCAAAACAACCCTGAGATTTCACCTTACACCCATGAGAATGGCCAATATCAAAAACTCAAGTGACAACACATGCTGGAGAGGTTGTGGAGAAAGGGGAACTCTTCTCCACTGCTGGTGGGAATGTAAACTTGTACAACCACTCTGGAAATCAATCTGGCGCTTTCTCAGACAACTAGGAATAGCGCTTCCTCAAGATCCAGCCATACCACTACTGGGCATATATCCAAAAGAGGCTCAAGTACACAAAAAGGACATTTGCTCAACCATGTTTGTAGCAGCTTTATTTGTAATAGCCAGAAGCTGGAAACAACCCAGATGCCCCTCAACTGAAGAAGGGATGCAGAAATTGTGGTACATCTTTCCTTTTCTTTTTCTTTATTAATCACACTTTACTCACTTTGCATCCCCTCCCCCGTGGTTCCCTTCCTCCTCCCATCCCAATTCCTCCCTTCCTCCACCCTCTGCATGCATGCCCCTCCCCAAGTCCACTGACAGGGGAGGACTTATTTTCTTTCCTTCTGATCCTAGTCAATTAGGTCTCATCAGGAGTGGCTGCCTTGTCCCCTTCTGTGGCCTGGTAATGCTACTTCCCCCTCAGGGGGAGGTAATTAAAGAGCAGGCCAATCAGTTCATGTCAGAGACAGTCCCTGTTCCTATCACAATGGAACCCACTTGGATACTGTACTGCCATGGGCTACATCTGTGCAGGGGTCTTAGGTTGTCTCCATGCATAGTCTTTGGTTGGAATAGAAGTTAAACAGCAAAAACTCAAGTAATCCAATTAAAAAATGGTGAGATTTTAAGATTTGTTTATTGGTGACAATTGGTGAACATATAAATGATTTAGGTATAGGTAATGACAGCTTTCTGTCAGATTTGAAAGAAAAACTTCAGGAACATATAATTTTTTTTAAACATTTTTTTTTTCTTTTGTGCTTCAGAGAACAGAGATGTCCAGAATCTAGAAGGCACACATTGATATGTGATTCCCCATGAGTGGTAATGATCTCTGGAAATAGAGTGTCACCAAGTATGGCTTAGTTCACAAATAAAGCTGAAGAGTTTTGATTTTACTCTGACAACAGTTCTCAATCATCATCCTTAGGTCCATTGTAAAGGGACGCCTTTCAGACAGGCCCTCCTTTTCCTAAGTCCCTAATGGGTTGTCTACCAATTGATTACCAAGCCAATCTTATGGGCTCAGAAGTCAGATCAGAGATGCAGGGAGGGATGATCAGCATGTCAGGGAATTCAAAGATAAAGAACACAGATATATGAATGCAGGAAGATATTTTCGTTGTAAGACACCATCATGTGTTTTGGCACAGGCTTTGAGTGATAGACCAGAGAATGGTGAGCAAGAGTTCCAGCTCAAGGTCAGAGCTGACCACAGTGGTTCAATGAATGTATGGTGGGGGAGTGAAATAAAATGTAAACAAATGAAGGAGTAAAACAAAGAAATAAGAATATTAAAAAAAATGGTGTACAGAGCTAAACAGAGAATTATCTGCAGAGGAATATCGAATGGCAGAGAAACACTTAAAGAAATGCTCAACCTCATTAGCCATCAGGGAAATACAAATCAAAACGACCCTAAGATTTCACCTTACACCCA
The DNA here is from genome assembly GCF_030254825.1 of Meriones unguiculatus. Lineage (NCBI taxonomy): Eukaryota > Metazoa > Chordata > Mammalia > Rodentia > Muridae > Meriones > Meriones unguiculatus. The sequence continues at coordinate 54,387,657 of NC_083367.1, forward strand.
TCAGAATGGCTATGATCAAAAAATTAAGAGACAACACATGCTGGAGAGGTTGTGGAGAAAGGGGAGCCCTCCTCCAGTGCTGGTGGGAATGTAAATTTTACAACCACTCTGGAAAGCAATCTGGCGTTTTCTCAGACAAACAGTGGACTCTGAATATGAATTTGTTGTTACTACTTGAATATGACATTTTGTCTAGAGGCTTATTTGATGAGTGTTTGATTCCCAGTTGGTGACATGATTTTGGGAGATTCTCAGAATTACAGAAGTTGGGGCCTACCTGAAATATACTTCTGAAGGTGATAGGTGGTCCCTAGTCTCTTCTTCTCTCACTCATGAAGTGAAAAACCTCTTCTACCACATATGCTCTTCCCAAGTACAGAGAGCCGACGTGGATGAACTCTCTGAAACCATGAGCCCAAATAAATTTTTCTTTGACTTCTTTTCTTTATTATTAATTAGTTTATTCATTTTGTATCCTCATCCTCCCCTGTACCACCCTTCCTCTTACCCTCCCAATCCCACCCTCCCTCTTCCCCACCCGTGTCCCTCTCCCAGTCCACTGAAAAGGGGTCCTCCTCCCTTTCCCTCTGATCCTAGTCTATCAGGAGTGGCTGCATTGTCTTCTGTGGCCTGGTAAGGCTGCTCCCCCCTCAGGGGGAGGTGATACAAGAGCAGGCAAATCAGTTCATGTCAGAGACAGTCCCTGACCCCATTACTATAAAAACCACTTGGACATTGAGCTGCCATAGGCTACCTCTGTGCAGGGGTTCCAGGCCATCTCCATGAGTGGTCCTTGGCTGCAGTATCAGTTTCAGAAAAGACCCCTGTGCCCAGACTTTTTTTTTTTTTTTTCAGAAGCTTTTTTTTTTTTTTTCAATGCAGTTTATTCAGGAACCTTGAACAATCATCTGACCCTAGGGAAAGCCAGCCCACTTTAAATAGCCTCTGGGTAGCCAACCCCAGCATGCCACGTGGGCAATGCAGATAGGTCCACATACATGGAAGCAAGCCAGATCCTCAGCCTTAGCCAAATGTGGAGTTGTTTGTGACAGAGAGCAGTCACCATCGGGAAGGTGGAAGGCGGAAACCAGCTCCATCTTTAAGGCGCGGCATTCCGCAGCTCTCTACAGTTCCCCCTTTTTGTTTTAGATGCATCAGGCAAGAGTAGAGGTCTGATCTCTGATATTAGAAATAAATTGGGACTTTGTACCGATGTTCATTTAGGTGTCATCTACCCAAAGAGCATCAGACCCGTCCAATACCTTTTTCTCAGAGGCGGGACCTGGGGTATCAACCCACATGCAATCAGACATGCTCTTCTCTGGGTCCAAAGCGGCTGACCCTGAGTGCAGTGCTTAGCCTCGCATCCTGAGCATAACATTTTAGCTTTTTATGGTAGCCAACCATGCTTGGGGAGACTGTCCTGCTTCAATGGCTGTAAAGGCCTGAATGATCATGGCTGCATTACGCTGTTGTGAGACTCTAATCTTGCATATACACCACAGGCAAACCAAGGAGACCAACACCAGAAGGCCTGCTAACGCTCCCATGCCCGCCCATTCCTTCAGATGATTCATGGCTGCAGCAAGCCATGATGATAATCCTGTGGCTAGTCCTGCGTCCACTCTGGTAGAATTTACTGTGATAATGGCCACTCTCAGCTGCTCCATCGTAGTATCGAATTCTCCAGTCCAATTACCTAAAATATAGCTCGACAATTGTTTAGACAGATTTGCAGCACAGGAAAAATTCTCATGTTGTATGCTAGTGACACAAAGTCCAGCATACTTTCATTGATAGCCAGGTTGAGCGATTTGCCATAGGGTATCAATTTGCTCCTGCACGAGGTCAATCCTCTGATTGAACACCATCAAGCCTCCTTTTAGTTGAGTATTAATTCCTTTTTGTACATCTAAGGCATGAGCTACATTGGCTAAAAGGTTATTCAGGGTCTGAGCAGTCTGCACAGTATGACTCATGGCTAATGCCACAGTGGTAGCTCCAACAGCCGCCAATGAGATGGCAGTAACAATAGCAGCTGTAGTTCCAAGATCCCTTTTCTGTCTGAAGAGAGTGATAGCGTGAGGGGCATCAACAGTGTGCCCAGACTTTTAAGATCTGTCACTGTCCTTGTGGAGCTCCTGTCCTCACCAGGTCTTACTATCTCCTACTTCTTTCATAAGATTCCCTGTACTCTGCCCAAAGTCTGGCTATGAGTCTCAGCATCTGCTTCAATACCCTGCATGGTAGAGCCTTTCAGAGGCCCTCTGTGGTAGGCTCCTGCCCTGTTCCCTGTTTTCTCCCTCCTCTGATGTCCATTCTCTTCTCCTTGCTGAATGGGGATTGAACATCTTAGCCAGAGCCCTCCTTCCTGATTAGCTTCCTTAGATGTACATATTCTAGCATGTTTATCCTATATTATATGTCTAGTATCCACTTATGGGTGAGTATATACCATGTGTCTTTCTGTTTCTGGGATACCTCACTCAGGATGATCTTTTCCAGTTCCCACCATTTGCCTGCAAATTTCATGATTTCCTTGTTCTTTATTGCTGAGTAATATTACATTGTGTAAATGTACCCCAATTTCTGTATCCATTCCTCAACTGAGGGGCATTTGGGCTGTTTTCAACTTCTGACTATTACAAATAATGCTACTACAAACATGGTTGAGCAGATGTCCTTATTGTATACTTGAGCCTCTTTTGGATATATGCCTAGCAGTGGTATGGCTGGATCTTGAGGAAGCATTATTCCTAATTGTCTGAAAAAGCGCCAGATTGATTTCCAGAGTAGTTGTACCTTGGTGTAACCCTATCCAAGCAAGTCAAAGACTTGTATAAAAAATTTTAAGTCTCTGAAGAAAGAATTAGAAGATATCAGAAGATGGAAAGATCTCCCATGCTCATGGCTTGGCAGGATTAACATAGTAAAAATGACCATCTTACCAAAAGCAATTTACAGATTCAATGCAATTCCCATCAAAATAACAACACAATTCTTTACAGACCTGGAAAGAAAAATTCTCACTTTCATATAGAACAACAAGAAACCCAGAATTGCTAAAACAATCCTCTACAATAAAAGATCTTCTGGAGGTATCTCCATCCCTTATCTCAAGCTGTTACTATAGAGCAACAGTAATAAAAACTGCATGTTACTGGCATAGAAACAGAATGGTGGATCAATGGAACTGAACAGAAGACCCAGAAATAAACCCACACACTTATGGACACTTGATTTTTGACAAAGACGCCAAAACCATACAATGGAAAAAAGATAGCATCTTCAACAAATGGTGCTGGTCTAACTGGATGTCTACATGTAGAAAAATGCAAATAGATACATATTTATCACCCTGCACAAAACTAAAGTCCAAGTGGATCAAAGACCTCAACATAAAACCAGACACATTAAATGGGTTGGAAGAAAAAGTGGGGAAGAGCTTTGAACTCATTGGCACAGGAGACAACATCCTGAACAGAACACCAACAGCACAGGCTCTAAGAGCAACAATCAATAAGTGGGAATTCATAAAACTGAAAAGCTTCTGTAAAGCAGAGGACACTGTCATCAAAACAAAATGACAGCCCACAGATGGGGAAAGAATCTTCACCAACCCTCTATTTGACAGGGGGCTAATATCCAGTATGTATAAAGAACTCAAGAAGCTAAACAGCAATAAATCAAGTAATCCAATTAAAAAATGGGGTACAGAGCTAAACAGAGAATTCTCAATAGAGGAATATAGAATGGTAGAGAAACACTTAAATGTTCAATGTCCTTAGTCATCAGGGAAATGCAAATCAAAACAACCCTGAGATTTCACCTTACACCCATCAGAATGGCTAAGATGAATAACTCAAGTGACAACACAAGCTGGAGAGGATGTGGAGAAAGGGGAACCCTCCTCCACTGCTGGTGGGGATGTAAACTTGTACAACCGAATAAATCTTTTCTCCCTTAAATTGTTCACTGAGATATTTTGGTGACAGAAAAACTAAACAAGTGCATTTTTGCAATAAAATAATAAGTAAATCCTCCAATATAACTTTTGCAGAAAAATGCATATATTTTCTAGGAAAGATTTACTTCTGCAATATGTTTAATGAATAACTCTTTTTTAATTGAATTTTTATTTTTTATATTAATTGCAGTTTATTCACTTTATATCCCAGCTGTACCCCCTCCATCGTACCCTCCCAATCCTACCCTTCCTCCCTCTTCTCCTCCCATGCCCCTCTCCAAGTCCACTGATAGGGAAGGTCCTCCTCCCCTCGGGGGGGTGGTGATCAAAGAGTCAGCCCATGAGTTCATGTTAGAGACAGTCCCTGTTCCCCTTACTAGGGAACCCACTTGGAGACTGAGCTGCTATGGGCTACATCTGTGCAGGGGTTCTAGGTTATCTCCATGGATGGTCCTTGGTTGGATCTGGACACAGGGCTCTTTTCTGAGAATAAATAACTCTTAAAGAGTATTAATATTGGTGTTTCTATACATTTGAGAACTATAAAGGATGTCCATGTTCTCTCCAAGAAAAATAGAGAAAAGATCCTGGTCCACATCAAAGCTCAGCAGAGATGGAGGGAGCACATCTCTAGGAACTTCACTGTTTAACAAGAGGGACAAAGGGGTTAGGTCACAGCATAACCTTGATTCTGTTAAACATACAGTGACAAGGAGAGACATACAAAGCTATGGGGCCTTTAAGAAATGAACAGTAGATAGCAAGAGGTCTTCATTATGGAACCTAGTCAGAATAAAAGGAAAAGGCGGCATACCTGGAGCTGCAGAGATTTCTGTCACTGGGCTCTCAAACACGGAAAGTATTACAGTTTTCAAATTCTTTAGTACTTTTATACTTCCTATTAATCGTACTCACCATATTGATACATTCTGGCACAATTTATTGTATATTTTCCAAATAAATTACTCTAAATGTTGCTTCTAAGCATGGCTCTCCCTTGGGTTCTGTGGGACCTTCCTTTCAATTCAGTACCCTGTGTTCTATGACAACTTTATTCTCTCATCATTTAAAGACACTTACAAATTATTTGACCGTTTTAATGGGTATGACCTCCTTATTTTATACAGAAAGAATTAAAATTAGCTAGTAAACTAATATTGCTTTCTGCCTTTTAAATTATAACAGTCATTCTTTAAATTCGTAATTAGAATGCTTTCAGAGTCTCTGAATTATGGGTCTTTCTTTTGTTCTTACTATTTTCTATTTGCAGTTAAATGTATTCATATAATAATGGTTAAGTTTTTCAATTCTGGAGTAATAAAGTTAATAATAAAATAATGCATTTCTCATTCCTTCAAATAATGGTCAGGGTATTACTGAATTGTGTTTTCTCTTGTTTGTTTTTTTTTTTTTTTGCCTTTCTTTTCTCTCTCTCTTCCTAGCAGACTGAATGTGAGATTTACTTCCCTTTGGCTTTGTTTTCATTACAAACAAAAAATTTACAGATGGTGACAATTAGTAAAAAACAACATCTCCAATTTCTTTATTTTTTTTCAGTTTAATAAAAACAATTTAGCCAAATTAAGGACATTTGAAAGCAGTTCTGTGAAAACAAGTGTGCTATTTTCTACAGAATGCGATAACATTGTGACCTAATGCTAGGCAGGAGGCTTCAACCCAATATCAGCTCAGAAAATAATCCAATTCTAGAACAAAGGCAAATAAATGAGAAATGTGAAGATGCTGCTTTGAGCAACCGGAACGATTTGGATTTGAGATGTTCTAAGGTGTAGAAGGACATAGAATGTAAAGTCAATTGAAAGTACGGAATTGTAATATTGTTCCACAAGCTACTGTTTTGTTTTGTTTTGTTTTGTTTGTTTCAGTGACAAGTCAAATGAAAACAAGAGATAAAAGTACCAATTAGTAGCAGTGGGGAATGGTGGCCATGTAAAGAGACCTGGGAACCTTCCAAACTTTCAAAGGTAATAGTTACTATCTGCTCTAAGGGTATAAAAGCAGATACTAAGACTCACAGCCAAACGTTGGGCAAAGTTTGAAAGAAGGGGGAGATAGAAAGAACTGGAGAGGACAGGAGCTACACACGGAGAGCAACAGAACAAAAAAATCTGGGCACAGGGGTCTTTGCAAAGACCAATACTCCAACCAAGGACCATGCATGGAGATATCCTAGAACCCATGCACAGATGTAACCCATGGCAGCTCAGTGTCCAAGTGGGTACCCTAGTAAGGGCAGTAGAAGCTGTCTCTGAAATGAACTCAGTGGCTGGCTCTTTGACTACCTCCCCCTGGGGGGGAGTGCAGTCATACCAGGCCACAGAGGAAGACAATGCAGCCAGTCCTGATGAGACCCGATAAGTGAGGGTCAGATGGAAGGGGAGGAGGACACCCCTATCAGTAGACTGAGGGATGGGCATGGGAGGAAATGAGGGAAGGAGGGTGGAATTGGGAGGGGGTGAGGAAGGTAGGGGGCTACAGCTGAGATACAAAGTGAATAAATTGTAATAATAAAAAAATTAAAAAGAGACAAAGAAAATTAAATGATGAAAAAATATATTATTGTTAATCTGTAAAATTTTAAAGTGTCATCAATGTAAAGCTTAGGTTTTCCTTGAAAGCCTTATTTGTTCATACTTTTTAAAGAATAACTTTTAATCTATTCAAATATTTCAGTCGACTTTGAGTTATTATCTTCGGTACTAAACACATGTGAATGGAAAGTCCCTGCTTTTGAAGAAGTCAGGCTCAAAGGTTGGGAAATAAGAAAGATGCTAACAGTAAAATAATTGACTGTGATAAATACTGAATTATAGAGAGTAATAAAATTAAGTAGAAAGCATACATTAACAGGTTGCTATAATGAAGGTAAACTATAGTAGCTTGAACAAATAGAAGTTCATTCTCTGTTCCTCCATGGTCTAATAAATAGCAACCTGGGGCTGCTGACAATTTGCTTCAACAGCCTGTGGTCTAGGCTCCTTCCCATCCTATTGCTTTGACAATATCACCTGCTGCTTCTAGTTTGGTGGTTTCAGAAGATAAATCAAACTTCCTATGATAATTACTGTGATCCAATGAACAGGAGGTTAAGCTGAAAGTAACATACTGTACTTGTGATCACATACCATTGATCAGAACTTGTTACACAAGGGAGACTGAGAGATGTAATCTTCAGATGAATGGTTAGGTGCCCAGCTCAACTCAAGATGGTGTTCTTCCGTGTATGGATATAACCCAGAACCTTTGCTCGTATGAAGCCCATGGTAGCTCAGTAACCAATTGGTTCCCCATAGTAAGGGGAACAGGGACTATTTCTGACAGGAACTCAATGGCAGGCTCTTTGACCTCCCCACCACCAAGGGAGAAGCAGTCCTGCTAGGCCACAGAGGAGGACTCTGGAGATATCTGATAAAACAGGGTCAGATGAAAGGGGAGGAAGTCCTCCCAAATCAGTGGACTTGGAAAGGGGCAGGGAGGAGATGAGGGAGGGAGGGTGGGATTGGGAGGGAATAAGGGAGCAGGATACACCTGGGATACAGAGTTAATAAAATGTAACTAATAATAAAAAAATTAAATTAAATTAAATTTTAAAAAAAGATGGTGTCCTTAAAGAGAGAAGAGTCTCCACCATCCTGGGTAAATCAGAGTTCAACAAGGATTTACAGGAAAGTGAAGTTTGAGTTAAGTCTTATTTTAAGACTAAGAACTTGGTTGTTTCCAGCTTCTGGCTACTATAATAAATAAAGTTGTTACGAACATGGTTGAGCAAATGTCCCTGTTGTATACTTGAGCATCTTTTGGATATATGCCTAAGAGTGGTATAGCTGGATCTTGAGGTAGCACTATTCCTAATTGTTTGAGAAAGCATCAGATTGATTTCCAAAGTGGCTGTACAAGTTTACATTCCCACCATCAATGGAGTAGGATTTCCCTTTCTCCACATCCTCTCCAGCATGTGTTGTCACTTGAGTTTTTCATCTTAGCTATTGTGATGGGTGTAAGGTGAAATCTCAGGGTTGCTTTGATTTGCATTTTCCTGATGACTAAGGACGTTGAGCATCTATTTAAGTGTTCTCTGCCATTTGATGTTCGACCTCCCTCAGTTGAGGAATGGATACAGAGACTGTGGTACATTTACACAATGGAATATTACTCAGCAATTAAAAACAAGGAAATCATGACATTTGCAGGCAAATGGTGGGAACTAGAAAAAATCATCCTGAGTGAGGTGTCCCAGAAGCAGAAAGACACACATGATACATACTCACTTATAAGTGACTATTAGATATATAAATATTATAAAATATAAAGTATTATATTAGACATATGATATAATTGTACTAAAATCTGTATACCCAAAGAAGTTAATCAAGAAGGGGGATCCTGGGTAAGATGTTCAGTCTTCATGTAGAAAGGCAAATGGAACATCAGAAGAGGAGAAAACTGGGAACAGGACAGGAGCCTACCACAGAGGGCCTCTGAAAGACTCTACCCAGCAGGGTATCAAAGCAGATGTTGAGACTCATAGCCAAAGTTTGTGTAGAGTGCAGGGAATCTTATGAAAGAAGAGGGAGATAGAAAGACCTAGAGAGGATAGGTGCTCCACAAGGAGAGCAACAAATCAAAAAATTCTGGGCACAGGGGTGTTTTGTGAGACTGATACTCCAAACAAGGGCCACACATGGAGACAAGCTAGAATCCCTGCACAGATATAGCCCATGGCAGCTCAGCGTCCAAGAGGGTTCCCTAGTAATGGGAATAAGGACTGTCTCTAACATGAACTTAGTGGCTGGCTCTTTGATCACCTCCACATGATGGGGGAGAAGCCTTACCAGGCCACAGGAGAAGACAATGCAGCCAGTTCTGATGAGACCTGATAGCTAGGGTCATATGGAAGGGGAGGAGGCCCTCCCCTATCGTTAGACTGGGTGAGAGGCATAAGAGAAGAGGGAGGGAGGGTGGGATTGGGAGGAGATGGGGGAGGAGGCTACAGCTGGGATACAAAGTAAAGAAACAGTAATTAATAAAAATAAAATTTAAGTAAAAAGAATAGGAACTTGGATTTAAATAGTATTTTATTGCTGACAGATAGTTACACGCACATGCACGCACACACACACACACACACAAACATACACACGCACTCAATGTAATACTCAAAATAGCCTGATTAATTAATCATGACAGATATGATCATTTCCATGTCATCATTCTATAAACTAAAAGATAGCTTAAAATGACTTATTCCGTTCATATGTATAATATGTGATGCTAGAATACAACTCAGGCTTTTTGAGTTTCCCAACCCAATACTCTTACAACATGGCATTATTTTGTTAATAATTAAATGAATTGGCACCTAAATAGAATTATGATCTTTCTGAAGCATTTTTTTTCCATTTGGGAGCTCAGTTGCTTCATCAAAATGACATCCAAAAGTAACAGTTTGCATGAGTAAATGGAATAATGTTAGTGAAAATAGCAGTTGTCTATTTTCTGTGAACTCAGACTGTACTCATCAAACATCTGGACCTTTCCAAATAGTTTACGTTAGAAAAGGAAAGAGAGACCAGAATTCCTCAGAGAAAACTGATGATGAATTCAATGGAATCATGACACCTTCTTTCCTGGCTGACTGTTTCTACTCAGTGTGAGTCATTTTATTTGTAAATATAACTTTTATTGCCAACTGCCACTCTTCAGGGAGACTGTTCTGGAGAGCCAATGTTTGAGCTTTGCTCTTGTGCCTCCTACCCACAGGCACTCAGCAACAGTTGTTAGGTGCAGTGTAATACTGGCTGTGATAACCTCTCTTAAACTCCTCATCTCAGTATATTTGGGGTCCTAAAAGCCTCACAGATTAAAGACTAGTTCAATACTTATGCTCGTACATTCTAAGCAGTTTCCTTGTGCACGGTCCTTCCCTGTGAGTCCTTATTTCATATCAAGCCAATGTATGATGCTTTCTTGTTACCACATATAACATGTTTTATATGTCTTCTTGTTTCCTGAATAAGAGAATTATAACCCAATTTCATCATTAATTTTAATCCTAATTCCCTAACACAAGCTGTCTTATGTGTGTAATCTACCTCCTTTTAGAAGAATACATGTGGTGGCTGGAGAGATGGCTCAGAGGTTAAGAGCACTCACTGGCTGTTCTTCCAGAGGTCCTGAGTTTAATTCCCAGCAACCACATGGTGGCTCACAACCAACAATAATATCTGCTGTCTTCTTCTGGTATGTAGGTGTATATGCAGATAGACAATGTATACATAATAAATAAAATATTAAAAATAGAAGAATACATGGTTACCCTTAAACCCAACTTTCCACATGCCCTACTTCATAAAAAAAAATCCCTTAAATAAATACAGGGGAATACAATCAAATAGGTAAACAAAATGAATAAAATTGTTCAAGACCTAAAAATGGAAATAGAAACAATTAAGAACACACAAACTGAGGAAATTCTGAAGATGGAAAACCTAGGTAAGACAACAATAACTACAGACTCAAGCATCACCAACAGAATAAAGAGGTAGAAGACAGAATCTCAGGAATAGAAGAGGCAATAGTATAAATTGATGCATCTGTCAAAGAAATTGTCAAATCTAAAAATATTCTAGCACAAAACATCCAGAAAATCTGGGACACTATGAAAAGACTAAACCTAACAATAACAGGAATATAAGAAAGATAAGATTTCCACTTCTTTCATAAGATTCCATGCACTCTGCCCAACAGTTGGCCATAAGTCTCAGCATCTGCTTTGACAGTCTACAAGGCAGAGCCTTTCAGAGACCCTCTGTGACAGGTTCCTAACTTGTTTTCTGTTTTCTTCTTCTTCTTCTGATGTCCATCCTCTTTGCCTTTTGGGATGGAGATTGAGCATTTTAGCCAGTCTTCCCTCTTGATTAGTTTCTTTAAGTGTACAGATTTTAGTAGGTTTATCCTATATTATATGTCTATATGAGTGAGTATATACCATGTGTGTCTTTCTGCTTCTGGAATACCTCACTCAGGATGAGCCTTTCCAGTTCCCACCATTTACCTGCAAATTTCATGATTTCCTTGTTTTTCATTGCTGAGTAATATTCCATTGTGTAGATGTACCACTATTTCTGTATCCATTCTTCAGTTGAGGGGCATCAGGGTTGTTTCCAGCTTCTGGCTATTACAAATTAAGCTGCTACAAACATGGTTGAGTAGATGTCCTTATTGTATACTTGAGCCTCTTTTGGATATGCCTAGCAGTGGTATGGCTGGATCTTGAGGAAGCATTATTCTTAGTTGTCTGAGAATGCACCAGATTGATTTCCAGAGTGGTTGCACAAGTTAACATTCCCACCAGCAGTGGAGGAGGGTTCCCCTTTCTCCACAGCCTCTCCAGCATGTGTTGTCACTTGAGTTTTCGATCTTGGCCATTCTGATGGGTGCAAGATGAAAGCTCAGGGTCATTTTGATTTGCATTTCCCTGATGGCTAATGATGTTGAACATTTCTTTAAGTGTTTCTCTGTCATTCTATATTCCTCTACAGAGAATTCTCTGTTTAGCTCTGTACCCTATTTTTTAATTGGATTACTTGGTTTGCTGTTTTTCAGCTTCTTTAGTTCTTTATATATACTGGATATTAGCCCTTTGTCAGATAAAGGGTTGGTGAAGATTTTTTCTCAATCTGTAAGCATTTGTTTTGTTTTGATGACGATGTCCTTTGCTTTACAGAAACTTTTCATTTTCATGAGGTCCCATTTATAGTAAGATCTGGAGAGGACAGGAACTCCACAAGGAGAGCAACAGAACCAGAAAATTTGAACATAGGCGTCTTTCCAGAGACTCATACTCCAAACAAGTACCATGCATGGAGATAATGTAAAACCCCTGCACAAATGTATCCCATGGCAGTTCAGTGTCCAAGTGGTTCCATAGTAATGTGAAGAGGGACTGCCTCTGACATAAACTGATTAGCCTACTCTTTGATCACCCCCCACCCCCTGAGAGGAGAGCAGCCTTACCAGGCCACAGAAGATGACAATGCAGCCACTCCTGATGAGATCTGATAGACTAAGATCAGAAGGAAGGAGAGGGGACCTCCCTATCAGTGGACTTGGGGGTGGGCATGCATGAAGAAGGGGGAGAGAAGGTGGGATTATGGGGGGATACAAAGTGAATAAAGTGTAATTAATAAAAGTTAAAAAGAGAAAGACAAGTTTCCAAGCTCAAAGGCCTAGAAAATAATTCCAACAAAATCATTGAAGAAAAAATTTTTTAACCTAAAGAAAGAGATACCTGTAAATATACAAGAAGCTTACAGAACAACAACTAGATTAGACCAGAAAAGAAAATCCTCCCATCACATAATAATCAACTAATGTATAGAACAAAGAAAGAATGTTAAAAGCTGCAAGGGAAAAGGCCAAGTAAAATATAAAGGCAGACCTATTAGATTACACCAGACTTCTCAACAAAGTCTTTGAATGCCAGAAGGTCCTGAGAAGATGTCTTGCAGTCTCTAAGAGACCACAGATGTCAACCCAGACTATTATATCCAGTAAAACTTTCAATAGATGGTGAAAACAAGATACTCCATGACAAAGCCAAAATTAAACATGTCTTTTCACAAATCCCGTAAGACAGAGAATACTAGATAGAATACTCCAACTCAGGGAGGTTAACTACACCCAATAAAACACAAGAAATATGTATTCTCACTCCATCCAAACCAAAAAAGAAAAAAACAGCACATGAACACACACTACCACACTACCAGAAACAACATAAAAATAGCAGGAATTAACAGTCATTGGTCATTAATATCACTCAACGTCAATAGACTCAATTCCCCCAATAAAAAGACACAGACAAACAGAATGGATGTGAAAAGTAGGATCTCTCGTTTTGCTACATACAAGAAACACACTTCAGCAATAAAAATAAGCATTACCTCGGAGTAAAGGGTTGGAAAAAGATTTCCTGAGCAAATGGACCCAAGAAGTAAGCTGGAGTAGTCATTCTAATATCTAACAAAATAGACTTTTAACCAAAATTAGTCAAAAGACATGGGCAAGTACATTTCATAGTTATCAAAGAAAAAAAATCACTAAGATGACATGTCACTTCTGTATATCTATGCCCAAAATGAGAGGGTACCCACATTTGTAAATTAAATATTACTAAAGCTTAAGTTACACATAGAACCACACATGTTAAATGTAGGAGACTACAATACCCCACTCTCACCAATGGACAGGTCATCCAGAGAGAAACTAAACAGACAAATAATGAAACTAAGAGATGTTATGAATCAAGTGGACCTAAAAGATATTTACAGACCATTCGCTCAAACACAAAAGAATATACCTTCTTCTCAGTACCTCATGGAATCTTCTCCAAAACTGATCATATACTCAGTCACAAAGTTTGAACAGATACAAGAAAATTCAAATAACCCTCTGTACTTTATCAGACAACCATGATTAAAGCTGAACTTAAAAAACAATAGAAACTCTATAAACTGGTGGAAACTGATCAACTCTGTACCCTATAACCAATAGGTTAAGGAAGGAATAAAGAAAGAAATTAAAGACTTTCTAGAATTCTACGAAAATTAATGTCTAACATACCTAAACTTACGGGACACAATGAAAGCAGTTCTGAAGAAAGATAATAGTACTAAGTGCCTTAATAAAGAAATCGGGAAAGACCAGGCTTGGTGACGCATGCAGAACTTGGGGAGGCAGAGGCAGGCAGATTTCTGTGAGTTCCAGGCTAGCCTGGTCTAGTCTACAAAGTCCAAGAAAGCCAAGACTACAGAGAAACCCTGCCTTGAAAAAACAAAAGAAATAAAATTGAGACGATCTCAAACTAGCAAAATAAAAGCACATCTGAAAGCTCTAGAACAACAAGAAGCAAACACACCAACGAGGGATAGATGGCAGGAAACAATCAAACTCAGTGCTCAAATCAATAACAAAAAGAACAATAAGAACAAAAAAGAACAATGCAAAGAATCAACAAAACTGTGAGCAGTCTCTTCGAGAAAATCAGTAAGATAGACTAACTAAAAGGCAGCAAAACAGCACCCAGATTAGCAAAATCAGAAATGAAAAGGGGGACAAATAAACAGACACTGAGGAAATCCGAAGTATCATTAGGTCTAACTCCAAAAGACTATACTCCATAAAATTGAAAAATCTAAATGAAATGGATAATTTTACTGATAGATATCATTTATCAAAGGTAAATCAATATCAGGTAAATAATTTAGACAATCCTAAAGCAATAGGAGTCATTATAGACTAAAGAAATAGGAGTCCCAACCAAAAAAAAAAAAAAAAAGTCCTGAGACAGATGGTTTTAACACTAAATTCTACCAGACTTTCAAAGAATAGCTAATTCCAGTATGCCTTAAACTATTCCACAAAATGGAAACAAAAGGAACATTGCCAAAATCATTCTATGAGGCCATAGTCACCTTGATACCCAAGCCACATAAAGACTAAACAAGAAAGAGAATTTTAGAACAACTTCCTTTATGAACATTGATGTAAAAATACTCAATAAAGTACTTGCTAACCAAATCCAAGCATAAATGAAAAGTACCATGATCAAGGAGGTTTCATTCCAGGGTTGCAGGGGTGGTTCAGTATATGAAAATCCATCGATGTAATCCACCATATAAACAAACTGAAGGGGAAAAAAAAAACATGATCATCTCATTAGATGCTGAAAAAACCTTTGACAAAATACAACAATCTTTCATGTTAAAAGCCTTGGAGAGATCAGGGTTACAAGATGCATACCTAAAAATCATACAGGTAGTATACAGCAAGCCTATAAACCAACATCAAATTAAATGGAGAGAAACTTAAAGCAATTCTACTAAAATCAGGGACAAGACAAGGCTGCCCACTTCTAGCTAGAGCCAATAACACAACTAAAGATCAGAGGGATACAAATTGGAAAGGAAGAAGTCAAAGTATTGCTTTTCACAGATGACAGTATACATAAATGACCCCCAAAATTCTACCCAGAAACTCTTACAGCTGATAAACAAAGTGTCTGGATACAAAATTAACTAAAAGAAGCAGTAACACTCCTCTATACAAATGATAAATGAGCTGAAAAAGAAATAACGAAAACAACACCATTCACAATAGGAACAAATAATATAAAATGTTTTAGTGTAACTCCAATTAAACCCATGGAAGACCTGAATAACAAGAACTTCAAGTCTCCGAAGAAAGAAATTAAAGAAGGTATCAGAAAATGGAAAGATCATTCATGCTCAAGGATCGGTAGGATTAACATAGTGAACATGACCATCTTACCAAAAGCAGTCTATACATTCAATGCGATTTCCATCAAAATTCCAACACAATTATTTACAGACCTTGGAAGAACAATTCTTAACTTCTTATGGAAAATAAAAAACCCAGCATAGTAAAAACAATTCTGTACAATAAAAACAAACAAATAAACAAACAAGCAAACACTTCTAGAGGTATCGTCATTCCTGATTTCAAGCTGTACTCTGGAGCAATAGTAATAAAAACTGCATGGTATTTGCTTAGGAATAGACAAGATGATTAATGGCATTGAATAGAAGACCCAAAAATAAACCCACACACCTACAGACATCTGATTTTTGACAAAGAATCCAAAACAATGGGAAAAAGAAAGCATCTTCAATAAATGGTGCTGGTCTGACTAGATGTCTTCTGCATTAGAAGAATGTAAATGGATCCATATTTATCACCCTGCACAAAACTAGATCCCAAGGCAAGCTGATGCCCATGGGAAGTCTCCCCTTCTCTGAGAAGAAAGGAAGGGGGCAGAGGAGGAATGGAAAAGAAGCAACAGGGAGGTCCTGGAAGAAGAATTGGGAGGAAAACTTCCTATCAGTATGTAAAGTAAATAAATACATTAATTCATTAAAAAATAAAATAAAATTGTGGTGTTTGACTAAAAAGAAAGGAAAAAACATCTTTAAAATAGAATTAAATGAAAAAAAGAACATTAAAGAAAAGTAAGTTAGTATCACTGAAATTGTTATATATTTGAAAGGTACAATTTAAGGAGACTAAAAATTAACAAATACAGTTGATATGCATTCAAGATGGAAAACTTGATGATTTGATGTAAGCATACGTTGGTTAATTAATTATCCTAACCAAATCAATCACTATAGCAATCACCACCACCCATGTTATAAGCTGGATTCATGTAAGAAAACAAGTGGAAATGCAGAATAATACAGCAGAACTGTCAGGGCTGTCCAAGGAATTGTATGGCACTTTTTTCCCCTTACAGGTAGACTGTCTCAGAAAGGACAAATTCAATAGTTTCTTCACTTTCAAAATCACTCTGGAAAAGAAAAAACAAAAACAAACAAACAAACAAAAAAACCTATGGAGAGCACAAAAATTGGAGGAGGTTGACAAGAATTACCACACCTAGAAAAAGGATGAAAGAAGAAATCACAAGAGAATCTGGGGAGCACTGAAATCATCCCATGTAAACTAGATTCATAGTTTGCTGTGCATCATACTTTTCACTAAACATTTGTGAACACCCACAGAGTGCTCAACTCTAAGACTGAATCCTTCCGAGAACCATGAGTACTAGGTAATTATTCTGTGCCCATTAGGTTCCGTAACTATAATTACCATTTTGCTTTGGTGGGAGATGTTGATAAGGGATGTTAGGCATGTGCAAACAAAGGAGTGAGTGCACTTGGAAATCTATGAACTCAAGTCCAATTTTGCATGAACTTCCAACTGCTCTAAAACTGTCTTTCAAAAAATATCCATTAATGAATCACACACACACACACACACACACACACACACACGGTTTTTCAATGAAAAAACCTGAGTGCAGAACACATTTGACAATTTTAGCAGCTCTTATGAGACTGTAGCTCTTTCAAAATAAAAATTTAAGCATCCTTAGTATCTATATTTAAAAACAGATTCTGCATAAAAAAGTTCTGCTGAATTCAAACAGATATAATAAATGTCTAGTCGACTGAAAGGGGGAGCTCTCCTCCTCTGCAATCTGCCCATAGCTTATCAAGTCTCATCAGGACTGCCTGGGTCTTCTTCCTCTGTGGCCTGGCAAGGCTGCACCGCCAGCGGCAAGTGATCAAAGAGCAGGCAATTGAGTTCATGACAGAGGCAGCCCCTGATAGGGGGGAAGAGGGAGGGAGGTTGAGAAAGGAGGAGTTGAGGGAGGGGGCTTCAATCAGGATATATAATGAATAAATTGTAAAAAATAAAAATAAAGACCATAAAAATATCTACTCTTTAAAAAAAACACAACACTTTCATGCCTTCATTTAAACCAAATATTGTAAAGAAGCCCCTTGCTGAAATACCTAGGTAGGTATGTCTACATTCCTTGGAAGAACTGGTTATAGCATGAGAGAACAGCCCCCAAATATTTTGATTCAATGGTGGATACAAGACAGTGGTTTCTGCTGCTTTATTTCTCCAACATGAAATTGCCACTTAGCCTTCATAAAGATTTTAATGAAAAAAATTAAGAACATAATCAAATAGTCTGCAAACAAACCAGCAAAGTAGTTGAATGTAATGGACTGTGGTAGGTTGACTATGTTAGCCTCACATAAGACAAATAAATAGAATTATTTCTAAACTCCCATGAGAGGTTGATTGAAGAAGAAAATGTAGCAAAATGATTCATCTACCCCATTGACTTCTAACTTGTTTCCAGCCTTAGCTCCTCAGATGGAAAACAACAGACTTTTTCAGTGTGAAAATGGAAAGCAAGAACATAACAATTTTGCTTCCTTCAATTAAAATTGAGAATGTAATCATATAGATTATACAATTAGATTGCAGTATACAAGAGGTTTCTGAAGAATAGAGAAAATATGTAGGCATTAATTAGTTTTGTTTATTTTGACTCGGTTTTTCCTTAGGAAATGTCTGGCACAGTTTTCTTGGTAGAAATCACCCGCATCCCCACACTCTAGTTAATCTTTCTACCCATTACATTCTCGTCTTTAATGAAGAAAGTCCAAAAGGAAGGAAACCAAATAAAGTGATTAAGTGTATGGCCCACTGTATTTACTCACTTCATAAAAATGATAAATATATCCCATACCAGGATAGTTGAGTGGATAATGCCACACATACTATAAAACATATGTGGTTTTATCTATATGGAAAACAGAAGGATGAAGCTAAATATTCCCACCAGGTAAATAATACATGGGAAGTTAGCAAATGCAAACATTCTAAATATGTGTGAAACAAAAACCGACTAAATACATATTTACTTAGGAGGCTCCACATGAATCTATGCTAAAAGATTCATGTAATAATAGTATGGAACACATTAAAGGGCATTTGGTCACACATACCAAACATATAAAGACTGTGAATGAATCCTGTCTATCAGCCTTTTCACAATGGAATGTGTGACCCTCAAGAGAGGCAACTGCATTAGAGCAGAAATAGGTGAGCAAAGGACTTGATATCTGTGGTAAGACAACAAAATTATGAACATGTTTGTTCTTGGAGTCAATAAGCAATAAATACAGCAATCTTGAAACTGTTGTTAAAAACATATTTAGCAAAGATAAAAAGTAATGTGAATATAATGCTTCCCTCATAAAAACCTTGGTTTTTTTTACTTTCCAGGGCTGCATTTGTAATTAAATAGAAAAATTATTCACGTTTTTATTTATTCATTTAGTCTTTTATGTGTTTATTTATTCATTCATTTATTCATTCAAAAACAGTGAGAAGAAAATGGCAGAAATTCCTGTACTCATGAGGAAAATAGTTTGATGTACATAGAGTAGTAGGTCAGGTGGAGAAAAATAGTCAGAGAGGAAGGTGGAAAGGGGATAGCATGATCAAAATAAAACTTCGAGGAATTGAGGTTGGGGAGACAAATAGAAATAAAAATTGTCTAAGCAGAGGAGACAGCAAGTTCAGTGTGGAACTATTTCTTGATGAGGTTCAGGAAAGACGAGCCGCCCAATGGGGCAGTGGTTGAAAGGAGGGGTCATAAGGTGAAGGGAACAGGCTGAGAGGCCTCAAGGGATCTCTTGTCTCCTCCTTCATCTTCATGTCACAGTACATTGATTGGATGTGGATAGGCTTTATCTCTTGTGGTTTTGCATTTAAAAATAATTTTCACTTAGTAGAAACACTGCCTATCATGCAGGGTATGCTTTAAAATACGCGTGCATCATGGATCTCTTAAGTCAAGCAGATAGATAGATGTCCGTTTCATACGCTTAGCATTTTTATTGTGTGGATGGCTAAAATCTACTCTCAGCAACACTGACGTGTAAAAAATGCACTGCTGTTGACTCTCCATGGCTTTGTAGTTTGATCTTGCCTAGACGGTATTAACAGACAGCACCCAGATATAGTGGGAATGGCACATTTCTTTACCAAGACACATGCAGCAGATTTATCGTGATGAGCTGGAATCTTCAGATATTTTATGCTTTATTAAGGTTGACTTTCTCTGTACTTCCACTCCCTCTGCTGGTTATGAAGACTGAAAACTCTGTGCTGTGTGAATTTGCTGTTGCTTCAGCTGGAGCAGGAATAGGGTCAAGGAAGCCAGAGCTATTAAGCTTACACCTGAAAGGGAGCACCAATCTCTGACCTGACCACGACGAAGATGTGCATGCCGCTGGCTACAGGACTAAAGACATTTATTTTGTCGTTTTGTCTTTTTTCTTGTCTGGCAACTATCTGTACCCTCTTCTCCCTGCTCTTTTCAAGGTGTTCCAGCCGAGGAGCAGGCTGGGATCCAAAGGTTCAGTCTAGGTCTCAGCTCTAGGTCCATATCTACCTTAGGACAGCAGGAAGGTCGGAAGTCTCATGTGGCTGGAAGAATTATGGCCACTACATGCCATAAGGAGCAATCTGCCCTGTATAGAGAGCTTAAGCTGTCAATGATAGTAAAACTAGCAGAATAATTTTGTGAGCCTATATTGCAAGTTTAAGGAGAGAGCTACCAAGAAAATTTCAAGATCTTAGAAAATGTCTGTTTCTTAACAGGGTAAACTCTGTGCTTTTCCTTTGGCTCTTTTTAAAATTTGTGGGGGGGTGGTCTTATTTGTTTTTATTGTATAATAATAATAATGATAATTAAAAATAATAATAAAGGTGCCTGTTTATATCGTAATGGGAGAAAAAAGAAAGAAAGGGTGTGTATTTGGGTGGGTGGGGAAGCAGATCTGGAAGGAATTGAATGAGTGGGAAATTGTTATCAGAATATATGGTATGAAATCAATTTATTTTTCATAAAAAATAACACTAAATTCTAGCTTACAGTTGTTATGATTCAGTCTCAGAGATGATTAAGTTATTACTCTAAAATGATTTTAAAATCTAGTTTTGTTAAAACTTAGCTTATTTTTTAAAACTGGATTTCCTGAATCCCAAGGCCTCCCTTGGTTTCTAACGCTTTTCCTTTGAAAGACTGTAGAGATGTCATTACCAACACCACAGCACTTGCTCCATGGTGTGAGTGCATGTGTGTTTGTGTGTGTATGCATGTTTGAATGTGTGTGTGCGTGTGTGTGTGTGCCTGCCTGGAGACACTCGGGCCTATGCCAAATCAAACAAAAGAAACTTGGCAGTAGCTTGAGGAAAAAAATCCAACAGCTCACTTACTGTTTACTTAGGTCAAGCATTTCCTCCTCTCTCAATCCAGTGACTAACACTCTAGAGAAAAGCAAATCCCTTTGACACACACCACCTTTCCCGGAAAAGCAGCAGAGACAAGACACCCACCTTTTCGGGTGTGTGCTTTCTAGTGGCTCTGTTTGCCTTCGCAGGAGGAATACAGGAAGGAGCTAGAGGAGCTTCTGGTGCTGTCCTCTGTCCCAAATATGACATAGGAGAATCAGAGGAGCAGCAGGAGTTAATGAAGGGTGGAGAAAATAGAAAACACCCATCCTCGTATCTATGGATGCTGCTGACTACAGGACCAAAGAAGTTTATTTTGTCTTGTATGGCAGTTATCCATACATTCTTCTCACTGCTTTTTCCAATGGAAGTGTGCCGTGTCTTATCTATATAGAATTGGGTTCTATCTTCTCAGTGACCAAGGTTTTAAGTATGGGGTTCTGAATGACTGTTTGCAGAGTGAAAATATTGAAGAAGGTATTCATTTAAGCTTGTTTTCAAAGCATACAAAAGCCTGGAATTTCTTTTATTAATAATTATATTTACTGTATTTTTTAAATGCTTGTGATGTCCTGGGTCTGTGCTGAGCCTTACAATATTATCTTATTCTATACAGCCCAGTGAAATTGGATATCTTATCCTAATTTAACAGAAAAGAAAAACACATCTTGAATAATCAAGTTACTCACTATATTACTCAAGAACTTAAACAATGTATATATCTTCAACTATTGTTTTATGAAATTCCTTATAGCACAGTGATCCTGGGAAAACTAGGTCCTTTTTTATTATCCTGAAATTCCAACCCTTCTTTCCAAAATATATTGAGACCCCAAACACCAAAGATTTAGGACTTTACCCAGCTCCATGACTACATATAACTTAGGACAGGGACAGGGTCAGAACTTTCACAGAAACGCAAAAAAAAAAAAAAAAAAAAAAATTATTAACTACAACTGTTGCCATTTGGGGGTCATGCGTGTTTGTATATATTTTTGCATGTTTGTGGGTGTGTGAGAGCATGCACACAGACATGTGACTCTGATGGCCCAACATTGAAGTTAGATGTTTTCCCTGATTTCTTTCTTTCTTTATTGAAACAGTGTCTCTCATTGACCCTAGAGCTCACCAAACCTGGATTATTTTGCATTATGGACCCTCTCTGCTTTTGCCTTCCAAATGCTGAAATAATAGGCATCAGCTACCCATGCACAATTTCAATATGGATTCTGAAGAATAAAACTGTGGTCCTCTTATTTCAGGTTAAGCACTTTATGTACTGAGCCATTTACCTGGTCTCCACTGTCAAATTTTTACAACCATAATAGTGGTTAGGAAAATAATAGTTTTGTTTTTGGAAGGGATTCAAATATCTGGGTCAGTATTGAAGAGCCTTTAACTAAGTGCTCACTAGCATAATAAAAATGTTTTGCTGAGAAGCGTCATGCAGAGACAATCAAGACTCACAGTTTTAATGACTGAATTATTACAAGCCAGTATGACAAGGGATTGATTAGTTCTGTATAGAAATACACCAATTTAGAACAGGGAATACCAAATACCACTGAGATTAGGCCCAAATGTCTTCTCTTACAAGGGATTTTGAAAGTGTATGGAAGAAAAAAAAATGAGAAGTAGGAAGTGAAAGGACCATATTAGAAGGATGCCATCAGAATGAGATAGCCTGTGCTTATAGAATAAAAATTGGGTCCACAAAATTCCGTTATTCAGCTCAGCATCCTGGAATTTATGTGTATTTGAGAAGGATTCAGGAGCAGAGCTATAGAGTGCTGTAACAGATAACCACACATTTGTCTCCAGAAAATCATACAACTAAAGACAAAATGTCTATTTAAAGACAGTAGGGAACTGATGAATTTTGTAAGCTGGTTGCTACTAGTTAAGAGAATTGGCCGGAATTCTGTGCTGTGGACTAGTTGGGTTTGTCCTCGACAATCTATTGGTTTTGAAAGACCTGCTGGAGAGCCTGTGAACAGATCAGAGCAACCTCCACCTCAGTTCTGAGTCCCCAACAGGAAAACAGCAAACACACATACATGACAGAATTACTGGGTGCCACTGGGAAACCATGGAACTTTAGCATTTATTTTCTGATCTTTTGAATGCTAGATGGTTAACAGTGAAGTTAGAAAAAAAATTGTAAAAGCCTTTCTTGGTTCTTAAGAATAACCTTTTTATTCATTTAGCCTTCAGATGTAGGAGAACACAAAAATTAAAGTTGTATACCTTTTATTTTTGTTTGTTAAGAATTTTAGAGAGTGCTCTATTTGTATCAGTTTTTCCTTCAACTACTCCCCCACTTCCTCCTGTGTATCCTCCAACCCAGCTTCTCAAATTAATGGTCTCAAAAAAATAGCTTTAAAGGTAATTTTAGTCTACTGATTGACATACATAGAAGTCATAAAACTCTAGAAAAAAAAACTATTCTTGAATATTTAACCCAGGGTAAAACTTCCCAATTGTTTGTTTCCATAAAAATATCACATATCTATAAGCTTGTAAAATGCTCCAAATATGTGTCCAGCTATATTTTGGAAAGCTCTTAGTATAAGCTTAGTATGTGATGATTTTTAGTATAAGTTCTTAAATTAAAAATACTTTGCTATAAGTTTGATGTCAAGTAGTTAATACAAATAATGTGAAGATTGCTGTGTGAATTTTTATTAGTACGTGCGAAATTCAGTTTCCTTTAATAATTCCAGTTAAAAGACACAAATCTAACAGACAGAGAATACATCACTTTCATGGCTCTCTAGCAAGTCAAAGGGCTTGTCTATTTTCTTGACATTGTGTTTACTTAAATGAGTTTATCCAAAGGGAAAGAGCAAGGTTGCAGGCAGCTTAGAACAATGTTGTAATTGTCACTAATTAAGTGCTCTCAGCTGTGTCTATACTGGGGCAACTGTTTACTTGCCTTGTACACACTCAGCTGTAGGGATATTCACTAAAAGTTCCTGCATTTAATACCTTTATAATTATGGCAAGCAGTTCCCAAAGCTGGTAGGAGTTCAGCCAGCAACCAGTCCGCCATAGAATTATCTGTGACTTTGTAGAGCCGATCTAGTCTTTGGATCCTACTTTCACAACCACAGTCTTAACATACACATGAGAGTTAATTTTTGCCACCATGAATTACAGCCTTAAATATTCTTTGCTTTAGCTTCTATGCACCTTAGAGGACAAGGAAACCTAGATCAACGTACCTCTAATTCTAATGGGCATATTAATCTCTTGAGCATCATACTAATTTCAGATTTGGATCCTGGAGACATGCAGCAAGTCTGGTGTCTTCCCAGGAGTATATCCAGGTCTGTACATTAAACGCCAAGGGGATAGCTGGTTTCTGGTGGGCTCACAGCTCTGATGTTGTCTCTCTCATGAGGCCTTTGTTTGTGAAACAGGGTTTATACTAGGTCATGTTCTGAGATCACAGTTCAGGGATATTTTTGTTATCGTGCCATGATCTTATTTACACTGGTGAACAAAATAATAGATGAGAGTCTCACTTTGGCTGCTGAGCTATTTTATAAGGTTTGAAAGCACACCTGTGCAAAATAAGCATAACTGTGGAAATTAGATGCCTAGATTGTATGTTTATGAAGTTATCATGAAATACTAAATAGCTAGACAAAAACAAAACAATTTTTTTCCACCATCACTATCAGTCCAGTGACTTTGAAGAACTAGGTGAAATACTATTAGTGTCTTTTTGTTCATTTATATAAATTTCTTTTTGAGAATAGAATGATGTTTCAAATATTTTCTTATAAACTGTTCATGGGTTTTGTTTTGATGGCTTGATTTCCCTCCTTATATTCCAAAATTATAGATACCCACTTAAAAAAAAACATTCTACTTTTGCCTTATAACTGTACCACACCACCAATTGTCAAAGGATCAAATTAAATCAAAATCTTGCAATAAAAATCTTGCTTCTGCTACAAATGTTGCGCAAATGTCCTTGTTGTATACT
This sequence comes from Meriones unguiculatus, assembly GCF_030254825.1. Classification (NCBI taxonomy): domain Eukaryota; kingdom Metazoa; phylum Chordata; class Mammalia; order Rodentia; family Muridae; genus Meriones; species Meriones unguiculatus. The sequence continues at coordinate 54,412,325 of NC_083367.1, forward strand.
TGAGCACATTTTGGATATATGCCTAAAAGTGATATAGCTGGATCTTGAGGTAGCACTATTCCTATTTGTCTGGGAGAGCACCAGCTTGATTTCCAAAGTGGTTGTACACGTCTACATTCTCACCAGCAATGGAGGAGGGTTCCCCTTTCTCCACAACCTCTCCAGCATGTATTGTCACTTGAGCTTTTGATCTTAGCCATTCTGATGGGTGTAAGGTGAAATCTCAGGGTTGCTTTGATTTGCATTTCCCTGATGACTAAGGACATTGAACATTTCTTTAAGTGTTTCTCTGCCATTCGATATTCCTCTATTGAGTATTCTCTGTTTAGCTCTGTACCCCATTTTATAATTCGATAACTTGATTTTTTTGCTTTTTAACTTCTTGAGTTTTTTACATATTCTGGATATTAGCCCTCTGTCAGATATACAGTTGGTAAAGTTCCTTTCCCAATTTGTAGGCTGTTGTTTGTTCTGATGACAGTGTCCTTTGCTTTACAGAAGCTTTTCAGTTTCATGAAGTCCCATTTATTGATTGTTGCTCTTAGAGCTTGTGCTGTTGGTGTTCTGTTCAGGAAGTTATCTCCTGTACATGTTCTTAGCAGCTTTATTCATAATAGCCAGAATCTGGAAACAACACAGATGTCCCTCAATTGAGGAATGGATACAAAAATTGTGGTACATTTACACAATGGAATACTACTCAGCAATTAAAAACAAGGAAATCATGAAATTTGCAGGCAACTAGTAGGAATTAGAAAAGATCAGCCTGAGTGAGGTATCCCAGAAGCAGAAAGATAGACATGCTATATACTCACTTATAAGTGGATATTAAACATATAATATAGGATAATCATACTAAAATCTGTATACCTAATGAAGCTAAGCAAGAAGGAGGACCCTGGGTAAAATGCTCAATCCTCATTCAGAAAGGCAAATAGGATGGACATCAGAAGATGGAGAAAACAGGGAACAGGGCATGAGCCTACCACAGAGGGCCTCTGAAAGACTCTACCCAGCTGGGTATTAAAATTCAGCAGGGTCTATGCTGAGACTCATAGCCAAACTTTGGGCAGAGGACAGGGAATCTTATGAAAGAAGGGAGAGACAGAAAGACCTGGAGGAGGCAGGAGCTCCAGAAGGAGAGCAACAGAACCAAAAACTCTGGACCCAGGGGTCTTTTCTGAGACTGATACTCCAACTGAGGACCATGCATGGAGATAACCTAGAACCCCTGCACTGATGTAGCCCATGGCAGCTCAGTCTCCAAGTGGTTACCCTAGTAAGGGGAACAGGGACTGTTTCTGACATGAACTCAGTGGCTGGCTCTTTGATCACCTCTTCCTGAAGGGGGAGCAGTCTTACCAGGTCACAGAGGAAGACAATGCAGCCAGTCCTGATGAGACCTGATAGGCTAGGGTCAGATGGAAGGGGAGGAGGACCTCCCCTATCAGTGTACTGGGGAAGGGGCATGGGAGGAGAAGTGGGAAGGAGGGTGGGATTGGGAGAGGACGAGGGAGGGGGCTACAGCTGGGATACAAAGTGAATAAATTGTAATAAAAAATTTAAAAATCTTGCTTTTGGAGCCTGTTTAGCTCAGTTGCACAGTAAGCTTTGTGAATAGCAGGCATACACTCACAGAATTCTGGGTCTTTACACTCAAGTTCAAAATTAGTTTGACTGTTTCATATTGTTAATAATTGTGTACCTTAAATGGCATACCTGCTCTTTTGTTGTTGTTGTTGTTTCATTGTACCAATGGCTAAAGGAATAACACGAAAGATTTTTAACGAAAACCAATTTATTTTCAATTTTCCTTTAAGGAAGGAAATATGGCATGAGCAGACATTAAAAAAATGCAGGTTGTTTGTAATGTTCAAAGCATAACAAAAAAGATTGAAGAAAGGATTTATGTAGCTAATGCATTCATGATTGAACTGTTTGTATATTAAATATGATGTTAGGATATAAATTAACTTAAGCTCTTGAAATTTATAGGTGAATTAAAAAATGTAAATCTCCTCAGAGAAGGCTATTTATCTCATTCGTTTGTATGGTAATTGATGGCTCATAATGAAATAATCGGATGCACAGAGTCCAGTTAGATTAGCCTGCAGTAGCGCACAGTCTTGAAGTGACTTCACATTCTCATTAGAGCCTCTCTAATTTCTAAAACAAAATTAATACAATTAGCCATCAAATCAATACATATTGATCATGAGTTTCTTCAATATGGCATGAAAATATCAGGTCAAAAGAAAGGGCTTTGTAAGATTATAGAATTAATATAAAAATCAAAGTAGTGAAAAGAAAACCCGATTTGTGCAATGTTCCAGATAGCTAATGTTCATATTTGGAAGCAATAGTTTCACTGTTGTTCAGATGATATTCATAATGATGTGCTAAAACCCATCCTTTCCCTCCAGCACATCAATATGGCATTCATTGTTCATATAGATTTTTCTCTCCATAAGTATCCAAAAGCACTTTTCCCCCTCATGGTGCAGAATTTCAGATGACTAATCACTCAAAAGCATTTCTCTCTTTTCACATGCAAATGTAAGCAAGATTTTGAAGAAGAGAAAGTACTTCCATGCCCTCGACCCAGTACCTATCGAGGGAGGGGGATGGTGTCTGGCTAAATATATGCAGGAAGGACTTGAAGCCCAGAATGAAAAATCAAAAATACATTTGTGGAAGTGAGGGGACTGCTGCTTTTTTACATACTAATCAGCTTGTTTCTGTGTGAAACAAAGCGATACTTCTGAGAGATGTGAAGGGGTGGGGAGACGGGAGAGGGGTCCCTTGCCCCCAACCAAGCCAACTACAAGGTGTGGTTCAGCTGGCTTCTGCTGACATTCACATACATAAGGACACTTAAGATGGATTGCCTGCACTGATCCAATCCTGGCTCTAAGAGTCAGCCTACAATGTATGTCTTTGAGACTTTTCTGAGTAAACTCAGAATGTATCATAAGCCAAGTCTGCATTAATCTGGAGAGAGAGAGGATTCAAGCCACAAGACTCTCTCTCTCTCTCTCTCTCTCTCTCTCTCTCTCTCTCTCTCTTCTCTCTCTCTCTCTCTCTCTCTCTCTGTGTGTGTGTGTGTGTGTGTGTGTGTACTGTGGAGAGTGCAGTCACAGTCAGCCAATTTGCCTCTGCATGCTGTGGACTTGTTAGGGTGGGGGCCACATTTCCTAACTCACTCAGGCCTGCATTTCAAGAAGCTTTAATACATGTGAATAGATTCCTTATCTGTCTCTGACAAATCGCAATGGCTTTGTTTAAAAAGGAAAAAAAAAAAAAGTAATGAAGATTTTCATGCAATTTCCAGACCATGTGAACATAAATAAAGATCCTCATGGTGTGTAAATTTATATGCTTTTATTACACAAAAGAATGACAAGAGTAGGTTTCATTTGTGTGTGTGTAGGGGGAGGCTGTTTAGGGTTCTCACAGGTTTCTGTGAAAGACAGACACTGTCCACCAATGCTGTTGTTGGTATTTCTGGTAAGCCAGCCTGGCATGCAATGCCATAACCAGAACCACAGATTTTAAACTAGAGTGTGTTGTGGGTGAAAACAACCGTTTGTGTTTTCTGTATGATTTAAGAATTCTCTGAAGGGTTCAATGTCCTTCTCTAATAGGACACTGCCCAAATGAATTCACCTGTCTGTGGCGCACATGATGCTTGGAAAAAGGATTCCATGAGTAAATATGAAGAAAGGCTTCAGCTCAATCAGTTTGTGAGAAACTCACTGTACACATTAGCGTAATGAGAGCTTTGAGAAAGTCCCTATAGTAAGAAGGTCAAAAGCACTAGTCTTCTAACTTTCATGGCCTTTAATTCTTTCTTTCTTTCTTTCTTTCTTTCTTTCTTTCTTTCTTTCTTTCTTTCTTTCTTTCTTCTTCTTCTTTTTATTTTTATTTTTTTTTAGAATTTTATGCAATTATATAGTGAAATCTGGTCATATCTACCCTTCATTTCCTGCCTGATACCCCTTTGTGGCTGGAAGAAATCAAGGACCACACAGAGGCTGAGGTTCCTGCCCAGATACGTACTTCTCTTCCTCCTTTCCCGTTTCTTAGTTCACCTTTTCCAAATGCCCTCTCTCACCACATTGCTTTTCTGGAAAGTGGGATATTTATTTTTGTTGGTAGCATTGATCTGGAAGCGGTGTTTCCCGAGAGAAGGCCTTCATAGGATGGCTCAGTTACTGCTCTTCACTCAAGGCACTGCAGTCAGTGCTTCTGCTTATCAGGGCCACCAAAATCTCTGGATTTCACCCCAGCTTTCTGTAAAACCCTACAAGGCCAGGCTTTGATCTTATGGACTAAGATCTCGGAGTTGCCTCCTTAGAAGCCGAGAGTGGTGCGAATTTTGTCTTACTCTATGTTTGAAATCACTTCCTGTGGAAATGCTGCACATCCTGATTCCAAAAATTATACGAATGATTGCAACAAACTGGGGCATAAGGAAATGGAAACCACAGTGCGTTATTGTTCTCTAGAGACTTCTCTGAAGGTCCTGTCTGAATGAAATTCTCCCTTGTTTACTTTTCTCAGCTGTTTCGCACATTCTTGTGACTCGTATCACTGCAGAGGTGTTTACCTGTCTGTCAGGAGTCATGCAAGTGGTAGAGGACAGACCAATCTGATTTTTCTTATCTTATTTACTTTTTAACTTCAGGTAGATACCCTAGAGGCTAGGTTTGTAGAGTTTGGCCTCTTCTCCCAGAATGCAATGGTGAAGAAGGGTTTCTGGTCTCCAACAGCCAAAGTTCAAGTCTCCGTTCTCTGGAGATTTGAGCAACTTAGTCTCAAATTCAAAATTTTCTTTCTTAAAATATAAAAAATTGTACCATCTTTATGGGATTATTCTGAACATTGACGAGGCAATTAATTATAATACATTTAGAATAATGCCCGTTACACTGTATGCATGGATATTAATCTTATTTTAGTAATTTCCAATAATTCTCAAAGCCTCTATTTCACAGGTACGAGCGAGGAGGTACGAAGTGAAAACTTGAAAGTGGCCAGTTCAGTGCCTGGAACACACTACAAGCTCAATGGACAGTCCTAGGTCACATTTAGAGTGTCTGAGCGTTTGTGAGAGTTCTAACTTACACTGAGAGGAGGCACCTGGACCTCTCTTTCTGCTCTCTCTTTAGTGCATATCCAGGGCAGGTATGGAATTATTGTTTTTCTAACCTTACTTCTCGGTTTGCAAGAAGGTGTTGGGACACATGCTTGCTGTGAGTTACCCAAGAAAAATGGCAGGGGATGCTCAGCTCAGGGCTGCTTCCTCAGCTGCTTTACTCAGCACACAGACTGCAGTGAGAAAGAAAGAAGAAAGAGAGAAAGAAAGAAAGAAAGAAAGAAAGAAACAAAGAAACAAAGAAAGAAAGAAAGAAAGAAACAAAGAAAGAAAGAAAGAAACAAAGAAACAAAGAAAGAAAGAAAGAAAGAAAGAAACAAAGAAAGAAAGAAAGAAAGAAAGAAACAAAGAAAGAAACAAAGAAAGAAAGAAAGAAAGAAACAAAGAAAGAAAGAAAGAAAGAAACAAAGAAAGAAACAAAGAAAGAAAGAAAGAAAGAAAGAAAGAAACAAAGAAAGAAAGAAAGAAAGAAACAAAGAAAGAAACAAAGAAAGAAAGAAAGAAAGAAACAAAGAAAGAAAGAAAGAAAGAAAATAGCTGGATCTTTGAGTTGGAGAGGAGAAAAGAGGTCCATTTTTAATGGTGCTAAAATACCAAGTGAACACAAATTTACCGGTGCTTATTTATGGCTATAGTTATTTCTCCTGGTACACCCCCAGAGAGCTACTTTCTGTTGTTAATTGGAACTTCTAAGCCATTTTTATTTACAAAGTGTTTTACAGTCATTGGTATTGATGACTTATAATTCCCCCCTGATTTAGGTGTCAGGATGAAGCTTTGACATGGGCTGCCCTCTCAGAAAGCTGGGACATGAGAGTGGATAAATTTGCTCACCCCATCCTATATATCAGTCTGGGTACCTATTTGCTTCTCCATGTGCTCAGGTGGCAGCTACACTGGATTCCTGGACAAAGAATCTTTGGGGGAGGGACACAGAATCCACTTAGCAATTCTTTTCTTAGGCCTGCTCTCCATTAAAAACAGAATTGTCCTTGCAGCAGTAAGACTTTCAGTACACTTATTTTGTTTTTTAAAGAGGTAAGACAAATAACCGCCTGTTTATTGTTAAATTTGTAGTGCCAGTCATGACAAGCGTAAGGAGAGTAACACTTTTGTCAGCAGGGGGCTTATCTGTTTTACTAGTTCAGAAGGACTTGATTGATGTGAAAGACCAAGGTCTCAGTAAAGATAATTTAGCCATTTCCATACAGTTTATGCTTGTGTTAGTTGTATCCTGCAGGGGAGTCCCAGGGGGTGGCTTCCTTGACCTTCCTTCTAAAAGGTAATGCAGAGAGATTCCTCCAGGAACCAGCCCCTAACAAGACTAATGACGCCTTCCATGCCTATTACCATTCTGAGCCCAGAAAGAAGGTTTTAGAGATGCAGAACCACATTCCTCCCTTGATGTTTCCATGATCTATTAAGTGTCATGTGGCAGATAAATTAATCATTAAAAACTTACTGTTATGTCTTTACAAATAATAACCTGGTGTACTTTGATTATTTTTTTTTATCTCAATCATATTTTCCCCATAACTAAACAGATGGTTCATAGCAGCTTGTTTTACTAACAACTGAGCAGACACACTCAAGAAAAGGAGGCTCTTTTCTTTTCTTCAGCCTCCCCCCTTTGCTTATATTTTTGACAAAAGTTGTGATTACAAAAAGAAAATTGCAGTCAGTAATCACTGAGAGCAGCCAGGCTCCCTTGTTCATCGTGCTGGCTGGAGGGTAAGTATGAAGCATTTTTACTATTATCCCACTTGATTTATTTGACCTATTCACTGCTGCTTAGTATTCAAAAGTCCTGTTCCAGAGACCTGCCCTTCATCTTGTGCGTGTTAGCAGATGCTGTGACGCACTGAATTCTGCTGAGTGTCGTCACTTTGAATGGTGATGGGTTGTCTTCCTAGCGTCCTTTTTGTCACCTTAACAATTTCCAGAACTAACATTTCCTATAGTCCCAAAGAAAAGCAAACATAAATAAATAAATAGATAACATGACTACTACAACAAATGAGAACACAGTACAACAGAGCTGGGTCACTGCATTTGTCTCATCGCTTTCTGGGACAACAGCTCTTACATATTTCAATACTTCAGGACAAACTTTGGATAATAGACATTATAAATGACTGTGAAGTTCAGGAACTATACTAGTAATATGGTGACAGAATGGCATTAGGAGAGAAAAAGGCTGATAGGAAGAAAGCAGGGAGGAAGAAAGGAGGGAGAGAAAAACTTATGGACTGAAGGAAAGAGAAAGAAGTTCGGTTGGAATCCTCCAGATTACAGACTGTTATAATGCACCTTATTTTGTAATAATTGCAATAGAGGGTTTATTTTGTTTTGTTTTAATCAAAAGTCTATTTAAAAGATAACAATTTTAATGCGGCAATTAAAATATTTAGTTCAAAAACAATTATTTTAAAGACAGCTCATTTGCAACATTTTTCAAAAATTTAAAGAACTACTTCACGGTGAGGCTCAAAACACAGGAATCTTTTGGAATGGGAATTAAGTTAAAACTTTTCTCTGGTTTGCTAAATTCATTATCTATAGAGAAACGTCTTTATTCACTTTGAATTCTGAGCATTTTGTGATAATATCTATGTTCTACTTTTCTAAGTTTATATAGAATAGTCTTAATTGGCAGTAAACTTAACTCATAATTATGCCTTCATGAAACACCAACTGTAACTAACTATGGAGTTGTAATACCTCAGGAACATGAATAGAGATATATTTTACTTTTTTTCTTTTTTTTAATTTTATTTTTCTCATTAGTTACATTTTATTAATTCTGTATCCCAGCTGTATCCCTCATTCCCTCCCCAATCCCACCCTCCCTCCCTCATCTCCTCCCTGCCCCTTTCCAAGTCCACTGATAGGGGAGGACCTCCTCCCCTTTCATATGACTCCCTTTTGTCAGGTATTTTCAGGACTGGCTGCAAAGTCCTCCTCTGTGGCCTAACAGTACTGCTCCTCCCTTGGGAGGTGGGGAGGTCAAAGAGCCAGTCATTGAGTTCCTGTTAGAAATAGTCCTTGTTCCCCTTACTATGGGAAACCAATTGATTACTGAGCTATCACAGGTCACATCTGAGCAGAGGTTCTAGGTTTTATCCTCTCATGGTCTTTGGTTGAGTGTCCATCTCAGAAAAGACCCTGTGCCCAGATATGTTTGGTCCTTGTGGAGCTCCTATCCTTTCCACATCAAACTCCCCTTCTTTCATATGATTCCCTGCACTCTGACAAAGATTTGGTTATGAGCCTTAGTATCTACTTTGGAGCACTGCTAGGTAGAGTCTTTCAGATGCTTTCTTCATTATAAGATTATGCGATTTGCAATGGGAGTAACTATTGCTATAATACCTAAAATGTATCAAACATTTACTGTGTGCTAAACACCTTACGAAGTACTTCTATGATAAGTACCTGATGTGTGTCAACTCTTTTGATTATCACATCATATTCAAGCATGATGTTTTATTTTCTTACTTACTAATGAGAAAATTAAGACAAGGGATGAAGTTGCCCAAGAGCATATGGCTATTGAAGGACAGAGCAATGATAGGGAAACAATATATGGTCTCATCTAATAAATGCTAGAAGAGCCTCCTTGGCAAGACTGGTAGGCTAATGGCACCTACCATAATAGCCTACCATAATTCTGAAACTATGATTCAGAGAAGTTCAATGATTTGTCCAAACTCTCCCAGAAAAATCAATGACATATAAGGACATTTCTTGAAACCGATCATTCTACTTAAAATGAACTAGTTTGGCAGTTTACCTTGGATCTCAGTCCTGCCGGAAGTGAATGGACACCACTAGGAAAGAAAAAGAGAAAGGGAATGATTAAATAAAATGACACATCTTTTCAATTTAACATGGGACACATTTGAAGGTAAGAAGTATACCATGAGTTGGGGACACTGCACACACAATATTTTTCTTGAGTGTCATTTTAAAAGTGTTTATTTTTGTTATTTTTAATTATATAAATGGGGAAAGGATATGTGCACACAAGTGCACATCAGAGGCTAGAGGTGAACTGTAGTTACAAACAGCTGTGATTGGCATGCTATTGACCCAGGGAGCTGAACTCAGGTCCTCTGGAGGGAGCAGTAAGCACCCCTAAGTTTGAACCATGTCTCCAGCCCCCTTGTTACAATTTATTTTTATCTCCAACCAATATTTTATCCCTTTTGCTCTCATTGCCAGTAATCTAAACCTGAGTTCTGACTGTTAAAATGAACATAGATTGTTCTCTGTCTAGACAGACAGAGAGCTTTCTGTCTTTCTCTGCCTCTCTTTTCCACTTTCCCCGGTGTGTCTGCGTATATGTGTGCATGTGTGTGCCTGTGTGCAGTTGTGCATGTTACTGTGTGCACACGCATGTGAAGGCTGAGAACAGCCTCAGGGGTTCCTCAGATATGGCACACCTTGCTGTTGTGAGACAGTCTCCCACTGGCCGAGAACTAACGAAGAAGGCAGGCTGTCTGATGAGCAAGCCTGAGGAGTCCACCTGCCTACGAATCTTCAGGATACAGATGTGCACTACCACAGATGGGTGACTTATTAAGTGGGTCCCAAGGACTAGACTTTGGGCCCTCATGCCTGCAAGGCAGACACTTTGCTAACTGAGCCATCTCCTCCTATCAGGTGGTGGTCTTTTAGTACTGCAGCATTTTGAGTGGAAGTAATTCCATGTAAAAGGGATTTTTAAAACATTTTTAATTCAGATAATGCAAGCATCCAACTTCTTTGCCAATTTATGAATACGCTGGACTCTAAAAAGGTAATACTTGTTCTAGTTATAACATTTACCGTATTATGCTTACTTAAAGAGCATCTACACTCAACATCATCAAAACCAAACTTAAAATAATAAAATAGCTCTTTCCTAGAATTCCGATGTGTTTTCCCTGTTTGAATCTCTGGAGATGAGATAAAAACATCAGGAAGCTGTTGTCCAAGAGATGAATTTTTAAAAAATGAACAAGCCCTTCGTGATTTTTTTTCTTGCACTGACCACTATACCACTTTACGTAATCCTGGTTATAAAAATCGATTAGATGATCAGAGTATATAACCCTGACAAACATGACTATTTTGAGTTCATAAACTCATGGACCAGTGTGACAACATATTTGTTTGTGTGTTTGCTTTCTTTGGCTTTGTTATGTTTTCCCTGTGGAAAAAATAGGGTTTTAAATGGTAAATATAGTGACATGAACATATTTTTGTATTCACCTTAACTTAGCAAAACTAAAAACAAACCAAAACCAAAACAAAAAAAACCAACAACAACAACAACAACAACAAAAAAAAAAAAAAAAAAAAAAACAAAAAAAAAAAAAACAGAATAAAATAGAGGGTTTCGCAGCCACAGAAAGAAATTATTTCTTTCTTTTATAGGAGCAAGAGTGCCAGAAGAAGCAAGAGAAAATACAGGATACATAGTTATATTTAAACTTAAGATAAGGAATAGGTAAAATTTTATTATAAAATCATTCCACAAAATGTTGTGATGACTTGTATCCAGCAACTCTCCTTGGACCTGTTTTCAGTGTAACTCTAGCTTCCTTTTCAGCACACCTGTGGCAAGAGTCCCGTTGGCAGGATGGGGGAAAGGCAGAGCAGGAGTGTGCTGGCATCTCGGAGTTTGTCCCAGTAGCGCTGTCTCACGGATTGCTCTCTTGTTTTAGGATTCGGTGGAGATACTTTTACCAAGGCTTCTCCATTTACGGGGCCAAGCTGACGGATGGGAAGTAGACAAGTATTTAGGCGCATGGATAGTAAGGCAAAAGTATCTATCAATCTTTTTATATTTTGTTGAGAGAAGCCTCTCATATTTAACCATGGCGTTTATGTGAATATTCAGATTGTGGCTGCGCTGTAATCCAGTGGCATTTGTAGGATTATATGTAGGTAGGCTTTATCTAATTTAAAACATACTTTGCTGACCTTAGTACTAAATTTTATTACACAGAAACATTTGCTTACAGGCCCCCTGAAAACCTCCCCAGAAGGGAATTTATAATGATTTAAAATGTGTAATATAGAAAAAAGAACTCTCAAAACATCACCCTTAATTATTTTTAAAAAATACTTTAATGTATTTAAAAAATACAGCCAACTCTAAGAAATTGCTTCAAACAATAAATATCCTTATTCTGTAGATTAACTAATAAGAATGATAAAACTGGAAAAATCACTACAGCGAAAGGCGTGATAGGAACCTTAAACAAAGGAGAAAATTCAAAGAACTAGACTGTACGGCTTGACTCTCAGCCTGTTTCCTTGCTAAACTCCTCTTCCTGAAGCATAAGAAGGGTGCCTAGTGACCCCTAGCTGAGAAATCTATACAGCTCCACTCCCATCCCCCACTGCTCAGGCAGCTGGTATCCTGCGTACTTCTTCTTTTTGTTTTTTAATGTTGTAATTTTCACAATTTATTTATTCTATATCTTGATTGAAGCCCCCTCCCTCAACTCACCCCAGCCCCCCTCTGTTCCCTTCCCCCCTAGCTCCTTCCCCTAGTCTACTAAAAGGGGGAATTTTCCATCATTGCCATCTGCTCATAGCTTGTTAAGTCTCATCAGGACTGCCTGGATCCTCTTCCTCTGTAGCCTGGCAAGGTCACATCACTAGGGGCAAGTGTTCAAAGAGCAGGAAACCAAGTTTGTGATGGAGGCAGCCCCTGCTACCTTCACTCTGAGATCCACATTGGAGACTGAGCTGCCAATTGGCCACATATGAGCAGGGGGTCTAGGTCCTCTCCATGCACGGTCCTCGGTTGGTGCATCACTCTGCAGGATCCACTGGGCTCAGATCCTTTGACTTTGTTAGTCTCCTTGCGGGGCTCCTGACCCATGTCTCTCCAACCCCATCCTCCTTATCTTCCATAAGACTCCCTGCACTCTACCCAGAGTTTGGCCATCAGTCTCATCATCTGCCTCGATCCACCGTTGGGTGGAGCCTTTCAGAGGACCCTCTATAGTATGCTCCCATCCTGTTTCCTCTCTTCCGCCGCTTCTGGTGTCTATCCTGTTTGTCATTCCGGATGAGATTTAAGCATCCTCCCTAGGGTCCTCCTTAGTGTTTAGCTTCCTGAGGTCTGTAGATGGCTGTGCTATATTTTATGCCTTGAATCTTTCTCTACACAGCAAAGCACAGAACTGAGGTACACTGTCCAACAGCAGTGTATGTCTTTTGTGGCTTATCATCAAACCTATCTCTGCTTCTACCTCCTCCCCGAGACTACTCATTTCTTAAAGAGAGATGCCTAAAGAGTTGCTCAAAGTGGTCTAGAACCTCCTAAGATGATGTAGGTGCTAAGTGAGGAGCATTATTGTGCTCTGAAATAAAGTGTGCTGCAAAACATCCGGAAAAGCAGCCCAAATATGTTTCACCAGGTCACTTTTCTACTAACTTTTTAAAAATGAAGGATAGTGTATGGGAAAAGTTCTATTTTGAATCTTAAAAACTATATTAATATGATACATTGAGGGTAAGGACTATGACGATTTTTCCAAAATTAGTATGTGCTGGAATTTAAACATTTTTCTAAAATATACAAATAAAGCTATGAACATAAAAATAACTGAGCAAGCCTTTAAAAAAATAAGTTGTGAGGTCCTTATATTCAGGAGTTCAGTGTACACTAAGAATTTGTCTTAAGCTTTCCTTAATCTATAATCCAAATCTGAGGAACTCAGCACATGGACACAGCTTGTTTCAAACAGCTTTTCCCCGTCCATTTGAAAAGCTGAAGTTCAGCAATCATGCCACCTGTGTGCGTTATACACCAAATTTATATGGCTCCTCCCTGGCCTCATCAGGGAAATCTCACAGGGTTCAAGAGGTAGAGGAAAATGGGTAAAATTTGCCAATCCCTTATGGTGTATCACTTTGCATTTTATTCAAGAAATCTGTCTTTTTGTTGGAAAGGTCCTTTGTGCTACTACTGGATTTACTTCAGAGACCAAGCAGGGGAACTTAGATCAAGTTGCAGAGGTGCCCATCCCATCTGCAGCCTTGGGCATAGGACGTAGATTGGCACTTTTAACTTTTTTCCTTTTAATTTTATAATGTTTGTACAGTTTATATATGTATATTGCCTACACGGATGCCTGTGTACCAGAGATGATTGAGAGCCATCCTATGAGGATTGGGAATTGAACCTGGATTCTCTAGAAGAGCATCTAGTGCTTTTATCCGCTTAGCCATCCCTCCCTGAAGGTACACTCTTTAATGAAGAGGATGAGACTTGGCTCTAACCTATCCTAGCTGAGCTCAGTGGTAGCAAATCATACGACAGCTAAGATGCCAATGTAAAAGATAAATATCAAGCTGCTTCTATGAGATGCCGAGTACCCGTATCAAGAGGTTGGCTAGGTTTACTCATTTTTCTTTGCTTCTTGAGTACTGTGAAATCACCGCCAATATGATGAGGGAGGAGCCATGCAGATTCATTATATTTTTTCCCAGAAGTATATGTCATGTGGTAGATATTCATTGAATTCTTTTTTAATTTTTTATTTAACTTTTATTAATTACACTTTATTTATTTTGTACCCCCCCATAAGCCCCTCCCTCCTCCCCTCCCGGTCCCACCCTCTCCCCCCCTTTCTGCATGCATGCCCCTCCCCAAGTCTACTGATAGGGGAGGTCCTCCTCTCCTTCTTTCTGATCATTGAATTCTTAAATGAATGTGCTGTCTGGCACAAACAAAAGTAAAGCACAAGATCCTATCTGAATCCAGGGAAATAGTGAACCATAGAACAAATGCCCAAGATCAGAGCAATCACTCAGCTCTAGAAAAGTGTGTTCTTTATATATCTTGCAGTATTCTGTCTCCTTTAGATAATACACTTTAATGCAAAATATTTACAAGAGGCAGCACTTGTTCCTTAAGAATGAGTATTGATAACTCATTCTTAAAGAAGTGCGATTTAGGAAGACAAAGAAAGGGTCTGTGGAGATGGCTCAGGGTACAGCACTTGCCATACAAGAATGAGCGCCAGTGTTTGGCAGACGGTATGTAATCCTAGCATGTGAGAATCAGAGACAGGAAATCCTCAGATAATCTGATTTGCTAGATTAGCCAAAGACAGATCTGAGTTCAGCCAGAGACTCTGCAAAAATAAATAAAATGGAGAGAAATTCAGGAAGGTATCTAACAGTCAACTTCAGGTTCTGCAAGTACACACACACAGACACAGACACAGACACAGACACACATACCACACATGAGAACACAGCACATATACATGCATAGTGCACACACACACACACACACACACACACAAGTCTTGTGTACGCTCACAAAGAAAGTGCTATAGCTAAGTTTAAGAAATGATGTGTACAGCTGTTTCTGACATGAACTCAGTGGCCGGCTTTCTGATCACCTCCTCCTGGGGCTGCAGCTTTGCCAGGCCACAGAGGAAGATGATGCAGCCAGCCTTGATGAGACCTGATAAGCTAGGGTCAGACAGAAGGGGAGAAGTTTCTCCCCTATCAGGGCACTAGGGAAAGGGCATAGAGAAGAAGAGGGAGGGTGAGTGGGACTGGGAGGAGACAAGGGAGGAGGCTGCAGTGGGGATACAAAGTGAATAAATTATAATGAATAAATATATAAATAAAATTAAATTTAAAAACAGAGATGTTGTGTGCATTGTTTCATCTTTCAAAATTTTCTACTTCCTAGTCTGCGCTAGGACCTCTGTACATATTTTATAGCTTCCAATAGAGTGGGTCTCTTTTAGATTCTGGATTAGGTTGGTCCAGGTTGGCTCATTGCTGGGTTGAATAGCAGCCAATCTTATTTTCTTTGCCCTTTACCTGACAGCCCTCAGTATAGTGCTAGAATTTTATCATACTTTTTATTAGATCAGCATTAAGTTGTTAATTATTATGACACTCTGAAATGTTTTCATTGTTGAGCTTTCATTAATTTTCATTCTTGCACCTTAAAATTGCTTGCTTTTTGATATTTGCAAAGTTCCTTAAGTACCTATCACTAAATTTATCTCTGAACTCCGATTTGTATAGATCTCCTGTCAACATCTTCAAACACATTAGGAATTTCTTGGCTTTATCTTCTTCAAGATTTCTCACCAATATAGTAGCAGTCAGACAGCCTCACAAGACTAGAGCACTCATCCTGGCTAATGTGAATCCTGACTCAACAGGAACTTCCTCAGAGTCTAACTCACAGCCAAATGGGAACCACCTCAACCCAAAGGATACCCCCTCCCCACAGAAACTTCCCTGAAGTTAATTTGAATCAACATATACTGAAGGCTAATCTTGTCTCTACATGGGACCATTTCCCAGGAAAGTTTTGTCCAGGAATCTAATGCTGTGATAATGCTGAAAAATTCAACATTTTAAGAATCTCTTTTCCCTTTTCTACATGTTTCTCATTCTCCATTGAGAATCCAGTCAATAATTAACAAACCTATGAAATCTTGCTTTAGAATCTGGTCCTAAGCAACCTGATCTAAAATATCAACGCTTTTAAGGATTCTGCTCTTATGTCTGTTGAGATGACTATATAATTTTCTAGTGTCTATGTTTCTCCATGCTGGCCTATTTTCTTTAGTAAGAGATCATTCTATGTTTCTGTGGGAAATAATTTTTTAGTTTTTAAATGGTTAAAATTTCTACATCTGATTATAGTACATGTTGGTGTAGAATTTTATACCAAAAAATATTTTTTTTCATCAGAATTGTAGAGACAGTACTGAATCACCTCTGGTTTCCAGTGATGCTATTCTAAAGCTGATTTATTATTTCCGCTCCTTTACTGGGTTCTCTAATATTTTTCTCTAATCTGATTGTTCTACTTCTCAGTGGTGTTGATTACTGTTTGTCTGTTGTGATTACTTCTGTTAAACATAAAATGCTCTGTAGGCATAAGGTTATCGTGTAGTTCAAATGTTGATTTCTGTACTCCCATATCTGGTTGCAAACCTTGACCTGAGAATCTCCTGTCTCAGTTGTGTAAATACTGCTCCCCAATTGTCCCCTGATACGCCAATAAAGCAGCTTACTGCCAATACCTGAGCAGGGGAGGGAACAGGGCTGGACTTCCTGCCAGGCAGGGGAAGAGGAGTTAGAAGAGGATCTAGGGGATTGAGGGATGGGCAGAGGTACAGAAGACATCATGAGAGAGAGCCAAGTCAAGCTACAAAGTGCAAGTATCTCTGGGATGTACGCTGGGAGGAAAAAAAATAGTTTAAAAGGTTAAGAATAAAGTAAATGTCCTTGTTGTACACTTGAGCATCTTTTGGATATATGCCTAGGAGTTGTATAGCTAGATCTTGAGGTAGCACTATTCCTAATTGTCTTAGAAAGCATCAGATTGATTTCCAAAGTGGTTGTACGAGTTTACATTCCTGCCAGCAATGGAGTGGGGAAGGGGCATAGGAGAAGAAGAGGGAGAGAGGGTGGGATTAGGAGGGGATGGGGGAGGGGGTCACAGCTGTGATACAAAGTGAATAAACTGTAATTAATAAAAATAAATAAAAATTTAAAAAAGAATAGAGTAATAACAGCTTGTGCTGTGAAGTTTGTTAAAATAATATAATAAAGTCTCGATTATTTGGGTGATAGCCAGGTTAAGAGAGAAGCTGAGAAACAGTTTTATAAAAATAACTTCAACAATTTTCTTTTCAAGCTGGCAACTTATGTACTTCAGGTCCAGAGAACTGTCTTCAATGATTTTTGAGATTTCACTCATTTGATTGTGCCCATTCTCTTTCCATAACTTATATTGTTCACATGTTGGAATTTTTTAAATGAAATATTTTTATTTGTGTTTTGCTTTATACCTGTGAGGTAATTTTTAATTTTATCTTATAGTCCTTACTGTAATTTTAGTTTAAAACTGTATTAAAACTTGAATTACAGTTTAGTACTTAAAAATCTATAGTTCTCTTTGTTCCATTTTTACAGACATCTTATAATGTTCTATAGACTCAACATCTTTATCATTTTTCCAATGATCTAATAATTTAAAAAGTACTTCAAAAATTTTAAGAGTTATAATTGCCACTACATCGCTGACTTTGTTTTTTTATGATAGCTTTAAAATGATCATATTTCTAATGAGCCTTAGTGAACATTGAGAGTAGAACTCTAAGAATACGCTCATAATTCCGTGTTCTTGGGTGGAGATTTTCAGCAGTATTTTTTTACTTAATGGTCATTGAGAGCCAGTTCATTAGGAGACATCTTATATACTGTATAATTGTGTATATACAGTTTATATAAAACAGATCAAAGAACAGCTTAAAGAAAGAAAATGTGGATTTTTATCTAATGCAAATCAAACTAATGTGCTCTGAAGCACAGGACCCAGTCTCTCTCTCTCTCTCTCTCTCTCTCTCTCTCTCTCTCTCTCTCTCTCTTTCTCTCTCTCTTCTCTGTCTTCTACCATCCACTGAACATTTCTGTCTTGTTTACATCTAGTGAACGGGAAGGGGACATTCTCACATGGCGCTTTTTTTTTTTTTTTTTTTTGTAACTTTGGGCTACTTTATTTGCAAACCAGCTGTGTTTGTATGGGATCTGAAAACTCTATTCAAAGGATGACTTGGTCAAATATACAATTCACTAAAATGAAGCATTTCCATTGATGAAACTTTCCTGTGTACATTTCAATCAAAATGACCACAATACTTAGCTTTGGGGCGTGACTGGAGAGATGCGTCAACAGTTAAGAGCAATTGGTTATCTTGCAGAGGACCTGGGTTTTATTCTCAGCACCCACATGGCAGGTCACAACTGTCTGTAACTCCAGTTTCAGGGGATCTGGTACACCTTTTTTGGCTTCCACCACCACTCACAGAGTATACACTGAAGTTAGGATACACCATGCTTTCTTAGATTGCCAGCCCAAATACAGTTCATTGTGGGAGTTCTTGGGCTACGTAATCCCATGATCCAATTTGAATAATGAATAACCTCATTTATGTATGTATGTATGTATGTATGTATCTATCTATCTATCTATCTATCTATCATTTATCTTATCTACATCTGATTTGTTCCTCCCCCTTGGAGAACTTGACTAATGCAATTTTTAAAGACTCCTATACTGCCTTTGATTAAACGTGACTGGTAATGCCATAGCAGGATATCTCATCACTAATGAAGGCCAATGTGAGCCCTGGTGGCTTTTTCCCATTTCAAGACACTGTGATCTTCTATTTCTCATATGAAATATATCAGCTGCTATAAGGAGCTCTGTAACTCCTGATAGTGGTACAAATTTCCAAGGTGATACCAGAGCTGACCCTTTCTGCTGTCTGTAGAAGCCTTCTTTCACAAAATCATGGGAGATTTGATTAAAGCGACGAAGCCAACATGCTAGTTTTAGATGGCTCTTCATCAGACAGAGCATGGTGAGCTTTGACATATACCAACTAAGCACTTCACAATAAATGTGAACCATTAAACCTTAACAGAGAAACCATTGTATCTCACATGAGACTGTGAAATTATTCATCCTAGGACTGAGTAGGAGCTATCTCAAATACGTCTTCTTCAGAGTATACAGGAAAACAGAAGAATTCATATATTGGCTATAATAAACCAAATTTTGTAGTGTGAAAGTAGACTATCTCTGTCTCTTCTTGAACCCCACGGGCTGTAATGATTGCTTTCTGATAGTGTTTTAGCACCGCACCAACTATCTATCATACTATACACACTGCCAGGTGCCCATAGGCAAGATGAGAAAAGTAACTTATGTATATACAGTAGTGATTTGAGCTTATTGTGACCATTGGGAGTGCTGTTTGCACCTCAAATATATTTTAAATGTTAACCTGTTATTTCATTTAACATTGTGTGTGTGTGTGTGTGTCCATACTTATTGAGCTGATTTAATTGAAAGACAACTAGATGTAGCAATTTGCCAGAATTTACAAAATAGAGAGTAAGCATGTTAAGTTAGAACAAGGATGTTACCCTACAGCTGATAGGTCCAGAAAATTCTGCTCTAGGAATTAAGGACTCCTTTCTATGCAAGAATCCATTGCACTTTTTTTGCATTCCCAACACAATTAATTGATAAGATTAATGTGTTGTATTTGTATGATAATACGGATAGTGTATTTATATTGAAAATGCTTTAATAATTCAATGTAGCCACAGTCTGCAAGATGTTATAGAAGTAGAGAGGAAAGTAATTGTTACTAGAGGCTGGCCAGGGTAAGAGAAAGGGTGGTGGCTTGGGTGAGATAGGTAGAGAAATAAGTTCTCATATTGTCTACACAAGTATAGTAACCCTAATGAGTAAATAATCATTGTATGTTTCGAAATAGAAGAGATGTTTGGGGGATATTCTCATCACAAAGAAGTAGCAATAAGTGAGGTGATAGAAATGTTAATTACTCTGTTTGAAGATTACACATTGTAGACATGTTTTAAAACACAATGTTTTTTTCTTCACAAACTCCATCTTTTAATTAAAAATAAGAAAATTATAAATATTTATAATATTTATAGAATATTTATGTCAAAAATTAAAATAGTGTAATAACCATGCATTTTGTCATTAGCCTTTTCATAAAATAAATGAAGAATTGAACGTTAAACTCCCTACTCATCCAATGTCAGTTATTAGTTGTGAATCTCCTTCGTGAAGAAAAAACTTAAACTTTAAGTAAAATAATCTTTTTAAATGACATACCCATCATTGCTTGAAATGTGTGTACAAGCTCAATATTAACTGCCCAGTACCTATTATCTAACAAAGGAAAGGATCAGTGAAAATTTTGAAAATTGTTTATCATGTGGAACATGTAAGTGTTTAAAAACAACAACAGATGTGGAACAGCTGCTCATTATTCCTATCAGAAGGGAAAGTCTGTTTTTAAATTATTTATAACTTGCTTCATAATTAGGTCTAACATTTTTTTGTGTGTAAATAAAACTAAGCATTTATGAACATAATTATAAAAACACATGCTGGTCTGCCAGAAGAGCACTCATACATAGCAAATTGTCAAACTACTTTACACTTTAGGAAACAAATCATAGAGATATTTGTGAAAGTCCTGCTATACGTGATCAAATCCCTACCAGGTATTTGCTGGACCACTTGAGGTGCTGTGAGCCATTTTATCTTGACATCTTCCTCAACAGAAAATAGTCCCATCATTATTTTACAAAGCTCTAGGAGTTATTAATGTGTTCCGCATCACACAACTAGCAAAAGATATTGTCAAGATACAAACAACAGGATTTTGACTCACGATCATAACATGACTAAAACATCTTATCGTGTACTACTTCTCTTAACACAAAAGCTAGAGTTTTTTAGATATGCTGTTACATAGCCCAAGAAAATTATTACAGAAAAGAGATGTTTCTGAATGACAATATCATCAGTCATGGTAAGTTTAGCTAAGCTGTGGGAACAAAATGGCATAATGGCATTGTATGTCCTATGTGGGTGAGTATAGAGCTCTACTCTTCACAATTCCTTTAGTCCATAGGCCTCATTTTAATCTGACTGCAGAAGAAAGAATATTGAAATAGCATAAAGATTCTTCAAAAAAGCCTCAGCACAAACCTCTTTCCACATCACCTACATTCACATTTTACTGCGAGGAAGTAACTATTGACCAAGCTAACAGTAATACTACTGAAAAGTACAAGTAAAGGGTAGAGAAATGATTTAAAAGATGCAAATAAAACAACTACCTAGCAGTGTATCAAAGCAGATACTAAAACTCATAACCAAACCTTCAACAGAGTGCAGGGAATCATATAAAAGAAGGGGGAGTTAGTATGACGTGGAAAGGATAGGAGCTCCACAAAGACCAAATATATCTGGTCACAGGGTCTTTTCTGAGACTGACACTCCACCAAGGACCATGTATGGATATAACCTAGAACCTCTGCTCAGATGTAGCCTGTGGTAGCTCAGTAACCAATTGGTTTCCCATAGTAAGGGGAACAGGGGCTATTTCTGACAGGAACTCAATGGCAGGCTCTTTGACCTCCCCATGCCCCAAGGGAGGAGCAGTCCTGCTAGGTCACAGAGGAGGACTTTGCAGCCAGTCCTGAAGATACCTGATAAAACAGAGCCAGACGAAAGGGGAGGATGGGATTGGGAGAGAATGAGGAAGCGAAATACAGCTGGGATACAGAGTTAATAAAATGAAATTAATAATAAAAATTTAAAAATAAACAAATTAAAAAAACAGCTCATAGATGGGTAAAATTAATATAGTATAAATGGCCATCCTGCCAAAAGCAATCTACAGATTCAATGCAATTCCCAAAATACCAAGACAATTCTTTACAGACTTTGAAAGAACAATTCTCAGTTTCATATGGAAAAACAAAAAACCCAGAATTGCTAAAACAATCCTGTACAGCAACAGATTGTTTGGAGGTATCTGCATCCCTGATCTCAGGCTGTCCTACAGAGCAATAGTAATAAAAACTGCATGGTACTGACATAGATATAGAACGGTGGATCAACAGAATCGATTAGTAGACCCAGAAATAAACCCACACACCTACAACTCCTTGATCTTTGACATAGAAGCCAAAACCATACAATGGAAAAAAAGACAACATCTTCAACAAATGGTGCTGGTTTAACTGGATTCTGCATGCAGAAAAATAAAAATAGATCCATATTTGTCACCCTGCACAAAACTAAAGTAAAAGTGGATCAAAGACCTCACCATAAAACCAGACACATTAAATCTGTTAGAAGAAAAAGTGGGGAACAGCCTTGAGCTCATTGGCACAGGAGACAACTTCCTTAACAGAACACCAACAGCACAGGCTCTAAGATTAACAATCAATAAATCGGAGCTGGTGAAACTGAAAATCTTGTTTCTGTAAAGCAAAGGACGCTGTCATCAGGACAAAATGACAGCCTACAGACTGGGAAAGGATCTTCACCAACCTTATATCTGACAGAGGGCTAATATACAGAATATATAAAGAACTCGAGAAGTTAAAAAACAACAAATCCAGTAATCCAATTAAAAATGGAGTACAGAGGTAAAAATAGAATTCTCAACAGAGGAATATCAAATAGCAGAGAAACACTTAAAGAAATGTTCAATGTCCTTAGTCATCAGGGAAATGCAAATCAAAACAACCCTGAAATTTCACCTTACACCCATCAGAATGGCTAAGATCTAAAGCTCAAGTGACAATACATGCTGGAGAGGATGTGGAGAAAAGGGAACACTCTTCCATTGATGGTGGGAATGTTAACTTGTATAACCACTTTGGAAATCAATCTGGCGCTTTCTCACACAATTAAGAATAGCGCTTCCTCAAGATACAGCTATACTACTCCTAGGCATATATCCAAAATATGCATAAGTACACACCAAGGACATTTGCTCAACCATGTCCAAAGCAGCTTTATTTGTAATAGCCAGAA
This sequence comes from Meriones unguiculatus, assembly GCF_030254825.1. NCBI lineage: Eukaryota > Metazoa > Chordata > Mammalia > Rodentia > Muridae > Meriones > Meriones unguiculatus. The sequence continues at coordinate 54,434,920 of NC_083367.1, forward strand.
TCTGGATACAACCCTGATGACCCTCAGCTGAGGAATGAATATAGAAATTGTGGTACATTTACACAATGGAATAGTACTCAGCAATTAAAAACAAGGAAAACATGAAATTTGCAGGCAAATGGTGGGAACTAGAAAAGATCATCCTGAGTGAGGTATCCCAGAATCAGAAAGACACACATGGTATATACTCACTTATAAGTGGATATTAGACATATAATATAGGATAAACATACTAAACTCTGTACATCTAAAGAAGCTAAGCAAGAAGGAGGATCCTGGGTAAGATGATCAATCCTCATTCAGAAAGGCAAATGGAATGGATGTCAGAAGAAGGAGAAAACAGAGAACAGGACAAGAGCCTACCACATAGGGCCTCTGAAAAACTACCCAGCAGGGTATCAAAGCAGATGTTGAGACTCATAGCCAAAGTTTGGGCAGAGTGCAGGGAATCTTATGAAAGAAGGGGGAGATAGAAAGACCTGGAGAGGACAGGAACTCCACACGGAGAACAACAGAACCAAGAAATCTGGGCCCAAGGGTCTTTTCTGAGACTGTTACTCCAACCAAGGACCATGAATGGAGATAACCTGGAACCCCTGCACAGATGTAGCCCATGGCAGCTCAGTCTCCAAGTGGGTGCCCTGTCTCTGACATGAACTTATTGGCTGGCTGTTTTTTTCACCTCCTCCTGAGGTTGGGGGGAGGAGCCTTACCAGGTCACAGAGGAAAACAATGCAGCCAATCATTGATGAGACCTGATAGACTAGGGCCAGATGGAAAGGGAGGAGGACTTCCCTATCAATGGACTTGGAGAGGGGCATGGGAGGAGATGAGGGAGAGAGAATGGGATTGGGAGGGGACAAGGGAGGGGCCTGCAGCTCAGATACAAAGTGAATAAACTGTAATTAATATAAAAAATTAAAAAAAATTAAAATGGGGTGAATAGGTAAAAATAGAATTCTCTGTAGAGGAATATCAAATAGCAGAGAAACACTTAAAGAAATACTCAACGTCCTTAGTCATCAGGGAAATGCAAATCAAAACGACTCTGAAATTTTACCTTATACCCATCAGAATGGCAAAGATCAAAAACTCAAGTGACAGCACATGCTGGTGAGGATGTTGAAAAAATACTCCTCCTTTGCTGGTGGAAGTACAAACTTGTACAACCATTTTGGAAATCAATCTGGCACTTGGTCAGAAAATTGGGAATAGTGCTATCTCAAGACCCAGCTATGCCACTCCTGATCATATACCCAAAAGATGCTGCACAATACAACAAATATATTTGCTCAACTATGTTAATAGTAGCCCTTTTCATAAAAGCCAGAAACTGGCAATAACTCGGATGTCCCTCAACAACAACAACAAAAAAATTGATAAACATATTGTAGTACATCTACACAATGGAATACTCTTTTTTTAATTTATTTTTTAATTTTTTTTAATTTTTCATCAATTACACTTTATTCATTCTGCATCCCCCCATAAGCCCCTCCCTCCTCCCCTCCCAATCCCACCCTCCCTTCTCCCTCTGCATGCATACCACTCCCCCAGTCCACTGATAGGGGAGGTTCTCCTCTCCTTTCTGATCTTAGTCTATCAGTTCACATCAAAAGTGGCTGCACTGTCCTCTACTATGGCCTGGTAAGGCTGCTCCCCCCCAGGGGGAGGTGATCAAAGAGCAGGCCAATCAGATTATGTCAGAGGCAGTCCCTCTTCACATTACTCTGTAACCCAATTGGACTCTGAACTGCCCTGGGCTACATCTGTGCAGGGGTTCTGGGTTATCTCTATGAATAGTCCTACTCCAACCAATGGAATACTCTTAAGCTATTAAAAACAAGAACATTATGAAATTTTCAGGCAAATGGATGGGCCTGCAAAAGATCTTCCTGAGTGAAGTAACCCAAACCCAGAAAGACATGCCAGGTATATACTCACTTATAAGTGTATATTAGCCATATAATCTTGGATAAGCATACTACAATCCACAAAGGTAAGGAAGCTTAGTAACAAGGAAGGCCCAAGAGAAGATGATTGAATCTCTCAGAAGAGAAAACAATATAGACATGGAGCTAGGTGAAGAGAGTGAACTGGGTTGGATAAAGGGTGGGAAGGAAGGGTGTGGATCAAGTAGGAGAAGAACAGGGGTGGGAGGTCAGAGGCCTGGGAGAGGGAACACAAACTGATGAGGGGAACATCTCTGGAGCAAGCTGGAGACCCAAGATAGGGTAGCCTCCTGCAAGGACATGGGGGTGACCCTCGATGAGACTTCTAGCAATGGGGGATACAAAGACTGAAGTTGCCACTTGCTACAGCAAGGCAGGACTTTCAGTGGAGGGAGGGGGACGCCAACCCTCCCACAAAACCTTCAACCCCAAATTTACCCTGCCTACAAGGTGTGCAGGAATTAAGATGGAGCAGAGATTGAGGGAAAGGCCAAACAATGACTGGCTCAACATGAGAACCAACCATGGGAGAAAGTCAACTCCTGACGCTGTTAGTGATACTCTTTTATACTTGCCGACAGACTATAAAACAATAACTACAAATAACTATAATAACTATAAAACTATAAAATAACTATAAAACAATGACTCTTTAAAGAAATACTTTGATCACCGTTACACTAATAAATAAATGTGAATATATTTGGGGGGAAAGGTACTTCATAATAAGCATTTAGCAAAATGTGGTGGTATATGCCTTTAATTCAGGACACAGAAAGCAGAGGCAGATAGATCTTTATGACTTTGAGCCCAGGGCAAGCTAATTCCAAGTCACCACAGCCACCCTGAGAGACCCTGTCCTAAGAAATAAAAACAAAACAGTAAGAAGTTGTTTGGTAACTCTTTTGCACTTTCTCTTTATTATTCTTGCAAAAATGCAGCAACTGGCAGCGTTTGCATATGACAAGGAATCAAGATTTCAGATTCCTAAAATATTTCTGACTTTGGTGAAAAAAATTTAATGGATTTAGTTATCTTTTTTAATAAATAAAGTTATAAATACTGTTGACAGGTAGCAAGAGGTGATTCCTCCCAATGTTTGCCCAGGATTTATAGTTGCCAGATATTGAGTGAGTTTTTCAAAGTTGTGGGTCTGAATGTTTACACTGGATACGTAAAATGGGTACACCTATTCAGTTAGCTTTATTAATATACAAACCCAATCTAAATAACATGGGCCCCAAAGTAAGTATTTTTTAAAATTTCTTATTTATTACAATTTATTCACTTTGTATCCTGCCTGTAGTCCCCTCCCTCTACTCCTCTCAGTCCCATCCTCCTTCCCTGATCTCTTCCCATACCTCTCCTCAAGTCCATTGATAGGGGAGGTCCTCCTCCCATTCTATCTGACCCTAGCCTATCAGGTCTCATCAGGACTGGCTGCATTGTCTTTCTCTGTGGTCTGGCAATGCTGTTTCCCTGCCCCACATAGGGAGGCAATCCAAGAGCCAGCCATTGAGTCCATGTCAGAGACAGTCCTGTTCCCCTTACTAGGAAATCCACGTGGAGACTGAGCTGCCCATGGGCTACATCTGAGCAGGGGTTCTAGGTTATCTCCATACATGGTCCTTGCTTGGTGCACCAGTCTCTGAAGGACTCCTGGACCCAGATTTTTTTTTTTTTTTTGGCTCTGTTGGTTTCCTTGTGGAAGTCCTGTCTCCTCCAGGTCTTTCTATCTCCCTCTTCTTTCATAAGATTTTCTTGACTCTGCCCAAAGTTTGACTATGAGTCTCAACCTCTGCTTCGATACTTGATCAGTAAAGTCTTTTAGAGGCTCTCTGTGGTAGGCTCCTGTCCTGTTCCCTGTCTTAGAAACTGAAGTATTTTCTTATCAGAAATTTGGGGTCAAAGTTATTGGGGAAATACTTCATCTAATACCTTCCTGGTTTTTAATGAAAGAGGTGACAAATTTATAAAACATCCAATATTTATTAAGTTCCATTTGTCTTGATGGCAACATACACTGTCATGTTTAGGAATCTACCAGTAAGACTTTCTTCTTCCTTTTCTTATTGCTATTTTTAAACAGCCCTGGACCTTGTAGACTCGAGGAGTTATATTCTGTATTCACTCCTTAGTGTGTCATTAAACCCGAAATCCAAGTCTCCAATTGCTTAGTTTTAGCTTCTGTTTAATGTGTTCTGCCAAAGCATATTAGGCAGGACCCAGTGGTTCAGGTAATTTCAGGAGAGCAAACAAAGCTCCAGGGATTACATGCTAGAGCTCAACTCTCTCTCTCTCTCTCTCTCTCTCTCTCTCTCTCTCTAACACAGTTCAGTATTTTTACTTAAGATAGTCAGTGAAGTTGGGAAGGCGCTATTTAGGGTGTCACATTACTTCTGTTCTCAACATCTCCCCACCCCTTAATTACAGTAGGATGAACATCAGGGCTGATTACAACATAGCATAACATAACATCAACACTAACACTGATTTTAACAAATTCCAACAGTGCTTTATAACACTTTACACTTGCCAGTATCCCAGTGGAAGGTGGGTCCCCACACTTTCCTCTGTCTTAAATGTACTCTGTAAGATAATGGAAGACTTTGGCTATTTATTTGGATGCATAGAAGGTACAGCTCCAAGAGCGAACAGTAACAGTAAGGTACACTACTGACTGGATGGTAATGAAATGTCAGCGCAGGTCGACCAGTTATAAGAAAGGGATTACACTGGTGGATGGATAACATGAGCTGGGTGCTGTGCATGTGACTGGGTGAGTGTCAAGAGAGGACAATTGCAAAATTTCCCTAAAAATAAAATATAGGGCTGGAGATTCAGCTCAGTGGTAGAGTGTTTGCTTAACGTGTAAACTCTGCAGGCCAAGGATTCAACCCAAGGTAGCATAAAAGAACTAATTCCTTATATATATTTCAAGTTAAGTTGATTTGTATTTTTTATAAGGTCATATTCTAAATTTTCTAAATCTATTGACACAAATCTATCTACAATACTGTCAGTATGTTTTATTTTTTTAATTTTTAATGAGATTTTTTTATTGTTTTAATTAGTTACGTTTTATTAACTCTGTATCCCAGCTGTATCCCACTCCCTCATTCCTTCCAAATCCCACCCTCCCTCCCTCATCTCCTCCCTGCCCCTTTCCAAGTCCACTGTTGGGGAGGACCTCCTCCCCTTTCATCTGACCCTGTTTTATCAAGTATCTTCAGGACTGGCTGCAAAGTCCTCCTCTGTGACCTAGCAGGACTGCTCCTCCCTTGGGGCATGGGGAGGTCAAAGAGCCAGTCATTGAGTTCCTGTCAGAGATAGTCCCTGTTCCCCTTACTATGGGAAACCAATTGGTTACTGAGCTACCACGGGCTACATCTGAGCGGAGGTTCTAGGTTATATCCATACATAGTCCTTGGTGGAGTGTCAGTCTCAGAAAAGACCCCTGTGCCCAGCTATATTAGGTCCTTGTGGAGCTCCTATCCTTTCCACGTCATACAAATTCCCCCTTCTTTCATGGTCACCCTGCACTCTGCTGAAGGTTTGGTTATGAGTTTTAGTATCTGCTTTGATACACTGTTATCTTTGATACACTTAACTATCTTCTCAGTCGCTTTGTAAGATAAAAGAACGTGGAGACTGCAGAAATTCTCAGGAAGTCTTCAGGAAGAAGAGGGGTTTAGACAGAAGATTCTCAAAACCATTTCTTTACTAAACATTTGCTTCACCAGCACAGACTTAATAAAAGTATCATAGCAGTACTCTCTACGCAATTTGCCTAATTTCTAAGGAAGTCAAAATGTCAACAAGATTAATATTACAGAACAATTGATGTAGAATGCATACCGCTAAAGAACCGAAATGAATGTGAAAAAAAACACTGTGTGCCACCCCCAAGAAGCGAAGATTCAGAATGTATGATCATATAAGACCATTGGTATGATTTTATATTTAAAATATGCAATATTTGTGTTTTAAATATGAAATAATATTATATGTAATGTGCTTGATTCCATTATTCAGTTCAATACTTTAGTGCATTTTGCTTGTAGGTTTGGATTTTTAAATTTAAATTCATTGTTTTTTTAAAGAACTTTACATCCGGATCGCAGGCCCCTCCCTTGTCTCATCCCAGTCCCAACTTCCCTCCCTCATCTCCCAGTCTCCCTCTCCTAGAGACAGAACCTTGCTATGTAGCCCACACTGGTCTGAAGCTCACGAGGTAGAGGGACTTGGGTCACCTGCCCAGGCATATCAGTATTTAGTTGAGAGCTGTTGACTCTTTAAAATATTAATGATGAAATAAGCCTCCTTATCTTCATTCTTACACTATAGACAATAAAAATTACTAGTGGAAAATCATTGTCTATCTATGTCTATTTATCTAGATGTGATGATGTATGTCTGCAACCCCAAAACTCAACAGACAAAGGCATTTTCACAAGTGTGGAGACAGATTGCTCTACTGAGTGAGTTCCAGGCTGGCTTGGAATATATAGTAAGATCCTTTCTTAAATATCCAAAACCTAAAGCCAAAATGCAATAAAACATTGATTTGAATCATTGAAGAAGGTTTATTACATACAAAATCATTTCACATTTTAACTAATTTATATTTCAAAATAAAATTATTACCAAAAGATTATATCCCTGATGATTAAAATATCACTAAAGAAAAAATTAATCCATGCCACGTAGCTTGGTTTTTCATTCTTAAATTTAGAAAAGAGTCTTTGACAGAGTGCAGGGAATCATATGAAAGAAGGGGGAGTTAGCATGACCTGGAGAGTACAAGAGTGCCACAAGGACCAAATATATCAGGGCACAGGGGTCTTTCATGAGACTGTTTCTTCAACCAAGGACCCTGTATGGATATAACCTAGAACCCCTGCTCAGATATAGCCCATGGTAGCTCAGTGTCCAAATGTGTTCTCTAATAAGGAAACATGGACTATTCCTGACATGAACTCAATGACGAGCTCTTTGACTCCCCCCCCCCCCCACGCAAGGGAGGAGCAACCTTGCTAGGCCACAGAAGAGGACATTGCAGCCAGGCCTGAAGAGACTTGATAAGCTAGGGTCAGATGGAAGGGGAGGAGGCCCTCCCCTATTAGTGGACTTGGAAAGGGGAAGGGAGAAGATGAGGGAGGAAGGGTGAGATTGGGAGGGAAGGAGGGATGGGGCTATGGTTGGGATACAAAGTAAATAACCTGTGATTAATATAAAAAAATAAATAAAAAAGAAAAAATTTAGAAAAGAGCTCCCATAAACTTTTTGAACTTTTAGGTAATTTCCTTATCATAACATTAATTTTCATCTATATTCAGGGTGAGCAAGATCTCACTTTGCCCATCAGGTGGTATTGCCCTGGAATAAAACTTAGAGGGGCTTCAGATATTTCTGTCCCCAGTCATATAGATCCTGCCTCCTACTCAGCAGTATCCGAATTTCCATGAGTTAATTCAGATTAATTTTTAAAAAGTTTCCTGCAAAACACTACTTAAGTAAAGTGTGTTAAAAATTTTAAGGGAAACAAAGTTTGCTTTTCACACCTCATAAAAAATAACAACAAATGCACATATAATTTATTTGTATCCTGTAAAGCTTCTTTTTAAAGATACCTTCCACTCTTTTTTTTTTTTTTTTTTTGTCATTACAGGTATATTTTCTGCTCTCCCTTTTTATTTTACCTCTGGGGTCATCATATTACTAGTCCATCTCTTGCTTAGAGAGATTCATTTTTGCTCATCTTCCATGCCAAACATACCATACTCAAACCCAGCATGGTATCAGCAAAGGGCCCTCCAAGAGACAAGACCTGCATGATTTGTATGACAATCTACAGACCCACAGGGATCTCATCTTCTTTAGTAATAAGTTTGTCCAAGTGTTCTTTGCTAAAATAAGTATAATATCCTCCCTAAGAGAAACTCTGTTGAATAAAAATGTCTCAATTTCTTTTAATAGAACAGTCACTTTTCTTGACTGAACAATTCCAAGAGCCTTATAAGTACACAGTAAGAAATGCCCTGGACTGTGACAACGCACAAACATAATCATCAATTCCCTGGAGATTTTTCTCCCTAAAATAAACTCCAGGTAATTCTAGTATTAAAATATACATGCTCATATATATTTTAGTCAGTCTAGAAGATCTTGTGCTTGCATGGATGATCTTTGATCAGCCATTGTCACTATTCTACTCCATACCAGAGATTACTGTACTTACCTATTTTATGCAAGAAGCCTCGGAAAATTCTATACCTCATAAGCTGATACTAATGGCATCTAAGCCATTTAAAGGAGAGACTCAGCCAGTGAGGGCTGATATGTGAAAAAAAATCTTTCATTCTTAAAGTAAACCACATCAAAGAAAATTTGGGGCTTAATAATGACACTGCCTATTTGATTTCTAGTTGTGTGCTGAAATATGTGTTAACTTGGCAAGTTGGAATTGGAGTTCACCTGGACTTGGAGTTGACAATCATAGACATATGATTATATTGCATTTGGGAGCTGCCTAATCTGTCTGAAGGCTAACTTTTTTTAATTTGTCAAAGATACCACACCTTCCTCAAATTTCAGGATGTTGTTACATTACTTATGAGAGAGTTTACACACGAAGAGACACAAACAAGCACCTATTCAGCACAGATAGGGACTGACAACAGACCAAAGAAACAATTTCACCCAAATCCAACTTGATGAATCAATAAGTTTATTGAGATTACTGACATAAGCATGGGTAAGTCAAAGGAAGCTACAGATAGAGTAGTCCTCTCAGCATGAGTGGAGAGGCTCGAATATACACCTCTGTCATCCCTGTCCAACTTGCAGGTAGCTCTCTCCAACAGTTGTGTTTTCTTCTCAGACAATTAGGAATAGCGTTTTCTCAAGATCCAGCTATACCACTCCTAGGCATGTATCCAAAATATGCTCAAGTATACAATAAGGACATTTGCTCAACCATGTTCATAGCAGCTTTATTTGTAATAGCCAGAATTTGGTAACAACACAGATGTCCCTCAGCTGAGGAATGGATACAGAAATTGTGGTACACAATGGAATACTATTCAGCAATTTAAAACAAGGAAAACATGAAATTTTCAGGCAAACGGTGGGAACTAGAAAAGATCATCCTGAGTGAGGTATCTCAGAAGCAGAAAGACACACATGGTATATACTCACTTATAAGTGGATATTAAACATATTATATAGAATAAACATACTAAAATCTGTACACCTAAAGAAGCTAAGCAAGAAGGAGGATCCTCGGTAAGATGAACAATCCTCATTCAGAAAGGCAAATGGGATGGACATCAGAAGAAGGAGAAAACGGGGAACAGGACAGGAGTCTACCATACTACAGAGGGCCTCTGAAAGACTCTACCCAGCAGGGTATCAAAGCAGATGTTGAGACTCAGAGCCAAAGTCTGGGCAGAGGGCAGAGTGCAGGTAATCTTATAAAAGAAGGGGGAGATAGAAAGACCTGGAGGGGACAGGAGCTCCACATGGAGAGCAACAGAACCAAAAACAGGGGTCTTTTCTGAGACTGATACTCCAACCAAGGGCCATCCATGGAGATAACCTAGAATCTCTGCACTGATGTAGCCCATGACAGTGTTCAAGTGGGTGCCCTAGTAATGGGAACAGGGATTGTCTCTGACAGGAACTAAGTAGCTGGCTCTTTGATCACTTCCCCCTGAGGATAGAGGAGCCATATTAGGCCACAGAGGAGGACAATGTAGCTAGCCCTGATGAGACCTGATAAGCTAAGGTCAGATGGAAGTCTCTATTAGTGGACTTGGAGAGAGACATGGGAGGAGATGAGGGAGGGTGAGTGCGATTGGGAGGGGAAGAGGTAGGGGGCTATAGCTGGGATACAAAGTGAATAAACTATAGTAATAAAAAATAAATTAATTAAAATAAAAAGAAATCCCTTTTAGCTCCAATAGCAAAAGTAGGGAAAGGAAATCTAGAGAAGAGCACAGAAAATGGGATTTAATATTTAGATTCATTTAAAATCCTGTTATATTTTTATTTAAGTTTGCCTGAATGTCCCAAAATTCTTCATCTTCAAAACAGATATAATTCTAGGACTGAATTACATTCTAGTATTAGAAATATTAACTGTATAATATTTTCTGTGCTAAACACATTGCTGATGGTACCAATTTTATATGATAAATATATGAATTATTTAGCAAAGATCTCAATAAAATAATTATTATTCTAAAATAACAATTGTGTTTTTCTTCATTTTATAACAATTTATTTTATTTTTTGAGATTATATAATTACATCATTGTTTTCAGGGAGTATGCAGATTCTTGTGAATTAAATCAAAAAAAGAAGGCTAAGAGTACTAAGTTTAGAGGTTTATAGAGCAGTTCATATAACAAAGATTTAGTATTTCATTAGATACCATATACATTAACAAGTACAAGGGTTCCAGTCACAAGCAGGAGAGTACACTGAAAGATGTCATGCATGTTATTCTCTATTTCTTTTGTAATTTATTTATTTATTTATTCATTCATTCATTTATTTAAGTTTATTCAATTTATATCCAAGTTATACCCCCTTCCTGTCTCCACCTGCTCCCACCCTCCCACCCTCTCCCCTCCTATGCCCCTTCCCTAGTCCTTGGAAAGTGGGAGACTTCCTCCCCTACCATCTGGCCCTAGCCTGTCAAGTCTCATCAGAACTGCCTACATCCTCATCCTCTGTTGTCTGACAAGGCTGCCCTGCCAGGAGAAAGTGATCAAAGAGCAGGAAACAGAATCCATGTCAGGGACAGTCCCTGATCCCCTTACTAGGGAACCCACATGAACACTGGGTTGCCTATAGGCTACATCTGAGCAGTAGGTCTATGTCCTCTCCATGCATGGTCCTTGGTTGGAATATCAGTCTCTGAAGATGTGCTGGACCCAGATTTGTTGGCTTTGTTGGTCTGTTTGTGGAGCTCCTGTCCCATCAGAGTCCTTTTATCTCTCACTCTCCCATAAAAACTTCCTGCACTCTGCCCAAAGATTGGCTGAGTCATAGTATCTGCTTTGATCCACTGTTGGGTAGAGTCTTTCATAGGACATCTATATTAGGCTCCCACCCTGTTTCTTCTCTTCAACCACTTCTGGTGTCTATTCTATATGCCTTTCTGAATGGGAATTAAGCATCTTCCTAGGGTCCTATTTGTTATTTATCTTCTTTTTTTCTATTTTAAAAATTTATTTATTTATCTTATAAATTACAGTTTGTTCACTTTGTATCCCTCCCTCTTCTCTTCCTATACACTTCCTCAAGTCCATCGATAGGGAAGGTCCTTCTTTCCTTCCTTCTGACCCTAGCCTGTCATGTCTCTTCAGGACTGACTGCATTGTTTTCCTCTGTGGCCTGATAAGGCTGCTCCCCCCTCAGGGTTGCTTCAGTTCAAAAGAAATAGCAACAGAGTTGTCATGCCACTATGGATTTTCACAAATGCAGTGGTCAAGAAATTCCAGCTTTATATTCACAGCCTTTATTTAAAGTATTGAGTTTTAAATTTTTATTTATTTTTTTCTGGTGTGCCACTTCTCTCTTTTAGTCTCAACTTAAGGTTTCTCCCTATCAGCCCCACGAATCATCTGTATTCAATACTCAATACCTTTTCCTGGATATTACTTTGATCCAATATTTCCAGTTAGGCTCAGGGTCACATTTTGTCATAGACGAGGTGTCATTGTCCCGGTGTCTACAGAGGCCAGGGGCGTCCACGCCCGTATAAGGAGTTATAAGCAACGGTGAGTCAACCTGATGTGAATGCGGGGACATGGATGTTAGAAACAGGACTTGGATCTTCTTGAAGAGCAGTAATGTGACCTTAACCAATAAACTATCTCTGTCAGTCCTTTAATTTTATCGTTAAAAGAACCAAATGCTTTTTTTGTAGGCCTTTAAAATAAATTGTGGCAACTAAGTAGGATACCTACTGTGCCTAATGTACATCAGTCCTGGTTAACTTACTCTGTTTTAGAAGCTCCAACTTTTCATTTGTGGTACCTTTTCGTACATATGTATGGAAAATTTTCCATCACTTTCATCATTTCTCTTTGTTGTATAAATTCATCTTCTCTAAACTCCTCACAGATATACTTCTTTAATCTCTTTATCATTTTGGTTTCACTCTATAGATGCTCTTGGATTCTAGCCAAGATATTAATGCTTCTTTTTGATTCGTGGGAAAACATATAGGAGAGCCTTACCCCATAGTGCAGGTCATATTAAACAAAATGATTTATGTCTTCTTCAGATGTATGAAACTTAACTTTCTCGGCCTCTCTAAGAGCAATGTGCTGTTTAGTTTCTATTCCTCTGAGTGGCTTCTTGGAGCATATATAATTTCTTCTGAACTCTTGCCCCTGGGTTTTACTGCTTTCTAAATGCCATTGTTTTAGTTGTTCCTCCTCCAGTTCATACAGAAACTGTTCCCAAATCAACAATAAATCAAACACTTAGCCATGGAGATTGAACATACCATTACCCGCCTCAGAAGTGCAGCCATTAAAAGAGGCAGCAACTCTGTTCTTATACTGTAAGAGAGCTCACAACAGAGTGGGATGGGACATGTGACCCAACACACTTTTTACTGGCATATTTTACTGATAGTCATTTAACCTCAGACATACAGCTTATGTTCATATTGGAGTCATTTTCACTTTATTTTATTTACTGGTTTACATTTTAATTTTGTTAGTGTGTATTTAGGTGAGAGTTTACTAAAACATCGTTTCTTTTTTGCTCTGCCATTTTACTAATAAGAATTGGGTTAAAGTTTTAAAATGTTAGTATAGCTTTTGATCTACATGGACTATTATTTTTCAGGATTTAATCTACAAATATTTATATTATTATTCAACATTACAAATAAAATGAATGAAATTAAGAAGAATTTCAATGAGAAGTTATGGCACTAAACTGGAAAACGGACGTTATGGTAGCGTGTGCCACGCATTCACACACTCTGGCCAGAAGCAGGGCTGTGGGTTCGATTTTTAGCTAAGTTTTTTATTCTTGGCAAGGCAAACAATGTACGCTTCGTCTTTCCTATTTAAGAATCGGATTCTTGTGAAAATACATATAAATAATTTCAAATAATTTTTAAATGACTGGTTTCTTTAAAGGGAAGAATCATGGTTATATTAACAAATTACTCTATGCCCCACATTCCCACGAGCCATATCTGATTTCTCAGAAAGATAAGGAAAACAGTCAATTTTCTACAGCCAGAAATTGCCATCTGCACTTTTCAAAAATCCCTGGAGCCCTTAAGTTGTGTACCACTGAACTGTAGAAGTACTGTTCACAGATCCAAGGGTAGGGTAAAAAATACAACAGGAAAGTTAGCACCGAAAAGTGTACAGAACACTCTAGAAAGTGTAATCCCATTGCAGTTATGCTAAGACCCCATTTCTTACCACATTCTTTATAGGTATTTTTTTATTGTTGTTGTTTTTAATGACAAAGTCCTAGAAGTAAAATTTTGGCTCAAAATATACTATTATGATTATTATTATTGTTGTTGTTGTTATTAAAAAACTTTGAGGCTTTTCTGATGAATTACCAACCAATCTGTAATGTATGTCAATTGTCATTGCCATACATCCTGCAAATCTGAGGTCATAGTTTTCTTGTTTACATTAGCATGTTACCTCAGATTCTTCATCCACACAGTGAAGTCCTCATGATAACTCTGTCACCTTGCAGGGTCCCTGTCACAGAGTTAAGGAATTAGCACTAGATAAAGTACTTATGGCAATATCATATATGCCTCTGTTATTATTTAGCAATTTTTTAAGAAAAATACTTCACTTTACATTTAGTTAACAAGGTCATGGAGTGCATTTTATATGTCTATTAAGCATCTTTCCCACTTCCGTAATAAAAGTTTTAGTTACATTTTTAACATAACTGTCTAATAATTTTTCTTTCAGGGAGACTCACTGAGTTCAGCGCAAGAACCAGCAGGCTGTGTACTAGCAACATCACAATCTATGACTCTAACAGCATTTAGTTTCTCATAGTTACGTGTGCTCTTTGCACATACCGCGCTTCAGTTTAGACTGAGGTATACTTTCCTGTACCGTAAGGTAAGAGTATTACTTAGAGCCCGAGGAGATGTGGGTGGCTCAAAAAAGCAAGAAGACCAGAGTGTGAATCTCCACTACTCACGTTAAAAGGTAATCATGGCTATGCCTGCACGAAACCTCAACAATAAGCGGTAGACACAGATTACAAGAGCTCAGTGGACTGCTCGCCTAGCCAAAACAGCAGCTTCTGGCTGAGTGAGGGACCCTTTATCAAGCTCTAAGGTACAGTATGACTTCTGAAGATATTTCCTTGGAGATACTTGTACTCAGTGGAGCGTTCTTGTCTCTCCACCAGGGCTAAGGCTATCACTGTAGGATGAATCTGTGTCTTCGTTTGTTAGATGGTACTCAGCTGAACAAAAGAACTCTGTCGACAAGGAAAGCGCAGCATCACTTTTGTGCTCAGTTATTTACCTGTTCACTCTCATGCCACATACTTCCTAATATCTAGCTTTCAGATATGTGCTCATCCCCAGCACTCTAGCTATTTTTTTTTATTTCAGTGCCATCCCCCCGCACTCTGGAGCTGCTGTTGACAGGGTCCAGATTGTCCCCCAGTTACTTTACCAGCATTTTCATTTGATGTCTTACTGATCTAAAATGAAGCTTTCAACAACCTTCTGTTTTGGGTTGCCATGCTAGTTACCTTACATTCCTCAATGCCTTGTACCTTGATCCTCCAAAATTTTTGCCTCCAAGATTATGATCTTTTATAGTCTCTCTCAAATGTGCACAAACAGGCATGTTATTTTATTGCACAGTCTCTCTCTCTCTCTCTCTCTCTCTCTCTCTTTCCCTCTCTCTTCTTACTGAAGATCTATGTGCTTCTACTAAACAATTTAGAAGGCTACATGTCCACAAAAAACTATTGTGTCAAGAATAAATTAACGACTGAAATATTTTTTGCATAGTATACATGCCTTTTCATAGTGATCCTTTCACTAGATGTCTACAGCTTCATTAACAAATCAAAAAGCAAAACAGGGATAAATATTTTCAATCAGTTGCTAAACATATACTGATACAAATATTCCTTCTGGCTCAGGATTCCTGGGTAACAAGAACAAATAGAACTTAGGGCAGAATTAAATTAGTAAATTTTGGTACAATGAAATACTATTTTTGGCAGAATGTGTCACTATATCAACATTTTTGGTCTTGTTTATTATCTTAGTTTAGAATGTAAATAGCAAACATTAAGACCTATGAGCATTAGACTTCTGTGGGTATCACATATGGCTATATTTAAGCCTTCCCACCTTTAACATAGAATATTCATACGCATAAAAGGTCCTATTTTCTAACCAATATTGGTTTTAAGACCATCATAAAGTTTTTCCTAGGCACAAATGTTACCACAAAATTTCAGTATGCCTTAATTCTCTATTAGCATCAACAAGTATATATTTAGATCTTCTCTCTCTCTCTCTCTCTCTCTCTCTCTCTCTCTCTCTCTCTCTCTGTGTGTGTGTGTGTGTGTATGCATGTGTATATTTTGTATGTGTGCATGTGTTGGGGTGAGGCATGGGAGTGCAATAATACGCATGTATATGTAGAGGCCAGAAATACCAGCCCTTGGCTTCTAACTTTGTCCGGTCCCTTACTGAACTCCTATCTGCCTGCTTCTCCTTGTAGGATTAGATTACAGAAACAAGCTATGGTGCCCAGCCTTGCTTATGTTCAGGAATTTGAACTCAGGATCTTACATTTGTACAACAACCATTTTACCTCCTCAACCATCTCCCCAGATGGCCCAGGCTGTTACTAAACCGCACTACAGATGCTGGCAGACAAGTTTGATTTAGAGATAGTCACAGATTTCCAAAGGTTGTGCAATCACAAATTACATTACAATTAGACCTGCTTATCACCATGACTGATCTTTTTTATTTCCAGAAAATAACTGGATGTCAGACCCAGTTCCAGACATTTTACTTATAATGGACGAAACTATTATATGAAGAGATATTATAACCATTTGAAAGAAATGGATATGAATGAATAGTTTAGATCAAAGGATATTTTTGTTGCTGAGCCCTCTTTAGAAGCTAGGTGAGCCAGATTCTTTAATGGAGGAGGTTAAAAGGAGCAAAGCATGGCACAAATCAGGTAGCTTTGTATTGTGCTTTCAGTGAATTTATAGAGTCTAAGTAATAACTCTAGATAAAAAACAAAACAACAACAACAAAAAAACCTTCACTCTTTTGCTCCTTTCATATTTCCATCTAATATTGGAGCACTCAATGACATGAGAAGTATCTATAGAAAGAATAGTAATTTGTGTCTGATGTCAGCTGCATGACCATCTAGACCAGTGGTCCTCAACTTTCTTGATGATGTGATCCTTTAATACAGTTTCTCTTGTTCTGTTTTTTTTTTTTTTAATTTTTTAATAATTACACTTTATTCATTTTGTATCCCCCCATTGTGGTTATTTTTGTTGCTACTTCCTAACTATTTTTTTAACGGTTATGAATCGTAATGTAAATATTTTTTGGAGATGGAGGTTCATCAACAGTGTTTCGACTCACAGCTTGAGAACCACTGATAGACCAAAAAAAAAAAAAAAAAAAAAAGGCTTATCTGAGCAGCTGCTATTTCCTCAGTCAGCTCTTAGTGTGTTGCAAGTGGCTTCTGCACCTGCAGCAAGGCTTGCTAGAGTGGTTGCAGTACCAACCATCACGTGACAATTAACAGAGCCATCAAACAGAAGCCCACTCTAGTAGCTCAACTACTCCCTTCAAGGGGTTACACTCATGCCAAGGCAATTGCCAATCCAGTTTGCCCCACAATGATAGTGTGAGCATGGAGAGCAATGGAGGAAACATTTGTGATACATAAATAATCTGATCAGATCAAGCTCAGCTTCTTTATTTCCTGTGGGAGAAAAAGTGTGAACTTAGTCTAAGAGTGAACACAATGAGGGAGATCACTGGCCCTCAGTGAAAGTCTACTTTTATCTTGCTAAACAAACATGGTATACAGCTGTTCTTCTAGATATGTATCTTTATTATGCATAAATTACTGCAACACTCATCTCTCACCAGATACTTCTTTTGGCAGTGAACAATGGTTAATAAAAATACTTACAACTGGAGCAGCCATTCTGATAACTAATTAAATAGACTTTCAACCAAAATTAACCAAAAGAGATGAAGAAGGACATTTCACATACTCTTACCAGGCCACAGAGGAAGACAAGTGCAGCCAGACCTGATGAGACTTGACAGGCTAGGGTCAGATGGAAGGGAAGGAGGACAACCCCTATCAGTGGACTTGTAGAGGGGCATGGGAGGAGATGAGGGAGAAAATGTAGAATTGGGAGGGGAAGCAGGAAAGGGCTACAGCTGGGGTACAAAATGAATAAATTGTGATTAATAAAAAATAAATTAATTTAAAAAGGAAAAAAAATACACTAAGATGACCTCTTAATTCTGAACATCTATGCTCCAAATGCAAGGGCACCCACATTTGTTAAAGACTTAAATTTGTTAAAGACCAAAATTTAAATCACACATAGAATTGGGAGGAGATGAGGGAGGGGGACACAGCCAGGACACACATTGAATAAATTGTAATAGATGATAATTTAAAAAATAGTCAAAAAACAAGAAATTCAAGTCTATTACAGATGTATGAAAATATACCCCGGATATTTGGTTTCTATACTGGCTAGTTTAATGTCAACTTGACATAAGCTAGAGTTATCTGAGAGTAATAAACATTTATTGAGAAATATTGTCTGAAAAAAAGAAAGTGGTTCAAATGTCTTGCCACAGGAACATCACCACCAACACCCAAATATTTATTTATTTACTCTATGTAATGTACCAAATAGTATGGGTATGTGTGAGCTAGGCACTTTTTCAATATATATTTTAACAGTCCCATTAAAAGGACTTTTCAATCTGTCAACATTACACTGAATTCCAATTTTACCAGTTCCCCCTTGATTACTTTAAGGAGTGATAAGATAGTCAATCAGTAGTTATTTTCACCTTGATGGTTTTTGCTTTTGTTTCTCCTTTTCGTGCTCTGATTTATGGATTTTTCATTGATCATTAATTGTGTGATCAGAAGTAAGAAATATAGCCAAACTAAGATTAGTCACTTTTTCTAGCAGTAGTGACAGGATTTACTAAGTCAGGAAATTGGAACCAGGAACTAAAATTAGGCCTTTGAATTATCAGAAGATTCCATTCATTCTTGTTTCTAACCCCATGGCGTATTCCATAATGTCAGAGACACTTTCCAGCAAGAGTGCAGTCTACCTCACACATCTTTCCTGTCAATTCTGAGCAGGCATAAATTGTGTTTATTCCTTGAACATTTAGGTTAGATGTCTTAATTTAAAATATGGTTTCCATAATTTCATCATTTATATATTTTCCAATTAAACTGGTAATGTTTCAATTTAGTTTTGCAAATATATTTTCTATCAATTAAAACACATTCAGAGCTAACAAACAGAACATTCTTCGAATAGATAATCATCATTACACAAATTAAGCATGTTTAAATGTCCCTCAGTGAATTATTGCTAACTATAGCATGCTTCTGACTTGCCTGCCCCCTGGTCAGATACCTACAATTAATTTGATGTATGTATTATTCTTTCTGAAGAACTTTATGAGAAGTTCAGAATCTAACATATAAAAATCTTTAAAAAGTATAAAACAAAGAGTATCACACCGAAATGGGTAATACAAACAAGTTTACTTTATTCATGTTGTTGCCTCACTCAAAAAGGCATAGGCAGCACCAAAAGTGACCTCGATCCACGACTTCATCCTTGAAAGAAAAGAGAAGGAAGTATGTACCCAACATTAAGGCCTCATGGAGTCTTTCCTGTATCACTTTACACAGAGTGGCGATAGGACCAGCATAATTTAACATTTGGAAATAGCTGTGGAAAAAATAGAAAGCAGATGGCTTAGTATAGCTAAAATAGTTCTGAAAAATTGAGAGAAGTCACACAAGTATGAGAGAACTGAGTGGTACATTTATCTCATATTCTGTTCTGTGATTGTGTTACCTTTCAGAAAGCAGAGGACAACTTATTATAACTAAATCTGACTTTAAAAGATTGAAGTAAAAAAAAAGATTGAAGTAGGGTGCATAATCCTCAAATCAATGGATATTTTAATTCATCAGAAACACAGGAAAATTATCTTAAAACTATGCTTATCCAGTAATTAGAAGCGTATACAGAGGAAACAAATGAATCTCTCAAAGAAATAGCCACAGAAATGGAGGCAAATAAAGGGAAAACGACAAAAGCTCTCAAAGAAATACAGGCAAATACAGCCAAACAAATAGAGGCACATGTAGAGGCACAATTAGTGGCATATAGAGAGGAGACAAACAATAACAACAACAACAACAAAATAGAGGCCCTCATGGAAAAACAGAATTAGAATCAATGAAGAAAACACAAACAGAGAAAACCCTGGAGCTGGAGAACTTTGAGAAAAGATCAGGAACCACAAAGGTAAGCATCACCAGTAAAACACAAAATATCAAAGAGGGAATCTCAAGCATTAAAGATAAACTTGCAGAAATTGATACATCTCTCAAAGAAAAAGTAAAATCAGAAAAGTTCTAAACACAAAACATCCAAGAAATTAAGGACTACATGAAAGACAAAACCTATGAATAACAGGAATAGATGAAAAAGAAGATTCCAGGCTCCAAGGTCCAGAAAATATTTTCTTTTTTATATTAATATTTTTTATTTTTAAATAATTTTATACATTCACTTGTATCCTGACTGTAGCCCACTCCCTCTTTCCCTCCCAATCCTCCCTTCCCTCCCTCATTTCCTCCCTGCCCCCTTCCGAGTCTACTGAGAGGGGGTGTCCTCCTCTCCTTCCATCTGGCCCTGTCTTATCAGGTATCTTCAGGATGGTTTACAATGTCCTTATCTGTGGCCTAGCAAGGGCGCTCCTCCTTCAGGGGGGAGGGAAAGCTCATGAGTTCATGTCAGAAACAATTCCTGTCCCCCTTACTAGGGAACCCACTTGGACACTGAGCTACCATGGGCTATGTCTGAGCAGGGGTTTTAGGTTATATCCATGCATGGTTCTTGGTTGGATAAACAGTCTCATAGAAGACCCTTGTGCTCAGATATATTTGGACCTTGTGGGGTTCCCAGTCCCCTCTAGGATATATTAATTCCTCCTTCCTTCATATGATTCCCTATACTCTGCCTAAGGCTTGGTCATGGGTCTCAGCATCTGCTTGATACACTGCTAGGAAGAGTCTCTCAGGTGCCTTCTGTGGTAGGCTACTGTCGTGTTACTTGTTTTCTCCTATTTCCAATGTCCATGCCCTTTGTCTTTCTAGATGAGGATTGATCATCTTACCCCTGGACCTCTTTCTTGTTTATCTTCTTTAGGTGTACATATTTTAGTATGCTTATCCTATCTTATAGGTCTATATAAGTAAGTACATACCATGTTTGTCTTTCTGCTTTTGGGATACCTCACTCAGGATGATTTTTTCTAGGTCCCACAAAATATTTTCAAGAAAATCATAAATGAAAATTTTCCCAACTTAAAGAAAAAGATGTCCATAAACATACAAGAGGCCTACAGAACAGCAAATAGACTAGACCACAAAAAAAACTTCTCATATCACATAATAGTCAAAAAAACTCTACAAAACAAAGGAAAAATATTAAAAGCAACAAGGGAAAAAGTTGAAGTAACATATAAAGGTAGACCTGTCAGAATCACACCAGACTTCTCACCAGAAACAATGAAAGCCAGAATGGCCTGGGGAGATGTCATGCAGACTCTAAGAGAACACAGATGCCAAGCCAGACAACCATACCCAGCAAATCTTTCAATCAACATATATGGAGAAAACAAAATATTCCATGACAAAAATAAACTTAAACAATATCTACACAGAAACCCTACAGAAAATAGTAGAAGGGAAACTCCAATCCAACAAAAACAACTACACCCAAGAAAACACAGGATATAGTATAACTTCAAAACAAAAAAATTAAAAGAAAAGAAACATTGAAACTCATTAACACCACCAACTCCACAATAAAAGTAACTAGCACTCATTGGTCACTATTATCTATCAACATCCATGGACTTAACTCTGCAATAAAAAGATACAGACTAACAGAATGGTTGAGGAAACAGAATCCAACATTCTTCTGCATCCAGGAAACACACCTCTGCAACAAAGATAAACACTACCTCAGAGTAAAAGGCTGGAAAAATGTTTTTCAAGCAAATGGACCCAGAAAACAAGCTGGGATAGCTATATTAATATCTAATAAAGTAGACTTTAAACTAAAATTAATTTAAAAAGATGAGGAAAAGCACTTCATTATCATAAAAAGAAAAAAAAAACAACTAGTAATAAAAACTGCATGGTACTGGTATAGAAACAGAATGGTGGCTCAATAGAATTGAATAGAAGACCCAGAAATAAACCCACACACCTATGGATACTTGATTTTTGACATAGAAACCAAAACCATACAATGGAAAAAAGACAACATCTTCAACAAATGGTGCTGGTCTAATTGGGTGTCTACATGTAGAAAAATGCAAATAGATCCATATTTATCACCCTGCACAAAACTGAAGTCCAAGTGGATCAAAGACCTAAACATGAAACCAGACACACTAAATCTGTTAGAAGAAAAAGTGGGTAAGAGCCTTTAACTCATTAGCATAGGAGACAACTTCCTGAACAGAACACCAACAGCACAGACTCTAATATCAACAATCAATAAATGGGACCTCATGAAATTGAAAAGCCTCTGTAAAGCAAAAGACACTGTTGTCAGAACAAAATGATAGCCTACAGATTGGAAAGGGATCTTCACCAACCCTATATCTGACAGAGGGCTAATATCACAGAGGAGGACAATGCAGCCAGACCTGATGAGACCTGATAGGCTAGGGTCAGATGGAAGGGGAGGAAGCCTCCCCTATCAGTGGACTTGGAGAGGAGCATGGAAAGAGATGAGGGAGGGGGGTGGGATTGGGAGAGAATGAGGGAAAGAACTACAATTGGTATACAAAATGAATAAACTATAATTAATATAAAATTGTTAAATTAAAATTAAATATAAAAAATAAAAAGATGTTACATGAACTAAAAAAAAAGAAATATGAATCGTTAGTTTTGATTAAGCAGAAGAATCAGAAAAATTGAAGATAATTCATTTGAAATTATCTCATTAAGTGAATAAAAAGAAAACAGAATTTAAGGATTGAAGAAAACCTAAAGAATTATGGAGTGCTGTGACAGGTTAAGATAGGGCGAAGGTTCTTCCATCTTGTTTACTTGCTGAGGCAACTTCAGGTTTAGCTAGAGCTTATCTCCTTGACGGAGAACCCCTCCTCCTGAAGCTGCCACGTGAGACGCCAGAACACGTTCTTTACCCTCAATACTGTATGCTTTGGACACATGGGGCTACATCTAGGTCCCCGAATACTTGTGTGTAGACAGCTGGAATAAAGATAATCAGTTGGCTATAAAATTCGTAGAATCTAAGCGATGGATGCCATAAAGTCATGCCAAACTGACAGATCTCACTTGGGAGGTTTCTTTGGAAGGGAGTGTACAGAGGCTGCCACTGGGCAGGGGTAGAAGGAGGGAGAGATTGAAATGTCACTGGAGCCCATTGGTCTGTTTGATCAATGAGCGCTTGGTGGCTACCTGTAAGTTCTCTGGTTGCTGCTTTTGTTTATTGCTGTATAGATAGATAGATAGATAGATAGATAGATAGATAGAAAGAAAGATAGATAGATAGATAGATAGATAGATAGGTAGGTAGGTAGGTAGGTAGATAGATAGATAGATAGATAGATAGATAGATAGATAGATAGATAGATAGATATGTCAGTCTGTCACTTTTTCCCCTTGATGGAAGGATATGCAAGTTGCCCAAGAAACCCTCCTCTAAAGTATGTTAAGATACTTTCAGAAGGGCCTCTCAGATGGAGAGAATTGTAATACTTGTTTCTCCCCTGGAAGAATCCACTCTCTTCATCAATCTGAGTGGCCCTCTTTTGAAATGGGAAGTTCACCTGAAGGATCTTTAGGTTCTCAGACAATCAGGACAGTCTGGAACACTGTGACTGACACTCTTAGTCATCTCAGTTTCATTATGTTGATCATTGTCCTTCATCCACCACTACAGTTGAAAATTTGTCTTCTTTCATTGGGAGTTAGAGTCCTTTTGGTATGGACTGAATGCTCAGAGTGGCTGAAAAGGACTGGAGGTTCTTTCTGTTCAGTCTGAAGAAGTGGACATTCTGCCTCTTTATGTTCTGACTGAACCAATGGGAAATGTAAGAGGGTCCAAAGGAAATAGTTCTCCCTAGAGGGGAGGCCAAAAGCCCTATTATATTACACCTGTTTCCTTCTCCCCATACTTGTGGAGCTGCTCTGCTTAAGCAGAGAACAGGTAGGCTTTGTCCGAGGCTGTGAGATCATCAGATCTCCGTTTGTGAGTATTTCCAGGACATTGTTCCAGACAAGAGAAAGATGAGGGAGAGGGTAGAAATCTCCTGAACTCATTCATGATATATGCCCACTTCTCTACTCTGGAGGTATTTAATCCAGCAACATGGCTGCTCTGACTAGGGATAACATTCAAAGTTGATGGAATTCAGATATGCTGTGGATTACAGTATGATCTAGCTATAGGACAGGCACATCATTAATATACACCTTTAATCCCAAAACAATGAAGGTATGAGTTAGCATTCCCAGTCCTACTTTCATTTACTTATCCTCTAGTCATCCTCCTTCCCAAATGCATCTTCCCTGCCAAGGACCAATTTATAGTTTGCTAATTCCCATATGCATTCCAGTATAATCACAAGAGAAAATATGTAAAACTAGGGCTCAAATATAAGAGAGAGCATGTGTGTTTGTCCTTCACGATCTGGATGACCTAACTCAGTATAATTTTTCCAGTTCCATTCATTTACCTGAAAACTGCATGATTCAATTTTTCTCTTCAGTTGACTAATTGGACATTGTGTATATGAATTACATTTTCACTTTCACTTATTGTCCATCAGTTGGTGAACATCTAGGTTGATTCCATTTCCTAGCTATTATGAATAATCAGCAATGGACATGAAATGCCAATATCTCTATCATAAGATATAAATCCCTTTTTAGTATATTCCCAGGATATAACTATGTCATATGGTAGTTCTACTTAAGGTTTTTTGGAGGAGGGGGGTCTCCAGAGTAGTTTCCAAAGTGGCTTCACTAGTTTACAGACTGTGAATAATAGCTCCCTTATTCTCATACTCACACCAACATTTGCTGTCATTTGTGTTCCTGATTTGGTACCACATACTTTTCTTGTCCTTTAACCTCCATAAGTACAATGGCACATATGCACCTTGAAACACACACACACACACACACACACACACACACACGCACACACGCACACACACACACACGGAATATAAACAAGTAAATGAACATACTGTCCTTAATTTTTATTAAAGCTCCAAAGTGTCTTGGCTTCATATATACTCTCAAATTCTGTCACTATGCTGCATCCTCTGAATAGTTGTTTTAATCAACCTACAACCCACTAGGAGATACAATATCTTTTAAAGGCATTTTTAGAAAAAAAATATTCTTTAAATATGTGCTAATTCCATACTTTCAGCCACATAGTTTGTTGGAGCACCTGAGGAACCAGCATGCCTCCTTATTAGCTTTGAAAGCCACCTTATAGTAAACACAAACTAGGCTCACTTCTTTTTACGATTAAATCTTTCTCAAAGGTTGGGCTCTGCCACACCTGTAACCTTAATACATATGTTTCTGTACTGCCTGTTCCAAGAAATAGCAAGAATGATTTTGTTTCAAAAGGTTATTATGACTACCTGTTGTTATGACTACCTTGTTATGACCACTTTCCTATGATCACCTTTTTATGATCACCTTGCTATAATCATATTTTTACTACCTTGTTGTGACCACTTTGTTACAACCACATTTGTTGTTCAGGAGGTCATAATAGCTTATGCTTATATTTTGTGCCTATAATCTTCCTTGTTTTACCTACCAAATCCTCCATTTGGGAACTCCCCAAACCTGAGGTATAAAATCCTTGTCTTACTCACATAAAATACTGATCTTTTGAACTCTGCTTTTAGGGAGAGACACCCCCGCCATGTACACAAACCAAAAAAAAAAAAAAAATGCTTGCTTTAAGCAATTTGGTCATGATGGTTTCAGTCAGTGGTCTTTCTTGCATCTTTTGGATTGACACACTACAAGATAAGGAGTGAGAAAGTGCTCTCTCCATTCCTTCTAGCTCTATTTTCTTTTCATTTCTCTTATATTTATTTTATTCTTTCTTGAGACAGGGTTTCTTTGTGTAGCCATGGCTGTCATGAAACATACCTTGTAGAACAGACTGGCCTCAAACTCACAGAGATCTACTTGACTCTGCCTCCTGAGTTCTGGGTTTAAAGGTATGCACCACCACCACCTGGCTCCTTTTAATTTTTCAAAGCATCCAAGTCAGTATCCTTCCCCAGCCTGTTGTGTATCCAGTCCTCTGAAAGCCCACCTCATGCAGAAGATTTCTTCATCAGATCATCCTGAACTAAATAAGGTTGAAGGGGAGGAATGGAGGCAGAATGCCTATAAGGTAGAATGTCAGGGTTACAGATGTCCTCAGTACTGGAAGTTAAAATGAGTTTTGACATGCTTGTCATTATCCTGACATTATTTAGGATGAGTGATGATGGGCGGGCTATTCCATCAGTGACTACTACTCTAAGCTCCACTAAAGGAAGAATGCAGGAAGTGCCACTGGCAAATGTGTAGCTACGCCTCCTTTCTCCAGCCCATGTGGACTTACTGATTCAGGGTCTGCATTATTCCAATGCTATCAGGATTTAACCTGAGGCTCCCCTGGGAACTGTGGAGCTATCTGTCTGGTCCTCATTACCATGAATAATCGAAAATTGGAAGAATGTCAGAGGGCATCTATGAATACTGCTTTTTACTTACCATAAATTGATGGCAGTTACCTGAAAAATCATTTCATGGAAGGTCCCTAAAATGTGCTGATCCACAAGACTAACATCAGCCTCTCTAAATCAATAATGCCATGGTTTCTGGCTCATTACTAGAATTGTTGATCAGACTAAAAATATCAGTAAATACCAGTAAGTACATTTTATTGCAAAACAGGTTATGATTCCAAGAAGAGACAATGCACATAAAAAGATACATATGTGCTGGTTCCAGATATCATTCATCCCCAATCCTAAACACTGTATTTTACACAAAAGGGAAAAGGGTCCACAAATGCTTGTAGCCAGCATGACAACTTAAAAGCAAGCTTAATTGTCAAAAAAAAAAAAAAAAAAGGTGTGTTACAACCAGGAGGAATGAAATTAGATAGGATCAATTGTTAAAATTCTTTTAGGTGACTTTTTTTCAGGAAAAAAAAAAAAGACCTGGCTTATTTTTTCAATAATATTCATGGGAATCATATTTCATCTGCCATTGTTCTGCTTCTGAAAGCACAAGGCTTTCTGCTCCCTTCATTGATGAAACAGTGATACCACAGTAATACAGCTCTGACCCATTTTGAGAAAAGTTTATATCCTGTTATGCTTACCAACAGCCATCACTCCTGCATCAATGCAAAGTGCCCAACTTGTGGTTTTTGCCTTTATAAACCTCCTGCTTTATGGACTCAGAGATACCTCTTTAGACTTGTAGTCACAAGAGTACGTGCCTCCCACTGGGTCTGTCTTGCTCAATAAAACTTCAAATACATAAAGAGATTATCTTGGTATCCTCTTGGTGACAAGATCTGGACTACAATATCCTCATGGACAACCAAATAAAACTGTAATTCAATATATCAATTATATGTAAATCAACGTATCAATCAATATCAAATATATATGATGTATTTATATATATATATTTATAAAAGAGGAAGAAAAAGAAAGAAGAATAAGGAAAAGGAGAGCAGAGGAGGAAGAGGAAAATAATGCTTACATATTCTCTCTTTGAATGGTATAGCTCTGAACATAGATTATAATATAGCAGGGGACCTCTTCTACAGAGTTAGCAATGTATAAAAGAGTAGAAGTTTTGCCATCTATACTCAGGACCTTCAAGTAAGGCAAAAGCAATAGTATCAGTTTATTGATGCTCATCTATGCATTGTGCTTTAACGACTTGATGTTAAGTTTGCTACACAATCAGGATGAAAAAAAATCCCATACTATTGTTCATAGCGACATATAATATTTCATAAGTTGACCCAAACAAATGATCCTGTCACTTTCAATGCACATTTTCAGTTCACATATATAAAATTATATTTCCCCAAGTATTTATTACTTAAATAAGCCCTTAGAATTTACTAAATAAATTTCTTAGATTCAACACTGCAATAAGTCATGATTTAATTCTTTGAACTCTTTTGGGTTGCCCACAGGAACAAGACTTTGACTCTACTAAGACTTTTGTATTAATAATATAAGCTGATTCCTTTACTCAGTAGCTGCCAGATTCACCACTGAGTTACAACATCAAATCCAATCTGGCTGGGAAGGTCCACTCTGCAGGCCTAGGGCAAGCTAAGCAGCTCCTTGCTCTATATCTGTAAGGTCCAGCTCCATATGCACATAAACCTCCTGCTAGACAATTTTCACAGCAGCATGAGGTCATAGTTACAGAAGGAGAGAAAACTTGGAGCTTTCCCCAGGAACTGGTGTTGAAGTTTTCATTTTTATGGAAGACGAGTCTGAGAAATCATAAATAAAAATGTTTGGAAAATTTTAACTCTACTGTTATCCAGGAAATAGTATAGATGAAATTACTAAGCTGTTAAACAGGGACTGTGACTTTGATAAAGGAGAGAAGATTTCTTCATTGCTTACGATCTCAGTGATGTGCTGCAGTTAAGAAACTTTCATTATTATTATTATTATTATTATTATTATTATTATTATTATTATTGCTATATAATGCCACTATCCTTCCGTATATGGGACCATACGAACTGATTACCTGCACTTTGGGTGCTGAAGAATACACAAAATAAAGTAGGGAATTGACATGTGCTCAGTACCAGCATTGTGCCAAACAGTCCCTTTTAGAGATGAGGACACCGTGGCTCAGGCAAGTTAGCTAATGGCTATATAATCATCAGGGCCAAGTATCTGATCAGCAGCACCTGTTCTAATAATGTTAGACAATAATGTTAAACAATAAAAAAGGTACAAGATGATCAATCCTCATTCAGAAAAGCAAAGGGATGGACATCGGAAAAAAGAGAAAACAGGGAACAGGACAAGAGCCTACTACAGAGGGCCTCTGAAAGACTCTACCCAGCAGGGTAGCAAAGCAAATACTGAGACACATAGCCAAATTTTGGGCAGAATTTAGGGAATCTTATGAAAGAAGGGGGCAATAAAAAGACCTGGAGGGGACAGGAGCTCTACAAGGAGAGCAACAGAACCAAAAAATCTGGGCCCAGGGGTCTTTTCTGAGACTGATACTCCAACCAAGGACCATGCATGGAGATAACCTAGAACCCCTGCACAGATGTTGCCCATAGCAGTTCAGTGTCCAGGTGGGTTCCCTAATAATGGGAACAGGGACTGTCTCTGACATGAACTCAGTGGCTGGCTCTTTGATCACCTCCCCCTGAGTGGGGAAGCAACCTTATCAGGCTGCAGAGGAAGACAATGCAGCCTGATGAGACCTGATAGGCTAGGGTCAGAGAGAAGGGGAGGAGGACCTCCCCCTATCAGAGGACTTTGGAGGAGAATTGGAGGAGATGAAGAAAGGAGGCTGGAATTGTGAGGGGATGAAGGAGAAGCTACAGCTGGGATACAAATGAATAAAATGCAATTAATAAAAAAATATAGCCTAGAGCTACCATCTGACATAGCTCTTTTACTACTGGAAATATAAAAGAGAAAATAAATCAGTTTTTCAAAAGACCTCAGTACCCTCTTCTTTATTGTAGCTCTACTCACAACATTACTAAACAGCTGAATAAAGAAAGCGTGGTGTATAGACACAACGGGGTATCATCCAGCCACCAAAAAACCAGTCTCCTTCTTGCAGCAATGCAATGGAGCCAGAAGACATGCTAAATGAAGTGACCGAGCCAGAAACACAACAAATGCCCCAGTTTTTCACATTTTGTGTCTGAAAGTAATCAGAAGTCACTAGGTGTTAGGAAGGGTAGTGGGCAGGAAGGACAGAGGACAGGCAGATAGTGGGTATCAGCATACAGGTATACACCATATGTTCTACAGCATGGAAGAGTGATGGCAGTTTACAAAAACAAAACAAAACAAACAAACAAACAAACAAAAATTATTTGTTCTATGATGAACTAGCACAGAGGACTTTAAAGCTTCCCAGCAGAAAGAAATAGCTCTTTGAAGATACAGAAATATTAAGTGCCCTAAATACTGGAAAATGTGCATGTCTAGAATATCACACCACATATTGGAAATATGTACAATTATTGTTTGCCCAAATAATGGATAAATATTTTTAAAGACTCTGGAGGAAATAAAAGACAATGAAAATCGTCACAGAGCTGGATAAACTGGGAAAGTAGCAACAGAAGATAATAGTGTCAACTATTAGACAATTCAGATCTGCTTTAATATGCGTAACCTCAGTTAATAGTCACCATACTATAAGATCATCTTATCCCCCTTTCATAAGGAAATCATGGACCAATGCTCGTGAGAAGCTAGGATGAGAACAAGGCACCTGGCTACAGTGATCATGTCAAGTTCCACAGAGGAGATTTAACACATCAGCATGAAGGCAAAAAAAGATCTCTTCTCATATGTTGGGATTCCCGGTTTAGAAATCCAAAGAGGTGTAGATATTACTGAGAGGAAAAAGGTGTGGAAGTGAGTCATGTGTATTCAACTCCTGTATTAGCATTTCTTTTCTTTTGCAATACCTACAAAAGGGTGAAACATTCAAATTGTACAAATTCAGCTGACGCCCAGGCCAGGGCTTTGGTGAAAGGCAGCAGTAGGCACACCAGCTTATGACACACAAATAATATCACTTCATTCTTCCACTGACTAGAGCTCCCACAGCTCATAGATATAGGGTCAAGAGCATAGTGCTCAGCCTGCACTTAAAATTGTGCTTTGAACCCATTGTTAGTTTTGTTTACATTTATCATCCCCAAATATTTCTTAAAAGCTTTGAAGTGAGACCTTTCACTTTGTTTTCTGTGATCCTTAATGCCCAGGGCCTTCCAGGAACAGAGTAAGTA
The DNA here is from genome assembly GCF_030254825.1 of Meriones unguiculatus. Lineage (NCBI taxonomy): Eukaryota > Metazoa > Chordata > Mammalia > Rodentia > Muridae > Meriones > Meriones unguiculatus. Next base: position 54,465,321 of record NC_083367.1, read on the forward strand.
TTTAATAAATACTTTTTTTTTTAATCAACAAAGATAGGAGAAGGAATTTTGTAACTTGGAATCATGAAAGAAGAAAATCACAGAGATCCTATAATACTTCCATGACATAATGAGAAGCTCAGGCAGAAACCTAGAAAAGTGATGCTGAAATGTTTTTCTCCTGTATTAGCATTTTTTTTTACATTATATGTTGTCCGTAGCCTCATTTATTTTTCCCTAGCAGATACATATTGTTTATCCTGCAGTAGCTTTTTCTTAGTAACTCAACTTCCTGTCTCAGGTGGTTCAACTGGGCCTATCATTGGCATCCCTTTCCTGCTGGGATGCACCATAAACTATACTTGTCCATCACACTCTTCTCTCCACCAGCACAGTTAGGTTAGACTTCAATAACAGTTCTGCAAATATATGAGGCAGAGAATGTTATAAATACTCCTAGCCATCTTTCCCACCAAATCAGAAGGCTGCCTATAAAATGATGCCATCACACAAAGAAGGCAAGATGGAGATCTGGGAAGAGAGTCTGGTTATTGTGTGACTCCTAAGTCCCTGCAATATAGTGTGCTCATAGCTCCCTTTCGTTGTGAATGTTTTGTCTTTTAGGTTGAACCTTTAAAAGTCTGTTTGCTGGTAGACACATGGAGACCTGACAGCAGCAATGTTACATGACTTGGGTGGGCAGTGGGCACCCAGAGACTCACTTACAGACACACCACACAACATAGATGGAGAAAGACACCCAGAGACCTGCCTGCTGCTACACCACAGAGCACAGACGGGTGGAGGACACCCAAAGACCTGCCAGCCTTATGGCCTGCTGGCAGTAGGAACCATTATGACGTGCAAGTATATGGTGGGCAGGGCAGATGAGAGTGAGAGAGAAGCAGAACAATTTTTGTTGTTGTTGTTGTTGTTGTTGGAGTCAAGACTTTACTTTGAATGATTTCTGTCATTTGACTAGAAGAACACAAAGTATGGGTACATCTGAAAAATAAAACTCTGCTTATACATTCTTACCCAGGCAGAAGGAGAGAAGGAGGAGCAACAATATTAAGAATGAAACCAAGTCTTTAGGACCTGATTTCTTTTGTGTGTGTCTGTGTGTGTGTGTGTGTGTGTTTGTACATTTTTTTATTAATTACACCTTATTCACTTTGTATCCCCCCCATAAGCCCCTCCCTCCTCCCTCCTGGTCCCACCCTCTCTCACCCTTCTTCACGCATGCCTCTCCCCAAGTCCACTAATAGGGAAGTTCCTCCTCTCCTTCCTTCTGATCTTAGTCTATCAAATCTCATCAGGAGTGGCTGCATTGTCATCTTCTATGGCCTGGAAAGGCTGCTCCCCCCTCAGGGGGAGGTGATCAAAGAGCAGGCCAATCAGCTTATGTCAGAGGCAGTCCCTGTTCCCATTACTATAGAACCCACTTGGACACTAAACTGCCTTGGGCTACATCTGTGCAGGGGTTCTAGGTTATCTCCATGCATGGTACTTGGTTGGAGTATCAGTCTCTGGGAAGACCCCTGTGTTCAAATTTTCTGGTTCTGTTGCTCTCCTTGTGGGGTTCCTGTCCTCTCCAGATCTTACTATTTCTCACTTCTTACATAAGATTCCATGCACCCTGCTCAAGAGTTGGCCATAAGTCTCAGCATCTACTTTGATAGTCTGCAGGGCAGAGCCTTTCAGAGGCCCTCTGTGGCAGGTTCCTAGTTTGTTTCCTGTTTTCTTCTTCTTCTGATGTCCATCCTCTTTGCCTTTTGGGATGGGGATTGAGCATTTTAGTCAGGGTCCTCTTTCTTGATTAGTTTCTTTAGAGGTACAGATTTTAGTAGGTTTATCCTATATTACATGTCTATATGAGTGAGTATATGAAGCAGAACAATTTGAGCAATATGAAGAGAGGAGGAACTGGAAATGTGATGATAGAGAAGAAGAGCCTGTTATGAGTAGGCTGCCCAAACTCCTGAGGCCATGATAAATTCTCAGCCCATAGTGTCACTGAGGGCCAGGTCTGGCTCCATGACCATACAACAGCAGCATCTGCGTAGATGTTCATGACTCTCATTACCACTAACCATGCTGGGGTCCCTGGTATGGGCTGCCACATGGGACTACTGTTCAGGGGATATACAGAGCTGGCCTAGTCCCTGTTTGGATGTGGCATTCTGTATATCCAGCCCCACCTTTCATTGGCTATAACACTTGGGAGGGTGGACCCCATACCTTGCTCACCTGGGCAACACAGTGGAACTGGTTCTGGTGTCAGGGTGTGGGTGAGCTGGCCTGGAGGGTATGAGGTCAAGAGAAATGGCCTCAATGCTCGCCTGCCATGAGGTGGCATCGGTGCAGGGAAGAAGCCTGCCCTTGCCATCTGAGGCAGTCAGGAGAGCTGACCTGGAGGTCATAAGATCAGGAGAGCTGTTTCTGCCCCTCACCAGCTTCAGAACTTTGGAGAATGGGCCCTGCATCGAATCTGGGCAGAACAGTAGAGCTTGCTCTGGTGGCAAAGGCATGGGGACATGAGGGCAGGAAAGCTGACCCTGCCCCTTGCCAACTGAAGCATTGGGTGAGCTAGCTGGAGAGCTAGCTGGTCATTCAGGTGCATGGGAGCTGGAGGCTGACCAACTCAGCTACCACTAGGCCCAGATCGAGGGCTTTGGACAGGCCCACCCCCAAATCTACGTCCTTTATGAACTGCTGGAACATGTTCTTCAGATCCAAAGCTGCAGGAGCTCCATGACACAGGGCAACCACAGTGTAACTGAGAGGAGTCTTGGTGAGGATCTAGTATTGATGGTGTAGCAGAAGCCAGGGGCCTCAAACTAGACCAATGACTCACTGCAATGAACATTTACAAGTGAGGAGGTGTGGACAAGAGGGTATAATGCGGGACCCACTCCGCGTGAGACAGTTCCTATGCTTTGGTTTGTTTTGTTAATTTTTTAAATTTTCTTTTTTGGGGAGGAGTTTGCAAAGGCAGAAAGTAGATATGAAGGAGCAGGATGAGTGGAATTGGAGCGCATGATGTGAAACTCACAAAGAATCAATAATTTTTTTAAAGTTTTTTTTCTTTCTTTATAAAGTTCTTATTTTAAAGATATTCTTAAGCTCTTAGATGGCACCTTAACATTCTTGAGTTATTTCCAGTCACACCTGCTTATACTTTATGGCAGCCTGACATAAAATCTTCTATCAAAAGTTCATTCTGCCATCATAATTATTTATTACTAATAATTGTGTATTTATACTGTGAATCTTCTTTTTCAGACTCTATGAATATCTTGCTTTCCTGAAGATCTTACGTTGACTTTGGGGGCAATCTTTTATTTTCTCCTGAATATCTATCCCTTATATTTTATTTTCATTGAAGTTATTCTTTCCATATATGATTATTTGAGTTTCTATCTTCACATTGCTTTCTTGGGCTCTGGGAATCCTGAGTTGGAATCTCAAATGTGGAAGGAGAATTAGGGTGTCAGGGACGAGATTATAAAGGGCAACTGATGGGGCAAGATGGGCTGCAGAACATTTATCAGAGACTCTTTGATCTGGTCCTTTGTGCTTTTATATCTCCAGAGATCGTTTTTCAATCACCAGTGAGACGGTACATGCAGTGCTGAGCTCTGTGTGTGCTGAGCGAGAGAAAGAATTCCGAATGCAGATGACCAGTTTATCTCTGTTTTAGGCCTAGCAGCCAGACTACCCTCCAACCTGGTACTTTATCCTCTCTTTAGAACAAACCTCCAGTTTTCTGAAATGTGGAAAGAGGCCAAAAGCCAAGGGACATGGTGAAGGAGAGAAGTTCAAGGAACTAGCTACCTTTTAAACCATTACCCAACCTCCTTCACAGTAGCTGTACCCAACCCTTAAATGTAGGAGTTTGATGTACCTCAGACTGATCTTCAACTTTATTCACTGTTGGGTTTGATTTGGGCTCTCATATTTGGCTGTCTATTGACTCCTGGTTTTCCAGTACTTGGTTTTTGTTGGAACATAACTGCTGGATATTGTCAAATATGGATATGGCTTGTCTCCTCCCTCCTACCCTCCCAGTCTCACCCTCTTTCCCTCTTCCCTCCTCTTAACCTCCCAGAGTTCTCAGAAAGGGGGAGACCTCCTACCCTACCATCTGACTCGAGCCTATCAAGTCTCATTAGGACAGCCTGCATCTTCTTCCTCTGTAGCCTGGCATGTACTCCCCCACCGGGGTGAAGTGATCAAAGAGCTAGCAACAGAGTCCCTGTCCTAAGCAGCCCCTTCTCCCCTTATTAGGGAACCCACATGGAGACTGAGATGCCTATTGGCTACATCTGAGCAGGGGATCTAGGTCCTCTGCTTGCTTGGTCCTTGGTTCATGCATCAGTCTCTTGCAGAACCTACTGGGCCCAGATTTGTTGGCTCTGTTGGTCTTCTTATGGAGCCCCTCCTACTCTCCCACTGGGTCCTTCTATTCCCCCACTCTTTTCTATGACTCTCTGCACTCTGCCTGAAGTTTGGCTTTGAGTCTTAGCACGTGCTTCGATGCCCTCCTGGGTGGACTCTCTCAGAGGCCATTTATGGTAGGCTGACATCCTGTTCCCTCTATTCAACCACTTCTGGTATCTATTCCATTTGCCCTTCTGAATGAGAACTAAGCATCCTCCCTAAGGTCCTCCTTGTTATTTAGCTTCTTTAGGTCTCTGGTTATAGTATGTTTATCCTGTATCATATGGCTAATATCCACTTATAAGTGAATATATTCATGTGTGCCTTTCTGGTTCTGGGTTACCTTTCTCAGGATGATCTTTTCTAGTTCCATCCATTTGCCTGCAAATTTCATGCTTTTCCTTGTTTTTAATAGCTGAGTAGTTTTCCATTGTATAAATGTACCAGTTTCATATCCATTTTTTGTTTGAAGGACATCTAGGTTGTTTTCATATCCTGGCTATTATGAATAAAGCTGCTATAAAATATAGTTGAGCAAATGTCCTTGGTGTATGGTAAAGCATGCCCAGGAGTGGTATAGCTTGGTCTGGAGGTAGCACTGTTCCCAATTTTCTAAGCAAGTGCCAGATTGATTTCCAAAGTTGTTGTACAAGTTTGCACTTCAACCAGAAATGGAGGAGTGTTCCCTTTTCTTCACATCTTTGCTAGCATGTGCAGTCAGTTGAGTTTTTTATGTTAGCCATTCAGACAGGTGGAATCTCAGAGTCCTTTTGATTTGCATTTCCCTGATGACAAAGAATGTTGAGCATTCTTTAAGTGTCTCTCTGCCATTTGGTATTCCTCTAGTGAGAATTCTATTTAGTTCTATACCTCATTTTTAATTGGATTATTTGATTTCTTGGTGTTTAAGTTCTTGAGTTCTTTGTATAGTTTGGATATTAGCCCTCTGTCAGATGTAGAGTTGATAAAGATCTTTTCCCATTTTGTAGGCTGTCATTTTGTTCTGTTAATAGTCTCCTTTGCTTTACCGAAGATTTTCAGTTTCATGAGGTCCCATTTATTAATTATTGATCTTACGACCTGAGCTGTTGCTGTTCTGTTTAGGAAGTTTTCTCCTGTGACAATGAGAACAAGGATCTTCTCTACTTTTTCTTCTAATAGATTCAGTGTTTGTGGTTTTATGTTGAGGTCTTTGATCAACTTGGGGATTAGTTTATTGCAGATTGATAAATATGGATCTATTTGCATTTTTCTGCTTGTAGACATCCAGTTAGACCAGCACCATTTGTTGAAGATGCGATCTTTATCCATTATATAGTTTTGGCTTCTTTGTCAAAAATCAAGTATCCCGAGGTGTGTGGGTTTATTTCTGGGTCTTCAATTCAATTCCTTTGATCTGCCAATCTCTTTGTAAGCCAGTACCATGATATTTTTATTACTGTTGTTCAAAAGTACAGCTCGAGATCAGGGATGAAGATTCCTCCTGAAGATCTTTTACCATACAGTATTGTTTTAGCTATTCTGGGTTTTTTGTTTTTCCTCATCAAGTGAGGAATTGTACTTTCGAAGTCTGTGAAGAATTGTGTTGGTATTTTGATGAGGTTGCATTGAATCTGTAAGTTGCTTTGGGTTGGCTGTCCATTTTCACTATGTTGATTCTACTGATCCATGAGCATGGGAAATCTTTCCATCTTCTGTTATCTTCTTCAGTTTTCTTTCTTCAGAGACTTGACTTTTTTTCATACAGGTCTTTCACTTGTTTGGTTAGGGTAACACCAAGATACTTTACGTATTTCTGTGGCTATTGTGAAGGGTGTTATTTCCCCCCCCCTTTTTTTTTCTCAGCCCATTTGTCTTTTGTATACAAGAGACCTATTGATTGTTTTTTTGTTTTTTGTTTTTTGTTTTTTTGTTTTTTGAGTTAATTTAGTGTCCATCCACTTTGCTGAAGGTGTTTATCAGCTGTAGGAGTTCTGGTAGAATTTTTGGAGTCACTTATGTGTACCATTGTATCATCTGTGAATACTGATTCTTTGACTTCTTCCTTTCCAATTTGTTTCCTCTTTGTCTCCTTTAGTTGTCTTATTGCTATGGCTAGGACTTCCAGTATTGTATTTAAGAGATATTGAGAGAGTGGACAGCTTTGTCTTGTCCCAGATTTCAGTGAAACTGATTTAAGTTTCTCTCCATTTAGTTTGATGTTAGCCATAGGCTTGCTGTATATTGTCTTTATTGTGCTTAGGTATGTGCCTTATATTCCCAATCTCTCCAAGATTTTAAACATGAATGAGTTTTGGATTGTGTCAAATGCATTTTTGGCATTTAAGGAGATGATCGTGTGGGTTTCTTTTCTTCTGGTTTGTTTATATGGTGAACTATATTGATGGATTTTTGTATATAAGAACCACCCCTGTATGCCTGAGATGAAGCCTACTTGGTCACATCTTTGATGTGTTCTTGGATTCAGTTTGCCAGCATTTTATTGAGTATTTTTGCTTCAATGTTCATAAGAGAGATTGGTCTGAAGTTCTCTTTCTTTGTTGGGTCTTTGTGTGGTTTAGGTATCAAGGTGACTGTGGCCTCATAGAATGAGTTTGGTAATGTTCCTTCTGCTTATATTTTGTGGAATAGTTTGAAGAGATTTGTTATTACCTCTTCATTGAACATCTTATAGAATTCTGCACTGAACCAATCTGACCCTGGGCTTTTTTTGATGACTGCTTCTATTTCCTTAGGAAATATAGGATTATTTAATTTGTTTACCTGATCTTGATTCAGCTTTGGTAAGTGGACTCTATCAAGAAAATTGTCCATTTCATTTAGTTTTTCAAATTTTTGGCATACAGGTATTTGAAGGAAGACCTAGTGACTTGCTGGATTCCTCAATGTCTGTTGTTATATCTCCATTTTCATTTCTAATTTTGTTGATTTGGATAGTGTCTCTCTGCCTTTTAGTTAATTTGGCTAAGGGTTTGTCTATCTTGTTGGGTTTCTCAAAGAACCAGCTCTTGGTTTCCTTGATTCTTTGAATTGTTCTTTTTGTTTCTAATTTATTGATTTCACCCGAGTTTGATGATTTCAGGCATCTACTTTACTTGGTTGTGGCTGTATCTTTTTTTTTTTCCCCTAGGACTTTCAGGTGTGCCATTAAGTTGCCTGGATGGGATGTCTCTAATCTCTTTAGGAATGCACTTAACGCTATGAACTTCCCTCTTAGCACTGATTTCATTCTGTGCTATAAGTTTTGGTTTGTTGTGCCTTAATTTTCATTGAATTTTAGGAAGTCCTTAATTTTTTTCTTCTTTATATCTTCACTGACCCAGATGTCATTGAGTAAGGAGTTGTTCAGTTTCCACGTGTATGTGGCCATTTTGTTATTTCTGTTGTTGTTGAGGTCCATCTTTAGTCTCTTGTGGTCTTATAGGATACAAGGTATTATTTCAATCTTCTTTTACCTGTTGAGGCTTGTTTTTGGTGACCTATTATATGGTCAGTTTTGGAAAAGGTTCCATGGGGTGCTGAGAAGAAGGTGTATTCTTTTGTGTTTGGGTGAAAAGTTCTGTAGGTGTCTGTTAGATCCATTCGATTCATAACATCCGTTAGTGTCATTATTTCTCAGTTTAGCTTCTGTTTTATTGACCTGTCCTTTGAAGAGAGTGGGATCAATGTGTGGTTTAAGCTTTATTAATGTTTCTTTTACAAATGTGGGTGCTCTTGTATTTGGGGCATCGTTGTTCAGAACGGAGATACCTTCTTGGTGGAATTTTCCTTTTGTGAGTATGAAGTGTCCTTCTTTATCTCTTTTGGTTTATTTTGGTTGAAAGTTTATTTTATTAGATATTAGAATGACTATTCCTACTTGCTTCTTGAGTCCCCTTGTTTGGAAAACCTTCTTCTACCCCTTTACTGTTAGGTAATATCTATTGCTGTGGCTGATGTGTATTTCTTGTATGCAGTAGAATGTTGGGTCCTGTTTAAGCATCCATTCTGTTAGTCTGTATCTTTTTATTGGAGAGTTGAATCTATTGGTGTTGAGAGAGATTAATGACCAGTGACTGTTAATTCCTTTTATTTTGATGTTGATTGTGGTAGTGTTTGTGTACTTGTCTGCTTTTAATTTTGAACCACTTTGTTGATTTCCTTCACCTGTTTGTTTTTATTTTTCTGCCTTTCATTCAATTCTTTCAGTGATTTATTTATTTCCTTTCAAAAGGCCACAATCTGTTTGACTGTATCTTTCTGTATTTCTTTACAGATTATATTCATTTCCTCTGTCATCATCTTCATAATCATAGATTTAAGGTCTTTTTTTTTTAGTTACACTTGTATTAGGGTATTCAGGGATGCTTGCCTTTGGGTACTTGGGTTCTTGAGATCCATATTGCTTTGGCTTTTGTTGCCTTTTGTTGATTGTGTTTTTATGCTGGCCTTTACCCATCTGCTTGTCTCTAAAGTTGGCTGGTAGTTCTTGGTGCCCACTGGAGACCCAGGGGTAGGGTGTTGTAGGAAAAGCCTTAGGCAGGAAGCTGAAGGTTCCTGCAGGAGCCCTCCTCAGATTAGTGGATATGGTCTTCCCCTGGCAGCAGGTTCCCAGGGAATTGTTGTGGCTCTCCTCAGGTGTATGATCCTGTGGGTGAATTAGACTCCTCGGAAGCCCAGGAGCTCTCTTCTCACCAGGGGAAGTGTTGCAGACAGCAGACCTGCTACTGGCTCTCTTGTTCTGAGGTTAGTGAGCTGCAGCTGTCCAGATACTCTGCTCAGACCGTGTTTGATGTACACAGTCATATTTAAGAAACAGCAAGTCTAGAGGTTTGGTCCATCTCCGTAGAGAGACAGATTGAGCTTTGGAGCGCCATCTAGGGCTGCTCTTAGGCAACAGGAGGCCTGAAGTTGATGCTGCATGCCCCGGTACCCAGGAGGTGTTCATTTACAGGTGAACACAGAATGCTGCTGTGCGGCTAGATGCTGGAGGCCCAGCACCTCTGAGAACTTTTCTGGGGATTAGCTAGGTGACTACAGAGCTGACCTTATTGCTTCCTTCACTGTGGGGTTTCCTCTCTACTGGGATACCCTATCTCTATTGTTTGGGGGCTCACAGTTCAGTCTGGGATGGTGAGCACAGCACACAGTCATGTGGCTAGGTGATGAGGACCACACATCTGCAGGAACCCAGGATCTTGGGCATTAGCTGGGTGAGGTCAGACCCAATTGTTTCCTTCACTACAGGGCTTCCTTTCACCTGGGAAACACAGCCACCGGTATTTTGGGGCGCACAGTTTGGTCTGTTGGTGATTGTGCAGTCACTGCCACCCTGCTTATCAGACACAGTGTGCAACTGGCACAGCCATCTTGGATCTCTCCCCCATTCATCTATTTTTTGAGTAAGATTTTCTTCAAGCATTATCTCGACTAATTACTACACAGTGAGTGAAATAAAATGAGTTTAAAAATTCAGATTATGTTTTTCAAAAAGAAAAGACTAATAAAAAAGAATAATATAGGAAATAAGAATAAGAAAATAAATGTAGAATAAAAAAGAATATAGGAAGAGCTTATAATAAAACAAATAAATACAATGAGAAATATGAGATACATGGGATCAAGGAGAATGAAGTGTGTGGAGTAGAGATGTTAGATCTTAGAGATGAATAACACAGTACAGAGACCTCGCCAAGAAAAAAAAGGTACAGCACAAGAAAACAGGGCCTGCAGTGACACAGAGTGGAGTCTGAGAGAAAGAGTATTTCTATGGGGAGAAGTTAGGTGATTAGAAAGGTTTTTGTTTGCTAGAAAGAGAGTTCTTTTGATAAGTAATGGAGCCCTGGTAGATTTTTCCAGTCCGTGAACATGAATGATGACATGTGGGTGGCAGCGGTATGCAGAAGAGGGTCAAAAAATATCTGCATGCATGAACATTTCAAGAAGAGATGTGCTTGGTCGGAGACTAAAGGCCATAATTTGTCATTTAATACATCTTTCTCGGTTCCCGGGGCTGAATGCATCCGTAGCGACTGTTTTACGCAGTTATTGTTATTATTGATTTTAATTCTAAGTCATGTGAGGGAACGTAGGAAAGTGCTGCCACCGTGAGGGAGATAGGGAGATAGGAAGGTGCTGCGACCGTGAGGCCTTTCCATTTCCATTTCGTGTTCGGCAGAGATGGATTTGTGCGTGACACTATCAATCCAGTACAAAGAAATGTAATTAAGTTCTTTTTTTCTCCCGTGTTAGACATCACAGAACATGAAAGGAAGCGAGCCACTAGCTGGTGGCATTTAACAATTTTCAGCTGCACTCTTTGGTGAGCTCCCCTACTGGTGTGGTCTGGTCTTACCTGAGCCATTCAACCACTCCCCTTCTTCATGTTCAATATGACACATAAAATTTCTGGGTAAGCAATAAAAAGTTTACTCACTGAAACCTATGTAAAACGAACAAATAAGATACAGAAATAATCAAGAAAGGGAATTACAATGCCCCACCTGCTCTAACTTTCCTAAAAGCTCAATTCTTTTTCATTAACTCAACTGCTTACAACATTCCCCTCTCAGAAAACATAAGCCAGGCCTCCTTTTTGTAACTAATAGTAAGTGGTTTCCAAATTCATTGTTGCCTACAATGAAAAGTCAAAGTATTTTACCAAAAATGTTGTTCATTGACAAACTTTCATTTGCTAGAGTATTATAAAGAAGAACTTAAATATAAGCTATAGATTTTGGAGTTTTAAAAAGTATGTATTGTCACTTGGATTTGGGGTTTCTTTTCTATTAACCTTGAATGATATTCTTCTGTGCTCTGTAGCATAAGTGTTCAATGGGGGTGCTTATCGCCAGTATACTCAAGAAGAAAAGACTGCGCTTCTAATGAGCCTGAGGTATCTGCCCTTCTTGGGAAGCAGATATGGTTTCATTTCCCCATTAAATAGCTTACACTTGCAAACACAGATGTAATTTCATCTGCTTTGCATCAGTCTAGTTTATAACTAGAAAACTTGGCAGTACATTTTGAAGCCCTATCACCAGTGTTTCCCCTTCTGAAGGGGAAATAATACATTAACAGCTTGCTTTTTTGTTTATTTTGCTTTTGTTTAAAAAAAACACACACACAAAAAAACAAAACACCGTGCTGCCCTCGCATTTTCTGTTTCTCAATCAGAGGTTGATTCTGGGCTGTTTTCAGTGGAGCATCTCTAGAATGACAGCCAGATGGGGCCTTAGATCTTTGTGTACATTGCCAAACAACCTAGAACTCTGCTGATCATTGCAAAAGGACTTGTGAAGTGCTGAAACCACTTCCATCAAAGATACTGGTTATAAAGAGTAAAATCACGCAACATCCTTTAAATTTTCCCTTTAGAGAATGAAATCATGAAAAAAAAAGCTCTTTCACTGGATATACTTACACTACAGTGGTAGAAAACAGCAGGTACTTGTTAGACATGAAAAATGTAGTTTTATTTGAGGGGTACAAAATCATTTAGGTAGGATATTGACAAGCATGTGAAGGAGTTTATCAAGACCATTTCAGGGAAGAGTTAATCAACAAGATCGTTATGTTCAGTTAAGGAATACACATTTGTCAATTAATTAGTGTAAAAGGAAGAGAAGAAAAGAGAAAAGAAAGCAAGGTACTTGGTAGACAGTTCTTGAAATCTGACCATTCCTGAGTCTACTTCTCAGAGAAGCCAAGGCCACCAAGAGGAGGCTAAGCAGTGGCTGCTATTAGCACCCAATTTTTACAGGGCAGAAATTTCCAGCATTAACCAGTTCCATTATAAATGTAGAAGAATAAAAAACTGATTGATCACAACATCCTTACAATCAGCTGAAGTTGAAAAAAAATCACCATCTAACTCTGCCAAAAATTTCTTTGCTTTCTTTTATCAGCTTGGTTTAATTTGTACTAAGCCAAGCACTTAGAGTTAGCTATTTATTGTTTTAATATTTTTTTATAAGTAAAGAGAAATTCTTTGGTAAGAACGTAGTCTGAATTATCACATTTTATCATATAAATAGAGGCAGGGAAAATCTTCACAAACGTACACTCTCAGATAAAACTTGAAAGGCACAACATCTAGCTTACTCTACAAAGCTAATAAAAGAAAGGGGGAAAATTCATCTGTTGAACTTCATAAAAAGCAGTTGTAAATATCTAAGCTCTTATTCCAAATTGAGCTCTTACATCCCTAGCAGTCATAAAGAGAGATAGGCATTGGGACAGTGAAGACAGGCAGGTCCCACGTGTCTGTTAGTCAGTCAGTCTAGCAAAAATGGTGAGTGAACCATTTGTCAGCATGCTTCCCCATATGGTGAGATCATGGTTCCGTGAGAGATCTGATCTCAAAACTTAAGGTGGGTTCACAGTTGGGTGGGGCCTTTGATGTGAATTTCAGCATCAACCTGTCAGGCAAGATGTGCTCACTTGTTCAGTATTAAAGGTCTACACATAGGAAGAGAACCATGGACGATACTTAAAACCTGGGGAAAACAAACACACAGGACAAAACACATGCTTAGGAAAGTCACAGGCTTCAGGAGCTATTTTCTCAGCTGCTTAGTTAAACTGACATAGCACCATAACTGCCTTCTAAATATTGATGTTAATATTTGTAGTCAAATGGTACTTGAAGCTTTCATGAGAGGCTTCATTGTCGTAAACGTCAAGGAATAAAGAGACTCACTGCTGCTAAAGGTACTTATCCCTCATCAATACATTTTTATCACGTCCCCTAGAGTTTAGGTGACGTTATGGAAGAGAAGGCCGAAAGGTTGTAAGAGCTGGAAAACAGGGAGAAGAGCTTCAAAACTCCATCTTCTGAGCATGAAGCAGCCATTGCAGTCTTGAATCCACAGCAGTGAGGATTACTCACACAGCCTGCCAACAATAGGTCATGGATGGAGGGGAGGGGGGCCCTTGGAGCCCTAACCTCTTCTGGCAAACCATCGCTTACTGAAAGATTCTGGAAACAGGAAAATCATTGTCTTCAGTTGGGTACCCACTGGTGATCCCACCAAGCTCCAAATGATAGATAGCTTCAAGTCCATGGTCACACAGACAGCCCTGGTTAATCTCAGTGGATCCCAACCCAAAAAGACATGAGTACAGGAAGATGATTTGTGGGGAAGAGGGGTTTTGAGAAGAGTGGCAGATGAGAGTCATTAGAAAATGTTTTATACATATATGAAGATGTCAGAGAACTAATGTAATTAACAAAATTGTGCAGCAGTGATAGAGGAAGACTTCTCTGGCTTCTCCATGGGGGACATGCATGCCAACCACAGAGATGCACACGCGTGCATTATACAAATAGAGAAGTAAGTCTCTTTAGCCCTACCAAGTCTAGCAGAAGTCCCTGTAACTGTCTGATACTCTGTAAGTCTAAATCTTAGATAGATTAAGCAGTCAAAATTCACATATCAGCTAGTAGTGGGGCAGAAAACATACTAAAATTCTAACACATTGAGAAGATGGTCCCACAATAACTTATTTCTGTTGTCAAGGTTCTAGCTACACTAACCGTTAAACACATTATCCTTCTTAGTAGCAATGTTTGCTGTCTACAGCACCTATCTATTCTAGGAGAATTTTTAAAGAATCTGTTCAGGCTTGAGTCATGTATGTTTCTACTCCAGTGACAGTATGTGAGAAGAGTGTCACTGAAAGTTCCTCCTCTCCATAAATCTGAAAGAATCTTATTTTAAATAAACAAAGCTAGCAGTAGGGATCTAGATCTAAATGAAGGCAACTGAATTAGAAAGCTGGCAGTTGAAACAGTGTATTCATTCTGTCAGTCTACCGAGGAATTAAGGAAATCAGTAACTCCGTTTGGAGCATTATAACACAGGCAATATGCGGTCTTGCTTTAGAACTGATCCTAGAAAACAGATCCTTGGAAGTATTAGTGGTTATGGCAGTTTGTCCCTCATGATTCGTCACAGGAAGAACGAAAATGAATCAATTCTACTCTAATCTGCTCACACGTTTGAGTTTTTTTGAACCAAAAAAGCACCAACGGGCAGTGCTGTGGTTTGTCCTTTACATGTATATCACTCACTGCAGAGGTTAACTGCCACAACACATAAAGAGAGAGGCTGCGTTATATCCATACATGGTCCTTGGTTGAATGTCAGTCTCAGAAAAGACCCTGTGCCCAGATATATTTGGTCCTTGTGGAGCTCCTATCCTTTCCCCATCAGACTAACTCCCCTTCTTTCTTATGATTCCCTGTACTCTGCCAAAGGTTTGGTCATGAGTCTTTGCTTTGAAAACACTGCTAGTTAGAGTCTTTCAGATGCGCTCAGTAGACTCCTGTCATACGTTCAATGCACATCCCATCTGTCTTTCTAAACGAGGATTGATCATCTTACCCCATGTCCGCTCAATTGATTATCTTTTTTAGGTGTATAGATTTCATTATGTTTATCATATCTTATAGGTCTATATAAGTGAGTATATCCCATGTTTGTCTTCCTCCTTCCTCCTATTTCACTCAGAATGATCTTTTCTAGATCCCACCATTTGCCTGCAAATTTCATGATTTCCTCCTTTTTGATTGCTGAGTAGTATTCCATTGTGTAAAAATACCACAATTTCTGTACCCATTGGCCTGTGGTAGCTCAGTAACCAATTGGTTTCCCAAAGTGAGGGGAACAAGGACTATTTCTAACAGGAACTCAATGACTGGCTCTTTGGTCTCCCCACCCCCGAAGGGAGGAGCAGTCCTGTTAGGCCACAGAGGAGGGCTTTGCAGCCAATCCTGAAGATACCTGATAAAACAGGATCAGATGAATGGGGAGGAGGTCCCCCCTATCAGTAGACTTGGAAAGGGGCACGGTGGAGATGAGGGAGGGAGGGAGGGACTGGGAGGGAATGAGGGATCGGGACACGGCTGGGATACAGAATTAATAAAATGTAACTGATAAAAAAATAATAATAAAATAAAAAAAAGAGAGAGAGGCTGCAAGAGTTTCAAAGAATCATTCTTAAATTGGGTTTACATACCAGACAGGGCAGTGTTAGGTTTATTTCAGCAGAAGTTGTGGTAAGAGTCTTTCTCCTAGTTTTATTTTTAAAAAACATGCAAAGCAGAATTAGTAAGTCCATTAAAGATGATCTGATTGGAAACTTGGTGTTAGAGAGTTGGCTCATCCGCTGATGCTTATTGCTTGTGCAGAGGTTCTGAGTTCAGTTCTCAGCACTCACACGGCAGCACACAACCGCCTCTGGTTCTAGTCCTCGGACCGCTAACGTCCCTATCTATGAGCCCACTGTACTCCTACGGTGAACACATTCACACAGGCGTATCTACATACATTTAAAAACATCTCTTTAAATAAAATAAAAACCATAGTTGGTAGGCAAATAAAGTATGTGGCACTTTTAGATTCTTAAAAATTAAAATAAACAATAAATAAAACTTCTTGGGAGTTTTGTGATAAATGCAACAGAAGCCAAATTTATGAGGCTGATTCTAAGCTCCTAAATGATCTTACCTTCTAACGAATCAAAAAAGGATGCTTAAAATAAATGCCAAAAAGTCATCTTTAAAATCTAAAAGCATAATTAATACTTGTTGATACAAAACCCTCACAAGTCTTGTTCTTTCCCAAATTTGGGTCTCACTTCCTCTGTGTGGTGGCTCTCTTGCCTGAATACCCTATAAAGACTGGGAAAGAATCAGCCTTCCCCTCTTTCCTAAAACATTCATGACTTCAAGTGGCTTATGACCTTTTTCACTTCCATTTTTCACCCTATCAGAACGCGATCACATTTCCCCCAACTAGGAATTCAATAAGTTAAACCCAGAATTTCTGAAAGCCATCATGCCATTTACAGACTACGTACAAATTAAAAGTTGATGAGACGTTTTATCTATTATCTTTGAAATCAGATATGTATGATTCAATGCCTGGTTAAGGATGCTTTTTATTTGGTGGGGACTTGTTTACGTTCTAGCCATTGCGGTTATAGCTGAGGTGAGTTTCTTTGCCAGTGAAAACCTTGGTCTGCTGAAAGGGATAAATCACCTCTTACCCGTGATGCTGCATGCCGTGTAGCCTAAGCCACGTTGCTGCTTATTCTGGGCACTTCATTATTCCCATTGCTGACAGACTCCTCAGTAATCCTATTTTAGAAGCCTGAGCAAACTTGAAATCACGAAGCGTCGAGACACTCCTCTCTGAAGGGTAAGCCGCCTCTTCTATCACAAAAGTGTAACTGGGTCTAGTCACACGCTTGGCCATTTTTTTAGGCGAGCAAACTCACTTTCTACCCCCATTGGATTTTAAATATACACTTTCCATCATGCATGCTCTAGCTCATGACTCAATGCATTTTTCTTTTCTGACAAAATGCCAATTGCTTTTGCCCTGATTAGCCTATCAACATCCTATGTTCTTTATAGAAAATAACTCTTAGGGCAAATGCCTATCTCACACACTTATGAAGAACTTTCCTAACTAGAAATCTTCATTCTAAAAGAAATGTTGTATTTTGCTAACAGCAACTTTTATTATTATAGTTCACAAAAATAATTCTTCCAACCTGTTATAAAGAGAGAAAAACAAATATCCCCTCCCCCCATGAAAGATGTCTCTGAGAGGCATCAGATGACAAAAGGTAGGATGTAGATCCTGAATGAGGTCTAGACCATCTCCTAAATGGAGTGAATTTGATCCAGTCTGAACTTCTTTGGGCCTCATTTTCGTCATCTCAAACTAAGTAATTCTTTCAGGAGCTGTGAAAACTACCCAGTGCAGTATCAGCATTATAGCTTTGCAAGCATAATAGCATGAGCTTCAGTATTTGACTTTGCCTGTCCCTAGTTCATGTATTTAATCTCATAACTTAGAGTACTCTAGTTTCTGATAATTAAATCATGCAGATAAATCCAATTAAGGGGAGCTCCTGTTCTCTTTCTCCGCCCCAGCGGGGTAACCAGCTGCTGGTCATTTGAGACTCTCCAAATTCAGGTAGTTCTTAAAAAAACTAATTTAAGATTTTACACAGAGATTTTTAAGAAAAAAAAAGGATATTCTCTGAGAATAAGTCTAAGGCAACAGGGACAAAATAATCAGTTTTATTAGACAGATGAATAAGACACTGAACAAATTATCATACCTGTAAATAAGCAGTTGGCAACTGCATTTGTTTTTCTACATATACTTTCCTATGAATTAGCTTGTCTCAGGTTGTTTGCTTCCATCTTTTTGGGCATGTTCTTCATGAAGTTCTGATGAGTTAGGCAGCATCGAGGTGTCCAGAAATGTCCAGCCAAGCTTTTAGCAATGTAATACAAATTTTCAGACTATGTCACCAAGGGAAAGAAAAAAAAGAAGTTTGTCAAAACAAAGTTTGTCTATAATCACTTTATTATTGAAAACACCTTCACACCATACCAAAACCAAGTAGCTCTAAACCTTTGCTTTGTTAGCATGTTTAGTTAGTAACAGCCAAATTACTGAGTATTTATTATTGCGCAAGAACTTTCCTAACTGCTTGTATTCATTTTTATAACTACACGTTGATGAAGGCTCTATTTAATTTTCACATATGTGAAAAAAGTGATTTGGAAAGGTTAAGTAATTTGTCCAAGGTAAAATAACAAAATTTGGCACTGACATTAGCAGCCTAGCTCCAGAGTCAATGCCCTCAAACTTTTGCAACAGTCTATTTTTCTATAATTGATTCAAGATACACAATTTGTTTGGAATCTTGGTATGTGATAGTGGGCCACGGTGAAGGATGTGGTTTAATTGCATTGACTAGCAAGAAATTATCCAGATCATCCTTCAAAGTAAAACACTTGTCAGAAGCCCACTTTATCAGAGGTGGACAACTTGTCTATCTGTCCTCACACAGTGAAAGGTGAGAGGTCGTCTGCATCTCCACATTTCATCCTCATTCAATGTGAGAGAGAAAAGAATTCTGCTTTTGTATGGGTACAGACACCTTAAGAGAGTACCTTTTGAATATCAATAAATACAAATGCATGGGTAATTAAAGGAGAAGTGGAATTCATCTTTTATAGCAAGGGAAGTACAGGCACAGGGTGTTGAAGGTTGATGCCTGAGCACAGGTTACTAGTGACAGAATGGAATTAAAACCACTGATGTCATTTTCAGAGCTCAAGTTAGATGGTCCTATTATCTGCGGGAAAGGCAAGTATGTAAAAAGTGCCGCAGAGGTGCGCTGTCACCGGGCTTCTGTTTTTTAATAGTGCTTTCCTTCCTTTCAACAATTAATGACAGAGGGCAAAAGAGAGTGACGAGGAACCTGTAACTGGGCTAGCCAAATGCTAGAAGGAAGCTCTCGCCCATTTCTGGGACAAAAAGGTCATGTACAGGAGTTAGATGACAGAGGCCATGGAAAAGGCGAAGCAAATTTCCTATCCCAGAGGAAGTAGCTCAGTATTGCTAAACTCAGCCACAATCATCGTGCTTTTCATGGAGAAATTCTTTTGAAGCAGAGAATCTTATCAGGTCCTTTAAATTGTCCATCTTTCTTGAGAGGAAGGTAACTCCAAGCCTCAGAATTCTAAAGCAGACAGACAAGTCCCTCAATCCTTGTACCCTGTGTGCTTCCTAAAGAGGTCCACCAAAGCCCTGGTGCTAAAGAATACTTTTTTTAAAAAAACATAAAATTCTTGTTGGATTATTTGGCTATGGAAACTGCTTCCTTTCCTTCCCCTTTGTATTAAAACACAGTCAAACCTGATAAGGTAAAATAAAACACTTGTCAGAAGCTCTCTTTATTGGAGGTAAAGACTGAGGAGTTTCCATAATAAATTTCTTAATATAATATAAAGTGATGCTGGAGTGTAGAGAGCACAGGAAACTTTGAATGACTGAGGTTCTGAATACATGTGTGTTAAGACTGGCACGGTCATACCATGCCCATGACTCCAAAGCCTCAGACCCGTGGAAGGCCCCATCCCGGAGGCTCACAGGGATGGCAAAGCCTTCCTTAGAGGACTAAGTGCATTGTGATAGGATATACAAAAAAAAAAACTCCACCAAAGCTTTTACTCCTCATTTGCTCAGGACCAGAAAATTGCTTCACAGTGATCCTACTGGGATTAGCTAAGCCTGTCTCCCAGATCCAGCTGTATGCCATAAACCCTGCCTGCTTTTATTTATTTTTTTAATCTGTATGTAATAACCCTGTATCCTCACTCACCTGCATGCAGTAACCCCACTTCTCTGTTCAACTCCATACAATGAACATGATGAGCTGCCAGGGTGCTGTGTGTGTGTGTGTGTGTGTGTGTCCCTAGCTGTCCTGCTCGGGCCCAAGTTCCTGGAGGCTGTGCACAGAAGAGAAACTAGAATCTGAATAGACCGTGTGTTCCTGTATATACTAGGACTGGTCTTACTGAGTGTAACGGGGTCGAACCATATTGTCAACACTATCCTAATGCTACTCTGTCTTTTGATTCATTTCACTTTAATGGTGTTACTTTTACTTCTTGCTGAGCTGTACCGAATTGAGTAGCATTCTGAGTCTAATGACTCTCAGCAAAGTGTTTTTCCTGTTCCTTCAGCTACCACAGCTCATGGAGCAGAAGAGGACCAGCACTAAAGACTATCAACCCATTGGTGGCTCAGATTTTTGTCTCTTAAGAAATTGATCACAGGACAATAAGAATTCTAACAAGCCAGTGGGTTGAGCTGAAATGCCAAAGAAACACTCTGATTTATGAGTGTGGCATGTAAACGCTAACAACAAACAGGCCATAATGGGGAACCCAAACTTGGGAAATAAGGGATGTCTGTCCCAAAAGTAGTTGAAAACTACGTGGCTTGAGAAAAATAGAGGTAACAATTTCTCTACTCTGAGAAGCGCTGATTTCCTCTTTTTTGAAATTATACTCCTTCCTTCCACACCTTCCACGGGTAGAACAATCAGTTTCCGTAACCATGCTATCTCAAATGCCACGAGGCATAGGAATCTCAGCTGGAATGAGCCATTTTTATGCATCAGCTCTCCGAAAGATCCTTCATCATATTTCCATACAAAATCTATGGTGGTGTAGAAAAACAGATCTATTAGCAATATAATTCATTTGAGCTCTGTTACCAAGATGATAGTTTCTTAATCATCAGGCTTGAAACAATGATGCTGTAGATTTAAATCTAAACACAATGGGTGCTACACACACACACACACACACACACAGGAGAGAGAGAGAGAGAGAGAGAGAGAGAAGACAGAGCGCAGAGCGCACATACAAAAGGTATTTAAAGTAAGCAGCACCACACAGTGGTTGGACAAGGACTAGACAGCTCTTCCTATGCTCCAGCATTGGTTCCTTTGGAGATAAAAGATTGTTTCTTTTTTCCTTTTCCAGAAAATTGATGCAAGTGGTGTTATTCCTTGGAAACAGAAACGTTTTAATGTTTTTTAGTGCCTGACTTCTTGACAAGAACAATTGTTGGCTAAATTTCAAACCTATTTACAGATGAAAATGTGAACAGAAAAAAAAAATACTTGTCATATTTTACCACGTGTGGTTATGTTTATTATAACCAAATGCATTTCAAAAAACCCAGTGATTAAAAAAATGCCATTGCCCCTAGGGCTTTCCTTTTATCCTGTGACAAAGAGAACATTTTATTACTAAATTTAATCTTCTGAAAATCAAATTTTATAACTGAAAAATTGGCACAAACTAAAACATTGCTACGTTTCTTTAATGCTATTACAGGGACTGCATCAACAATGTGAAAGTAAAAGACAAGTCTGATACTCCACATCCCACTGCTTTTTATCCTACATGTGAAGTATAAAACAGGTGTGAAAATCACTTTCACCAGGTCAGTATCAGAGGCATGACTTTCTCAGATATTTGGAGTGGGAAGTCCCTAGTTTCGAAAATATATTCCATCTGTGTCACAACGGGATGTTCATCTTTCCTGAACAATGCTTGATCTTTTAATACTTCCTCCGATACCCTCCGTGGATAGCTTTTCTAGGCATTCTTCCATACGTGAAGGGTTTTCAAGAGAACTCCAGCAGGATCCCCGGTATCTAAAGAGCCATTTGCTCTTTATTTAACGTTTCAAGTCTACTCACTGGAGGGGAAACATGACCGGCAACGGGGCTGTAAAATAACACGCAGTTCAGAAGAATGTACTACCAGAACCGGGAAGCCCAGAGAGCATCTGGGAATGACTAACAGAGCAATAAAGGAGAGACGAGCCTTGGAAAACCCCGGGTGGTGTGCAGGACATGCCCGTCCCTGGGCATCCGTACTTTACGGAAAGTCCTCTCATTAACTTCAGTTTCTTGTTTTCTCCATACTTTTTAAAAGGTGGGACCTTAAAACTTGTTATCTTATTGAACGAATATGGGTGTTGTGCCTAAATGTGTGTCTGTGAACAGCCCATTTTCTGTGTTCCCAACATTCTCATGTCTGAGATCTCCTTTGCCAAGGGGAGAAGACCCCTCATCCAAACAACTCAATACCTAAAGCTAGCAAAAGACTTCCCTGCATGACTGCCTTCCCGATGTAATCAAAGCCAGCACCCACGCCCCTTAAAACCTGCCTTCTGGTAAGAACTCTTACCCATGAGACACTGCCAGGTATCAGAAAACTAAGGGGCCCTGACCCCGCTGAAAGGCTGCTGGCTGCGCTCACTTGCTTCTCCTACCCATTTCATTCCTTCCTGAAAACCCACAATATTGGATCTTACCCATAAGTGCACTGTCCCTTTCCCCACTTACGGGGTTTCCTCGGGCGCTCCACGTGGCTTGCCCGCCTCTTGGCAGCACTGCGTCACTCAGGGGACTGGCAAAGTAAGCCTGACAAAATGTGTGTGAAGTTTTACCTGCATGCACGCCTGTGTCTGTGGACCACATGGGTGCGTGGGACGCCGTAGAACTGGAGTTCCAGATGGTTGTGAAATGCCATATGGGTGCCGGGAATCAAACGAGTCCTCTGGAGGAGCAGCCAGCGCTCTGAATTGCTGAGCCATCTCTCCAGCCTCCAAGGACGTCTTCTCTCAAAGAGTCATTCCTACAATTGTGTGTGTCATCAAACAAAAAAAATGGATCTTTGGTATGTACTATCTAAAACAGTTCCCTAATAATGTAGGGCTCTGAATTCCAACTTTTTAAAAGTTGTTGTTCTGATTTTTTTAACCGAGTTTAAAGTGTTAAAAACAAAGCAAACAAGCAAGCCGAATACAGAATCAGTTAAATAGCCGGGACACACATCTGCAGGTAATCAGCAGCTGTCACACTTAACATATTTATCTCACGTGGCCTGATACGTTTGTATTTTGGCTGAATAATTAACATCAAGTTGGCTTCCTACTTCTCAGAGCTTGTGCTCAATTGACTCCGCCAGTCAGCTTCATCCACTGGAGTCCGAGTGCCCCAAGGCTCAGAAAGGCTCAGACTATTTTATTTGTGCAACTGAACACTGTTGTTGTCATGTTACATTTAATTAAAGCACAGCAGTCTGTAAAAGAAATATCTCGCCTCAGAGTTCCAAGGCAACCTTTGCTACTATTATTTTGCAAAAACAAAAACAATATAATATATATATGTATATATATATATATGTGTGTGTGTGTGTGTGTGTGTACGTGTGCAAAATAACGCGCAGTTAAGAAGAATGTACCACCAGAACCGGGAAGCCCAGAGAGCATCTGGGAATGACTAACAGAACAATAAAGGAGAGACGAGCCTTGCATAGCCCGGGTGGTGTGCAGGACATGCCCGTCCCTGGGCATCCGTACTTTACGGAAACGGAAAGTCCTCTCATTAACTTCAGTTTCTTGTTTTCTCCATACTTTTTAAAAGGTGGGACCTTAAAACTTGTTATCTTATTGAACGAATATGGGTTATCTTATTTAACAAATATATATATCAGACGGTGGCAAAACAGGTGCAGAAGGAAATCAGAAAAGCAGAAATCTTTGTTTTGTTTTCTTCTTATTACATGCATGCACTGAATATATCAATAAAATATTATCTACAACAGATGCTCAGGATTACTGAATTTAAATGTTATAAACATCAAACGGCTTCTGAAGCCAGGCGTGGTCAGTCACACCTTTGGTCCCAGCACTCAGGAGGCAGAAGCAGGCAATTCTCTGTGAGTTCTAGGCCAGCCTGGCCTACAGCGTGAGTTCCCTGCCACCCAGGGCTACATAATGAGACTGTGTCTCAAAAAGCGAAAACAAACAAACAAACAAACCAAAAACTCCAGCTTCTGACTCTTGGGTCTGAACATGGCAAGTATGTACTGCTACATGGATATGTATGTACTTGTGTGGGTAATTGAGAGTTCATGTAGCACATGAGTTGGGTGTTGTCATTAACTAAATACCCGCCCTGCTTAGGCACTTTGTTTAATTGCTGCAGGTTCGTTCTTATATTTAGCTTTTATAACTCCATTATGTACACTATTATTCCAAAATGATAGCACAATACAGTTATCACTCTAAATGATCTAATGACAAGCTCCCGACTTCGCTTTTGCAACTATATTGGCATATGTAGCCTGCAATCCACAACAATTAAAAAACAAAACACTCAGTCCTAAATTATGGTTCTTTCTCTATTGCTCTAGGAAAATATTTTTAGACTAAATAATTTATATTTCTTTTGCAATTCGTACAAGGAGGGTGTGATTGTTACACAGATACTTCTGCATGCTCAGTGGATGATGAGGAGTGGGGGATCTGGCCCAAGGCCCTATGTCTCTTTTTAGGCTAACTCTGCTCTGCCTTGGCTTCTAGAAGGGAGTGGACCACACTCTGGGTGGTTTAGCCAGCCTGGTCTCTGCCAGAGCAAGGCGGAGAGTGTACTGCCTCGGCCAGACAGGCATGTTTTCCAGACCTACTTTTCTTTAGCCATGTCATTCATTACTGTCACCCTCTGCCAGGATGTACTACCGTGGGAGGGATATCCTGGGGACCCAGGATCCCCTGTCTATATGAGCAGGTGGTCTCAGTTCTGGTCTGTCATTTTGATCCTGTTCATCCACAGAGTTCAGGTATGCTGCTGTTGTATCCTGAAGCCATAGTCGATTCTTTTTCTGTTCTTCTGGCCAGAGTTGGGGCCCTAGAGAAAGGTGCTTCAGCAAATAGAGAAGGGTCAGAATTGTTTCAGAACTTTCAAATTCAGTGCCTTCAGCTCTAGCTGGGAGGCCAGGCTAAGGATTAAGGGGTTGTACTTCTTCCTTCTCTGTCCCTGAGAGCAGCATTCAGAGCTTGATACCCCCACTGACAGTGGCAAAGGCACAACAGTAACACCTTATTTGTCTTACCCTGGCCTGATGACCTAGACTCTCAGGCTTAGCCTGTCAGTATTTATTGCCTTCGTTTGTGTGATCCTTTGGGTTGGCTGAACTGGGCTGTCAATTCCACCACCCTGGGAAGTTCACCCCTAGACCCAGCCAAATAGATTTGGCCCAAGTGAACACAAACTGTCTCCGGTGTCTATACTTACTCCTGTCTCTACCTGATGTCTGACAGGCTCGGGCCTGAAAGGCAGAGGAGCCTGCCTTGATTCTTTTATGACTGGAAGATGAATGAGTGATTCTGAAAGTTGATGTGAGAGGGGCGTAGGTAAAGGCAGGAGTGGCATTCTGTTTTGGGACATATGGGTCTTGCAGTGGAGCTAAGCTCATTTCTCAACACCCACATTGGTAGGTGCACACCTGCCAATAACTCCAGGCCTATAGGGGTCATAGGCAGTTTTCCTCTGGCCTCTGAAGACACCTGCACGCATGCACACACTCTTACACACACATACATGTTCACATGATCAGAAATTAAATAAATACATTTCTAAACTCCACTTCCCCTCTCTAAAGAAATATTTACAAAGATTTAAGGTTATAATAATTGAATTAATTATTCTCCTAAACATGGACTTATTTACAGGTGAGAATTATTCACTTTTTTCCTTATTTAACTGTTGGAATACCTAAATATCATTCCGGGTGTGTACGCGGCAGACGCAATAAAGAAATTGGTGAGAAGAAACTGTGGTGTAATAGGCTGATCCCAGGGTTCACCCTTGTCCTTCCTTGAATTTCAATTTGTTAGCAGAAACATCCTAACTCTAGTCGATGATTTTAGGTATCTGCTAAGGAGCATCTTTAGATTTGACACAGGTGGCAATGCCGTGAGTTCCAACCATTTCGTTGACACCTATAGAATACTAAGGTCTCAGCCGTTGTCTCTATGAAGCCTGCTGATGACACCTCCTTGGCTTTTTTTAAGCTGAAATCTGGGGTCTAGCTTCCTTTGTGCACATACATTTTGTCTCCTGCGAGCTCTCTGGGAAAACGTTGGCAAAACACCGCTTTTCTCCTTCACATTGGCTACTATTTCTGAGTGGTCCAGGTCAGTTACAGCAACACTAGGTGGCACTGTAGTTTGAAACAACTGATGAAGGACTAAAGAGACGGTGAACGTCCCACATCCTAAAACTAGTATTTACTAGGAAAAAAGGGGGTGGGAGTAGGGGGAAATTTAGCCTAATTAATTGGCTTATACAACCTACTATATTGCTTAAAAAGGTTTCAGCCCCAATTAAAATAATAATATATTCAAAAATCATTTCATTTTTCCAGATATTGTAGCACATTACCAAATTTCACAACTCAGTGTTTTATAATCTCAAAAACTAAATCTAATCATGTACCATGACCCCTTAATAGGATAAACTATGTAAAAAGCTAAGTGTGTGGATAGGATTATGGCTTTCTCCTATATCAAGCATGGGTAAACAAGTAATTTATATGAAATGATCTCAGTAAATTATAAATTACATTAGAATCTCTGCTCAAAGCAAGTTTTGCAAACTTAGATGCAACTCAGGAGGCTGATTGCTGCGTCCTGAGAAACCCAGGTGATGCTCAGCAAACCACCTTCTGGCCAATTTTAGTTCTTCCCAGTCTGTATTTGGTGACGTCTACGTTGGGTAATATTTTCGGTATAGCAGGTCATCCCCTAATTACCATCTTTCCTCAACTTCAACTTGAGCTCAACTCTGAGTAAAATGATCCATAAATATCCCATTCCCATTACAACCCTAAAGAAAAGGAGCATGGCACGAAGCTGGCATCTGTGTTGGCACTCCCCAATCTAACACTGCATTGTCTCGTGTTATTCTTAGATGTGGCCTTGGGACCCTTCACAACCCAGCCCTCCATGTATCCCCTATTAATTAATTAAATGTAGAATGCCAGAAGAAACTTGTATCTGCATCCATAGAATAATACTGTGATAAGGTCCATTTTCCTAATACTAAGTGTTTCTAGATTATATTAAACTCTTATAATTTTTATAACTCATCGAATTTGTTTGTTGTCAAGTTTATAAATGTATAAAGTGCATTTTAATATTTGTAATTTTCTACACACTCTCAAATCTTCCTCATAACTCTCTTACCTGCCCCCCATAAATCCCTTTTTTCCACATTCATGGTTTATGTTTGTTTTGTTGTTTTGAGACCCAATGAGTTTATCCAGGATTGTCAGGGGTTTGGCACTATCTCGACATGCTCACAACTGAAGATGATGTTTTCTCCACTGCCAGATTCCATAGGTAGCCAGTAGTTCAGCAGAGTGGGGTAGGATTTCATAAGTCTTTCCATTACCGATGATAATTGACTATTGACAGACCCAATATTGTGTAGTCTACTGCAGGCAGTCATAGCTTCTATGAATCCTAGACAGCATTTCACAGTCCTTCCTTGTTGGGATCACAGTGTTTCATGTGCTCACAGATAGCGTAAGAAAATCTTGAATGGAAAAGATGTATAAGCCATTTTCTGCTGAGAGGTTGGGAATGGAGGTGGCTAATAGCCTAGATAACCCTCTGCTATGTGTAGGGATAGGCCATATCTAGCTCACTCTAGCTCTGAATAAGAACAGAGGTTGGTAATAGTCTAGGTGACCTTTACACAATCTATATGGCTGAGACCACGCCAGCTCTAGGGCCTTAACATAATGCCTGTAGTCCGTTTTATAGACTCCATCTTCATGAAAGAAGTGACACGTACTTTGAGAGGAGTTTCGATCTAGTTATGCCCCTTTGTGCACATGGGGTTTTGTTACACAGGGAAACATTTTCCAAGTTGCACTGTACTTATACATGCCTAAAATAATTGGCCCAGTGTCATACTCTAGCAGTTTGAATCGACACTGCCTCCTGAACCAGATTCCTTTTTGCCTTATCTAGGACATTACTTAGATGGCTCTGGTACTTACAGAGACCTCCACACTCCCTTTCTTCCAGCTCTTACTTTCTTATTTCCCCTTGTTTTTGCTTTAATACTAATTCCTTATAGTGGGTGTAATATAGAATCTATTTGAGGCTTAACAGTCAACTGCCATTTATTCTCAGCAACTATGGCAGCTCTGCATCTCTCTCTCCACCACTATTCATTATATATTTTCTGTATATATAATATTAGAATATAATATTAGAATACAATATTCTGTATATAGAATATATATTTCTAAGCCATATATAATTAATAACCTCCCCTTCGGATTTTTCTCCTTTTTGGTCTATCATAGTATTATCTTCCCCAAATCTATTTTTACTGTGTAGTTATGTGTTGAAATATGCCCACTGCTTCTCTGATATCTACTTATATAATCCAAACTATTTGCTCTGGCGTTGAGAAATCAAGTCCATCTGATGCTGCCTGGCTTTTTAGTCTCAGCTCCCTCATTTCCAGGCAATGGAAGTCCCAGGGATATATTTAATACAACCCCCCACACAGACTTTATCTGACGACCTTTGTCAGAAGCACCCTCTTTCCTTCCTGATAAACGTCAACTCTATTAATTAAATTCCCTGGCTGTTCTAAAGTTGGTAAACTGCCAAGAAGTTTCAGCTCCCAGTTCTTTTTTTTTTTTAATTTTCATTTTTTTATAAAACATGTATTTTTATTTTTTAATTTAATTTAATTTTATTAATTACACTTTATTCAATTTATATCCCCCATGAGCCCCTCCCTCCTCCCCTTTCTTCACACATGCCCCTCCCCAAGTCCACTGATAAGGGAGGTCCTCCTCTCCTTACTTCTTTTTTTTTTTTTTCAATGCAGTTTATTCAGGAACATTGAACAATCCTCGGACCCCGGGGAAAGCCAGCCCACAGCTTAAATAGCCTCTGGGTAGCCAACCCAGGCATGCCATGGGGGCAATGCAGATAGGTCCACATACATGGAAGCAAGCCAGATCCTCAGCCTTAGCCAAATGTGGAATTGTTCATGACAGAGAGCACTCACCATCGGGAAGGTGGAAGGCGGAAACCAGCTCCATCTTTAAGGCATAGCATTCCGCAGCTCTCTACAGTTCCCCCTTTTTGTTTTAGACCCATCAGGCAAGAGTAGAGGTCTGATCTCTGATATTAGAAATAAATTGGGACTTTGTACAGATGTTCATTTAGGTGTCATCCACCCAAAGAGCATCAGACCCATCCGATACCTTTTTCTCAGAGGCGGGACCTGGGGCATCAACCCGCATGCAATCAGACATGCTCTTCTCTGGGTCCAAAGCGGCTGACCCTGAGTGCAGTGCTTAGCCTCGCATCCTGAGCGTAACATTTTAGCTTTTTATGGTATCCAACCATGCTTGGGGAGAATGTCCTGCTTCAATGGCTGTAAAGGCCTGAATGATCATGGCTGCATCACACTGTTGTGAGACTCTAATCTTGCATATATACCACAGGCAAACCAAGGAGACCAACACCAGAAGGCCTGCTAACACTCCCATGCCCGCCCACTACCATCTCATTGACGGCTGTTGGAGCTACCACCAGGGCATTAGCCATGAGTCATACTGGGCAGACTGCTCAGACCCTGAATAATCATTTAGCCAATGTAGCTCATGCCTTAGTTGTACATAAAGGAATTAATGCTCAACTAAAAGGAAGCTTGATGGTGTTCAATCAGAGGATTGACCTCGTGCAGGAGCAAATTGATACCCTATGGCAAATCGCTCAACCTGGCTGTCAATGAAAGTATGCTGGACTTTGTGTCACTAGCATACAACATGAGAATTTTTCCTGTGCTGCAAATCTGTCTAAACAATTGTCGAGCTATATTTTAGGTAATTGGACTGGAGAATTCGATACTACGATGGAGCAGCTGAGAGTGGCCATTGTCACAGTAAATTCTACCGGAGTGGACGCAGGACTAGCCACAGGATTATCAACATGGATTGCTGCAGCCATGAATCATCTGAAGCTCCCAGTTCTTTTACTTAACATCTATATGGTTTACTTGACTTTCCGTGCCTCAGATTCATCCGTTTTAAGATGGGAATGCCTACAGCCTTACAGAGTTGGCATCGAACCGCCAGAGTCAGTCTACGCTACGGTATCGCTTTTCAAGTGTATGCTGTTGGTACTATTTGCGAACTGCCCAGATGCATTATGTAAGAATTCCTTGTCTTTTGTTATGTTCTAACGCCATGAGCCGAACTGTAATAAAACAGCATATACTGCCCAATGCATTAGTATATATACATGTCATATAATTTTAAACTCCTAAGAAAATTTCTATAAATAACCTATCCAAATCAATAGTAGTGCTTTGAGCATTATAAGCGATAGATGTTATTATTATTAATAGATATTATTAATATCTATTAAATTTCATATTTTAAGAAAAATGATGCTGTCAATAGGAGAAGTAACATGCATCGCATTTTAAACATCCATTTGCTATCCCTCTTACATACAACAAGAAGTAAGTAGTTCACTGAAATCTCAAAATATGTAATGAATTTATTGCAATTCAATTTCTGACTTCCAGTTTAGGGGTACCTAAAGTATTCCAAACAAACACTACACACTTTGATTCAGTTGGGCTCAAATGACACAGGTGCTTCATCGTTGTTTCAGCCATATCTAGTGGTTGCTTAGCTCAGTGCCTCCCCTTGGGTCTAGCGAAATGCTCTTGATAAGATGTCTCCCAAAGACATTGTCTTTTCTGTCTTTAATC
Organism: Meriones unguiculatus; assembly: GCF_030254825.1. Classification (NCBI taxonomy): domain Eukaryota; kingdom Metazoa; phylum Chordata; class Mammalia; order Rodentia; family Muridae; genus Meriones; species Meriones unguiculatus. Next base: position 54,495,726 of record NC_083367.1, read on the forward strand.
CAAGTAAAGCAACATTATTTTTAATACATCTTTTTATTTTTTAATATTGCATATATTTTATTATTTCTTTAAATATGTTGTTGATATTTGTCTTTATAATTTATTTTGCAAGATATCAATAGTGCATATGTCTTTATCCCCCTGACAATGTTATATGTTACATAAACATACAGTTTTCTTTTTTAAATTTTATTTATTATTTATTACAATTTATTTACTTTGTATCCCAGTTCTACCTCCTCCCTCATCTCCTCCCAGTCCCACCCTCCTTCCCTCTTCTCTCCCTATGTCCCTACCCTATTCCACTGCTAGGGAGGGTCCTTCTCCCCTTCTATCTGACCCTAATCTATCAGGTCTCATCAGGACTGGCTGCATTACAGACAAATGGATGGATCTAGGAAAAATAATCCTGACTGAGGTAACCTAGAAGCAGAAAGATACACATGTTATATACTCACTTATAAGTAGATATTAGACATATAATATAAGATAAACACTAAAATATGTACTCATAAAAAAGCTGAACAAGAAGGAGATCCCTGAGGAAGATGCTCAATCCTTATTTAAAAGGACAAATGGGATAGACATCAGAAGCGGGAGAAGAAAGTAAACAGGACAGGAGGCTACCACAGAGGGCCTCTGAAAGAATCTTCACAGCAGGGTACAGAAGCAGATGATGAGACTCCATAGCCAAACTTTGGGTGGAGTACAGGGAATCTCATGAAAGGAGGAGATAGTAAGTCTTGGAGGAGACAGGAGCTCCACAAGGAGATGAACAAGCCAAAAATCTGGGCCCAGGGGTCCCTGCAGAGACTATGTTCTAATCAACAACCATGAATGGAGAGACCCTAGAACCCCTGATCAGATGTAGCCCATAGGCAGCTCAGTCTCCAAGTGGGTTTCCTAATAAGGAGAGCAGGGTCTGTCTCTGACAGGAACTCAGTGGCCTGCTCTTTGATCACCTCCCCTAGAGGATACAGCCTCACCGGACCACAGAGGAAGTAAAGCAATATTACTAACCACTTCTCAAAGGATCCATTTTTCATGTCTTTAAATCAGCTTAAACCCTCTTTCAAAATTCATTTCTTCATCAAAAAGAAAACATAGAAATCAGTGTCCCAAATTAAGGATGAATGGCTTTCTGCATATGCTGAAGTACATTGTATTTTCATAAAAGCTGCTTTGGGGCCTTGTTCTCACTTGATTGATAAGACATGGGTACTTGTGTGGACTTCCCATACCTTTCTGACTTAGCCTCTAAGTGAGCTGTTTTGCAATGGTGTCCATGAGCCATTCTCAAGCATATCAAGGAAATTCGATGAGGTATTATGCTCCCCAGTGAATTAAATGTCCTGAGCAGATGTGATGAACTCCTCTCTCTCTTTCTCTTTTTTACCACAGTCAGAGCCATCAAATAAAATCAGACCATGAAGGCCTCCTGAGGAGAGGCTCTTAACAGCGAGTAGGTAGCCTGCTATCCACTCCTAATCTTTATCATTTGCAGATAATGCTAGAAGAGGTAAGTGACGGTAATGAGGGTGAAAGAGACTAAAGTCTTATTTTAAATTAATTTAGTATGCTTATTACATTCCCCTGGCCTAAGTACAAATCACCTCCCTCACATAGTCCACAGTCAGTGTTTTATATATAACACGATTTACTGCCAAAGAGCTGCAGTCCTTTTTGTTTATTTACATCGTTAGAGTTAATAGCTAGATCACTTTCACTAATTCAAAAGCTTTGTTCATTACTATCTAGGTTGTTCAAATTTAGAAAACTGTTTCTAAAATGCTCCAATGTATCACAAACCGGAAAGGATTAGCAAGTTTCCAAAATACTGGGTGAATTTGTGGTTGAAAGCCCAAGTTGATAGATGATAACCGCAAAATCCCACATGTGAAGGAATGCTCTTTTCCTTCAGGAGAAGCAAAGGCACCAAGGGAAGAGTTGATCTAGCTTTCCCAAAGGCTTATGTCTTAAAAATTGGAACAAGACCAAACTCTGGAAACTGTTACATTTTTCTTTTTCTTTTCTTTCTTTCTTTCTTTCTTTTTTTTTTTTTTTAAGGGATTAAGCCTGAAACCAGGCTGAGGGATAACCACGATGAACTGGCAGATGGATTGTGCTCAATTGGTATCAGATGTCCAAAGTAAAACACTAACTAATCTTTCCCTCCACTTTCAGGATAGTGGCAGGCAAAGCAGAATCTATTTTTCATCCTCATCCACGGCATGTGTTGAAGACTCTGTCTTACCTTTGTGCTTTTGTTGTTTATGACAGATCGTATTTTCTTTGACAGCCTTAGGAAGCAACCGTTCTTTAACCCAGGAAGTGGTATAAATGGCCCAATAGAGATGTTACCAGTTCCTAAACAGTGTCTAAGATTTGAAAATAGCTCAGATGAAGTTTTTAAAGAAATTCTTCAACATAGCTACATTCTTACTTTTTTCTCATTCATATGCAAATTTTATTTATTCTTTAATACATAAAATAATGTGCATATCAGAGAACTGTTTTAAAATACATGTCTTTGTGATTATTATCTGTAAATATTTTATTTTTATACTCATTTTACATAACAAATCTGTGAGATAGAAATATTAAAAGAGGTTCATAGGATAAGAAAAGAGGATTAAAATTCATAGGAAAGGAATAGTGAAGTAACAGAAAAGCAGAATTCACTGTCCAAAAAGACAAGAGAAGAAAATTAGTGTTGCTTGGTAATTCTTTTTTTTTCTTTTAATTAAATTTTTGGAAGAAGGAGAAAACAAGAAATAAGACAGGAGCCTACCACAGAGGGCCTCTGAAAGACTCTACTTAGCAGTGCATCAAAGCAGATGCTGAGACTCATAAACAAACTTTGGGCATAGTGCAGGGAATCATATGAAAGAAAAGGGAATTAGTAAGACCTGGAGAGGACAGGAGCTCCACAAGGAGAGCAACAGAACCAAAATATCTGGGCACAGGGGTCTTTTCTGAGACTGATACTCCAACCAAGGTACATTCATGGACTTAAACTAGAGCCCCTGCACAGATGTCCATGGCAGCTCAGTATCAAGTGGCTTCCCTAATAAGGGGAACAGAGACTGTCTCTGACATGAACTCAGTGGCTGGCTCTTTGACTCCCCCCCTCCCCAAGGGAGGAGTAGCCTTGCCAGGACACTAAGGAGGACATTGCAGCCAGTCCTGATGAGACCTGATAAGCTAGGATCAGATGGAAGGGGAGGTGGAACTCCCCTATAGGTGGACTTGAAGAGGAGCATGGGAGATGAGGGAGGGAGGGGTGGGATTGGGAGGGAGGGAGGGGGCTGTAGCTGGAATGCAAAGTGAATAAAATGTAATTAATGTAAAAAAATAAAAATTTAACATTTTTTACTTTAAATGAAAATAATTTGACTCATTATAAACATTACAAATACTGTCTAAAAAAAAGGACAAAAAATGAACGAAACTGGAAGAAGTTAAAAACAGCAACAGCATTTAACAATCTTTTTCTTAATGTTTCTATCGTACAGTCTCAATTAATTAATGAGCACATGTGAAACTGCACAGCTATATTTTTCTGTGAAGGACCATCTTATGCCATATATTTTTATTTTACATTTCATTGTGAATATTGTCAGTAAATAAAAAATTAAATGGCTTCATAGAGTATTGAGTTCATGGTAGCTCAATAACCAATTGGTTTCCCATAGTAAGGGGAACAGGGACTGTTTCTGACAGGAACTCAATGGCAGGCTCTTTGACCTCCCCACCCCCAAGGGAGGAGCAGTCCTGCTAGGCCACAGAGGAGGACTTCGCAGCCAGCCCTGAAGATACCTGATAAAACAGGGCCAGAGGAAAGGGGAGAGGGTCCTCCCCAATCCGTGGACTTGGAAAGGGGCAGGGAGGAGCTGAGGGAGGGAGGGTGGGGTTGGGAGGGAATAAGAGAGCGGGATACAGCTGGGATACAGAGTTAATAAAATGTAACTAATAATAATAGATAATAAAAATGGATTACAAAAAATTAAATGGCTTCATAGAGTAATATTGAATAAATTTATGTATGTTTATAAATTCAGCTATGGGTTATGTTTATGTTTTGCTACTGTATATAAAATTTTCGTGAACAACCTGAAGAATGTGTCATTACCAGATTCATACAACTGGATCTGCAGTTTCTTTGACAAAAAGTTCCTTTATTTTAAACATCTATCTATCAATCAATCTGTCTGCTATCTATCAATCTACCTACTAGCTAGCTAGCTATCAATCATCTATCAATCTATCTACTATCTACTACCTACTATCTATCTATCAATCTATCTATGTATCTATCAATCAATCAATATACTCTATTGATCTATCTACTATCTATCTACCTGTCAGTCTGTCTGTCTGTCTAATATGGGAGGTGTGCATGTTCATGTATGCAGCGGTCATAACAATATGTAGGAGTCAGTCCTCTCCTACTTTGTGGGACCTGGGGACTGAACCTGGGCTATCATTCTAGGCAGCAAGCACCTTCGTCCACTGAAACCTCTTTCAGGTCCCAATCCAGATGCAGAGTATCTGCCTTGAGGAAGGATTTTATTACTTTTCTCCCAAATAATGCGTGATCAGTTTGATTTACTGTGATAACATTACAGAAGGCAGGTCTGATCGACTTCTACTGCAAATCTGATTTCTGAAGATATTTAACCTTGTGTTTGGATTCATTCACTTTGTTTATGTTGAAGTTTGAAATATTAATGCAAATTGTTTAATCTTTTGTGTAATCACTTTATTTTATCCTTTATCATCTATGTTTTTATATTAAATGTAATTTTTCCTTTTAAATTTACCCATATATTTATATTATGATTCACAAAAGTAGCAAAATTACAGTTATAGAGTAACAAAATGATTTCTCAATTTATTTATTTTCTCATATATCATATCCTGAGCGCAGTTTCTTCTCCTTCCTTTCTTCCTGGTCCCTGCCCACTCCCTCCCTTCTCTCCCAATCCATTGCTCCTCAATGTCCCTTTAGAAAAGGGCAGGCTTCCCACGGATATCAACCAAATGTGTTATATCAAGTTGCTGTAAGACTAGGCACCTCCCCTCATATTAAGGCCAGATAAGGAAATCCAGTACTGGGGAAAAGGGTCACAAAAGCAGGCAAAATGAGTCAGAGATAGCTCCTGTTCCCACTGTCCGGAGTCCCACAAGAAGACACAGCTATACAACTTTAACATACGTGCAGAGGGGGTAGGTCAGGTCCACACAGGCTCCCCGGTTGTCTTTCCTTCCACTCTTCGGCAGAATTCCTCAAGCTCTACCTAACATTTGGCTATGGCTCTCTGCCTCTCTGATGATGATATGCTAGGCTCATGTCTATGATTACAGCAGAATACCAATGACTTTTTTCGTCTTTTTTTTTTTCTTTTTGTCAGTCATGTTTGGCTCTATCTTGGGTCCCTGGACTACTGACTGAGTGTCAGGTTCCTGGCCCTCTAGGCAGTGTGTGGGGGTGGGGGAGTTCTCTTGAGGCATGGGTCCCAAGCTGGACCAGTCACTGGTTGACCACTCTCACAATTTCTGCTCCACCTTTACTCAAGTACAACATGTAGACAAGACAAATTATAAATCAAAGGTTTTGTGCCTGGGTTAGTGTTCCAGTCTCTCCCCTGGACTTGCATGGTTACAGGAGACGGCCATTTCAGGCTCCGTCTTTCCATTGCTAGGAGTTTTAGCTAAGGTCACCCTCATAGATTAGTGGGGATCGCCATTGCACTAGGTCTCTATCTTGTCCCTGAAATGGCCCCCAGTTCCAGTTGTTTTTCCCAGTACTGTCTCCCTTTATTCTTCCCCCACCTGGTCCCTCTTGCTTTCATTGCCATCTCTACCCTCATCCGCCCATAATGTCAATTCTATTTCCCTCCCAGGGAGATTCATGCGTTCCCCTTGAGTCCCCGTTATAACTTAACCTCTTGCGTTTGTAGCATGACTATCTTTTACTTTATAACTAATATCCACTTATGAGTCTCTACATATCATCTTTGTCTTTCTGGGTCTGTGTTAGCCCACTAGTTCCATCCATTTGCTTGCAAATTTCATGATGTTATTTTTTTTTAAATAGCTGAGTAGTACTCCATTATGTAAATGTACGTCATATATATATATATATATATATATATATATATATATATATATATATATATATATGAGGGCTTGGTCCATAGAGAGTGGCACTAGTAGTAGATTCACTGTGATTGTTGAAGGAAGTGATTCACTGTGGGGTGGGCTTTGAAGTCTCCTAGGCTCCAGCTATCCTCAGTGTGGTACACAGTCTCCTGCTGCTGCCCACAGATTAAGATGTAGAACTCTTGGCTCCTCAGGCACCATGTCTGTTTCCAAGCTGCCGTGCTTCCCACCATGACGATAATGGGCTAAACCTCTGAAACAGGAAGCCGTCTCCAAATGTATGTTTTCCTTTGTAAGAGTTGTCTTGGCCATAGTGTCTCTTCAGAATAAAACCCAAACAAAAACATCCACTTTCTGGCTATTATGAATAAAGCTGCTATGAACCTGATTGAGCAAATATTTGTGTGGTATAATGAAGCATCCTTGGGGTATAAGCCCAGAACTGGTATATCTGGGTCTTGAGGCAGATCAATTCTGAATCTTCTGAGAAACTGCCATATGGATTTCCAAAGTGGATGTACAAGCTTTCACTCCTACCAGCAATGGGGTAGTGTTCCCCTTGCTCCACATTCTTACTAGCATGAGCTGTCATTTGTGGTTTTGGTCTTAGCCATTCTGACAGGTGGAAGGTGGAATCTCAGAGTCATTTGCATCTCCCCAATGCATAACAATGTTGAATGTTTCTTTAAGTGCTTCTTGGGCCTTTGAGACTCCTCTGTGGAGAATTCCCTGTTTAAATCTGTGCCTTATTCTTAAATTGGATTGTTCGGTTTATTGATGTCGCCTTCTCTCAGATGTGGGGTTGATGAAGACCTCATTCTGTAGGATGCTGTTTTGTCCTATTGACAGTGTTTTTAGCTTTACAGAAGCTTGTTGGTTTTAGTGCCTGTGCTACTGGTGTTCTGTTCAGCAAGTTGTCCCCTGTGCCAATGTCAAGGCTATTCTCCACTTTTTCTTGTATCATGTTTAGTGTATCTGGTTTTATGTTGAGGTCTTTATACACTTGGACTTGAGTTTTGTACAGAGTGATAGAAATGGATCTATTTGCATTTTTTCTACATGCTGACATCCAGTTGGACCAGCACTGGTTGTTAAAGATGCTTTCTTTTTCCCATTGTATAATTTTGGCTATTTTGTCAATAGTCAGGTGTCCATAGGTGTGTAGAATTATTTCTGTGTCTTTGATTCAACTCTGTTTATCAACCTATCAGGTTTTATGCTAATCCCATGTGACTTTTATTAATTTAACTCTGTTGTATAGCTAGAAATGAGGGAAGGGGACACCTCCAGAAGTCCTTTTATTGAATAGGTATTTTTTTTAGTTGTTTTGTTGTTGTTATTGCTGCTGCTGCTGCTGCTGATGATGATGATGATGATGTTTTGAGTTAATCTTGTATCCAGCCACTTTTCTGAAGGTGGAGGAGTTTCCTGATAGAATTTTTGGACGCACTTATGTATACTATCATAGCATCTGAAAATAGTGATTCTCTTACTTCATGTTTTCCAATCAGTATCCCCTTAATCTCCTTTAGTTGTCTTAGTGCTGTAGCTAAATTTCAAGTACTATATTGAATAGATATGGAAAGAATGGACAGCCTTGTCTTTTTCTTTATTTTAATGGCATTGTTTTTAATTTCTCTCTATTTAATTTGATGTTGGCTATTGGCTTGCTGTATATCACCTTTATTATGTTTAGGTATGTTCTTTGTATCCCTGATCTCTTCAAGACTTTTATCACAGAAGTTGTTGATTTTGTCAAAGTTTTTTTTTTTTTTTGGCATCTAATGACATGATCATGTTTTTTTTTCAGTGTTTTTTTTTAATATGGTAGATTAATTACATTGACAGATTTTCATATGTTGAACCCTCCCCTACATCTCTGGGGTGAGGCCTACTTGGCCATAGTGGATGATCTCTTTTTTCATATGTTCATGGTTCAGTTTGTAAGCATTTTATTGAATATTTTTGCATCAACATTCATGAGAGAAATTTCTCTGTGTTTTGTTGAATCCTTGTGTTTAGGTATCAGGATGACGGTGAACTCATAAAATAAATTTGGCAATTTCTTTCTGCTTCTATTTTGTGGAATAATTTGAGGAGTCTCGGTATTGACTCTACTTTGAAAGTCTGGTAGAATTCCACATTAAAACTGTCTTTGTCTGGCCTTTTCTTGGCTGACAGACTTTTAATGAGTACTTCTGTTTCTGTAGGGGTTATAGATCTTTTTAAATTGTTTATCTGAGCTTGATTTAACTTTGGTAAGTGGTATCTATGATGAAAAGTATTAATTTATTTCAGATTTTCCAGTTTTATAGAGTACAGGTTTTAGAAATATGACCTAATGAGTCTTTGGATTTTCTCAGTGTCTGTTGTAACGTCTTCCTTTGAATTTCTAATTTTGTTAATTTGGATATTGTCTCTCTGCCTTTTAATTAGTTTGGCTAAGAGTTTGTCTATGTTGTTACTTTTCTCAAAGAACCAACTCTGTTTTAGTGCCATTTTGTGGTACAAGGAATCCAGAGAGCTCACACCGTGAAGATTGCTTTTACTGTCAGAAATAATTTCGGTTTATCTTTGTTTGTTTTGTTACTAGTTGAAACTATGAAGGTATGAGACAATCAACATAGGTAACAATTGCAGTAGTCAACCACTATGTAGCCATTTTAAAAATGTTTAACTGCTTAATAGTCCTCTGATTTAACTTATAATCAAAAGAAGACAAGTTCGCAAAATATAGTTTTCTTTTATGCCATTTTATCCAGGCTACCACCAGAAGGTGACATTTACATTTAGGATGGGTCTTCCTGCTTCAAGTAATCTGATTAAGAAATTCCTCATAAGAGTGTCTAGCATTTAGGTTTTAGTTTATTCTAGGTCAAGTCAATCTAAGATTAACCTTAGCTTTTTTTTTTTCATCCTTTTTTCTGTTAAACCAGCGTACTGCATGTGGCCCATGTGATTGAGAAATTAAAATTGCCTCATATAATCTAGCATGTAGTAAGATTATGAGTACAGTTCCAATTTCTGGTAGTCAAATGCTTCCGGCAATTAGAAGACTAAATCTACCCCAATGCCAACCTCCTCAGTGATAAATGCAGTTCTAGCCCATGTTGAGATAACCTAGCCTTCATCTGTCTTTTGCAGCTAAATAGTTGCAAAGTCACTCGATAAAAAAGGGGCACCATATGCTGGACTGCCTTATTCTAGATTTATGATTACAAATGTTGTCCATGAATACTAAATTTCTGCCCATTTTGGTGTGACTATCCTTGGAAGTAATACATTTCTATTTTCATTGCCTTTACAATTGTCCTAAAATTTTGCATATGTTTTGCAGTTTGGTTACTAATGCCAATTATTTAAAATTCATTCAGCAAAGGTGGGTCACAACTGGAACAAAATAGCAGGTGTTCTAGAATCATACAAAGACTTCTGACTTATTATTTCATTACTCCTATTGTTGGGAACACTGTGTGAAGGTTTGTCTCTGTCCTTCTTCACCTACCTAAGTTATTCTCTGATTTGCTTTAATAAAGAGCTGATGGCCAATAGCTAGGGCAGAAAGTAGAAGGCAGGATTTCCTGGTAGGGAGAAAGGGACTGTGGGAAGTCCCTTTGACAAGAGAAAGAAGAAGAGACAGATGTGACAATGGAAGGTACATAACCAGCCATGTGGCAGGACAGGGCTAGGTGGTTGTGTTAACTAAGATGAGCTAGCTGAGAGTCTGCACAGCTGAGGCCTAAGCTTTAAAATATTAAAAGGTCTTGGTGTCTTTATTTTTATGGTTGGTGGGTTACCAGGGTCATACAACGTCTTATTAAGTGTCAGATTGTTTCTTTATGGCCATTTGAACTTTATTATCATTATCATTATTATTATTATTATCACTAGTCCCTAGGATCTATTCACCTGGATGATCATGTTTTTAACAAAACCTCAAACATATGATTTTACCAATAAAGACTCGGGAACCAGATAAGGGTGAAAGCCTGTTAGCTCAGAGAGGCTAAATAAATAAATAAATAAATAAATAAATAAATAAATGCCCAGCTAACTTTCTTCTTCAGTTGACATCCCAAAAGGAAAATCCACGCCATCTCAAAAGAACCTCTCAAACTGAATGTCCCTCCCTTGTGCGTGTCTTACTATCCATCCTCCTGACTTCGTCTTACTCTACTTTTTTTTATTCTATGTTCACTCCCTGTCAAATTAATATCAATATTTAGCCCTATGGATTGAAAATGAAGCCACATAATTGTTTGTTTTAAGTAGCTACTATATATTAAGATTGTTATGTGTGAGTACATCATAAGATACTTCACATGTGTTTTAAACTCAACAATAGTTGACATAGTTAGCCTTGTTCCAATTTTATAGATGTGAAAGCTGAGTCTCAACAAAGATAATTAGCTTAATTCAAGCCATACACAGTTTGTAGCATGAGAGCTGAGATTTGCATTTAAGGATTAACTTCTTCTGCCTCTATACTGAAAAATATTTCAGATATGAGTCCCTTTAAACTAAACATCATTTGTGAACTATAATAAATGTGGCACAGTCTTTGGAAGGTGTCTAGAGCATGGCCAGCCACTTAGTCTCAAGAGGACTTTAAGTTCCTTTCCTTCATTAATACAATGAGCTAAATAGTTGGGTTAAATTGTCAAAAATATCCCTAATGTTAAGGTGAATTTTCCATGGAACCATAAACTCACATCAGTTTTCTACAAATGTCTTAAGAAGCCAAAGCATTTATGGCCACTTGTCAATTTGCTCAGCTATCCATTCAAACTGTACAATTTCCTGATCTTGTATAAATATTTTGACATATTTCATACATTTTCAATATTTTATATATTCAGAGGAAAATAAAGTAACAAGAAAAGAAATAGTTCATGATTTCTGCATCAAAAGTCCTTTTAAGTAGGGCTTCTTGAAGTTAATAAAATTATGACACTTCCTACTTCTTCATCTTTGAACATATGTAATTGTTAATTTAGTCACAGGTGTAATTTGAGGCTCCACATTATTGTTGATTTATTCAATTACAAGTAAATGTGTTTGCAATAGAATTTCTTCATTAAAAGTAACGGAAAAATATAGTGTTGATTATCATAGACCAGAAGTGTTATAGAAAATAAAATATTTAGACATGACTAGACATTAACATCAAAAAGACCGGAAAGTTTCAGAGAGGAAAAGCTTGAGCCTGTACACCATATTACTTGTCATGCAATCTTAACTCCCCTCCTTCGTGCGGTTGTCCACCTGTCCTAGGAGCTGAGTGGTAGTGGATTTGGGTTACAAATCCCTGTGTTCTAAAGATGCTAAGCATGCTAAACTTTCATCTCAGACGTGTAATCCATCTCCACTAGGAAATTAATAGACACTAACAGCAGCCGTGGCGGCAGCGACGGCCGCAGCAGCAGCAAATGTCAATAATGTATGCCCAGGAACTAAATATAAAGAGCTCAATGGAGCCAATTTGCTCAGAATACGTCAACCTTGAGTGTGTGTATATTCTCTGACTTGGTGGTTCCGCTTCTATGAAATTACCTCACAGACTGTTACACTTGATTACATGTACAAGGACATTGACTGCATTATTACTTGTAAAAGTTGCAGAGACTCGTATACTGCTTCACCCTTTCTATGATGCCATCCCGGGTTCCTGAGCCTTAAATGTCTGTCTTTCCCTTGTTGGATTCTAGCATACTTTTGGTGGTCATTCACCATTATTGTTATTTTGGTTCTTGTTCTTTCTTTTTCCAAGGAGGAGAGGAGATGTAGACACCTCCGAAAGACCATTTAAAAATCATAGAACTAATGTATTCTTGAGGATTTCTTTATCTTTTCACAATTACACATTTTCCTTTTTCTATTATTAAAAATAGATTTTTTTTTCTTATATAATACAACACATTTATCGTTTCCTCTCCTTTTACTTCTCCCAGTTCCTCTCCACGTGCCCTTCTCCGGATCCATTCCCTTTCTGTCTTTCATTAGAAAAGAACAAGCTTCTGAGAAATAACAAGCAAACATGACAAAATAAAATACAATAAGATAAAGCAAAAACTATCACTTTGATGCTGGACACAGAAACCCAGCAGCAGGCACAGGAAAAGAATCTCACAAAAATCAAAAGAAGGGAATCACATAACACACACATACACACAGACAGGCAGAGAGAGAGAGAGAGAGAGAAAGAAAGAGAGAGAGAGAGACCACTGTGACTATCACTGCCACCACCACCACCAACAACAAGAAAATAAGAAGAATCAACAAACATTGATATATCCCAATATGAATGTTTCCAATTTTCCAATAAAAAGACATCTCAACATTATGGATTGATAATACCTCAGGGCAAAAGGTTGGGAAAATATATTCCGAGCAAATGGAAGCAAGAGGTTGTAAGCATTTCAATATCTACAAAAATAGACTTCAACCCCAAACTTCAACCCCAAACCCCAATCTCAAAAGAGATTGGGAAGGACACTACATACTATCAAAGGAAAAATCCATCAAATCACAATTAGATTTTTATTTTATTATTTTATTTTATGGTGGAAAAAGTACATATTTAGAATTAACCAGCTGGACTGAGTTTAGATGATCCCAATCTTGTTGGCAACATCCAGAGCATCATAATCAGGAGCCAACCTAACATATGCCTTCTTCTCTCCATCAGGCCTTGTCAGGGTATTAACTTTGTCCACATCAATGTCATAGAGTTTCTTCACGACCTCTTTGATCTGGTGCTTGCTAGCCTTGACATCCACAATGAACACAAGTGTGTTGTCTTCTGTTTTCTTCATGGCTGACTCGGTGGTCAAGGAAAATTTGATAATAGAATAGTGGTCAAGCTTGTTTCTCCTAGGTGCACTCTTAGGAGGGTATTTAGTCTGCCTCCAGAGCCTCAGGGTCTTGGGCAGCCAGAAGGTGAGTGATGTATGGATCTTCTGTTTGTGGCTGTGAAGTCCTTTCAGCACTGTCTTCTTAGCTTTTAAGGCCTTCGCTTTGGCTTCGGCTTTGGAAGGGGCAGGAGCTTCCTTCTTCATTTTCAGCATCCTCTTGTCAAAAAGTTATATATTTTTTTTAAATAGTAGCATTTACAGTTTCATTGATTCTTCATTTTTGCATACAGGAGACATTTATTGGTAATGATCAAAAGTGTAAGATAGATAGGAGAAACTTCTTGTAGGTACTCAAAAATTAATCATAGAATCTTCTTTCTAAATAGTAGTATGCTGTCAGTCTAGGCCATACCACAACTCATTATTTGTGTATAGATGACACTTAACCTTATCATTTCAATAATTGTGGCATGAAGAAGTAGATAAGAGTTTTTCTCTATTATTTACCTTGTGTTAAAATACTAAACTCAATGAAGATGTACTATGTAGACCTGGTGAAAAGCTACAAGAATAAAACACAAGAAATTAATTAACCTTTATACTATTGTCATTCTGAACATCCATAGCTATTAAATACAGATAAAATTATAATTAAAGACATTTAAATCTAGAAGTTATTGTAAGATCACATACTCAGAAGTATCCAGGGCCTTTGACCGTCTTCAAATTTGAAAGGTCCAACATGGCCTAACTCTCTTTTGCTGTCCATTTGCTAATATTTTTGTTCTATTGATTATAAAATCTTTAACATATTAATTCCATTTTTATTTGGTATTTTGTAAATGAGGAAAATGGCTCACTTTCCTTCTCATAAGTGCCTTCAAATGTTTCACTAAGGCGTGAATGATCTTTTCCTGTCCTCATGACAGCTGAGTTCTACTGAAGTGAATCTGGTTCCATCTTACTCATCATGTTCTGCAGTTTCTGTGGAGAATAACAGTATCTACCTTTACTCCTATAAAGCATGATTATTTGCATGAAGTCCACTTGTGTGAAATTTTCAATTCTCAGATTTCATGGAAAGGTTAAGTGTCAAATTTCTTTCAATCTCAGAAGAAGAAGATTAAAAAAAAAACCAAAGTGAATACGGGCGATATCAAGGAAATTCTAGGAGCATTCATTTCTTAATAATTTAATTTTTCTAAAATTATTATTTTCTTCATTCATTTTGAAAATTAAAACACAGAATTGGGTGGTTGCATAAGTTATTGATCTATCAAGGCAAAGGCTAAACTTCAGGCCTAGGAAACATGAGCGACTAACACTATTGAAACTCAATTGCACTTTTCAATGCTGTTGGGACTTTCTTTGCACACCTCCTCAACTTTAAGACACCCCTAACTTTCTCCCAAATTAGAGATATTTTGTCACGTAATCAGGAGCATCACAAGAAAGAACATCTCAATTGGCAAAGACACTTAAAAATATTGAAATATAATCTTGAAGACACTCAGAACAGATTTTTCTATACACTGTATCCACGATTCAGATGATACTTTTAGACAGTGATCACAGGCTCTGTGAATGAAGTGTAAGCCACAAAGTCAATAGCAAGGACTTTCAGAAAAACATTCTATAGTTGAAGAACATTTTTCCAGGTATACTGACCCACACTTACAGTCTGGGGAACAAAAGCTGAAAATTGAAAGCAGCCTGGGCTTCATAGAAGGAAACTATTAAAGGAATAAACTGGATGTCCATTTTGTGCAGCGAATGGCTTTGCATACCTGCAAAGACCAACAAATGCTTCCTGATATAATTCGTTCAGATTCAAAACACCTTCCGTTATTAAATGCAGTATTTTTACTATATCTACAATGTTCCCTGTTTTTACAGAAGCATAATGCTTTAATTTCGGGAGACAGACACTTCGAATAATCTTCCTACCCCCATCTCTCAGCATGTATCAAATTATTGAATTGTGTGTTAATGCTGGATTTTAAAATGTTGTCTGAGTTATTGACTTGACTTTTACAAAAATTATTAAATGTATTGGGATTAGAATTGAGATAGAATTTCCAAACATTGCTGCAATGGTTCTAAACACAATTTTGATATTTTATGCTATGTATTTATGCAAAGTGGCATTTCAACACTGATGATGATAAAAACCAAAGTCATCCATCAACTCTGAGAAGCATCACAGACACTGTGTGTCTTGTAGTAGCAAATATTCAACCAAAATTCAATTATTTATATAAAATTAAATAAGAATATCCAAATTTTACTAAATTTTTTAAAGTGGTAAATTACATGTATAATAAAAGATTTTTAAAAATTATCTTCTGATTTATTATCAGTAATTTATTGCCTGTCTTGTGTATCCATGTACTAAGTGTCACACAACAATTTCTTAGATAAAAAGTGAGCATGGTGTGAAAGTTTAAGAAGCCCTAGTTCAGTCCATTCGCTGCAAATAAAGTGAAACCCAGCGTAGTTAAGTGACTTGTCTAAAGTCCTGTAGGCAGTAGGAGAGCTGACACCAGAATCTAGGTAGACACACTTACTTCAGGACACTTCGACATTCTATCTGTATGGAATGAATGCCCCAGGTCCCGCCTCTGAGAAAAAGGTATCAGACGGGTCTGATGCTCTTTGGGTGGATGACACCTAAATGAACATCTGTACAAAGTCCCAATTTATTTCTAATATCAGAGATCAGACCTCTACTCTTGCCTGATGCGTCTAAAACAAAAAGGGGGAACTGTAGAGAGCTGCGGAATGCTATGCCTTAAAGATGGAGCTGGTTTCCGCCTTCCACCTTCCCGATGGTGAGTGCTCTCTGTCACGAACAACTCCACATTTGGCTAAGGCCAAGGATCTGGCTTGCTTCCATGTATGTGGACCTATCTGCATTGCCCCCGTGGCACGCCTGGGTTGGCTACCCAGAGGCTATTTAAGGTGTGGGCTGGCTTTCCCCGGGGTCCGAGGATTGTTCAATGTTCCTGAATAAACTGCATTAAAAAAAAAAAAGAATAAAAAAAAAAAAAACATAGCCATTATTTAATGTTGCTTTCGTTACAGAGTCAGGTATTAAGGAGAAATTTGCTAAGCTTTTGTCTGATTAGTGACAGGAACACAGAAGAGAGTGCCAAGCCTGTATTCTCCTTGTTAACTTACTGGAAAGCAGCTCTACGCTCTGTGTTTTATGCTCACCCAGAGTAATA
Organism: Meriones unguiculatus; assembly: GCF_030254825.1. NCBI lineage: Eukaryota > Metazoa > Chordata > Mammalia > Rodentia > Muridae > Meriones > Meriones unguiculatus. The sequence goes on from NC_083367.1 coordinate 54,511,972, forward strand.
GGCCACTGGGAAACGTCACTGCCTCATTGCCTTGTGTGGGGTCAACTAGTAACCAGCACGAACAACTGTTCAGGTGGTCTTCAACCATTTATCATCGAGCAAGATGGTGATTTGAAGAGCTAGAAATAAAACCTGGTTCATGTTAAACCTCATTACTCTGGAAGGTGGTTCTGACCTGCTAATGTTTTCTCTGTAATGAGACACAGATCATCTGTGTAATGACCAGACAGGTAGAGTACATTTACCTGAAGACATGAAAATAGATTATTAAGCAACACATGTACTCCAACAGGTCATTCTTTGTTCAATTGCTAAGTCTTCCTCTCAACTTCAGGTGACAGGTGTTCAGACTACGCCAGATTCCAGCCTGAAAAATAAATGTCAGTTGCAGGCAGGTCCCAGGGTATCCACAACAAGCCTCCTAGTTCCCGTCTGGATTCCATCTTGCGCTATCTAATGTGTCCATAACACAATCTAGAAATTCAAAGAGGGAAAAACATAGAAAACAGTCGGAGCCAAGAAAGGACTGTGACTTTGCAATTGAGCTGGAGAATTCTTACTCCCTTTTTAATGTGGAATTCATTCAAATGTTGTCTGTTTAGTGACAAGCTGGGACTCCCGAGGGACATAAATCATTTTACATTATAACAGCCACTGTTTATGAATATACATCAGTTTTATTTTTTTATTATAATCATATGAATTTACATCCTCTAGTATTGTGAATTTCTAGAATATGTAAAACCATGTTCATCATTATTTACCTTGAGCTCACAACAGGGAATCAATTAAATTTTGACAATAATCTTTGTGTCTGATTTGCTTTTGGAAGGCATTGTTAATTATTGTACTTTTTATAATCAAAAAGAAAATGTTCATACTCCTATGCAAATGGTCAATGTTAACAAAACAGCACATAATATAATACACTCAGCACCCACTTTACATACACATGATTTTAGATTTCTTTTTTATTTTTATTTTTTAATTCTTTATTAATTACACTTTATTTACTTTGTATCCCCCCTGTGGTTCCCTCCCTCCTCCTGTCCCAATCCCTCCCTTCCTCCACCCTCTGCATGCATGCCCCTCCCCAAGTCCACTGATAGGGGAGGTCCTCCTCTCCTTCCTTCTGATCTTAATCTATCAGTTCTCATCAGAAGTGGCTGCATTGTCATCATCTGTGGCCTGGTAAGGCTGGTCCCCCCTCAAGGGGAGGTGATCAAAGAGCAGGCCAATCAGTTCATGTCAGTGACAGTCCCTGTTCCTATTACAATGAAACCCACTTGGATACTGAACTGCCATGGGCTACATCTGTGCAGGGGTCTTAGGTTATCTCCATGCATAGTCCTTGGTTGGAATAGCCATCTCAGGAAAGACTCCTGTGCTCAGATTTTTTTGGTTTTGTTGCTCTCCTTGTGGAGTTCCTGTCCTCTCCAGATCTTACTGTTTCCCACTTCTTTCCTAAGATTCCCTGCACTCTGCCCAAAGGTTGCCCATAAGTCTTAGCATCTACATTGATAGTCTGCAGGGCAGAGCTTTTCAGAGGTCCTCTGTGTCAGGCTCCTGACTTGTTCCCTCTTTTCTCCTTCTTCTGATGTCCATCCTCTTTGCCTTTCTGGATAGGAACTGAGCATTTTAGCAAGAGTCCTCCCTCTTGATTAGTTTCTTTAGGTGTATAGATTTTAGTAGGTTTATCCTATATTATATGTCTATATGAGTGAGAATATACTGTGTGTGTCTTTCTGTTTGTGGGATAGCTCACTCAGGATGATAGATTTCTTTGATAATTCACAAAGCAGTTATTGTGCCCCAAGGTCATTGTAAATGCCAAATGCTTTCTGTATAGAATATATTTAGTCATGCATTAATGTAAATCCCCAGCTGATGGAATGTTAGATAAACTACCCTTTTCTTTATTTACTCTTCTTTACACATTACTTAAACATCTTTGATGCCATAAGGGTGACTCATGAATTAACTGCTTTTCTTCCATTATTAAAGCAAGGAGAGTATGACCGCAGGATTTCTTTTTCTCTTTCTGTTTTTATTTGGGATGCATCATCACTCCCACTCAGTTCATTCAAGTCCCTCACAGAATCTTAGGACATCACTGTGTAGAAATGAAAGTAAAATAAGTCAGGTAAAGCTTTTTCAATAGCATCCAACTAAGAAAATCTTAACACAACAAACACAAAAACTGTTTCTTCCTTCCTTCCTTTTTTTTGGGGGGTGGGGAGTGGGGAGAACAAACTCAGGGTCTTGTCTTATATGTGCTAGGCATGATTGACCTAAATCCTAAACACCACAAATTATGGACGTATCTCCCAACTTAAGAAGAAGGAGGAGGAGAAGAAAAACAACAACAACAATAACAACACCCTGGACCTTGCCTTGCCAGATATATTGTAACTACCTCTGACTATACTGTCTGGGATAAAATAAACAGTTATTGTCAGGAAGGAGAGCATGATCTACTTTTAACATGCTACCATTTTAAAATAGTTAAACACTTCTAACTAATAGGGTACCTAAAATCTATCCTATCAATTCATACATCGGTGACATTATCAACTTCTAATTTTATTGACTGTTGATTTAGTATTTACCAATAAATTCAGAATTTCTGTTCTGATATATTTATTTATAAATATATATTTATATATATTAAACGTTTACATTTATTTAGTTATATTGTATGTCTGCATACATGTATGTATGTGAGCAGACACACACACATTAATGCATGCATACTTGAATGTGTGCCATCGTGCATGTTTGCAGTTCAGAAAACAATCACCAGGAGTCTGTTACTTCCTTCCCCTGGAAGGCTCTTGAGAATCATACTCAGATCTTCAGGCTCAGCAGCACATTTACCTGCTGAATCATCTTGCTGATCCTTAGAATTTCTCTTGTTCTTAAGACATGATCAGTTAAATAAAAGTATTCTTACAAGATCCATATAAATTAAGATTGTCAGATTTAGTGGGACATGGAAAATGCAGACTGTGCAGTTAAATTCAGTTTCCTAGACTGATTGATTTAAACTTAAATCAATCCCACTGAAATCAGGGACAATGCAAGGCTGCCCACTCTCTCCATCTCTTCGACATAGTTCTTGACGTCCTAGCTAGAACAATAAGACAACTAAAGGAGATCAAGGGAATATACATTGGAAAAGAAGACGTCAAAGTATCTCTATTTGCAGATGATATACATGAGCATTCCCAAAAATTCTACTAGAGAACTCCTTCAGCTGATAAACACTTTCAACAAAGTGGCTGGATACAAAATTAACTCAAAAAATCAGAAGCCCTCCTTTGTACAAAAAAGAAATGGGCTGAGACAGAAATTAGGGAAGCAACACCCTTCACAATAGCCACAACTAACATAAAGTACCTTGGTGTGACTCTGACCAAGCAAGTAAAAGACCTATATGAAAAATACTTCAAGTGTCTGAAGAAAGAAAATGGATAAGATATCAGAAGATGGAAAGATCTCCCATGCTCACGGATCAGTAGGATTAATATAGTGAAAATGGCCATCCCACCAAAAAGCAATCTACAGATTCAGTGCAATTCCCATCAAAATACCAACATAATTATTTACAGACCTCACTAGAACAATTCTCAACTTCATATTAGGATACTTTTCACGATACATGTTTCTCAATATGTAGTTCTGGCTGTCCTGGAACTCACTATGCAGATCAGGCTAGACTCAAAGCACAAAGATCCATGCCTGCTTCCCAAGCGTTGCGATTAAAGGCATGCAGCACGATGCCCAACTCAAGAATGCAATTATATCATTGCGAATTTATGTAACAGGGCAAGGTACTGAATAATAAACCCCTGGGTGAGTCTACTTTTGCCTACATCCCCATGACCCCCAAAGCAGTGTGGTGTAACAGTTGAAATTAGACTTGGTTGTCTGTAACAGAAAGGGGGAAAAAAACAATAATTTATACAAGAAATAAGTTAAATTCACTTCCATCTGGAGACAGAAAGTCCTGAACTAGTTTGCAGCTTGGCTAAGCCATCAAAAGCGCAGGCTCCCCACCTTTAGGCTGTGTTGTCTCTAAAGTGTGGATATCAGCTCCGTACTCATTTTAGCATCACTTTGCATCAATGTTGTCCTTTCATGTTCTTCATATTCTTTTTACGGTCACCTCAAGGCTAAGATAGTTTTTAGAGTGGTAGCCTTTGTGTATGTATTCCAGGCCAGGGCCTACCATTCCATAGGTCCTACTAGATATCCTATCTGCATCCTTTTGCATCTGATTGTCTAAGATTTAATCACATGACCACAGGAAACCAGAGGGTATGTAAGAAATAAAGCATATAAAAATATATTCTTCAGGTTTCTATTGTAAAGGAAAAACTTAAAAATTCATACTATGATGCAACTAATGCTTCTGGAAGAGCTGAACCGGTTATTCTAATTCCCAGTTGAGGTAGCTTTTCTGTGACAATTGGAAATCTAAGACCAAGTGGATATTTCAGATGTCCTTTGGAATCCAGAGAGTGCCTGGCTTTTGAAAAGCTAAAATACCATTGAACTTCAAGTAGTCATGGAATAATAGCACACCATTTTAGAGTTTGTTTGGTATCTGTGTGTTTAATAAAACATGGTTCTTTATGACATTATACACAGAAATATTACTTGACATTAACAATGGCTAAACACTAGGATGATTTTTTTTCAAAGAATTTATAAAAAGCCTTTCTTGAGATGATTAAAAAAAAAAGATGTAGACATCACACTAGAAAGATATAGGAGAAAAGTAAGGGACTTACTAGAACAGGCACAATCCTTAGTTTTGCCACCTTATGTAGATTCCAAGCAAATGATTGAAACATTTTTAAAATATGATCTTTAAAATATTGGATCATCCACCTTCAAGATTCTAGCATGAAGTCATTCCATATACCTAGTAACAATAGTTTAAAATGTGGGGATTTTGGTAGCCAATTGATAAAAAGTTGGAATACCTGTATTCTGACTGCTATTTTCTAGAATTTTATCAGAATTCTACATGTGAGACATCTTCAGTATAAAATGAATATAAGGTTGTCTTTAGCTTTAAGACCTTTAATAAATGTATTTCATTGTTGGTTTTAGTGCTATATCAACCTTCTTTCTCCAAGCATATTTTGATAGTGGATTGACATTTCAAAGGTCTGGGCCACGTATGAACAAAAATTTAAAGGATGCCCACCCGAATTTTATTTTAGCTTTTGTTGTTTTATTTCATTATATGTCATTAGAATTTTACCTACTGTCGATATTTACTTAATTCGATATATGTTTAGGGTGTTTTCAATGTTTAGGAAGACTGTTCAAAAGCAAAGATTAATTAGGTATTTCTTTTTATTGTGTATTTCTTTTTATTCTTTTTATTCATCCAGGTGTTGGATCATTATTAAAATCCAGCTATAAGCCCTAGATATTTGCAAAACCCATGCCAAGTCTGAAATATTTTTCTGACACTTTTTTGGAATTCTATACAATATTTTTGTACTGTTTCCCATTTTTAAAATTGAGGTAAGAAAATGGCACAGTGAATGACACTTTTCTGACAGCCATGCTAAGAAATTAAATAAGATGTGCTATAATGCATTAATTTAAATTCATAATTATCTACAAATATGAAAATCACTTTTATAAGGCTGTCCTCTAATGTAATATAATACAGTGAGAATACTTTTAAAATAAAAATTTTACAATATTGATTGCTTGATTAGATTTCACTGACATCTAATCTTAAAGGTGGTATCTAACTTAGTAAATGTAAAGTTGTCTTAAAAATATGATACTGACAAATTGAATAAATTATAATAAATGATAAACAAATGATACTGAGCCAACAAGGTGACACATGCCTGTGATCCCAGCACTCAGGGAGACAGAGGCATGCAGATCTCTGTGGGTTTGATGACAACTTGTTCTACAAAGTGAGTCCAGGACATCCAAGGCTACACAGAAAAACTCTGTCTCAAAAAAACAAAATCAAAATAATAGTAATACTGAAAGAAGAGAAAATGCCTACACATAAACTCCATCAATAGTGCTTTGTAATACTTTCATTACAAAAGCAAAATTCATCATATTCTGTAGCTATGACAATTCACTCGGACATTCCATGTGAACATTTAATTTTATCATTGAAGTGTCTCATGATTTTTGAAAAGACAAAAATTATCATGTAATGTTTGATAACATATGGACCAAAAAAAATCTGTCCAAAGTTAAATTTGCCTACTATGCCCTGTACCTTTCAATTTTATGTTTAATAAGAATGAATAAGAAATTTTGTTTGTATTTTGATGGGAATTGCATCTAATCTGTAAATTGCTTTTGGTAAGATGGCCATTTTCACTATCTATTTTTTAATTAAATTTTTGTTTTTTATATTAGTTACAGTTTATTTACTTTGTATTCCAGCTGTAGCTCCCTCCCTCATTTCCTCCCAATCCCCCCTCCTTCCCTCATCTCCTCCCTGCCCCTCTCTAAGCCCATTGATGGGAGAGGTCTTCCTCCCCTTCCGTCTGACCCTAGCTTATCAGGTCTCTTCAGGACTGGCTGTAATGTCTAGCAAGGCTGCTCCTTCCTTGGGAGGGGGTGGGGAGCCAGGGGAGGTCAAAGAACCAGCCACTGAGCTCATGTCAGAATCAGTCCCTGTTCCCCTAACTAGGGAACCCAGTTGGATACTGAGCTGCCATGGGCCTAGCAGTTCATGAGCATGGAAGATCTTTCCATCTTCTGATATCTTCTTCAGTTTCTTTCATCAGTGACTTGAAGTTTTTTTCATATAGTTATTTCACTTGCTTGGTTAGAGTTCTACCAAGGAAGTGTTATTTGTGGCTATTGTGAAGGGTGTTGTTTTCCTAATTTTTTCTCAGTCTTTTGTATATGGAGGGCTTCAGTTTTGTTTTGTTTTGTCTTTTTTTTTTTTTTTTGAGTTAATTTTGTACCCAGCCACTTTGCTGAAGGTGTTTATCAGCCGTAGGAGTTCTCTGGTTGAATTTTTGTGGTCACTCATGTATACTATCATATCATCTGCAAATAGTGATACTTGACTTCTTTTCCAATGTATATTTCCCTTGATCTCCTTTAGTTGACTTATTGCTCTAAGACTTCAAGAACTATGTTGAAAAGATAAGGAGAGAGTGGGCAGCCTTGCATTGTCCCTGATTTCAGTGGGATTTAAGTTTCTCTCCATTTAGTTTGATGTTGTCCATAGGCTTTCGTATATTTTTTTTTTTACTATGTTTAGTTATATGCATTGTTCCTTGTATCCCGGATCTCTCCAAAACTTTAAATATAAATGGGTGTTGAATTTTGTCAAATGCTTTTTTGGCATGATGATCATGTGGGTTTTTTTTCTTTTGATTTGTTTACAAATGATATATACTCACTTCTAAGTGGATATTAGCCATACAATATAGGATAAACATACTAAAAATCTATAGCCCTAAAGAAGCTAAACAACAAGGAGGACCCTAGGGAAGATGCTTAATCCTCCTTCAGAAGGGCAAACAGGATAGACATTGGAATTAGGAGATGTTAAGGAACAGGACAGGAGCCTTCCACAAGGGAACTCTGAAAGACTCTACCCACTAAGGTATTGAAGGAGATACTGAGACTCATAGCCAAACTTTGGGCAGAGTGCAGGAATTCTTATGGAAGAAGAGATAGGAAGACCTGGAGGAAACAGTAACTCCACAAGGAAAACAACAGAGCCAAAATACCTGGACACTGCAGAGACTGATACTCCAACTAAGGACCATACATGGAGAGAACCTAGCCTCCCTGTTCAAAGGAAGCCCATTGGCTGCTCAGTTTCCAAGTGGGAGGGGGCTGCAGCAGGGATACAAAGTGAATAAATTGTAATAAGTAAATTTATAAATAAAATTAAATTTAAAAAGAGAGTCAACAGAAAGTAGAAAAGTTAAGAGAACATTCAGTTGACCAGAAAGAAATGCTAGTGCTATTATAGATATTGTCTCTGTTTTCTAATCTTGCAATACTAGAAATACTTTAATATCCTCATAGAACAATCTCTAGTATTCTATGTACATATCCACACATTTCCCACCAATGGCTTAAGCACATCACCAATGCCCCCCACTTTCAGCACTGCACCATTTTGTCATCTGCAAGTGTATCTATTTTGCTCACCTACACAAAACTGTTAATCTTGCTCACCTGTATGCAGTATTACACAGAATCATTTAAACTCCTGTATGTGCCTCCAGCTCACATCACTCTCCAGTAGAATTACCACATATAGGCTCCCAACCTTTCTTCATGTATTCCTTCCATCAAATTCTAAATGCTTTAATATAGCTCCCTCTCTACTATTTGCATTAATGGCAGGGAGATAACTGAGACCACAGAAAACTTGTAACCTCCATTTAGCCTTTGATTGCCCTACTTCCTGACCTTTACATAAATAGCTAATGAGCAGTGAAGTTGGCAGATTGAAATATTACCTCTTTCTGCTCTCTGAAACAAGTGTGGATGAGCATAAATATGATAAGAGCCCCATAGAACATCAGGAAAGGAAAGTCAGGGTCCAGCTGACCTGGGTGCGTATCAGTACTCATTCCCCTTCATAACAGACATTTTAGGTCATTCTTTCATCCCGTAAGTTAGGCTTAACTGCTGTACTCTTAATTCTAACTTCATGACAAAGTCACTGAGTATTTTCACATCATAGAATTTCAACATCTTTAGATATGTTAACTAAAATAGTTGTGACAATTTTATTTGATATGTTAATAAATTCCCAGTTTGGGTGTTTTTAAATTATTAGTAAGATACCCCCACAAACACAGAAAAGAGATATAAAAACATGATAAGAAACTCAGGATTTTAAGCCATTTTATTTCCAGAAAATAAGAGAGTTTTTCTTGAAACATGTCTTTTTCATTGACCTCAGGATCCCACCTGATGGCTTGTGTATGTTTTACTGCTCAGCTCAGGCAGAAAACAAACATAAGGGAGGGGCTTACCTCCCCAATTTCCTACATCCTACAACAAGCCCCAGAGTCTGTTGCTATTGGATACTAAGCATCTATTCTTCGAATCAGAATTCTTCTGGAAACAATTTCCATCCTAGTGCTTCTTTTCTTTGCCTCTATCTTTTCAAAGGAAGACTGCAAGTTCTGGAAGTCAACCTAAAAAGAAATAGGAGGTGAAGAGTGAAAGTAACTAATATGCCACCACGCATTTACTCGTTAGAGCTTGACCTGCAACAGCAAATCTATAGTTGCAAAAATTGCCTAGAGAGGTCTCAAGGTCAATACCACTGAATTCAAGGAGCCACCCTAAAGAGATGTCTATTAACCGAAGTTTGAGGCATATTAGAACATCATCCTGTGCTTCAGTTAGAGATCCAAGAAGGAGATTTACTGCTGCTCATGTAATTGGGGACAGATGTAAAGGGCTTATGATGCTAACTGACAGTCAAAGAAGAGAGACCACCAGTACACACAGGTAAATGGAGGAAAGAAGAGTATTCACTAGACTTAGAATCAAAGTTCTAAGTACCAATCTTGTTTTGCTTTTGCAAAAGGCAAGTATATAGCACACCAAATTGTCATATTTACGCTTTCCCAAAATGTGTATCAAATACAAAATTAATGTCTTCAAAAACCTCAGAACACAAGAGGAATACAGGTTATATATAGTTTACATTTGTTGTTCTCATCACAAGGACAATTATTTATCCACCAATAAAATTGACTCTCCAGTAAAAAATTTATTACATTTCCTCAAATTTATAGGAGTAGAACTCTTGGGCCAGTTAGAGAGGATGACAACTTCCAAGTTTTAAAACAGACTCAGAATTTCTAAGGCAATATTTTGGCTAATTGTTGAAAATGTATACACTGAAAAAATAGACTGAGTATTAAAAAATAAAATGAAGAAGAGATACTGGGTTAATTAAATTTTTGTCTTGATTAGTAATCAACAATAGACATTTTGAGTCTCTTTTGGCCTTGTAGATTTAAAAAAAAAAATGACAGAGTGAATGAATGAAGGAAATGTTACTGCCTTCTGAGGCATAAAGATATATTTGTTTGTTTGTTTGTTTGTTTTTGCTAAGTGATTGTTTAGTAAATCAGTTAGCATATTTTCAGCAGTGTATCAACATACAGACATGAACGGTCTTGTAAGATCTATAATAAGCTTGCTGAAAAAGAAATCAGAAAAAAAAATCTTATTCACAATTGCTGGTCACCAAATTAAATATCTAGGAAGAAATCAAACCAAGGAAGTGAAAGATTTCTACTACACATGTTAAAACACTGACGGAAGAAACTGAAAAAGACAAGAGAAAATGGAAGGTCTTCACATTCTCATGGGCTGAAGAATTAGCACAAAAATGGCTGTACTACTATCAAAAGCAGTCTTTGGATTCGATGCAGCACCTATCATGGTCTGATGTCATTATTCACAGAAACAGAAAACAGTCTATAAATTTATATAAAAGCACAAAAGATGTCAAAAAGGAAAAGCAAAACTGAACAAAACGGACAACAGTGGAGGTTAAGCCCAGGAAAGTTGGGCTTATTCTAGTCCACACACTAATAAATGCTCCAGTCAAGAATTGATTCATAACATAAGGAAGAAAATGATGGACAATGATAGGGTTTTGCAGCAACTGTCTCTGCCTTATGCTTTGACTGCATTTGCATTTGAATGCCTGCTTCCACCATGAGTGAAAATTAGCACTCACATAATCTTCAACAGTACAAACAGGCACCATGTCAGGAAGAGATAGCTGAAAACTCTAAAGCAAAAGCAAGCCAGAGCTTTCCTAAGAGGTCACCTCCTAGAGTCATTGTTATCGGCTAATAGTTCATCCCTCTAAAATGTATCTCATGGTTCTGTTTCCCACAATAGATGAAAATCGTGTTTTCAGATTTATTTCACATAGATTGCAGTCATAACAAACTGAGACACAGAGGGGAGACCAGAGCTCAAGCAAAGTGGAAACAATGGCTGGTGCAGGTCATCAAACTGTTGAGGCTGGGAAAGGCTACCTGCTGTCCCCTGCCTTAGCACTGAAAATGCTTTACTGTTCATCTGATTCTTGCTCCTGCACAGATACTGAAGTACACTGATGTAATGAAGCAATTTTCTAAAATTCTTGTTGAAATCTAGTTCCTGAAACAGTATAGACTTGACAAGTTTGAAAATCTCCCAAGGTGCATTTGCATTGCAGAAAATGACTGCAATAGAATTGTGTGTGTTTAAAACCATAATAAAGTCAAAGATTAATTTGTAGTTATTAAATATAGCATTTTCTATGTAACATGGAGAACATATTTTAAAAAGAAATTAATGTCTTGTTTTACACTACTAACATTTTAATTTCCTATCTTCTGGTGGCTCTACTATTTATATTCAGCAAATTGTTAGTCTGACTTAGGGCATCTTCTGTTCTTTATTTTCTACAATAATATAGTGCATTAATAAAAATTGATATTTTAGATTTTTCTACCTATATAGACTCTATATGACCTTTGTATAATATATAACCTGTTCATTCTTCACTAAGTTTTTTCTAAAAGTTGTGTAATCTCTTAAGTGTATTGCTTTTCAAGAACTTCTATGACAGATCCCAGAAACTCATGCCACACTTCTTTGCCTCTTAGTTTAAAAATGATTCACAGGCAGGGCTGGTTTGTTGTGGTTTTTTTTTCCTCCGTTGTCCAGCCTTCTGCAATAACAACTCCTGAGACTCAAAATATTATATGCAAATACCTAAGCCATACAGCTATGCTCTTCCTTGACCAGCTCATAACTTAAAATAACCCATTATTATTATTACTACCTACATTTTGCCATGTGCTGGTTATGTGTGCTCAGGTATGATGCATCTGTCCTCCTCACATCTTGCCAGCTGAATCTCCTGGCCTGGCTCTATCCAAGAATTCTTTCTGTCTGCTACATGTCCCAAATTCTATTTCCTGCCTAAGCTATAGGCCATCAGATTTTTTTTTTCAATGCAGTTTATTCAGGAACCTTGAACAATCATCTGACCCTGGGGAAAGCCAGCCCACTCTAAATATCCTCTGGGTAGCCAACCTCAGCATGCCACATGGGCAATGCAGATAGGTCCACATACATGGAAGCAAGCCAGATCCTCAGCCTTAGCCAAATGTGCAGTTGTTTGTGACAGAGAGCACTCACCATCGGGAAGGTGGAAGGCGGAAACCAGCTCCATCTTTCAGGCGCGGCTTTACGCAGCTCTCTACAGTTCCCCCGTTTTGTTTTGGACGCATCAGGCAAGAGTAGAGGTCTGATCTCTGATATTAGAAATAAATTGGGACTTTGTACTGATGTTCATTTAGGTGTCATCCACCCAAAGATCATCAGACCCGTCCAATACCTTTTTCTCAGAGGCGGGACCTGGGGCATCAACCCACATGCAATCAGACATGCTCTTCTCTGGGTCCAAAGCGGCTGACCCTGAGTGCAGTGCTTAGCCTCGCATCCTGAGCGTAACATTTTAGCTTTTTATGGTAGCCAACTATGCTTGGGGAGACTGTCCTGCTTCAATGGCTGTAAAGGCCTGAATGGTCATGGCTGCATTACGCTGTTGTGAGACTCTAATCTTGCATATACACCACAGGCAAACCAAGGAGACCAACACCAGAAGGCCTGCTAACGCTCCCATGCCCGCCCATTCCTTCAGATGATTCATGGCTGCAGCAATCCATCATGATAATAATCCTGTGGCTAGTCCTGTGTCCACTCTGGTAGAATTTACCATGACAATGGCCACTCTCAGCTGCTCCATCGTAGTATCGAATTCTCCAGTCCAATTACCTAAAACATATCTAGACAATTGTTTAGACAGATTTGCAGCACAGGGAAAATTCTCATGTTGTATGCTAGTGACTCAAAGTCCAGCATACTTTCATTGACAGCTAAGTTGAGCGATTTGCCATAGGGTATCAATTTGCTCGTGCACAAGGTCAATCCTCTGATTGAACACCATCAAACCTCCTTTTAGTTGAGCATTAATTCCTTTTTGTACATCTAAGGCATGAGCTACAGTGGCTAAAAGGTTATTCAGGGTCTGAGCAGTCTGCCCAGTATGACTCATGGCTAATGCCTGGTGGTAGCTCCAACAGGTGCCAATGAGATGGCAGTAACAATGGCAGCTGTAATTCCAAGATCCCTTTTCTGTCTGAAGAGAGTCATAGTGTGAGGGCATCAATGGGCACAGGCACCCAGCGAGGCATGCGAGTAACCAGCTAGTAAATTTACTAGCATTACAGCATTGGGCAAAAAAGCAAGTATCATTACCACAATTACTTGGCTCTATCTGGCTAATAATGAATAAAAATGGGGGATATAAACAAACAGGTGTGGGCTTATAGGAAATATTATGAGAAGCCTTAACCCCCTCGTTGGAACATCCTGCATCAGTTCTAGAACTAGCAGTGGTGGTGTCCGAGGTCTGAGTAGGTTCAGGAGACCATTGCCCCCAGGGGTGAGACGTGCTCCATGTAAATTGACTAACTCCATGTTTTCCTCCACTTTTGAAAGTCATTTAAGGATACCGGGCGGAGCCAAGATGGCGACTAGCACACACAGTTTCTGAGCGGTGGGATACCTGATCTTCTGAGTTGGAGAATGGAAGGACCCTCAACCCAGGAAAACCACAGCGAGGCTTTCTGAACACCAGAGAACATCGCAGGAGGTGAAAACTTTGGCCTCAGGTCACCCGGAGACTTGCTTGGGGAAGGAGAGAAAAGATCCTTTGTTCTTGCTGCACTCCCTTCCCCCAGACCTCCTTCCTCCTCTGCACAGCGGCACAGCGGACTCATCTTTCTCAGCGCAGACCTAACTGCCTGGGGTATACAACCACTGAGACGGAGCCCCAAGCACTTTAGCGGCAGACAAAAGCTAGCAGTACGTACCCCGGAGTCCCAGATTCGCGCAGCGGTTGCGCCATCCTCCCAGGGCGCGAATCTGCTAGACACCATACTAGCTCCGCAGGATCGCCATCACTGACGGTACGACCCGCCCAATCCCACAGTGACAGAGAATACGCTATATACTCACCGAAACCAGGCAGAAACGTCATACAACCTGGACACACCAGGCGCTGGGCCTCCCAAGCTTGGAGAGCACAACGAAGAGATCCCAGGACTTCCCAGAAAGCATTGGGACTAGCAAGCCAGTCTCCAGTTACAGCGGGACCTGGCAGCGGAGCAGCAATGAACTGGCGGGGCACCACAGCCCTCCAGTTTAAGACTAACCAGGGCCAAACCAGAGAACAGAGAGCCTGGTTACCCCATCCCTGCTGAAGTGACCACCCTGAAATCTCCAGCTGCAGCAAGACCTCAGAACCTGGCAGTGACAGCAGCACAGAACTGGCGGAACACATCAAAGAAGCAGGGCCAAACCAGAGAGCAGAGAGCCCCGGATACCACGATCTCGGCCAAAAGACCTGCCTGTAAGTGAGTGCACCCTTGAGAATCTGCAGTTCCCCAGATCCTGGGTCCTTCTAAATCAGAAGCCAGGCATCGAACCCCCCTCCCACCCACATAGCCACTTTGGGAAACAGAGGGGCACTAGGGACATTGAAGTTCCTGCCCTGTGGGCCTGATTGAGGAGCTAAGACAGTTAATGCCAGAAATTGCGCTGCGATCATCATTAGCGCCTGCGACATATACAGTGTAGAGCCCCTCCCACACACTCAAGGGTTCAACATTAGCCATCACTCTGTCCCTCGAGAAACTCATCCACGCACACTTACTCACACAGACACACACGCGCGCGCACGCACACACACTTGCATTTGCCCCGTTTGCGCCTGCGTACTTTCCTCCCACAGGTACAGCTAGTCCTCAGCACATGCTGAGAGTGCTCAGCTTCCTGAAGAACTCTCCAGACACCAGAGAGAGACAGCACCAGTCTGATCTGCAGAATCCAAAAACGAACAGGGAAGGTTTCAGATAAGCCAATGGCCAGAGGTAGGCGAAAGAACACTTCCAACATAAATCAGGACATCATGACTTCACCAGCAAACCCCAAAACCGATGGATACACCAATTCAGCAGAAGCACAGGAAAATGATTTTTAAAGCCATGCTTGCCCAATTATTTGAGGCTCATAAGGAGGAAATGAACAAGTCTTTCAAAGAGATGGCCAGTCAATTGGAGGCAAAGAAAGAAGAAATAGACAATATCCTTAAAGAAACACAGGCAAACATAGCCAAACAAATAGATGCACAAGTAGAGGAAAAATTAGTGGCATATAAGAAGGAAATGAAAACAGAAATAGAGGCCATCGTAGAGAGACAGGAATCCAAATTCAAACACATGAAAGAAATGGTGCAAGGCATGAAAACAGAATTAGAATCAATAAAGAAAACACAAAATGAGAAAACCCTTGAGCTGGAGAACTTGGAGAAAAGATCAGGAACCACAAAAGTAAGCATCACCAACAGAATACAAGAGATGGAAGAGAGAATCTCTGGAGCTGAAGACACACTTGCAGAAATGGATACTTCTCTCAAAGAAAAAGTAAAATCAGAAAAGTTCCAATCACAAAATATCCAAGAAATCAAGGATGCTATGAAAAGACAAAATCTAAGAATAATAGGAATTCACGAAAAAGAAGACTCCAAGGTCCAGAAAATATTTTCAAGAAAATCATAGAAGAAAATTTTCCCAACTTAAAGAAAGAGATATCCATAAATATACAAGAGGCCTACAGAACTCCAAACAGACTAGACCAGAAAAGAAACACATCACGTCACATCATAGTCAAAACACTAAATCTACAGAACAAAGAAAAGATATTAAAAGCAGCAAGGGAAAAAGGCCAAGTAACATATGAAGGTAGACCTATCAGAATCACGCCAGACTTCTCATCAGAAACTATGAAAGCCAGAAGGGCCTGGGCAAGTATCATGGAGACTCTAAGAGATCACAAATGTCAACCCAGACTACTATACCCTGCAAAGCTTTCAATCAACATAGATGGAGAAAACAAAATATTCCATGACAAAACTAAATTTATACAATATCTACACAGCAAACCATCCCTACAGAAGATACTAGAAGGAAAACTCCAATCCAATGAAAACAAATTCACCCAAGAAAACAGGGCATACAGATAATGTCCCAACAAAAATGAAAAGAAAACAAGCATTGAAACAGGGTTAGATCATCGACTCCATTACAAAAGGAACTAACATGCATTGGTCACTATTATCTATCAATATCAATGGACTCAACTCACCAATAAAAAGACACAGGCTAACAGAATGGTTAAGGAAACAGGATCCAACATTCTGTTGCATCCAAGAAACACACCTATGCAACAAAGACAAACACTACCTCAGAGTAAAGGGCTGGAAAACTGTTTTTCAAGCAAATGGTTCCAGAAAACAAGCTGGAGTAGCCATCCTAATATCTAATAAAATAGACTTTCAACCCAAGTTAATCAAAAAAGATAAGGAGGGCCACTATATTCTCATCAAAGGAAAAATCCACCAAGAGGACATCACAATCTTGAATATCTATGCTCCAAATACAAGAGCACCGACATTCGTAAATGAAACATTATTAAAGCTTAAATCATACGTTGATCCTAATACCTTAATAGTGGGAGACTTCAACACTCCACTCTCACCAAGGGACAGATCAACTAGACAGACACCAAATAGGGAAATAAAAGCACTCACAGAATCCCTAAATCAAATGGACCTAATAGACGTCTACAGATCATTTCACCCAAACTCAAAAGAGTACACCTTCTTTTCAGCACCACATGGAACCTTTTCCAAAATAGACCATATAGTGGGCCACAAAGCAAGCCTCAACAGATACAAAAGGATTGAAATAATCCCTTGTATACTATCTGACCACCATGGACTAAAGCTCGACCTCAACAACAACAGAAACAACAAAAAGCCGACACGCACATGGAAACTGAACAACTTACTACTCAATGACAGCTGGGTTAAGGAAGAAATAAAGAAAGAAATTAAAGACTTCCTAGAATTCAATGAAAAGGAAGGCACAACATACCCAAATTTATGGGACACATTGAAAGCAGTGCTCAGAGGAAAATTTATAGCACTAAGTGCCTGCAAGAAGAAATTCGTAACATCACATACAAACAACTTAATGGCCCAACTGAAAACCCTAGAAAAAAAAGAAGCAGATACACCCAAGAGGAACAGACGGCTGGAAATAATCAAACTAAGGGCTGAAATCAATCAACTAGAAACAAATAAAACTATCCAAAGAATCAATGAAACAAAAAGCTGGTTCTTTGAGAAAATCAACAAGATAGACAAACCCTTAGCCAAACTAACTAAAAAGCAGAGAGAAACTATCCAGATCAGCAAAATCAGAAATGAAAATGGGGACATAACCACAGACACTGAGGAAATCCAAACAATTATTAGGTCATACTACAAAAGCCTATATGCCACAAAATTTGAGAATCTAAATGAAATGGATAATTTTCTTGAAAGATTCCATCTACCAAAACTAAGTCAAGATCAGGTAGAAAGACTGAATAGCCCTATATCTCCCAAGGAAATCGAAGTAGTCATTAACAGTCTCCCCTCCAAAAAAAGCCCTGGACCAGATGGCTTCAGTGCAGAATTCTACAAGACCTTCAAAGAAGTGCTAACTCCAATTCTCCTCAAGCTATTCCACAAAATAGAAACAGAAGGAACACTACCAAACTCATTCTATGAAGCCACAGTCACCTTAATACCTAAACCACACAAAGACCCAACAAAAAAAGAGAACTTTAGGCCTATTTCTCTTATGAACATTGACGCAAAAATACTCAATAAAATACTTGCAAACCGAATCCAAGAACACATCAAAGATATCATCCACCATGACCAAGTAGGCTTCATCCCAGGCATGCAAGGGTGGTTCAACATACGGAAATCCATCAATGTAATCCACTACATAAACAAACTGAAGGAGAAAAACCACATGATCATCTCCTTAGACGCCGAAAAAGCATTTGACAAAGTCCAACACCCATTCATGTTTAAAGTCTTGGAGAGATCAGGGATACAAGGCACATACCTAAACATAGTAAAGGCAATATATAGCAAGCCTATAGCTAACATCAAACTCAATGGAGAGAAACTTAAATCAATCCCACTGAAATCAGGGACAAGACAAGGCTGTCCATTGTCCCCATATCTCTTCAACATAGTACTTGAAGTCCTAGCCAGAGCAATAAGACAACTAAAGGAGATCAAGGGGATACAAATCGGAAAGGAAGAGGTCAAAGTGTCACTATTTGCAGATGATATGATAGTATACATGAGCGACCCCAAAAATTCAACCAGAGAACTCCTTCAGCTGATAAACACCTTCAGCAAAGTGGCAGGATACAAAATCAACTCAAAAAAATCAGAAGCCCTCCTATATACCAAAGACAAAAAAGCTGAGAAAGAAATTAGGGAAACAACACCCTTCACAATAGCAACTAATAACATAAAGTACCTTGGTGTGACCCTAACCAAGCAAGTGAAAGACCTGTTTGAGAAAAACTTCAAGTCTCTGAAGAAAGAAATCGAAGAAGATATCAGAAGATGGAAAGATCTCCCGTGCTCATGGATTGGTAGGATTAACATTGTGAAAATGGCCATACTGCCAAAAGCAATCTACAGATTCAATGCAATTCCCATCAAAATACCAACTCAATTCTTTACAGACCTTGAAAAAAAGATTCTCAGCTTCATATGGAGAAACAAAAAACCCAGAATCTCCAAAACGATCCTGTACAACAACAGATCATCTGGAGGTATCTCCACTCCTGATCTCAAGCTGTACTACAGGGCAACAGTAATAAAAACTGCATGGTACTGGCATAGAAACAGAAAGGAGGATCAATGGAACCGCATAGAAGACCCAGAAATAAATCCACACACCTATGAATACTCGATATTCGACAAAGAAGCCAATTCCATTCAATGGAAAAAAGACAGCATCTTCAACAAATGGTGCTGGACCAACTGGATGTCTACATGCAAAAAAATGAAAATAGATCCATATTTATCACGCTGCACAAAACTAAAGTCAAAGTGGATCAAGGACTTCAACATAAAACCAGATACCCTAAATCAATTGGAAAAAAAAGTGGGGAACAGCCTAGAACTCATTGGCACAGGAGACAACTTCCTGAACAGAACACCAACAGCACAGGCTCTAAGAGCAACAATCAATAAATGGGACCTCATGAAACTGAAAAGTTTCTGTAAAGCAAAGGATACTGTCATCAAAACAAAACGACTGCCTACAGATTGGGAAAGAATCTTCACTAACCCTTTATCTGACAGAGGACTAATATCCAGTATATACAAAGAACTAAAGAAGCTGAAAAGCAGCAAACCAAGTAATCCAATTAAAAAATGGGGAACAGAGCTAAACAGAGAATTCTCGACAGAGGAATATCGAATGGCAGAAAAACACTTAAAGAAATGCTCATCCTCATTAGCCATCAGGGAAATGCAAATCAATACGACCCTGAGATATCACCTTACACCCATCAGAATGGCCAAGATGAAAAACTCAAGCGATAACACATGCTGGAGAGGTTGTGGAGAAAGGGGAACCCTCCTCCACTGCTGGTGGGAATGTAAACTGGTACAACCACTCTGGAAAGCTATCTGGCGCTTTCTAAGACAAATAGGAATAGTGCTTCCTCCAGACCCAGCTATACCACTGCTAGGTATATACCCAAAGTTTGTTCAAGTACACAAAAAGGACACTTGCTCAACCATGTTTATAGCAGCTCTATTTGTAATAGCCAGAACCTGGAAACAACCCAGATGTCCATCAACGGTGGAATGGGTACAGAAATTGTGGTATTTTTATACAATGGAATACTACTCAGCAATCAAAAAGGAGGAAATCATGAAATTTGCAGGCAAATGGTGGGATCTAGAAAAGATCATTCTGAGTGAAATATCCCAGAAGGAGAAAGACAAACATGGGATATACTCACTTATATAGACCTATAAGATATGATAAACATAATGAAATTTATACACCTAAAAAGATAATCAATTGAGTGGGCATGGGGTAAGATGATCAATCCTCATTTAGAAAGACGGATGGGATGTGCATTGAACGTATGACAGGAGTCTACTGAGCGCATCTGAAAGACTCTAACTAGCAGTGTTTTCAAAGCAAAGACTCATGACCAAACCTTTGGCAGAGTACAGGGAATCATAAGAAAGAAGGGGAGTT
The DNA here is from genome assembly GCF_030254825.1 of Meriones unguiculatus. Taxonomy (NCBI): domain Eukaryota; kingdom Metazoa; phylum Chordata; class Mammalia; order Rodentia; family Muridae; genus Meriones; species Meriones unguiculatus. The sequence continues at coordinate 54,532,242 of NC_083367.1, forward strand.
AGTCTGATGGGGAAAGGATAGGAGCTCCACAAGGACCAAATATATCTGGGCACAGGGTCTTTTCTGAGACTGACATTCAACCAAGGACCATGTATGGATATAACCTAGAACTTCCACTCAGATGTAGCCTGTGGTAGCTCAGTAACCAATTGGTTTCCCAAAGCGAGGGGAACAGGGACTATTTCTAACAGGAACTCAATGACTGGCTCTTTGGTCTCCCCACCCCCGAAGGGAGGAGCAGTCCTGTTAGGCCACAGAGGAGGGCTTTGCAGCCAGTCCTGAAGATACCTGATAAAACAGGATCAGATGAATGGGGAGGAGGTCCCCCCTATCAGTGGACTTGGAAAGGGGCACGGTGGAGATGAGGGAGGGAGGGAGGGAGGGACTGGGAGGGAATGAGGGATCGGGACATGGCTGGGATACAGAGTTAATAAAATGTAACTGATAAAAATAAAATAAAAAAAAAAAAAGAAAGTCATTTAAGGTTCTTAAATTATTTTTTCCCTTTTTTTTTAAATTTTTCATCAATTACACTTTATTCATTCTGCATCCCCCCATAAGCCCCTCCCTCCCCTCCCAATCCCACCCTCCCTCCTCCCTCTGCATGCATGCCACTCCCCAAGTCCACTGATAGGGGAGGTTCTCCTCTCCTTTCTGATCTTAGTCCATCAGTTCACATCAAAAATGGCTGCATTGTCCTCTACTAAGGCCATCAGATTTTTATTGACAGGTGATACTTCCATACAGACAAGAAGGATTCCTTCCACATTTCCCCCTTTTAGTCCAATAAAAGTCTCTCTCTTACAACAATAAACTATATGCCATAATAACAATTATAAAGCAATCAGGTAAGATTTACATTCACAATGTCCACATGTGTTTGGCAACTTAGGTAAAAGTATTCCATTGTCTATCCTATCTTGGTGAGTTCAGAGTTCTGTACCTAATTTTTTATCATGACTTGCATTACAAATCTAAAAACATCTTCTTAGAGCTAAAACAACTTCTTAAATCCTAAACAACTTAAGTTGAATTGTAAGACTATAATGATTTAGTCTTCAATCCCATCAGAGACTTCAGAAAAAAAAAATTACCTAAGTATGCAGGAAGTACAGGCAAGCAGCTTCCAATATTAAGAACCGACAAACAGACGGACGCTTGGACAGGCAATCAATTTTCCCCTATAATGTTGAAACATAAATCTTCAGCCTTTTGACCCAGAATACCTGACAGACATTTTTGCCTAGCAGAAACTGTGGAGGACTTGCTTATCCTGTCTTGGCAGAGCATGGTAGTTGATTCTTAGGTTCCAAGTTTTGTCCATTTTGTACAGCATTTTGTCTGCCCGGTGGCAGGTTGCCACATTAGAGACCATATTCTAATAGAGGTTCTTCAATGTTCATCATCTTTTGATGTCAGCTGGGGGCGCTGCCAGAAGCTGATGTGTCTCAATGTCAAAAGTCTTTAATGTTTTTAAAGATATGTATGTGCTTCTTGGCCACTCAAGATTTCTCTGTTGAGAATTCTCTAGCTCTGTCTGCTACTTTTTAATTGGATTATGAGATTTGTTGATGTTTAATTTCTTGAGTTCTTTAATATTTTGGATATTAGCCCTTTGTCAGATGTAGAGTTGGTGAACATCCTTCCCCAATCAGTAGGATGCCATTTTGTTCTATTGACAGTGTGCTTTGACTTACAGAACCTTTTCAGGTTCAAGAGGTCCCATTTACTGATTGTTGATCTTAGCGCTTGAGCTGTTGGTGTTCTGTTCAGGATGTTGTCTCCTGTGTCAATGAGTTCAAGGGTGATCCCTATGTTCTCTTCTAATAGATTTAGTGTATCTGGTTTTGTTGAGGTCTTCTTTCATCCACTTGTGAGTTTTTTGCAGGGTGATAAATACGGATTTTTTTTTTTTGTACCTTTCTACATGTAGACATCTAATTAGACCAGCACCATTCATTAAAGATGCTTTCTTTTTTCCATTGTATGGTTTGGACCCTTTGTCAGAAATCCAGTGTCCAAAAGTGTGAGGGTTTATTTTAGGGTCTTACATCCGATTCCATTGATTAACCAGTTTATTTCTATGCCAGTACCATGCAGTTTTTCTTACTATTACTCTGTAGACTAGCTTGAAATCACAGATTGAGACACATCAGAAGTTCTTTTATTGTATAGGATTATCTTTAGCTATTCTGGATTTTTTTGTTTTTCCATGTGAAGTTTAGAGTTGTTTCAAGATTTCTAAGGAACTGTGTTGGTATTCATCCTTAGGCCTTGTATCTAATTATTTAACTTGAGACATGGGTAAGACTGCTGTGAACATTTATTGTCCTTTAGCTAAAAGAAAGGTAAAAATTCATAGCTGAGGTCTGTTTTTTGAGACTGGTAACAAACTAGACCTTGTCTAGACCTGATGGTAGTAGCTCTACAACTGAGGCTTACGGCCTGGCCTCCTCTATATGAAGAGGACTGAGACGGCATCTGACACCTCTCAAGACAGAAGTTGGTAATATGATCACGGGACTCCAATGTGGGGTTAAAACAGGCCTGCGATGTTACCCTGGGCTGGGTGGAGGTTGATGAGTCTAGGAGCCATTTGTTTTCCATTAGGTCAAGGAGCTTGAAAGCTGGACGTGTCTGCGGTGCTTGCATTGATTAGGCATCCCTGTCTCTTCACAGAGGGGCAGTCTGGGGAGGGGCATTTTGACTTCCAGAGACCAGTCTGCTGGCAGGAAGGGCATTGCTTGTTGAAGCAGCTGGGGAGTGGTGTCCTTCCTGGCTGTACTTGAAACCTGGTGGACGTAGTTGACTTTGGCTAGATGCCCGCGGGATGGGGCATTGCAGGCCTCTTGTTCCCTGTGCAGGAATGCCCACAGCATCAGAGCAGCAGCCCAGGTCTGGAGTATAGTTTTATGCTGTAGCTGAGGGAAGGCTCTTCTTGGGCTTTAAAAATTATTTTTACCAACTCCTGTATCTGGACTCAGGGACTATCCGCAGCCATTCTATTAAGCTGGCAGTGAGACCATGTCTGCATCTGTGGGACTATAAATATATTTTTGGACATGTTAGAGGACTTGATCTTCTATAAAATGACTGGCTATTAACTTGCATTTGTTAACCATTAAATATTAGAACTTTGGAATTTAGTGTATAAAAAGTCTTATAAAATCTAAGGCTATTCTAAAGATTAATAATATCATATTTAGAAAATAAGGCCAAGCATATTTTAACCTTTTTGAGAGTGTAGATATAGCACAACAACCAAGTTTTAACATAACCAAATGAATGTCTCTGAGATTAACAGATCTTAATTTAGAGTATCCTTAAAATTATATCATACAGTTTAAGGGTATCTAGGCTAAAACATTTTTTCAGTAACCCCGAGTTATAAGTTTTAGAATAAACAACATAGTAGAACAATATAAAACAACTTTAAAATTATACTAGAATTTGTTATACCAAATTCATTGGCCAAAAAATCTAGTAGTGAACCCGGATCACAGGCAGGTGATGGCAGGAGAAATGGCATTTATTTATTCATTTACGAGCTTGGTAAAGACATAGGCAGTTAGACATAAGTTTTAAATTAGCTTGTTAATCTGAATAGACCCTTATAACCTTGAAATTTCAGCATTACATAAAAATTATTTTGAACCAGGATCGAATCATATATACAGCATGTTGTAAAATTATAACTTTAAATTTATAAAAAAAAATCCGTCCCAATTTAAAATGAACTTGTTGGGTTTAGTCTAAAAAGAGATAGAATAAACATTTAATTGTGAATAATAAAAAAAAAAAAACTTTAAAATTGTTGTTTCACACCATGTGTCATCCCAAGGCTTACAGTTTAATCTTAAGGGTTTTTTGTTTTGTTTTTGAGAGCAGAAAAGGGAATCAGAGGATTTTTATTTCGTGGGAGAGCAGGGAGAGAGAAAGACATAGGACTTAGAGAAAAGAAAAATAGTTAATTGGAAGGGAAGGTAGGAAAGGGAACATTGACCCAGAAGATACTACGGTTTTGCAGCTCAGAAATAATTGGGACGAAGACACGGCCCCGCCCTCCCTATCCCAAAACCAACATGGTGGTTTGCTATGTGTTATGTGTAGCTGTGGCTGTATCAGGACCATTTTGAGTCCCTGGATGCTTGCTGGCTGGATGGCTGACCCAGTCTAGTTAAACTCTCCACGAATAGCACGGCTGAGCGGATATGTACACAATTCAGAACGTTCCTGTGCACATAAGCGTGAGAGTACATCTGGAAATTTGGTTTCCTACCAACGGTCATTTCGAATCAGGCTGTGCCCAGTTCCGAGTGGCAGTCCCAGAGGCAGCAGCAATTTCAGTGGCTGAGCGCAGTGGCAGGCAGGCATAGACAGGTGACATGATCTGGAAGGCAGAGCAGATGAGAATAAGTTGGAAGTGTATGCAGGCATGAAATAGAGTTGAAGTGTGTTTCTTATAAGCAGCAGAATGTTGGGGACTATTTATGCGTCCATTCTGTTAGCCTGTGTCTTCTTATTGGAGAGTAGAGTCCATCGATGTTTGGTGATATTAATGACCAATAATTGTTAGTTCCTTTTTTATGATGATGGTGGTGGTAGTGTGTTTGTGTGCCTGTTTTCTTTCGGTTTTGCTGTTGTGAAGTTATTTATATCCTGTTTTCTTAAATGTAGTTGACCTTGTTGGGCTGGAGTTTTCTTTTTAGTATTATCTGTAGGGCTGAGTTAGTGAATAGATACTGTTTAAATTTTGTTTTGTCATGAAATATCTTGTTTACTCGATCTCTGATGATTGAAAGTATTTCTGGGTGTAGTAGTCTAGGCTCACATATGTGGTCTCTTTGGATCTGCAAGACATCTTTCAACACCTTTCTGGGGTTCTTAGTGTCTGCTGGCAAGTCAGGTGTGATCCAGTCTTCGTATAGGTCTTCCTTTATACGTTATTTGGCATTTTTCCTCTTGCCACTTTTAATATTTTTTCTTTGTTCTTATATTTAGTGCTTTGATTATTATGTGGCAGGAGGAATTTCTTTTCTGGTCTAGTTTGTCTGGTGTTCTGTAAGCCTTATGTATATTTAAAGGCATCACTTTTTGTGATTGATTTTTAAAATTTTTTTTATTAATTACACTTTATTTACTTTGTATCCCCCCTGTAGTTCCCTCCCTCCTCCCCTCCCAATCCCTCCCTTTCTCCTCCTTCTCCACACATGCCCCTCTTTCTTTAGGTTGGAAAATTTTAATCTATGATTTTCTAGAAAATTTTTTCTAGTTCTTGGAGCCTGGAATCTTCTTTTTCATCTATTCCTATTAGTCTTAGGTTTCTTCTTTTCATAGTATCCCATGATTTTTGGATGTTTTGTGTCAATAATTTTTTATTTAAAATTATCTTTGACAGATGTATAGCTTTCTTCGACTGCATTTTCTACATCTGAGATCCTCTCTTCCACCTCTTGTGTTCTGCTGGTGATGCTTATTTCTTTGATTCCTGTTGTTTTCCCTAAGTTTTCCATCTCCAGGATTTCCTCAATTTGTGTTTACTTTATTGACTCTGTTTTCATTTTCAGGTCTCAAATTGTTTTACTCATTTCCTTCACCTGTTTGATTGTATTTTCCTATATTTATTTAAGTGAGTTTTTTCATTTCCTCTTTAAAGGCCTTTATCATCTGGTGGTGGGAGTAGCTGGAAGGTCTGAAGGTGTTACCGTGCGTATCTGACAGCCAGGATCTTGTCCTCTCTCAGGCAAAACCAGAATGGACACTGGTGTTTCAGAATCAGTAGCACAGCCGCTTTACTTACTCTGGAGTCACTGAGCTCCTGGTATTCAGACTCTTCTGGGCACCTCCATCTTAGAATGGGACTCTGTATACTTCTATTGTCCACCAGATCTCCACAGGAGGGTAGCTAGGACAGTGGACCAAAGCCAAGATAATATTCCTGGTATCCAGAACCTGTCCTCTGGGAGGCAAGAGAAGGCTGGTGTCTGAATGCTGGAACCCTGTTTCCCTGGAACTCAGGAATCTTACCCCTGTAGGCAGAAGGCTCCAGGTCCTAGAAGCCTAGGACTGTATGTTTCCCTTGAATGCGGGAGCCTGCCATGGGGGGGGGGGGGTTGGAACTGTGCATCTCTAGCTCCTGGGATGGTTCCTCTCATTCAGGAAAGACAAATGTTGACATCTTGGAGTCAGGAGCCAGGTCCTCTATCTTCTGCTACTCAGATACTGTGAGCGCTGGGTGCCCCACTGCTATCTTGGAGTCCCCTTTGTCTGACTCTGACCTAAGACTGAATCACATTCCCACGGTCTGCCAGGGCACAAGTGCCCAACCTGGTTTGGGCTGTTGCTTGCCAGGTCATGTCAAGCCTCTGACTTGGGGTCTACAGTCCCTCACAGCCTTGTGTTTTGCTCAGTTCTGGAGCTGTGCTTACTGAATGCCTGACCTCTCCGTTCTTTTTGCTGGCCAACCTGTCTTCTGGGCAGGACCCCCCCCCCTTGCTGCTGGTCTGGCATTCAGCCTGGATCTGGGGGGAGATGCAGCAAGGCTAGGTTCACGGTCTTCTGGGATGTGCAGCTGAATACTAGCTTGTGGTTTGACCTCCTGGAATCATGCAGTGCTTGGCAGAGTCACTCTGATGTTTGTGTAAAGTGATGGTTTTAATGCACTGCTTTTTCCCCTCTTCAGCCTATTTTCAGAAAGAGCTTTGAATCTGTTTTGTTTCTAGGGAATGTTTGTGCCTCTACATGGGACTTAATTGTGATTCTATGCTCCATGTATGGTATGCCATTATGTTGTAGGGGGGTTTTCCTCGCTGCCCCAAGTTACCTGAATAACCACTCACGAGAGTCAAAATATTATATACAAATATGGCCAGATAGCTAAGCTCTTCTATGACTAGCTCAGAACTTAAAATAACCATTTTATTAATCTGCATTTTGCCTCATGGCTGGTTACCTGTGTTCAGGTACAATGCATCTGTTCTCCTCACATCTTGTTGGCTGAATCTTCCACACCTGGTTCTATCCTAGAATCCTGTATGCCTGCCAAGCGTCCCACATTTTATTTCCTGCCTAAGCTATAGGCCATCAGATTTTTTTTGATAGGTGATGTTTTCAGACAAATACAAGAAATTCCTTCCACACAGGCCTAAGTTAACTTCACGCAATTATAGACTCCATGTCACCTAAAAGTATTCCTGCTCACGGGGTCTTTCATTTTCTGGTAATCAAATTAAATAGAGATGTTAATACGTTTTCCCCATAATATATAGAAATAGTCAATGTTAAAATTTTCTCAAAATATTGAGCCTTTTACATTGTGATTTCCTGATGCTGTGACTCATCAACAAACTGTTTTTCTATGCATATATAATTACATACTCTTTGTATAACCAAAGGGCTTTCATATGTCCACAACTCTGCACACATGGTGTAGATACTATATTTGTATAGAACTAATTCCATTTTTATTATTTTTATGCTATAAGTATTTTTAAAAACTGAGAAATCATTAGTAAAATTAACTTGTTTGACATTATAATTTATTGTTGTGTGACTTTTCTTGGAAAAGCATTAACAAGTGGCTACTCATGCCTGATAAGAAACCACTGGAGTATCAGTCTCAGAAAAGACTCCTGTGACCAGATATTTTGGTTCTGTTGGTCTCCATGTGGAGCTCCTGTCCCCTTCAGGTCTTACTATCTCCCCCTTCTTTCATATGATTCCCTGCACTCTACCCAAATTTGGTTAAGAGTCTCAGCATCTGCTTTGACACACTGCTAGGTAGAGTCTTTCAGAGGCCCTCTGTGGTAGGCTCCTGTCATTTTTCCTGTTTTCTCCTTCTTCCGATGTCGATCCTGTTTGTCTTTCTGAGTAAGGGTTGATCATATTACCCAGGTTCCTTCTTGTTTAGCTTCTTTAGGTGTACAGATTTTAGTATGTTTATTCTATACTATAGGTCTAGTATCCACTTATAAGTTAGTATATACCATGTGTGTCTTTCTGCTTCTGGGATACCTCACTCAGGAAGATCTTTTATAGACCCTACCATTTGCCTGCAAATTTCATGATTTTCTTGTTTTTAATTGCTAAGTAGTATTCCACTGTGTAAATGTACCACTATTTCTGTATCCACTCCTCAGCTGAGGGACATCTGGGTTGTTTCCATGTTTTGGCTATTACAAATAAGGTTGTTATGAACATGGTTGAACAAATGTCCTTATTGTGTACTTGAGCATATTTTGGATATATGCCTAGGAGTGGTATATCTTGAGCTAGCACTATTCCTAATTGTCTGAGAAAGCACAAGATTGATTTCCAAAGTGGTTGTATAAATGTACATTTCCACCAGCAATGGAGGAGGGTTTCCCTTTTGCCACATCCTCTCCAGCATGTATTGTCACTTGAGTTTTTTATCTTAGCCATTCTGATGGGTATAAGGTGAAATCTTAGGGATATAACCTAGAACCCCTGCTCAGATGTAGCCCATGGCAGCTCAGTATCCAAGTGGGTTCCCTGGTGAGTGGAACAGGAGCTGTCTCTGACATGAACTCGGTGGCGGGATCTTTGACCACCTCCCCGGGGGGGTGGGGAGGAGCAGGAGCAGCCTTGCCAGGCCACAGAGGTGGACAATGCAGCCAGTCCTGATGAGACCTGATAAGCTAGGGTCAGATGGAAGGGGAGGAGGACCTCCCCTATCAGTGGACTTGGAGAGGGGCAGGGAGGAGATGAGGGAGAAGGGGTGGGATTGGGAGGAATTGAGGGAGGGGGCTACAGCTAGGATACAAAGTGAATAAACTGTAATTAATATAAAAAATAAAAATTTAATTAAAAAAAGGAACCACTGGAGAGGTTGCACTAACAATTCCACCAAACTCCAACTTGGAAAACAGGATGAATGGCAGTTTACAGCCCCAATCAGTTTACATCGAATAACAAGCCTTTGTGTATTTCAAAGCAAATCCCTGTCAAGGATTAACGTCAAGGGAGGCACAGAAATAACACTGACTAGCTTTTGTCGCAAAGAATAAAAGATGCACATTGTTTCTAAAAGTTCTTCACTGAGCAGCAACAATTTGATACGTCTTGAGATCTTGTGACCTAAGTCCCTCTCTGGCAAAAACCCCTCTCATACTTACCTCTAAAACTTTCTCAGACTTGAAGATTGAATAAACGAACTACCTTCCACATGTCAAGCTTCAGGCCTGGGTTTACACTGATTGCTTCATTAATTTCAATAGTACATCTATTGATCGGTATTATTACCATTCCAAACTTGAAGACCATCAGATGTGTGGGATGGAGACTTGGAATGTAGGGAATCGGAGTTTTGGAATGTGTAACTTGTGGAGTTTCTCACATATGGCTAACCAACATTGTGAAAATAGCTACATAAAACAAGCAAGATTTGTCTTAGAGCTAACATTGTGTGCAAGGACACACACTGTATTAGAGACAACCAGGGTCATAGCCCTGCTTTGTTTCCTTTCCTCTTAGATTCAAAGTCCTTTCAGCATTCCCAACATGTGCTTCTGGTGCCCACCATAGGCCTAGATGGGGGAAGGCTTGGATGGATTTAGAGAAAGTGAGAAATCCTGTCTTGGAAGCCAAATGTGCAACATTTCTTCCTTTCTTTGGTGAACTTTGCATCATCCTTGAGAGAATTTCTGAGCACACTCTTCATTCCTGCCACCTTAATGTTTTACTCACCCTAACTCTCCATTGCTGTCTTTGTTTCTGTGTAGACACTTGAGAAGCACACAAGCAGCTTCACACAAATGTATGGGTAGAAGAGAGAGGTCACTGTGATAAAAACACATTTTGTAGATTTTTCATACATTCATTTCCCATTTGATCTTTCAGCAAGCCTTAGAGATAAATATAGTACATATTTTTATTCCTACCCCATTTCTGGGAAAGCTAAAACTCAAAAAGTTGAAGGGATTGATCTAATGCCATTTGTGGGCAAGAGGAATATATTTTATCTAAATATATGTAAATATATGCTACAGGGTGAGACTTCTATGCAAACAAAGGCTGGGTAATTTTAATTTTTTTTTCCTCCTCTAAAAACAGCATAATAGGTTAGGCAGTTACTTCATGCGCAGCATTTTGGAGAAGAATGAGCATATAAGTGACATTATAATTACCATAAAAATTATCTAAAGATCCCCAGATTCCCCACTTGCCAACAGCATTGGAAGAGGCAGCATTTTGATGTGGATGGTACTGAATGCTAATGAGGTTATTGTTTTCCACCCCCGTGGATATCCTGTGACCCACAGCCCTGTGCCATGAGGAGGTGCTAAGGAGGCTGTGGGAGCCACACTCTTTTCGTCTTGCAAGGGCTGCGTTAAGGTTGAATTATTTTCTACCAGGCTGGCACTGCGTTTCTTCTCACCCACATTGTCGTATGGAGCTTTCTCCAGATTTCAAGGCAGATAAACTCACCCACACCATGTGTGACAACAATTTGAAAATAGCAATATGCATGAAACAAATTCAAGTTCATTTGCACAAAAGACATCTATTGAGTGCCCATCATTTTCTGCACAAAATGCTGAAAGATGGTTGATTTAAACCCACGGATAATAAGACATTTAACATAAACGTAAGTATCCCCCAGAGCTTAATGCATGTGTGTGCACAGACAGATGCATTGGTATCAAAAAGTAGAAAATGATAACACATCTATGTATAAAATTAGAAAATATTTTAAAATATTTTAAAAGCATGAATTGTTCCTGTTATATTTTCTTTATCCTTTTCTTGTAATACACGTAGCAAAATCATATAAATGCTTATCCTTAATTGACTACAACAAATAAGTCTGTTTTAAATGATAAGAGACTTGATACAATAAAGCCAATATCTCCTGGGGATTGGGAGGGGCTACAGCTGGGATGCAAAGTGAATAAAATGTAATTAATGTAAAAAAGGAATATAATAAATAAATAAAGTTAATATCTGCTTTAATCATTACCAAGATGATGCAGTTAATGTTTAACAATTTTTTATTTATTACAATTTATTCACTTTGTATGCCAGCTGTAGCCCTCATCCTTATTCCCTCCCAATCTTGCCCTCCCTCTCTCCCTCATCTCCTCCTATGTCCCTTCCCCAGTCCACTGATAGGGGAGGATCTCCTCTCCTTCCATCTGATGTTAGCCTATCAGGTCTCATCAGGACTGTCTTTCATAGCCTTCCTCTTTGGCCTGGTAAAGCTGCCCCCCACCTCAGAAGGAGATAATCAAAAAGCCAGCCACTGAGTTTATTATAGACAGTCCCTGCTCCCTTTACTGGGGTACCCTCTTGGACACTGAACTACCATGGGCTACATCTGAGCAGGGGTTCTAGGTTATCTCCATGCATGATCCTTGGTTGGAGAATCACTCTTAGAAAAGACCTCTGGGCCCAGATTTTATGATTCTGTTGTTCTCCTGTGGAGCTCGAGACCCTTCCAGGTCTTTCTATCTTCCCTTCTTTCATAAGATTCCCTGCACTCTGCCCAAAGTTTGCCTATGAGTCTCAGCATCTGCTTTAATACCCTGCTGGGTAGAGTCTTTCAGAGGCCCTCTGTGGTAGGCTCCTGTCTTATTCCTTGAATTCACCTCTTCGATGTCTATCCCATTTGCCTTTCTGAATGAGGACTGAGCATCTTACCCAGGGTCCTCCTTCTTCCTTAGCTTCTTTAGGTGTACAGATTTTAGTATGTTTAGCCTATATTATACATCTAATATCCACTTAAGTGAGTATATATGATGTGTGTCTTTCTGCCTCTGGGATACCTCACTCAGGATGATCTTTTCTAGGTCCCACCATTTGCCTGCAAATTTCATGATTTCCTCATTTTTAATTGCTGCGTAGTATTTCATTGTGTAGATGTACCACAATTTCTATGTCCACTACTCCACTGATGGACATCTGGCTTGTTTCCAAATTCTGGCTATTATAAATAAAGCTGATAGCAATTTAATTTACTTTCAGAAATATATATTTAACAGTAGTTTGCCTGTAAGGTGGTAGCTTTATTATTACAATGATATCTTTATTCAATAGATTAAAAAGAATACACCTGGGTAGTGTGAACATTTAGCCAGAAAGCCAATGTTTGTGGGCAATTGAAATAATCAGTATGCACTTTTGTTTTTTGTTTTTGTTTTTGTTTTTGTTTTTAATCTCAGAAAACACTGGAGAAGTAGACAATTGGGTTGATCTATGGTTGGGTTCCTCTAGGTGAGTTCTGTGTTGTGATAAATGGTTTTCTTCTATGGTAAAAGAGTTCATATGATGGCTTGCATATGATAGAAGCTTATTTGTTTCTTGAATAATACTTATGAAAGTTTCAGATTTACTATGAAACTTGACCATCCTATGATCTCATGAACAAGGTAGCCATGGTGGCAAGGATAAAGACATACTGCTCACTAAAGCTGACCTGATTATAACCTCCATTAAAGGTCCAATCTGTCAACAACATAGAGGCCTCTGGAATGCTCATACAACTTCCTGGATATAAGCTGATTACATGAAACCATTTTCATCATGGAATGTCAGTTTTCTGTCTGTATGAGAATGGGAGCTTTCTTCGGATATTTTCTTATTTTGAACAAACTGCTCTCAGTGGATTTACAAAACAATTTATCCACATCATCATTGTCCTGGCTAATTTTATACTAACTTGACAGAAGCTAGAATTATGTGAAAGGTATCTCAATTAAAAGGAATCTCAATTAAGAAGATGCCTCCATAAGATCAGACTGTATGGCATTTTTTAAATTATTGATGGAGGAGGGCCTAGCCTATTGTAGGTCATACTCCTCTAGGGTAGCTGAGCAGACCATGATGAACAAGACAGTAAGTAGCACTCCTCCATGGTCTCTGCATCAGGTCCTCCTTCCAAAGTTCCTGCTCTATTTGAGTTTCCATCGTGGTTTCCTTTGATGATAAGCAGCAATATGGTCACTTAAGAAAAATAAACTTTTTTGTCTCCAATTTTCTTTTTGGTCATGGTGTTTTTGCAGCAATAGAAACTTCAACTCTATTCCAAGTTCAGAAACTGTGAATCTGGTGAGTAATCTGGCAGCTGACTCCAAAACACTGACATCAATGTTTCCCAGACAGGAGGAGACATCCTAGGAACTGAGAACACACATTTCCAGAATCCCCAAGGTCATGTCCCAGGTCCAGGAGTCACACATGGTGAGTCCCCTGCTTTCTGTCTACTCAAGCATGGGTCCCCAGTTCCAGGGGCTCTTTGCTCCAGCAACAAGACCATGGATTCTACCAGCATTCCTGAGAACAGAGCCTGGATACTGGAGACCTGGACACTGGTCCCCTGTGGAGATTGGCTGTACAATAGAAGCATACAGACCCAGTTCCAAGTGGCAGAACCCAGATGACTCTGAATGCTAGAGGGAAGTGTCCACTTAGGCAGCAAGCCACCACACTGCTGACTCCTAAATCCCAGTACCTGTTCCTGTTCCTCTGCACTTTTCCTGCCATCCTGAAGATGACTCCAGACTCCAGAGATGTGTAGATCATCTCTACTAGCTGTCTTGAGGAGACCAGCATGACCTCAGTGGATCACAGTGAGGACCAAAAAAATCCAGCAGGTTTTAAGTACAAAGAGCAAATGCCATGAAAAACCGAACAGCTAAAGGCCAGCGCAAGATCACAATAAAATAAAAAGCAGAGCAACATGGCTCTACCAGAACACTGGATATTCTAATGCAGCTGAAAAACAGGAAAGCAACCTTAAATCTATGCTTATGAAGATGGTAGAGGCCTTTAAAGAGAAAAGAAATAAATCCCTCAAAATAATACAGGAATATATTGTCAAATATATTGAGGCCATCAAAAATATACAAGAAAATAAAATCAAACAGGTGAAGGAAATGAATGAATGAAACTGTTCAAGACCTGAAAATGGAAATAGTATCAATAAAGAAATACAAAGTGAGAAAGTTCTGGAGATGGAAAACCTAGAGAAGAGAACAGGAACCACAGAGCTAAGCATCACCAACAGAATACAAGAGATGGAGGAGAGAATCTCAGGCATAGAAGATACAATTGAAGAAATCGATATGTCTGCCAAAGAAAATATTAAACTGAAAAAAATTACTGATACAAATATCCAAAAAATCAAGGACACCATGAAAAGACAAAACTTAAGAATAATAGGAATAGATGAAAAAAAAAAAAAAAAAAAGATGCTAGGCTCCAAGAACCAGAAAATATTTTCAAGAAAATCATAGAAGAAAATTTCTCCGTTCTAAATAAAGAGATGTCCTTAAACATACGAGAGGCTTACAGAATACCAAATAGACTAGATCAGAAAGAAATTTCTCCCATCACATAACAGTCAAAACAACAAATCAACAAAGAAACATATTAAAAGCGGCAAAGGAAAAATGCCAAGTAACTTACAAAGGCAGACCTATCAGAATTACACCTGACTTCTCAACAGAGACTATGAAAGCCAGAAAGGTCTGGGAAGATGTCATGCAGACCCTAAGAAACCACAGATGTCAGCCCAGACTACTACACCCAGCAAAGCTTTCAATTACCATAGAGGCAGAAAACAAGATATTCCATGAAAAACAAACAAATACCTATGAACCAAGCCAGCCCTACAGAAGATAGTAGAAAGAAAACTTCAACCTAACAAGGTCAGCTACACCCCCCCCCAAAAAAATAGGCTATAGATAATGTCACAACAGTCAAACCAAAAGAAAACAAGCACGCAAACACACTATTACCACCAACATTGCAATAAAAGGACTAATAATAATTGCTCACTAATATCTATTAACACCAATGAAATAAACTTTCCAATGAAAAAATAAATGCTAACAGAATGATTGCATAAACAGGATCCAACATTTTGCTGCATACAAGAAACATACCTCAACAACAAAAATAGACATTACTTCAAAGTAAAGGGCTGGAAAAAAAGGGTTTTCAAGCAAACAGACCCAAAAAAACAAACTGGAGTCGCCATCCTAATACCTAATGAAATAGACTTTCAACCAAAATTAATCAAAAGAGATAAGAAAAGACATTTCATTTTCATCAAAGAAAAAAAAATCTAAGAGGACATCTCAATCCTGAACATCAAATGCCTCAAATACAACGGATTTGTAAAATAAATACTCAAATAAATACAACTAGATTTGTAAAAAAAAAAAAAAAAAAAAAAAAAAAAAAAAAAAAATACTCTTAAAGCTTAAATGACACATCTATCCCCACACATTAATAATGGGAGACTTCAACACCTGTTGTCACCAATAAACAGATCATTGAAACAGAAACTAAATAGAGAAATAACGAAACTAACAGAGGCCATGAATCAAATGGACCTAAGAGATGTCCACAGAATTTCTCAATCAAACACAAAAGAATATACTTCGTTCTCAGCACCACAGGAACTTCCTCTAAAATCAGCTATATACTCTGTCACAAAGCAAACCTCAACTGATACAAGAAAATTGGATTAATGCATTATTCTTTATCATTCTTCTTTATCTTCTTTATTTTCTTTATTAAAGCTAGACCTCAACCAAAACAGAAATATCAAAAACCAACACACTCATGGAAACTGAACAATTCCCTGCTCAGTGACCACTGTGTCAAGGAAGAGATAAAGAAAGAAATTAAATACTTCCTAGAATTCAATGAAAATAAATAAAGGCACAAAATACCCAAATTTATGAAACACCTTGAAAGCAGCGCTAAGAGGAAAGTCCATAGCACTAAGTGCCTTCATAAAGAAATCATAGACACTCCATCCTAGCAACTTAACAGCTCACCTAAAACATTTAGAAAAAAAAAAAAAAAGAGGAAGGAAACACACCCAAGAGGAATACATGGCAGGAAATGACCAAACTCAGAGCTGCAATCAGTAAAATAGAAACAAAGAGAACAATACAAAGAATCAACAAAATGAAGAGCTGGCTGGTTCTTTGAGAAAAATCAACAAAATAGCCAAATCCATAGAAAAACTAAAAGACAGAGAGAAAAAAAATGACAAGAGAGATAGTACCCAAATTAACAAAATCAGAAATGAAAGGGGCACATAACAACAGACACTAAGGAAATCCAAAGAATCATTCAGTCTTATTTCAAAAGCCTATATTCCACAAAATTGAATACTCTAAAGAAAATAGATGACTTTCTTGATAGATTTTGCCTACCAAAGATAAATCAAGATTAATTAAACAGTTTAAACAGTCCTATAATCCCTAAGGAAATAAAAGCAATCGTCAAAAATCTCCCAACTAAAAAAATCCTAGGGCCAGATGGTTTTAGTGTAGAATTCTACAGGAGTCTCAGAGATGAGCTAACATCAATACTTCTCAGACTATTCCACAAAATAAAAACAGAAGGAACATTGCCAACCTCATTTTATAAGAGCACAGCCACCCTGATACCTAAACCATACAAAGACTCAACAAAAAAAGACAATTTAAGACCGGTTTCACTCAGGAATATTAATCCAAAAATATTCCATGAAATACTCACAAATTGAATCCAAGAATATATCAAATGCATCATCCACACGATCAAGTAGGCTTCATCTCCAGGATGCAGGAAAGGATCAACATACAAATATCTGTCAGTGTAATCCACCATGTAAACAAACTGAAAGGAAAAAAATCACATGATCATGTCATTAGAATCAAAAATAAATAAATAAATAAAAAGGCTTTGACCAAGTCCAACACACCTTCAAGATAGAAGTCTTGAAGAGCTTAGAGATACAAGCCTATACCTAACAATAATAAAAGCTATATACAGGAAACTGATAGCCAACATCAAATTAAATGGAGAGCAACTCAAAGCAATCAGGGACAAGATAAGGCTGCCCACTCTCTCCATTATCTCTTCAATATAGTCCTAGAAGTTTTAGTTAGAGCAATATAAAAGGACACAAAGGGGTTACAAATCAGAAAGGAAGAAGTCAAAGTATCACTATTTGCAGATGACATAACAGTATAATAAGTGACCCTGAAAATTCCAGAGATCGACTGCAGCTGATTAACACCTTCAGCAACATGTCTAGATACAAGATTAATTAAAAATAATCAGTAGCCCTCCTGTTCACAAATGACAAATGGACTGAGAAAGAAATTAAGGAAACTACACCCTTCATAATAGCCACAAAAAATATGAAGTATCATGGTGTAACTCTAAAAAAGCAAATGAAAGACTTGTGTAACAAGAACTTCAAGTCTCTGAAGAACGAAATGGAAGAAGATATCAAAATATGGAAAGATCTTCCATGCTTATGGACTGGTAAGATTAACAGTAAAAATGGCCATCTTACAAAAAGCAACCTACAGATTCAAAGCAGTCCCCATCAAAATACTGACACAATTCTTTACAGAACTTGAAAGAACACTTCTAAACTTCATATGGAAAAACAAAAACCCAGACTACCTAAAACAAACCTATACAATAATAGAATATCTGGAGGTATTTCCATCCCTGACCTCAAGCTATACTACAGAGTAATAGTAATAAAAACTACATGGTACTGGTTAATCAAACTAGTTAATCAAAGGAGTAGAATCAAAGACCCAGAAATAAACCCGCACACTTATGGACACCTGATTTTTGACAAGGGAACCAAAACCATACAATAAAAAAAGACAGAATCATCAACAAATGGTGCTGGTCTAATTGGATGTCTACATGTAGAAAAATACAAATAGATGCATATTTATCACCCTGCACAAAAGTGGAGTTCAGCTGGATCTAAGACCTCAAGATATAACCAGAAACGCTAAATCTACTAAAATGAAAAGTGGGAACCAGACCTGAATTCGTTGGCAAAGGAATCAACTTCCTGAACAGAACACCAATAGCTCAGGCTTTCAGATCAATAATAAATAAATGGAACTTCTTGAAACTGAAAGGCTTCTGTATGGCAAAGGACACTGTCAATAAAATGAAACATCAGTTGATAAATTGGAAAAAGATCTGAACCAACCTTACATCTGACAAAGGGTTACTATCCAAAATATATAAAGAAATCTAAGTATTAAACACCAACAAACAAAAGCTCAATTAAAAATGGGGCACAAAGCTAAAAAGAGAATTTTAAACAGAGAAATCTGAAATGACCAAGAAGCACTTAAAGAAATGCTCAATATCCTTCAACATCAGGAAAATGCAAATCAAAACGACTCTATGATTCCATCTTAAACCTGTCAGAATGGCTAAGATCAAAACCTCAAGTGACAGTGCATGCTGGTCCGAGGATGTCGAGAAAGGGAAACACTCTTCTATTGCTGGTGTAAGTGCAAAGTTGTACAATTACTGTGAAAATCAGTCTGGTACTTCTCAAAAAACTGGGAATAGCTCTACCTCAAAACCCAGCTAGACCACTCCTGGGCATATACCTGAAAGATGCTCTACCATACAGCAAGGACATTTGCTCAAATACGTTCATAACAGCTTTATTTGTTATAGCCAGAATCTGGAAACAACCTAGATGTCCCTCAACCAAAGAATGGATAAATAGACTGTGTTCCATTTATACAATGGAATACTACTCAGCCACTAAAAACAAGGACATCATGAAATTTGCCGGGAAATGAATGGAATTAGAATAGATCATCATGAGTTAGTTAACCCAGACTCAGAAAGACAAACATCTTATGTATTCACTTATAAGTGGAGTTCAGCCGTATAGTATAGGATAAACATAGTACAATGCACAGACGCCAAGACGACAAGTAACAAGAAGGAACCAAGGAAGGATGCTTAAATCTCACCCACAAAGGGAAATAGAATAGACAGAGATAGTGGTTGAAGAGAGGGAACAAGGTAGGAGAGGGAGTGAAGAGAGAAATAAGAATGGCGATCAGACCTAGGGAGAGCAGGGGCTAGAGGACAACAAATCTACAGAGAAAAGAGAAACTGTGATTGGGGCATCTCCATAACAAGCTGGAGACCTAAGTCAGAATAGGACTCTAGAAGGAGATGAGGGGGACTCTAGCTGAGACTCCTAGTAGCAGGGACAATGGAGGCTGAAGAGGACACCCTGTAACTAGACAAGACTCCTAGCGGAGGGAAGAGAACACCAACTCACCCACAAAAACTTCAATCCAAAACTTACCGGGCCTAC
Organism: Meriones unguiculatus; assembly: GCF_030254825.1. Classification (NCBI taxonomy): domain Eukaryota; kingdom Metazoa; phylum Chordata; class Mammalia; order Rodentia; family Muridae; genus Meriones; species Meriones unguiculatus. Next base: position 54,551,371 of record NC_083367.1, read on the forward strand.
AAGACCGGCAGTGTGAAAGATAGAACAGATAGAGCAGAGATTAAGGGAATGTTCAACCAATGCCTGGCCCAACCCTAGACCCACCCCATGGAAGAGAACCAACCCCTGATACTGTTAAGGATACTCTGCTGTGCTTGCAGAGGGGGGCCTATTAGAGCTGTCCTCTGAGAGGCTCCACCCAGCAATGGTTCAAAACAGATGCTGAGACTCACAGTCAAACATTGGGCTAAACAAAGGGAGTCTAGAGGAAAAGTAGGGGTAAGGATAAAAGGACCTAGAGGTGACAAGAGCTTCATAATAAGACCAGCAGAACCAACTAACCAGGGCTCAGAGGGCCCTGAGGAAACTGAAGCACCAACCTATGACCATGCATGGACTGGCACTATGACCTCTACATGTGTATATATACATATATATACATATACATATACATATACACACATATAGAGGACATAGAATATATATATACATATATATATGTCTCCAATGGGCAGCTCTAGTTTCATGTGGGTTTCATGTAGTACGGGGAGTGGAGGATGTCTCTGACATGGGCTCTGTTGCCTGCTTTTTATCACTTCCCCATGACAGGACTGCATTACCAGGCCACAGGGGAAGAGAACAAACTCAATTCTGATGCATCTTGATGAGCTGGGGTGGGTAGGTAGAGAGGTTCCCCTTTTTTGAGGAACAAGGTGGAGGGGAGGGGATAGGGGAGAGAGGGTGTGACTTGGAGAAGAGAAGGGAGGGGGCTACAACTGGGATGTAAAGTAAATAAATAAATAAATAAATAATTTTTATGAGAAACCCCTACTAATACAATCATATTAAAAACAGAGTTGCCGTGTACACACAGATTGAAAAAAAATCTGTAAAATAGATCAAAGCCTTCAAAAGGGAATTCTATGTGTTTTGGCTTAGTTTTATGAAACAGGGTTTCTCTGTATAGCCCTGGCTGACCTGGAACTCTGTAGACCAGGCTGGCCTTGAACTCATAGAGATCCGCCTGCCTCTACCTCCAGAGTGCTAGACTTAAAGGCATGCACCATCACCATCCAGCCAGTTGCTTTGAAATGTTAAGAATGTCAGCAGCTTCTACAGTTCAATCAATAAGATACGAAGCTCAGAGTCTTCGGGGCTGGAAATTACTCACCTCAAATAGCCTCTGAATAGGAAGTCGTTTTTGGTGGCATTAGCTAGCATGAGTCTTTGTGGTAAACTTCTTTTATCACTAGACAAAAATTACGGTGTAGCAGTGAGTGCTTGTTAGCACTGGCATAAAATAAAAATTATATGCTGCCTGCATTTCCAGTCATTTTCTCTGATTAAGATTTTGCACAAATTCAATGCAAATGTCAGGTTCTAAAATCCCAAATTAGATCAAGAAGAGAATATATCATCTTTGATTTATGTCAAAGGAATGGACAGACACCTTTGAGAGATTTGTGTAATAATTATTTAATATGTATTTCAAGTATTCACTTTAATATACTAAATGTGATTTTGTTGTAGATTGTGTGTGGAATTTGGTCATGTGATAAGAACTGTCAATGAAATACCTTTTCAGTGAGTAAAAAAACAAAACAAAACAAAACAAAACAAAAACCGGGGTTGCTTCTGATCAAGAAATGCATTACATTAAAAGAGGGGTAATAATTGTCCTGTGTCATGTAATTAACTTGTTTACTGTGTCCCTCACTACCCTGAACCATCTACTTTGAAATGAAATGGAATGGATGAGTTTTGGGTTTTAGAGATTTGTTACAGCCCTAGCCAGTTGTCAGTCCTTATAGCACCCAGGCAAAGTTCTCCTGATAACTGTATGTTAACCTTCACAAGGTTCTTTTCTCATGAAATCTAGAATTCACATGCCGGTAAACAGGAGATGAAAAGTACCTCTCACCATGACACATACTTGCTCATTAGCAGAATTCTTGCTTCCTGTGAGTTTATGTTCTTTGAGCACAGAGGTCTTAGTTATAAAAGAAGAAGAAAAGCTTCCAACACAAGGGACACAACAGCAATTCTATGAAACTGATGTCAATACTGCCTCTCCCTCCTGCACTGTATGTGCCTCACGCTGCTGAATCAACAAGCTGAGAAGAAAATTGCAGTGTTTTGTTGGGCAATTGGTCTTGACTACCAAGAAAGCCTAGACTTGTACTCCACAGTAGAGGTAAGGAAGATATACAAGATGTTTTTAGGTATCTCGTAGTGTCACCCGGCCTTTTGATAAAGGTCAATGAAAAACTGATGAAACCTAATCAAGGAAGAACCATAATTAGCTCAGACCCGTCAGTAAGGTATTGTTCACTTACTTCACCAGGCAAAGAACCTCAATAAGCCGAAGATCTTTCTGAATCCAATTGAAATTAAAAAAAATAAATAAATAAATACAGGACATACCAGCTAGGAGCAGTTACAGAAATAAATACTGTACCTGTCATGAGTATTCCGTCATTGTTCTTCATGAGTATGCTTGCATGGATATAGAAACAGAGCAAACAAATTTGAGAATGGCAAACATCCTCTATCTCAACCACAACATACCCCTTTCTTATCACATGGTATGCACTGTCTCTGTGCCCACACATCAGAGCTGCAGGTGTTCTGCATAAATACTCAGACAGTATTCATAGCATTTGTTCTGCTGGTAAAGTGGCAGACAGCCTCCACACTTTAGCCAATTCTTACAATAACTCTCTCTCTCTCTCTCTCTCTCTCTCTCTTTCTCTCACTCAGACACACGAGTTGATTCATTTTCTCAAGGGAATAGTGATAGCACAGAGTGCTGGTAGGATAGATTGTAGAATCTAAACCAAAGCAGAAAATTGAAGAATGGCTCCAGAGAAGATACGACCTTGGCAATGTCAGCGAAAGGCAACCGCAGGGCTTATGACCCAGGCACAATTCAGGACTGAAGAAGCTAGCAAGGCCAAAGCAGTGTCACGTCTGGAAAAAGCCCATAAGGCATATCAGTGGCCCATGGAGTGGCAGTAACTCTAACTAAAAGAAACTAAAGACATTTTCATAATCATCCTTTGATGTGTCACTTGAACTAGGCTTGTTTTAATGTAATATAACAGAGTAATAAGTCTACTTAAAATTACAACAGCATGATCTTTTCTAGATCCCACCATTTGCCTGCAAATTTCATGATTTCCTCCTTTTTGATTGCTGAGTAGTATTCCATTGTATAAAAATACCACACTCTCTGTATCCATTCCTCCGATGATGGACATCTGGGTTGTTTCCAGGTTCTGGCTATTACTAATAAAGCTGCTACAAACATGATTGAGCAAATGTCCTTGTTGTGTACTTGAGCAAATTTTGGGTATATACCTAGCAGTGGTATAGCTGGGTCTTGAGGTAGCACTACTCCTAATTGTCTGAGAAAGCTCCAGATTGACTTCCAAAGTGGTTGTACCAGTTTACAACCATTGTACCAGCAATGGAGGAGGGTTCCCCTTTCTCCACAACCTCTCCAGCATGTGTTGTCACTTGAGTTTTTCATCTTGGCCATTCTGATGGGTGTAAGGTGAAATCTCAGGGTCGTTTTGATTTGCATTTCCCTAATGGCTAATGACATTGAGCATTTCCTTAAGTGTTTCTCTGCCATTCGATATTCCTCTATCGAGAATTCTGTTTAGCTCTTTTCCCCATTTTTTAATTGGATTACTTGGTTTGTTGCTTTTCAGCTTCTTTAGTTCTTTATATATACTGGATATGAGTCCTCTGTCAGATAAAGGGTTGGTGAAGATTCTTTCCCAATCTGTAGGCAGTCGTTTTGTTTTGATGATGGTGTCCTTTGCTTTACAGAAGCTTTTCAATTTCATGAGGTCCCATTTATTGATTGTTGCCCTTAGAGCCTGTGCTGTTGGTGCTCTGCTCAGGAAGTTGTCTCCTGTGCCAATGAGTTCTAAGCTGTTCCCCACTTTTTTTCTAACCAATTTAGAGTATCTGGTTTTATGTTGAGGTCTTTGACCCACTTGGACTTTAGTTTTGTGCAGCGTGATAAATATGGATCTATTTTCATTTTCCTGCATGTAGACATCCAGTTGGACCAGCACCATTTGTTGAAGATGCTGTCTTTTTCCCATTGAATGGATTTGGCTGCTTTGGATCATTCTGAGTGAAGTATCCTAGAAGGAGAAAGACATAGTATGGTATAGACCTACAAGATATAATAAACATAATGAAGTCTATACACCTAAAGGAGATAAACAAGAAAGCAGACACGAGGTAAGATGATCAATCCTCACTTAGAAAGACAAATGAGATGTGCATTGGACATATGACAGGAGTCTACTGCAGAAGGCATCTGAAAGATCCTACCAAGCAGCGTTTCAAAACAGATACTAAGACTCATAACTCAGAAGGGGAGTTAGTATGACAAGGAAAGGATAGGAGCCCCACAAGGACCAAATATATCTGGGCACAGGGTTTTTTTCTGAAACTGTTTCTCCAACCAAGGACCATGTGTGGATATAACCTAGAACCACTGCTCAGATGTAGCCCATGGTAGCTCAATAACCAGTTGGTTTCCCACAGTAAGGGGAACAGGGACTATCTCTGACAGGAACTCAATGGCAGGCTCTTTGACTCCCCACCCCCCAAGGGAGGAGCAGTTCTGCTAGGCCACAGAGGAGGACTTCGAAGCCAGCCCTGAAGATACCTGATAAAACAGGGCCAGATGAAAGGGGAGGGGGTCCTCCCCAATCCGTGGACTTGGAAAGGGGCAGGGAGGAGCTGAGGGAGGGAGGGTGGAATTGGGAGGGAATAAGGGAGCGGCTTACAACTGGGATACAGAGTTAATAAAATGTAACTAATACAAAAAAATTACAACAGCACCATTTGTCGATTATTAAAGTTTGTCTTACCCAATGAAATTGCAGCCAGTCCTGAAGATACCTGATAAAGCACGGTCAGATGAAAGGGAGGAGGTCCTCCCCTATCAGTGGACTTGGAAAGGGGTAGGGAGAAGAGGAAGGAGGGAGGGTGGGAATGGGAGGGAATGAGGGAGCAGGATACAGCTGGGATACAGAGTTAATAAACTAACTAATATTTAAAAAATAAAAATTTAATTAGAAAGAAATTAGCATAAATAGACTTTGCATACTGTAAAACTTTTTTATGAGATGTCAGTTTATTTTTTAATTAAATTTTTATTTTTTATATTAGTTATGGTTTATTTACTTTGTATCCCAGCTGTAGCTCCCTCTCTCATTCCCTCCCAATCCCACCTTCCGTCCCTCATCTCCTCCCTGCCCCTCTCTAAGTCCACTGATAGGGGAGATCCTGCTCCCCTTCCATCTGACCCCAGTTTATCAGGTCTCATCAGGACTGGCTGCACTGTCTTCCTCTGTGGCCTACAGAGGCTGCTCCTGCTCCCCCGGGGAGGGAGGTCAAAGAGCCAACCACTGAGTTCATGTCAGAGACACTCCCTGTTCCCCTTACTAGGGTACTCACTTGGATACTGAGCTGCTATGGGCTACATCTGAGCAGAGGTTCTAGGTTATATCCATACATGGTCCTTGGTTGGAGAAACAGTCTCAGAAAAGACCCCTGTGTCCTGATATATTTGGTCCTTGTGGAGCTCCTGTCCTCTCCAGGTCATACTAACTCCCCCTTCTTTCATAAGATTCCCTGAACTCTGCCCAACGTGTGGTTATGCGTCTCAGCATCTGCTTTGATACACTGCGCGGTAAAGTCTTTCAGAGGTCCTCTGTGGTAGGCTCCTGTCCTGTTACTGTAAAACGTTAATGGATGAAAAGAAGTGAACTTGGATTGAGTAGGTCACTTAGTTGTCACTGCCACCCAGTGGTCAGTACTAAGAACTGCATTTAGAAGTGAATGATCGATTTACCTTGTGTGATCCAACGCTAAAGCTCTGGAGGTCCACTAACTTTGCAGCAGAACACTTGCGTGGCAGTGTCTCAGTCCAGAGTGCACCCGATCATCCACTAGATAAGAAATTTTCTATGAGGTGTGCCTTGTTGGATGAAGTCCTCTGACAAATTAACAACTTACACTCTGACAATTTAGGTAAAGCTTGCCTTCAAAATTACAGTTCAGTTACAAGAAGATGCCGAAGGCATAAAAAGTAAGAATATTTGATGATGCCACCTCCACAGACACACACCTTTGCCCTCAGATCCTTGCTCGCTGTGCATTGTGGATGGCTTTTCCAGACCTTGCTCTGTCTCATATCATGGGCTGTTTTTACTTACTATATAAGAATACTTGATATATAAGAACGAAATACATTTTTTGTAAAATAGTGCTGAAATGGGTTAGAATTGAGAAATAAATAAATCCAGGTTCCCCCATATTTCACTCTGACTTAACTGCAGTTTTTCTTAGAGAACAGAAAAAGTAAGCATGTAAGATGAATAGAAAAATGTCAACAATCATTTACCAAGCACTCATGACTGATCCTATGACTACTTACGTTATAAAATAAGGGTGTTAGCACAGGCCATGCTCCGAATGATAGAACTACAGGAATATACAAGAGTCCAGTTTCCTGTCTTATAAAGCTTATATCTTAGTGGGCTGACGTTACAGATACAGAAGCTAATGGAAGAAATAGAGGGAGTAGCTGCGAAAGAGAAACTGGAGGCGTTGCTCTGTCCTACCACAAAATTAGCACTTTCTGATTTTCATAACACAAGCAAGGGCGTGTAATTTTTGCCTATTTCTTGTTTTGCATATTCTATCATTGTACTTTACTTTCTGACATGTGCGTGTTAACATTATTACCTTAACACATACAATATTTATTTAAACTTTGTGAGAGTGACAGGCCTAGTTAAGCATCTGTACGTCCTCTTGGCCGTCTTTAGTATACTTCACAGCACTGACATTAACCCACTCTTGGGGTGATCTTCCTTCTCACTGAGAACCTGTGTTGCAGGAGCCCACCAACAGAGTCAAACAACGGTTCCTGAGTGGGGAGTGAGTATTGAAAGAAAATTTAAAAAAATACACTACACATGAGATAAGTTCAAGAGGGCGGGTTTATTCCATGAAAAACCAGGTTTATTCCACAATACTTTTTCTCGAGTCAGAGCAAAGCACCTCAATACAATGAAGGAGTTCATCGAGAAGTCAAACTTGTTTACCTCGATCACCTGTCTGTGTGATCCCCACACAAACAAAAGGAAGGAACTTGGCAAAATATCTTGCTTATCTCTGTCTCCAGGTGAAGACCGGGGTGAAAACATGTTTCTGAAAGCTCAATAACAAAGCAGCCTGACAAACGAGCAGCTCTCCACAGTGTGTCTCTGTATTTTCTTTTAACTTTTTTTTTTTTTGTCTCTGTATTTTCAAGCGTCAATTGCTGTACCACCATAGATGTTAGTGCTGGCAGGATTTTGGTATTGTAATTTCAATGGCTCATCACCAGGTTTCCTAACTGTAAATGCGTGTCTTTCCACACCTGCTAAAGAGATGAAGGTCAAGCAGCCTGCAAGGCCCTGTAGCAACCAAAGAAATGAAGCTGGCATTGTGTTACTGCCGATTGGTTATAACAGAGAGCTGACAGGCAATATCTGAGAACATGCTTATGTGCAAGCAGAGAGGCAGGAGAGTTACTTATGTTCTAGTCAACAGACAGTGCCTTGCAAATAGTCCAGCCATCCAGAAAGGTATCTACGTGTGTGTACAGAAGGCAAGTTGTTTTTGTTTTTGTTTTTGTTTTTTCTTATTTTATAACATCCAAGGCTATAATGATTTGCAGTTACTGGGACATTATATAAAATGTTGTTATAGTCAAAAATTTGGAAAGAAACTAAGTATAAGTTGTTGTACAGACATCATTGCCATGCTGGGGTTTAAGCGTAAGCACCTGGAATTCTTTGAAATGAGAAATATTCCAAGGACATAGAGACTACAAACACACACCAATAATGATTCATTACTACACAAATTAAAATTTCACAAAAGTATTCCCAAGGACTGAGAGTGAAGCTCAGTTGTAGAGCACTTGCCTAGCACATAAAAGACCAGGGTTCCATCTCCTACAAGATGAAAATATTTCTTTCCTAAATGTTTATTGAAATCCTGGTGTTTGGGGAAACAGTCCCATGTGTTACCATGGTGATTACACTTTAAAAAGACTTTCACTGAACACACCTCGCATTTCTCAAAACTGAATAGAAAGAGATAGTATCATTTTAAGTTATTCACTCTCATTTTCAACACTGTCATATATTCTAAAGATTTGTAAAAGCAAATACTAAGAGTGATTATCATTAAAACCAATGCATTTAGTTTAATTTTTCATTCAATTTCTTTTTCCTCTCATTAAAAATGATTTTTTTTTTTACTAAAATGTATCTAGATTATAGCTTTCCCTCTTTCTACTCCTCAACTTCTTCCCCAACTCCTGTCCCATTTGGATCCATTTCCTTTCTGTCTCTTATCAGAAAATAAACAGGTTTCTAAGGGATGATAATAAAATGTAACAAAACAAAATATTCAGTAATACTAAAACTATATTATATAAGAATTTTAGAGGACAAACAAAGGGGAAAGAGCCCAAGAAAAAGCACAGAGATCAGAGACTCACTGGTTCATAAACTCATTAATTCCATCAGAACTCTAAATTATAAGCCACAATATGTGCACAAATAAACTATGAAGACACGTGCAAGCCCTGTGCATACTGATTCAGTCTTTATAACTCCAGGTGAACTTTGCCAATGGGCCTTGAAAACATGAAAGGACAGGATATGAATATCTGGACAATCTTGCCTGATTTCACATCTTCAACGAAGATTCTGTTCCAAGAGTATGCAGTTTAGTGGCAAAGGTGATTTGAGGACATGTTAATTAAAATTTATATATTGCATGAGGTGAGTAAATTTAATTTTTATTTAATGTTATTATTAATATTATTTACAATTTATTCACTTTGTATCCTTACTGTAGCCACCTTCCTTGTCATCTCCCATCCAATCCTCCCTCCTTTTCCTTCCCTATTCCTCTTCCCTAGTCCAGTGTTAGAGGAAGTCCTCCTCCCATTCTGTCTGACCTAGCCTATCAGGTCAAATCAGGACTGCTTGGATCCTCTTTTTCTGTGTGCTGGGTAGGTTGCCCCACCAGGGAGAAGTAACCAAATTCATGTCAGAGACTGTCTCTTCTCCCCTTAGTAGGTGACCCACATGGAGACGGAACTGTCTATGGCTTACATCTGAGCAGGAGGTCGAGGTCCTCAATCCATGATCCTTGATTGATGCATCAGTCTCTGCAGTCACCCGTGGGCCCAGATTTTTTTGTTTGTTTGTTTTTGTTTTATGTTTTGGTCTCCCAGTGGGGCTTCTGTCCCCTCCAGGTCCTTCTATCTCCCTCTTCTTCCATGAGACTCCCTGCTCTCTGTCCAAAGTTTGGCTGTGAGTCTCTGCATCTGCTTCAATTTCCTGCTGGGTGGAGTTTTTTAGAGGATATCTGTGGTAGGCTCCCATCCTGTTCACTCTCTTCTACTGCTGCCAGTATCTATCCTGTTTTCTATTCTGAATGAGAATTAAACATCTTCCCTAGGGTCCTCCTTGTTGTTTAGCTTCTTTAGGACTACAGATTTTAGTATATTTATCCTATATTATATGGTTAATATCCACTTATAAGTGAGTATATACCCTGTGTGTCTTTCTGTTTCTGGGTTACCTCACTCAGGATAATCTTTTCTAGTTCCATCCATTTGCCTGCAAATCTCATGATTTCCTTGTTTTTAATAGCCTACTAGTATTCCATTGTGTAAATGTACCACAATATCTGTATGCATTCTTCGGTTGAGGGACATCTAGGTTATTTCCAAATTTTGGCTTACGAATAATGCTGTTATGAACATAGTTGAGCAAATGTCTTTGTTCTATGGTTGAGCATCTTTTAAGTATATCCCCAGGAGTGGTATAGCTGGATCTTGAGGTACCACTATCCCAGTTTTCTGAGAAAGTGCCAGATTGTTTTCCAAAGTGGTAATACAATTTTACATTCCCACAAGCAATGGAGGAGGGTTCTCCTTTCTCCACATCGTCTTCCACATGTGTTGTCACTTGAGTTTTTGATCTTACCCATTTTGATGGGTATGAAATGGAATCTGAGAGTCATTTTGATCTGCATTTCCCTGATTACTAAGGACATTGACCTTTGCTTTAAGTGTTTCTGTGCCATTTGATATTCCTCTATTGAGAATTCTCTGTTTAGTTCTGTACCTGATTTTTTTATTGAATTATTTGATTTGTTGGTATTTAATTTCCTGAGTTCTTCATTTATTTTGGATGTTAGCCCTTTGTTGGATGTAGGCTTGGTGTAGATCTTTGGTTCAATATATGGAAATCCATCAATGTAATCTACCATATAAACAAACTGAAAGAAAAAAAAACTATATGATCATCTCCTTAGATGCTGAAAAGCATTTGACAAAATCCAATACCTGTTTATGTTTAAAGTTTTTGAGGGATCAGGGGTACAAGGCACATACCTAAACATAGTAAAGACAATATACAGCAAGCCTATAGCTAACATCAAACTAAACAGAGAGAAACTTAAATCAATCCCACTGAAACCAGGGACAAGGAAAGGCTGCCCACTCTCTCCATATCTCTTCAACATAGTTTTAAAGTCCTAGCTGGTGCAATAAGACAAAGAAGATAAAGTGGTACAAATCAGAAAGGAAGAAGTCAAAGAAAGTATCACTATTTGCTGATGATATTATAGTATTCATTAGTGGCCCAAAAAAATCTACTGGCGACTCATACAGCTGGTAAACAACTTCAGCAAAGTGGCTGGATACAAAATTAACTAGAAAAAAAAATCAGTAGCCCTCCTGTATACAAAAAACAAAAGGATTGAGAGAGAAATTAGGAAAACAAACCCTTCACAATAGCCACAAATAAAAGTATAAAGTATCATGATATAACTCTAACCAAGCAAGTGAAAGACTTGTAAGAAAAAAAAAAGTCCAGTCTCTGAAGAAAGAAACTGAAGAAGATATCAGAAGATGGAAAGATCTCCCATGCTCATGGATTGACAGTATTAACATGATAAAAATGGCCATCCTGCCTAAAGCAATCTACAGATTCAATGAAATCCCCATCAAAATACCAACACAATTCTTTATAAATCTTAAAAGAACAATTCTCAACTTCATATGGAAAAACAAAACAACAAACAAACAAACAAACAAAAAGCAGACTAGCTAAAAACCATCCTGTACAAGAAAAGAACTTCTGGAATTTTCTCCATCCCTGATCTCAAGTTGTACTTATAGGGAAAGAGCAATAAAAACGGCATGGTGCTGGCATAGAAACAGACTAGAGGAACAGTGGGATCTCATAGAAGACCCAGAAATAAACCCACACACCTATGGATACTTGATTTTTGACAAAGAAGGCAAAACTATACAATGGAAAAGAGAAAGCATCTTCAACAAATGGTGCTGGGCATATACCGAAAAGATGCTCTACCATACCACAAGGACACTTGCTCAGCTCTGCTCACAGCAGCTTTATTTGTCATAGCCAGAATCTGGAAACAACCTAGATGTCCCTGATCCATCTATACAACTGAATACTCCTCCACTATTAAAAACAAGGACATTATGAAATTTGCAGGCAAATGGATGGAGCCATAAAAGATCATCCTGAATGAGGTAACCCAGACGCAGAAAAACACAAATCATATGTATTCACCTATAAATGGATTTTAGCCATAAAGTATAGGATACACATACTACAATTCACAGACCCGAAAAAAGATAAGTAACAAGGTAGACTAAAAGGAGAATGCTTAAATCTCACTCAGAAGAGGAAATAGAATAGACAGTGGTTGAAGAGAGGGAACAAGGTAGGAGAGGGAGTGCAGAATGAAGTAAGGGTGGAATTAGACCTAGGGAGTGCCAGGGGCAGGAGGACAGAAGGCCTACAGAGAAAAGAAAACCTGTAGATGGGGCATCTCTGTGACAAGCTGGAGAACCTAAGGACTCTGGGAGGATATGAGGGGGACTTTAGCTGAGACTCCTAGTAGCAGGGACCATGGAGGTGAAGAGGACACTCCCTAAATAAACAATACTCCTAGTGGAGGGAGGAGAACACCAACCCACCCACAAAAACTTTGATCCAAAGCTTACCCTGCCTACAAGACCTGCAGTGACAAAGACAGAACAGATAGAGCAGAAATTAGGGAATGTCCAAACAATGTCTAGCCCAACCTAAGAGCCAGCCTTATGGAAGAAAACCAATCGCTGACACTATTCACAATACTCTGCTATGCTTGCAGACAGAGGCCTAGCATAGCTGTCTTCTGAGAGGCTCCACTCAGCAGTGGTCCAGAACAGATGCTGAGACTCAAAGTAAAACATTGGATAAAGTGGAGGGAGTCTTGTGGAAAAGTGATGGGAAGGATAGAAGGACCTGGAGGTAACAGGAACGCTACAAGACCAACAGAGCCAAATAACCAGAGCCCAGAGGGGCTTGTTGAGACTGAAGCACCCAACCAAGGATCATGCATGGTTTGCACCTAGGTCTCCTTCAGAGATATAGCTGATGGGTAGCTCTGGCTTTATGTGGCTCCCATAGCAAGAAGAGCAACGGTTGTCTCTGACTTACACTCTATTGCCTGCTTTTTGATCACTTCCCCCTGGTGAGGCTGCCTCACCAGACCACAGGGGAAGATAATGCATTCAGTCCTATTAGGACTTGATGGGCTGGGGTGGGTTGGTGGGGGGGCTCCCCTTTTCTGAGCTAAAAGGGGAGGGGAGAGCAAAAAGGGAAGGAGAGTGGAATGAGGAAAAGAGAGGGGTCTATAATTGGTATGCAAAGTGAATAAATAAATTAATTAAAAAATGGAAAAGAAAGAATATGCTGCGTTAGGGTTGGGAAGAAAAAAGAGGTAGATATTTTAACTGGGATTTTTGGAAATGACTTATCACTTTGCTATTATGTTCACTATATTTGTGTTTCTCTTTAGGGAGGAGCTGCTTGTATATGCTCATGGCATCTGGAAGATACAGGGAAAATCTCTCTCTTGGGCTTCCCAGAGATCCAGAGTTGTTATAGTTACAAGAAGTTTTCTGGGACATTTCTACCTCATCTATGAACTCCTGCAACACATGAGGGGGTTGGTCCTGCAGATCTAAACCTGCAGGATCTTCATGACATAGGACAACAAAAAGATATCTGAGAGAAGTCTCAGTAAGATCGCAATTTCGATATTGTAGCAGAAGCCGGAGCCCGTGAATCAGAACAATGACTCATTGCAGTGAACATTTGCAAGTAAAGAGGAGGGGACCACAGGCTATATTGTGGGGCATAATATGTCACAAAATAGCTTCTATGACAGGATGGTTTTTGTTTGGTTGGTTTATTTCTGTTTTTAATTTTTGTGGAAGAAGTTACAAGGCAGAGGGCAGATATGAATGGATGCAGAGATGAATAAGATTGGGGTACATGATTTGAAATTCACAAAGAATCAACTAAAAAAATCAAAAAGAAGGTTAACTTCTGCACGGAAGACAGTTGATATGCCAGTGGTTATGTAGTACTTCTAGGTGAGCCTGCTTAACTTTCTGCTTTACTAAAGAAGAAAGTAAGGCTGTAGAGATGGCCTTGCTGTCAGAATCACTTGCTGTTCATGCAGAGAACCTGGGTTCAGTTCACAGTACTCACATGGTGGCTCAACTATCCAGATTTCAAAAATAGCTGACATCTTCTTCTGTCTTCCATGAGCCTCATTCACACATTTCATTTTACACATACACACACACAGGAAAACTTTAATGCACAAAAGATAAAATAAATGCATCTTGAAAAAAAAAGGAAAGAGTACTTCTAAAACCTTTCTCAGTGTAAAACTTTTTCTTATTTCCTGTTTTGAGTTTGACAGTTGGACTATGACATTGGAAAACTGGTCTAAAACAATTGATGCTCCATTTTTCTCTGTGTGTTTATGTCAAGAATTTTTTTCTTAAAAAAGAAAAAATTATGCTTCTGAGGCTGGTGTTAAAATAAGATTGACACTCTTTGTTTAATGTATTCTGATTCACATCATTCATCTGTATACACGGCCATCTTCATACATACACAATTTATTCATGATTACCAGAACTAGCAAAAGGAGGAATGAATTGAAGGAAATTAGACTACTTTTTAAAAAGTTGATAAGAAGTCTAAAAAGTGCGAAGACAATGTATGCTAGAAATTAGACTACATTAAAAAGGTTGTTAAGAAGTCTAAAAAGTGTGAAGAAAATGTATGTGGCAAAGAGCAGCATGCTATAGAGAATAAATCAAAGAACCAGCAGATGACGTGTTTGTGTGCTTTATGGTTCTGGTTATTTTTAAAATGAAATCTAAAATAATTTGTTCTCAGTTTTTGTTCAACTTTTGTTATGATGAAATTAGCCACAAATGTACAAAATTTAAAGATATTAATCTTATGAACTTTCAAGTTCAATATACAAGAACTAAGTAGTCAAACTGTCTTCTAAGTATTCATATTTACAATAAATAGGAATTTACTTGGCCTTCTTGGCCTTGGTCAGAAATACTTTTTGGCAACAAGGTCCAGCTAATAAATACACACCTGCCTGGTCAAAATACTGGGAGATCAAAAACTGTTGACTCCTCAGACATAAATGGGACATCTACATCACCCCATCCAAAACTCAGGGAACATTGTGGAAGAGCCAGAAAGACTGAGAAACACAGACAATGTGGAGGAAAAGCCATCGTGATGTGACAAGACAGCTGAAATCAGAAACAGTCAGCATCTGTGGCTATGTGATAAGACCTACACACAGAAGACATGAAAAGGGACTATGTGGAGAATAAAAACATCATCAGGAGTGAGAGGGAGATAAGAAAAAAAATGGGCCATGGATAGGACCAAGACAGATAGAATATATTTCTGAATTATGAAAAATAAAAAGGTCAGCTGAGAATGACTTGAGAAGTCATTGAAGATATTTCAATAGCCACCAAGGGGTTGGGAGCAGCTACTCTTACACATCAACACTCCAGCTGTGGGAAGCCATGGCAACTGAAGACTTCCTCAGAGACCTTGATGAAAGAAAAAAAAAAACAAACTTTAGTTCTGATTCTTTGTTCAGGAGTGTATTTGTCAAGTATTGGTTTACAATCAGAGTTAGTGCCTTGAAGGTGTCAAGACTGTGGCTTCAGAAGAAAGGACCCTCACACCTGGGCTATAATCATCAGTCATTAGGCAGTGGTGTCTGAGGCATCCTGTGTTCTCTTTGCCAGTGTTGTCTGATCTATCTCTGTTGACCTTGGTTATTTGTTTACCTGAAAATATGTTGTCTTACTTGTTAATAGGTGTTCTTGACATAGAAAAAGATTCATGGAAGATTTTCCAACAACAGCATTTATCTTCTTCATCTTCAGTCTTCTCTGTTTCTCATCCCCTGGCATTTCACAGTCAGGACTGTGTTGCTAAAAAGTCACATCTTAGCTCAGATTGCCTGCCCACATACACCCTCATTGGCTTAAGCTGAAGTGATTTGGCTCTTCAAGTTACATTTCAGCTAGTTCATTTTTCAACCAATGAATCCAGCTCACTATCTCACTCCTTTTATTATATGTCTTGTTGAGAGGACTTGATTTTAATGACCACATATCATTCATTCAATGAACATTGTGATCCTTAGCAACAAATAAGATCAACAATTTTGTCCTTTCTTTTTTAAATAAACAAAACAGAGTATCATGTAGTTCAGACTAGCCCTCAAATACTATATAGCCAAGCATATATAGAGTGAAATCTTGATCCTCTTATCTCTAATTTCCAGCACAGGGATTACAGGTGTGCATCACCAAGCCCTTCTTCTTTTCTCCTTTTTAAAAGTATATTAATTTTGCAAAAACTAGGTTTTATTATGACTTTTTATACATGTATATAAAGATATAGGATATATTTTGACTACATGATCTTGTTCCCTGCCTCCTGGTGTTACATTTTATTATATAACTGTACTGTACTCTAGCATTTGAGATTTATAACTTTGGTTATATAATCTAAATATCAGTTTCCTCTGGTTAAAATAGTAATAACCAAAGTCCCAAGCCAAACATGTAGCCAAATATCTTTACTTCAGCACTTAAAGAAATGATGCAGGAAGATCAAAAGTTCAAGACCAATCTAGGCTACATGCCGAGATCTCAGTTAACTTGAGCTATATAGTGAAATATTGTGTTCAAAAGTCAAAAGCAAGCTATAGAGATGCTTCAGTAGCTAAAAGCATACACATTTATTGCAGAGTACCTGAATTTAGTTGTCTGCATGCACATCTGGAAACCCACATCAACCTGTAACTATATCTTCAAGGGATCCAACTGTTTCTTTTTTATTTTTATTATTAGTTACATTTTATTAACTCTGTATCCCAGCTGTATCCCACTCTCTCATTCCTTCCCAATCCCAGCCTCCCTCCCTCATCTCCTCCCTGCCCCTTTCCAAGTCCACTGATAGGGGAGGAGATTCATCTATAGGCACCTATACTCATGATACACATAAACTATCATATACACACAATATATATATTATATACATAAATATACACAATATATATTTATATTATTTACTATATATTGTATTTCTATGTAAATTGTATACATTATAAAATATTAATGTACATGTATTTATAAACACATGAATAAAAGTTTTATAGTTATTTTATAAAGATATAAATATATAAATACATTTATATAAGATATAAATATAAGATATATTTATATATCTTATATGTAAGATACATTTATATAAGATATAAATGTATTTATGAATATATAAATATAAATTTATTTATTTTTACATAAATATATAAATGTATTTATATTTATAAATATAATAATATATAAATAGATATATAGTATAAAAAGGCACGGGCACTTCTTAGGAACCCATAAGCCACTCTGCTATGAGAAACTTGTAGGTTGACTACAGATTTTTACCTATTTCCCATCTCCTCCAAAACCAATCTCCCTTTCCAATCCCTAGTTTTCCAGCAGAAGACCTGCTAAAAGTCCTTGTCTCTCTTTGCCCCAATTTCGACTGCATCACCCAGATTTTCCATTTCTACCTAATTTTTCCACCCTCGTTGCTTTATTTCAGCCCCAAACACTAGCAGCTTTCCCTCAAATCCTCCAAGACACTCCTGCCAGAGAAGCAGGCAGGCTAACTGAAAATCTTCAGGTAGTGAAAATGTTGGGTTTTTTTTTTTATGTGTTTTGTTTGTTTGTTTGTTTGTTTGTTTGTTTTGGTCCCAAATGTGGGAATATTTTTAGTATATCCTCAGTCGAAAACAAATTCATAAGAGGGTACATGATCTTTGTCAGCTGAAGGCAGTCTTGTGAGAGGGTGAGAGATGTTTTGCTGGAAAATACAAGGGGCATGGTTTTTAACAGCTTTGGGTGCGCTATGAGAGAGGATAAGTAGAAGCCCCTGGGAAGGAAGAGAATACTTATGGATCGATATGTTTTGCAATGGTCCACATTACTTCAAAGGTCTCCATTTTTCAACACTTCCCTTGGCAAAAAGAAATGCTCCAGAGAACTTACCACTCTGGCTGCGTCTTTCTGGCTTTCTCTGACTCATTCTGATTCAGCTGAGTCTTTCTGCTTCCCTTGAATCATGCTGCTTCTGGTGATTCATGTTGTTGTTTGGTGTTTGCTATTTGAAGAGACTGTTGGTATCCAGATAATGAAGAGTGGAATCACTCCAAGGAATTACATCTAAAAACATCCACAACTCCCTTTTCATAATAACGTTTCTCTCCTACCTCTTGTCAGTGGGTTTGAAGAGTGGTAAAAGCATTTAAGAACTCTACGTAAAGTAAGTTTGTTGAATAACTAAGCCTACAGGTGGCGCCCAGCCATGGTTTAGGATAACCTTTCTTCCTTATAATGGATAACCTTTCTTCCAATGGTGTAGAGGAATCAGCAGGTTTTGATGGGCCAGCAATACTGTTTTAGGAGATCTGCAAAAATAGCAGCAGCTGCTGCTGCTTCTGGGTTCCCTCTTGCCTTGCTCCCAGATGGGGTTATCTGGTTTTGCTTCATATTATTATATTCTATTTTGAAAAAGATTCGGGGACGGGGGGAGCAGAAAACTCAGAAGGTTCACTAAATACTCCTGTTTTAGAAAGGATTGCAGAGCTGGTTATACACCTAGAAAGTATGCAAAAGAGGTTGAAGTGCTTGGAAAGCAAGAAGAGCCAATGGGAGGAGAACAACAGAGTTCAGCCCTGTGTCTGAGAACAAGAATTTCCCACATGATGAAAGAGGGAAACAAACTAGGCTGGAGGGGCAACCTGTCACCCTGCCCTGCTCCAAGTACTTTTGCTGCCAGGTTCCCAAAGCACCTCTGTGAGGCAAGGGACCAGAAAAAGCAGGAGGCTGTACAGGGAAAATGGGTTAATGTTGAGGCAGGTGTACCACTGAAGGATCCTGGGTCTACACAGGCACCATCAGCCTTCCCAGTTCTGTGCAGCATATGCCTGGTAGTGATGTTGCTCAAGCTTATGGTGAGATGACACGGTCTCCAAAACACTTGTTAGATCTAAAGTGGTTTAAGCAGTCTATTCTATGGTGTGTACTGCAATCAATATCCATTAAACAAGTATTAAATAACTGAGCTGTGCGAAACAGACTTATTCTCCAAGATGAAAAGGGATTAGTGTCAGCTGTGCTAAAAGCTGGTCAACAATTACAATGATTATCACAGTGGAGGGACGAAGCCATGGAAATTGAACAATGGAATATAGCAAGGGGGACAAATGTTGTGGAAGACCAACTGCTTGGTGAAGGAAATTAGGGGTGACATGGCAGGTGCTCCTGGAGAAGGCATTGATAAAGTTGACCGAGAACGAGCACAGCACAGGCTGTGCCTAGTGTCCAAACACAGGACACCACACAGTTTGAGTTTCCAAATTTATAATAGGGGCCACTGCTGAAACACCAACAGCCTTTCCCCTAAATAATTATCGAACAGACCTGTGTGGCAAGAGCAGTGGCCCATAACAACAGAGAAATTGCAGGCCCTTGAACAAGTAGTACAAGACAGCTGGAGGCTCAACATACAGAAGAGTCTAACTGGGCTATGGAATTATCCTGTTTGTTGGGGGAAAAAAAAAGGAAAAAAAAATCAGTCCAAGATGTCTAACAGCTGAAGCAGAAAAAGAGAACTCTCAAAGAGCAAAGACTGCAAGATGCCTAAGTAGATCAAATTGATCCTAAACTCAATTGTCTTTTGGTCATTTTGCCTTCAAATCATTCTCCTACTGGGCTCAACAGGCAAAGAAAAGATAGTATTGTGTGATGGACTTTCTTAGCACATAAAGTAAAAAATTGAAGACATATTTGGAAGGATTTCTGAAATAATTATAAAAAGTAGAATAAGATTATGTCAATTGTCAGAAACAGACCAGACCGAAATTGTAGTACTTTTTACTAATGCTGAAATTGTCATTGTGGATGATAATGAAGACTGGCAAAAAGCCTGTAGTAACTATTTAGGAGAAATTAATAACAAATATCTGAAAAGCAAATGTATACAGTATATGAAAAGAACTAATTGGATTCTGTCACATATTGTAAAGAATTTGCCAACTCTAGAGGCACCAACATTCTATACTGATGCAAACAGGATGGGGATGACAGGTTACAAGTCAGATAAAATAAGCAAGGTGATCAAAAGTCCATATACTTCAGTTCAAAAATCAAAATTGTATGCAATCCTTATGGTGTTATTAGATTTTTCTAAATCTCTTAATGTAATTACTGATTCTTTATATGCAGAAAGAGTTGTTTTTGCATATAGAGACTGCTGAATTTGTTCCTGAGAACTCAGAATTAACTTCATTATTTATGCAATGACAATGGGCTATCAGAAGTAAAAACTATCCATTATACATTTCTCATATTCCATCTCGTATAGATTTGCCAGGTCCATTGGCACAAGGAAATGAGGAAAACATCTAATTACTAATAGGAGATGTGTTAGAAGCCTCCAAATTTCACGGGAAACCTCATGTTAATGGAAAAGATAAAGAAAAAAATTTCTGTCATGTAGCAACAAGCCAAAGAAATAAGGGGGAAAAAGTACTACATGTTCTTTATATAACCAAACTCTATTACCTCTGGCACTAGCCTTCGGAGTACCAAAAGAAATAAAATCTGGCAGATGGATATATTTCATTTTGCAGAATTTAGAAAACTAAGGTATATACACCATACCATTGAAACATATGCAGGGTTTAAATGGGCAACTGCTTTAAGTTCTGAAAGGCTAATTGTATGTAATTACATACTTATACACTTAGAAATAATGGCAATTATGGGTATAACTGCCCAAATTAAGACTGATAATATTCTCACATATATATGCAATAAGATAAAGCAATTCCTTGTATATTATAATATAAAGAACATTACTTGTATACCACACAGTCCAACAGTGTAGAATGAGCCAATCACACCTTAAAGGAGATGTTTATTAAACCAAAATGAAGAGTATAGATCCACAGGGACAAGCTAAATAATGCTTTGTTAACTCTAAATTTTCTTAATGGTGGTGAAAAAGAGCCAACAGCAGCTGAAAGACACTGGGTTAAAGAAAAAAACTGAGGAACTGTATCAACCAATATGCTACAAGGATGTGTTGATAAATGGAAACCTGCAATAATTTTGATATGGGGATGTGGTCATGCCTACGTATTTACAGAGAATGCAAAAATATGGTTACCAACAAAACGTATAAAGGTTAAATCTGAGCAGGGAAAAGCTTTTATCAGCTGAGAAATTAATGTCTTCACAAAGCAAATAGCCCAGGTAATTTACTCTCCCAGGCTGCCTCAGTTAATAATTTTTCCAAAATTTGCATGCAAATCAACTTCAAAAATGCTAGCCTAAATGACAGACAACGCAAAGACTGGACAGACAATGTAGTGACTGGACAGACACAGACACAGAGACTGGACAAAAAAAAGATAGAAATAGCTTTCCTAAGACTTAGCCAACACCTCATATTTCGTAGGGTACCCAATGGATATCTTTGCCTCCAGAGAAGTAATTTTACGAACATGACTTTCCCATTCCCAAAAGGCAGGGTGGATAATTTTGGTTGGTTGGTGTGTTATGGTAGCTTGTTACTGTCTAGTGTGGTTGGCTGTTATTGGTTATGGTCAACGTGGAAATGAAATAAAGTTTAAGCCAGGGATCTCTCTCCTTTGTTCTTCTTTTTTCTTATCTTTCTTTCTTATCTAGTCATGGGGGGAAAGGGGAATAATAATAATATTTTTAAAATAAAAATAGAATCTACTAGTCTCAAATATTTTACTTTGGTATGGATTAACTATATTGATAGAAATTTAAGGTGATATTGTGTAACTTACATGTTGATAGAAATTTAAGGTTATTTTGTATGGCTATTGTTTGATATATTGTACATAAGCAGTTCATTTTAAAATATGATGTAAAGTTCTAGCTTTATGGTTCTCACAATTATTCTTATTGGGTGTAAATTATAGATGTTTGAGGCTAAGAAATTTTTTTTAAAACAGAAACAGGAACATGTAGTGAAAGTTTTGGCTTATTAGATGTGTATCTTGCTTTGGTCCCCATTGCGGGATGTGGAAATGTTTTTAGCATATTCTCAGTTGAAAACAGTGGGGCATTGCTGTTTCTGTGAATCGTGCTGCTGCTGGTGATTCATATTGGTGTTTGGTGTTTGATATTTGACTGAACTGCTCTTGTCTGGACAACTACGAGTGAAATCACCAAAAGGAATTATGTCTAAAAATGTCCACCTATTTCCCTAATAACCTTTTTTTCCCTCTACCTCTGGTCAGTGGGTTGGAAGAAAAGTAGTAGCATTTCAGAACCTTAAATAAAGTAAGTTTGTGGAAAATCTAAGCCTATATCTTCACCTTTTTAAATACTCTTTCAAGTCCAATGTTCCAGTTCTGCAGCAGACCATCTGCTGAAGCATCCAGACACTTAGCTGCAAATTCCAATGGATTACACAAATCTTCCCCTCAAAACTTCCTTCTCTCTACTCATTGCTTTATCCAAGCACCAACTCCAGCAGGCACTCCCTGGGAAGCCACAGACCACAGAGGGATATAGGCTAATGCCAGATCCTCACATGTCCTCTTGCATCTCTAAATCCAGTCTTCTAATCTAACTCTGTAGAAACGTTCTGTGGACTCTACTCACCATTTGCTTCAGTTCCCATGGAACAAAGCAAATCCTGGCATAATACCTGGCTTTCTTCTCTCCTGTGGAATTCTCAGCAACCCTGCCTAAACCATTCCTACGGATAAAAGTATTTTTGCTAGAACCACCAGTGACCACATCTATCAAGACCCTAAAAGAACTTCTTAACATGAAACACACTGCCACCACACTCTCATTGGAGCCAGAAAGGAAACAGATATGAAGGGAAAAACACCCATCCAACAAAAAGAAGATCAGATATCAACAGCTACAATTATAATCTTCTCAATGCAGCATACCTAAACAAAATCAGTAACAGCTAGGGAAATATGTCCGTACTAGAGCCCAACAACTCTACCACAGTAATCCCTGAACATTGTAACAAAGCTGAAGCACAAGAAAAAAAAATCCCTAACATGCCTTTTATGAATATGACAAAGATTGTTAAAGAGGAAATGAATAGATCCCTTAACAAATTCCATAAAACACAAATTAAGAGGGGAAGAGAAAATAGTTCAAGGACAGAAAGTGGGAATGGGGCAATAAATAAAACCTAAACTTAAGAAAATTTCTACATGAAAAAAAATAGGAACTCAAACAGAAACATCAGAGGCAAGTTTCATCAACACAATACAAGAGATAAAAGAAGCAATCTCAAGCATTAGGACACAAAAGCAGAAATAGATGCATCAGTCAAAAAAAAAATTTAAAAATATCTAAAACTTTCCTCACACAAAATATCTAGGAGATGTGGGATACTATGAAAAGGCCAAATCTAAGAATAAGGGATAGAATTAAACACACACACACACACACATACACACACATACACACACACACACACATCAAAGGCACAAAAAGTAATTTCAGCAAAAACGTAGATGAAAAATTTGCTAACCTAAAAAGTAGATGAAGCCAGGCATGGTGGCCCATGCCTGTAATCCCAGCACTCAGAGAAGCAGAGAAAGGCAGATTGCTGTGAGTTTGGGCCCAGCCTGGTCTATAAAGAGTGTCCAGGACAGCCAAGGCCACACAGTGAAAACCTGTCTCAAAACAAACAAGCAAACAAATAAATAAACGGAGTAGATGATTATCAATGTGCAAGAAGCATACCAAACAACAATATACTGGACCAGACACAAAAGTCCACTCTCCACCTAATAATCAAAACAATAAAGAACAAGAAAGAATATTTAAAGCTTCAAGGGAAATGCAAGTAACACATAAAGGTACACCAATTACAATTCCACCTGACTTCTCAGTGAAGACTCTAAAGCCCAGGAGGGCCTGGACTGATTGCTGTAAACTCTGGAATCACAGACACCAACCCCTACTCTGATATTCCATTTTACACCCATCAGAATGGCTAAGATCAAAAACTCAATTGACGACACATGCTGAAGAGGATATGGAGAAAGGGAACCCTCCTCCATTGCTGGTGGGAGTGCAAACTGTACAACCGCTTTGGAAATCAATCTGGCGTTTTCTCAGAAAATTGGGAATAGCACTGCCTCAAGATCCAGCTATACACTCCTGGGCATATACTCTAAAGATGCTCTACCATTCAACAAGGACATTTGCTCAACTATGTTCATATCATCTGTGTTCATAATAGCCAGAATCTGGAAAGAACCTAGATGTCCCTCAATGGAATACTACTCAGTTACTAAGAACAAGGAATCAAGAAATTTGCAGGCAAAAGGTGGAACTCTAAAAGATCATCCAGAACCAGAAAGACATGCATGGTATATGCTCATTTATAAAAAGTAATTTAAACAGACCTGTAATACCTACTGTAATAGAAGCACTCATTAAAATGCTACCAACCAAAAAAGCCCAGATGGTTTTAGCACAGAATTCTACCAGAATTTTAAAGAAGACTTAATGCCAATACTCCATAAATTATTCTACTAAATAGAAACAAGAAGAAATTCTTTTTATAAGGCCCAAGTTACCCTGATAAACAAACCACATAAAGATCCAATTAAAAAAATTACAAGTCAATGATAAAAGCCATGTGGTCATCTCATTAAATGCAGAAAAGTAATTTGACACAATCGAACACCGCTTCATATTAAAAGTCCTGAGAAAATAAATAAATAAATAAATAAATAAATAAATAAATAAAAGTCCTGAGGAGATAAGGGATACAGAAACATGCCTAAAAATAATGAAGGCAGTTTACAGAAAGCCCATAGCCAACATCAACTTAAAGGGAGGGAAAAAAACTCATAAAGCAATTCTTTTTTTTAATTTTTAAATATTAGTTACAGTTTATTAACTTTGTATCTCCGCTGTATCCCACTCCCTCATTCCCTCCCATTCCGACCCTCCTTCCTTCATCTCCTCCCTGCCCCTTTCCAAGTCCACTGATATGGGAGGACCTCCTCCCATTTCATCTGACCCTGGTTTAGCAGGTATCTTCAGGACTGGCTGCAAGGTCCTTCTCTGTGGCCTAGCAGGGCTGCTCCTCTTTTGGGGTGTAGGGGGGAGGTCAAAGAGCCCGCCATTGAGTTCCTGTCAGAAATAGTCCCTGTTCCCCTTAATAGAGTACCCACTTGGATACTGAGCTGCCATGGGCTACATCCTAGCAGAGGGTCTAGGTTATATCCATACATGGTCCTTGGTTGGAGAAATAGTCTCATAAAAGACCCCTGTGCCCAGATATATTTGGTCCTGTGGAGCTCCTGTCCTCTCCAGGTCATATCAACTCCCCCTTCTTTCTTGATTCCCTGCACTCTGCCAAAGGTTTGGTTATGAGTCTTAATATCTGCTTTGATACACTGCTAGGTAGAGTCTTTCAGAGGCCCTCTGTGGTAGGCTCCTGTCCTGTTTTCTCCTACATCCAGTGTCCATCCCATTTGTCTAAGTGAAGATTGATCATTCTTACCCCAGGTCCTCTTTCTTGTTTATCTTCTTTAACTGTATAGATTTCAGTATGTTTATTTTTATTTCAGGATGATCTTTTCTAGGTCCCACCATTTGCCTGCAAATTTCATGATTTCCTCATTTTTAATTGCTGAGTAGTATTCCATTGTGTAAATGTACCACAATTTCTGTATCCATTCCTCAACTGAGGGGCATCTGGGTTTTTTTCAGGTTCTGGCTATTCTGAATAAAGCTGCTACAAACATGGTTGTGCAAATGTCCTTGTTGTGTACTTGAGCATCTTTTGCATATTTGCCTAGGAGATTCTACTAAAATCTAGAAAAAGACAATGTTGTCCACTCTCTCCAAAGCTGTTTATTATAGCACTTAATGTCCTATGTAACTAGAGCAATAAGGTAACTGAAGAAGATCAAGTAGACCTTTGCAAAGGAAGAAGTATAAAAGTATCTTCATTTGCATATGATTTGACATGATCATATGCATAAGTAACCCCAAAATTCTACCAGGAAGCTCCTACATATGATAAAAACAGCAAAGTTGTTGAGTTAAAAAAAAAATCAGCTCACAATAATCAGTATCACATTTGTGTGTTTGTATGGACTGAGAGAGAAATCAGGGAAACAAACTTTTTAAAACTGTCTCAAAAAATATTAAATTTCTTATAGTAACTCTAACTGTAAAGACATATAAAAATTTCAAGATGCTGAAGAAAGCTATTGAATAAGCTATCAGAATATAAGGTGGAAAGTTATCTCATGCTAAAATACTTTTATGATTAATATAGTAAAAATCACCATCCTATCAAAATCAATCTATATATTTAATTCAATCTCCATCAAAATTTCAACAAAGCTCTTCATAGATATTTAAATGAGAACAATTTTATTCTTCATATGGAAATACAAAATACCCAGAATAATTAAAATAATCCAGAATAATAAAAGAATACAGGAACATATTACCATTCTTAATGTAAAGTTGTACTACAGAGGTCAGGTTAAAAAAACAAAATGGTATTGGCTAAAACATACAGGTTGATCAATGTTATTGTATTGAAGAAGCATACATAAAACCAAATTTGGTAAAATACTGATTTTGGTAAGAAGGCAGAAGTGCACACTGAAAAAGAGACAGCACCTTCAAAAAATAGTTCTGGTCCAACTGGATCGCTGTGTGTAGGAAAAATACAAATAAATTCATATTTACCAGCCTGCACAAAATTTAACTCTAAAGGATCGACTACCACAAAATAAAACCAGATACACTGCACCTGATAGAAGAGAAAATGGGAAATACCCTTGAATTTATTTACACAGAAAATAGCTTTATGAACAGAACACCTTTAGTAATGAAACTAATATCAATAATTAACAAATGGAACCTCATGAAACTGAAAGCCTTCTGTAAAATGAGTGACAAACTGGCAGCCCACAGAGTTGAAAAAAGATTTATACCAACTACACATCCAAAAGAGCTAATATCAAATTATATGAAGATCTCAGAAAACTGTATATCATAAAACAAAAATTCCCATTAGTATTAGAGTGTAGGTCTAAATAAACAATTCTCAAAATAGAAATTCAAATGGCTGAGAAACACTTAAAGAAATATTCACCACCCGTAGCCATCAGGCAAAACAAAATCAAAATTACTTTGAGATTTCATCTTACAACTATCACAGCAGCTAAGGTATACAAGGCTGGCAAGCATGAGGAGTAGGGAAAACTCACCCATTGCTGATGAGAGTTCAAACTTGTATAGCTGCTATGTAAATCAGTGTTGAGTTTCCTCGGGAAGATGGAAATTGATCTATCCCCAAATCCAGCTATACCACTCTTCGGCATATTCTTAAAAGATGTTGCATTCTACTATAGAATACTTGTTCGATCATGTTCACTGTTACTCTGTTTCTAATACCAAGATATCAGAAACAGTCTAGATGTACCTCAGTAGAACTGACAAAGAAAATGTACATTACACAACGTAATATAATTCAGCTTATTAAAACCATCAGAGCCAATCAACCAGGATACAGGGGACCCTATGGATCTGAAGCAACAACTGAAGAGATGGTCTGGACCTAGGATCTCTACTTATAAGTAGCCTATGGGCATTTTAGGCTTCATATGGGCCCACCATTTAGGGAAGTGGGTTACTTCTCTGACAAGGACTATGTTGCCTGCTTTTTTATCACTTCCTCCTGCAGGGACTGCTTGATCAGGCCACAGGAGAGGAAAACAAATTCAGTTCTCATTTGAATAGAAAAGCTGGGGCATCTGTGTAGGGGAATGAAGAGGGAGGATGGGAGGAGAGGAGGGAGGGCCTATATACTGAGATGTAAATTTAATTAATTAATAAAAAATGGAAAAAAAGAAAAAAATGAAATCATGAAATTTGCAGGTAAGTGGATAGAACTAGAATAAAATCATCCTGAGTGAGGTATCCCCAACCTAGAAAGACAAATATGGTTTTTGCTTATATGTGGATATCAGAAAATAATATCCATATAATAATGCCAAGCTACAATCCTTAAAACCACAGAGAATAAATACAGAGTATGGGCCTGGGGGAAGAAACTGCATATATCTCACCGAGAAAGTGAAATAAAATAGTTATGAATGGATGGGGAACAGGAACAGAAAGATCAAATAGAAAGGATGAGTAAAAAAGGAAGATTAGGGAGAGAATACAGGGAGAGACATCTAAAACTGATGGCCATTTGATGGGCAGTATTCAAGCCTAATACAATGGAAGCTTTTTAAAATATACATATGTGAAGATAATCTATTTTTATTTGCCAAATAATGGGGGTGGATAAAGTCCCAATTGGCCATGTCTCATTTCCAAATGAAGCTTCCAACTCAGGGACTGTGCAATATCTGTGCAATTTAGGCTGTTGCCTAAAGGGGTTCCATTGTAACCCCCAAAGAACCTAGGCTATTTTTAAGAATACAGGTTGCTGTCCACAAAGTGATGGCAAGGTCCCAATGATGATGATGAGAACACCAATACGACTCATTGAATATGGAGAGTTTCAGAGGGTTCCTAAATAGTGCCTTTACCCCTATGTTCTAGGATCTTTGATATAGGAAGGTACTCTACAGGCTACCAAAGGAAAAAATAAGTACCAAGACATCCACAAATAATTTGGCCTCCAATGACGTCCTTCTACAAGAGGTGCACTAGTAACTTAAAGCTTGTGGGAGTAACTAACCAATGTCTGATCTGACGTAAGGCCCACTCCATGGCTGGAACCCACCTAACACTACCATTTGTGACTCACTTGTCAGTGCTTTCTTTGTTCAGCTATCTTCAGAGAAGCTTCCCCTTGCAGGAGATTGGAAAACGTACATAGACTCAAAGCCAGACATTATACAGAGAGTAAGAGGCTGTTCCTTCTGTTTCAATTTCAGGGAATACTTTGAGGACTATTTATATTAGCTCTTCTTTGAAAGTTTGGTAAAATTCTGCACTGACATCATCTGGCCCTGGGCTTCTTTTGGTTAGGAGACTTTTAATGACTAATTCTATATCCATAGGGAATATAAGACTATTTACCTGGTCCCAAATTTGATGGACATCTGCCACTCAATTTTAGGCCAAACTAGAAAAAAAAAAAAAAAAGCAGGCAGCCAGGTGAGGTGTGCAGTCCTTGCTAGAGCAATAACACAAATAAAGGAGATCAGGGGGATTCAGTTTGAAAAGAAAGAAGTCAAAGTACCACTATTTGCAGAAGGTATGATATGATAGTATACATGAGTGACTCCAAAAATTCCACCAGGGAACTCCTACAGCTGATAAACACCTTCAACAAAGTGGTTGGATACAAAATTAATTCAAAAAAATCAGTAGCCCTCCTGTATACGAAAGACAAAAGGGTTGAGAAAGATATTATTAGCGAAACAACAACCTTCACAATAGCCACAAAGGACATAAAGTATCTTGGTGTGACTCTAACCAAGCAAGTGAAAGACTTGTATGAACTTTCCAATCTCTGAAGAAAGAAATTGAAGAAGATATCAGAAGATGGAAAAATCTCCCATGTTCATGGCTTGGCAGGATTAACATAGTAAAAATGGCCATCTTACCAAAAGCAATCTACAGATTCAATGCAATTCCCATCAAATTACCAACACAATTCATTGCAGACATTGAAAGAAAAAATTCTCAATTTCATATGGAATAACTAGAAACTCAAAATCACTAAAACAATCCTCTACAATTAAAGATCTTCTGAAGGTAACTCCATCTCTGATCTCAAGCTGTACTATAGAGCAACAGTATTAAAAACTACATGGTACTGGCATAGAAACAGAATGTTGGATCAATGGAACCAAATAGAAATAAACCGACACAATTATGGACACCTGATTTTTTACAAAGATACAAAAACCATACAATGGAAAAAAGACAGCATGTTCAACAAATGGCGCTGGTCTAACTGGATGTCTACATGTAGAAAAATACAAATAGATCCATATTTATCACCCTGCACAAAACTAAAGTCCAAGTGGATCAAAGACCTTAACATAAAACCAGACACACTAAACCGGTTAGAAGAAAAAGTAGGGAATACCCTAGAACTCATTGGCACAGGAGACAACTTCCTGAACAGAACACCAACTGTACAGGCTCTAAGAGCAATAATAAATAAATGGGACCTCATGAAACTGAAAAGCTTCTGTAAAGCAAAGGACACTGTCATAAAAACAAAACGATAGCCTACAGATTGGAAAAAGCTCTTCACCAACCCTATATCTGACAGAGGGCTAATATCCAGAATATATAAAGAACTCAGGAAGTTAAACAGGGACAAATCAAGTAATCCACTTTAAAAAATGAGGTACACATCTAAACAGAGAATTCTCAATAAAGGAATATCAAATGGCAGAAAAACACTTAAAGAAATGTTCAACTTCTTTAGTCATCAGGGGAATGCAAATCACAACAACCCTGAAATTTCATCTTACACCCATCAGAATGGCTAAGATCAAAAACTCAAGTGACAACACATGCTGGAGAGGTTGTGGAGAAAAGGGTAGCATCCTCCATTGCTCATGGGATTGTACAAACACTTTAGAAATCAATCTGGCACTTTCTGAAACAATTAGGAAGATCCAGCTATACCACTCCTAAGCATATATCCAAAAGATGCTCAGGTATACAAAAAGAACATTTGCTCAACCATGTTAGTAGCAGCTTTATTTGTAATAGCCAGAAGCTGGAAACAACCTAGATGCCCCTCAGTTGAGAAATGTATAAAGAAATTGTGGTACATTTACACAATGGAATACTACTCAGCAATCAAAAATGAGGAAATCATGAAATTTGCAGGCAAATGGTGGGAACTAGAAAAGATCATCCTGAGTGAAGTATCCCAGAAGCAGAAAGACACACAGAGTACATGCTCACTCATTAAGTGGATAACAGACATATAATATAGGATAAACATATCAAAATCTGTATTCCTAAAGAAGCTAATCAAGAAGGAGGACTCTAGGTAAGATGTTTAATCCTCATTCAGAAAGGCAAAGAGGATGGACAACAGAAGAGGGAGAAAACAGGGAAAAGAACAGGAGCCTACCACAGAGGGCCTCTGAAGGCTCTACCCTGTAGGGTATCAAAGCAGATGCTGAGACTCACAGTCAAACTTTGGATAGAGTGCAGGGCATCTTTTGAAAGAAGGGGAAGATAAAAGACCTGGAGGGGACAGTAGCTCCACAAGGAGAGCAGCAGAATCAAAAAATCTGGACACAGGGGTCTTTTCTGAGACTGATACTCCCAACCAAGGACCATTTGTGGAAATAACCTAGAACCCCTGCACAGATGTAGCCCATAGCAGCTTAGCATCCAAGTGGGGTCCCTAATGGGACCCCAATGGGAACAGGGACTGTCTCTGACATAAACTAATTGGCTTGCTCTTTGATCACCTCCCCCTTAGGGGATACAGCCTTACCAGGCCACAGAGGAAGACAATACAGCCACTCCTGATGAGACCTGATAGGTTAGGATCAGATGGAAGGGGAGGAGGACCTCCCCTATCAGTGGACTGGCAGAGAGGCATGGGGGAAGAAGAGAGAGGGAGGGTGGGATTGGAAAGGGGAAGAGGGAGCGAGCTACAATTGGAATACAAATTGAATAAACTATAATTAATAACAATAAAATATATAAAAAAGAATGATTATAAATAAAATATTATTCTGGAACATGGTGAATCAACTAGGCAAGAAGAAATGTTGGGTTTGGGAAGAACTGACAAACATCCCAAGAAACAGTAAAAAATATTATATTAATAAAAATAAATTTAAAAAACAAAATCCAACATCCCTTCATTATAACATCTTGGAGAGAACAGTGATACAAGGAACATTCCTAAACACAATAAAGGCAATTATAATTAGCCTATGGAGGAAACTCAAAGCAATTCCACTGAACTCAGGATGAGACAAGGCTGTCCATGCATTCCATATATAGGCAATGTAGTACTTGAAATTCTAGCTAGAGAAATAAGACAAATGAAATAAATTAAGTGGCTACAAATGTGATGAAAAGAAGTCAAGGAAGCTTCACTTGTAGATGATATGATAGTGCACATTAACAACACCAAACATTTTGCCAGAGAACTCCCAGAGCTAGTAAACACCTTCAGTAAAGAGGCTGGATATAGGGCAGCCAAAATAACTAAACAAACAAACAAACTACTACAGACACCGCTCCTGAAAACGATAACCATCCTACATACAAATAAAAACATGGGATAAGAAGGAAATCAGGGAAAAATAATACCGTTTACAACAGCCAAAAATAGAATAAAAAAAATATCATGGGGTAACTCTAAACAAGCAAGTGAAAGGTTTGCGTGACCAATATTTCAAGTCTGTGCAAGGCACAGAGCAACGCTATTCCTTTGGGATTAGGATAAGAATCAGTATGTTCTAAAAACTCCCTGGATAGACACAGCACTACTGGAATGTTCACTATGCCACATATGCTGAAATTTCATTTGGCTTTCTCGTAGCCCTTCTATTATTCTGCTACCTCATGAACTATGTGGAAACACTCAGAAGAATGATTCTGAGGACCAAATGTTGAGAAGAAGGATCTGGAATCACAAACTCATTATTTTACATTTTTAAACTCCAGTTATGTCATTCTTTAATAGTTTAAGGGAAAAATTAAGGCTGTACTGTATATTTTACTTCTTCTAATTTATTAATTATTACATCATATGCATAGATATTTTACATGGAAGCATTTCAATGCAGCACATGCTTGAAAGACCTGGAAAAGGCAGGAGTAAAAAATCCAAAAGTAGAGCAAATAATCAAAAAAATCTGGGGTTAGGAGTCTTTTTTGAGATTGATACTCCAACCAAGGACCACCCATAGAGATAACTTAGAACCCCTGCACAGATGTAGCCTATGGCAGCTCAGTCTCCAAATGGGTTTCCTAATAAAGGGAACAGGGACTATCTCTGACATGAACTCAATGGCTGGTTCTTTGATCACCTCTCCCTGAGAGGAGAGCAGCCTTACCAGGCTACAGAAGATGACAGTGCAGCCAGTCCTGATGAGACCTGATAGGCTAGGATCAGATGGAAGGGGGAGGAGGACCTCCCCTATCAGTGGACTGGGGGAATGTCATGGGAGGAGAAGAGGGAGAGAGAATGGGATTGGGAGGGGACGTGGGAGGGGCTACAATTGGGATACAAAGTGAATAAACTGTAATTAATAAAAAAAAATTAACTCAAAAAAAAAAGAAAAGAAAAAGAACAATGTATAAACTTTTAGCAATTGGTAAAAAGTTAGAGGGGAGAAATCTGTGGTTTGCTTTTGCCGGTGGATGACTACACAAAACAATGACATATTACACAGTTATCATTTATTGTTTGAAACTTTCAAAATTCTGTCTTCTACACTTTGAAAGTTTGTTTTGTCTTATCAGTTTTCAATTAAATATAAATCTGTATTACCAAAATATATATACATATGTGTATGTATATATTTATTTATATAATTATTAAAATATATTTATATACATATTTTATTTGTATATGTTTACATATTCACATATTCATAAGTTCATGCATTCATATTTATAATTTTATGTATTATACATTTATAAATTTTATATGTATACATTTATATATTTGCACATTTTATATATAAATATGTATATATATACACATTTATAGTCATAGTTCATACATTTATACATTCACACATTCACATGTCATATTTATAAGTACATATGTGTAATATGTAAATATGGATTTGTGTATTTTAAACATGTTTATGAATATATTTTTGTGTATTTATAGTAAATTATATAATATAAAAGTATATATTTATGCATATTTTTAAATAGAAATCTACATTATATGTACACTTTATATAATATATAGATTGTGTGTGTGAAAGAGTGCTTGTGAATATTATGAGTACAGGTACCTAGAGAAACAATTGGATATAGATATAGCCAGTTGTGAGTCCCCAGATGTGAATGCTAGTTACTAAACTCAGGTCCTCTGCAATAAGAGTATATACTTTTGGCTACTGAGGCATCTGTCTAAACTGCATTTGGCTTTTGAAAACACTATCTTATTACATAGCTCAGGGTAACGTAACTGAGAGCTTAGCATGTAGCCTAGGTTGGTCTTAACCTTGTAATCTTCCTGCATCAGATTTTCAAGTGTTGAATTGAAGATATTAAGATACATGTTTGGCTGGGGTACTTTGGTTATTACTATTTTAACACTGAGGAACTGAGATCTAAATTACATAATCAAGTTACAAACCTCAAGTGTTAAAGTATAGTACATTTACATAAGAGAGTGTAACACTAGAGGGCAGGGAACAAGATATTGTAATGAAAATATATCCTATACATTTGTCTACATGTATAAAAATGTCAAAATTAAACATTTTGTATAATTAATATACAATTTAGAAGGAGAAACAAAAAAAAGGCTTGGTGATACACACCTCTAATCCTTGCTCTGGAAATTAGAGTAAGACGATCAGTATTTCACTTTATATATTACTGGTTGTATAGTGGTTGGAGGCTATGCTGAGCTACATGATACCCTGTTTTGTTTATTTAAAAGAAGAAAGGACTTACATTTTCCTGATGAGTAAGGATGTTGAATATTTCTTTAAGTGTATGTACCATTCGATATTCCTCTATTTAGAGAACTCTCTGTTTAGCTCTGTACCCCATTTTTAATTGGATTACTTGATTGGCTGTTTAACTTCTTAAGTTCTTTGTATCTTCTGGATATTGGCCCTCTGTCAGATATAGGGTTAGTGAAGATCCTTTCCTAGTCTGTAGGCTGTTGTTTTGTTCTGATCACAATGTCCTTTGCTTTACAGAGCTTTTCCGTTTCATGAAGTCCCATTTATTGATTGTTGCTCTTAGAGCCTGTGCTGTTGGTGTTCTGTTCAGGAAGTTGTCTCCTGTGCCGACGAGGTCAAGTCTCTTTCCCCACTTTTTCTTCTAACTGATTTAGTGTCTCTGGTTTTATGTTGAGGTCTTTGATCCATTTAGACTTTAGTTTTGTGCAGGGTGATAAATATGGATCTATTTGTATTTTTTCTACATGCAGACATCCAATTAGACCAGCACCATTTGTTGAAGATGCTGTCTTTTTTCCATTGTATGGTTTTGGCTTCTTTGTCAAAAATCAAATATCTGTAAGTGTATGGGTTTATTTCAGGGTCCTCTGTTCAATTCCATTGATCCACCATTCTGTTTCTATGCATGTACCATGCAGTTTTCATTACTGTTGCTCTATAGTACAGCTTGAGATCTGGGATGGAGATACCTCCAGAAAATCTGTTCTTGGACA
Organism: Meriones unguiculatus; assembly: GCF_030254825.1. Lineage (NCBI taxonomy): Eukaryota > Metazoa > Chordata > Mammalia > Rodentia > Muridae > Meriones > Meriones unguiculatus. The sequence continues at coordinate 54,586,332 of NC_083367.1, forward strand.
GGATTGTGTTAGCAGTTCTGGGTTTTTTGTTTTTCCATATGAAATTGAGAATTGTTCTTTTAAGTTCTGTAAAGAATTATGTTGGCATTTTCATGGGAATTGCTTTGAATCTATAGATGGCTTTTGGACAACACATGCTGGAGAGGATGTGGAGTTTGCTGGTGGGAATGTAAACTTGTACAACCACTTTGGAAATCAATCTGGCGCTTTCTCAGAAAACTGGGAATATTGCTACCTCTATACCAGCTATACTACTCCTAGGCATATATCCAAAAGATGCTCAAGTATACAAGGACATTTGCTCAACCATGTTTGTAGCAGCTCTATTTGTACTACCAAAAGCTGGAAACAACCTAGATGTCTCTCAGCAGAGGAATGGATACAGAAATTGTGGTACACTTACACAGTGGAATACTACTCAGCTATTAAAAACAAGGAAATTATGAAACTTTCAGGCAAATGGTGGGCACTAGAAAAGATGATCTTGACTGAGGTGACCTAGAAACAGAAAAACACACATGGTATATACTCACTCATAAGTGGATATTATCCATATAATATAGGATAAAAGTACTGAAATCTATACTCCTAAAGAAGCTAAACAACAAGGAAAACTCCAGGGAATATGTGCAGTCCTCATTCAGAAGGCTAACCTCTATAGACATTGGAAGCAGGAGAAGACAGGGAACAGGACAGGAGCCTACCACAAACGGCCTCTGAAAGATTCTACTGATTGAGGTATTGAAGCAGAGGCTGGGACTCATAGCCAAACTTTGGACAGAGTGTAGGTAATCTTATGAAAGAAGGGGGATATAGAAAGACCTGGAGGGGACAGGAGCTCCAAAAGGAGACCAACAGAGCCAAAAATTTGAGCAGAGACTGATATCCCAACCAAGGACAAAGCATGGAGAGGACCTAAAAACCCAGCTCAGATGAAGCCCACAAACTCAGTCTCCAAGTGGGAGCCCTAAAAAGGGGATCAGGGGCTTTCTCTGGCATGAACTCAGTGACATGAACTCTCCAATCACCTCCCCTGCAGGGTGCAGCCCTGCCAGGCCACGGAGGAATACAATGCAACCAGTCCTGATGAGACCTGATAGGCTAGGGGAGGAAGAATCTCACCTATCAGTGGACTAGGGGAGGGGCATAGAGGAAAAGAGGGAGGAAGGGATGGAATGGGAGGAGACCAGGGAGGGGGACACAGCCAGGATACAAATTAAATGAATTGTAATAAATTATAATAATAAAAAAAAAACTAATGGACAAAATTGTTGTTTTTATTTGTTGCTAAAGATTGTGATGTTTTTGAATGAATGACACGTGGTCATTAAAATAGAACCCTCTCAACGACACATAATAAAAGTAGTATGATAGTAAACTAGATTAATTGGGGGAGAGGGAAAACCTTCCAACTAGATAAAATGTAACGTGAAGAACATATCTTTACAACTTGGACCAATGAGGGTATATGTGGGCGGGCTTCCTGGACCAACAGGTTATTTTCGGCAAGGAGGTTCTGATTGTGATGTGCCAAGGGATGAAAAACACAGAGAAGTCTGGAGATAAGAAGGTAAATGCTGGCGTTAGGAGATCTTCATTTTTTTTATGTCAAGAAAGTTTATTAAGAAGTATGGCATCTAGCAATATAGTGCCAATATAGTTACTACATAAGTGTGGGTTGTTGTAGTGCTGATCCAGGGTCTTATCATTATGTGGGTTTTTGTATAATAATTTTACCACTACTTGGTTTCTTCATCAATAAAAATAATTATCACTTTTCTCAAGTGATTTTGAAAAAAAAAAAAAAAAGAAGTATGGCATCATATTTGTGGGTAGAAAAATGACCAAGCTCAGCAGAGATAAATCAGACATGGGCAAAGACAACACAGGATACCTCAGACACCACTGCCTAATGACTGTTAAATATAGTCCAGGTACAAGAGTCATGCTCTCTGGACTTAAAGCCTCCAAGGCACTGACTCCGGCCTTAAATCAGCCTTGCTAAATACACTCCTGAACAAAGGAACAGAACTAAAGTTCTTTTTGTGTTCTCATCGGGATCTCTGAGGAAATTTTCAGTCAGCCTGGCTCCCCACAACCAGGAGTGTTGATGTATAAAACTAGTTGGCTTTTCTTCATCCTTGGTGGCTATTGAAATATCTTCAGTGACTTTTCAAGTTATTTGTAGTTGGCCTTATTATTTGTCATAATTCATATATATGCTTTATGTATCTTGATCATATTCATAGCCCATCATCTTCACTTATCACCCCCCACACACTCCTGGTGGTGTTTTCATTCTTCTGATAGTCCCCTTCCTACTTATATTTATTTTGTGTACAGGTCTTATCATGTAGCCACAGGTACTATACGTTTATGATTTCAGATGTCATGTCACATCATTATGGCTTTTTTCTTACCATTCCCTGGCTTCTTATGTCTTTCTGGCTCTTCCACAATATTCCCTGAATTTTGGAGGGATGGTGTAGATGTCCCATTTAGAGCTGAGTAGTCAACAGTCATTGAGCTCCCAGTACTTTGACCAGGTAGTTATCTATTCATCAGCTGGCACCTGCTGCCTAAAAGTTTTTCTGACCAAGGCTAAGAAGCACCAGTCTGTTAATATAAATATAAATACTTAGAAGATAGTTTGACTACTTAGATTTTTTATATTAAACTTGAAAATAAGGCAAATAGCTTTCAATTTTGTTCATCGGTTGCTCATTTCATGATAACACTATTTACTAAAAAAAAAAAGCTATTAATAAAAAATATTATTTTGGACTTCATTTTTAAAATAACTAGAACTATAAAGCACACAAACACATCTGCTGGTTCTTTTGATTTATTCTCCACAGCTTGCTGTTTTTCCCACATACATTTTCTTCACACTTTTTAGACTTCTTAACAACTTATTTTTAAGTAGTCTAATTTCCTTTCAATTTATTCCTCCTTTTGCTAGTTCTGGTAATAATGAATAAATTGTGAAGATTTTGGTGTGTACAGATGAATGGTGTGAATCAGAATACATTAAACAGAGAGTGTCAATTTTATTTCAACAACAACCTCAAGAGCATAAATTTTCTTCTTTTTTAAGAAAAAAAATCTTGACAAAAACACACACAAAAAGGTAATATCAATTGGTTTAGACCAATTTTCCATAGTCCAAAAAAGTGTCAAAACTTGAAACAAGAAATAAGAAAAAGTTTTATACTTAGAAAAGTTTTTAAAGTATTTTTTCTTTTTTTTCAAGATGCATTTGTTTTATCTTATGTGCATTAATATTTCTCTGCATATGTGTATGGGTAAAATGAAATGTGTATGAATAAGGCTCATGGAGAACAGAGAAGTGTCATATATTTTTGAAATCTGTTTGATAGTTGAGACACATTCCTTCGTATCTGCCCCTCTGTCCTTATAACCTTCCCTACAAAATTAAATAGGGAGAGAGAGAGAGAGAGAGAGAGAGAGAGAGAGAGAGAGAGAGCCATCCAAACAAAAAACATTTTGTCATGGAAGCTGTAGTGCATCATAGTACATCCCAATATACCCTTATTTGCAGTTGAGTCATTGCTTTGGTTTGAGGCCTCTTGCTTCTGCTACACTATAAATACTGTGGTCTCACTGAGACTTCTCTCAGATATCCTTCTGTTGACCTGTGTCATGGAAATCCTGCAGGCTTAAGTCTTCACGATCATCCCCTTTATGTGTTCCAACAGTTCATATCTGAGGTAACACACTCAACGCCCCAGATATGGGCCTGGGTGGTAGCTCAGTTGTTCAGCCTGCCGGCTCTCCTGCACCAGGGAGAGCTCTCCATCAATGCCCTGTCTCACCCAGTACTGCGGCAGGCAAGAGCCAAGGCCTGCTCTCCTGCTCTCATGCCTTTGGGGCTGGATCAGTCTCTTCATGCCACCAGAACCAGCTCTACAGTGCTGCCTAGATGAGGTGTGGGGCTGCTCTGTTTTACTGAGTTCTGCAACCAGTGAGGGATAGGGTCAGCTCTCCCAACTCCTACGGGAGGATTCGTGCAGGGGGTTGGAGGTGAGTTGGGCAGGGGAATTTTCTTCCCTCACCCACACAAACTCACAGCAGATGAGTGGCAGGGCGAGCACCGCTGTGCCCTTGGGACCAGCTCACCCTGCCCCCTCAACTAGAGCTATCAGGTGTCAGTTACAAAGCAATCTCTACTCTTTCATAGTCTACAGCCTGTCCTCTTCCATCAAAGGAGCCATTTCCCTAGTGCTGTTAGAAAGCACAAATGGCTGTCTGTGGAACAGCCTACAGGTTCCCTCATTATCACAAGTTCTTAGTTTTTCTTATCTCCTCCCTTAACATATAATGAAGCTCAGAAGGTTTCCTTATCCCCAGCTTCTCATTCTTTTTATAACCCTCCTATTTCATCTATGCTCACCCCTTTTGTCTTCCTGTTTACTCTCCTGTCTCCTCTCATTGCCCAGTTCAATCTGCTAAACATGTTCAGTCTCTTTTCTCTCTCTGCTCTCAACTTTTCCAGATGCCTCTGGCTATACCCTCCCTCATATTTACAATTAAAATCCTCTGTTCAACCATATCTTGGAGTGGTCATGTCCTCAGTTTATACATCAGGAAAATGAAAATAAAACTACTTTGAGATTTCATCTTACACTCAGAAGAATGACTAGTAACAGCAAAACTGGTACATCCTGGCAAGGAATGAATGTAGATGTAAGGGAATGGTCACTTACTGCTGGTAGGAGTAAAAACTTGGACAGCCACTGCAGAAATGAGTGTGGTGGTTCCCCAGAAAGACAGAAACTGATACACCTCAATATCCAGCTATACCACTTGAGCATATATTCAAAGGACATTTCATGCAACCACATAGACACTTGCTCATCCTTAGTCACTGATGCTCTGTTCACAAAAAGAAGAAATTGGAAACAAAATAGATGTATCTCAACAGAAGAACAGATAAAGAAAATGTAATAGATGTACTCAGTGGAGTACTCACAGGCTCTTTAAAAATGAAATTTAGAGGTAAATGGATGTAACTGACAATTAAAATCAGCCTGTGTGAGGCATTGCTGAGCCAGGAAGAAAAATATGGTCTATTTTCTCTTATGTGGATTTTAGCTGTTAACCAAACTACACTTCATAGAACCACAAAAGTTAGCAACTAGGGGGCACAGATTGATCTCCCTAAAAAGAAGAAATAAAATAAATAGATGAAGATGGATAATTCAAGTTTGGAAAGGAAGAGAAGAGGGGTACAAGAGAAGAAATATGGAGAACTACGGCTAAGATTAAGGGCCATTTGAGGAGCGATATAGAAACCTAATACAGTAGAAGTTTCCTGAACTATATACATATATGAAGGTGATATAAATCACATTGCCAGATAATGTGAAAGACAAGCTTATCGGCAACTTTTGTCAACAAATAAAGCTTCTAGTTACCAGTATTGGTAATTGAAATGGACAAAGTGGGCCCATGGAAATCCTCAAACAATTCAGGCTCTTGCCAAGTCTATAGGTTTAGAAACAGCCAGCAAGGCTTCATTGCTGAAGACAATTCCTATACAACTCACTGGATCGGGGAATTCAAGCTGCTTCCAACCTAAAGCCTTCACTCTTATGTTCTTGGGTCTTTGTGAAATAAAAGTAGTCTGCATGCTCCCAGAAGAGAAAACACCAACCTAGCCAAACGCTCTTTGATGGGCATAATTGTGTCCCGCCTTCCAGGTATATTAGTGTGGTAGTGGCAGAAAGCTTGTAGGGGTAACCTATCAGTATCTGACTGGACTTGAGACTCACCGGATGGAACCCCTACACACCACTGCTTAAGTGACCAAGAACTTGCGACTGGATAGTTCAGGGATGCAAGATATACCTGAATATTCCTGGTTTAAAAACTGTAGCAATAAAATGAGTCCTAATGACATTCCGTCTTACTCTATATATCAAAACATACTCTGCTCTAAATCGACGCTTTTCTCAGCCATCATCAGAAAAGCTTCCTCCAGCTGCAGCTGGCGACAAATACAGATATCCACACCCAGATATTTTGCAGACAGTGACAGACCTTGTAACACTCTCCGCTAAAAGGATTGTGTCAATAAAAATCACTCTTTTCACTGCTCAAGGAATCCTACCGAAGAGGAGGCAGAAGGAATGTAAGAGACAGAGAAAATGGAAGACACCAGAGAACAGGGTCTTTCATATCAACCTGTGCAAATCTCATGAGAACTTACAGAAACGGAGGCAGCATGTCCTTCATTGTTTTTCACTAGAGTCTTTATATTATGGCTTCCCATAATTATTTAGCATCTCTGTTTTTTTGCTCTCATTTTAGTCTGTTTTTCTTCTGTTTGTTTGTTTTGTCTAATTCCATGTGTTGGCTTCATTTTATCTTATCTTCTTTTATTTTTTTATTTTGTTAGTATCCCTTAGAAGCCTGTTTGTTTTATAATGAGAGACAGAAAGGGAGTGGATCTAAATAAAAATAGAGGTTGGAGGAACTTGGAGGACTTAAGGAAGAGGAAACTGTAATCAGAATACTTTATTTGGGAAAAATAGATTTTCAATAAATGAAAGTAAAATAAATAAAGTATATATTCCCAAATTTTAGATGTGAAGCTGTCTTAGAAAAGTACCTATTAGCATGCTTGTTGACTAAAACTTGGGGAACCATATTTTTTTAGAGTATATCTGAAGAAGAGATATTTAAATAAATTACTTGGCACATAATGGAAACATAATCATTAGGCTATGCTTGCCTGTGTCTTATTTAAATAATCTTTTTTTAATGCAGGTCACTTCAGGACACTCAAACCTATCACTTGACTATGTAGCCTGCATTTTCTTTTGAAATTTACAGAAATGTTTTTCAAGCAACTGCCATAAAAGTTAATTTTCTCTTCTGCACCTTAATTTGATAAACTTAGGAAATGCTAGATTTTTTTAACCCGCTCCCAAGATATCTCTTTTGGAACAATTATTTATTCATGAAAGGAGAGTGCTGCCTTGTATATAGAGAGATCAAAGGACATTTCTCAAGGGTTTTTCTCTCTTTTTACGCTTACATGGGTTTGGGGATCAAACTGAAGTCATCAGGCTTGACAGCATATGACTTTACCCCTCAGACAGCTTTCTGGATGCACATAACCCTTAAACATCTGTTTCTAGGATGTAAATTGTGTTCTAAATAAACTGTCTTTATTTTTTTAAATAGACACATTCGTTGTACTTAAAGCAACATGGAGAGGCTGTGTGTCTCCATGTGAAATCACTAAGGCTTTTATAACCATTTTTCTTGAAAATGATTTGTTGGGTAAATTAAAAAAAAAAAACCTTCTCATTAAATTTCAGTATAACATAAGCATGAATTTTTGTTATGCCGATTTTCAGTCTGAAGTAAACTAAAAGGTACTGAATAGTAGAGGCAGAATTAGAAAATTAATTAAGATGTTGGTGAAAGTGACAGTTTAGTTCATGCTTGAAACCACGTAGTCACACGGCACATTGAGTCTTTTAAAATGTTTTTGCTGATAATACTGGCATAAACATAAAAGACGGGTCACTAAAGCCAAGCAGAACCCCAATGGCACATTGCAAACCTCTCAAAACTGTCAGGGGCATAACTCAGCTTCCCTTCAATGGGTAGCCTGCGATCTAAGACTTCTGCCATTTCCTTAAAAAGACAGGTCAGCTCTGCTTGTGGCTTAAACTTCTGTGTAAGTATTAGACTGCATGATTTTTTTTATTTGTGCAAGTTTAAGTGTTTCGATAATCCACCTCATTTTGAGTACCTAGTGTCTGTGTTTTTCCAGTACTGTGCAGCACTTTCAAGGGTGGCCATAGGAAAATGTTTATCCATTTAATTATTAACGTACATTTTAATTAATTTTAAATTGAGGCATTTGAAATGAACATTTCTTTGATCTGGAATATTTTCCATGCTTCTTACACTAATGCCATCTTCTTTATGAGACCTGCAGTCTTCAAATCAGAGACTATATAGAATCCTTGATTTAATATGTGTTTTATTCAATTTCCTTAGTATACTATTTGTTTATTTACTTATAAAATCAAAGCCTGTGTGCTGTCAGAAGAAAAATAATTAGCAGTCTCAGGATGCTAAGTTAGTAGCCATAGGTCTACAAGAACACATGCCAAAATCTAGTACCAATGTGTGTTGTATGAATATCAACTTTGCTCAAAAAGTAACTGAAAATAGGTGTTACAGGAATGAGGGAGGGGGTGACAGCTGGGATACAAAGTGAATAATATTAATAAAATTTATATTAATGAAATTAATTAATATAAAAAATTTAAATTATAAAAAGTAGGTATTACAGGACATGAGCATTCATTGGGTAGTTTCTTTTACTGTGATAGTAATGTGTTCTTGTTATTGCTGTTATAATAATGTGTGATAACGTTATGGTCAGGACAGAATCTTACATACCTTAATATCCGTTGTGGCTTAAAATCTTGGAACAAAAATATATCCAATAAATATTTTTAATTAGGTAAATGAAATATATATTCAGTGAGCTCTTTTAATAAAATATTTCCTCTTTAGTACATAGCTTTTAACACTGAAAAACATGAAAATTAATTCATTTCACTCACCCTGATGGAACACTATGGAACTCTTAAACAAATATTGGTATATAGAGTTTTCTTTTCAATCCTTCAGCCTTGTGGACATAGACATCCTTTTATGATTTAGGCTATCTGCTTAACGGAGCTGTATGGCAACATCCTCATCGCATTTACTATAATAAGACAAGGAATTATTTCTTCCATGGTTTAAAGAATACGGTCTAAACTCTCTAAAGTAAATGTATTTCCCCTCTAAATTGCTCAATGAAAATAGGCTTGGAAAACACTTCTATAAAATGATTAAAGAAGAGTCTACAGAGATTAATATAATTATATCATTAGATCATTCTCCCTTCCCCTTGCTTCCCTCAAACCCTCCCGTGTATTATTCTGGGTCACAGTGCTGCATGGAAGAGCATATAATTTCAGATTACAGCTAAGCATTAGTTTGGATTGTAAAAGCTGACCACATGTGACAGCCAAGGCAAGTAGACTTGATGGTTACATTGTTATCTTAAACACAAACATGGTGATGGGACTCTTAACCTAAAGATGTATTGGCAACTCTGACTGTAAAGATCAGCCAAAGTTCCAGTTTATAATAATGTAAGAGATATTTTTGGAATATTGTTTGCCACTTTTGCTTGGGGCTCTTCCTGGAATATTCATGGTCTAAGGGGGCTGTTGTTACCTACAAGCTTTAAAGAACCAACAAAGCAAAAGATATGTAGTTACTATCCAGCTGTGAAGCTGTTTGCCAGGAAGGCCATTTTGTCTATACATGGTATTTTGTGAGACAAATCTGGCTCCCTGGGAAGCCTAAAAGAGAGGATTTCACTGTATCTTTCAGATGCCATGAGCATTTACAACCAGCTCTCCCCAAAGGGAACCATGAATATAATGAAAATAATATCAAAGTGAAAACTCATCTCCAAAAAAAAGCCCAGTTAAAATATCTACCACTTATTTCTTCCCAACCCTAACCCAGCATACTCTGTAAGCTTGTAGGTATTCCCATTTTAAAACTGATGAATCTGAGGCTTGGGAAAGTAAAGTATCTTAACTAAGCTCATATAGCTAGTTAAAAAAAAAATGAACTGACAGCTGAAACTTCTTGGCAGTTTGCCAACTGCAGAACTGCCAGGAAATTTAATGATTAGAATTGAAGTCCATAAGGAAGAAAGGCTCATCAAAAGAAATGGGAGATATTAAGAATATCTCTTGGACTTCCACTGCCTGAAAATGAAAGGACAGTAAAAACCAGCCAGCATCAGGTAGACTTGATGTCTCAATGTCAGAGCAAAAAGTTTGGATTATATAAGTAGATACCAAACAATATCTCCCCATATTTCAAAACATAACTACACAGTAAATGTAGATTTGGGGAAGATAGTACTATGATAGAACAAAAAGGAGACAATCCAAAAGATAGGTTATTAATTATTTATATACATTTAGAAATACATATACTATATAGAGCATTATATTCTAATATTATATATATAAAGAGCGGGAGAAATATATAGAGAATGATGGTGAGTGGAGGGATGCTCAGCTGCTCTAGTTCCTGAGAATAAATGACAGTTGACTGCTAAGCCCCAAGTAGATTATATACACCACCCACTATATGGAATAGAGATCATAGCAAGACACAGGGAAGAAAGAATGTAAGAGCTGTAAGACAGGGAGTGTGGAGGTCTCTGTAAATACCAGAGCCATCAAAGTAATGATCTACGAGGCAAAAAGAAAATCCACTTCAACATACTCAGTAGGCAGTGTTGATTCAAACACCCTCACTATGACATCCACCCCAGTGGAGTCATTATAACGTCCTCCCCGATGGGGTCACTGTAATGTGCATGCAGTGTGTGCACTCTGACATTTTTCTCTAGTGTGGTCACAGTGACCTCCATCCCAGGGAGATCACTGTAATTTCCTCCTTAGTGGGGTCACCTTGACGTCTTCCCAAGTGGGGTCAATGTGATGTGCTCCCCAGTGGGTCACTGTATCAAACTCATATGTGGGGTCACTGTAATGTTCTCCCCTCATTTAGTCACTGGAATGCCCTCATCAGTTGAGTCACAATTATTTCCTTCCCAGTGGGGTCACTGTAATGTCCTCCCCAGTGTGGTCAATGTATTGTCCTCCCTATTGTGGTAACATTGATGTCTTTCCCGGTGAGGTCCTTGAAGTGTCCTCTTAATTAAGTTACTGTATTGTCCTCCCTAGTGGGGTCACTATAACAAGCTTTCCAGTGGGCTCACCATTACATCCACCTCCATGAGGTCACTGTAACATCCTCCCCGGTGGGGTCACTAACTTCCTCACTAGTATGGTCAACTTGACCTTACCCCCAATGTGTTCACCCTGATGTCTTCCCCAGTGTGATCAACATCTTGTACTCCCCAGTGGGGCCACTGTAAAGTTCTCTCTAGGGGTCACTGTAACATGAATGCAGTGAGTTCATTGTTCTTTACCCACCAATGGCATAACCATGTTACTTCCCCATTGCTTTCCTTGTGACATCCTCCCCAGTGTGGTAACTGTAAAGTCCTCCACAGTGGAGTGAATTGTAACATTGTTCCCAGGTGGGACACCATAAGGTATGTCCCAGTGGGGTCCCCACTAGTGGGGCCACTGAAACATCCTTCTCAGTGGGGTCATTGTAACATTCCCCCTCTAGTGTGGTCACTGAGATGTTCTCCCCCGTGGGGTCACTGTAACATCCTCCACAGCGCAGACAAAACATCTTCCCCAGTGGGGTCACTCTAGTGTCCTCAGCAGTGGCGTCTCAGCAATGTCCTCCCCAGTGGAGTCACCTTGATGTCTTCTGCACTTGGGAGCCACTGTGATGTTCTCCCCAGTGTGGTCACTGTAACGTGCATGCAGTGAGTTCACTGTGATATCCTCTCCAGTGGGTTTACAGTAACCTTCTCCTCAGTGGGGTCATTGTAAATTCCTCCCCAGTTGGTCACTTTGATGTCCTCCCCAGTGGGGTCACTGTGATGTGCTCTCCAGAAGGCTAACCAGGAATCTATAAGTAGATATCAAAGTGGGGTGGTCACTGTATGCCTTCCACAGTGGAAACTCTGTGACACCCTCGTCAGTTGAGTCACCATAATGTACTCCCCAGAGGGTCACTCTAATGTCCTCCCCAGTGAGGTAAGTGTAACATTTAAACCAATGGGGTCACCATAGTGTCCTCCTCAGTGGGGTCACTGAAACATCCTCCCCTAGGAAGACACTGTATGTCTTCTCCAGTGGGGTCACTGTAAATTCTGCCCCAGAATGTGTAGGCAGCGAGTTCACTGTGACGTCCTCTCTAGTGGGGTCATTTCAACATTCCCCCCATTGGGTCACTGTAACATGCTCTCCATTGTCGTCACTACGTGTTTCCCTGAGTGGGGTCACCGTAAAGTCCTTTCCAGTGCAGTTACTGTAATGTCTTCCTTAGAGGGGTCACCAAAATATCCTCTCCAGTGAGGTCACTGTAACTTCACCCCCATGTGGGATCAGTGTGATCCCCCACCCCCAGTGGTGCCACGGGAGCATACTCCCTGGTTTGATTACCATAATGTGCTCCTTGGTGGGCTCACTGTAAAGTCCTCCCCAGTATGGTCACTGTAACATCCTCCTTGGTGGTGTCACTGTGAATTCTTCCCCACTGGGGTTACTATAATGTGCACCCAGCTGCCAGGGATTAAAGAGTTGGAGGGACGTTGAGCTCAGGGGTATTTAAGACAGCATGGAGAAGAAAGGATTATTAGCTCAAGTTCTGGCTTTAGCTTAGGCTTCAGCTCCTCAGTTCCCTGGATTTTGGGGGGCTTTGAGCTAGCAAGCCTTTTACCTTGGGTTTTGTTTTTTGTTGTGGTTCTTTTATTGTTTTTATTTTTATTTTTTCTGTCCTTTTGCTCCTGGGCTGCCAGCTGAGCTAGTGAGCCTTTTGGGTGTTTCCCATACAGATATGAACTGAGAAGAAAGCTTAGCTAGTTACTTTTTCTGCCTCTCTGAGATGGCAGGTTTGCACCCCAGCATTTGGCTCCTGAGTCTTTATTGGTAAAATAGAACAGTTGGGATTTTCCTTCTTTTTAAACAACATTCTCCAGTAGGGTGACTGTAACAGCTTCCCCCATGCATTCACTGACGTCTTCTGCACTGGAGTCAGTGTAAATTTCTTCCTACTAAGCTAACTGCAATGTGCATGCAGTGAGTTCACTGTGATATCCTTCACAGTGGGGTCACTGCAATATACTGCCCAATGGGGTCAGTGTACATCCTCCCCAGCAGGACCACCTTAACTTCCTCCCCATTGGGGTCACAGTAATATCCTACCCTGTGAGGTCACTGTAACCTCCTCTAAATTGTGGTCACCATAATGTCTTCCCTGATGGGGGTCACATAATGTTCTTCCCAGTAGGGCCACTGTGATATGTTCCCCAGTGAGGTCACTGACACGTCCTCCCCAGTGATGTCACTGGAATGTTCTCCCTCTGAGGTCACTGTAACATGCACCCAATGAGTTCACTGTGATATTTTCTTCAGTGTGGTACAGTATTATCCTCCCTAGTGGGATCACTGTAATGTCCTCCCCAGGGGTGTATAAGTGTAGTGTTCTCCCTAATGGGATCACTGTTTTGTCTTCCCCAGTTAGGTTACTATAGCCTCCTCCTAAGTGGTGTCACTATAATATCCTCATCAGTTTGTTCACTGTGATGTTCTCCTCAGAGTTATCACTGCACCATCTTCTCCAGTGAGTTCACTGAGATGTCCTCCCCAGTGGGGTTATTGTAATGTCCTCCCAAATAAGGTCAATGTAATGTGCACACAGTGGGGTCACTGGGATGGCCTTTCCAATACAGTTATTGTACTGTCTTCCCAAATCAGGTCAATGTAATATGTACACAGTGAGTTCATAGTGGGGTTGCTGTATGAACCTCCCCATTGGGGCCACTGTAATGTGCAATCAGTGAGTTCACTGTGATGTCCTCTCCAGTGGGCCCACTCTGACTTCCTCCCTGGTGGGTTCACTATAACATGCATAAAGTGAGCTCACTGTAACTTCTTCTCTGGTGTAGTCACCATAGGCTCTTCCCTGGTGAGATCATGTTATATCCTCCCCAGTGAAGTAATTGTAACATCGTCCCCATTAGGGCCACTGTAACAACCTCTCCAGTGGGGTGACTGTAGTTTCCTCCCAAGTGTGGTCATTGTAACATCATACCCAGCATGATCACTGGAACATTCATTCCAGTGAGGTCACTGTAATGTCATCTCCAATGGGGTGAGTGTAAAGTCCTCCCTGGTGATATCACTGTTTTGTCCCCACCAGTGGAGTCACCATAACATCCTCCTCAGTGCAGTCACTGTACTATGTCCCATCATGGATCACTGCAGCATCCTTTACAGTGGGGTTACTGTAACATCCTCTCCAGGAGGAAAGGGCTCCAGGTACAATTGAAGGGCATTGCTGAAAACTAAGATCTCCTTAACATAGGGTGGGACATTTCCAGGAATTCCAGGATAGTTGCTGGTCAGGTTTTCTTATCAAAAAGGGTCCACCCTGTTATCTTCCAAGGACCATGTGACACTCCTTACCAATCTGGGTTTACCAGATCAGGTGTAAAAAGAACCCCACCGAGAAAAGAAAGTTGTCATAATAGACTGAGCTCAGCTGGCTATCTGGAAATGCCAGACTTCAAACTTAAAAGCAGGGTTTCACATATATCAGTTGACATAGATAAACTACATAAGAACAGCCCCTATTTCTAAATCCTGATTGGTGGAAAAATGTAGGTGTAACAAGGTGCAGCACAGATGTTTACGGTTTTCAAGCTTAAAAGCTCTGTAACATTCTCTCTCAGGAGTGTAGGTGTGTGTTGCAGTTCAGCTCCCAAGTATGTTCTGTGGCATTAATCAATTGGCAGTGGCTTGATTATAATAAATTCTTGCTATTTGCATTGACCTGGTGTTTGAGTTGTGTTGGATCTCAATAGACCCCATAACACAAAGACCTTACCATATTCTTGACATTCATAGAATTTCTGTCCAGAATGAACTCTTTCATTATGATGAAGACCATAGAATTGTGTAAAGTCTTCACCATTTTATATATGTTCATAAGGTTTCTTTCCAGTATGAATTCATTCATGATGATGAAGTGTACAAAAGCTTCACTATATTAAATACACTTATAGGGTATGAATTCTTTCATGCCTTTGAAGAAGACTGTGATATGCAAAGGCTTTACGACATTGGTGACATTCATAGGGTTTCTCTCCAGTATGTGTTCTCTAATGTATTTGGAGACCACTGTGATGTGAAAAGGCTTTACCACATTGATTACATTCAAGGGTTTCTCTCCAGGATGAATTTTTTCATGTCTTTGAAGAAGACTATGGTAAGTAATGCTTTACCACATTCATTACATTTATAAGATTTCTCTCCAGTATGTATTCTTTCATGCCTCTAAAGATGACTGTAACATGGAAAGGCTTTACCACATTGATTACATTCACAGGGCTTCTCTCCAGCATGTATTCTTTTATGTATTCTGAGATGACCATGATGAGCAAAGGCTTTATCACATTCATTACATTTGTAGGGTTTCTCTCCAATATGTGTCCTTTCATGTCTTTGAAGATCATTGCTATATGCAAAGGTGTTACCACGTTGGTTATATTCATAGAGTTTTTCTCCAGTATGTATTCATTTATGTAACTGGAGACTACTGAAAAGTGCAACAGCTTTACCACGTTGATTACATTCACAGGGCTTCTCTCCAGCATGTATTCTTTTATGTATTCTGAGATGACCATGATGAGCAAAGGCTTTATCACATTCATTACATTTGTAGGGTTTCTCTCCAATATGTGTCCTTTCATGTCTTTGAAGATCATTGCTATATGCAAAGGTGTTACCACGTTGGTTATATTCATAGAGTTTTTCTCCAGTATGTATTCATTTATGTAACTGGAGACTACTGAAAAGTGCAACAGCTTTACCACGTTGATTACATTCATAGGGTTTCTCTCCAGTATGAATTCTTTCACGCCTTTGAGGATGACTTTGACATGCAAAGTCTTTACTACATAGAGTATATTCAGAAGGTTTCTCTCTAGTATGACTTCTTTCATGACTGCAAAGATAACTGGCACATGTGATAGCTTTACCACATTCATTACTGTGATTGTTGGTAAAATGTTCTTATGGAATGTATACAATTCACCCTTGTTCATTCAAATGCTGATTTCTCTGCCCTACTATCTGGTTTCAATTGGATGTTGCATTGTGATGCTTTTTCTGAGCATCACATGTCTCAGGTCTCTGTAAACAAGCCACCATTTGTTATCTGTAATTGTCAACTAAACAACCAGCCATTGCTGTGCAATGGAGAGAATAAGGTGGAACATCCTGATCTGGAGGGGAGGAGAAGGAAGCAAGTGGGAGGGTAGAAAAGCAGAGATTGGCAGGAGGACTTTGAACCATGAGGATAGATGAATTGGACCTAAGATATGACTAAACGCAAGTATAATGTTGGAAAATCTGAATGCGAGAAAACTATGTAGGCTCAAGGTTTGAGGATGAAGTAATCATTGCCCAGCATTGTGCTCTAGATTAATTAAATAAGTCCTAGTCTCTGTGTGGTGATTTGGGTATAAAGCTGGTTTAGGAATAACTGCTGTTTAAATCCAGATAAATCAATTATAAATATTAATAGCCCACAACCACGAATGAATCTTTTTATCTGTATAAAGTAATCTCACAATTTGGTAAAGAGGAATCAGATATTAAGGTTTTATCACTTTATTTACATTCATTTTATTCCCCTTCATCATGGGTTGTTTTGCATCTTTGAAGATACCTATGATGGTAAGAGCATTTACTTGATGGCTCACCTTTATAGCATCCTTTTTCTATAAGAGGTTTTTCATATATTTGAAAAGAACTTGTATCACATTCAGAAAGTCTACTCAAAGTGGAAACCACTACATATCTTCTAATTGCTCTGGAAGAGAGAGGTATGTTGCTTTCAATATCCCTTTGTATATACGGCTTGTAATCATTGTGACATATGATATACCTATTAAAAGAAGAATAACAAATTAAAGAGTTCCAAATTCCAATAACACAGTTTGAAATTTTGTTCCTCATAGACATGTGGTATTAGTATTAAGGTTTCTCCACAATAACATTGTTGACTCTAATAAACTTCCCCTCACACTAAACTTAATAATGTTTCTACAAGTATATGAGTGTCACCAGGCTTACTATGCACTGTTTACTTATTAGAAGGTTTTGGACATATAATTACCACTTATTCAATGTGTATAGCTTTTGCAATATCCAAGTGGTAAGAGACTAAACAAATTGGCACTTCTACAAGTCAATTGATGATATATTGTTTTCTTGTCTTCTTTCTTAAATGAATGTCTACAAATCAAATACTTGGCACTGAGGAACATGGTTTTATTAATCATTGATACACTTAAAACAGTGCTTTTTTTCCCATGTCTTCTAGATCTTTAACAATGTTCTTCAAAAGTGTGGTCTTCCCAATTGTAGCCTAAAATATAATGTCAAAAAATATAATATTGGAAATTAGGCAAAATTTAAGTTACTATCTTCAGTAATCTTAGAACCATGCCTGATTTGTTCACTTCATTCTTCCTCATTCTCAATTAACATTGCAGAAGAGCATCAATAACAAAGAAAGATATCCCCTTATTTTTAAATGCAAAAGAAAATTTATAGTCTTTCTATAGCCATAAGATTCCTGTAGGTCTCCCTTGTAGAGACTCTTCTGGGAAGAATCCAACAAAGCCCACTCTTCCCAAGTGAAGTTCACATGCACATCATCATAGGTGATTGCATTCTAAAATATCCCATACATGTGTACAACAGAAAGCATGTTACTGACAACACTGTACACATATTCTTCATTGAAAATATATTTATATAATTCTGGTGCTTCCTCCACTTATTTCCTGACACAAAAGTTCTAATGTAATCATCAAGTCATTTTGAGAACAAACTGAATAATGAGGTTCATCTATGTTATTTCTGAGAGCTGTGAATAAGAGATAGCCTTGCAGTACAAAAGCCAGCTAACAGAGAAAGGAAAAGTGAGAGAGAGAAGAAGGAGGAGGGAGAAAGAGAAGAAGAAAAGCATCAACAGAACTGAGCACACATCAGAGATATTGCATGAACAATCACTAACCACAAGAAAAAAAGATGGGCAATCTAGTTGTATTGACTCATACCTTTAATGCTAGCACTCAAGAGGCAGAAGCAGGTGTATCGACTTGAGTTTAATCCAGTCTGGTCTATGCAATGAGTTCCAAGACAACCAAAGGTATATATTAAGAGTCTGACTCCCCTACAAAAAAATAAAAAATAAAAAGAGTAACCAACCAAACAAAAAAGAATGAACTCAGAGGTCTTTACTGAAGTTCCTGCAAAGAATTATACATTCATTCCAATTCTATATTCATCTTCCAATCTTTCAGAAACTTGAAGTGCCCCACTTTAAACTGCAACATTAATAAGATCTTACTAAAAGTGAATGCTTGGTTAAACAGTTGCAAATGGACAGATGAAATTCCTAACAATGTAAATGTTGATCTTAAATAAGCAACATAGGACAGGAGTGATGGCTCAGCAGTAAAGAGCTCTTGTTGGTCTTGCAAATAATTGGGCTCAGTTGCCAGTACTTACAGGGTACTCACATCCATTATTCCAAGATCAGGGGTTATGAGGGATTATGGCTACTGTGAGGACCAAGTACACATGAAGTGCATATTCATGAATATAGGTAAAACACTCAAATCCATTCAAAAAGAAATTCAACACAAACACAACAGATGGGAAGAATGTCATACATCTGGAATCTAATGACTCAGAAGGCTCTGGGAGCATTAAAGTCATGAATACATGAAAATCCTTAGAAATAGAATATACTCTCTACCAAATTTCAAAATTCAAGATGGAGATGAAGGTCAGCACAACAGTATATGTTTGACATGTACAAACACCTACATTCTAGGCCCATTAGCCAATGATATAAAAAGAGAAAAGGCCAGGAATGTTGGCCCACATATAATGCTAGCACTCTGGAGCAGGGTCAGATGGATTTCTAAGTCTGAGGACTTTCTGGTCCAAATGCTTACTTGCGGGACAAGTCAAGCCAGTTCTTGACTACAAGAACCTTTGTAGTCAAAAACAAAACCAAAAATAACAAAAATTAAAAGCATCAGGCTACCAAAATAGCCTAACATTAAATAGTAATTGCTTTTACTCTATCTTATGTGATTTAGGACTAAAGTCTATAATAGTGAAAGCATGACAGCATGATAAGAAAGCTGACCAATCAATTTCAACCACAATGCAGCAGACACAAAAACAGTATGTGCTTCAGACCCTGGACAAACAGCTCCAGGATCTCCCAGCATCCTTTGATCCCTACCTGCTGTAGGGCATGTTTGGCATGCCGCATCCTCTACCCTGAACTTTCCAGCCCAGGGACAGGGGATTCCCCTTCCCCTTCACTATATAATCCAGACATTTTGGTTCCCATCTCTCTCCTCTTGATGACTCTCTCTCCTCTTTCTATACATGCCTTTCTCTCTCTCTCTCTCTCTCTCTCTCTCTCTCTCTCTCTCTCTCTCTCTCTCTCTTCCCCATACCCCTGCATAGCAGCCAAGAGCTGCTTCCAATAAGCCTGCATTTGTAGACTTTAACTTGTCTTGTAGCTCATATTGCTACTTCAAGTATGTTTATCAAACAGAAAATGGGTTGAGTCTACAGACACTCAAATCCCATCCCATCCCCAATAAGGAGTCTGGAAAAGCTTCCATACACTCCCACAAAGAAAAACACAAAGGAGAGATAAGTGTCCAAAGACATCCATACTATATAAGAGCTTTTTTGTTGTTTTGTTTTGTTTTTGTTTTTGTTTTGTTTTTCAATCAACTACATTCTGACTCAGGTCACTATAGGCTCATTGTCATCCCACAATGAAAATGCAGTTAGTCTAACTTCAACAAGCCTAACAGTCTGCAAACAGCCCAGACACTGCTCAAATACCAAGGTCTCTTCTGAAACTGAAGACAATCTCTTGATTGCCACATCTTGTCAGACCAGAAAACAAGTTTTATTGTTCCAACATTCAATAGCACAGAATACCCCTTCCCATTCTAACAGAAAGGAACGTGTACACAGGGAGGGAAGGTTGAACCAATGTAAGAAATGGCAAACAACAAATCCTATAGCTCTGTCTCAGACACATGGAGCTTTGGCTTCAAAGGGTTTAGATGTCCCTATCCTTGAAACTCCTCATACAGCTCTCAGTTTGGTTACTTCCACTCCCTGCATGCATCTCTCCATGGCAGATTTCTCATAGCTTGAGTATCTCAACATCTTGTGGTCTGAAAATGCAACTCAGGCTTCATACTCACAGCTTCATGCAATGAGCTCTCGCAGTTTCCTCACTGAGGCTCTGACTCCACCAAACATACATGGCTGGAACAGTGCTGAACTGAAACCACAAGAGAAGAATCCATGACCTTGAATTTTGAATCTTTCTTGCTTCCAGAACCATGACAACATGGGTGATCCAGTCAAGTTTGCCTTCTAAATTGTGATGTACTATGAAGTTCCTTCCTGGGACTAGGAATCACTCTGCCTATTCCTTCTATTAATTTAATTTTTGGCAGGAGGGAGTGTTACTCTTAGGGCAACTTCTTTCGCTTCCAATCCAGAGCAGGGAAAGGCCTTCTCTCTAATGGTGAAACTCTCCTGGAAAGTTCCTACCTCTGTCTAAGCCTTAAACTGCCATCTAAAACTACCTAGTGCTGTTTTTCTCTACAAACCACAGACTTTGCATTTATTTCTGTCCCACTTGTTGCTTTTTTTCTTTTCACTGTAGTCCTAAGTGAATCACTAGTAATAACCACCCAACAAAGTGAATATTCGATCTAAGAAATCAGCCCATTCTTTTTAAATTCTGCCTTACTCAATTTCTCAGGGCATGGGCAGAATAAAAAAATAATAATTTCCTAGTGGTAGCTCCAACAGCCACCAATGAGATGGTAGTAACAATGGTGGCTGTAGTTCCAAGATCCCTTTTCTGTCTGAAGAGAGTCATAGCGTGAGGGGCATCAATGGGCACAGGTACCCAGTGAGGCATGCGAGTAACCAGGGCATACCTAAATTTACTAGCATTCCAGCATTGGGCAAAAAAGCAAGTATCATTACCACAATTACTTGGCTCTATCTGGCTAATAATGAATAAAAATGGGGGATATAGACAAACTGTAGAGAGCTGCGGAATGCCGCGCCTTAAAGATGGAGCTGGTTTCCGCCTTCCACCTTCCCGATGGTGAGTGCTCTCTGTCACGAACAACTCCACATTTGGCTAAGGCCGAGGATCTGGCTTGCTTCCGTGTGTGTGGACCTATCTGCATTGCCCCCGTGGCACGCCTGGGTTGGCTACCCAGAGGCTATTTAAGCTGTGGGCTGGCTTTCCCCGGGGTCCGAGGATTGTTCAATGTTCCTGAATAAACTGCATTGAAAAAAAAAAATAATAATAATAATAATTTGAGCCAAAATATCACACAAATGAACTCTAGTAAAATTTTTCATGGATTCTATTTTCCACCAAAATCCTAGGACCTCGATTTCACTTCCTCTGCATTACTCTGATTTTCCAGGTCCTAAAAGAATAGCCAATTAATCCCTGTGTACAGTTTGCTATGCCTTTTGACATCTCAAGTCCTGATATTTTTCCAGTTCCTCCAAAAGAGCATATTCCCAGGTTCTGCACAGCAGCAAAATCAAAATCACTTTTTGCTTACCACTGTTTGTACTACTTTGTTCTCTGCTGCTGTGATTAAATCCTCTAACCAAAAGCATCACAGGTAATGGACAGGTTTTTTCTGGATGGTTCTGTCAGGTAATAGTCTAATTTGGGAAGTTTTGTATAATAACTCAAGCTAGAAAATGAAGGCAAAAAGCCTGGACAAACATTGTTCTCTGGCTTTCTCTCTTGTCTGGTCACTGTCTCTTGCTCAGCTAGCTCTCTTATCCAGCCCAGACCCATTTGCTTAGGGATATTGCCATCCTTAGTAGAAGGGCCTTCCCACAGCAATTATCAATCAACACAATCGCTCAAAGGCCTAGCAACCAGCCCCTCTAATGAGCCCCAATCAATACTCAGGGTTGCCCCTAGTGGCAGCTTCCTTTCCTCACCTCCTATAGATGCCACAGACCATCCCCACCTGTCTTCTTCCTGCCTCATCTCTGTCTGGGCCGCCAACTATGGGCAGACACCCTCTGCTCAACCGCAGTCCATGCCTGCGGAAAGACTAGTAGTCTGTCCAAAGTCCTATCCCACTATTTGTTACTTCAGATCCAATTCTCATGGTTGCACTAAGCACTGGAACAGAATACTAGGGGAAGCTTCCTCTCCCTGTTTCCATGCCTCCTGTCGATAGCAGATTATCCCCACCTGCCCCTCCTTTCCTGCCTCATCTCTGTGGCCCAGCCCTGACTTAAGCAGACATCCCCTGCTCAAACAGATGTCATGCCTGTCAGAAGACCAGGTAAGCTGTCCACAGACCTACCACACTATCTGCTACCCCAGACCCAATTTTCACAATTGCCCCTAGCACTGAAACAGAGCATCAGAGGCAGCTCCTCTCCCCACATTCAAACCCTCTGTGGATCCCTAAGATCATCTTGCCCTGACCTCCACTTCCCCCCACCTCCAACAACAGCAAGCATTCTCCGTGAACACACCAGCCAAGCAGGCCAGTAAGAAAGGCAACACTCAGCCAACACGCTTTGAAAATCCAGAGAGCAAACAGAAACCCCAGAACAAAAACTCCCACCTAAACAAGACAAGACCCCAGAAATTAGCACCTCCACCAATAATCACCTCAAACTCAGATGCCTAGATTCCAGCATTGGAACATAATCAATATCAACCAGGGAAATATGTCACCAACAGAGACAGCTTATCCTATCACAGCAGGTCCTGAATATTCCAACATAGCTGAAAGCACAAGAAAAAGACCTTGATTGAGGCCCTTGATGAGGAAATTAATAAATCCCTTGAAGAAATCCAGGAAAACACAATCAAACAATTAGAGGAAACCAATAAATCCCTTAAATAAAGCCAAGATACACTAAACAAGCCACTGAATGAAACACATAAAAGTGTTCAACACAAAAAATGGAAATAGAAGCAATAAAGAAAGCAGAAACAGGAAATTCTGGAAATAAAAATTTTAGGACTGCAACAAGTAATTACAGAGGCAAGGTTTACTCACATAATAAAGACAGAAGAGATAATCTTAGGTACTGAAGATACAATAAAAAAAATGGATACATCAGTCCAAAAAAAAAATTAAACCTAAAATTTTCATGGCACAAAACATCCAGGAACTCTGAAACATTTTGAGAAAACAAATATTACAAATAATTATAAGTGAATGAGAATATTACCAGCTTAAAGGTCCAGAAAATATTTTCAACAAAACCATTAAAAAAAATTCCTTGCCTAAAGAAGAAGATCCCTATCAAGGTATAAGAAGCATATAAAATACCAAATAGATTAGTCCAGAAAAGAAAGTCCCATAACAATCCAAAGGCTAAACATACAGACAAATAAAAAATAAGAAGAGCTGAAATGGGAACAAAACAAAACAATCAAGTAACATATAAAGGCCGAATTAGACCTATTAGAATTATACCTGTCTTCTCAATGTAGACTCCAAAACCAGAAGGGCTTAAGACACATGTGCTGCAGACCCCAAGAAACTACAGATGCCAGCCCAGATTACTATAATACTATAATACTATATTACAAAATTTTTTCAATCACCATAAATGGAGAAAATAAGATACTGTGATAAAGTCAAATTTAAACCACTTTTTTCTACAAATACAGCCATACACAAGGTGCTAGAAGGAAAAATGCAACCCAAGGAGGTTAACTACATACAAGAAAACACAGGAAATAAATAATCTGACATTATCAGCACAACCAAAAGAAGGCAAGCACAAACACACACACACACACACACACACACACACACACACACACATAGACACAAACACATCCTTCTACTGCATACAAGAAATACAGTTCAACATCAAGGATAGACATTACCTCAAGGTAAAGGGTTGGAAAAAATATCTTAGGCAAATGCACCTAAGAAACAAACTGATATAGCCATTTTAATATTGAACAAAATAGACTTCAAACAAAAAATTAATCAACAGCAATGGGTAAGAATACTACAAATTCATAAAAAAAATCTACCAAAATAACATACAACATTTCAATTCTTAACATTCTATGCCCCAAACATAAGATCTCCCACCATTGTAAAAGAAACACTTCTGCAGCTTAACCTGACCCTCACGTCTGATGGTGGGAGACCTCAACATCTCACTCTGACCAAAGAAAAAGTCAGGACAAAAACTAAACAGCTGACTAACGTTAAACACCAAATGACCGCAACTGATTCCACCCAAACACACAATATACCTTCTTCTCAGAGACTCATGGGAACTGTATCCAGAGTTGACGACATAGTCAAACACAGCTCAAGTCTCAACAGATACAGGAAAACTGAACTAACTCCTGCACCCTATCAGACCAAGAATTAAACCTGCACATTATCAACAACAGCAACATCAGAAACCTTAAAAACTCACGGAAACTGAACAACTCTCCTCGGAATGAAAAATGAGTCAAGACAGAAACAAAGAAGTTAAAGGCTTTAAAGAATGCAATGAAAATGAATACACCGCACACACAAACTTACGGATTACAATGAGCAATCCCCATTCGGAGGTCACCACCTGGGTCAGAGAGTGACTAGGATCACAGGGGACCTCACGAATGGACAACCCAAACCCCCGGGGAGGCCCCGCCACACCAGCTCTCCCTGCTCAGCCGCCTGCCCCTTCCCGCTGCGGGCAGTCATCCTGTTCTAAGTCAAGACTTCACAGAGTTGGCCTGAATTCCGCTCACAGCACGCAGCATTAGCGCTCAGAGCATATCACACACAGAACCGTTCAAATCTGCTCAAGGGCAGAGCTGAGTCCGCAGCAAGGCACCCAAATAACCCTCCTCCTCTTCCAAGCTTGTCCTCCCCGAGGTCCTGATTGGCCAGTGAATCTAGAGTGATGTGAGCCCCTCCATAAAGGTTAGAGAGTGCTGAAGGGAAACAGCTGAGCGGCTTTCATAGGCTTGCATTCCCGGGCCAGACCTTTTTCAAACCTGCAGAGATCTGCCCCACCGCTCCTCCCCTTGGCCGACAGTGACCCTTGCCTGAGCTCCCCACACAGCACTCAGTAGCCACTTCCGCTCTTCCCTCACGGAATCAAGTTGGACAGCTTGCAGAGCTCATTTTCCAGCTTGCGGTGGCATTATCAATCCATCCCACAAGCAGAGGGGTGCCCAGAATACTGACAGTTAAAGAGAGATTTTAAGAGACAAGATTTTTGTTTCGTGGCTTCAAGTAAACTGTAGCTACTTTTCACTTGTTGGGATGGGACAACCCTGGGGGTTAAATTTTTTTAAAAAAAGTTAACAGATGACAAACACTGTGGAGCCAGTGTAGTTAGCTGGTATTTTTTCTCAGTGGAAAAAAATAACAAACAAACAAACAAAAAATAAAATTACAAAACGCAGCCAGAATCTAGCAGTGGTTCAGTGCATGTTGCTGGATGTCTCTTATTTTATAAGCTTTATTTTTAACATATATTAAAACAAATTGTATGTGTGTGTGTGTGCACAATACCAACAGAGGCCAAAAGAAGGCAGGAGATGCCTGGGACTGCAGTTACAGCAAATGGTTGGTTTCTATGTGATTTGGGGGGTGAAGCCCATGTCCTCTGTAACAACACTCTTTGCTCTTAACTCCTGAGCTATCTCTCTAGCCACTTTTTAATTTAAAATTTATTTTTACACATATTAAGTGTATCACTTTTCCCCTTTCTGTCCTCTCTTTATCCCTTCCCAAATCCTTCCCCACCAATTTCTTCCTTGTTAAGTATGCATGAAAAAGTCTGCTCAAGCAACTCAAACATATGAATAAAATTCGCTGAGTCCGTTGCTGTTGGTTGTGTGTGCATGGTTTCGGGACTGACCGCGTCGCACTGGATAATCAGTTAGGGAGCCCGTCATTGCCTGAGGCCAATTCTCCCACTTGCAGGAGATTTTCACTTTTTAACGAGCAACTAGGATGCTGGGGGCACAAAGGTCCTTGTACCCTCAAGTCACTAGAAAAACCGAGACCATTAAACACACAGGGGCTTCTCAGTGAGGGAGACAAAATACCTTCATTCGATCCAAAAGGCTGGGAGTGGGTTTTGTTAATGACCTGGTGACCGGTTTGCTGTCTGTGGAGGCACACCTCACCTACCTTTTGCTATAGAGGCGGTCCTTTCCCAAATTCTCCAGAATGACTATCCCAGACTCTGTCTTCCCTAGACTGTTAGCCATTCTTAGGCTAGTGTCATATGTACCTTATACCCAGATGACCTCAACGCTATAGGCCAGAGTCCAGGTTAAATTCTAGGTCTTTCAGCCGTAGAACCCATTCTCATGGCCACATGTACTTTATAAAAGACTTTCTATGTCGTCACACCCGGAATGGGACTGATTGTTGCCTGGAAATATTTTCCCTAATTATACTGTGTTTTAAATAGACTAGCATATCAGACTCCCCTAAGTCTGATCCTGCAGCCGCAGGCTTTTCCACCAGCACCCCAGTTCCTGAAAAACGACTCTGAAGCTTGTTATCAATAAGCCTCACGCTTTGTTCTCCGACTAACACATAACTTCTCGACCCACTTGCACTAACCTAAGTTCAGCTATGTGGCTGGTTACCTCTTCTCTGCTTCAAATGTCTGGCTGTCCTGGTGGTGAATCCTTTTCCTTCCTGACTCTATTCCGGAGTTCCTCTCTCCCTGCCAGAAGTCCTGTCTTCAAATTCTGCCTCAGCTTATTGTTTACCATATTTTTATTGGCAGGTGATTTTTCTACATGGAACACAAGAGATTATCCCTACATGATTACAAGTTGGTAAAGTGAACTGCAGCAGGTTGCCATTCTCATCTCTTAGTGTGGTTTGCTTCCCCGTCTGATACCTGCAGGGACCCCCTCAACAGAAGGCTGACCCCCAAGTCAGCTACAATTCCTTGGAGAAGAAACATTATCAGGAATAGAAAACCTGGGAGCTGGAAATACATCAGAAGCTAAGAGCACTGGAGGTTTTTCCAGAGCAACCAGGTTTCATTCCCAGTAGTACATAAGGCAGCTAGCTCACTACTACTGCTCACGCAAGTTCCAGGATCCCCAGCACTATCTCCTGGCCACCCTGGACAGCAGGCATGAATGGGCTACAAAGATACACATACAGGCAAAACACTCATACAAAGAAAACAGCAACTTAAACTCTTTTTGAGAGAGAGAGAGAGAGAGAGAGAGAACTTGCATCATAAAACGTACTGTTAAAGCTGTTCAGAGTAGTGCATTTCTTCAGTCCTAGCAGTCAGAACACAGAGGCTGGAAGATCACTGTGAATTTGAGGAAAGCCTGTGCTACATAATCAACACACACACACACACTCACACACACACTTTGGAAAAGAAAAACAAAACTAAATAACATAGATAAAAAGAAGCATTTGGAGAGATGAGGCAATACAATACCTCTTTAAAGTCATCTCAGGTATTTGCCACCAATGTCCACACAATCATTTTCAAAAAAGAATATTGCCAAGCATGGTAGCACATACTATTAATACCATCACTTTGGAGGCAAATTCTTATCCATGTATTTGCTGGTCTATATAGTCACTTCCATAGTATAATACATTTCAAATCAATAAATTTCATAGTACAATACATTTCAAACCAATAAATTTTAGAACAAAGGTGAATATTGTGGTGTCAAAACCAGGGAGCAACCACCAAAACGTTGTGAAGCAAAAAATTAATTTTAAGGCTGAGCAAAATTTGCAGTCTCCTTAAAAGTAAGAGAGAGAAGCACCCCTGATTAAAATCAGGGTCGCCTTTTTATGTTCAAGCTAAAGTCTGAGGTACATAGCAAGTGATTAGAAAAGTGGATTTTTTTTTTTTTTTTTTTGCAGTTTGTAATTTATTTAACCAGCATCCAGTTCTCAGAACATACCAAGAACAATGGAAACAATATATGCTGTGTGAATCCCAAGATTACAGAGGAAGAACAAGTCAAACACACAAGTTGCTCTTGACTCGGGACATGATTAGAGAAAAAGCCATAGGGAATGATATGGAAATAAATCAAATTTTAACATTAGGTTCAATTAGGAAAAGGAAGAAAAAATGGAGTCAGCTGTCCCTTAACAAATATAGTTTTTATTTGTTTTCTTTATTTGAGACAGGGTTTCATTTAGAACCCCAGCTAATCTTGATTCACTAAGCTCACTATTATGTATATATATATATATATATATATATATATAATTTCTAATAAATATCACTATATATTTAATCCTGTGCTTTTGGACCATCATTTCTAGCATAACAGTCCTCTATGGAACAGGGATCTGAGAAGTTATTTGATATTGGTCTGGTTAGAAGCAAAAATGACTCATCTTAATAGGGTTGCTTCTTCATGAAAGTGTAGATTTGTCAATCTTGGGATCACTCCTAATCTCAAAGGCATGGGATTGATGCTCTAGAGCTAGAATTAGAAAAAAAAAAAATTCCTCCCTGGTTTCTGTAGTTGGAACGAGAGAATTTTTTGTGTTCTTATCTTTCACAAAACACTTCTGTTTAGTTGCCTTTCTATTGCTGCCATAAAACAGACCATGGCCAAAGCAAATCACAATCGAAGGCATCAAATGGGGCTTACAGTTCCAGAGGGTTAGAGGAAATGATGGCAGCATGAACACACGGCAGCAGGAGGAGCTGAGAGCTCACATTTGGAATCCCAGACAAGACATAGCAAGCGAAATGGGCAGGGTCAGAATCTTTTAAAGCCTCAAAGAACACGCATGTTTCAAAATTCTTTCAAAAAGGCCATACCCAAACAATTCCACCGCTTGGAAAATAAACATTCAAACATATGCGTCTACAGATGCCGTTCTCATTTAACCACCATATGTTTCTTCACCCTTAGATAGTGACAACTACTTTTTATCTGACCACACTCTTAACTGAGACTGTTTTGTGTCCAGCATACATCATGAAATAAACAATCCTGCTCCACAAAGAATCAGAGCATCGCAAAGAATGAACAGACCAAAGCAAGAAAACAAAAAAATACATCAGGGAAAACGTCAAATCTTGGAGCTGCTTGCTTAGCTACTTGAGATAATGATGAAATTGCCTAGACTTAGATGCCCACTTGTTCAGCTCCTTTTAGGGCAACTGCACTACCTGCCTGCAGATTTCCTCAAAGCTGGTCCTGGATCCTGAGTTTCTTGTGCGTGGTATTTTATTTTATTGAGCATGTGTTGGCGGGGCTGGAGAGACCATTCAGTTGCACTGTTAGAAACAGTTTCATCCCTAACACTCACATGACAGCTCACAGTGGTTTGTAGCTACAGTGCCACAGGATCCATACATCTAAATAACGGGGCATAAGCTGGCAGCTGCCGTTGTTTGGTGTGATTGTTTTTTAAATCCTGAAATATAGACTCAAAAATTAGTAATGTAAAAATATACTTCTGTACTACAAGGAAACATGTGAAAGTTGTTTGAGTTGCTGTTCTCTGGCAGTAACTGACAACATGTGATATAAAGAAAACGGTGTATCATAGCTGATAGTTCCATGAAAAATATGCCATTATGGTAGGAAAGTTTGGGGACAGTTTTGGGAATCTACACTTGATTCCCTATACTTAGTAATTGGGTCCGAGGTCATGAATCTGAGATGAAATAGAAACTTACAACAGCTATAAACCTTGGGTACTTGACAAAAGTCCATTTCTCAAAGGAGGCTCCATTTCATAATGGTTGCACAACAGCAAAACAGGATTGTCAGCTTGGGATCCAGTGTTCAAACACGTGAACTTTGGAGGATATTTCACATTCAAACCATAAGCGTTAATTCTAGAGCCAAATATCAGTGACCATGACCTAGAAAAAAAGACTAGATTAATACAAAGTCTGTGTTCTTGTATAATAATGGTCTCATAGGGGTTTTTTTCATCTATAACAAGAGAACAAAGAAAGTTATGCATAAAAGCATTTAAAATATATCAGTGGACTCATGACATGGGTGTGTTATATTAGAGTAGGAATTCCCTTCTTATAGACTTCAGACTGGACTTCCTGACAATGTTAGTCTATCCATGGGTGAACATTTAATGTAGAATGGCAATGGGGATGATAATCGTCCTACAAGCTATATGGACCTCAGAAACAGATTACTTATAATGTTGCCATGGAGTATAACATATAATTATTCAAGTTGTAACTTTTCCCTATCCCAGTTAGCTCCCAAATAATTGACACAGAGAGATTATGGTTTATTTTATAGATGTCAATACAATAACTGAGCATTGTCATTCTATTGTAATCTTCTAAGATAACCTAGCTACCTGAAAGCCAATATCCCTGTGATACTTATATTTATGGCTTTCTCTGCTCCAACTGTCATCTTATGGTGTCTCCTTCCTCTTTTCTTGTGGCCTAATTCTCCTTCTCTGTTTCTCTCCTCCCTTCACTGAAATTAGAAGTCCCACCCTATTCTCTCTATTGCTCAGGTTTTGGCTGTCCAGCTTTTATTGACAAAGCAAAGAATAAAGGGTGAGCAACGTTTACACAAACTTGAGACATGGGATTTTTAGATTAAGTGCTACAATGCCATATCTGGGTTGAAACCAGACAGTGGAATAGAAAATCAGTATTTGAATGATACAAGGGTAAACTTTGCACAGTTTACAATAGCATTATGCCAACAGTGGATTTCAGTGTTACCTTTCTTTTCTGTTTGCTTGGCTTACTTGTAAATGGAAGTGGATCAAGAAGTTCTATATTAAATGACAATGGAACCATTTCTCTTCTCTTTTAGAAAGTTTAAGTGTAATATGATTTTGTAAGTACGATACCATTAAGTAATTGTTCCCTTTATATGGTGGCAAGAATATTATGTAGAAAAAGATTAAGGCACTTTCTCTTTAGGTTATCAAGATCAAACTATATTGGAGGGGGAAGATTATAGCAAATTTAGATTTGGCAAGATTGAGGGGGTACTTCCCTGGGAATTCTAAATGAGACATTCAAATGACAAGATCAGTAGAGTTCGTAGGGATACAAAATTTCTTGACAGCTGTCCTTCACAGTTTTATGAAGCTTGCCATATGTTCATTTGTGCACTTCATCTACAGCTTGACATGTTGTTCAAGTGTCTCCAGCCCTTGTTAAGAACTGCTGCCACTTGAATGGTATATGCCTAGGAGTGGTATAGCTGGATCTTGAGGTAGCACTATTCCCATTTGTCTGAGAAAGCACCAGATTGATTTCCAAAGTCATTCTACAAATTTACATTCCCACCAGTGATGGAAGAGGGTTCCCCTTTCTCCATAGCCTCTCCAGCATGTGTTGTCTCTTTGAGTATTTGATTTTAGCCATTCTGACGGACGTAAGGTGGAAACTCAGAGTTGTTTTGATATGCATTTCCCTGATGACGAAGGATGTTGAGCATTTCTTTAAGTGTTTCTCTACCATTCAATATTCCTCTATTGAGAATTCTCTGTTTAGCTCTGTACCCCATTTTTTAATTGGATCATTTGGTTTGTTGCTGTCTAATTTCTTAAGTTCTTTATAAATTCTGGATAATGGCACTCTGTTGGATATAGGGTTGGTGAAGACCTTTTCCCAGTCTGTAGGCTCTCCTTTTATTCTGTTAACAGTATCCTTTGCTTTACAAAAACTTTTCAGTTTCATGAGGCCCCCATTTACTTATTGATGATCATAGAGCCTGAGTTCTTGGTGTTCTGTCCAGGAAGTTGAAAGCATTCAAAGCTCTTCCCCACTTTTTCTCCTAACAGGTTTACCGTGTCTGGTTTTATGTTGAGGTCTTTGATCCACTTGGACTTTACGTTTGCGCAGGGTAATAAATATGGATCTGTTTGTACTTTTCTACATGTAGACATCTAGTTAGACCTGAACTGGGAAAGCCACTGATGATGCTCTTGTTTAAAACTCTACTTTATTCGGACTGCTTAGGACTCTACCTTTCTTCCACCAATCCCCCCAACACTATGTAGGAGAGAGAAAAGGTTAGTGAAGAGAGGAGGCCCAGACTCCTTTACTTCTCCTGTCTATTTAGGGTCAAGCGGGTCTTTTAGGGCTCTGTACCAATCTCTGTCACTGCAGATGCAGCTAGCAGTCTCCTCCATGCGGCTGCACTCCCAAAGCATTTCTTTCTGTCTGTTTGCTCCAAACTGCCACGATGTCTCTGGTCTCTGGTCTCTCCACACTGCTCCACAGCAAACACCAACACCAAACTCCACCCTGAACTCCACCGAACACTACAGAACACCACACAGTCTCTTTCTCGGCCTCATATTTCTACTCTCAGAGACCTACTCCACGCCCTTCCATGCAGCACGTGAAAGGCCCTTACCAGCTGGCAAAGATCATGCCCCACACTGGATAATTAACAGGTGTGGACAAATTACAGCCAAACTAAAATCCCACACTTGAAATTAAAACAAAAGCATTTTTTACATAACATATAAAGAAACCAAAACTTCCATTACATAGACCAGTACTATTTGTTGAAGATGCTATCTTTTTTTTCCATTTTGTGGTTTTGTCAAAAATGAGGTATCCTCAGGTGTGGAGATTTATTTCTGGGTCTTTGATTTGATTCCATTGATCCTCTAGACTGTTTCTATGCCAGTACTATGCCATTTTTATTACTGTTGCTCTATAGTACAACTTGAGATCAGGGATGGAGATACCTCCAGAAGTTCTTTTATTGTACAGGATGGTTTCAGCTATTCTAGATTTTTAGTTTTTCCATATGAAATTGAAAATTGTTCTTTCAAGGTCTGTAAAAATTGTGTTGGTATTTTGATGTTAGCTGCATTGAATCTGTAGATTGCTTTTGGTAGGATGGCCATTTTTACTATGTTAATTCTACTGATCCATGAGCATGGGAAATCTTTTCATCTTCTGATATCTTCTTCAGTTCAGTTTCTTTCTTCAGAAACGTGAAGGTTTTTTTTGTTTTTTTGTTTTTTGTTTTTTTTCATACTAGTCTTTCACTTGCTTAGTTAGAATTATGCCAAGGTACTTTATCTTCTTTGTGACTATTGTGAAGAGTGTTGTTTCCCTAATTTCTCTCTCAGCCTTTTTGTCTTTTGTATACAGGGGGCTACTGATTTTTTTTTTTTTTTAGTTAATTTTGTATCCGGCCACTTTGCTGAAGGTATTTATCAACTGAGGAGTTCTCTGGTAGAATTTTTAGGAACACTAATGTATACTATTATATCATCCGCATATGGTGATACTTTGACTTCTTCATTTCTGATTTGTATCTCCTTGGTCTCCGTTACGTCTCTTATAGCTCTAGCTAAGACTACCAGTACTATGTTGAAGAGATACAGAGAGAGTGGTCAACCTTGCCTTATCTCTGATTTTGGTGGAATTGATTTACGTTTCTCTCCATTTAGTTAGATGTTGGCTATAGGCTTGCTGTATATTGCCTTGACTCTGTTTAGGTATGTGCCTTATGTCTCTAATCTCTCCAAAACTTTAAACATGAACAGGTGTTGGATTTTGTCAAGTGTTTTTTTTTTTCTTTCTGTTTGTGTATATGGTGGATTACATTGATGGATTTCCATATGTTGAACCACCCCTGCATGAGTAGGATGAAGCCTACTTGGTCATGGTGGACGATATCTTTGACATGTACTTAGATTTTGTTTGCAAATATTTTATTGAATATTTTTGCATCATTTGCTCAACTATGTTCATAGCAGCTTTATTCATAATAACCAGAATCTGGAAACAACCTAGATGACCCTCAACAAAGGAATGGGTACAGAAATTGTGGCCCATTTACGCAATGGAATACTACTCAGCAATTAAAAACAAACAAATCATGAAATTTGCAGGCAAATGGATGAAACTAGAAAAGATCATCATGAATGAGGTATCCCAGAAACAGAAAACATGCATGGTATATACTCACTTATTAGTGGATATTAGCCATATAATATAGGATAAACATACTAAAATCTACAGACCTAAAGAAGCTAAACAACAAGGAGGACTTTAGACAAGATGCGTAATTCTCATTCAGAAGGGAAAACAGGATAGACAGCAGAAGTGGTAGAAGAAAGGAAATAGGATGGGAGCCCACCACGGGTGTCCTCTAAAAGACTCCACCCAGCAGGGGATCAAAATAGATGGAGAAACGCACAGCCAAACTTTGAACAGAGCACAGGGAGTCTTATGGAAGAAGGGGAATATAAAAGGACTCTGAGGGAACAGGAGCCACACAAAGACACCGACAAAGCCCCCCTCCCAAAAAAACTGGGTCCAGGGGGGACTGCAGACTAATGCTTCAACCAAAGACCATAGGGAGGAACTCGACCCCTTGCTCAGATGTAGCCCGTGGGTAGCACAGTCTCCACGTGAGTCCCCTGGTAAGGGGAGAAGAGACAGTCTCTGACATGAACTCAATTGCCTGCTCCTTGATCACTTCTCCCTGGTGAGGAGACCTGGCCAGCCTACAGAGGAAGAGGACCCAGGCAGCTCTGATGGGACTTGATAGGCTGGGGTCAGACAGTAAGGGAGAAGGGCTCCCCCTATCAGTGGACTAGGGAAGAGGGATAAGGGAGGAAGCAGGATGTGACTGGGAGGAGATGAGGAATGGGGTTATAATTAGGATACAAAGCGAATAAAGTGTAAATAATTATAATAATAGTAATAGTAATAGAAAAAAATATCTTAGATGTAAAAAGGAAAAAAAAAGCTGCTGCCAGTTCATTTGGAGCAACCTCACTTGGTTACCTCCTATCACCAACACTGAGAGTCTCATTTTTGCTTTGACCTTTGACCGTGCATTCCTCATCATCCTCCTAATTTCAATATATAATCTCGGTTTAGTAACACCTAAGGTGAGAAGATGTCAGTTCTGCCTTGCTGCAATGTTGAAAGCATTTTTTGTTTATTTGGTCTACATTGTTAGATTGAAAATATTTATTGTATCAGCCAATGTATTATAAACAGAAGACCCTTACATGCACTGTGTATAGTCATACTCGCAGTTACTGAATCTCCATTAATTTTGCACTGTAAAGAAGAAACAGACAGGAGCCTACTGCAGAGGACCTCTGAAAGACTCTACCTAGCAGTGTATCAAAGCAGATACTAAGACTCATAACCAAACCTTGGGCAGAGTGCAGGGAATCATATGAAAGAAGGGGAAGTTTGTATGACATGGAAAGGATAGGAGCTCCACAAGGACAAAATATATCTGGGCACAGGGGTCTCTTCTGAGACTGATACTCCAACCGAGGACCATGTATGGATATAACCTAGAACCTCTGCTCGGATGTAGCCCATGGTAGCTCAGTAACCAATTGGTTTTCCGTAGTAAGGGGAACAGGGACTATTTCTGACATGAACTCGATGACAGGCTCTTTGACCTCCCCACCCCCCAAGAGAGGAGCAGCCCTGCTAGGCCACAGAGGAGGACTTTACAGCCAGTCCTAAAGATACCAGGGTTTTCTTCATGTAGCCCTGGCTGTCCTGGAACTCTCTGGCATGTGCCACCACCATCTGGCTTCTCAAAATAATTTGAATAAACCAAAAAACCCAAGATGATATTATCCTATTTGAGCTTCCATCCCCTTCTCTCCTTCCATCCCTTCTTCCTTTCCTCTATTTCTTTGGCTGTCCTGGACCAGGCTGGCCTCAAACACACAGAGATCCTGCCCCTGCCTCTCTGGAGTGCTGGGATTAAAGGCTTGTGCCACCATGCCCAGCTCCCTCTGCTTTTTCACTTCTCCTCTTGCCCATTTTTTCCTCCCTCCTTTCTTCTTTCTTTCCCCCTCCCCCAGCTATAATTTGAACCCAAGGCCTTGTGGCCTTGTGCCTTGTAGGCAAGCATTCTACCAGTGAGCTACATGTGCAGTGTTTCTGTGGTATTTTCTTCTTCTTAGCATTATTTATGCCCCACTAATATTTGAAAGTTGATTTATTTATTACTTATTTTGACCTTTACCCAGTACCTCAGCGCCTTCTAATCTAGACCTGCAGCACATTCAGTGAAATTTTTTTCAAACAGATGAGTGAGCTTAACTTATATAGGCATATAATATATAATATACAAATGAAACACAATAGTTCCAAACCCTCTGCCTTTAATAACCTTTTCCAAAGACATTCTTTCTTAAATACATTGTACCCAGAATGATAAAAAGTAAATCATGTGCATTTATTCTGTGAATGTTCCACACAAAACTACATTTTTGTGTGCTCAGCCTGCCATATTTGCATACTAATAGTAATTGGCTACATATATTTGTAAGCTACTTTATTACAACCTTACAAATGGCTACATTAGAAAATTAACTGTGGGGAGCTGAAGAGGCAGCTCCAGAGGTTAAGAGCATTGGCTGTTCTTCCAGGGGTCCTGAGTTCAATCTTAGCAACCACATGGTGGCTCACAACCATCTATAATGAGATCTGGTGCCCTCTTCTGGCATGCAGGCAGAACACTGTATACATAATAAACAAAGCTTAAAAAAAGAAAGAAAATTAACTGTGTTGCTTTCAGTTAAAAACACGAAAAGACCTAATCATGCTATCTAAAAATCACAGACCTCTGATTGGAGGCCTATTGTTTGCCCTTTCTCCTTTGGCCAGGTAATCATGGTGTTGGTTGCTCTTCCCTCCTAGAGTTAACACAACCTCAACGCTGATTAATTCATACTCAGGATATTTAGTTACCTGCAGTTCTTTATGTAAAACTTTCCCCATTTATGTTATCATGTCTACTGTTGTAGTCTTTGTTCAGCTCATATTTAGGCAGTCATATTGGTGAGATTTTATTGATATAGGTTCTGATTGTACCCAGAAGACAAAATTTCACAGCAAATGTCCTGGTCCTTCTCTCTCTTACAATCTTTCTACCCGCCCTCCTTTTTTTAACAATGATTCCTGAAGCTTAGGTTATGGAGTTGTATTGTTAGATGTATCCCTGAAAGCATACATACAAGTAATTTTACACAGTCTGGGTTGTTGTATTTAGGTGTATTTAGGAATACACCTAAATCCACCTCCACACTGTCCAACCTAGGGGTTCAGCTAGTGCCGAGAAGAACCTGCTAGCACAAACAGGAAGGGCTGACAGCTAATAGACATAGAGCTGGCCAATTACTGGTAAAATTTAAGAAAGAGGCTAACAGGGTAGTTTGCCTACTGTTTATTCCGAAAATGGACCATTGTGAAGGCTGGTATTTTCATACTTGCCTCGTAGAAATTTTCCACAAGACCAAGAACATGGTCATTCTGTTTTTCTCCTCTTTTCTGCCTCTCTTCTTTTGTTCCTTCCTTGGTTTCTCTGACACTACACTTTATGACTCCTTTACCATGAAGTGTAAAATACTTATCTTAATGCTTAGTGGCTTAATCATTTATTGTTTATTTCAGTTTCTGTAGGCTGGGGAGTCAGACATGGACAAAGAGATATAGTTAATACATTCTCACTAATAAGTCACCCCTAGCACTCCACAAGCATCTCTGCATGGCACAGCTGTAAGGCACAAAACTCTGCATCGTTGTTTATTACTGAAGGCATTAAAGAGCTTTGCTCAGATTTAAGAAAAGGAAACAAAGGCCTCAGTGACAGAAACATGTGGGTGGACCAGCTTGTCTGTGTTTCGAAAATACTCTCTCCTACACATGTTAATAAAATATCAATACCTAAGAGTTACCTTAAACCTTCTGTGGGTGGGGCTCAGAATAAGGCAACATACTGTCTCCATGCTCTGACTGTGCCACCTACTTTAATTCCATAGGTGGGGGATTTGCTACTTGTGAAAGGCCATCTAGGTTTTAAGGAACTGAAATGAAATAGAAATATTTAAGGCTCTGGCGTCTCACCCTTAAAGTTGTCCCGATGTTTCTCATATGTAAATATTACTTCCAGTCCTTGTTAATGTGCAGACTTCTGGTTACCATCCCCAGAGTTTCCAATGAAATAAGTTTGAGAATTCACACATCTATCAGGAGCTGCAGTGCTGCCAATCTTGTAGAGGTAGAGGGCTCACTGGGAAAGTCGCTGCCCTAGAACGTACTTCTAAAAACAGACTCTAAAGCGTTCAAATTAGAGTTATGAATACAGCCACGTGAGTTATAACTGAATCTTTAACCTTCTATACCTGAAGTCCACGCCTACCCTACACTTGACTGTCTTCAGTCTCAGTTAAGCGTTTAACGCACGCAATCATTTCTTGGGTGTGGGTTTGGTCCCTGCTGCTGCTCGCAGAGCCTCTGCAGTTACTCTTGCTGCCCCTAGATGAAGCTCCTGCTGCATTTTACTCTTATCTGAGAATTTGCGGTTTGACTACGGTGACTGAAGTGGGAACTGAGCCTGCTGCACTAGGATTAGCCAACGTTTTTTGTTCTGGTGTTAACCAGACTTGTTCATTTCAACACAACTAGAAATCTAGGCTAAAGTAAACAGTTCGCTTTTCTAGTTGATAATTATTCACCAAAAACTATACACCCTTGTTCCTGTGAAATGGAATAGTGGGTAAAAGTACTTGCCATGAAGTCCAGGACCCACGTGATGCAAGGAATCAAAAGTGAACCAATACCCACAAGTAGTCACCTGACCTCCAAATAGAAACTGTCACCATATGCCTCTCTCATATATGCACATAATAAATTCATATATGTAATAAAATATTAAAAACCATGTGTGTACACTCATCACCCTTTGCCTTGCGCTCACCTGCATCACTCTCAGTGTTGGCTTCTGGGAGGTACAAACACAGCACGTGGGGAAAAACATGAACCCACTATCTGCTCCTAGATAAAATTGGGAAGTTGCTTATTCAACATACCTCAAAAGTGTAAGCGTGAGCTGGCATCGTTCATTTAGTTTACATATTTGATAGAAGATAGCAAATAGACCTCAAATTTTCTTTTTCATGTATTGGAGACAGAACCCAGGGCCTAGATGTGCTAAGCAAACGCTCTAACCATTGAGCTATGCCCCCAGCTCTATAGCCAATATTTCTAAGGGGTGGGTGATGGGAGCAACAGTCTGGAAGGAGTGCCTAACCAAGTGCCTGCTTTGTAGCTGAATCCAAGTCAAAGCCACTGTCATATTGTTGGGTTAGGGAATTAAGCCTATGTGTAGTGCAAGTTCTCAGTAATCTAAAGATCCACCTGGAGGGCTATGGCAAAGTGATCAGATGTTTGGTGCAAAGCGGTAGGTTGGGATGAGAGCCCAGGAGACTCTTATTAGAGGCTTGGGGACTTTTATTGGTGGTATAGGGGTCAGGCAGAGGAGTTTTTACCTCCGTGATGATGCCCTATGCAATTGAGCAAGCCTTCCTATGAATACAACTCTGCGCATTGACAAAACACTTTTTTCTTTAAGTCATAAAAGTTATTTAAAAGTATGGAATCAATATTCTAGAGAAGACAGAAATCAATTTTAGAATCACCCCCACCACTTTCTGAGAAAATCTAAATGGAAATAAATTTTGTTTCGTTACCCACCTTCCACTATCAATCACCTATATACATCCTATACAATACCACATACGTCCTATAGCAAGCTCTTCCTGAAACTTTGTGACAGGTCTTATGGTTCCCTGTGGTGTGTGTGTGTGTGTGTGTGTGTGTGTGCCTGTTTCATTGCTGAGAAAGCAGAGACAGGTGGGTCTCTGGGGCTTGCTGGCCAGCCAGCTTAGTCTAATTGATGAGTTTCAGACTAGTGAGAAACCCTTCCTCAGATATATCCCTGCTGGAGGGATATACTAAGCCTCATTTATGTCAAACTGTACTGAACTAGCTATCATTAATTAGGAAGCATGCCATCTGTGAACAGCAAGAGAAAACAGTAAATGAAAGTAAAAAAAAAAGTCTCTCTTCAGCTCTTCAGTGGCATGAAATGAGGTAACATTTTCCTTGGGTTTATCTTTGGTT
Organism: Meriones unguiculatus; assembly: GCF_030254825.1. Lineage (NCBI taxonomy): Eukaryota > Metazoa > Chordata > Mammalia > Rodentia > Muridae > Meriones > Meriones unguiculatus. Next base: position 54,626,111 of record NC_083367.1, read on the forward strand.
CAGAACTTCATAGTGAGAAAAATAATCTTAATCAAAGGTATGGATGTTTTGTATCGAAAAAAGTTTGTCTTCTCAGCTGAAAAAGAATGAACCTGGCATGCTGTGTAGGAAAGCGTGTGTCAGTGATGGGGTATGGTCTCAGACTCTCTGATCAACTGTCTCTCTTGTCTCCATTTTTGCCCTAACCTTTGCATCTCCAACCCTAGGGTGCTTGGCTGCTGTGGTACTATTTAAGGTATAGGACTGCATACTTGGCAGGACCTTGAAATAGTCAATAGAGCTCTGATTCACTCGACAATTTGCTTTAAATTTCTTGTGAGATTTTTTGGGGGGAGAGTCACTCAGCCTCCTCTTTAGTGAACACTTAAGACATACACCAGATAGCCTGTAAATACCTAGCAGACCTAAAATGATAGTTTATGTAACTGGAGAGGACTTTCTCAGAACCCTTCTCATTAAAACCCAGTGTATTCTGAAGGATCTGTTTCAAGTGGAGAGAGAACGGATACACATGTCAGGGCATACATGCACATGGGCAGCATCTGCCTACAACTTCAAAACAATATTTTAGTTAGAGTATTATAAATGGCAGTTTTATTTCTATGGCTTTTTATATATTGAAAATAAGCTGAGGATTAACACACAACTTAAGTAGACACCTTACACCATTAGTCATACACAGAAGGTGATGCTACACAGGGAAAAAAAGTTAAGTACCATGGATAAATTGTAACAATATCTAATGTGAAGTGTTCTTTATGACTTGTTAGGATAAAATAGAGATATTTTGCACAGTTTTCCTTTAAGGTTTGAGACATTATTTTAAGATGGTACAATCATATGTTATAATCATTCAACATGCAATTCATTTATATACTAGCCCTCCGCTCAGTGCATAGGAGGGCAGAGGGGCTCCATTATGTACAGTTTTAAGGAAAAAAATCTTTTTATTTGATCTTTAAAGGGCGTCTGTTTGTGAAAAATAGATGATAGCCTAATTTCTTCTTAGTGTAAGGCTGTTTGGCTTAAATTATGGTCAAAATGTTTCTCTATTTACACTTTGAGATTTTATTTGTGATTTATTTTTCTTTGTGCTTTAAGTGTATTTTTCCTCCTATGTTGAAATACATTGTTCATATCTTAATGTCTTAACTGGAGCCAATATGGTGTAATGAAGAAATTATGAGATTATACTGAATATTACTATATCTACTGGAATAGATTTATTGTTACTTTTTGATAATGGTCAAATCATACACAAAGCTGATATTTGATGTTCATATAGGCGTTTATTGCTTGGAAGACATCCCTCCCCAACTGTACATTTGTTCTAGTTTACAACAGGATGTAGTTATAAATTCAGTGAAGACCTGGGACTATTCCCACAGTCACCAGTGAGGAACTGGTGAGCTCCTCGGCATGAGCTGTGGTTCCCCAGTGTGATCATTCCCTTCCATTATGACCTTATCATCCATGCAAATCTCACGTCCCTGGACTTTGCTGTGTCTGAGGAGATTGAGGTCTTAGTCACAGATGCTACCCAGCTTCATCCTGCACATCTAGCAAAGACCTAGAGATCACAAATCCAGCCTTCAGTCAGATGAAGATTTGAGATATAAGAAACTAGAAATAAAAAAATAATAATTGCATGTGTTGAATTATCCTGCTCATCAACAAATTGCACTTCTGGTTCCAGAGAAACTTACAGCTGGCCTCAAATACTATGTGGTTATTAGATATCCAGGCTAAGTTAGCTGATGGATTTGAAGGACTTTATAAAAGCACATATAAGACTCATGCCGATGGAACAAGGTAATTTAAAATCTTTTGTGATGCTTATTGGTTACATCTCTTATCACAGCATACTTCACCAGTCATATGGGAAAAACCAAATAAAACACGGGGACCTCAGAGGTAAAAGTTCTACCACTCCCTAAGGATACTTTAATGGAGGTGGGAGAAGAGATAGAATGTGAAGGTGAATGGGGTAATCAAAAAGATTATCTGTGACTGATGGTTTGGGTAGTGATGAGCAATGCAGCAGTAGAAGCTGGGAAGGCTTCTCAAAGAAGACAACACTTGATCTGGAACCAGGAAAAAGTATGAGGTATAGGAAAAGAGGGAAGAAAGAGTGTCCACTTCAAGGAAATGGCATGATTCAAATCCGAGGCAGAAACATGACATAAACATGTTTAACGAATTAATGAATATGGTAGATTTAGTCAGCACACACACTGAGCACCTGCTGTATGACAAGTATTACTTTGGGCACTAAATATGAAGTAGTGAAAAATGATAAAAGACACAGTAAGGACAGGAGAATGGATAAAACAAGCAAGGTAAACTACTGGAGAAAATGCAAAAAAAAAAAAAAAAAAGAAAGAAAGAAAAAAGAAAAGGACAAGAAGCTGCTACAATAAAGAGAAAGAGCAGATTAATACCAATTTGGATGGGTTGTAGGAAGTGTCTTTTAAGGAGGTGTGTTTAAACTGACATCGAGTTTAAAGTAAAGTAGAGACTGAGTTATAAGGAAAACAGAGCATACTCATAAGATCATCTTAGGGCAAGACCAAAGACTCCATGATAGGACTGACTAGGAAAGTCTCTGAGGAGAGTGACCTGTGTAAAAAGGTGTTAAAAGATGTTGAGCCTTAGAGCCCCTTGGAAGGAATAGAGTCTTTTACTAAGGTGCAATGGAAAGTCATTGCAAAATTCTCATAGGATCTATGCTTTACAAAAATCACATACATGCATGGAGATAACCTAGAACCCCTGCACAGATGTAGCCCATGGTAGCTCAGCCTCCAAGTGGGCTCCCTTATTAGGGGAACAGGGACTGTCTCTGATATGAACTCAGTGGCCTGCTCTTTGATCACCTCCCCTTGAAGGGGGAGCAGCCTTGCCAGGCCACAGAGGAAGACAATGCAGCCAGTCCTGATGAGACCTGATAGGGTAGGGTCAGATGGAAGGGGAGGAGGACCTCCCCTATTAGTGGACTCAGGGAAGGGCATGGAAAGAGATGAGGGAGGAAGGGTGGGATAGGGAGGAAATGAGGAAGGGGCTACAGCTGTATACAAAGTGAATAAACTGTAATTCATATAAAAATAAATAAAATGTTTTAAAAAGATCACATACATGCTGAATGTATGTAAAGGAGGCAAAAAACAAAAATTGTCAAAGCAGAATAAGCACTTTCAGAGGTCATTGTGTTCTGCCCAGTTCATGAACCCCAAAAGACCAGGAATAATTGACTCTGCTATAAATACATGAGGTTCTTTTTATTATAAATCATTACAAGCTGCAGCTTGGGCTCACACACTCCCACCCCCCACCCCCCACTGTCAAAGCAGTGAGAGCTGAGAGCCTCGTGCTGAGGTTAGTTGGGTGATTTAAAGATTCTGGTCCCTCCCAGCATGCCCAAGGCAGGGGTGATTCCTGCCTGGCAAGCATCTATTAGTAAAAATGCTACATTTTGAATTGATTGGCTATAGGAATTTCCCCAGACCATTTAATGATCTGGTGTCCCTCCCTAGGGGGATGGACCAGTTTCCTAGCAACTGTATCTCTAGTGAGTGGGGAAAGAATGCAGTAAGGTGGGTTCTTCCCCTCAGGGCATTGCTGGATTTCTCCACCCAGCTAGCCTTAGTTCAGGCCTAAACTTTAATAATAACTGCTGGTTTTTAATCGTTTGGTCTCTCAGTTGCAGTAGAAAATGATGGTATTTGGGCCAGGCCATCATCATTGTTTACAGAGAAAAGCCACTGAATTTCACCTTAATTTTGGAAGATAAGTTTAGTAGTGAGGTTGAGCACTATTTCATACTCTTTACTTCTGATTGTGTGTGTGTGTGTGTGTGTGTGTGTGTGTATGTGTGTGTTGTAATACCCAGATTACGAGTCCCCAAACAACCAACAGGCTTTGAGTCCAGTGCAAAATACAGGAGGGTCTTTTATTACAAACTGGAGCTGGTTGGCTGCCTTTTACAAAGACAAAAGGGCAAGTGACCCCAACTCCAGGACAAAACGAAAGTGGGGAAGTGCAAGTCTTGGCATTATAGCATTGGGTAAGAGGGCCTCTAGGGGAGCTGACCTTTAAAATGATTGGTTTGTTTTTTGGTGCCAAGCCTGCAAATGGTCAGGTCTGGCTACCTAGGGAACACCTGACCCCCAATACTGCCCTGTTACGTGCAGGTTAGGCTGTAGCAAGGGGAGGGGGGGAGGTTAGCACATTCCATGGGCTTTCGTAGGGGCTACGTGACTCCAGTCACACCCTCTGGTTTATCTGGGTGGGAGACTGCTGCTGGACCTCTGCTCTGAAAAGACTGTGATCTGGTGATTTTTGCCCCAGTCCCAGGAATTAACTCTAAGTTTTTTGAACCTCTCAGTTTGTCTGTTTCCTTTGTCTCTTGTATATTGAGTGAATCCTCTCTTTGAAAGGTTGACGACATCTCTATAATAGCCAGATATAAATAAGTACCATGCATGCACAAAAAAATTGTTTGGAGGAAGACTGATTGAGAAGACAGAGCCAACAGTAATGAGAGAGGAGTGAGGGGGTAATGGGGGCTGAATATACCATACATGAAATTGCCAAAAGTACATTGGAGGGTAAAACAACACAGACTGAAAGTGAGAAAGGTGAGTAGGCACTGAGTGGGTGATTAAAGTGTACTCTGAATTCTGGGTTGTTTTTTGTTTTTTGTTTTTTCCTTCACCAGACTGTCTAATATCTACTGAGGCCTCCAAGACCATCTCTTTCCTCTTCTACTTGGTGGAACATGCCATCACTGTAGATGCAATTCAGAGCTTAGTTCTTGGGCCTAGCTCAAGAAATAAGAAAGATATACATTACCGACTTTACCAAAGCATTGTATAAACCTGTAGGTGATTTTTACTGATTTCATTTTCTCAAGTGAAAAATGCTTCAGCCAAAGGGCATATGCCTTTGGGATACCATTTTGGGCTATATATATGGGATAGTAACTGGAGGAAGTCAAGACTATTTCTGCTTACAGTCGCTGGTCAATTCTGTCTCTACTTGCTCATCAGATTTATGATGCAATATAATATCCTGCACAGTATCAACTGACTCTAATGGGCATCTCTCTGAGTGTTTCTGTCTGCTTCTCTTTTATGAAGAGATAGTTTATTAGTTTTCTGAGAGGCAGAAAAGTCACTACTTTGGTTGTACTAGAGTTAACATTGCTTAAGAGCAAAGAAAAGACAGCCTTCTGCTTTTGCAGTATAGCTTAATAGCACCCAAATTTCATATTAGCGAATTTTTTTTTCCAGAAACTTGGAATTCTTGTACATTTACAATACCTGCTACCAAATGCAATGAAACCCTGAGGCCCAATGATTTCAAACCTTTACTTCAAATCATTGACAGCTCTGGTCTGGTTTCCCCAGTCTCCATCAGGAAAATACAGTAAGCAGAGGTACAGTGGTCTCCATGGCTCCTCTGGTCTCTGCTTTGCCCCCTCTCACTCACCTGACACTTGACGTTTTTCACTATCAGCACCTTCTCCAGCCAATGTCTACTTTCCAGATTTGCTCGTTTTTGTTTTTGTTTTTGTTTTTAAGCTCAAGCCGACCGAGTACGATTGTAATTATTTCAGTATGGGCAGTGGGATGTGGCAGGATATAGATTATGGATTTATCTGCAAACTACAGTCTGAATGTGGGGCTCTGCTGGATAAGGTTGAAGTCAGCAGTCTCCGGATAGCCAGTTATATGTCCTCAGTCTATGACACTGACCTCCTTTTCTCACTGGGGTTCTAAAAGTCTCCCCTGATCTGGGTCTTGAAAGGAGCAACACATAGTCTTCAGGGCAGATTACAGGCCAGAACCTTCCCTGATAAGGAAACTGCTCTAGCAAGCACCTAGGAATTCGGAGAAGCACCCCAAGGGTCTTAGTCCATCAGTGACCTTCAATTATACTTGGAGATCCCTTCCCCCATAGGATAATTAAGTACTGTATTTTTCTTCTTGTCATAGGACCAATAAGTGTCCCTGACTCCCTGACTCCAGTTAATCAAACACATTCACCCTTGAAATTCCTTCCTCTGCCCTGGGTTTATATTGTCCTTGATTTCACACAAATAAAGGTGTGTGCTTTCTCACTTCAAAACCATCTGAGATTCGTCATTTATCCTCTACCACGTCCTATCCCACCAGGCCTGCCTCCAGCCCTCTGGGCCTTGGCCTTACCAGACCTGAGCTTCCCTGGGCCTGTGTCTTGGCTGCAAGATGTCCAGGCAAGGGCTTTGGCACAAACCTCTGCCATACTTAGCACAACCGCTTGACCAAGAGCTGTTAACACGTTCGTATCAACATAGGCTTTGAACACCCAAGCTTCCTTTGCCAACAGGATCTCAGGCTAAAAGAGCTAAACTGTAACACACTGTGGAAAACCTTCTCCACACCCCGGCTTAGCGCACTCAGGCCTCACCCGAAAGCTCTCTACCTGCCCTGAGAGAAAAGGAAACCCCGTTCTCCATCTGGAAGTTGCGCTCCAGGACCCCATCTCAGATCCAGCCCCCCACCCCAACACACACACAACCGCAGAACAAAGAGGGAGAGTTGGCAGGATAGAGCTTAATGTATCTGCAGACTACAGTCCAAAGACTGAGCAGATTTGCTGAAAGCAAAGAGAATTAGAAATGCCTGAGGTGTGGCACCGAATGGAGACCCTTGGTAAATATGGTTCACAAATATAAAGCCCCACTTCTTGCCTTCAGTAGACTACCCTGAAGGTCCATTTCTTAGCTTTTGGGGTATAGGACTGAAGTTGGGGCTTGCTTGGAAAGTCCCTTTTCTCACGTGCTGGCATGTTTTTAATACCACTCATATGTAATCATTCAACTGGTCAAATTGGACTGATAAATTTAGAGGTCAAATTGGACTGATAAATTCCTAGTCAATTTTGAGGTCGCATGGCCTACAAATGACTCTGATCGCAGTCCTTTACTAGCTAAGGATCTTGGTACAGTCACTCAAATTATTTTAGTCACAATTGGTTTGTCACAACAACGTGAGCATGAAAGAAAGTATTGAGTGTCTATCAGAGTGTTACATGACTCTCATCAGAAGGGTGGTCCCCCAAAAGCAGCCAGTGTACGCTTCGTTCAAAGTAGATGTGTATACACTGTGGCTGTTGGGGTTGGGGTCAGGGCCCACAGCACGAGGAAATGTGGGTCATAGCATTAGGAAGGCTAAAAACCACAGTCTTAAAAGATAAAAGGTGAAGGGTGCTTCCCCACCATGATAGTCTCTTGTCCCTCTAGAGCCATTAAGTCCAAATAAACCTTCCTTCGGCAAGGTGCCTTGGTCATGCTGCTCTATTACACTAACAGAAAAAAATAACCAGTACAAGAAGCAAGTTTGAAAAGGGTCTATTTTTTGGCTTACAGCTTTGGGTGCACACTCTGTGATGGAGAGGAAGTTGTTTCAAAAGATTGTGATAGCAAGAGTGATAAGAATCTTACCTACTCACCTCCATGCAACAGGAAACAGACAACAGATAGCAGTGGAGCCAGGCTTTAAAACCTCAGGGCCATGTCCCAGTGACTTGTTGCCTCTGGCAAGGTTCCATCTTCCTAAAGTAAGTTCTATAACTATTCAAAATAGCGACATAATAAGTGTTCAAAAACTCAAGCTATGGGGGACATTTCACATGCAAAGCACAAAGCTGAATCACTCCACGTTCCTCACCAAAATTTACTTCTGTAAACTGTTCCTCTGAGGGTTAGAAATTAGGGCCTTTGCTCATCTGTTACCTGGCTACCCCTACCACCAGATTTTGGATGGCTCAGACTCTCTTTTCCTCCAAGCCTCATCTATACAGCCTTTTCCTTCCACCCCATCCACACACTTGGGGAACGGCTTTGCTCAGAGTATGGGTGAGGTCACAGACATTTCTCTGCTTTTGTACCTCCAAAATGAAACAACTCAAGCCCTAATTGTCCAAAATTCTTTTTATAAATAATTGTTGCTGAGCAAAATTAATTTGCTGTACCGAGTTGAAAAGACAGTTCTCTGTGTGTTCTTATTTTCCTAGAATATGTGGTAAGCATCTTCCGCTCTATTGGGACTTAGAAATGGATTTTTTCAATAGAACTATGTAGCACTGAGTTTGTAGTATTTAATAACACAAACGTTTATCATTAGAATAAGCTTAGCAGTATATGGTAATGTTTCAAACCATTATTTCTAGGCAAAACAAACTGTCATTTTTAGCCGACACATAAAGCAGGCTTAACAAGCCAACGTGACATTGCCACAAGCCTGCCTTGTTGAAAGAAGGTGGAGGAAGGAACAGGTAGGGCTAGGATTGTAACCAACTGGAAATAATAATTCAGGTCATGGGATCTGTGTATATTCAGAACTTAGAACAGTATGACAGTGAAAAACTTCTCTGGGACAAGTCACTCCGACTAAACGAAGATAGAATTCAGTAATTACCTAGTGATCTTGATGGATGTCGCTGACCAGACTACAGCCTGATAACTTCCTGCTTCCTCCGCAGATGGGCAGAATCTTAAATTACTAATGACCATCTTGGCCTGGCTGCTTTCATTGCCGAATCAATAAAGCAACGATAAAATAAGATCATGGCTCAAACTATTGCGTGGCCAGTTTGTAAAAGAATGTGAAATCACATCCATATTTTCGTTCTGTTATGAAACTAGTCCCGTGACCTCCAGCATTTCAGGTGACATTTATTTTGGGAGTTCATTTCCTCATATGTGAAATAACAGCCACCTCGAACCCACATAAGAGGATTCAAGGCGAACCATCTAAAAAGGTTTTGCTTCCTGTTTTCTTCTGCAGCAAAGGTTAATTTACTGTTTCACCAAAAAAGGAGAAAGGCCATTCTCCATTTTTTTTTCCTGAGAAGCCTAGAAGCAGAAACGTTCATCTAACATGTTTTTGTGACTTCAAGCAGCAATGTGTGAGCATCTTTTGTGGCGACAAAAGCAGTGCTCTGTGTCTTTAAGAGAGGGATAAAAGAAACACAGCCCAGAGAGAAGAGGCCATTTATCTAGAAAGCCACTGAGTGCCCTTCACAGAGAGAGATTTTTCCTGCTATAAATCAGGCACAGCCATGAAGCATTCTGTTCTCACCTACAGATTCCTTTTCTTCTCTGTGGGTTAAAGCGACTGAACTTGAAGGGGTCTTGTGGAAGACTACTTCTAAGCTAGCATGAGAATGAGCACATACCTCACAGCGTACATAGTATTTGATTTCAACCCCGTGAGACACACAGCCTCCTTAGGAGTCAAGTTGAGACTTAGTTCTGAATTTGCAGCCACTGTAAAACAGCATCCTTGGTGTACTTTTGCTTATTTTCTTACATGTTATTCTAAAATTCAGAGTTTAAATTTCTTTCTCACACTAAAAATAGGTTGAAATTATATTAAAATAATTCTTATTACCAACAACCTATTTCAGCAAATTCATGTTTTCAATTGTTTTCTATATCTTTGTTCTCTCAAGGAAAAGCAGTCACTGTAAGTTTTAGCATATTTGTTATTTACAAAAATTTGTGACTGTGCCCAGTAATTTTCTTTTAACTATCAATAGAGACATTAAAGAAATAAAAAGAATTTATAAAACGAGTTGAACTATAGATTTAAAACCTCAAAGCATCATGACATGATGCATAATAAAATGGCTTGGAAATAGCTACTAATTACATACATATTATAATTATAGATATCTAGATGTGTTTTATGTGTGTCTCTACATACATATCATAGCATCTCTTTGCATGAAGATATATTTACACAGACATAGTGTGAGGAAGGGTCACATGTTACTTAACTTGGCCTGCCTCCTTAGATTTATATCTTAATTCTACGGTTTCCCACTGGAGTGGTATTGAGCACATCTTATAATCTCCTGTGTTGTGTTTCCTTTGCTTTAGCTATAAAATAGCATCACTATTTCATGAGGGTTATAGTATTAAATTAGATTTTATATGAAACACTTTGTAATTGCCTGGTGAATTGACTGAGAAAGATAGCCTCTGCACTCTGCATAGTCATTCTGAAATTAATTCAGTCATTCAGTTAATTCAAAGTATAAAAATAGCCCTACACCTGGAAAACAAGAACATTGCAATCTAGTTTTGTTTCTTTCTGCTGAGCAGTTAGACAATTTGTGAGAGTTATTAGATATATTGAAATATATTTTAGGGTTTTTTTTCTTTAGTTTAAAATAAATTAGATGGGTAGTGAGCAGTTGATCTTATAAATTATTTTTATTAGCATACAAAGTAGCAAGTTCCCTTATGACATTTTCATACATAATTAATTTTGTTTTCTACTCAACTCCTCCCAAGCCTGCTTATCTCCCTGCCTTCACTCTCTGCTTATACACTCTAGGTCCAGTATTCTCCATATCAATTTTATGTCACATGTTTCATTACTTTCCTTAATCTCCCTCCTAAAACTATCTACCCTCTCATGAACCTCTTTCTAAGGTCATGGTCTATGGACAGGTCACCCATCTATAAGTGTACATATATAAAAACTAGAAGCTGGGATTCACATATGAGAGAGCATGTGTGGCATTTGTCTTTCTGAGCTCCAGTTACCTCATTTAATCCTTTCTGTTGCTGTGATAAACACCATGACTAAAGGCAACCTAAAAATGATTTATTTGGCTTATACTTCCAGGTCACAGTTCATCACTGAGGGAAGTAAAGACAGAAAAGCAAGGCCAACCTGCTTGTATTCCATACACCATTACTTTTAATCAGGGAACTCACACATAGTTTAGGAAGTACAGCTGAAACCATGGATGAATACTGTTTGGTAGTTTGAGACTTAGCTTTTACTTGACTATCTCTCTCATACAGCCCAGGACTATCATCCTAGGGAATGATGATACCCACAGAGGACTGGGCCCTTCTGAATCATTTAACAATAAGATAATCTTAGATAATCCTCAACTGAGATTCCCTCCTCAGATAATTCTAGGGTCAATGATTCTCAACCCAACTAAGGCTGCTACCCTTTAATACAATTTCTCATGTTGTGGTGACCCCCAACCAAAAGATTGTTTTGTTGCTACTTCCTAACTGTAATTTTGCAACTGTTATGAATTGTACTGTAACTATCTGATACACAGGATAGCTGATGGTCAACCTCCAAAGGGATTACAACATGGGTTGAGATCCACTGCTCTAGGCTGTCAAGTTGAAACTTGAAGTTAACTAGGACAATGAGGAACCCTGGTTAAATAAGTTATAATGGAATCAGATCGAAGATCCAGAAACAAACCCACACACCTATGGATACTCGATTTTTGACAAAGAAGCCAAAACCATACAATGGAAAAAAGATAGCATCTTCAAAAACTGGTGCTGGTCTAACTGGATGTCTACATGTAGAAAAATGCAAATAGACCCATAATTATCATCCTGCATAAAACTCAAGTCCAGGGCAAGGCAGGAGGTTCCAAGATGGCAGCAACAAGCGTGCACCATATCTGAGGAGCGCAGGACCTGAAACTCCGAAATTGGTGAGTGAAGAGGCAGCTAAAGCCAGGACATCCGCATTGAGGCTTCCTGGGCAAGAGGGGACAACCTGCGAGCTGGGACAGTTTGGATCCAGGTCACCTGTGGATGTCTCTGGGGACTGAGAGTGGAAAATATTCAAACCTCTGCACTTCCCCTTTCCCCAAGCACAGCTATCCGTGATCAGCAAGGCAACCAGCGGCGGCCTCTGCCCCAAGCACTGAGACTGCGTCGCTGAGACCCCAGTGATTGCCCCAAGCACAAACCTCCACACTCAGTGACGGAAAAGCACAGACAGGCCTCCCAGGCGGCTGTGGCTGCATCAGGGCAGAGGCTAGTCCAAGCAGAAACCTCCGCATGCTCCGTGACCGAAACAGCACAGGCAAGCCTCTCAGAGCTGCCACTGGCACGGGATAGCAGCTAGTACAAGCAGGAGCTTCCTGCTCTCTGTGACTGAGGCTACAGTGGCACACCTGCCCGGCAGCCAAACAGGACACCACTGAGCTGACAGATCTCCTGCACTCTCATTTGCCCATGCAGGCCCAAATCTGAGAGGAGAAAACCCTGTGCTCTCCAATTAAGCTTGCTAGCTAGTGAGTGCACCTTTAAGTGAGTGCTTGCAGAGTCTCAGAACCTGGGACCCTCTCACTAGCAACCAGACATCAGATCCCTCCCACCTACACTGCTCACTGTAGGCAACACAGGGTCCTTGGGACAGCCTTTCCCAGCACTGAAGCACTTGTTCAGTGGGTCTACCAGTGGAGTCCAGGCAAGCAATTCTTGGAGCACAGACAGATCTGAATACAAGGAGGACAGTACTACAGGCCTGTAGGCCACTGGGGTATTCAGGGCACCAAAGCATGCACATTGTTGCCAAGATCAGCACCAGCACCCGCACCTCCCACATCCCCGCACTTAAGCACCACTCTTCAGGCATCTACAAGCTCAAGCACCCTCTCCTTCAAGTCACACTGCCACACACACGCCTGTGCTTGCACATATGCACCGGCAACCTTCCTTCCTTAGCTAAAGCTGAAACACCAACATCCACTCTCAAACCTGTCTCATCTTCCTGAAGACTACTCCAGAAACCAGAGATAGACAGGCCCAGTCTGAAGTACAGACTCCAGGAGCAAACAACAAAGGTTACAGAGAAGCAGATGGCTAGAGGTCAGTATAACAACACACTCAACAAAAATCAGGAAATCATGGCTTCACCAACAACCCCCAAAATGAATGGATATTTCAATTCATTGGAAACACAGGAAAATTATTTTAAAGGTATACTTATCCAGTTGTTAGAGGTACATAAAGAAGACATGAACAAAGCTCTCAAAGAAACACAGGCAAATACAGCCAAACAAATTGAGGCACAGGTAGAGGCACAATTAGTGGCATTAGAGAGGAAACTAACAAAAAAATAGAGGCCATCTTGGAAATTCAGGAATCCACATTCAAACAGATAAAGGCAATGGGTGCAAGATGTGAAAACAAAATTAGAATCAATAAAGAAAACACAAACAAAGAAAAGCCTGGAGCTGGAGAACTTAGAGAAAAGATCAGGAACTACAAAGGTAACCATCGCCAATAGAATACAAGAGATGAAAGACAGAATCTCAGGTGTTGAAGATATAATTGCAGAAATGGATGCATCTCTCAAAGAAAAAATAAAATTGGAAAAGTTTCAAACACAAAACATCCAAGAAATGCAGGACACAATGAAAATACAAAATCTAAGAATAATAGGAATAGACAAAAAAGAAGATTCCAGGCTCCAAGGTCCAGAAAATATTTTCAAGAAAATCATAGAAAAATTTCCCAACTTAAAGAAAGCCATGTCCATAAACATACAAGAGACTTACAGAACACCAAATAGACTAGACCAGAAAAGAAACTCCTCATGTCATATAATAGTCAAACACTAAATCTATAGAGCAAACAAAAAATATTAAAAGCAGCAAGGGGAAAAAGCCAATATATAAATGTAGACCTATCAGATTTACAGTAAACTTCTCAACAGAAACTATTAAAGCCAGAAAAGCCTGGGCAGATGTCATGCAGATTCTAAGAGATGACAGATGAGAACCTAGGCTATTATAACCAGCAAAGCTTTCAATCAATATAAATGGAGAAAACAAAATATTCTATAACAAAACTAAACTTAAACAATATATATACAGCAACCCAGCCCTACAGAAGATAGTAGAAGGAAAACTCTAATCCAACAAAATCAACTACATCCAAGAAAACACAGGATATACATAACTTTACATCAAAGAATTAAAAGAAAACAAGGATTGAAACACAGTAACACCACCAACGTTACAATAAAAGGAACTAACATTCAGTGGTCAATATTATTTGTCAACACCAATGGACTCAACTCTCCAGTAAAATGACACAGACTAACAGAATGGTTATGGAAACAGGATCCAACATTCTGCTGCATCCAAAAAACACACCTCTGCAACAAAGATAACACTACCTCACAGGAAAGGGCTGGAAAAATGTTTTTCAAGCAAACAGACCCAGAAAAAAAGCTGGGGTAGCTATCCTAATATCTAGCAAAATAGACTTTCAACCAAAATTAAATTAAAAAGGTGGGGAAGGGCATTTCATTCTCATCGAAGAAAAATTCCACCAGGAGGACATCACAATCCTGAACATCTACGCCCTAAATAGAAGACCACCAACATTTGTAAATGAAACATTATTAAAGCTTAAATCACACATCAATCCCAACACCTTAATAGTGGGAAAGTTCAACACTCCAGTCTCACCAAGGGACAGATCATCTAGACAGAAGCTAAATACAGAAATAAAGGCACTTACAGAGACCCTAACTCAAATGGACCTAATAGATGTCTACAGAACTTTTCACACAGACTCAAAAAAGTATAACTTCTTTTCAGCTCCTCATGAAACCTTCTCAAAAATTGACCATATACTCGGGCACAAGGCAAGCCTCAACAGATACAAGAAAATCAAAATAATCCCTTCTATCCTATCAGACCACCATGACCTAAAACTAGACCTCAACAACAACAGAAATTACAAAAAGCCTACATACACATGGAAATTAGACAACTCTCTACTCGATGACAGCTTTGTCAGAGAAGAAATGAAAAAAGAAAATAGATTCTTCCTAACATTCAATGAAAATGAGGCACAACTTACCCAAGCGTATGGGACACAATGAAAGCAGTGCCAAGAGGAAAGTTCATAGCACTAAGTGCCTCCAGAAAGAAGTTTGAGACATCTCATACAAGCAATTTAATGGCACACCTAAAAGCCCTAGAAAAAAAAAGAAGCAGACACACCCAAGAGGAGTAGAGAATGGAAATAATCAAACTCAGAGCAGAAATCGATGAATTAGAAACAAAGAAAACAATTCAAAGAATCAATGAAACCAAGATCTGGTTCTGTGGGAAAATCAACAAGATAGACAAACCCTTAGCCAATCTAACTAAAAGGCAGAGAGACACCATCCAAAATCAGCAAAATCAGAAATGAAAAGAAGGATGTAATGACAGACACTGAGGAAATCCAAACAATCCTAAGTTCTTACTATAAAAGCCTAGATGCCACAAAATTTGAAAATCTAAATGAAATGGAAATTTTTCTTGATAGATTCCATCTACCAAAATTAAATCAAGATCAGGTAATCAGATTAAATAGTCCTATATCCCCCAAGGAAATAGAAGCAGTCATCAAAAGTCTCCCTTCCAAAAAAAAATCTACCAGGGCAAGATGGTTTCAGTGCGGAATTCTACCACACCTTCAAAGAAGAGCTAACTCCAATTCTCTTCAAACTATTCCACAAATAGAAACAGAAGGAACATTGCCAAACTCATCCTATGAAGTCATAGTCACCTTGATACCTAAACGACACAAAGACCCAACAAATAAAGAGAATTTCAGACCTATCTCTCTTATGAACATTGATGCAAAAATACTTAATAAAATACTTGCAAACCAAATACAAGAACACATCAAAAATATCATCCACCATGACCAAGTAAGCTTCATCCCAGGCATGGAAGGATGGTTCATTATATGGAAATCCATCAATGTAATCCACCATATAAACAAACAGAACAAGAAAAAACACATGATCATCTACTTAGAGGCCAAAAAAAATAAAATAAAATAAAATAAAATAAAAAAAGTATTTGACTATTGCTCTATAGTACAACTTAAGATCAGGGATGGAGATACCTCCAGAAGATCTTTTATTGTAGAGGATTGTTTTAGCAATTCTGGGTTTCTTGTTATTCCATATGAAGTTGAGAATTTTTCTTTCCAGGTCTGTAAAGAATTGTGTTGGTAATTCGATGGGCATTGCATTGAATCTGTAGATTGCCTTTAGTAAGATGGCCATTTTTACTATGTTAATCCTGCCAAGCCATGAGCATGGGAGATCTTTCCATCTTCTCATATCTTCTTCTAGTTCTTTCTTCAGAGATTTGAAATTTTTTTCATACAAGTCTTTGACTTCCTTGGTTAGGGTTACTCCGAGGTACTTTATGTCATTTGTGGCTATTGTGAAGGGTGTTGTTTCCCTAATTTCTTTCTCAGCCCTTTTGTCTTTTGTATACAGGAGGGCTACTGATTTTTTTGAGTTAATTTTGTATCCGGCCACTTTGCTGAAGGTGTTTAACAGCTGTAGGAGTTCCCTGGTAGAGTTTTTGGGGTCACTCACATATACTATCATATCATCTGCAAATAGTGATAATTTGACTTCTTCCTTTCCAATTTGTATCCCCTTGATCTCCTTCAACTGTCTTATTGCTCTAGCAAGGACTTCCAGAACTATGTTGAAGAGATATGGAGAGAGTGGGCAGCCTTGTCTTGTCCCTGATTTGAGTGGGATTGCTTTAAGTTTCTCTCCGTTCAGTTTGATGTTGGCTATAGGTTTGCTGTATATTGCCTTTACTATGTTTAGATATGTGCCTCCCAGAGACTCATACTACAACCAAGGGCTATTCATAGAGATAACCCAGAACCGCTGCACAGATGTAGCCCAGGGCAGTTCAGAGTCCAATTGGGTTACATAGTAATGTGAAGAGGGACTGCCTCTGACATGAACTGACTGGCCTGCTCTTTAGTAACCTCCTCCTGATGGGGAGCAGCCTTACCAGGCCACAGTAGAGGACAATGCAGCCACTTTTGATGTGAACTGATGGACTAAGATCAGAAAGGAGAGGAGAACCTCCCCTATCAATGGACTTGGGGAGTGGCATGCATGCAGAGGGAGGAGGGAGGGTGGGATTGGAAGGGGAGGAGGGAGAGGCTTATGGGGGGATGCAGAATAAATAAAGTGTAATTGATGAAAAATTTTAAAAAAAAAGGGAAAAAAATAATTTAAGAACCTTAAATGACTTTCAAAAATGGAGGAAAGCATGGAGTTAGTCAATTTACATGGAGCACATCTCGCCCCTGGGGGCAATGGTCTCCTGAACCTACTCAGACCTCGGACACCACCACTGCTAGTTCTAGAACTGATGCAGGATGTTCCAACGAGGGGGTTAAGGCTTCTCATAATATTTCCTATAAGCCCACACCTGTTTGTTTATATCCCCCATTTTTATTCATTATTAGCCAGATAGAGCCAAGTAATGGTGGTAATGATACTTGCTTTTTTGCCCAATGCTGGAATGCTAGTAAATTTACTAGCTGGTTACTCGGATGCCTCGCTGGGTGCCTGTGCCCGTTTATGCCCCTCACGCTATGACTGTCAGACAGAAAAGGGATCTTGGAATTACAGCCGCCATTGTTACTGCCATCTCATTGGCGGCTGTTGGAGCTACCACCGGGGCATTAGCCAGGAGTCATACTGTGCAGACTGCTCAGACCCTGAATAACCTTTTAGCCAATGTAGCTCATGCCTTAGATGTACAAAAAGGAATTAATGCTCAACTAAAAGGAGGCTTGATGGTGTTCAATCAGAGGATTGACCTCGTGCAGGAGCAAATTGATACCCTATGGCAAATCGCTCAACTTGGCTGTCAATGAAAGTATGCTGGACTTTGAGTCACTAGCATACAACATGAGAATTTTCCCTGTGCTGCTAATCTGTCTAAACAATTGTCTAGCTATATTTTAGGTAAATGGACTGGAGAATTCGATACTAGGATGGAGCAGCTGAGAGTGGCCATTGTCACGGTAAATTCTACCAGAGTGGACGCAGGACTAGCCACAGGATTATCATCATGGATTGCTGCAGCCATGAATCATCTGAAGGAATGGGCAGGCATG
Source organism: Meriones unguiculatus (assembly GCF_030254825.1). Taxonomy (NCBI): domain Eukaryota; kingdom Metazoa; phylum Chordata; class Mammalia; order Rodentia; family Muridae; genus Meriones; species Meriones unguiculatus. The sequence goes on from NC_083367.1 coordinate 54,643,893, forward strand.
GGAGCATTAGCAGGCCTTCTGGTGTTGGTCTCCTTGGTTTGCCTGTGGTATATATGCAAGATTAGAGTCTCACAACAGCGTAATGCAGCCATGACCATTCAGGCCTTTACAGCCATTGAAGCAGGACAGTCTCCCCAAGCATGTTTGGCTACCATAAAAAGCTAAAATGTTACGCTCAGGATGCGAGGCTAAGCACTGCACTCAGGGTCAGCCGCTTTGGACCCAGAGAAGAGCATGTCTGATTGCATGCGGGTTGATGCCCCAGGTCCCGCCTCTGAGAAAAAAGGTATTGGTCGGGTCTGATGCTCTTTGGGTGGATGACACCTAAATGAACATCGGTACAAAGTCCCAATTTATTTCTAATATCAGAGATCAGACCTCTACTCTTGCCTGATGCGTCTAAAACAAAAAGGGGGAACTGTAGAGAGCTGCAGAATGCTGTGCCTTAAAGATGGAGCTGGTTTCCGCCTTCCACCTTCCTGATGGTGAGTGCTCTCTGTCACGAACAACTCCACATTTGGCTAAGGCTGAAGATCTGGCTTGCTTCCATGTATGTGGACCTATCTGCATTGCCCACGTGGCATGCTGGGGTTGGCTACCCAGAGGCTATTTAAGCTGTGGGCTGGCTTTCCCCAGGGTCAAATGATTGTTCAAGGTTCCTGAATAAACTGCATTGAAAATAAAAAAAAAGAAAAAAAAAGAAAGAAAGAAAAAGAAAAAAAAACTTTCCAATAATTTTTAAATAAATTAAAAACAATAAAAAATAAAACTCTGAAAAAAAAAGTATTTGACAAAATCCAACACCCATTCACGTTTGAAGTCTTGGAGAAATCAAGGATACAAGGCACATACCTCAACATAGTAAAGACAATATACAGCAAGACTACAGCCAACATCAAACTAAATGGAGAGAAACTCAAACCAATCCCACTGAAATCTGGGACAAGACAAGGCTGCCTATTCTTTCCATATCTCTTCAACATAGTACTTGAAGTCCTAGCTAGAGCAATAAGACAACTGAAGGAGATCAAGGGGATACAAATCAGAAAGAAAGAAGTCAAACTATCACTATTTGCAGAAGATATGATAGTATACATGAGTGACCCCCAAAATTCAACCAGAGAACTCCTTCAGCTGATAAACACCTTCAGCAAAGTGGCTGGATACAAAATTAACTAAAAAAAAAAAATTAGTAGCCCTCCTGTATACAAAAAACAAAAGGGCAAAAGGGCTGAGAGAGAAATTAGGGAAACAGCACCCTTCATAATAGCCACTAATAACATAAAGTACCTTGGTGTGACTCTAACCAAGCATGTGAAAGATATGTTTGAAAAAAAACCTTCAACTATCAGGAGAAAGATAATGAAGATATCAGAAGATGGAAATACTTCTCATGCTCAAGGAACAAATGGTAGGATTAACATAGTGAAATGGCTATCCTGCCAAAAGCAATCTACAGATTCAATGCAATTGCCATCAAAATAACAACACAATTCTTTACAGAACATGATAGGACAATTCTCAATTTCATATGGAAAAACAAAAAACCAGAAATGCTAAAAAAAATCCTGTACAACAACAGATCATCTGGAGATATCTCCACCCCTGATCTCCAGCGGTACTAAAAAGCAATAGTAATAAAAAACTGCATGGTAATGGCATAGAAAGAGAATGGTGGATCAATGGAATCAAATAGAAGATCCAGAAACAAACCCACACACCTATGTATACTTGATTTTTGACAAAGAAGCTAAAACCATACAATGGAAAAAAAATAGCATCTTCAACAAATGGTGTTGGTCTAACTGGATGTCTACATGTAGAAAAATGAAAATAGATCCATATTTATCGCCCTGCACAAAACTAAAGTCCAAGTGGATCAAAGACTTCAACATAAAACCAGACATACTAAATCTGTTAGAAGAAAAAGAGGGGTGGAGCCTTGAACTCATCGGCACAGGAGACAACTTCCTGAACAGAACACCAACAGCACAGGCTCTAAGATCAACAATCAATAAATGAACCTCATGAAACTGAAAAGCTTCTGTAAAGCAAAAGACACTGTCGTCAGAACAAAACGACTGCCTACACACTGGGAAAGGATCTTCACCAACCCTGTATCTGACAGAGTGCTAATATCTAAGATATATATAGAATTGAAGAAGTTAAACAACAAATAATCAAGTAACCCAAATAAAAAATGGGATATAGAGCTAAACAGAGAATTATCAATAGAAGAATATCGATTGCAGAGAAACACTTAAAGAAATGCTAAACATCCCTAGTCATCAGGGAGATGCAAATCAAAATGAATCTTACTAAAATTAACTTATCTTACTTACTAATATATCTTACTAAATATCTTACTAAATTAACTTACTGCTGAATAATATTCCATTGTGTAGATGTACCACAATTTCTGTATCCATTCCTCAACTGAGGGGCATCTGGGTTGTTTCCAGGTTCTGGCTATTACGAATAAAGATGCTATGAACATAGCTGAAAAAATGTCCTTGTTGTGTGTTTGAGTTTATTTCAGATATATATGCCCAGGAATGGTATAGCTGGATCTTGAGGTAGAACTATTCCTAATTGTCTGAGAAAGCACCTGATTGATTTCCAAAGTGATTGTACAAGTTTACAGTCCCATCAGCAGTGGAGGAAGGTTCCCCTTTCTCCACATCCTCTCCAGCATGCGTTGTCACTTGAGTTTTTGATCATAGTCATTCTGATGGGTGTAAGGTGAAATCTCAGGCTCCTTTTGATTTGCATTTCCCTGATGACTTTGATCATTTCTTTTTTTTAATAATTTTTATTTTTTTATATTAATCACAAGTTATTTACCTTGTATCCTAGCCGTAGCCCCCTCTCTCACTCCTTCCCAATTCCATCCGCCCTCCCTCACCTTCTCCCTGGCCCTTTCCAAGTCCAAAAATAGGGGAGGTCCTCCTCCCCTTCCATCTTACCTTAGCTTACCAAGTATCTTCAGGACTGTCTGCAATATCTTCCTCTGTGGCCTAGCAAGGCTGCTCCTCCCTCTTGGGGGAAGTCAAAGAGCCAGTCATTGAGTTCATGTCAGAAATAGTTCCTGTTCCCCTTACTAAGATACCCACTTGGATACTGAGCTACCATGGACTATATCCGAGTGGGGGTTCTAGGTTATATCCATACATGGTCCTTGGTTGGAGAAACAGTCTCATAGAAGACCCCTGTGCCCAGATATATTTGGTCCTTGTGGAGCTCCTGTCTTCTCCAAGTCATACTAACTCCCCCTTCTTTCACATGATTCCCTGCACTCTGCCGGAGGTTTGGTTATGAGTATCAGTATCTGCTTTGATACACATCCAGGTAGAGACTTTCAGAGGCCCTCAGTGGTAGGCTCCTGTCCTATTTGTTTTCTCCTAGTTCCAATGTCCATCCCTGCCACGGACCGGCCCAGTCGGGCTCCCGTCGTCCGCGGGAGAACAAGGCTTTGGACAGGCAGACACGGTTTCGGTGAAGAATTGACAGACAGAGACACCTTGATGGTTTGACTCTGCTGCAACTTTACTGAAATCAAGCTAGTATTTTTATACAAAAGGCACCTTAAAATTGGCATGCTTCCCAGAACATTTAGACTTTTTACCAAGAATACAAAGTTTACATTTTAACTCAAAATGCAGTCAAACATAAAGCAGTACCCACAAGTAATCTTGGCCTAAAAACTTTTTGATCAGAGCAAACAAAGGAAAAGAAACCTCAAATATAGTTTCATTATTGCTAACCAGTGAAGAGAAAAGTCAGGAGCTAAGTCAGATGCCTGCCAAAGTCCCTCTCTATATCAAAATCTAACTACACCTTTGTTAACCATCCTCCCATATGTCTAGCTCAAGATTTATGATCTTCTCTGGTAACAAGGTACTGAAGGGAGGGGGAAACTCCCGCCAGCTGCACCTCTCATGCTATTATTTCTTAAGAAGGAGCCTATTATTATTTTACTATTCTTAATGCCTATTAATGCTAAATCTAATTCATTACCTTTCTTAAACTTATTATTTTTATTAAAGCCTTTAACAATCTACTAATAATAAATTTCTTTATAAAGTTAGTTGTGCTGTTTCAGGTGTCACAGAAAAAGATAAAAGAATTCATTATTCCAGCCCCAGAGCCACAACTGAAGAAGCGTAGAAATCTCAAAACACATCTCTTTTCCAAGTGGGATGAGTTTGCCAGGGACCTTCCAGGTGGCTTATTTCCGGGGAAATCATATCCCCCGCCCTGTAGCTTATGCTACTATGGCGACACTGGCGTGGGTGTAGCACATCCCATTTGTCTTTCTAAGTGAGGATTGATCATCTTACCCTGGGTCCTCTTTCTTGTTTATCTTCTTTAGGTGTACAGATTTTAGTATGTTTATCCTGTCTTATAGGTCTAGTACCCACTTATAAGTGAGTATATACTGTGTGTGTTTTCTGCTCCTGGGATACCTTACTCAGGATGATCTTTTCTAGATCCCACCATTTGCCTGCAAATTTCATGATTTCCTTGTTTTTAATTGCTGAGTAGTATTCCATTGTATAAAAGTACCACAATTTCTATCAAAAAGACAGCCTACAGAATGGGAAAGGATCTTCACCAACCCTATATCTGATAGAGGGTTGATATCCAGAATATATAAAGAACTAAAGAAGTTAAAAGGCAATAAATCAAGCAATCCAATTAAAAAATAGGGTATGAAGCTAAACAGAGAATTCTCTGTAGAGGAATATATAATGACAGAGAAACACTTAAAGAGATGCTCAACATCCTTAGTCATCAAGGAGATGCAAATGAAAACAACCCTGAGATTTCACCTTACACACATCAGAATGGCTAAGATCAAAAACTCACGTGACATTACATGCTGGAGAGGATGTGGAGAAAGGAGAACCCTTTCCCATTGCTGGTGGGAATGTAAACTGGTACAACCACTTTGGAAATCAATCTGGTGCTTTCTCAGACAAATAGGAATAGCGCTTCCTCAAGATCCAGCTATACCACTCCTAGGCATATTTCAAAAAAAATGGTCAGGTATACAACAGGGACATTTGCTCAACCATGTTCATAGCAGCTTTATTTGTTATAGCCAGAATCTGGAAATAACCAAGGTGTTCCTCAACGGAGGAATGGACATAGAAATTGTGGTACAATGGAATAGTACTCACCAATTAAAAGCAAGGAAATCATGAAATTTGCCAGCAAATGAATGGAATCAGAAATGATCATCCTGAGTGAGTTATCCCAGAAGCAAAAAGACACACATGGTATATACTCACTTAGGAGTGGATATTAGACATATAATAAAACATAAACATACTGAAAATCTGTACACCTAAAGAAGCAAAGCAAGGAGGAGAACCCTGGGTAAGATGATCAGTCCTCATGCTGTAAGGTGAAGGTGGTGGACATTGGAAGAGGGCGAAAACAGGCAACAGGATAGAAGGCTTCCACAGAGGGCCATTGACAGACTGTACCCAGCAAGGTATCAAAGGAGATGCTGAGACTCATAGTCAAATTTTAGGCAGAGTGCAAGGAATCTTATGAAAGAAGGGGGAGATAGGAAGACCTGTAGAGGACAGGAGCTCCACAAGGAGAGCAACAGATCAAAAAATTCTGAGTACAGGGATCTTTTCTGAGACTGATACTCCAACCAAGGACCATGCATGGAGATAACCTGGAACCCCTAGAACCCCTGCAAAGATATAGCCCATGGCAGCTCAGTCTCCAAGTGGGTTCCCTAGTAATGGGAACAGGGACTGTCTCTGACATGAACTCAGTGGCTGGCTTTTTGATCACCTCCCCTGAGAGGTGAGCACCCTTACCAGGTCACAGAGGAAAACAATGCAGCCAGTTCTGATGAGTCTTGATAGGCTAGGACCAGAGGGAAGTGTAGGAAGGACTTGGGGAAGTGCATGCAAGAAGATGAGGGAGGGATGGGGGGGTTGGGAGGCGATGAGGGAGGGGACTACAGCAGATATACAAAGTGAATAAACTGTAATTCATAAAAATATAAATAAATTTTTAAAAAGTGGAAAAACAAAAACTCAAGTCCAAGTGGAACGAAGTTCTCCACATAAAACCACACTAAATCAATCAAGAAAAAAAAAATGGGGAAGGGCCTTGACTTCATTGGCGAAGGAGACAACTTTCTGAACAGAACACCAACAGCACAGGCTCTAAGATCAACAATTAATAAATAGGACCTGAAAAGCTTCTGTAAAGCCAAAGACACTGTCAACAGACAGCCTACATACTGAATGGGAAAAGATCTTTATCAATCCTATATATGACAGAGGGTTAATATCCAAAATTTATAAAGAACTCAAGAAGTTAAACACCAACAAACCAAGTAAGCCCATTTAAAAATGGGTTACAGAACTAAACAGAGAATTCTCAACAGAGGAATATGGAATGCTGAGAAACACTTAAAGAAATGGTCAACATTCTTATTCAGTTAATGCAAATCAGAACAACCCTAAGATTCCACCTTACACCCATCAGAATGGCTAATAACAAAAATTCAAGGGATGATTCATGCTGAAGAGGATGTGGAGAAAGGTAAACCCTCTGCCATTGCTGGTGGGAATGTAAACTTTTACAACCACTTTGGAAATCAATCTGGCACTTTGCAGAAAATTAGGAATAGTTCTACCTCAAGATCCAGCTATACAACTCCTGAGCATATATATCTGAAATATGCTCAAGCATACAACAAGGACATTTTTTTAGCTGTGTTCACAGCAGCTTTATTCATAATAGCCAGAATCTGGGAACAGCCTAGCTGTCCCTCAATGGAGAGATGGATACAGAAAGTGTGGTACATTTACTCAATGGAATTCTACTCAGTAATTAAAAACAAGGAAATCATGAACCTTACAGATGGTGGGAACTAGAAAAGATCATCCTGAGTGAGGTAACCCAGAAGCAGAAAGACACACATAGTATATGCTCACCTATAAGCAGATATTAAACATATAAATAGGATAAACATACTAAAATCTATAGCCCTAAAGAAGCTAAACAATAAGGAGGACCCTAGGGAAGATGCTTAATCCTCATTCAGAAGGGAAAACAGAATAGACATCAGAAGTAGAAAACAAGGAACAGGATAGGAGCCTTCCATGGAAGACCTGGTCACTGTTACCCACCAGGGTATCAAAGGAGATATTGAGACTCATAGCAGAGTGCCAGAATCATTACAGAAGAAGAGGTAGATAGAAAGACCTGGAGGGGACAGGAACTCCATAAGGAGAACAACAGAGCCAAAAAACCCAACGGTGCCTGCAGAGACCGATAATCCAACTAAGGACCGTGCATGGAGAGGACCTAGACCCCCTGACCAAAGAAAGCACATTGGCTACTCAGTTTCCAAGTGGGTACCCTAGTAAGGGATACAGGGGCTGTTTCTGACATGAACTCAGTGGTAGGCTCTTTGATCACCTCCCTCTGGGGGGTGCAACCTTGCCAGGCCACAGAGGAAGATGATGCAGCCAGCCTTGTTGAGACCTGATAAGTGATGGTAAGATAGAAGGGGAGGAGGTCCTCCCCTATCAGGGGACTAGGGAAAGGGCATAGGGGGAGAAGCGGGAGGGTGGGTGGGACTAAGAGGAGATGAGGGAGGAGCCTACAGCTGGGATACAAAGTGAATAAATTGTAATTGATAATAATAATTAATAATAATAATAATGAAAAAGAAATTTTAAGTTATAAAACATATTATTTTTCAAGTTTACAGTTGATAGAATGGCCCTATGTTAACAAAATTTTTATTTTCTCTTTTAAAATTCATGTTTTTATTTGTACGCATACCTGGACTAGAGTTTTCCTATTGTCTCCTATGCACTGAACCTACAGTTCAGTCCCAAACCTTTGTATACACTCATTTGCAAAATGCAAATAACATATCTCCCTTGCAAAGGTATTTAAAAGGATTGTGGGCAATGGATACTTACACAGTGTAAGTAGTCACTAAATAGAAACTATTGTTTTTATTCCTGTAGTCAAGTGTTTGGTATAGAGTAAAAATTTAAGCGATCTCTGAAAAATATTGGATTTGAACCTTCTAGACAATTGGTTAAAGAGGAATAAAAAGGAAACAGTTTATAAGACATATTGTTTGAATCTTAATCTTACTAAATCTTTAGTAATCTGGGCTCAGGGGTCTTTTCTGAGACTGATACTTCAACGAAGGACCATTCATGGAGATAACCTAGAACCCCTGCTCAGATGTAGCCCGTGGCAGTTCAGTGTCCAAGTGGGTTCCATAGTAATAGCAACAGGCAATGTCTCTGACATAAACTGATTGGTCTGCTGTTTGATCACCTCCCCCTGAAGGGGGAGCAGCCTTACCAGGCCACAGAGGAAGACAAAGCAGCCACTCCTGATGAGGCCTAATAGACTATGATCAGAAGGAATGGGAGGAGGACCTCCCCTATCAGTGGACTGGGAGAAGGGCAGGGGTTAAAGAAGGGGGAAGGGAGGGTGAGATTCAGAGGGAGGGATGGAGGAAGTTATAGGGGGAATACAAAGTGAATAAACTTAATTAATAAAAAAGAAAAAGAAAAATTAATTTAAAACGTTAACTTACTTGCTAATATGTTACTAAAGTTAACTCATTTCCTATTGCTTGTGGTGTCAAACACAAACTAAGATTTTTCTCTCCCTTGTTCAGGATGGCTATGTTTAGGATATGTGCTTTGAATAATCACAAGACATTCATTGATATCATCTCTGTCCAGCTGCAAAGCAGCAGAAAGTCCTACTAAAACACAAGTGATGTTTGATTAAGTTTCCTGTAAAAAGTTAGAAAATGTGCAGGAGGGAACTCTTTTTTTTTTTTTTTTTCAGGAGAAATATAGTGGCAACTGTAAAATCAACAGTTTAAGTCATTAGTGCTGGGTTATTGCTTTCTATTTTACTTTTTATTTGCTACTCACCTAGAGACATCACACATATGTTAAGTTTCTGTTAACATATCATGCTGTTTTTCCTTTGATCTCCATTCTCTTTGTTTTCATTTCGGGGAGCTTGCATTTTGAATATGCTCAAGGATTTTCTGAGTGAGAAGAAATTCTAGAATGGAATTACTACTTAGGGAAGTACAGCTACAAAAATGTCAGGAATGAGAATTTATGGGATAGTCTGCCTAGTGTAAGTCCTATGTTGGGTTACAGTCGACTTTTAAGTCTGAAATCTGATAGGATAATGATTTTTTAATAGGCATGCTGCTATCAACACACATTCCTGCTGCTGGACATGCCCTATCCCTTCTCTGACACCATGCCCCACCTGAATGCCACATGAGACGGCTCTCTCCTTCTTGGTTCCCTCTACATTCATCTTCCTTTCCTCCGTAATGTTTACTTTGTAATCTCTACCATTTAACATGAATTTTCTCTGTCCGTTTTTAAGATTAAACTTTCATTGTTCACATAGACACCCTAATGTGCACTTTTTGTGTGTGAAATTAACCTTCACACAATCTTGCTCAATCCTAACATAGACATGCCTTTGTTTCAGTGCCTCTGATACCTGAAACGCCCTGATTCTACCTAATAACTTAAAAGCTAACTCTATCTTACAGGTATTTCTCCTTCAGTTTGTTTATATGATGGATTACATTGATGGATTTCCGTATATTGAACCACCCTTGCATGCCTGGGATGAAACCTACTTGGTCATGGTGGATGATATCTTTTATGTATTCTCGGATTCGGTTTGCAAGTATTTTATTGAGTATTTTTGCATCAATGTTCATAAGAGAGATAGGTCTGAAGTTCTCTTTATTTTTTGGGTCTTTGTGTGGTTTAGGTATCAAGGTGACTGTGGCTTCATAGAATGAGTTTGGTAATGTTCCTTCTATTTCTATTTTGTGGAATACTAAAGAAGATAAACAAAAAAGAGGACCCAGGGTAAGATGATCAATCCTCACTTAGAAAGACAAATGGGATGAACATTGGAAGTAGAAGAAAACAAGTAACAGGACAGTAGCCTACCACAGAAGGGCTCTGAAGGACTCTACCTAGCAGTGTATCAAAGCAGATACTGAGACTCATAACCAAACTTTCAGCAGAGTGCAGGGAATCATATGAAAGAAGGGGGAGTTAGTATGACATGGAAAGGACAGGAGTTCCATAAGGACCAAATATATCTGGACACAGGGATCTTCTATGAGCCTGTTTCTCCAACCAAGGACCATGTATGGATATAACCTAGAACTCCTGCTTGGATTATAGCCCATGGCAGCTCAGTATCCAAGTGGGTGTCTAGTAAGGGGAACAGGGACTATTTCTGACATGAACTCAATGACTGGCTCTTTGACTTCAAAGAGGGAGGAGCAGACTTGCTAGGCCACTGAGGAGGACATTGCAGCCAGTCCTGAAGATACCTGATAAGCTAGGGTCAGATGGAAGGGGAGGAGGACCTCCCCTATCAGTGGACTTGGAAAGGGTCAGGAAGGAGATAAGGAAGAGAGGGTGGGATTGGGAGGGAATGAGGGAAGGAGCTACGGCTGAGATACAAAGTAAATAACCTGTGATTAATATAAAAAATAAAAATTATAAAAATAAAATTTAAAAAAAGCTAACTCTACTCTGTATTCAAGATACAGTTGAGGGCATGTTTTCTCTCTGGGCTACTCCAGAACTGTCGATTTGTGCTTGGTGAATGCACTTAAGATCCGTTCCACAAAACTGTTTTCTGTTGGTGTAGTAATAATAATGATAATTTGCTTCAGAATAACAATTAGTCCTCTTCTCCTTCTCTAACACTATGGCACTAGAGTGCTATTAACCCACCAATGGTGATTAATAAAGTTAATGATGTTTAAAGAAAATATAGCCTCTTCATCTTTGAATTCCTTGCTGGAGAGTAGGAAAAACACTCTAAAAATTACTAAAATATTTTATCTTTTCTGAAACGAAAATAAACAGCAATTAGACCAGGAAAAGTTGCCTGCAGATAAAACAATCTAAAATGAAATACAGATGAAGCCCTATTTTTCATAAGCATGTATTCCTAGACTCGGCATTAATCTTCCTTGATATTTGTATAACACATTTTTAAAGGCACTTCATGTGCTCTTTCTTGGGATTTGTGCCCTTATAAAGCCCTTCAGAGCCACAATTTATGTTTGGTTTTGTGGCCAAAGAAGCAAACTTCAACAATCAAAAATTATTTCAAAGTAGCTTAAATGTTTGCCCTTGTATTTTGTCAATCTTGAGGTGCATTCAGGTCTACAGTTCTTGCTAGCATTCAGAAAAATGTTATTTGAGTGCTTTTTATGATTCCTGAATTGAGCTCCTCTTTCCCATCCCTCCCTTCTTCCTTCTCTCTTGTCATGAATGCACACGTGACTAATGTTTTTGTGTAGATATCAACCTAACCCTCTCCAACAAGAAAGAATCTGTTGTTTCCTGTGTGAACTGAGGATAGGGTAACCGAAGGGAGACACAATCCATAATTACTACATTAACGATAACCTCTTTGAAGAACAAAGTAGGCACAATTGCCCTATTTTTGTTGTGTATTTGTGTTTTTAAGATACCATCGTACTCTTACCCCATGTTGGCCGGAAATCTTTTGTGTAGCCAAGGCCAAACATTGGGAGCTCCTGCCTAAGCCTCCCAAGTGTCAGAGTTCCATGAGTAAGCCTACATCAGGTCTGTGTATCCTATTTTTATAGTTGAAAATTAATTAATACCAAAGAAAAGATTTTCCTGAGGTCACCAAGTCAGTAAAAGAGCCAGGCCTTGAAATTTGCCTTCTGATTCTTAAGCTGTTCTTTTTTTTTTTTTTTTTTTTTTTTTTTTTTTTTGGCTGGGGGTAATCTAATGTTTGTTTCTGAGGTTTTTGTTGTTTTTTTTTTTAAATTTTCCTATTTATTTATTTATTACAACTTATTCACTTTGTATCCCCACTGCAGCCCCCTCCCTCATCTCCTCTCAGTCTCACCATCCCTCCCTCTTCTCCCCCTATGCCCTAGTCCCTTGATATGGGAGGTCCTCTTCCCCTTCTATCTGACCCTAGCTTATCAGGTCTCATCAGGACTGTCTGCATCATATCCCTCTGCGGCCTGTCAAGGCTGCACTGCCCAGGGGGAAGTGAGCACTGAGTTCATGTCAGAGACAGTCCCTGTTCCCCTTCCCAAGGAACCGACTTGGAAACTGAGCAGCTTATGGGCTTCCTCTGAACAGGGGGTCTAGGTCGTCTCTTGTTTTGATGGCACTATGGTTTGAACCCAGGACTTTGTACACTTTGTACAAGTGACTTACCTCTGAGGCTCTTCCCAGCTTGTGTTCTAATGCCAATTCCTGTGTTTATTCTTTCAGACACACCAATTACTTTCAAATTATCAGAAAAGTTACCTATCAGCCTTTCCCTAAAGGTTCTATATTTTGAGTAGCCCCTTCTGCTACCAAATAGCATTGTGATTCATAAATAAGTTTCTTAAAATATGTTGTAATTATGTATCACAAAATCAGTTCTAGTGTGTCATTAATAATCTAAGAATCAGAACATTTTGCCATCTTTTCAAAAGAGCATCTACTTGAGAACATTAGTACAGATTTCATTGTTGTTGTTGTCTGTTTGTTTTCCATTTGCAATCCCCCTCAGACCATTAACCACTGATTAGTCTAGGGTCACATGTCAAGTCATTATTATCTTAGGTCCCATTTTAATCCTATGTAGCTAGATTACACATTGCTGTGATAGTTATCATAGGAATATCCAAGTAAGCAAAAGTTTCCCCCACTGTCCAGGTACTTGCAATATGACAGAGGAGAGCGTTGCCTAAATCCTAAATAAGGGCTTGAGTAATGTACCTAATAAAAGAGCAAGACCTTTCACATGGCAAAGGAGAAAATGAAGGAAAAGTCAACAAGCCAATTCTTTCTTTAAAGTTACTAATCATACTGAATATTTTAAAGACAGTTTTGTGTCCCTAGGGAAATAATAACATTGCTTGACATTTGCATAACGTTTCATGGTTTAAAAAGTACTTCATGTTGGTATCCTCAGTGTCTACATGAACTACATTTTAACTACATTAGACATGCATTCATGCTTAATTTGTATATCCAGCTAACTATTGGTACCTACAAACAGTGATTTTACTCTTGTTTTATAGAATTATTTAGAAGGTGATGTTACTCCTGAACAGAACACCAACAGCACAGGCTCTAAGATCAACAACCAATAAATGGGACCTATGAAACTTAAAAGCTCCTATAAAGCAAAGGACACTGTCAAGAGAACAAAACGACAGCCTACATACTGGGAAAAGGGGCTAATATCCAGCATTTATAAAGAAACTTAAGAAATTAGACACCAACAAACCAAATGATCCAATTAAAAAACAGGGTACAGAGCTAAACAGAGAATTCTCAACAGAGGAATATGGAAAGGCAGGGAAACACTTAAAGAAATGGTCAACATCCTTAGTCATTGGGTTAATGCAAGTCAAAACGACACTGAGATTTCACCTCACACCCATAAGAATGGCTAAGTTCAAAAACTCAAGGGATGATGCATGCTGGAGAGGATGTGGAGAAGGGGGAACCCTCCTCCATTGCTGGTAGGAATGAAACTTTTATACAACCACTTTGGAAGTCAATCTGGTGCTTTTTCAGAAAATTAGGAATAGTGTTACTTCAAGATCCAGTTATACCACTCCTATCATATACCCCAAAGATACCCCACGATTTAATAAGGACATTTGGTCAACCATGTTTGTAGCAGCTCTTTTCGGAATAGCCATAATCTGGAAACAACCCAGATGTCCCTCAACGGAGAGATGGATACAGAAAGTGTGGTACATTTACACAATGGAATACTACTCAGCAATTAAAAACAAGGAAATCATGAACTTTGCAGATGGTGGGAACTAGAAAAGATCATCCTGAGTGAGGTAACCCGGAAGGAGGAAGACATATATGATATATATGCACTTATAAGTGGATACTAGCCATATAATATAGGATAAACATACTAAAACCTATAGCCCTAAAGACGCTAAACAAGGAAGATCCTAGGGAAGATGCTTAATCCTCATTCAGAAGGGCAAACATTGGAATAGACATCGGAAGTAGGAGAAGACAAGGAACAGGACAGGAGCCTTCCACAGATGACCTCTGAAAGAATCTACCCACCAGGGTATCGAAGGAGATATTGAGACTCACAGCCAAACTTGCAGCAGAGTGCCAGAATCCTTACAGAAGAGGGAGACAGAAAGACTTGTAGAGGACAGGAACTCAAAAATGAAAACAACAGAGCCAAAATACTAAAATATTCAGAGACTGATACTCCAACTAAGGACCATGCATGGAGAGGACCTAGACCCCTGTTCAAAGGAAGCCCATTGACTACTCAGTTTCCAAGTGGGTTCCCTAATATGGAGAGCACAGGCTGTCTATAACATGAACTCAATGGCCAGCTCTTTGATCACCTCCCTCTGGGGGGAGGGGGTGCAGCCTTGCCAGGCCACAGAGGAAGATGATGCAGCCAGCCTTGATGAGACTTGATAAGCTAGGATGAGATAGAAGGGGAGGAGGTTCCATCCCTATCAGGAAACTAGGGAAAGGGCCTGGGGGAGAAGTGGGAGGGTGGGTGGAACCAGGAGGAGACAAGGGAGGAGGCTGCAGCAGGGATACAAAGTGAATAAACTGTAATAAGTAAATATATAAATAAAACTAAAATATTTTTAAAAGGGTGATTTTACATCTAGTGCAGTTTGGTATTCTGATCCCAAGATGAAAATAACCCAGTAAGTACAAGGAGATAAGAGAAGTGGCCCTATTGACTGACTTGGAGTATCTACAGCATATAGAGTGACCCCCGATCATCTAAATAACTGGAGAAGGAGGACTCCACAGTTTTCCATGAAACAGTGCTGGCTGAAGGAGAGTAGGTCACTGTATTACTATTTTTAGTTGTTGTCAGCTCTCCTCTATTAGCTAAAAATATGTTGGCTCAAAAGTGTTTTGAATTGTTATTACTGTGCATGCCTTAGGCTCTAAGAAAATGTCAAGACAAGTATGTTGTTATAGAGTTCAGCGCTGTCTTTCTGGCTTATCTGGAGGCTTGATCTCGATCTTTTCCTTACCTTTGGACACTTCAAGGAGAAGAAAGATTATATTTTCAACCAGGCATGAGTGGGGAAGAAGTGAGGAGTAGATTAAAACTGACAAAAGCTCATAGAGGAGGATCCACCCTAAGTTATGGCCTCCAAAGAGTTTCGGCATTCTCAGTGATAGAAACGCACCAGAAAGCATAGAGAGTAGAAAATTTGCTCTTCACAAACACATCGCTTAAATAAAAGTTTTCCTTTGAAATACTGGAAAGTGATAGGATTTCCCTCTTAAACCTACCCTCGGGTTATTATAGGACAGGATAGGAGTTACTTGTTTGTTTTGGAAAGGACCAGAGGAGGCCCCCACTTTCAATGCCTTCTAGGCTGGCTTTTCCTGCCATAGATGAACTCTGCTCATCTTATTTGCAGATAAACCCTGGGATGGCCGCCCTGAATCCAGATAATCCAGGTACACCCTAAGTCCTCTCCTGATCTCCCTCCCCAACATGGTTTTTGGAATTTAAGGACATGGACACTTCTGAACTCTTTTGGAAGTGTCTACTTTCTCTTTAGCCGTCAAAGATACTTGTCATTTCAGCTTGCCTGCCTGGAGGAGAATGAAGAGGTCAAAGAAATGATGACTACTTAGACTCTGAAGAAAAGATTCCTGCGAGCGGTTGTTGAACAAGATAGGTGTTCGCTCAGGCTACAGTAGGTTCACTTCCTGAATGGGGTGTTCAAAGAGGACAGTGAGTGCAGGGCGCTGCAGGAAAGGTGGCAGCTTTTCTGCTTTTGATCTGGCTTTTTCATCCCAATTTGTTCATAATTTTGTTAACTTTTTTTAAGGTCCTCTGTCAGCTCTGTAGGATGCCATTTCTATTCAGGAATCAGAGGCCTGAAGGAGCCTTAGCAACAAGTATAAATAGCTTCTCATGGAACAGTTAACCTTGTTCAGCAACCTCGTTCTTAACAATTCCATGAAGCTTTCAGAGCCTCTGTTCTGATACAGAGAATGGTTGGCTACATTTTGATTGTATTATACGGATGTCTGGTTCTTAAAGTTATGACTAGCCTTCACCTAGGAAGTTCTATAAAACTTACAGAAAAAAAATATCAGTAGAGAAAAAAGTACCACTGTGTAATAACCTGAATGCTAAGGTCTCCTGTTGCCTTTTAAAGACAACAATAGACTATAAATACAAGTCTGAAAACATATAATGTTCTTAGTAACAATAAGAGAAAATACAGCTGGCCATACTGTAATCTTGTTCTTCCCCCTGTCCTGAGGAAACGTTCTAAAGGGCTGAAATCCAGAAACATAAAAGTTATCCACACTTATGTGATCTATTAGTCCCATTAATAAGATGACTGAAGTTAATTTAAAATGAAATAATCAAAAGTGAAAGTGTGCTGGCTCTTTAGAGTGTTATTTCTTTTTCTAGGAGCTCAAATATCTAATCATCCTATGATTAATCTGAGAGTTGGAAGGAAGCCATGGTCTTTAAAACAGAGAATCTGCTATATATTTTTAATTAGTTACATTATTCCCAACCTAAAAGCAATTCTTATGGAACTTTTCTACACACATACATCTTTTCTGTGTGTTCTTTTGCAATCTGTACCAGAGAACTTATAACCCAGTAATGCAATCTAGTAAATTTAATGTCTGGTTAAATATTGTGAAAGCAGTAGCCACCACCCTAAAATGCAAACAAAATGTCATAAGTGTTCAAAACCATAAATGACCCATGACCAAACTAGCTCCTATAATGATTAATATTTCCTTCTATATAGGGCAGTATTTAAACATCTCAAATAATTCTTTTCTATTTATGATTGTCCATCCATATTGGATATATGTACATATTTGGGAAAAAAACACTTTTCTTATAGACCTATCAATGAATCTTAACCCACTAACTCCTAGCAATATCCAGGGGGCCTGCTACCCTTCTGTGTAAATATTATACATTTTCTTCTTATCTGTACTTTGTAGATTACTTATTCTGTCCTCTTAGTAGATGAGTTCAGTAGTGTTATTCCCATTTAATCAACATTTAAAGGACAAATGGGTACGACATTTTCTTTTCTATAACCTTCAGGGTGGTCAAGAATGTACTTTTACATGTGTGTGGAACTACTGAAACTAAGATATTTTCATTTAATAAAAGACATTATTCTGTAAGCTATTAGAAAATTGGAGGAAAAAATCCAATTTCTGCCCCTAGTCTATGAGGTCTCATCAGGTCAGGTTTCATTGTCTTCCTCTCTGGACTGGTATGGAAGGGGAGGAGGACCTCCCCTATCATTGGACTGGGGGAGGGGCATAGGAAAGAAGGAGAGAGGGTGGGATTGGGAGGGGCTGCGGGACGGGGCTACAGCTGGAATGCAAAGTGAATAAACTGTAATTAATAAAAATAAAATAAAATTTGTTTAAAAAGTCCAATTCTGCTATTAGAGCAGGGCCATGGAAAAGGAACTGAGGCTCTGTCCTCCAGTCCGCACTGTTCCACTCTCTGCCTGGCTTTCCTGCCCTGGCTAAAGTATGAGGACCACTTGCAGTGTTTAGCAGTTTGGAAGTAGTTCTGATGAACAAGAAGGGAGGTGAAAAGTCATACTGGAACTGGTTCTTCTCATCTTAAGAGTTTTTTTCTACAGCCTTGGTTTAGCTATCTCAATCAACATCAAGCTCTCGAAGCTTAAAAATATAAAAAGAAGACTGGATCTCTTCCATTGTTAAAAAAAAAAAGTGCAATTTGTTACAAGATTTGGACAAGTAAATGGCATGTGTGGGCTTTGAGGTAGAGCTCAGCCACCTATTATGAAAAAAAATTCTACCTGCTCAAAGATATGCTAGTCTGAACCCATATAATCCGTATGACATCATAATGGGAAGGATGTATATTTAGATGCCTTCTGCAGCTGGTTCACCCTACAATTGCCATTCATTCATTCTGTTAACTTCTTTATTCTCTAATTCGGGTATTTGTGGCATACCCCATTTATCTACTCAGTACGTTCCTCAAATCAGATTCATAGACACATTCTAAGATCTAAAACAGGTAATGAACTAATGTCCAAATAGACATTTCAGTCCGGAAATCAAGCATGTGTAGAGATATTTGGAGGGCCGTGTCTATAAGGAAAGCTAATGATAAAAGATTTGTGTTGGAGAGTTTTCATTTATCTATTACTTGTTACAATAACCCTTCAGCTATAAAGTGTATTTTTCATTCAGTGGGCAGCTCACCTGTGCCTTTAATATTTGGACATAATGTTGAGTTTATGTCAATAAACAACAGATTACTATATTATGTCATTTAACATCCAGTTATGCATTTTCATGGATTTCATGAAGTAAAAGCATTTACTGAAAAGCATACACTTCAGAATTGATCTGGGTCTAAATCCTCAGTCTGTCACTTATTAGATATGTGACATTCAAAAACATTAAAAGTTCTTCAGAACTTCAATTTTCTCATCTCATTTTAAAAAATTAACATGCTTCAAAGAGTGGCTGAAACACTATTAAATTTCACAGCTTACTATGATGGTTAGTATGTTGAAAATATGTGATATCATGATATAATCTTGTTTCAATTTTTTAAGACAGGGTTTCATATAGTCTAGGCCGGCCTCACTATTTAGTTGAAATTCCTCATCCTTTTGCCTCCACCTCCCAAGTTTTGAAATTACGAGTGTGTTGCACCATTCCTGGCATATAATACTAATTTAAATTAGACCTCTAGGTACCAATAAAATTTGAAAAGTTTTCACCACAATTTCAAGCTCAAACTGGGTCTTTCACATAATAAAAATCGAACGAACATGTCACTTCTTAACACTTACAAGGTACTTTGAAGGACCTTGTCTCAAAACAACAACAAACCCATATTTAAAAAAAAAAAAAAACAGTTCTAAAGATAATTCTGATGTACATATTAATAGTGAAATGTCTAATCCATTTTCCTCTTCTTAGATACTCTAGATTTACTTGAAGGCTCCAGTTGGATGAAGTTCAATATGGATGCACATGGCTACTAAATTCTTACTATTCAGGGCAAGAATGGGACGAGTTGATTGCAAAGCAGATACACCTCTAAGACCTAAGGATAGAGTAGTTCTGATTCATGACCCTTCCGGCTGTTAACGCAAAATGTCATCTGCTTATATAAGAAACATATGTCTCATGACCAGATATGCTAGATTTCAAAATAAAAATTAAAATGCTGTGTTTTCTTACAAAGCCAAATACTATTTAACAATGAGATATTTTTGGCAAATACAGTATTTACATAGATTTAACTCGACACTTTCAAATTTGTAACACTTTATATCTAAATCATGATTTCTGGGGTATCTCTAAAAACTGAAATTTGGCAGCTGTCAGTGTTCATGCCCACAGGCCAACACAGACAAATACGCAATCATCCAGGAAACCTTCAGGCTAGGCCTGCAGTCTCTTACGTCCAAAAGTCCCAATGCACAACGACCTGTCTCAAATTGAAAATGTTTATGCTAGCAACCTTCACGTCAAATACCCATCTAATCTAAGGGCAATAGATACAGTACTATTGTTTCTGATTTTAAATAAGGTGTTAGCCTAGAGCAGAAGCCATTCATTGCTTTACTTAGAGTGGTAGGAAATGAAGAAAGGACTGGCTGTTTATATCTGTTCCTCTTCAGAATTTCTGAAAAAAAAAAAAAGTTTTCTTTTCTTTTTGGCTTAGTGTAAACAGAATATAATGTAGAATAAATCAAGTTTCAAGATTGCCAACAGGGGGGAAATTGAAGATCTGGTTGCATCTTAGCACTTTATACATTCACTTTATTAGGACGGTGCATTGTTTCCCTTTACATGCTTGGTTGCAGTTAATGATATGGTCTAATAATGTTTATTATTAATGACATAATTATTACAGCAATATTATCTGACCCTACTATCACAATCAATAAAAAACCTGACAGATTTTAGAAAATAGCCTGATATCACCTGGGGCATGGCAGATATTATTTCCTAAGCTATCTTTACCTCCCAAGCCCCCATCCCACACCATCCGGTCCGATAATTTCTATATGGGCTATCTCCCATCCATAATTCCATTAATTCTTGTTTATTCTTTCATTTGAACCATGTTCCTCCATCCAGGCTGATATGGCCATGTGCTTTTCCCCACACTAACTCATCACAGCCTTCTGCTTTCTTCCTCAGATACCTGTCTCTCCTTCCCAAGATCCTTCTGTTTCCAAAGCCCACAAACTTTAGCAATGCCTACCTCCTTTCAGCCTGCCCAGGTATGTCAGCATTTTATTATTAATCAATCAAATTACCTAATAATTTCTTAGGTAAATTACACAATAAGGCTAGGCATATATGAATGTGTTCTGCCTATCTGGGCAGCGAGCAGATCTCGGGAGCCAGTAATGACCATTAGAATACCGTTGCACAGATCAACCACCAACAAAGCTTAGTTAGGTGAAAATGAAGGAATATAGCTTCGGGATATATCTCAATTAAGGCCTATTAGCACAATAAGATTTCTTAGCTAGAAAGCAGAGAGGAGTGATTCTTTATCTTCCCGGAACAATGTGGTGCCACAGGAAAGCCGAGATGAGAATAAACAGCACCTCACATAAGACACATGACATGGGGGGCTGAGTAGGAAGTAGGCTTGGCAGATACAAATTTTGAGATCTGAGAAAATGAAAAAAAATGACAACTCTGCCAATCGAATCCAATTTTTCAAGCAGCATAAAAATTCCTTTTTATGTTTTTATTCTAAACGTATGTACAGTTTAAAACTATTAGGAAGAACACTATGGTCTTCATCACTTCTATGGGAAAACAATCTTTCTTCTATGAGGTAGATTGGTTACCAGAATAAAAGTTCAGGGTTAAACAGGTGAGTAAACGCTAGCTCTTCTCTTACTGTCTGAGCTTGAATAAGATATTCAGCTCCCAATTAAATACTCTTATATGATATACAAATAGATCACAGACCACAGACAATCCCATTCCTACTTTGCACTTCTAAAATCTGAAGTTGTTATCTAAAAAAAAAAAAAAAAAAAAGAGTATAGAAACTAGAAAGAAGGGAAAGAAAAAAGGACTAAGTTTTGAGTTGTCATAATGTTCTTTCTTGTCTGTGTACAGTTTATTCTTGTTCATTCACATGCCGTTTTCTCTACCTGACTCCCTGGTTTCAATCTGGACATTGCATTGCGATGTCTATTCTAAGCATCTCCTGTCTCAAATTTGTCTAAACATGCCAGCATTTGTTCTCTATTGTATTGCCAATAAAAGCCAACCAACCAATGCTGAGCAATGGAGAGAATAGGGTAGGATATCCTGGTCTGGTGAGGGGAGGAGAAAGGACAGGAAGTCCAGGGTGGATCTGTGAGGAGAGAACTGGGAAATGAACCAGACTTAGGATAGGATTTTAAAAAAAAAAAAAAAAAAAAAAAAAAAAAACAGGTATAATGTGAGAAATGTGAATGGAAGGAAGCTAGACTAGCTTGGAGGTTGCCCACAGAGTGATCATTGGCGCAACATTGTGCTCTACGCTAGTTAAAGGAGTCCTAGTCTCTCTGTGCAGTTATTTCAGTATATAGCTGGTCAGGGGGTAACTGCTGCTTTACTGAAAACATAAATCGGTATTAAATATTAGTCATCTTTCAACAGTTGTGTTGTAGCCTTACTTTTCTAAACCACAATGACATACTACTTTACACCTGAGTTGGGGAAATTTCTCCAAAATTTTCCTCTGAAGAGAGAGCTCAGCCAAATGCTATGTGAATCTGTAGCCTGCCACATTTTTTTAAATGAAAAAAATAATTATTTAAAAAACAAATATTAATAGGTCTTTCCAATTATGAGTGCTAATATTCAGGTGCCTTGTTTATGTCTTATGCAAGACATAATATTTAAAAATATGTTTATTCTTGTGTTACAATTGGAGTTCTTTTTATTTCTTAATATTTATTGTAAACAAAATAAATTGACAGAAACAATTTGAGGGAAAACAAATTTATTTTAGCCCATGACCCCAAAGGATTTAGTTGGCAGTAGCTTGGCCCTGTGTTTGAATAAAATGCCATGGCAGCAAAAGGAGATAGCCAGGGAACCAAGAGGAAGTCAGATGAGATATAACTCTCAAAGGCCTGCTCTGCAGACCTACTTATACTAGCTAGTTTCTGCCTCTCAAAGATACCACAGACACCCAAAACTCTTATGGAACAAGCGTTCAAGACATGAGCATGTAGAAGGAATTTCAGATTCAAACCACATTAGTAAGCTAGCGACGGCATGAGGAAAGTGACCTACTTCTTTATAACCAAGCCAACTCTACCTTTTCTCTCCACAAAACTATGAGCCTTTGAAATATGTGTCTCATTCACATCCAAATGGCGTGTATGCCAGGGCACAAACCCTGGCCAAGATGGGCGCCAGGAGGACACTGTGTCTGAAGAGCAGGACAGCAATGTCAGTACAGCGACCAAGAGACTGAACTCTGGGCCCTAAAACAACAGATCGTGTTTCCCAGGTGAGAGGAAACTCCATGGTGTGGGAATCAGTCGGGTCCACTCTCAGGTCACCCAGCCCGCCACATTTTTAAAGAGACAAATTCAAAATTGTCATTTGAGAACCATTTTATGAGATAATGGTTTATTTCCTTCACAAAGACACCATAGCCGCCTTCTTATTAAAGGAAATAAAGAGACATTATAACTTTAGAATCTAAGTACTACCAAAAAAACCAAACAAACCATGTTTTGTCCTCCTGATGATCATTACTTTTCTAATAGAATTAAGTGTTAACAAACTTAGCCTGTTTTTCCCACTGCAAAGCACTGAAACGGTTTCTACAGAAGACAAAGAACTTATTCCTAAGGATGGTGTTGGAGACAAGTCTCAAGCCTATCCCCTGGAAGACGGGAGGAGGGGACACTGGTGGGATTTGAAGGCAGGTGATTTTTGGTTTAGGAAACGGTGATCACGGTGGAGAAGACAGTGGCACACGTACGTACAGTCAAATCTCTTATCTCTTCCTGAGACACCAGTTCAGAAAATGGCAATGTTAATATGTTCCGAGGATCAGTTTTCAGCCTCCTGATCTGCATATAGCACCTACACAGGCCCAGATGGAAAGTCAGTGGTTCAACAAAAATGTCGTGCAAGTCCCTGAAAAGCAACCGAGGCAACCATTATCACCATCACTCTCAAATCGAGGTATTATCTACTACATTGTTTAACTGAGTGCTTTCCCAAATTAGGGATTTTTAAAATCTACTAAGAGCAAGTAACTAAAAGCGAGGTAACTAGTAAAGCTGGAGCTTTTGTTTGTTTGTGTTTTCAGCTTCCCTTGTTCTGTAAGGACAATTATGGTTGCGGGGGTGGGATGGGTGGGAGGATTGTTATATCTGTCTTCAAAGTTCTAAATTTTCTTATAGGAACAACTCAAATCCAAAAATGAAACAAGAGAGAATGAATATAAAATAATTTTTGTTTGCTTATTACTAAATGTTAAAACTGGGCAGTGCTTTATTTTTTTATTTAATTAACTTTTTACCGTGTATTAGACATCATGAAGTGTTTTTAAAATATCAAATCATTTAATCTGCACAACAAGCTCATGGAGATGCTCTCTGTTGATCCCCATTGTTTAGGGGAGAGAATGGAAGCCACAGAAAGGTTAGGTAATTTTCCCAAGACCACATAGCTCTTCAGTAATGAAGCTAGGACTGAAACTAAACTAAATGGTCTGGTTATGATGAACCACTTCTGTACTGCTCTATGGACAAATCCTCTAAGATTAGGAATATTAAGAACTGTAAGAATACATATGAACAACCCACATTTGTTTTAAACTTCAGTGCAGGAACGTTGACCCCGGGCAAAGCCCTTGAACTGACTTACTGTAACCAGCATGAAACAAGCAGTCCTGCGCTACTGGAAGGTCCGAACTACTTAGAGATGGAACATTTCCGATGTCACTGAAAACTTCAGGGTTTGCATAACTTTCAAAACACTTGTTAAGCAAATACACAGTGCCAAGACGATTGGCAAGAGGCCGTGTGTTCTGTGTAAACTTGTTAGAGATAAACCACTGAGAAGCTGATGCCTTTGGATGATAGCCCAGGCAACATCCTATTACCTAATGGTTGAATAGCCTTTGTCATAGTTAATCCTGGGAGCTGGATAACATGAATCTTTCAGAGTTACAGCAGAAGTATTTAGTAATGGAGACTTTATCATCTATCTCCCGGACTTCTCTCAGACAAGAAGTTGCCCATTCATTTTTAATGTTAAAATTCCATTTTGTATTAGTATGTTGGGTGGGAGCCAGGAAAAGATAAGATTGATTCATGCAGAAAGTTCAGAGTTGGGCCTTCCACGGTAGGAGTGGTCAAAATTAAATTTATCTGCTTTGTAAACCATCTCCTGTTTCTGGCAGCATTACATTCTCCAGTATTTTAAGCAAGTGATAGACTCACAAATATGAAATGATGAGGCTCAGTCAGGGAGAGGATGCTTCTAATACTCCTGAAGTTGGCCTGTGACCTACACCACTTCTTGTATTCAGAAAGCAATGGAGCTCTTCTCCCAGTAGATAAAATCTAAAGGAAAATTAAAGTAGGTCTATTACTGCCCTATTCTTTGTTCTTTTCCTTTGATATAAAAGCCTTTGATCAAGCAAGACATTAGATCTAAAGCCTCTTGGTAAGGTTGAAAAGAAATAGAAATGCTAGGAGTTACACATTTCATTTCATGATCCCACATAGTAGGTGCTCAAAAGATTTCCTAGGAAGTAATAATCCTAAGGAGAGGTAGAAAACACTGGTGTGACAACAGCAATAAGATAGCCAGTGGGTTTTTACGTAGGAGCCAAAATCTGATCCCTTTTAAAGACAAAGCTATATTAGAAATAACAATGTGAAGTATGCATACAGTTAAAACACAGTAAGATTTGGTGAAATAATTTTTGAAGTAACTTATATTTAAAAATCTATTTTTATTCTCTTTAGCAATCAATACCAAAGGCATGCTAGGCCTCATGTTTCAACTTTGATGGAGAACTAATGATTTGGGCCACTGAAGAACTGGCATCGTGGTAAAATTGATTCTGAGGATGATTATATCCAGAAAGGCGATCAATGATTATAACAATTTAGCTTAGTTGTTGCAGTACCTCTAACGTTTTAATATAAACTTTAATTTCTGGCCAACACATTATTTTTAAAATTCTGTCTCGATAGTCATATCATATAGAATGTTTCAGAAAAAAATTTATTTGTAGATTAAGAAATTTTTAAATAGAATTATTTCCAAAAATTTGGAGCCATGGAATGCAATGGTGTTAATTATTTCTATGCCAGGTGGCTGAAATGTGCTGACATAATTTTTCTCCCCATAACTGATTCTCAGAAAGTTGTTTGAAATTCTATGTAGAATTCTGTTTTTTTTTTTTTGAATAGTGATTTATTTTATTTTATTTTACTTTATTATGTGTATTGGTGTCTTGTCTCCATGTAGGTCTGTGAAAGGGTGTCAGATCAGGAGTTACAGAGAGTAGTGAATTGTCATGTAGGTAGTGGGGATTGAACCTAGGTCCTCTGGAAGAGCAGTCAGTACTTTTAACCGCTGAGCCATCTCTCCAGCCCTGGAATTTTTTTTTAAGGAAACAAATTGAAGTTTTATTTTTCCTCTTTTTGGACTTTTCTGGTTGTTGAAAGTTATGCTTGAAATCAGTGTTAGAAGAACTTCTTTTAGATCTGTCATTCTTTGTTCCTTTTTATGGATTGTATTAGTGCGGCAAAATGAAATGACATCTATGTGATCTTAAATAGAAACTATCTTTTTTAATGCAGAGTTATGGTATGCATATGCCTATTTCTTTAAAGGACCATAAATGCTGGTGTGATTGTTTCCATGATTATCAGTGTCCATTAAAGAGTTGACATTTTTCCTGCAATGCTGTGGATTTTCTTTGTAACTGGAAATTAAGCTCTTCCTATCATGTGCTAAACCTTGAGGAATGCCTAGTTGGCTTGGCTTCCTTGATATGAATCATTTTGCCCTCTGGTACAAGTATAAAATATTGAGGTAAAAGCTGTGAATGATACCAGGCCACAGAAGATGACAATGCAGCCACTCCTGATGTGATCTAATAGACTAAGATCAGAAGGAAGGAGAGGAGGACCTCCCCTATCAGTGGACTTGGGGATGGGCATGCATGAATAAAGGGGAGGGAGGTTGGAACTGGGAGGGGAGGGGGGAGGGGCTTATGGAGGGATACAAAGTGAATAAAGTGTAATTAATAAAAATTTTAAAAAAGCTGTGAATGAGACTTCAACCAAGTAACACCATCTTTCTTCATAGTGTTTAAAATTCATGGCATCCAAAATGTGATAAGGAAGTGTATAAGACACTACAGTAGAATGTAGACAGACGATATTAACATATATTGTTCATCCTGTGTTTTTAACTTTGCATTTTTCTGATTAAACATAAGCACATAAGAATAAAATGGATAGGCTGTTTATTATATTATTTCCTGATTTGCAGTCTTCTTCATAATATGCACAGACAATTCAGAAACAAAATTATGTATACTGGAAGTTGGGCATATAGCTCAATATAGAGCATTTGTGTAGTATGTGCAAGGGTCCAGGCTGTGATCCTTGGTACACACACACACACACACACGAAATTTCTTACTTAAAATCTTTTTATTGTCAGGGTTACATAAAAATAGAGAATAATATTTACAAATATAACAAATGTAAGCAGGAACACTTCTGATAATCTAATTATATTTCTCCAAAACTTTTCATTTACATTTTCATTTTATAGTATTATTTCATAAATTCAGGATTATACCCAATTAGTTACTTATTTTATATTAATTAATAGTATTTCTTGTAATGTTTAACTTATCATGTACTTACTAGTACTGCTAATACATATAATATTATCTATAAATTATTGCTTTTTAACAAATCTTTTGAAGCGTGTAGTTAGATTTTTCTATGTATTCTAGGTTAAATCATTGTTTAACGTAGATATTTAAGTGCAGCAACACATTTTGTAGCTTAATTTTAGTGTTTTCTCATATTTTCAGGAAACCTCTTGATCTTTGATAAACTCGGGTAGATGCTTCTTATTTTTAACATACCTACCAGAAAAATTAATATGTAGATAGTTCATAGTACATTTCTATGTAATGGTGATGCTCTGGGCCCTCCATCATGAACTGTAGATTCCAAGTTAAAAGGACAATGACAAAGAGACAAAATTTTCCTAAGTGAAAAAAAAAATAGCTAGTGTTTGAATTAAAATAAAAAAACCTACTCCTTTTGTCAGATTTATTTAATAGACTATTAGTTTGTATTTATTCTTTGACAATTTCATACCTATAAAGAGTGCATGTAGATCATGTGTCATCCATCCTACTCCCTTTCCATTTTCCTCAGGACTCTTCTGTTCTTCCGTTTCACCCCAAATCTCAGACCCTTGACACACCCCCTGTCTTCCTTCATGTCGCCCCCTTCCTTTTTCTTTTTAATAATCCACAGAGTTCAGTTGGTGCTGCCTCTTGAAATGCTGACTGATTATGTTGCAATTAACCGTAGTTAGAGTGAGTTCATGGGTGCAGTGGCCATATTCTGTCTGGAAGGTAGCATCTCATATCCCTCTTCCCCATCATCTGCCTCTCATGTTGTTGTTTTTTTGTTCCCCTTCTAGGATGTTCTCTGACTGTGGTGTGTGTGGGGAGAGGGACAGCTCAATATTGGTGTCCCAGGCTGAGCACTCAATGCTTCTCAACTTTTTGTGTAAGATGGTTTTTAATAAAGAAACTTAACAAATCAGTATAATATAAATTAGTTTCATAAAAACAAATCAATATACTGCTGACTGTATTTGGACAATAAAGGAAGATGAGGATTTCAGGGCAGGAGGAGAGGGTGTTATCCAATCTGTTTTGAATCTATGCATCTTGGTACTCTTGGAGGTCTGGGAACTAATAACCCAGTAATAGAGAAGAATGACTATATTAGATTGTTTGCTTCTTGATACCTTGATCTCATTATAATCTAGCCGCCAAGTCACTGGGGAAAAGGAGAAAAGTGTCTTTTGTATGTCAACGTATATGTGCATTTTACATATCATATTTTTAAGAAGTTGTGCTGTATCCTTCCCCAAGCGCAGCACTTTCTTAGTTTCCTTAGACCCTACACTAATCAGCAGCAGATATTAATCTTCTACCTGTTGTTACACTTGACATGCAAAATCACTGCTTCCTCTGATGTACCTATACTTCAGTCTCTTTGACTTTTGACTTGGTGTCCTTTCGTTTTATACAAGTCTGTTGTAAGCAGGCTCATCATACCTCAGTTTCAGTTCCTATTTTCCCAGACTTGGGTAAGACTTGCAGCACGACATCCCTAGCACCCTGAACAGCATGAAAACTGAAGATTCAGGTGCACCAAAGAAAAAGTTGCCCTGGCTTTGGCTCTCTCCCTTTCATTCCTGCCTTCCTTTAACCCAGAGGGATTTTATAATAATTCAGCGCATTTATTTATAATTTTTTATTTATAATTTTATAGCTTCAATACATGAAAACAACTTTTAATTTACACCACTTTTAGCAAGAAATTCAGTCAGGGTACCTAGTGCCGAATATTCCCAGAAGCCATCATAATCTATATTCTAATTTATAAATGCTTGACATTTTTATATACGAAGCTCCTTGATATAGAAATTGGTCAAGAATGTTGACCCTGGCAGCTTTGGACCCAGAGAAGAGCATGTCTGATTGCATGCGGGTTGATGCCCCAGGTCCCGCCTCTGAGAAAAAGGTATCGGACAGGTCTGATGCTCTTTGGGTGGATGACACCTAAATGAACATCAGTACAAAGTCCCAATTTATTTCTAATATCAGAGATCAGACCTCTACTCTTGCCTGATGCGTCTAAAACAAAAAGGGGGAACTGTAGAGAGCTGCGTAATGCCGTGCCTTAAAGATGGAGCTGGTTTCCGCCTTCCACCTTCCCGATGGTGAGTGCTCTCTGTCACGAACAATTCCACATTTGGCTAAGGCCGAAGATCTGGCTTGCTTCCATGTATGTGGACCTATCTGCATTGCCCACATGGCACGCTGGGGTTGGCTACCCAGAGGCTATTTAAGCTGTGGGCTGGCTTTCCCCAGGGTCAGATGATTGTTCAAGGTTCCTGAATAAACTGCATTGAAAAAAAAAAAAACCATAGTTCCTACTAAATAAATCACTTTAGGCTTTGCTAAAAAAAAAAAAAAGAATGTTGACCCTGTAAGTGCTGCGTTCTTTCCCAAGAGGAGTGTTCTTCACTTTCTTTGTTTTCTTAGGTCTGAGTTCTCATAAACAACATCATATTGGTAAAAAAAAAAAACAAAACAACCCCCCCCCAAAAAAAAACCCAGGTCACTTATCCAGGATTTAAGTCAAAGTGACAGAAAAAAATATACTTATCACTTACTGTAAATTTTAGTTCCCAGGTATAAGTTTCAGGTTTTGAATTAATTTATTCTCTTATCCGCAGATGTTTCAATTATACCCATATTTTCAAGTTGATAAGCTGTTTTTTTTTTTTACTTTCATTACAGGACTAAGCAATTCTGATGTAGATGTCAATAAAAAAAATGCCTGTATCATACTTTTGAATTATGCCATATTTTTAAAGTTTAATATAATATTTAAGATTCATTCCTCTGTAAGAAGACTCCTTCTAAAGTCAAGTTTCACTGAATATCTGATAGCAACTCAATACCCAAACTTGGATTACTCAGGACATCAATGTAAATAATCAGTTCGGAGTAAGCTGCTCAGCCACACAGGCAGAGGCAGAAGTTGACCTCTGTGAACTGGCTTCTGAAGCCAGCTTCAGTCTTGTGCTGTGTCTTGTGTCTCCATGAATACAACTGCACATAGCTAAGCCAAATGTCACCTGTATAATCACCATTAATAAAAACACATATTTTGTTTGATAGCCTGTTCCATATGGGAGAGGTATTTATCTCTCTGCATAGCATAACTCCATATAAACTTTTTAAATGTGTGAATGGATACGGTCATCAGAAGGAACGAAAGATTGTAAGAGCCAGAAGCAGTGGAGGATAGCTGACATCAGGGCCACTGCACACATGAGTTCACAGGCATGCACAAAGCCTACACACACACACACACACACACACACACACACACACACACAAAGCCTACCAAAACTCCACCATGTATGGGGGTTGTGCCGACAAAGTCCCTCCCCTACCTGAAGAGCTATTGGTAATTTATAGTGGTTGCAGGAAAGAGACTCAGTTTTCTTAGGATGTAGCCTCTGAAAGGCTGCCCATTCTCTCATGGATAGCTTTATATCAGTACACACACTGGAGGCATTATGTTGCCTCAATAGTTTAGGAATAAATACATGATTTTTTTAATGGAATTTTGAGTTTTTTATATATTAGATGCAAATTTATTGTAAAGCATATGATATGCAAATGTTTCTCAAATTCTGTAGGTTGTTTACTCATGGCATAATGCTATTCTTTGAAGCTAAATCTATCTTGACACTTAACTTCATCCTACTTTCTCTTATAAAGATGTCAGGAGGTAAATAGTTTCCTCCAAAATTTGTCATGCTATAGTTATAAATCTCAATATCTCAGACTGTGATCTCAGCCAGACGGGATGGTGCACTTCCAAAATCCAGCACTCTGGGCACCTGCAGGCAGATTTCTGTGAGTTCAAGGCCAGCCTGGTCTACAAAGTGAGTCCAGGACCAACAAGGCTACAGAGAAAAACCCTGTCTTGAAAAACAAACAAACAAACAAACAAAAAAGATGACAGAATGTGATCTCACTTGGAGATAGAGTTGACAAAGATTAAAGTTCTTTAATTTAAGGCTAAAATGGAGTAGATTGGTCCTCTAGCCTAATGTGAGCGGAGTCCTTCTAAGAACGGAAAATTGTGGACATACATGCATTCGGGAGGAATGCCACATGAACACAGGGGTCATCTTATCTCCAGTCAAGAAACTACCAGTACCTTGAAGACAGTTCTGAAGCATCTTTCTCTGGTGTCTTCAAAGGGCACCTGTCCTTGAACTTGGACTTACATCCTGTAGGAGTATGATACAACAAATTCCACAGTCATGCAGATTTTAGAGGCCTTTACTGTAGTAATACTAGCAGACTAATACAGATGAAAATCAGGTTTACTTTTCTTTTTTTGGTAGTTACATTATATCAAAATTCAAAGTCTACTCATGTAGTATTTCTTGGTTTGTAATCTTAATTATATCGCATGTATATTATACTATTATATGGAAATTTACATTGCATGTGAGGGGCTAGATCATAATTTTCCCATACAAGTATCATTGGACACAAAATTATAAAAATAGTATTAAAATATATCTACCTTTATTGGATATGGATTTTAAATTTGTATTCAAATAACCTCACCCTTCCCTTACATGAAACAGAGAAGGCAAGCTCTAACCTCAGACCTTTAAGACTGTTGTCTAAGAAACTTTTTCATTCCCAGTGGTTTCTTTAGAAATGCACAAATTACAGTTTTCAGAAATGAGACATAGCAATTCTGAGGGTTTTCTGAGGAAAGTTTTCTTGTTTTCAAGAAGGAGACATGAAAGAGAAAGTCCCTTCTGCCTGCCCTCTTGCAGCTTCTGCCTTTTGGACCACATAACAGACTTTCAGAACAATCACTCTGAGGAGAGGGCAGAAGCGAGCATCTGGCCTCCTGATGAGGCTGTGGTGCTGTGGCTAAGGATCACTCTGTCTTTGGATCCTTCTGTGTAATGACAGATTATTTTTAAATTTTAAAATTTATTATCATTTAAGCAATTTTGGTTCAGGGACATTAGATTTTTGTAGTCCAAAGGAGCTGAACTGGTAGGTAGCTATTTCTTCCTGATAAAACCCTTTTTTAATTTGGATGAATCTTCTTGCTAATATCAGAGCTCTACAAGTTATATTGATTATTCTGCTTTTATAAATATTTTAAAATTTTATATAACTTCGAACATCACCGGTCAATGTAGTTTTTTTTTTTTTTTTTTTTTTTTTTGTGCAGCAAATGAGTTACGGAGAAGTGAGATGCTGACCTTAGAGTGATGCGAAATCCCACAATGCTCATTCTCTTTTGGTTAGCAAGCAGCATCTTTCATTTGTTCAATACCTGTAATAAACACTTTCAAGTGTGTAAAAGTCTGACTTGGAATATAAATTAATCGTCATTTATATATATACTCACTCTTATAGACTGCAGTCATTGACACTAACTCCCTTGTGTGTATCGGTAAAGTGTAGCAATCTCCAGTGCTCTGGCTTAGAACACAGATGGCTCTAATTCCAGTCTCTGCCTTTCCCAGGAGTATGAGTAGATCATCTACCTACTCTCATCTCTCACATACTTAATATGAGGTATGAATTAGGTGATAAATAGCAGATCGTGCATTCTGTTTTGATCTTTTTAAAAATAATTATGTGTATCATGACCTAGCTTGTTGCTTATTAAATTGGAAGTTTATTTAAATGGAGAAATCTAATTTCAGCTGAAAAATTGAAATGTTGTGGGTTTTAAAAGTGTTAATTTTTGTACCTGCATAAGTATGTTCCATGCATCACATGGCATACATGTGGAAGTCAGAGGGAAACTTCCTGGTCCTGGCTTTCTCCATCTACTATGTAGGTTCCAGGGCTTGGTGGCAAGGACATTTACCTGTCAAGCCATTTTGCAGAGTCACAGCTTTAAAATTCTGTATTTATGGCAGTGGCCCTCAACTTTCCTATGCTATGACCCTTTAACATGACCCTTCCTTACGGTGTGGTGACCCTACTTTATAACTGTAATTTTTCTATTGTTATGAATTGTAACATAAATATTTTTGGAGATAGAGGTTTGGCAAAAGAATTGTTACCCAGGGTCAGGGTTAAGGTTATGGAGTACAGTGTGATGATTTCATACATGTGCACAGTGAATAATGATCAAACAGTAATTAAAATTGTCTCCTTCAATTTAGAACATACGTAAAAATTACACATTTTTGAGATAGTGTAGTATTTCAACATATGCATATATGCACCAACCAAATCAGGGTAGTTCATGTGTCTGTCCGCTTACTACTCTGTGTTTGGAGACTTTGCGTACTTCTACTTATTCATGCCAACTGTAACAAGTTATTGTCAGTCACAGTCACCCCACTCTGCTGCAGAACTCAATGCTTCTTGTCCTACAGTGCTGACTTCCCAGTTTCCACCTTTCAAATTCCTGGTCTCTGTAGTCACTACTATTCTTTAGGTTGATGATTTTTTAGGCAAACATATACATAAGGAAATATATGGTGGTTTGTTTGTTTGTTTGTTTGTTCTTCTGTTTCTAACAAATTATCATAACGTCTGTAAATACTGGCCATTTTGCTATCGGTCGTAAAATATTTCTTTTTACGGCTGAGGGATAGTCACTGTATACATACACATCCAGCTGTTGTTGGGTATCCATTTTGATTCCTTGTCTTAGCTAATAATGCAGTAAAAAAAAAAAAAAATGGGTGTTCAGACACGTCTCTGAAAACAGATAGAATTTCCTAGCATCCTAGCACAG
This sequence comes from Meriones unguiculatus, assembly GCF_030254825.1. Taxonomy (NCBI): domain Eukaryota; kingdom Metazoa; phylum Chordata; class Mammalia; order Rodentia; family Muridae; genus Meriones; species Meriones unguiculatus. The sequence continues at coordinate 54,677,638 of NC_083367.1, forward strand.
ATCTATTTATAGTATCCCATGGCTCGCTACTATTTTCCATAATGGCTGCACTAACTTATGCTCCCATTTTTTTGTTTGTTTGTTTCTTTACAAACAAATGTTATCCAGGGTGCTACTATTTTTCATCTCACGATATTAATATTTGTTCTGTTATAATTTAAATGTTAAGAAATATGCAGTGATGACTCTGAAAATGGTAAGATGACACCCTGCCTTCTCTGGTAATATAAAGTAACTTTGTAATAACCTCAACTGTTAGACCCTTAAAAAAGAGGAAGATCCGTGTGGAAGAAAGAAAATGTTAATGATAGGAACATAATAGATTGCAGGAACAAAACCTCTGTGACCGTTTCCCCTCAAAAAGGCTTTACAAAGGCAAATATAAAACAGTATTTGACAGAACAAAATTCACTATTTTTCCTGTAGTGCTAGGTGGGATTTTGAAATATGTTGGTTATATTTACTGTTTGCCTCCCCCTAAAAAGTCCTAAGACTAAATAAATGGTCCTCAGTGTCTTTCCTTGTATTTGTTGATAGCAGAGATGAGATGCAAGAGGCTAGCAAAGAAATAGCCTCCTTGTCAAAAACACCTTCTGATTCCCTCAAATTTGTGAATGCACTTTGTACCATGAAGTCTTCAGAGTCGAAGACTTCCAAACAAAACCCAAGATAATGTGATTCACACTTAAAAGCATGATGGAGTGTAGCTGACAGGTGAGGTGAGGTGATTTAACACGCTGTGGAGTTTTAAATATCTCTGGAACTAAGTGCTCTGGCAAAGGAAATAAACCCAAAGGAGCATAAAATGGCCTAGTAGAAAGGCGTTTCTCATCTAAGCAATACCAATGTGAACCAGGCTCATTTGAACAAAATCCATTAAAGGAGTTCTTATGACTCATTTTCTACTTTTGGTTCTGAATTGCTCTGAAACGGCGACCAGTCTAAGAGCTCAGCCTATCTTTCCTACAGTGAAAAGAGCAGCAGCGCTGAGCTATGACGTGGTGAACATTTTCTTTGTATTGACCATAAACAGACCAATCGGAGACATTCAATGTAAAGACATTCACTGAAAAGGTTCCAATATGGGCAGGAAGTCAGGACTCTAAACACTATATTTTATTTGTTTAAAATATTGTATAACGATTTCGAACCACGAAGGCACAGCTGCATCACGGAACCTTCATTCTTAAGAGCAAGGTTGATAAACAATAAGCTTTTCGACAGCTAAGAGTGTTCTGGAGAGAACGGCAGGCAAAATCTTTATAGAACCGACGTGGTTGTTGCTATTTTAGGTGTGTGGTCCTATTTTAGGATTCTCTACAGGGGTGACATTTGAGCAAAGAAAAAGACTGGAAGAAGTAAGCAAACAAAACAACAAGCTGTGGAACAGCTTTGCAAAAGAACAAAACAAAACAAAACAAAACAACTTTTATAAAGGAACGGTTAAAAATGCTGAATGAAACTTGGCAACTTTTAGGAACCTTATGAAGGCCTCAGGGGCCAGCAAAGGATGAGAATGTTAATGAGGCCCCAGAGTTAGGTAAGGAGTTTACTCCAAGTACCGTTGGTATTCACAGGACTTTGCAAATCAGGAGTGGGGAGTAGGGGACATTATACAATTGGCATCTTAAAAACACTGCACTTAGGTTTTTACTTCTTTGAACGTTATTCAAATTTCCTTATCCGCCGAACAGTATCGCCGCTCCCCCCTCCCCTCCCTTTCGCCCAGGATTATTTGCGCAAGCCTAGATTTGTTTGCAAGGGTTGACAGCCTGGGAGGAGTGTGTGACAGTTGGCTAGCGCCGAGGCCGAGGCCCAGCCAGGTCACCGCAGGGGCCGAGGCTGTGCGCAGGGAGGGGGGGAAGAGGAGCCGTGACTGTCGCCAGGAAGGACGAGGCGGGGGCGGGGTGGGGGCTCACCGCGGGGTGCTGGCGCCCCGCAGTCGGGAAGGGGGAGCGAGCGCCCTTGAGAGCCTTTCCAGCAGCTCCCGGGCCGCGCGGTCTCTAGGGTCTCCCCAGCTGACGGAGGCTGCTCCGATTGGGCACCGGAAGCCGTGGGGCCCGAGGTAACGGCGTGAGTGCTGGGGGAGAGGGCACCCTGGCTCCCTCCGACCGGGCCCCGCGCCCCCAGCCGCGTGCAGGGGTCGCGTTAGGACGGGACTCGGCTGGCGGACCTCTACCTACGGCCTCTGCGCGCGCTCCGCGCTCCTCTACCCGGCGCCGTGTTTTGGGATCTTCCCTCCGTCCTAAACCGGGCCGGGAGCAACCAGCGGGGACCTGCACGGGGCCCTCCCCCCTCCTCCCCTCCCCCCTTCCTTCCCTCCGTCCCGGTTTGGCTGCGGCAGCCGCAGGGCGTTCCGCTTCTGGAAGGAAGTGCGGCCGAGCGGCGCCGCAGGGCTCGCTCCTGCGGCTGGGAAGAGCCCCGTCCCGGGCTACCGCACCGCAGACACCGCCGCTCCCCGGGCCCGGCTCTGCACTTGGATCGCGGCTCCGACAACCCCTCCGCCATCACCGGCCGCGTTTCCGGCCTCAGGGTTGGGGGTGGCCGCGCCCGAAACACGACCGGACCCAGTGGGTGAACCCGCCGTCCGGACAGGACCGCGGCTCCGGGGCAAGAGCAGCGCGCAAGGCCGGGGGCGGGGCCTCTGGGGGCGGGGCTTGTCGAGGCCCCGCCTCTCCCCCCGCGGAGTCGGCCCCGGGCTGAGCTCTGCACAGCGGTTACGAAAACCCGGAACGAAGGTGTTGCAGCCGCGCGGCGGACCGGCGCCGCCCCTCGCCGCACCTCCTGGGCAGCCTTCGGAGGCCTCGCTGGGCATGCTCAGTCGGCAGGGCCGCTTCAGCTCTGGGAGTAGGAGGCTCGGGGCGCGCGGCTCGTGAGGACCCCGCGACGGGGGGCGAAGATGGAGCCCTTCACCAATGGTGAGTGGTTAGCCCGAGTCTAGGACTCCCGGGCCCCCCGCGGGTCCGCGGCGCGCGGGGTCGGGCCGCGGGCGTCTCCGCCGAGGGTGTGCACGGCGGGCCGGGGGCGGCCGAGGGGCCGGGGGCACCGGGGCGGGCGTGACGGTCAGCCCTCCCCCCCGGGGCCAGCCCCGAGCTGCCGGGTGAGGTCGCGGCAAAGTTTGGGATGCTCGCACGGAGGTGGGGTGGGGGCGGGGAGGGCGGCAAAGTTGGCAGCTGCGTTGGTCCCGGGGGAGGCGGCGGGCGGCCCCCTCCTGCCCGGAGCTGTCCGCCCGTCCTTCAGCGAGGGGCTCGCTGCCTTTCCGTACCCGGGCGGGGTGGGGCCGCGGGGCTGGCCGCGGGATCTGGTGCCCCGCAGGGGAGGAAACTTACCGGAGGCCGGCTGTCGCTGCCCCGCATCGCCACCCCTTCTGCCTCCCGCTGCTGGAAGCACTCCGCAGCACGACCGGGCTTCTTTTTACCAGCCGGGAATATTGATTATTATTATTTTTTTTTAATTTAACTCAGAGACCCACTGTCTATCAGTGGTCCGAGCGCTGCTTTTATCTTAAGGTGTCATGGGGTGAAAGTCAGAGCAGCCTGCGTCCAGCCAACAGCCACAGCCCTTCACTCCATGGCTTTTGTCTGGGCTTAGAAGTGCTGGAGTCACCATATAGCGGTGAGATGTCTTGCCATTTTATGGTGTTCCATCCATGGATTCCCCATTTAGGATGTAATGTAGAAAAACTGCTAATAAAAGGTAGGGCATTACTGAAATTAAAGGATCCACTTTCTAGTTGGCATGTATTTCCACTGTGGTTGGTTACTTCAGGTAGGTAGAAAATCAGATTAACGGGAGAGAAGTGCATTACTGTTTGGGTGGGTTGCTTGCCACTTAGCGAACTGGGGGAGGGGACGCCCACTCTATCTACTCTCAGGCCAGACTTCGTTGTGTACTTTAACATACTTCAACACATTCCTGGAACTGTGACCTACTCATTATGTTCTCCTTTTCCCTAATTCAGAATGCTTTACTGTCATCTTTCTGTCTGCAGTGCTTGATTAGGCGTAATGATAGCAGCCTTAACTCCAGTTTTTTGTTTTTTTTTTTTTTCATTTGTGTTCTATTTGTAATTACCAAGGCTCTAAGAATAGTCTGGTAAACTTAACCAGAGAATTAAGGAAGATTTGAACTGAAAGGCACCGTAGAGACCGGCTAGTACTTGAATGTAAAATAATTTTAAAACAGGTATTAGGTCTTTGAAAATCAGTATTCCAAGGCTTTTTTTCTTCTAGGCAGAATCCTTGGAGCCTCCTTGTTTTTTGTAGGATTTTAAGTATGAAACTTCACCCAATTGAAAATAATGTATGCACAAGAATGAGTCATGTTTAATGCTGGTTGATTTGCTGAACAAATCAACAGAATTTGATCAACAGAATTAAAGTACACTCTCACACCTTAAAGATAAAATCTTTTCTCCTCCTACAGAACATTCTCCTTTAGGTGTGTTTGCAAATTGTCTCATTTGGGAGGACAGTGGAAAAATCCTAGAGAAGAAAATAATGAAGCAAAGGTTCAACTTTCATATAGGAAGTTGGGTTCCTAATTCTTTTCTATCTACCAGTTTTTCACAGTTGATGCTGGAGACCTCTTGGCAATATATCATTTTAGTTAATGTAATCTTATCTGTCCTCCTTTAACAAAGAAAATAGGAACTACAATATATAACATTAAAAATACCTTGGATACTGCTAATTTAAGGTGCTTTACAAATTTTAAGGTGGACTAGGTATTTCAAAACTTCTGAAAGTTTGCTGTATAATTTTCTAGTGTCTTCAAATATAATAGTACATAATGGAAACTGTATTTTTGTATTTGGTTGTTTTGAGTGCAAAACACGCACATGTAATTCTACAGATATTCTCTTACAGACTATATTGTCCTCTTAGAATTTGTAATTGAAGGATTTATCAAGCTTAATATTGTCATTTGTTATACACTGATCCTCTTTTAGTAAATTTCTCATTTACATGCTCTTGTCTGTCCCTGCATAAAGAAGTATGTATGGGTATATAATAAAGAACAGTTTCAGTAACTTTGGACCCCTGGCTTTTTTAAAATACTGTCATTGGGTGACCTAAAGTTTGTAAAGGAAATGAATTTAGTCTTGTCATTGCAACCTTCAGAACTGGTTGATTTCAGTAGCATTTTTCTATAGTTTCCCTATTTTCTGTGAAAGGTGCTGCTGGCTGTGGCTCATTTTCATGAGCACTGCTCTCTGCCCGAAGTAATGAGTTCATGTGTTATATATCTTGTTTTCATCTGTCCAGTTTACAACTATTGTAAACCAAATCTCATGTTTCTAGAAAAGGCCTGTAAGAATGGACTTTAGTACTAGGAATTCCTTTTTGACTCAGGAAATATTTTTGGCGTTGACCTTGAGAGGGCCTGTTACCACACTGAAGACTGGACATCTGCTCTGGCTTTAGTTCTCTGGTGACTTTTTATGGGTAGAGGAATGTGTTGACTAGTACATAGATTGGTTTGACAGCAGCTGCCATGCCCTGTTAGGCAGGTAGAAGTGAAACCTTTAGTAGTAGTGACTTGTCTATTTACCAGCACCGCAGAAAGTTGATGAAACTATTTAGGTTTTCTAGAGAGAAATACCTAGATTAAGAGAGCTAATTATTTGATATTCATCTGCCTTTATCGTTTATTTGGGATATCTAAGAATAATTTAAATTTGTGTTAAGGCATGCTAAGATTCAGGGCTCAATTGCAATTGAAGAGGTCCAGATTTTCAGGTCTGAAAATCTCTGAGTGTACTTTGAGGATACTAGGAATATTCACTTAACGAGTGTTTGGGGAGAAGTTTATCAGGTAAATAAATACAGACTTTATAAATACAGGGATGAATTAATTTTTTGTTATTATTTAGTATATATTTTGCTAATAGATGCTAGTTGGTGCTGTGATTACAGGTAAATCTAGTGGTTGGAAAATCATTGATAACGTTGAAGTGCCATAACTAAAAGCTTAGTAGAGTTTTTCATTTATATATTAATTATGTAGCCTCCACACAAATCATTTTATTACTATGCACTTGTATATAATCTTGTCAAGGGAAACCTCCTGTCTTTCAGAATTGTATGTGTGTGTTTTTAGATTGATATCCAGTTGAAAGTGTTTTCCAACTTTTAAAATGGAAAGTGTTGACAATAAATTATCCATCTATAGGTTGTAAAACAGTATAAAATTATAATGCCATTCTTTATCCTGTAAATAACACTTGTTATAGAGATGTGTATCTTTCCAAAAACAACTTTATAGAATCATCTCAAAAGTAAGAGCTCACTATATACTGTTTATATGTACATTTACATATACATTTATTTTTGTTCTGTGCTGAATTACTTCATTGAAAGAAAACTCATTAATGTTTTTGTAATGGAATATGAATTAAATTGTGTGTGTGTGTGTGTGTGTGCGCGCGCGCGTGTGTGCGCGTGCGTGTGTGTGTGTGTGCATGTTTTCCCATTCTGCCTTATCTTTTAAATTTCAGTTGGGGAAATCTGATAGAGAAATTAAGGGTTAGCCAGGAGTGATGTCCCATGCCAAAATTCCCAGTTGATCCCAGCGGGCGGGGACATAGAGGCAGGTAGACCTGGGTGAGTTCTGGGCCAGCTTCGTTTACATAGCAAGTTCCAGGCAATTCAGGGCTAAGAAAACAACAACAATAACAAAACAAGAACAACAACAAAAAGAAATCAATGGCTAGCTAGCATAAACAAAGTAGGAAGGGTAGCTAGAATGTATCTCCGTCCGATTGCATCAGTGAGCAGGGTTAGAGAAATTCTTTGTTATATATTCATTTTCAAAAGTGTCTTGAGACAGAATAAAAGATAGCATATTTTAGAAACTTACAGCACTGGATTGCCATTTATCTGTTTTGATCTTTGATAACTCAGCCTGAAAGATATGAGAATAAAAGGATAAGGAGTTATTATTTGGAAAATCCAGTGGTGATTTTCTGCTTAGTAATTCAGTCACATTGCCTCTTTAAAATGCTTACTTTAGAGGTAGATTTTATGCTAGGAAAGTTTCACAAAAATATCATAAAATAATACTTGCCCAAATAAGAAACGGACTGAAATAATTTAGTTTTGTTTTCATGCTACTATAAAAATGTGTAAATATAGAAAAGGTAAACAATGCAGCTTTGCCTAAGATAATATTCTAATTGTTAAAGAGATATGCAGAATTGTTTTTTTGACCTATTCATATAACATTTGTCGCTAACAAGGTTACATTTCACTAATGTCACATAATACTTCTATTAGAACACAGCATCTTTATCTTCTACAAAACTTAGCCAAGGTCACCCTGGGGTAAAACCAGACTAGGGCCATGGTTCCTGGCAGTTAGGCTGTGTGTGGTGCAGCTGTATCCCTTACTTGGCGTCTGGAAAAGTCTATGGGATCGGAGTTGAGCCCTTACTGCTAAGCATTTCCTAAGGACTTGACAACCTCTCCCCCAAACACACTCACACACACGTACATGTACACTTACACCTATTCCATTAGTGGAAAACCAGGAATAGGAATGAAGGAAATTCTGAAGCCCTATGGTGTCATAACTCTTCATATCTAGTGGCCTGTAGAGAATGTTACATGTTGCTGTAGTGTAGACCGTTAAAAGTCACAGTAATTGTGATAGCCATGAAAGGGTCGTTATCAAGGAATGAAGGTGCTGACAGGAGATAGAAAACATTTGCTAGGAATTTAACTGTGCTTTCTTTTTTTCTACTCAGAAAAATTCAGTCACTTTAAGGCATTACTGTTTACTGTCTAGAATATTCTGGATTTGAAGAAAACAAAATATAGGCAAGACTATCCTCCCTTTTCTACCATGATAGCAATCTTTTCCTATGCTTATTACTTGGCTCTGTTCCACTTTGCTGTTGGAGCATATGGTTGAACAAAGAGCTGATTGACTTTTAATTCTAACCATAGCATCTAAACTAGGAACCAAGCCACTTACCCAACAAAATTGAGGCATTCAAGGAAGCTTCCAAAAACAGTGGAGTGTTAAGTTTATTTATAGGAGAACCTTTGATGTTCTTTTCCTTCTCATATGCACTGCTTAATGAAAGGCCTCTTCGGCCTTCCACATATTTCCAGAATATAATCAATGGAACAAAATTTGATTCAGTTCTCCAAATTTTGGGAGGAGGGATCCAAACTTTTCCATAGCTACTGGAGGAGGCTGATTGATGGGGGTGAGGGGAATTAGAGAAGGCTTCCTGATGTTTCTGTGGGGAAAGCTTCTTCAGTTGAGGGACCAGGAGATTCGGGGATACTGTGAGAGGTCACCTTGGGTTGTTCCCTTATACCAAAAGGTCGCTCAGTGGAAGTGTTTCCCAGGCAACTGCTTCAAGTGCCATAGAGGATATTCCTGATAGCAGAGGAGGCTCTGGGTATTGTGCTTACGCTAAAGGGTGTGTGTGAGGTGGTGTTTTTGTCCTCTGTCCCTGCCTTAATTCCCTTGAGGCGGTCTCTCTCCCTAACCCTGGAACTCACTGTGTGTTATGCCTAGGCTGACAGCTAACAAAGCCTGGGGATCCTCCTGACTTACCTCTTGTAGGATTAGAGGCACATGTGGCCTTGCCCAGCTTTTTCAGAGGGAGATAGGGTTCTGCTGCCTCAAACTCAGGTCCTCGTACAAGTACTTTTAACTCACTGAGCCATCTCCCCAACTGGAGGCATGGCGCTAGCTGAAACTTACTTCTGAAGATTTTGAAACAACTATCAGAACTTTCATTACCCAAAAAGCATGACATCATTTTAGGAATGGGAGGAAACTTGCATAGAGATTAGTAGTAGGGATTGAGGAATGCAATGCCTAAAGAAAAGACTTTATTTATTAATTAATTAATTAATTTATTTATTTATTTATTTATTTATTACTGGTTTTTCAAGACAGGATTTCTCTGTGTAGCCCTCAACTCACTTTGTAAATCAAACTGCATTCAAAAGACCACAGATGGTTGTAAATTGGTGAGAAGATCACTGCTTTAGTGGTTTAAGATTGTCATATACTTTGTATTTTTGTCATTTAGTTTGTATTTTATTAGTCTGATGAATCAGAAAGAATTATTGCAAAAAAGAGTATTTCAACAAATTATCTGCAAAATAGTTGCCTGGTAAATTTTTCTGAGATTAGGCTGGCAAATTTATTCACCAACTGAAATATTTTCTGACATGCTTTTTGCCTATGTTGAAATGTCATTCATTTTCCTTATCGATCCTGTTATTGATAATCACATTGTCCTGTACCTCAGCTGAACTTCCCTTCCCTGGGCTGGAATCACAGAAAACAGAATGCTGATATGTAGGATGGCATGTTTCAGAGCACATGGAAATACGTTGTGGAATAACGCTATATCTACCCCTTTACTCCTTCTTCTGAGGTTAAAGCTTCTAATTTTATATGGAGTAGAAGAAGAAATGTGAATTATATAAACTTGAAGTATATTTGAAGTTCAATTTGATATTTGAAGTATAATTACAAATATCTTAAATAAAAATTTATAGTACAAGTTTCAAAAACTTGGTGATGAGCTACAAAATTTTGAGAATTATTATCATGAATTTGATTGTGTTCCACCCCTCCATATAGATTTTATCCATAAGAGCAACTCTTAAGGCCATTTGGTTTTATGATGTGAAACTAGCTTTCATGAGCATGGTCAGAACCTCAAAAGGAGAAAAGGAGACAGTGAAGAAACAAGATAATGAGAAAAATAAATTAAAAACATTAATATTTTGATTAATTAGGTTAAATCAACTTAAGCCCAGTAAATCCGTTTTTAAGAAAACCAGACAGTATTTGTCATTTAACTTTGTATCCAATAACTGCATCAAACTTAAGGTTAATCCTTTATTTTAAAAATACCAGGAACTGTTCAGGAAGATCCTTTCTAATATAAATTTTTTTAAATAATACTTTTTATTTATTCTTTGAGAATTTCATACATTTGTGCAATGTATTTGGTTACATTCACTCCTTCATTCTAATTCCTTCTAGCCGCCCTTCTCTTTCTTCTTCTACCCTCACCCTCCCACCCCGTAACTCACTGACACTAATTAATACTGGCCTCATAGGCATGGCCATGACCCTTCACTAGAATATAGACAATATAACAGTAGCCACACATCCAAAGAAAAATGGCCTCTCACTTTCAGTAGCTCTCAGTTAGCAATCGCTCCTCAACTGGGCATGGGGTCTGGTGAGCTCCTCCTCATTCCTTGTTAGAATTTTCTTTGGCTTTATAACCACAGCTGCTGTGAGTAGCCATACCGTGTCGTGAAGATATAATTTCTCAGCACTATTCTCAGGCTCTCCAATTCTTTCTGCCTCTTTCTCTGTAATATTCCCTGAGCCTTTCATGTTGGATGGGATATAGATGGTATCTGGTATAAATGTTGTTGTTTTGTTTTTTTTGCTTTTGTCTATTTAAGTATGTTTTTTTTTTCTCAGCTGGGATACAAAGTGAATAAATTATAATAAATACAAAAATTTTTTAAAAAGAATATTTCAAAAAAATACCCTCACAAATAAAACATGGAACTTATGGAGTAAATCTTAATTTACTCCAAGCTTTGTTCTTAAATAGTGAGTCTGGATAGGATTGTGACCTGGCTCCTGCCCTTGGAGAGATTACATTCTGGCAGGAGTAACTTTTAGTGTGTTGTTTTTATTTGTTTGGTTGTTGGTTTAGTTTGGTTTTTTGTTTGCTTGTTTGTTCATTTGTGGGTTTTGTTTGTTTGATGTTGGAGATAGGGTTTTTCTGTGTAGCCTTCCTATAGACTAGGCTGGCCTTGAACCCACAGAGATCTGCCTGCCTCTGCCTCCCAGAGTGCTAAGATTACAGGTATGCACCACCACACCAGGTTAAGAGTAAATTTTTTTCTTTAATTTACATGTCATTTTTAATTCAAATTTATTTTTTGTAATTTATTCACTTTACATCATGATTGTAGCCCCCTCCTTCTCGCTTCCTGGACTCACCTTCCCTCCCTTTATGAAGTTCCTGTTCACTCCAGGTCCTTCTATTCTCCCACTCTTTCCTATGACTCCCTGACCCTGTTGACATTAAATAGGGAGTTGTTTAGTTTTCATGTGCGTGTAGGATTTTTGTTACTTCTGTTGTTGTTGAGGTCCATCATGGTCTGATAGGATACCAGGTATTCTTTCAGTCTTCTAGTATCTATTGAGACTTGCTTTGTGACCTACTATATGGTCAGTTTTGGAGAAGGTTCTGTGAGGTGCTGAGAAGAAGGTATATTTTTTTTGTGTGTTTGGGTGAAAAGTTCTGTAGATGTCTGTTAGGTCCATTTGATTCATGATATCTGTTAGTGTCATTATTTCTTAGTTTAGCTTCTAATCATTGATCTGTCCTTTGATGAAAGTTGGGTGTTGAAGTCTCCCACTATTAATCTGTGGGGATCGATGTGTGGTTTAAACTTTATTAATGTTTCTTTTACAAATGTGGGTGCCCATGTATTTGGGGCATAGATGTTCAGAATTGAGATGTCATCTTGGTAGAATTTTCCTTTGATGAATATTAACTGCCTTTCCTCATCTCTTTTGATTAATTTTGGTTGAAAGTCTATTTTATAGATATTAGAATGGCTACTCCAGTTTGCTTTTTTGGGTCCATTTGCTTAGAAAACCTTCTTTTAGTCCTTTACTCTCAGGTAATGTCTATTTTTGTTGCTGAGGTGTGTTTCTTGTATACAGAAGAATATTGAGTCCTTTTATGCATCCATTCTTTTAGTTTGTGTCTTTTTATTGGAGAGTTGGGTCCATTGATGTTGAGAGATATTAATGACCAATAGTGACAATTAGTTCCTTTTATTTTGATGTTGGTTGTGGTAGTGTGTTTGTGTGTTTGTCTACATTTAGTTTTGCTGTAGTGAAGTTATTTATTTCCTGTGTTTTCCTGGGTATAGTTAGCCTTCTTGAGTTGGATTTTTCCTTCTAGTATCTTTTGTAGGACTGTATTTATAGAAGGTACTGTTTAAATTTGTTTTTGTCCTGGAATATCTTGTTTTTCTATCTATGATGATTGAGCATTTTGCTGGGTATAGTATTCTGTTGGAGATGCTTAACTCTGTAGTTCCTGTGTTCTCTCTTTCCAGAATTGCCTCAGTTTGTGCTTTCTTTATTGTTTCCATCTTCAGATTTTGAACCATTTTATTGATTTCCTTCACCTGATTGTTTGCATTTTCCTGTATTTCTGAGTGATTTATTCATGTCCTTCTACCTGCCTCTCTAATGGCCTCAATTTGTTTGACTGCATCTTCCTGTATTTCTTTACTGATTTTATTAGTTTTTTTTTCCATTGTCATCTTCCTACACATAGATTTAAGGTTGTTTTCTTGTGTTTCAGTTGTGTTAGGGTATTCAGGGCTACTTTCTATTGGATAACTAGGTTCTGGAGATGCCATGTTGATTGTGTTTTTATGCTGGCCTTTAAGTCATCTGGTTGTCTGTGGCTTTGGCTGGTAGTTTCCGGTGCCGGCTGGAGTCTGAGGGGCAGAGGAGGTTGGGAGTACAGGAAGAGCCCTGGGCAGGAAGCTGAATGTTCCCGAAGAAGCCCTCCTCAGATTGGTGGGTATGGTCTTCGACTGGCAAGTGGTTCTCAGGGAATTGCTTCTGCTCCTAGGTATTGTAGAGGAGAAAGTTTACTATAGATATGTGGGAGAGTATAGCCAGGGCTAGACATATCTGGGAGAGTCCAGAGTGGTCATGACCATGAAACACATGGGGAAATCGTGAGGAGGAAGAAGAGGGGAGAACCAAGTCAGCAGCCTGGAGGCCAAAGTAAAAAAAAGGGGGCATGTAATCATCTTCTTGCGGTGTCCCTAAGTGTCCTTTCTTTTGCAGATATGGAGCAAGCAAGCAAGCATTGATGTTTTTTTCTTCTTATAAGTACACTATTTCTGTCAGATTTAGAACCTGCTCTCATGGCCTCATTAAACTTTAATTAGTAGAGCACACTGCTGCACACCTGTGATCTCAGCATTTGGCATGAGGTCAGCCTGCTCAAAGTAGCAAGTCTCAGGCCAGCTGGAGCTAAATAAGACTCTGTTTTAAAAAAATACAAAAACTTAGGTAGATACAGTTTAATATAAAGGAGCAGGCATTTGCACACAGAGACAATAAAAGTAAGAATGCTGTTTTGATTCCTTGTTTCTGTTTATGACTGCAGGGTTTCAACATGCTGCTCCCACAGCACTCTCAGACCTCCAACACTTGTAGCACAGATTATCACTTCACTTCTTAACCCTTTTCTGTTTTTTGAATTAAATTGGTAGGATTTTAATGACTTAAACATCTCCATGGCTAAGTTGTTTTTTTTTTTTTTTCCTTCTCTGCATGTCCTAATATGGAAACAGGAGTGAAGAATTAAAAAGTTTTTTCTTCCATATCTCTCCTCACACAGAATGTTCTGCACCTTTAAGAGGACCAGGATTGATTCTCTTTTTTTTTTTTTTTTTTTTTTGTGGGTTCTCTTGTACCATAAATACGTAGGCTTGATCTGTTTTCTCAAGTTTTGCTCTAAGAATCAGGTCAGCATGTGGGCTTAGACATTACCTAGTACATAAAGCTCATCTATCATTACTGTGTCAAATTTATAATTACCATTTGGTGGCTGTGGGAAGAGGAAGCGATTCCTGTGAGCTATGTGCTAATTTCATCTAAATGCCTGACTGGTGTTTTGTTAGTATAACATGAGGGTTAGGTATACACAGAAACAGGTTTCATCACAGAAAGGCAGAAATCTTTTGTTATATCTTTCTCTTAGAGCAAATTTAATAAGAGTTTACCATATAAAACTTGCTTGAGTCCAAACTGCTAATTTCTTCCTTTTTTTTATCAGCAGTACTTAACTGCTCCACTAGCCATATCACACAAAGACTTATGAGGCTAGTTGCGATTCATTTAATTGCATCAAGCGAGGCAAGATGGAGAGGGTTTTACTCCCTACTTTGGCTTCCCATCTGTGGAGCATAAAATGTGGGCAAGTAATACGTTGCCACACATGCTGTTCAGTGCTTCCATTTCTTGGACTCAAGTGTGTATCTGAAAGTTTTCTCTTACCCAACTGTATTTTGGCATTTTCTTTTTTAACTAAAATAATGAATTTGTAAGACTAAGTTTTGTGTTTTTTAAGCAGAAGTTGAAATATATTTTTGGCATAATTTTTTTTAAAGATGTATTTATTATGTAGACAATGTTCTGTCAGCATGTACACATACACAAGAGAAGAGAGCACCAGATCTCACTATAGTTGATTGTGAGCCACCGTGTGTTTACTGGGAATTGAACTCAGGACCTTTGGAAGAGCAGCCAGTGCTCTTAACCTCTGAGCCATCTCTCTAGCTCCTTCTCTGACATAATTTAAAAGTTATCTTTAATTCTAAATCTGTCGCTGTTTCCACCTAGGGTTTATCAGTTTATACATGTTTTATTGTCAAGGTTAAGGAATTCTTACTAGATATTAAAAATATTTGCCAAGCCTCTGACTATCAGACATATTCTACAGTAAATAATATCTTATTCTATCCGTCTCTATTAATGTGGCCGCAGCCAGCTTGTCAGTTGACTTAAGGATCTCTACAGATGTTAATTTAATGATAAAATACTGGTCATTGAATCTGTTCAATTCAGTTTACACTATCAGTGGCTATTCTAAAGCTGTCTTCCCTTCCTTTCTTGCTAAAACCTGATGACATGCTAAACTTCAGATGTAAACTAGAGTCCTGCAAAACTAGATGATGTACCTGTCCACTCTGACCCATCCATAGGAAATACTTATTGCTGTGTTTAGACAATTAGCCCTTCACTTTGCTGGTTTTATTGTAAGTATCACAAATATTTTGACACAGAAGATTCTGTGCCGTTTCTTTGTGTGAAAGAACTGAAGGTAATTGTGAAACAAAGACCTAGAGTCTAGACTGTGAGTATATAGCAATTGTTCAAGTGTATTCATTAACCTCCCGAACTGACCTTAGTGTGATTAAAATGAGAGTATTCAGGTGCTGCAAACTCCTCACTTGGGATATTAGGGTTTCTAAGCTTAAAGTCAGGGCAAATTAACAATCATAAAAACCAAAAAGCTTTACAATGCATTTTTCATTTCATTCCAGTTCTTTGGCATTCAAAATCTACTTTTTGTCATAACAATTTTGCAGTTGTGTTGCAAATTTGAAAATTTGTAAAAACCTAAAATTGGTTATAAATGTAATAAATTGATTCTATATAAATGTAGAAAAACAGAATTCCTTTTGTTTTGTGGGGTTTGTTTGTTTTGTTTTGTTTTTCAAGACAGAGTTTCTCCATGTAACAGCCCTTGCTGTCCTGGACTGTCTTTGTAGAACCGGCTGGCCTGGAAATCACAGAAATCTTCCTGCCTCTGCCTCCCAAGTGCTGGGATTAAAGAGGTGTGCCACCAGTCCCAGCTCAGTATTTCTTTGGGGACTGGCTTCTTTCACAAGAATTTGAATAGCATTGCACTGTGTATCTAGCCATACCATGATCTGTCTGTTGCCACCTGATGAACACCTCAGGAAGTCTTTGTAGATGTTTGTTGCTCCTGGGTAAGTAAATAGGAGTGTCTGTTGTGGGTTTAGGGATATCTGTTACTTATGTTTTAAGAAACAGTTACAACTTTTACATTAGTTGTATCACTTTACTCTTCATAGGCAATAAAGATATAAAGAGTGTTTATTAACTTATAATGGTTAATATTTTAATTCTATGCAATCCAGTAGGTATGCATGGTGATTATCTTAGTAATTTGTATTTCCCCAAGGACGTTGAGAATTTTCTGAGTTTTACATTTTTGACTATTAGTTCAGTTTCTTTGGAAATGGCTGTTTAATCTTTTGACATTTTTTTAAATTAGATCATTTTGTGTCTTGCTGAGTGGGAAGATTTTTTTCAGATATTCTAGATATATGAGATGATAATAAATATATGTATATGTACTTATATGTATTTGCAATAATAGTTTTCTCTGTGTGTGGTATGTGGTTGTAACATGTTTGTGTGAACATACAAATAATAGTGGTAGATGTTGGGACTCTTCCTCAGTCACACCTCATACCTTTTTGTTTCATTAATATTCTTGAACTTGTAAGTGTATGCCTTTGGTCATAATTTTAGTCTTGGGTTATTGTTTCTTCAAAAGATTTTTATTGTAATTTTTCACTTATTATACTGGAACTCCAAACTACATGTAGTTTAGGCCATTTAGTATTGTCCTATAGGTGTTAATATTTGTTTACTTCTTAGCTTTTTTTACTTGGCATGATGAACTGTCTCTCTGGACCATGGCAGACCAAAGCAAACAGTCTTGATTGTTTCTGTCAGATATTTTTCAACAATGTAAGAACAGTGAGTTATAGAGACAGCAATGAAAATTAATAGACTTTGCTACATTGATTTTTATCTGTTCTGCACATAGATAACTCAGAGATCTCCCTATATATTTTTTTTTATTGCTTCATTAAAAAAGATAATCCTGGAGCCCTGATACTCTTCCCTTTGATATCATTCAATTTTGGTTTTGAGAGTATTAATTAACATTCTGCTGCTGTGATAAATACCATACCGTGGGCAACATGTGTTCTTTAGTCTTTGCAGTGCCAGAGGAAGAAGGGTCTGTGTGGCGAGGAAGTAGCCGGAAGCAAGCAGCAGGCATAGATGTTGGAACAGAGGTCGGGGGCTCACATCTTAAACTTAATTTAAGCAACAAGGGGAGAGAGATAAGGTGGGGAGAAGTAGAGAGGAAGGAAGGGAGAGAAAGAAAGAGAGGGATTGAGAGACTGAGAATGAATGCACCTGGAATAATGGTGTGGCTTTTAAGCCTCCACGCCAGACCCTAGTGACATACTTCTTCCAGTGATGCTACAACTCTTAAATTTATCCAAACAGTGCCATCAACTAGAGACCAAGTATTCAAACAACTGAGCCTATAGGGAGACATACAGACCACCACAAACATTGTTCAGGTTTATTTGGTTTTGTTTTGGTTTTTTGTTTGTTTGTTTGTTTTGTTTTGTTTTGTTTTTTAATTTTTAGAATTTTTTTCAATTAAATTTTTAATTAAACAAATTTCTCCAGCCAGGCATGGTGACACAAGCCTAAAATACCAGCACTCAGGGAGGCAAAGGCGGATCTCTGTGAGTTCAAGGCCAGCCTGGTCTACAAAGTGAGTCCAAGAGAGCCAAGGCTGCACAGAGAAACCCTGTCTAGAAAAACAAAACAGAAACAAAACAAAACAAAAACATAAACAAATTTTTCCTGATACTTTTATTCTCATTTATCACAACAAAGTCTACTTTGTTTCAGATCAAAGTTATAACAGCTTAAAGCTGAAATTTTCATCAGGTCCTGATTGCCTTTTACAAGGAAAATTAACATTTTCTCAATGCTTTGTATGTAGTCTTGCATTGTGACTTTCAGGTTGCTCATGTTATGCAGTATAGATTCAGTATCTGTTTTTGTCCTCTGGAGAACTTGAATATTTTTATTTTAGCACTCAATCAAATAGCTCAGATTCAGCTCTTGAGACCTTTTACTTTGTGTGGTTAGCAGCTCCAATTTCAGTTCAGTTCTTCTAGCCTTTGCATGGTAGGCATAATAGTGGTTCCTAAACACTTCCATGTTGTGATCCTGGCAGCTGGTGGTAAATTGTGTCATTAATTAAAGGGAGTTAAAGTTTCAGATAGGAGTTAAAATTGTGTCAGGTATGGTGGTATACACCAACAACTCCAGCATTCAGGAGGTAAGCTAAAACTATGTAGTGAAACACTGTTTCCAAAAAACCCACACAAAACACAAAAGTTTTTGTCAGCTAATCTTAAAGAGTTATCCAAGACTAGCCAGGCCCACTGAAGTCATAAAGATTTGTTAAGTGTTAATATCAGTGTGATGAAGTATGAGAAAGATGTAGCTGGCTTTCGCTGGATGCAGTTTTAGAATATGGAAAAGATACGGAAATGAGTGCTTCCCAGGAGCTTTCAGGGCATCATAGCATTGTTAACATGATCTTTGCTTCAGTGAGTCCCATTTTGGACTTTTTGCATCTAGAACTTTGTGAGAATTAATCTGTGTTGTTATAATAAGCTTTTCAGACTTGTGGCAAGTGTTGTAGCACTGTATGACTTGATCTTGCATTGGTGATGATGCTTTGAGAAGTTACTGAACATTATGGACGTGATGGTGGATAGCGGGGTGTTGGTGACTAGGAGTGACACTTTGATGTTATACCCTGGCCCTTGCTTCCAGTTCTGCTCCCTGCATCCTTTCTGCCATGATGTGAACATTGTGGCCCAACTCCCACTGTTAGCACCTGAGAGCCCTTGAGGCATAACACCTTTGTGCTCATGACAGCCATCCGTCTGGACAATGTGCTCAAGTGAATACTTCTTTACTTATATCAGGTATTTTGTCACAGTGATAAGAATAGTAATACTGCAAGCAGGAATAGACACGAATGCACACTGCTACATTGCAGTTTTGATCTATTCCGTACATACATAATTCAATAGTTATCCTGTAGTCTTTATAGGTTCATAGAAAATTATCTGTCTGATTTTCTTCTCTTTAGCGTTCTGTCAATACTGTAGCCTGCGGGACAACTTTTCCTGGTTCCTCTATACAAAAATATCAGGCTCGATTAAATTTTACTTAACTGGCACCAGCATACTACTTTATGACTGAAGCCTGTCCTAAGGGCAGAATGGTCAAAGAAAAGAGAACAGTATTGAAATAGATGCTAATCCTCATGTAGATTACTTTGCCAAGTTTTTTCTCTTTATCTACTGTAAGGCCAAGTGAACCGTGGACAGCTGTGAAGTTATCTGGGAGCAAAGCTTGTGTAGACGTTAGTAGATTTACCAGGCTCTTAGAGTTGTCTCACACCTAATTCAAGAACAGTTTTAGGACTGTCCCTTTAGTAAACTTTTCCAGCGATTTCAGCCAACTTGTCAGAATGAATTTCTTCATGTTTCATGAGCTAGTTAGTTACCTAATAGCTATACCAAGCATGCATGCCTAGAAATGTCACTTCTGACTCTGGGTATCCTTGGACTATTAAGAGGGGAACTGACCAGCTACAGATGTAGATACGGTGTACTACATAGAAGTTTACTGATCTTCCATTGTCACCATAAGAAGAAGCACCAGCAGGAGAATAAAGACACAGACTTATTAATCTTTATAGAGGCCTAGCCAATATACACGTGCAGGGTCTCAGCTACTCTAACCCAAAAATTTTTCTACCTCTCTCCCACTCAGTCCTGGCAACCAACTCCTTCCTGTGTCTCGCTGGCAAATGCCCCTTGTTGTGTCTTCTTCAGAGACCCTCTCTCGGCCCAGAAGTCCTGCCTTTCCTCTCCTGCCTAGCTATTGGCTGTCAGGTTTTTATTAAGCCAACCAAAAGGTGAGAGAGGAAGAGTGGACAAAATAAGAGGCAGGTGATGAACCATAAGAATAACAGTACCAAAGTCAGACAGTACTAAGCTCTCTGCCAGCTTAGCAATCAGCAATTGAATATACAGATAGATCCTTCACAGAGTACAAAAAGATTACCCTGACCCCCAGGTGTTGCCAGTAAAAGTTCTCTGTAGGCTCTGAGTGGGAGCCATGGCCTTCAGTCTCCCAGCTTCTAAATGTCACACATTTCTTCCTGCTCCCTCTTTCATCTTCAAAGCTGCAAACGGCAAGCCATACTGTTTTTATACTACTTCACTCTAATCTTCGCTGCCTCTACCTCCACTTTTTGATTACGTTAAGCCCAGAATTGTTTCTGCAGGATTGAGTTCTGCTTTCTTCATGATTATTATGCAATTAATTGAAGTGTCTCTGTGTTTTGTTGAGGTGTTCCACGTTCAGAATCTAGGAAGAGATATGAATGGGATTGTTGTAACTTGGTTAACTGACACTAATATTTGATCCTTGGTTGCATCACCCAAGGAGCCAAGTAGCAATGATTCTCACCTAACTTAATAATTTGCTGAAATCTTCATTTTAACTTTTGATAATTTGTAGAGTTTGGTTTTTCTGTTTGTTTTTGTTGTTGGATTGTTTTGTTTTGGGTATGGTTCTAGGAATCAAACCCAGGAATTGTGCCTGAGCCTGGGAAGATAGAAAATTTCTAGGGACCAGAATTTCCTCTGTATTTAAAATCACAAGCCTTATAAATGACTATAATGCTCATAAGTAGTAATAACATATTTCATTAAAACATATTTCAATATGTTTTAATCCAACCAGTTTCTTTTAAATATTTTTGTAACTCTGAGATTGCATAGAATTTTTCAATTAAATATTAAGTAAAAGAAATGCTTGTTACCTGATATTCTAAATCATAATGATTATAAATCCCCTGAAAAATACAACTACAATAAAATGTAGTGCTATGAAAAAAGTCTAAACTAAAACTTAAAACAAAACAAAAAAATCTATGCTGGGCATAGTGACTCATTCCAGTATTCTTAGCACAAGCAATTTTTGCCAAGGCCAAGACAAGGGCACCACCACTAAATTGAGGCCAGTCAAAGTTGCATGGGTAGTGAGTTCAAGGCCAGCCTGAGCCAAGAGTGAAATCCTGTCTAAAGAAAACTAAACAGCAAAACTCAGTGCAGTATTATTTGCTATATATTAGGGGTATGAGACAACTTGGCCAAATTCTGGAGTTTGCCTGAGAAGGACCAGTGCCTACTTGAGTTTCCTTTTCAGACAGAACACTGAGTTCTATGTTTTTAAAAGTAACAGTGAAATCATTAATCCCCCTGTCTCTCTGCCAGTGATAACCATGGTCAGAATAGTTTCCTTTAGGAAATAGAAAATAGTAAAATGTATTTAAAAGACTTTATAAAGCCATTTAAAAATTTTACATAATTTCATCACTTAGAAAAATTTAGATTACAGAATCTCATTCAGATATTTAATTTACTGTATCAAGAGTCAGTGAGTAGTACAGGAGAAAAAGAAATGAGTTTTCTCAAAAACCATCAACTATGAAAGAATCAGAGTTCTCTAAAGATATGACCTCCCATCATGTTTAGTCTGTTTTGTCTGAGATTGGTATTGAACTTTGTTGCTTTGTTTTTTATCTTACTGTGATTTTTATCTTTCTGATTAGATTTTAAGAATTTATGTTAGTATGAAAGTATAAAAACTCATTAAAATATGAGTTCCCGTTGCTTTTTTCAAAAAGGTTTCAAACAGGATAGTAACTTGTATTATCTCGATAATAAGTAGACTTGTTTATCTCGATGAATACTTGGGAAATTTTTAAGATATCTTATTATTTTTTTGGTTTTGTTTTGTTTTGGTTTGTTTTGGTTTTTTTTTTGAGACAGGGTTTCTCTGTGTAGCCTTGGCTGTCAGGGACTCACTTTGTTGTAGACCAAGCTATCTTCAAACTCACAGAGATCTGCCTGCCTGCTAGAGTGAAAGGATTGCAGGCATGCATCACCACACCCAACTTGATACTCTATTCTTTGAAAATAATTATTTTGAAAAAAATATTTGTGGTAAAAAAACAAATGCCTGCTCTGAGGTTGCTTAACCATATCCTTTTACTCTGAGAAACTGGCTGCTTTCAGAATCACTCTGCTCAGCGTGGGGGGACTGAACAGTTTCACTTCCATCTTCCTGTAAACTTACAGACTGAGCAGGTTGCATTTATATATTTACAGATGTGTGTGTATGTGTGTGCCTGCGTGTGGACACATGCACACACACCATCATTTATCCATCCATCTTTTTTCTGTCCATCTTTTTCTATCATCTATCGCTCTATCATCTATCTACCTAAACAATTTAAAAAGGAGACTGTGAACTTGAAAGTTTGTAGGGAGGAATGCAAAGGCGAGAATAATGTAATTATAATCTCAAAAATAAAAGTAATTATTTTAAAATGTTTTTTCTATAATTTTTAGTAAATATCCTTCAACAAATGTAATTATTAAAATACATGAAATTTCTAAGGGTTCTCTTTAAAGGCTTATTTAATATCCCAATGTTTTATTTCTTATAATAGCACTTAGTTTTTTTTAAATACTGTGTCTTTCTACATAACCCCAGCTGTCCTGGAATTCACTATGTAGGCCAGGCTAGTTTCAAACTCCGAGATCATCCTGCCTTTGTCTCCCAAGTGCTGGGGTTAGAAATGTGTGCCACCATGGCCGAATCAAATTTCCTAATTTTATGAGAGAGGGCAAAAGTCCATCTTATTGCCTCTGCTTGGTAAGACAGTGAACTTAGTGGACAACATAAACATTTTTGGATATCTGTGGATGAGAAATGAGATGTCATAAAATACTGGTAATACATGAGGCTAATTAAGTACTTGTTTATGTACTAGATTTTTTTTTGTCTTATATAACTTAGTGAGGTGGACAGTTCTTCCCAGTGATTTTATATATTATATATTTTGCAAAATATATATCAGTGATATATATGCATATATATCATGTGTGCTATTATCATCTCCTCTCCAACATAGGTATTATTAATGGGACTGCTTACAGATGAGCAAATTGAGCTTGGAGGGGTCAGCCATGATTACATAGGAGGTGGCAGAATGTCTTGTTCCAGAGAAGTCCTTAGCTCTCCTCTATTATTTCTGTGGTTCATTCCAGTGTGTTATGTGAGAGAGCCCTTGGTAAGTATTGCTGCTTACCATTATTGTTTGTTGGGTGGTAAGGATGCTTAAAACATGTTTTAGCTGCAGAACTAAACCAGTTAGGAATTTATCTTTGTGCTTCTCTTTAATAAAGAAGTATTAACTTTTGCTGATCATATACAAAACTACAGAAAATAGAAGTTATGAATAGGCTCTTTATATAATACAGTAGATAATTTGCAAGTGGTAGGAAATTCATTGACTCTATTTATCAGCTTGGTAAATTATACTAGGTGTCTGTGTAATGGTGCCCTTTAGGTTATTTTAATCAGAAAAGTCTGAAAATTAAAATTAAACTTCCTTCCTATATATTATAGTTGTATGACTGTAGTTGCGAGTTACCTGTTTTGTTCTGTAAAAGCAAATGAGCATAGCTTTAGGTATTCCCAATCCCTAAGGGTATTAGAAACAATTGTAGCATCTTTCGTGTCAGGACAGACATTTGGCAAGTGCCTAGGAGAACAGATGACTTAAAGTGTGGAATGTGGACATTGAAATCTCCCAGAAACAAGCATATAAATCTGTTGTCTCTGAGATCCACTGTAACACTGTTGTAAATCTTTAAAAAAAAGTAATTTGTTGGTATTTGTGGGTCTCAAGGAAAAAGTGAGATTTCTGGAATCTATTTTTGAATTTGTCTACTAATGTGATACAAATGACATTTTAGCAGTTATCTTTTAAAGTAAAGACATTGGCAAGGTAATTACTTATTCTTATGGATAAGAAATACCAGTATGCTTGGCCAAAAAGTAAAATGGTATATTTATTTACGATTTATTGCAATAAAATTTGAAGTTTCTATTCTAACTATGTAAATAGCAACAAAGTCATTGTTAATATGAGGTTTCATAGTTTTCAGAGTACTCCTTTATTTGACCCCTGGATAATCACAGAAAAGCCAGTTACCCCGCTGTACTCTACCCAACTTTTAACTGGGGTTCCAATAGTAACTACCATGATGGAGCCAGAAATAGTCCTCTCAGTCTCTTTTTTAGTATTACTTAAGGCCCTATGAACTATAACCAATTTAAATTTAATTATAACAAGCTTCTAGGAGAAGAGATGCAGCTGCTGATTCTCAAAAGCTGGTATCCAGTAGAAATGAAATGTGGCTACTGCTCATAATCTCTGAAGTATTGTGAGGTCTTCTTTAAGATATGCTGCTAGACTATCAAAGCAGATGCTAAGCCTGATGGCCAACTGTTGGGCAGAGTGAATGGACTCTTATGTAAGAAGTGGGAAATAGTAAGAGCTGAAGAGGACAGGAACTCCACAGGAAGAGCAACAGAACAAGAAAATTTGAACACAGGGAACTTCCCAGAGACTCATACTCCAAACAAGGACTATTCATAGAGATAACTTAAAACCCCTGCACAGATGTAGCCCATGGCAGTTCAGTGTCCAAGTGGGTTACATAGTAATGGGAAGTGGGACTGCCTCTGACATAATCTGATTGGCCTGCTCTTTGATCACCTCCCCCTGAGGGGGGAGCAGCCTTACCAGGCCATAGAAGATGACAATGCAGCCACTTCTGATGAGAACTGATAGACTAAGATCAGAAAGGAGAGGCAGACCTCCCCTATCAGTGGACTTGGGGAGGGGCATGCATGAAGAAGGGGGGAGGGATGGTGGGATCAGGAGGGGAGGAGGGAGGGACTTATGGGGGGGATACAAAGTGAATAAACTGTAATTAATAAAAGTTAAATAAAAAATATTTTTAAAAAAGATATGCTGCTAGAAGAAGCGTGTGAAATCTGTCATGCCCCAAGTATTAGTAAATCTAGGTTTAGTCTTTGAAAAGTTAATGTATAAACATGGGTAATCTTCATTAATTATGACTTAATTTTAATGTATTGGCTGCTACTTTTATTTCAGGTGTTTATCGCAGGCTTCTCCCCTTTTAGGCACAATATTTAACAAGGTGAATGACATGGATCTCCCTCTCAAAGAATTATCTGTGAGTGAAGCAGATGTCTTAAGTATGGTTTTCTTAATGGAAAAATTCCCTGTTCTACAAAGTAAACTAGCCCTTGGAATTTTATTAATCTTGCTTCCTTTTTAACAATAAGAAAGAAAACATAAGTATTAAAATGTATTTATTATTCTGGAATAAATAGAGTATAGATTTTGGACATATTCCATCCTAAACTCTAAAAGCCATGTGGATGAGTTCCCTGTAGAGTTTGACAGGTAATTAGTGGTGTGCATTGTGGGGAGGGAGATGACTCATGATTCTGGAATGAATCTTTTGACTCTCCTTGTCTCTATAGAGCATTGACAGGGCTACTGCTATAATTAGGACCACACATCTAATTATAAACAAAACTCCATGTACAGTGGTTACCAGGAAGTAAGCTGTGCTTACTTTCAAGTTGGCAGGACTAATTTAGAATAATAGTGTAAAATTTACTAAAAGTTAGGTTGCTTTTCCTTGATTGACCAGAAGGTTTAATGTAGAAGGAAAGTGGGTTATGTAACAGTAATATCTGTGGAAATCATGGTTATTAATTTTTAGGGCCTTTAACAGTTTTTTTTTTTTTGCCATACTATTTCTACCCTTTTCTCCTTAAAAATTATGTATCTTGTATTTTATGGTATGCTTATTAGGGAGTAGAGGAGATTTGGTTATAGGCAGGCATTTTAAAATTAGTTGGATTGCTTTTTAAAAGAAACTAGAGATATGGAAAAAATTACATTGGAAGGAGGAGAAAGATGTATGGAATAGGAAGAAAAGAATGCTGTGCAGCCATGTACCCATCGGAGAAGTCGCAGTGTTTGTAACACATGTGGTCTCATTTTCTGTCAGGTAGATCAGCACTTGCATGGTGTGTGCTTTCTGAAATTGTAAAAGCTCAGCTGAGACAGGGACTGATTTAGTTAGCTAATATGTAAGCTTGGTCAGTGGGTCTCTGAGAGTCAGCAAAGGTGCTGGCTATGTAGATTGTCGTGCAGAGCTGTAACCTAAACTTCTGTGTAGGATGGTCATATTTTGAGCCTCCGAGTTGTGGTTACCTGAAATGAAGTGAAAATTTTCAAACAGCGACCCAAACAGATGAGCCCCTCCTCCCTTCTCACATTCAGAACTACACAGTTAAAAGTTTTAAATTTTAAGGACTAAAAAGGTACAAATTAAAATATAGAGATGTGTGGGAGCTTTCACCTGGGCAGTGGGGGATAGGAGGATGGGAGGTATATTTTCTTAACTTGGGCCTAGTAGAAGTGTCACTAATGGTTTCTGTTTACCAGATGCTTTTGGAGAAGGGCAAGTGTTGTCTGTGGCCTCGGCCTTGAGTTTGTCTTGGAGCCCCACCAGTACTTGGGACGGTGTGGTCTTTAAGGCTAGTTCCCGGCAGGAACAGCGAGCTTTGCTTTGACTTTCTGTTTCCGTTTTGTATTTCACTGGTTTCTGGTCTTTTATTCCCTCTTCTACTTTACTGATACTTGATTTACTAGTCTTTTTAGCTCCTTAGGGCGAAAAGTTCTGTTACTAGTTTTGAACATTTTTTTTCTAATACATAGGCATAAAAAAAACCTAGAATTTTTGTATTGGTAGAGCCTGTGCTTAGCATGGGTGAGGCCGTGTGCTTAATCCCTACACTACTAATGCTATTATCAATAATAATAATAGCAGTATATAGTTTTCTGAAATTTACTGATTTTTTTTTTTTATTCCATCTTGCCAAGTGCTCCATGTTTCTTCTGCAGTTGTTTGCCTCAAAGTTCTGTAGATGTGAGTTAGGCAAAATTAGCTGATGGTACTTTCAGTACCCTCCTTGACCTGTTACCTTCTCATCCTATGAATTATGAAGAGAAAGGTGATAGATTCTTCAGCCATGATGACTGGTAATTCTTTTGCTTTTTGAATTTCATTTTTCCTGATGGATTTGGAAACTCTGTAATTAGGTATATGTATAACTAAGAGGGGTATGTAACTATACTGGATTTTTATAAAATTTCCATGAAGTTTGTTAACCTGTCTGTGTCTTTAAATTTAAAATGTGCCTTATAAACAGCATTTAATTGAATTCAGTTCACCATTTAATCTGTTTAAAATTAACATAATTGTGTATGAGGTTAAGCTTACCATTTTATCATATTTTCGTCTACTCTTTTGCTTTTGTTTCTGATAATGTATTCTCTATTGCTTTTATATCATATCTTTTGGGTCAATGATTATTTTTTGTATCTATTTTATTTTCTTTAGTATTTTTTAGTTTTTATTTTATATTATTTAATTTTAGCATTACATTTATATTATTTTAATTTTATATAATTTCATTTTAGTTCTCTTCTGCTAACTATATATTTCTAATAATTTGTTCAGTCTTGTGTGGCTAATAGGATTCATTTTTAACTCATTCAAGTCTATGTATACAGTATATTGAATGATTTCACATTTTGCATTTAACTTTTTATTTCCTACCTCTTCTCTTGAAATAACTTATTTTTCCTTCTCAATTTATATTCTCATTCTTTTTATTCAACCTCTTCTTTATTTGTGCCATCACGCCACTTACTTTCCCAAAGTCCCTCTGCAGCTTTTATTTACGTTTTACAGATATCTACAATGTTATTTCTTACTTTGAACATATTTTAAGGAATGATAGATTAAAACATTTTAATTTTTTACATATAATCATTTTTGCTATGTGTGTTATCATATTTTATTTTGATATATTATCATATTTTTCTATAATATCATGTTTCCCCCTTCCTATCTATGTAACATGTCTGATAAAACTTTTATTTATTCTAAGTTGTCTGCTCTGAAATTTTTTATAGTGTAGAATTGCTTGAGATGAATTTCGTCAGATTTCATCTATGGAGAAAGTGCCTACATACTGTCCTTCTTTCTGAAGGCTGTTGTTACAGAGGATGAGATGCATAGTTGATGTCATAGTTTTACTCTTAGACTCTTAAAAATGCTACACTGTTTTATGGCCCACCTATTAAAACTAGTGTTGTTTTCTCTTAAAGATAATGTGCCATTTTGAGGCTTCCTTAAAGAGAATATGCTTCTCTTTGTTTTAGGCAGTTTGGCCATGATGTGTCTAGTATGATTTTTTTTTAATTTATTTTCTTATGGATACACTCAACATTTTGGATTTTTTAAAAACTAAACAGGAAAATTTTAACTAGTCATTTGTGTCTCATTTTCACATGTATTTTCTGGGGCTTTTGTTAACTTACATTACAGTATTTGATATTAACCCACAAGTACCCAATGGAGTATTCATTTTTCCTCAACATTTTATCCCTTTGTTTCTTAAATTGGTAATTTTTAATGGCCTGTCAGATTCATGTGGCTTTCCCCACCTTCCAGTTGCTGTTAAGTCCATTCATTGATTTTTTTTTTCATTTTAATTATTGGACATTTTAGTACTGCAGTATTGTCCAATTGTCTATTTTGACCTTCTCCAAACTCTCTTTCTCTCTGTGTGACTGTGTGTGTGTGTGTGTGTGTGTGTGTGTGTGTGTGTGTAGGGAAGGGGCTGTAAGAGGCCAAAGGAAGATGCTGTGTGCCCTTTTTGCTGTGCTGGCAGGGTTCACCTGTCTTCTCTGCCCAATGCTGGGGTTCCAGGAATGCAGGATCACACCACCTATTTTACTTGGGTGCTGGAAATTTAAACCCAGGTCTTCATGTTTTTATAACTTACCCATTGATCCATCTCTCCAGCCTCTGGTCCCTTTAAATAGTTTCAGTTTTTCTGGTGAAAGTCCTATCTGTTCACATAGTCCTCTGTTTTACTTTTTAAAGCCCCTTTCCTTTATTCTTTGGAACGCATTTGCAGCAACTGCTCTAAAGTTAAGTAGTGCAGCAACTGACTTGTTTTCTAATGGGTCACATTTTCTTGTCTCATTGAATGACTAGTGATTTTCTAATTACACTTTGGACAATACTGAAGAAATATTGTACAGTTTTGTTTTTTTTTTTTAATTTTTCCATGGAGTGTTGGTATTTTCAAGGCTGCTTAATTACTGAACACCTGGCTTAGTTTTATCTCAGGGTGGATTCTGAGGTCTTTCGAACTTGGCAAGACTCATTCTCAAATTTGTTTTCTCCTGTGGGTTTCCTTAGGGCTTGGGTGTACAGTGGGCCTTCCTTGAGGGTGTGACTTCTGCTCCCTGGTGTTTCAAGTTGATGCCAGAGGTATAATGAGTTCTCTTTATTGTGGCTGGGGTGTACTTCCCTATATTGCTTGACCTCTGGTACTTAAATTTCCTTTCAGGGATATTGTTCCTTGCTTTCATGAGCCTGTGCTGATATGTGCTGCGTTTGACAAAGGGCTCCCAGGGAATCCTGTGCAAGCCTGTGTGGTCCCTGTACTTAGCTCTTTTTCTCTCCTGCCCCAACCTGTGTCTATCAGCCCTGTTCCAGTTGGACTCTAGCTTGTCATTCTACTATTGGAAAATTGTCCCAAGGCAGAGAACCAGTGTTATTTGGGGCTCATTTATGTAAAATAAAGGTCACAACCTTGTGACTCAGATAGAGGAAAGAATTCACCAAGAAAAGAAAATGCAGAAGTGGGTTTATTAGATGTTCTGTGGTAAAACTTGCAGTGGACAAGAGAGCAAAGAGAAACTGTCTGGAAGCACTTAAGAGGCCAGTTTTTGTGGAGGTGGGGTTTCTGGTGGGCAGTCAAGCAGTATTTCAGTGTCACAGTGCTCTGAAAACTTGTGGTTGGGCCTTATTGTGCTTATCAACAATCTGTCCTGTAAGCAATGATGGTCTTGCCCTAAGTCAAAAATGGATCAGCATAACTATTTATCCTAAATTTACATTCATACTCACCTCTTTTTTTCCTCTTAGAGGTCACATTCTTGATTTGTCTGTTGTCTAGTATGTGAAAATACTTGCTTCATTTGTGCAGATGAATAGTAGATTAAAAGGTATAATCTTGTGCTGAACTAACTAAACTTCAACAGTTTAGCACCAGCAACAGTTTTGTCTGATTGGAACAGCAATTTTAATGTTTTGAAATGAACTTTTACTGTTTGGTAGGTAGCTTATATATAAAAAACAAAAGCAAATCTTCTTTCCCTCCCTTCTTTTTTTCTTCCTTCTATGAGGTCTTGCTGTGTTTTCTATGCTAACTTTCTGTCCCTGGGGTGATCTACCTACCTCAGCCTTAGAAGTAGCAGGACCAAGAGGTGTATGCCAGCCACTGCACTCAGCTCGGAATAATAAAGCTTGATTTCTCCATGATCTTGCTTCCTATGTCCAGCTTTTTCACAGAGTAAACACACTGAGTTAGAAGAACATTAGTGGAGCTTCTGCCTAGAGTTAATAGTCTAGAATATATTATGTAAATAAATGATTTTCCATGTTTCAGTATTTGGCTTTATAGCAGTAGATCAAGGGGAAAGGGTGTCTCAGAAGCAGAGCAGTGCTTATTAACTCTTACAGCCTTGTTTGAATAGAGCAAGCCTTGTATCTGCCCAAGAAGTTTTGTTTAGGTTTTGGAAAGGGAGGGGGGATTTGGCATGTTAATTTAAAAATACGTACTATTTCATTGTCTTAGAAAATGAGATGGCCATTTAAAGGGGTTGTATTTGTAGAAAGTTTGCTTCTTTTAATCCATGTCTTGTGCTATGTTATTTGTCTTGGTTTGCATTTTGTCTTGACCTCCAAACTGCACCTCAGTTGATCATTCTCTTGCCAGCACCTACTTCCCCTAGCCTCTTAACACATCCTCCCTGCATGTGAAGCTCTAGAGTCAGGACTTGCTTCTTCTATGTTTTGATTATTAACTATTTTTCTACTTTAATAGTGGTAGAATACACATTTTCTTTAGGCCTGTTAAGCACCGGACTGTGTAAATGTCTCAGCTGTACCTGTTCTTGGGTCGGCACTCCCTGATCCTCTCTATGGGACTTATCTTTTATTCTTCTTCTCAGATATCGTTACCTTCTCCACTCTTGCCTGTTGTGCTAGGAATTTGGAGTTGTATCTCCTGTCACTGAGGACACATCTGCATTTCCTCTGGGATGTCACTCTTCTCAGTCTTTTCCTCCAGTTCTTAGGCTCAGAGGAAAAGTGTCTGGCTTAGTTATGGTCATCCTCCTTGGAGCTCTTGTGACCTCTCGCAGTCCATCTTCAATACGGTCCTTGGACTTTCCCTCAGCTCTTCCTCTACTTCCACATTTTATCTTTCTTTTTCTTTTACATGCAATGCATGCTTAACTTGCTTCCACCTTAAACATAGACTATCAAAAACAAGAGGATTTAACTTTTCTACCTACTCCAAAATTTTAAAAACATTAATTCTATTTTTCCTTAACAAATAGCCATGTACTTTGAAAGAATAGTGCACAGTCCTTCCCTTGCATGTTATTTCCTTGGGAAACTTGCCTGAGGCCTGCATTCTCATCTTTCTACTGAAAGCATATCTTAGAAGTTCCTGTTTTTTTTGTTTTTTTTTTTTTTTCTTTTTTTTAGTTGCCAAATACAGGGACTGAAAGGGGATTTCTAGGCCCTGGTTTACTTGACCTTTTTAATACATTTACTATCAGTCCCTTTCTTTATGAAACCTTAGTGTTGGTTCTGGGCATGCTCTTCTCCTGATTTGCTCATTCTGTTCTTTCTTACTTTCCTATGTTGCCCTACTTCCTCTGTCCCTTCTTAGAAACTCTGTCCCTTCTCTGATTCTTGTCTCCCTTTCAGTGGTTTCAGCCACCTGTGTGATTTAAATTATGATTTAGTAATCTTTTTTTTTAATTTTTTATTAATTATACTTTATTCACTTTGTATCCCCTCTGTGGTTCCCTCCCTTCTCCCATTCCAATCCCTCCCTTCCTCCACCCTCTGCATGCATGCCCCTCCCCAAGTCCACTGATAGTGGAGGTCTTCTTTTCCTTCCTTCTGATCCTAGTCAATTAGGTCTCATCAGGAGTGGCTGCAATGTCTTCTTCTGTGGCCTGGTAATGCTGCTTCCCCCTCAGGGGGAGGCAACTAAAGAGCAGGCCAATCAGTTCATGTCAGAGACAGTCCCTGTTCCTATTACAATGGAACCCACAGAAAGACGCACATGGTATATACTCACTCATATAGACATATAATATAGGATAAACCTACTAAAATCTGTACACCTAAAGAAACTAATCAAGAAGGAGGACTCTTGCTAAAATGCTCAATCCCTATCCAGAAAGGCAAAGAGGATGGACATCAGAAGAAGGAGAAAAGAGGGAACAAGCCAGGAGCTTGACACAGAGGACCTGTGAAAGGCTCTGCCCTGCAGACTATCGATTTAGTAATCTTACTCATCCATCTGCATCCTTCTTTTGAGCCCAAGACTCCTTTTGACAGTCTTATAAAATCATGGTGTCTGCATTATAAGGTAAGGAGACTGAAACTAAAAGAATAAGTCAAGAAAAGAGCTAAGATTCAAACATTCATCTGAAAATGAAAGTGTAATTTCTATATTATGCTGCTACTTAAATATTTCTAAGCATATTAAATTTATCATGGTCCATATGCTATACTTACTGCTTTCATTCATGAGTGGGGGGGGGAGGGGCTGCAGGAGTGACACAGAGAGTCAGGGAGAAAGATGAAGAAAACTACAGAGAGATAAATGAAAATCTGTGTTCTGAATCTCAGGATCTGATTTTCCTTCTTTCAGTTTTCCTGGCCAGAGTGTATTTGTAGGACTTGATAGATGTGAATTTCCCTCTTTGTCTCCACGTGACTGGCCCATCCAAGCCAAAGGAGTATCACTGTACCTTTTACATCTGTCATATGACTAGTAGCCTCTAACCCCACCCCACCTCCTAGGACTTCTTTACTTGGACTGCTGTGGTCCAGACCCATTGCTTCCAGATTATCAGACCTGAACAACCAGAGTGTCTTGTTTTTGTTTTTATTCAGATTTTTCATCTAGATGTTTATTAAAACCTTTAATCCATTGCTAAAATTATGATTATATAAAAAGAATTATTAGAAAAGTTTAAAAAGATATGCAAAAATAAGTCATTTTAATTAACATTGAATCCAACAGACATAAAATTACTCTTTCCAATTGTAATAAAAGGTTTTAGAAGCTAATTTTATATGACTGTCCTGTCATAGAAAGGTAATAAACATTTTGCAGATTGGCTCCGGTCCATAAGCATTGAGTCTAGGCACAACATCTAAGGGATAGAAATGTTTTCAGTTTTCTTAGATTATAGCCACATGGATCTATGTTATTTAGAAGTGAAAGTATAACTAGGGGTTTTTGGGTTACAGACAGCATCTGTGTGTAACTTTGGAAGGCTTGAGAAAACTCTGCTTCTTGGCTATAGTGATGGTTCAGGCAGTAAGGACAGGCTCACAGACAAAACAGCAAGAAAATACACTGTTTCTTTAGGATACTGTTTGTTTGTTTTTATTTTTTAAATGTGAAAGCTTTATAATATGAATTGTTATATATCAAGCTACTTATACTTACTAAGAAAACACATTTGTACTCCAGTTAAATTAAATTATACCTTTACCATTTATATATTAAATAGGATATATTAAATAGGATTCTGCTTTTTTTTTAAGAAGGAATTAGTCGCATGTATACATGTGTGTTAGAGGAAAAAGCAGAATCAGAAATAACTGCAAGTCTGAAGGTTTCAACAACTTCTGGCATTTTTTTAATTTTAACATGTTACTTTGTTTATCATCAGCAAGTCACGTGCTTTGGGGGGATATAGGACATCTTTTAGAATTTGTATTTCCTTCTTAAACTAATGACGTAATTATATTCTCTCAAGATTCTGAAAAAAAAAAAAAGAAGGAATTAGTCCAGTTATATAGAATAACCTTGTAATTATGCTAAAATAAAAGTGTATTTACATAAGAATTAAGACATTTAAAAAAAAACAGGTTTAAAATGCTGTCTTTTGATTGGCCTGTAATAAAAGGTTTTCCCAGGTTGGTATTTAAATGGAGATGATTATATACATCAAAATTGTGTGCTTCTAATATTCAGTATAATATAGCAGCAGGTAATTTGGTTTGCTTTATTACTGGAAGAATAAAGTTCTATGTAGATATTAATCTGCTGAGGTGTTTAATAAAAATAAGTTATCTGCATTTTGGCAGAGTGCTGACTGGCCAATTCTCAGATTTGATGCAGAAAGGACACGGTAAATGATCAGCTGTTAAATATTCCTTGGCTTTAAACAAATCGTGGCTAAGCAGTTGTGCTGGCTAATTTTTATGTCAGCTTGACACAAGGTACAGACCTCTGGGAAGAAGGAATCTTAATCAAGAGAACACCTCCACAGGACTGGCCTGCAGGCAAGTCAGGAGGGTACATTCTTGGTTGGTAATTGATGTGAGAGGGCCAATGCCATTGTGGTTAGTGCTATCCCTGGGCAGGTGGTCCTGGGATGTGTAAGAAAACAAACTGAACAAGTTAGGAGGATCAAGCCAGGAAACAGCACACTACATCTAACCTCTCTATCAGTTCCTGCTTCCAGGTTCTGCCTGACTTCTCTTAGTGATGAGTGTGACCTCAAAGTTGTAAGATAAATGCCTTCCATCCCAAGTTCGGTCATGGTGTTTTATCACAACAATAGAACCCCTAAGACAAAAGCCAGACTCAAAATGGATCCTAGGTGGTTAATGGGAATGCTCTAATGTTAAGCTCTGACGTTACCCAATGATAGACATTTACTGAATTAACCATGCTGACTAGAGCTCCTATTTGTCTACATGAGGTGAGTGAGGTACTTAAGGAACATCTCGTCTCACAGGAGCTGAAACACATCAGAAAGGTTAAGAATTTACTAAAGGCTTACAAACAATTTTTAATATTTCAATGTGAGATTGCATGAATGAAGTAACCCCTTTGGTGGTATGAGTGAGAAATGACCCCTATGGGCTTATGTATTTGAACATTCGGTCCCCACTTGGTGGTGCTTTGGGTGATTATGGAAACCTTAGGAGGTTGAACCTTGCTGGGAGAAGTCTGTCATCGTAACATGCTTTGAGTTTATAGCCTAACCCCACTTCCTGCTTTCTCTCTCTGCTTCCTGTGTTTGGATGGAAATGTGATCAGCCAGCTTCTTGTTCATGTAGGTATGTCATCATATGTTACCTGCTAAAGTGGCTTAACCCTGTGGATCCGAAGCCAACAAACAAACAGACCCCAAAAAACTTTTCTTCAAGTTGATTTTGTTTTTGGTGTTTATCACAATAACAGAAAGTAACTTTTAATACAACACCAAACGAATAGCCATTACATCACAAGGCAATGGAAACAATATTGGAAGCTTAGAAAATTAAATAATAAAAAACAGGATATTGTACCCACTGTTCTCTATAAACACCATTAACAGGGGATGGGCAGGTGAGCAGTTGCTAAATCTACACCTATAAATGAGTAGAAGTTTTATTCAGAGGAATCTTTTTAAGGTAGCATAATTTTATTGTGTTGTTGTGACTGGGTTTCTCTGTGCAGCCTTGGCTGTATTGTACTCGCTTTGTAGAGCATGCTGGCCTAGAGCTCACAGGGATCTACCTGCCTCTGCCTCCCAGAGTGCTGGGATTACAGGCATGCATATAATTTTTACCAATTTCAGAGTAGAGAAGTAGAAATTGGTTGGCCATATAGGGGGCCTAGGAACTCAAGTTCAGAAGTGCACAAAAGTGGGAGTGACGGCTTACTGGTAAAAGAAAATGAGTTTTCTTGATTCATGTTCTAGTGAGTTTAGTTATCCAGTAACAGCTGTGTATCAAACTGAAATGAAGGTAAAAAGAGGAAATCGTGGCATCCAGACAGAAGGAACTAAGGAAAAAAGGCCTGTGAGAAAGAGAATTAGCCTGACTTTCTCAGAGATGTAGAACAGTGTGCTATGGCCTGAGCACACCCCAAACTAGTGTGATTGGTGCTTGCAGGATCTGATCAGTGCACACAAGTCACCAGCTAATTTCCTGAAATTCAGGCCTAGAAAGGAAGGAGTCTGCTTTTTAAGAAGCTGTAATGTTGCTGGGTGTTGTGGCACACACCTGTAATCCCTAGACTCGGGAGGCAGAGGCAGGCAGATCTTTATAAGTTCAAAGCCAGCCTGGTCTACAAATCCAGGACAGCCAAGGCTACACAGAAAAGCCATGCCTCAGAAAGACAGGAAAAAAAAAAGCTGCAAAATAATTTGGGTACTGTGGTCTTCCTTCTTTAAACTTTATCCTAATATTAGCAGTGCTTTTATTTTGTGAGTTATGAGTTATCATTGTTTACTCTTTATTGAGAAATATTTTTCTGGATATTAAGTAGTTAATATCAGTTTTAGCCTACTGATGATGAAATAATATTTTTAAAAATTTCATTTCCAGATACCAAATTGTTAAGAGCCATTCCCTTTTGTTAAATGAACATGAGTCAGATGATGCAGTACATTAATGAGAATAAGAAAATTTAAAATCAGTTTTTTAGACCTGGGCTCAAATATATAATTAAATATCTGTATAGCTTTGAAATCAAATTAATCCATTTCTGTTTGTTTTTTCATGCCTTAATTTTAATTTATGCCACTTTATAGAACTGTTGTGAAGATTGGAAATGATAACTGTAAAGTGCCTTGTGAAAACAACTTAAACGTGATTTCAATGTGTTAAACTCTTGAAATCTCTTAAAAGGTGTAATTTTGAATGTAAAATATTAGATATGCTAATACTGAGTTATTGATACATATATAATATTATTTATCCCTTTGTCTCTTGAGACCTTTCTCTTCAGTGATTGTTGGCAGGGTGTGTGGTTGCAGTTTAGAAAAGGTCCCACCACTTTCCTGTCTCAGGATATGCTGGCACTCATGGTGTTTGTTCTGTTTTTAAAGATGGGAACTGTTGTACTTGAATGCTACAGAAGGGTAAACTGTGGTTTGACCTGTTTTTTAAGTTTTTTGTCCATGTCACTATTTCTTGCTTACCAAAATTTCATAAGTACTTTTCTACTTTCAGCTTACTATGGGGTGGAAACATTTTTCTCCTGAGAAAAACAGTAGCCCATTCTCTTGATGAGCCTAGAAGCAAGCAGACCAGTTTGTGATTTACCTGAGGGAGAATGGAACTCAGGAAGAAGGAGACCTGTACAGGTCTTACAACCTGGTTTGCAGTATTTGTTCAAGAATTCTGGGCTTCTGGTGTCCAGACCCAGAAGAAAGACACTGAGTACACTGTCTTTGATCCCACTGACAGACACCTAACTGTTCAGGGATAGCCAGAGTGATATCCTCTGAAGGCAAGCCAGGGATTCAGGGTGTTTGGTAGGCCTGTATTAAGGAAAGTACTATGAAATCACAGCTGTTTAAAAAATATTAATATACTTTTATTATTAAAAGGAAAAATAAAATATATATCACACACCAAAATTATCCAGGCCTCAAGCCTATATACATCTGAGTAAGCTTCTATGTAGGTATAATAGCCATTTTTTTCACTCAGATATATTTTTATGTATTTAGTGACCATCAACAATGAAAAATCTGTGACAGATTATAACTAGAAAAACAATTATCTTTATACCCTCTTCTTTAATATTAGCCTACTTAGTAATTTGCTTGTTTTTGTTGTTGATTTTGAGTAATGTCTGTAGTGTGCTTTTTTATACATACTTGAGTTTTTAATGAATAACCCAAAAATTCCATAAAGCCTCTGTTTAATTCAAATAGCTTTAAAATGGAAATAATTCTTAGTGATTAAAAAATCAAGTGAGTAAAAAATCAAGTTTTGTGTTTCCAAGAAGCATTGTATTATGAGCTTTCCCCCACTTCGGTCTTATCTTTTTGTCTTAATTTTGTAGATCGACTTCAGCTTCCAAGGAATATGATTGAAAATAGCATGTTTGAAGAAGAACCAGATGTGGTAGATTTAGCCAAAGAACCTTGTTTACATCCTCTGGAACCTGATGAAGTTGAATATGAGCCCCGGGGTTCAAGGCTGCTGGTGCGAGGTCTTGGTGAGCATGAGATGGATGAGGATGAAGAGGATTATGAGTCATCTGCAAAGCTGCTGGGCATGTCCTTCATGAACAGAAGCTCAGGACTTCGGAACAGTGCAACGGGCTACAGGCAGAGTCCAGATGGGACTTGTTCAGTACCCTCTGCCAGGACCTTAATTATCTGTGTTTTTGTCATTGTGGTTGCTGTCTCTATAATCATGGTGATTTATCTACTGCCTAGATGTACCTTTACCAAAGAAGGCTGCCACAAAACAAACCAGTCAGCAGGCCTAATCCAGCCAATTGCCACAAATGGGAAATTGTTTCCATGGGCACAAATTAGGCTTCCCACTGCCGTCATTCCTCAGCGCTATGAACTCAGCCTACATCCAAACCTAACATCAATGACATTCAGGGGCTCTGTGACAATTTCACTTCAGGCTCTTCAAGCCACATGGAATATCATTCTCCATAGCACAGGACATAATATTTCAAGAGTGACATTTATGTCAGCAGTTTCAAGTCAAGAAAAACAAGTTGAATTCCTGGAATACCCATATCATGAACAAATCGCTGTTGTGGCCCCTGAACCCCTTCTAGCAGGGCACAATTATACCTTGAAGATAGAGTATTCAGCAAATATATCTAACTCTTACTATGGGTTTTATGGCATCACCTACACAGATACAAATAACGAGAAAAAGTATGTAAAACTCTGAAATGGTTCTTGTTCTGTGCTCTTCTGCATGTAACTTCTGAAATAGAGATCCTTTGGCCCACACCATAGAGGTTTTATATTTAGAAAGTTATGTGCAAAATAGAATGGTAATATGAAAGAATATACTTCTCTTGGGCTTTTCATGTTTTATGAGATGAGTATTAATTGCCTTCCTTCCGTGAAGCTATAGGAGGCAGAGTTGGGGATATGGGCTATTTTTCTGACCGGAAGGGCTTTAAGGAGTTGGAGAAAGAGGGTCTGAAATGTGGCATACTGAATATATCATTCTTAGTGTCCTTAATCTTTACTGGTTTACTTAAAAAAAAAAAAAACTACTTTTATTTTATATGCATTGGTGTTTTGCCTATGTATATGTCTATATGAGGTATCAGATCTTGGAGTACAGACAATTGTGAGCTGCCATATGGGTGCTGGGATTTGAACTTGGGTCCTCTGGCAGAGCAGTCAGTACCCTTAACTGCTGAGTCATCTCTCCAGCCCCCTGGTACTTTTAAAAATGCTAGTTTTAGTGTGGAAACTTTAAAAGTGTAGGAAAGTATCCACCTCAAAAAAAAAAAAATGGTGAAGCTGGGCAGTAATGGTACACACCTGTAGTCCCAGCACTCAGGAGGCAGACGCAGGCCGATCTCTGAGTTCAAGGCCAGCCTGTTCTAAAAAGCAAGTCCTGGACAGCCAGAGTTACACAGAGAAACCCTGTCTCAGAAAAAAAAAGGTGGTGGGGGGACAAAATATAAAAGTATTCCACAGCCTATTTGAATCACACTCTGAGGTTTAATCTTCATGGTCATATCATAACTGAATTTTATTAAAGATGTTGTTTATATTTCTATAGAATATTTGTATATAATGATAGTGTCATGTCTCATCTGTGCACTATTTGTATGTGTTTTATGTTAGCAGAGAATGCTCTTATAATACTCTGTAGACCAGTTTAAGAAATACTGACACTGGCCATTTGGCTAACATATATTAATATATTCTTATCGTTATGTTCAGTTTTTCAGAGATTTTTTTCAATTTATTGAAAGAAAAAATAATCTTAAAAGAGTAATTTCACCACCTAAAAATAAAAACGTTAGTTCTTTTTTCTCCACCCAAGACATATTTAATTAGCTATAGAATGGCCATTTTCAAGCTGGGTGTGGTGGCATATGCCTTTAATCCCAGCACTCAGGAGTCAGAGGCAGGCAAATCTCTTGTGAGGCCAACTTCTACAAAGTGAGTTTCAGGACAGCCAAGGCTATACAGAGAAACCCTGTCTTAAAAAATCAAAGAGAGGTAGGTATGTGTGGCATTTTCTTTCTTAGCTTTTGTCAATGGAAAAAATTATTTCTCTTCTTTCTTATTCAAAGTACTAAACAGATTTCTAATACAAAGCTGCAGCCCTCTGTTGAAAATTAAGAATCAAAAACTGCTGTAATTTTCTTTTTACATCAAATTCTGTATCTGTTTTTCACATATATTTGAGAATTTTACACTGATAGTTTAAATTTGAAACATGGTTAGATTTTTGCAACTACTATGAATGTCAGATAAATGATTTTTTTTCACTTTTTAAACAAATATCTTGCAGTCTGTATATTTTAGTTGTTGATTATTTAGTTGAATGATTCTCGAAAACTGATCACAAATCTGTGATTGAAATAGTAGCCTTGGAGATTTTAGCTTTAGTTCTTGGTTTGTAATCGCTAGGAAATATAATATTTAATACCCTATTTGCATTACACATTTTGTATGTAGAATGATCTACATATATAGATAGAGATGATATGTAGGTAGATAGACACACACACACACACACACACACACACACACACACCACTCACGTTATGAAACAATGACTTAGATTTTGAGGTCAGCCTGTTCTACAGAACAAGTTCCAGGATGGCCAAGGCTACACAGAGAAACTTTCATGAAAAACCAAATGAATGAATGAATGAAATGGTGAGTTAATAATGGAAACAGGACTCTGAGAGAAGGCTCAGAGCTATCTCATCTAATCTGGTTATTTCCTGGAAATTTTGGACCTTTGCTACATAATGGGAAAAATTATATTGTACAGTAGAATCCAGTGAATTTTAGTATGAGCATATGTAAGTTCTTGACATAGGCTGGATTGAGTTATGACACATGGTAGAAAAATGTGGGTCCTTGAAAGTAAGAATTCGAATTTAAAATAATATCTTAAACTGAAATTTTGGAACAGACAGACTCTAAGTTTAGTTACCTGCCTGTTAAAGTGAAGACCCCACATGATTGTTTCTTGACAAAGAATAAAGTTTAGATCATTCTTACCTTCAGGATATCTGAAAACTATTAATCCTAAGCAATTTGTGTGTGCCTTACGATTTTGCTTTATTTTGACAGACTTTTATTCCACCCCCACTATAGTTGGAATAAGTATCTAAACTGATAAAGTGATTGGGGGATGCATTCCTTGTAGCTTGGAAGGCATCTGTTCTCATCACTTTGCCACCAGTGCTGTAGTTGCCTGGAAAAGTCTGCAAATGTCATATGCTTTGAATAGACACTGCTTGTGGTCAGGAAACTTTACCTACTTTCCACACTGTTACCAACGTAATCCATGCCCATTCTTGTCTTTGCGCTTGTTTCTTTGGTGTACAGTCCTTCCACAGTTCTTGTTGATAACATTTTGAAGATCTTCTTTATCTGGCCTTTGTTTTCTCTCACAGCCCTTACTTTCCTACCACGTTGAACTCTATTCCCTAAAACAAAGGATAACAGTAGCCAGTACTTACTGGGAACTAAAGTGCTAGAAACCGCTCAAAACACTTTATATTTCTTTAGTCTTCTACCTTGTCTCAGTAAGAACATATTCACTAATAGATTCGCAATACCAAGACAAAATATGCACAAAGTACTAATAGTCTCACAGGGCTGACAGGTAGCAGAGAGGGAGCTCAAACCTCCTCACTGCACTGAACTACTTTCCTAGTTCACACTTCTTTTCTTTTACACATTATTTTGGCCAGTGCTTGGGATTCTCTTGCTCAACTCTCAGCTAATTCCTGTCTTCAAATAGGCTTGAGGAAATGCTGTAACAAGTGTTTCTGAAAGAAAACAGTCACAAGGAAAGAATAGGCATCAGATATTTAGAATAAAGTATCTTCAAAAAGTAACCCTCTCAAAGACTTGTGTGAGATAGTTGTTATATTGCTTTAATAGTAATTTAAGGAACTTTTTTAAATTTGCTTGTTTTATCTTGGAATGTTAGTATCTATAGTCAGGCATGATAGAATGCACTCGCAGTCCCAGAACTTGGGAGGTAGAGGCAGGAGGATCAGAAATTCAAGGTGTGTGTGTTGGGGGGATTGTAGATAGTGAATATGAGGCCAATTTGGGCTATTTGAAATCTCGTCTCAAACAAAGAACATTATGATGTTACTTTTTTTCCATAAATAGCTCCCCTAATTTGAGTAATAGGGATATAATTAAACTGTTCTGTTTATTAGGTAAGAATGTTGGCAGTGGATGACCAAAAGGAATGAATGTTAGAAATAGCATGGAAATATGACATGAAGTTAATTCTGCCTTTCCTGGGCCAGGCTTATCAGGAAAGACATGGTCATTTTAAGAATGGGATAAAGTTGTAGTTACCTAGTATTAGTAATATGCATATATATAAAACCACCTACATAGTATACAAATGTTTTGTTTTATGTAAAGTTTTCCTGGATTCTTACAAAACCCTGGGCTTGGTGCAGGGAATCATATCTCAGTCAGAATATATAATATACAAAACTGAGATATAGGTTATAGACTTAATAACCAGAATCATAAGGTTAATAAATGTAGACTCCAAACCCAATTCCCTCTTTCCTGTTTATCTTCTAAAAGTGGAGTCTAAGGACTGAGGAACAGAAGGTGCCAAGACCAGAGTGCCTGTGGCTGGTGTATATAAGCTGGTAAAAGAAGGGGGCTTAAGAATCTACCATTAGCCCTTGCTTTTTTTTTTCGGGGGGGGGGCTTTTCACATGACCTGTAATTCAGGACCTCTGTAAGTATTAGTCTTAACTGCTGCTGTTTTGGTGTGGAAGGGAGAAAAACATTTCTGTTCATCTCTGAAAAAGAGAAAAAGGAAAACAGAACACTGTTAAAGAACAACTTTTCTTATTTTCGTGAAAATGCATGTTGTAGATTTGAGATGCAGTGTTGCAAACCCATATGCCTAGTAGCAAATAATGACAATCCTCCCTCCACCACACCCAGCAGCTGCCGTAGCATATTGGCGCATACTGCCTTCTTGCCTTGTGCTGTCCTCTTTCTCAAGGGCACTTTTCAGTTCTATACTTTAGTAGGGATTCTTGGTA
This sequence comes from Meriones unguiculatus, assembly GCF_030254825.1. Taxonomy (NCBI): domain Eukaryota; kingdom Metazoa; phylum Chordata; class Mammalia; order Rodentia; family Muridae; genus Meriones; species Meriones unguiculatus. Next base: position 54,720,331 of record NC_083367.1, read on the forward strand.
CTCAAGGACCAGTTCAGACTTGGTGCTCGTTTCTTTACAGTGTCTTCAGCTCCAGCAGAATTTGTTTCAATGCCATTTGATCCCACTAATGTGCTTTCACTGTTAGGATGCGATTTGAAGCCTATTAGAAAATTCTGTCCACTCTAGTCCTCCACCTGCCTTAGTTAATCCTGGGTCCTTTAAAGTCTGAAATTGTATTTGTATCTGAATGTATTTGTTTCTGTACCTCCGGTAGATGGCAGGGTGCCCTGTCTAGTGGCAGGCACTCCATAACTATAGCATTGCATATGCATTTGTTTTTAGGTTCTTTGCAGCAACTCAGTTTGAACCTCTGGCAGCGAGATCTGCTTTTCCTTGTTTTGATGAACCAGCATTTAAGGCCACTTTTATCATCAAGATCACAAGGAACGAGCACCACACTGCGTTATCAAATATGCCTAAGGTACTGTGACATGAAGGTAAAACCTTTGGATAGATCTCTTATCTCTGAGAACAGTTGGGTTCCTTTTTACTGTACTATTGGTAGGAGTATTTAGAATCATATGTAAATATATAGTCTTTCTGAAATAATTAAATAAAAATGGAAAGAAAAGGACTTTGTGAGTCTGAGGAGCACTTGAGGAAGGAAAGAGACCCTGCAGGACTTAGAATGCATGGGTAGGTGTCTTCCTGCTCTCCAGTTGCACAAATAAGAATACTGTGAACTAGTGCAAGCCCAGGAAATTACTTCAGACATAGTGAATTTGCTCTTTTAAGCAGTGTTAAGAGTATGGAATTGTGACTATTCTTGGTGTTTTGGCAAATGAAACTTTGGATTATTTTCATGTGGAAATAGACAACAAGAAGAGGAGCTTCTTTCTTGGGTGTTTACTGTGTGGGAGGTATTAGGGTTAACAACAAGAAGTTCTGCTAAACAGAACTTGGGTTCCTTTTGTGTCTACCTGACTGGTTTTGTGCAGCCTGTGTAGTGCTTCCTAGAACATGTATGGCTAGAGGTGAAGAGGCGCTATAGCCAGAAGGTAATGCAGTCTATCCCCATAGACAACAAATAACATGATTTTTCATTGTCACAGCCCCACTCATAGCCCAACTCTTCACCTTAATCAATCTCTTAAAGAGGTGGGCACCTACTTGTCTAGTAACCCAGAGTAAAAAACTGATTGATGGTTAGTGAATTCCAAGAGTTTCTGGTATTTCTCCACCTTTAGTCTGTTGCAGACTTCTCTAGAGACTTAACGCCTTTGATTTCATTTTCCTGGGAATCCTCCATGGAGCACTAGATCATGTTAGGGGATATCTTAGTTACAGTTCCTTCTTGAAGTCAATGATCCTAAGGTTCTGTGGTCAGGGAAGGATTTCAGTTATGCTACAGTTTTAAAATGGAGAGACAAAACTAGTGCTCCCTGTAACTTGAATATATTGAGAGTAATGTTGAGGTTCTCATTGCTGTGTGTCTTCTTGATCAAGTGTGGTAGACGAGACTAAACCAGGGCTACGCTCTCCAGAAATTTGTGTTGAAAGATTAAAATAGGCAACTATTACCTGCATGAGTTTTTTAGTTTGTCATTGATTCTTTTAATTACAAAACTGTCATCTTTTTTCCTTTGGCTATAGAAGTCATCAGTCCCTGCAGAAGAAGGACTTATCCAGGATGAGTTTTCTGAAAGTGTGAAAATGAGCACATACCTGGTTGCTTTCATTGTAGGGGAGATGCGGAACCTGAGTCAGGATGTAAATGGAACCCTGGTATGTTGGTGTACTAATGCTCTGAAAGCCTGTTTATAGTAAGCTAGCGAGGGTTTATGGTGGCTGCCTCATGAAGAGAAGCTTTTATATCAGACTCTAACATTTTATACCGGAAATACCACTCTTATTTAACTCATAACTTACTGTTATCCATTTAATACCTGAAAGTCAATCGTTTTTAAGTTTCTTCTTTTATAAGAAAATTATAGTAAGACAATATTTCTAGAACTGTACTGTGGAATATGATGTTCAGTAATTTTATATCACTCTTTAGGTTTAATTTAAGAGTCTCTACTTGTCATGCTTTAAGAGTTAATAGTAGTTTGTGTAGCTAGTGGGTATCATATTGTATTTGCTATAAAAAAAAATAAGATGATTACTCTTAAAAAAAAAAAAAGCCAGGGGCTGGAGAGATGGCTCAGTGGTTAAGAGCACTGTCTGTTCTTCCAAATGGACCCGGGTTCAATTCCCAGCACCCACATGGCAGCCCATAACTGTCTATACCACCAATTGCAAGGAATCCTTCACACATAAAATAAAAAATAAAATAAATTATTAAAAAAAAGCCAGATAGAGTGGTGCACAGACTCTAGTTTCAGTCCCCCAAAACAAGAAGAAGAAAAAAAAAAAAAGAAAAACACAAATCCTAGTTTAGATTATTCATAGAAAATGTGTACAATTGTTTAACGTAAGGGCCTAGTTTATTTTCCTTTTTCATAATTTATGGTTTAGTAATGCTTTTGCTTTTGTCATTAATATCTATGTACAAATAGTTTGATTTGAATTTTTATTTTATAGTAGAGATATAAGCACTGATGAGAGATAATAGTTTCTTTTACTTACCTTTCATAACCTTACCCCCTGCCCATCTACTATGTAAGCTTGGTATTGTCTGTAGAATTACACTAAAATTCATCATTTTGATACTAAGACCTTTTATAAGCTCAGCAGTATTTTCAGTTGCTCTAGTGTGAAGTCTTCTATCTCTCCTAGTGCTCTAGTTTGTTATCACATATGTAACTCGTCCTCATGTATGCTTGATGTCGGGATGAAAGTTGAAGAAAGTTTCATACAGCGTTTTTAGGTGGATGGGCAGAGGCTTTTATTCATCTGTGTTAGGCATCAGCACAGTTTAACAAGAATGAGACCTTGGTATGGAATTGACCCTTCACAATTATTAGCACTAATCTCCTGAAGAGACTGCATTGTCATCCCCTCTGCATCTCCTTTCTAGGGCTGTAATATCATATACAGACATACACAGAAAAGGAAAGCCATCTACACAAATATATGTATTACGTATACACATATAAGTAGAGTACACATTCCCTTTTCTCCATATGTTGTTTAATCTTTTGCACACCAAGATGTAATCTTATTTAAATAATAGTTTTACTATTTTTCTTCTTTTTTATTAGGAAATGGATAAGAGTATTTTTGTGTTAGCAGCTGTACTAGGAAATCAATATAAACATCTTTATTTTATAAAAAGAAGAGGGCCACAGCACTAGCCCCATATCACTGATGGGAGAGTGTCTCCGAGAGCTTAAGTGATTGACCTCTGTACTGGACCACAGAGCCAGTAGAAGACAGTTTTACTCTCCACATTGTATATTGCTGATATTAGGAACTTGCATAGGTGTTGCAGCCAGAAATCTAAAACTTAGAAGGTAGTGAAGGATTTTTGTCATTTAAGAAGTTGAAAAACAGCTTCTATTATATAATATTTTGTTTTGTTTTGTTTTCATTGAATTTTATTTTATTAATTACTCTTTATTCACTTTGTATCCCCCCCATAAGCCCCTTTCTACTCCCCTCCCGGTCCCACCCTCCCTCCCCTTTCTTCACACATGCCTCTCCCCAAGTCCACTGATAGGGGAGGTCCTCCTCTCCTTCCTTCTGATCTTAGTCTATCAGATCACATCAGGAGTGGGTGCATTGTCATCTTCTATGGCCTGGTAAAGCTGTTCCCCACTCAGGGGGAGGTGATCAAAGAGCAGGCCAATCAGATTATATCAGAGGCAGTCCCTCTTCCCATTACTATGTAACCCACTTGGACACTAAACTGCCATGGGCTACATCTGTGCAGGGGTTCTAGGTTATCTCCATGCCTGGTACTTGTTTGGAGTATAAGTCTCTGGGAAGACCCCTGTGTTCAAATCTTCTGGTTCTGTTGCTCTCCTTGTGGGGTTCCCGTCCTCTCCAGCTCTTACTCTTTCCCACTTCTTACATGTACTCTACCTAACTGTTGGCCATAAGTCTCAGCATCTGCTTTGATAGTCTGCAGGGCAGAGCCTTTCAGAGGCCCTCTGTGACAGGTTCCTAGCTTGTTCCCTGTTTTCTTCTTCTGATGTCCATCCTCTTTGCCTTTCGGGATGGGAATTGAGCATTTTAGTCAGGGTCCTCTCTCTTGATTAGTTTCTTTAGATGTACAGATTTTAGTAGGTTTATCCTATGTTATATGTCTATATGAATTTGAGTATATACCATGTGTGTCTTTCTGCTTCTGGGACAGCTCACTCAGGATGATCCTTTCCATGTCCCTCCATTTACCTGCAAATTTCATGATTTCCTTATTTTCATTGCTGAGTAATATTCCATTGTGTAGATGTACCACAATTTCTGCATCCATTCTTCAGTTGAGGGGCATCTGGGCTGTTTCCAGCTTCTGGCTATTACAAATAAAGCTGCTATAAACATGGTTGAGCAAATGTCCTTATTGTGTGCTTGAGCCCCTTTTGGATATATGCCTAGGAGTGGTATGGCTGGATCTTGAGGAAGCGCTATTCCTACTTGTCTGAGAAAGCTCCAGATTGCTTTCCAGAGTGGTTGTACAAGTTTACATTCCCACCAGCAGTGGAAGAGGGTTCCCCTTTCTCCACAACCTCTCCAGCATGTGTTGTCACTTGAGTTTTTCATCTTGGCCATTTTGATGGATGTAAGGTGAAATCTCAGGGTCGTTTTGATTTGCATTTTCCTAATGGCTAATGACATAGAGCATTTCTTTAAGCGTTTCTCTGCCATTCGATATTCCTCTACAGAGAGTTCTCTGTTTAGCTCTGTTCCCCATTTTTTAATTGGATTACTTGGTTTGCTGCTTTCAGCTTCTTTAGTTCTTTATATATTCTGGATATTAGCCCTCTGTCAGATAAAGGGTTGGTGAAGATTCTTTCCCAATCTGTAGTCAAATCTGTTGTTTTGATTTGACAATAATGTCTTTTCCTTTATAGAAACTTTTCAGTTTCATGACGTCCCATTTATTGATTGTTGCTCTTAGAGCCTGTGCTGTTGGTGTTCTGTTCAGGAAGTTGTCTCCTATGCCAATGAGTTCAAGAGTATTCCCACTTTTTCTTCTAATCGATTTAATGTGTCTGGTTTTATGTTGAGGTCTTTGATCCACTTGGACTTCAGTTTTGTGCAGGGTGATAAGTATGGATCTATTTGCATTTTTCTACATGTAGACATCCTGTTAGACCAGCACCATTTGTTGAAGATGCTATCTTTTTTCCATTGTATGGTTTTGGCATCTTTGTCAAAGAACAGGTGTCCATAAGTGTGTGGGTTTATTTCTGGGTCTTCTGTTCAGTTGCATTGATTCACCATTCTGTTTCTATTCCAGTACCATGCAGTTTTTATTACTGTTGTTCTATAGTACAGCTTAAGATCAGGGATGGAGATACCTCCAGAAGATCTTTTATTGTAGAGGATTGTTTTAGCAATTCTGGGTTTCTTGTTATTCCATATGAAGTTGAGAATTTTTTTTTCAAGGTCTGTAAAGAATTGTGTTGGTAATTTGATGGGAATTTAGATAGTAAGTCTGTTTAACAAGATTTAGGAATAAAGAGGTAGAGTTGACTAATAAACTTATTTTTATCAATGACTGTGGAATACTATATTCCTGTTTATTAATGAATTCTGCTTTTATATCAAAACCTCAAAGAAAAAACAGGACTTAGAGATATAGTCCAGTTCACTGGACACTAGCTAAGCCCTAGGTTCAGTACTAGTAACACCTCCCGATACCTTTTATGTTTCAGATTTTATCCCTTATTTTAAATTTTATTTATTTATTTTATATCTCAGACATAACCCTCTCCTTTCTTTCCTGCAGATTTTATCCCTTAAACTTTTTTCTTTAGTAGAAGGTGAAAGATCCACTTGGTCAAAAAAAAAAGGATTTTTCTTTCCTTCTTAGGCATGTCAGAATTAATTGGAAATTTGTAAGCCAATTGTGAAAAATTCTGTTTCATGCTTTTCTTATGATTTTTGTTTTGTTTCCTTGCTTCCTGCATTTATTTTTGCTATAGTTGGGCTAGTTGTTAGAATCAGTTTAATCAGCCAAATATGAGTATCACATCTGACATGTAGCGCTTAACTAGAGCCCTCAACAGAACTATCAATATAGCTATAATGTTAATTTACTCACTAACATGATTTTTATGCAAGATTTCTAAAGTAATTTCTGTCCTGTCTTAGTTGGGGTTGCTATTGCTGTGATGAACCACAATGACCAAAGATACTTGGGGAGGAAAGGGTTTATTTGACCTACACCTCTACAACACTGTTCATCACTGAAGGAAGTCAGGACAAGAGCTCAAACAGCAAGAATTCTGGAAATAGGAGCTGATATAGAAGCCATGGGGAAATGTTGCTTACTGGTTTGTTTCTAAGGCTTTGCTCAGCCTGCTTTCTTATAGAACCCAAGACCACCAGCCCAGGAATAGCACCACCTACCAGGGTCTGGGCTCTACCCCATCAATCATTAATTAAGAAAATTCTTACAGCTGGATCTTACAGCAGCATTTACTCAATTGAGGTTCCCTCCTTTCAGATGACTCTGGTTTGTGTCAAGTTGACATTAAACTAGCCAGGACAAATCCCAAGTGTCTTTTAAACATCCTGGTACACATTGGACATTTGATATCATTCCCTTCTAGTGCATCTAATCAGTCATTAGGAAGGGATTCAAGACATTGTTTCTGTCAGGAACTCTGGCTTTGTGCAGTATGCTCAATTACCCTGTTTTGGAAGGCGAGTGTGTTCTTTATCTCCTTCAGGCCCTATTACTGATTTTCATGGGGTGATAAAGTTTGGTCCTGCTTCCTAGACCCCGTGCTCAGATGTAGCTGATTGGCACCTCAGTCTGCATGTGGATTCCCAAGTAAGAGGAGCAGGGGCTACCTCTGTAATGAACTCCGTTGCCTGCTCCTTGATCACTTCCCCCTGGTGATGTGGCCATACCAGGCCAGAGAGGAAGAGATCCACACCATCATGATGAGACTTGTTAATCTATGGGCAGATGGCAAAAGAGGAGAACTCCCCCTTTCAGTGGACTAGGGGAAGGAGATAGGAGGGAATAGGGAAGGAGGGTGTGACTGGGGGGAGTTGAAGGAGGGGGCTTCAATGAGGATATATAATGAATAAATTGTGAAAAAAAATTAAAATTTAAAAAAGTTTGGTCCTGCTGTTGTTAGCTAGTTTTGAACTTAATACTTTAAGGCACAGACAGGTTAAACCTACCAAATCCTCTATTCTTTCATCATTAAGTACCCCTTGCTGTGAGGAGCCAGGGACTTTCATAGTTGTAGTTATAGAAATCTCTTAAAGGGTTCTTGCAAGAGATAGCAAGAAAGCATTAGGCTATAACTATCAAGGCTTAATTACCCATGGGCTTTCATTTGACAGTAACTAGAATATTTGTTTTGCTTATCTTTTTTTCTTATTTTTTTTTATTAAGTTTGAACCCAGAGCCTTAGGCTTGCTAACCATCTCCTCTACCACAGAGCTATACCACAAACCCCATACAGTAGTAAGTAGTGTTTGCTTACCCAACCCAAAATGTTGTCTAAGACATCTTTCCTCTTGTGTGCATGATAATGAATACCTATAATCCACCAACTCAGAATGGTGGGGTACAAGGATCTCAGGCTCAAGACATGCCTGAGCTACCACGTGAGTTCAGAACCAAGCCTAGAGAATTACTTATTGATTCATTTACTTATGTATTTATTTACTTATTCATTACAGTTTATTCACTTTGTATCCTGGCTGTAGCCTTCCCCCTCATGTCCTCCTACCCTCTCTTCCTCTTCTCTCCCTATGCCCCTCCCCTGTTCCACTGATAGGGGAGGTCTTCCTCCCCTTCTATCTGGTCTCATCAGGTCTGGCTGCATCATCTTCCTCTGTGGCCTGGTAAGACTGCATCCCCCAGGGGGAGGTGATCAGAGAGTGTGCCACTGAGTTCATGTCAGAGACAGCCCCTGTACCCCTTACTAGGGAACCCACTTGGAGGCTGAGTCCATGGGCTACATCTGTGCAGGGGTTTTAGGTCCTTACTGGAGGAATGGATACAGAAAGTGTGGTATATTTACACAATGGAATACTACTCAGCTATTAAAAATAAGGAAATCATGAACTTTGCAGGCAAATGGTGGGAACTAGAAAAGATCATCCTTAGTGAGGTAACCTAGAAGCAGAAAAACACACATGGTGTATACTAACTTATAAGTAGATATTAGACATATAATATAGGGTAAACATACTAAAATCTATAGTCCTAAAGAAGCTAAACAAGGAGGACCCTAGGAAAGATGCTTAATCCTCATTCAGAAGGTAAAACTGGATAGACATCGGAAGTGGGAGAAGATATGGAACAGGATAAGAGCCCACCACAGAGGGCCTCAGAAAGACTACCCAGCAGGTATCAAAGCAGATGCTGACACTCATAGTTAAACTTTGGGCAGAGTCCAGAGAATCTTATAGAAGAAGGGGAAGATAGAAAGACTTGGATGAGTCTAGAGAATTTAATGAGACCCTGTGTCTAAATAAAAAGTAAAAAGAGGCCTGGGGAAATAGCTCAGTGGTGGAAAGCTGGCTGAATATGCATGGACCATAGTTTAAATCCCTCAGACCACGGAAGGGCAAAGGACATTTCTGCCAAGGCACATTGTTCTCTTTGCTTATTTTCTACTGTTTTATTATTTTTTAGAATAAGGTTGCTATAAATATAATGAGCATGATATATGTGTATTAAGAAGTTAAAAGCATGTGTTCTTTTAAGGAAAAGAAAAAGAGGTGGAAAGGAAAGATACAATTCAAGCTACCCTTCTCCTAATTGTATTCCATGATTGAGAATAATTGCATCCCTTGGTCAAATTTCAGTTTCTTTTATAATCATAGCATAGTGCTGAAACTATACATTTATCTTCCAAGTGAAGGTGGAAAGCGTAGGTATTTAAGCAACCTGTGTGATTCCCTCCTGAGTGCATAGCCTGAAGGGAATGAGCAAGGTGAGGCTGGATCATAGTGAGGCCATCTTATATGATTAGTTTTTATTACATGATTCATAAAAGCAAGCCAACAACTTGTTAATGTTTATTTGCTAGTATGTAGTTAGTGCCTACTGGATGAGAGTTAACAGTAATAGGTACCAAAAGGATTAACACCTTAGTTCTGTGCTGCATGTAACTTGTCTTCATACTTCACAAGTAAGAGCACTCGGAGGTCATAGGAGTGCAAAAATGCAGCATTATAATTTGCTTTGAGATGTGCCACCGTAATTTATTTGAGATATTGGTAAAGCTTAAAAAGAATAAAACGTTAGGAAAATTTTTTTTTCTAAGTGTGGATGTGAATAACTTGTTCTGTGTGGATGGCAGAATTATAAGAATTTGCTCAGCTGAGTCCCATGTCATTTTAATTTTTACCTGTCTAATGTTTACATCATGGATTATGTTTCTCCTTAGGTTTCTATATATGCTGTACCAGAAAAGATTGATCAAGTTCACCATGCCTTGGACACAACTGTAAAGCTCCTTGAGTTTTACCAAAATTACTTTGAAATTCAATACCCACTGAAGAAATTAGGTAAGAATTAAATAGTGCCTTTGGTTTTTATTCCAATTTATAGTGAAGATGTGCTTCACAAACGATACTTTAGAAAAGCAGTTTTGTCAAATTTTAAAACAAGCTACATGTGTCTGAACTTAGCCTTTAACTTACTTAGACAACTTAAAAGTTTATGGGGTTATAGAAATTTGCTTAAGGCTTCATCTGGAGTTTGATAGACTCTAACTTCCAATAAATTTGTGATTCAGATGATTAAAAAGTACATACTGGGATCCCCTGAAAGCAAGAAGATTTAAGTTCTGTTGAGTGTGATTCTGATTCTGAAGAACGTTATGGAGCCCAATTTGCCTCTGTCTTGCTTACCCTAATCTGATTCATCGGGAAGGGAATAGGGTATTTTTGTCTTTTTTATGGTACAGAGGAATTGTTGATCATAAAAGGGTTTGATCAAGTCTTTCTCAGCTGGCATCAGGTACAGAGCATTTAGATCTAGGAAAAGGACAATTCTGCATGTTAAAGATCATGAAAGATCCCACTGTCCTTATTGGGCAGAACATCTTGACTTGGGGAGTTACTTAGATGAGAAGCTGATCTCTTCTTTCTTGTCATGTCCAGATTTGGTGGCCATTCCTGACTTTGAAGCAGGAGCAATGGAAAATTGGGGCCTGCTTACATTCCGAGAAGAGACACTTCTGTATGACAATACCACTTCTTCAGTAGCAGATAGAAAACTGGTCACTAAAATCATTGCTCATGAGCTGGCACATCAGGTATTACCAAGCAGTGCCATTATCTATTACTCCCTGGAATTTTAGTAAATACCTGTATAGTATTAAGTATATTATATTTCTGTGGTTTTAGTATTGCTATTATATTAAAATGATGCATTTTGAAAACAAACTTAATGACAACAGAAAATATTATCTGCTAAGACTTTACATTTAAGTCATTTTCACATCATTATCTCATCTCATGAATGTCCTAAGGTGAGTGGTCACCCCATTTTACAGGTAGAGAAACTGAGACTTAGCGCTAAGAAATGACTGTTCAAACCCACCCAGCTATTAAGTGGTACCATTGAGCCTTGAAGAATAACTGTATCTTCAGATTGTCTTTTTTATGACCCCAGTGCTGGGACCACGCCCAGGACTTTGTGTTTGCTGGACAGTGCTATATCACCGAGTTCAATTATCTAACCCTGGAATAGCACTTCCCTTAATAATACGTATCTGTGTCAAATCTAGCAACTGCCAGATGCTTGGTGTAAGCTTGTAGGGTAGAACTTGCCCCCTCACTTACACTATCTCCCTTATGTGTTACTCCTGCCTCAACTCTGGGCTACCACATCCAGCTTTGTAACAATTCTTGAATCACAGTTGTCAGGACTAAATTCCTTTTTCTGTTTCCTGCTAGAACTGAATTCTTAATTGATGTGGAGAAGGAGATTTCTCTCCTTTGGAGAGAAGGAATTTTTTTTGTATAAGATGGAAAAAAGAAAAAAAATTCATGAACATCACCATTCCCAACACATTATCTTTGTTGTGCTCTGGGATCAAGATGCTTTTCCATGGTTTTAGAAGCTATGAAGTGGCAGTACTTGAAAGATGACTAGAAAGTCCCATTGCCAGTTAACTCTGAATCAAACATCATTTGTAGATGATTCTGACCCTTATAAGAACTTCTTGGCAAGCTGATATGTTAAGCATATACTTAAGTGAGCTGAAGAAAAAGTTGTCTTTTTTGAGATTTCTTCTAACCCTGTTATTTCTGAGACTACTCATTACCACTTAGAATATGTCTCTTATTTTTGCTTTTGTTTGGGGCTTATATCTTATCTTCCTATTAAACAGATTTTTTTTTTAAAAAAAATAGTGTCATTGAAAAATAAATGATTACAACTCTCCAAAGTTTTGTTTGGTTTTATTAATAATCTTATTTTTTGCTTATTTTTGTGAAATAAACCCCAGACTACATTGACAAATTTGCATACCATAAGACATTTTATTGCAAGTATGTTTAAAAGAAATTTATTTGTATGTGTACATGGACATATGTGTGTTCTGCCTACATGAATGTATGAGCATGTGTGCACACCTGTGGGGGACAGAAGAGTGTCAAATGTCATCCTCCATCATTCTCTACTTGTCCTGAGGAAGGGTCTCTTTCTAAACCTAGAACTCGCCTCTTAGTAAGGTTGGGAGTCAGCAAACCTCAGTAATTGCATGTTTGTACCTCCCTCAGACTGGGATTGCAGACATTTGTGGAGAATGGCATGGTGACTTGTTACATGGGTGCTAAGATCCAAATTCAGGTCCTCAGGGTCGCAGGGCAAGTGCTAACTGCTGAGCCATCTCTCCAGACCCAAGAGCATTTTAAGCAAACATTATTTACAAAGAATTCTTACCCTTTTTCTCTCTTTCTTTTCCTGAAGTACATAAGGAAGCATTTAAAGATTTCTCTGATTTTCTTTGTGGTGTTGGTGTGTGTGTGTGTGTGTGTGTGTGTGTGTATGTGTGTGTTTATGCCTGTGTTCATTCCAGGTTTTTATAGGAATGCTACTTGAATTCTGAGGTGAATCCATGTGTCTTGAAATGAGGTAATAGAGCAACGTGAAACCCAGACACTCGTGAAACATAGGGAAATCTTTAGTTGTCATAGGTTATTATGTATATAACAGAAAGTAATCTTATTAATTGATATTAGCTCAAATAATTTCATTATCTAAGAAGATTCACTTTAACAACTTTATATAGCATGATGTATAGCATATGTTAAAATTTCGTACATATTTTAGTAAATAAATATATTCATAGCCTTTCCTGCTTTTTTTCACATTCAGTTAAGGTAAAATATTGAAGTTTTATTTTACTTCTAGAATAAATTCATATAACTTAAAATCCTTCATTTTTTTGGTATATTTTGTATAACTTTTATAAGTCTTTAATTACTCTGAGTATAGTTTAAGATATTTTAATTTGATTATCTTCAAAGAACCTGACAGTACATCCAACTAAGAAATTCCTGAGAATGTACATGTCACGCTGGTTACTAATGTTCTCTCTTACAGTGGTTTGGTAATCTGGTTACAATGCGGTGGTGGAATGACCTATGGCTAAATGAAGGCTTTGCCACTTTCATGGAGTACTTCTCTGTGGAAAAAATATTCAAAGAGCTTAATAGTGTAAGTACTAAGTTTTTTTGTCCTATAAAGAGGAAATAACCAGATTAAAAGTTATATTTACCATGTATTTTCTATGCACTTGAGGTAATGAAATTTTTTTAAAGGTATAGTAAAAACTGCAGTTCTGGAAATTTGACAGTGAAAAAATCTCACTTTTGCTCATTGCTATATTTCATTGAACACTGAAATGATTATATTTTTTAATTCAGGATGAATATTTTAACTGCTACATTTTATTTTTAATAGATAGGGTCCTTTTGAAGGAATATAGATAAGCTGGAAATTTTGTTTTGTTTTGTTTTGTTTTTTTAAATAACTTAGCTGGCCATGGTGGTGCTTGCCTTTAATCCCAGCACTCAGGAGCCAGAGGCAGGGGGCTCTGTGAGTTCGAGACCAGCCTGGTTGGTCTACAGTGTGAGTTCCAGGACAGCTGGGGCTACACAGAGAAGCCCTAAAAAAATAACTTAAGGGCTGAAGAGTTGGCTCAGTGGTTAAGAAAACTTGTTGCAAAGGACCCTGGTTCATTTCCCAGCACCCACTACTAGCACCTGTGAGGTACAGATAGATACATGTGAAAGCAAAACACCCACACACATAAACAATAAAAAATAAATCTAAAAGAATAATTTGAAAATCCTTTGTTTAAAGAGAAATGAAATGAAGACTGACTTTAATATTGCTTTTTATATTGTTATTGAGTATATTTTTAAATAACATATAAGCTGCTTAAATAAAACAAATAAGTAAATTGACCTTGCTATGGACAAACCATGTGTTTATTTCAAAGACTAGAATACTTGTTATAGAAAGGCATTGTGCAGGCCTTGGCAGCTCAGTCTCTGAGTGGTTCCCTCATAAGAAGAACAGGGAATGTCTCTGACACGAACTCAGTGGCTGGCTCTTTGATCACCTGAAGTGGGTGCAGCCTTACCAGGCCACAGAGGAAGACAATGCAGCCAGTCCTGATGAGACCTGATAGGCTAGGGTCAGAGGGAAGGGGAGGAGGACCTCCCCTATCAGTGGACTTGGGGAGGGGCATGGGAGGGGAAGAGGAAGGGAGGGTGGGATTGGAAGGGGACAAGAGAGGGGGCTACAGTTGGGTTACAAAGTGAATAAACTGTGATTAATTAAAAAAATAAATATTTTAAAAAAGAAAAAAGAAGGCATTGTGTTATGAGTATGTCATTAGAGTTTGGAGATATTTCCTGTACTCAAGGCTGCTTAGACACAGTAGGCCATTTTTGACAGTTATTGCTGAAATAACGCAAGTATTATTGGGCACCTGAGGGGAAACCTGAAACATGGGTCCCTCAAACTGTAGGAAAACCTCCCACACAGAAATATTTTCAACCCTAAAAATCTGTGACTTGCTAGCAGACTACTTCCACGCATTAGTCATGGACTGCAGAAAGTACTCTTGAGAGTTTCCAGTCTGACATTTCTGCACATAGGGCTTGATGACAACTGCAAGTAATTTTTAGTTCAGATACTAAGTAGGTAGTTTAAATCATGTGTGCTTTTTAACTAAGCAGTGAAATACACAGTTTTACCACTTGGGGGTGCCCAGAATACTTAAAATTCTGATAGACACTCTAGGGGCACGCTTAGCTGAGCTCTCAATTCTTTCAGACCAAGAGTTGTACTTTATTGAAAATAACCTTAACTAGGAATTGTATATGTTTTAATAGAAAATCAAGGAAAGGACCACGTTTCTGCCCTAAGTTTCAACTTTTATTGTAAAAATATACTTTAACTGGTATTGCATATTTATCTTGGATATTAATATTTGGAATTTGCTTTTGGTAGTCATAGATTCTTAATTTTACAGTTACGCGCTTTCAGAAATGCTGATTCTCACATCCCTCAATTATAAGTGCAGTTTTAAATTTAAGGATTATGCATACACTGTATTTTCATTTGGTTATATGCTAAACTTTAGTGAGTCCAGGTCTTTTCATTCTGTATCAATTTGTGTAATTTGTATAAATGCTATAATTGCCTTTGTAATGGTTATGACTTCCTACTGTTTTATTTTTTGGTAGTATGAAGACTTCTTAGATGCTCGATTTAAAACCATGAGGAAAGATTCCTTGAATTCATCTCATCCAATATCATCATCTGTTCAGTCTTCAGAACAAATAGAAGAGATGTTTGATTCTCTCTCTTATTTTAAGGTATTACTGTGCACAAAGAAATGCACTTTTAATAGACTTCAAACACATTTTGTACATCAGCCAACAGCCTGAGTTATATTAAAGATTGAATAAGTATTGCCTTTGAGTATCCTTTTAAAGTTTAAATTTTAAACATGTAAAACTGTTTACATTTTGGTTTTAACTTTTGTGAATGTTTCTCTGTCTTTCTTTAAGTCACTGTGACTAGTATTCAGGCAGTGAAGCAGCTCCTGTAAGAATTCATCTTTCAAAGTTTGTTTTCTCTGTTGATCTACAATTAGAACATATGCTCAGAAGGTCCTGAGTAAAGCCTTTTATTGTGCTACTCAGATAAGGTATTTTCTAGAATCAAGATCACCAAAACAATTAAACAAAAAAGTTATTTTAATAATTGGCAATTAACCTTGAGGATGTGGAGCATAGACTTGAGGTTTGTGGATGGAAAGTAGAAGCTCTGTTGAGATCTGAGCAGGCTGGAGAACAGAGGACATGGTTCTGGTGTTACTCAAATATTTTATGTCAGAGGGGTCATGTCAGAAGTGATTAGCCTGTTGTGTTTGGTTGTCAGATTGCTTGGTTAGTAAATCTCTATGTCAGATAGCAAAGAAAATACAGTAATTATGTGAGGATAGAATTTGTATTATCAGAAAGCTCAAAATTGGGTAGTAAATACATGGGGAGGCGTAAGAGAGGTTGTATGTGCTGAAGTAGTACAGCATGCACGCTGAAGAGAGAACGGAGGATGGTGAGATCCGAAATACCTCTAAGCACACAGGTACTGTGGCTGGGCAGGGATGCACCCGTGTTCTCTGCAGAAAAGAGCCAGCAGTGCTAATGGCTGAGGCTTTCTTCAGGGATGGAGCCAGGGTGTAGGAAGGTAAGGAAGGAAGCTTGAGCCCGGCTACACGCGGTCCTGAATTCCATAAGAAATCTAGATGTTTTTTGTTTTGTTTTTGTTTTTGTTTTTTTGACATAAGGATGACCTGATTAAAGTCAATATTTAGAAACTTTAAATTGCATTCATTTTATAAGTAGATTCCAGTAGGGAGAGACTGAAGATGGAAGCTGGCACTAATAATCAGACATGCAGTGGAGAATGTTTGAAATGAGCGCACAACAATGGGAAGAAAATAGCTCTGAAAATAAAGTGAGGTTTTGTACTTGAGGGACTTAGTAAAGGTAAGGGCTTAGTCCTTGGTAAGGACTTAGAATAAGACAGAAAAGAAGGCAAAAATGTTTTCCAGATTTAAGCCTGATGAAATAATAGTACTTTTAACAAGAAACCAGGAGTTTAATAATTTGCTCTAAAAATATAGGCACTCATCCCCCTTATCTGCTGTTTTTCTTTCTGTAGCTTCAGTTACCATCACTAACCATCTAATGAAAAATGCTAAAAGGAAAAGTACATAAATAAGCAATTCATAAATTTTAAACTACATGTCATTCTGAGTAATGGGAAAAGCTCATGCTGTCCTCCCCTCCCATGAGTCAGCCATTTCTTCGATGTATCCATGAACATGCTACCCATCTGTTCATGACTAAATACTGTATCAATTATCAGATTAACTGGCTTAGTTAAGGCTTGTGGTCAGGTATCTCTTACGTTATTTATTAATGATCCCTAATGCACAAGAATTCTGTAGTTGCCAAAGCAAAGGTACGAAGTGATTCCTTTAAGTGACTAGGTCAAAGTTGTTAAGTTTACAAGGAAAGGAAATCATAGGCATTTCTTCCTAAGATCTGATCTGTACTACAGTAAACTATTTTGAAAGGGACTACATTCATAAGACTTATTACAGTGTATTGTTTATAATTATTTCTCTTATTAGGAATTATTAATCCTTCTATAACTAATCCACTGATTAAATTTTATTATAGGTGAGAGCATAGCATATGTAAAGTTTTGTGCTATGTGATGTCTGGAATCCACTAGGGATCTTGAAAATTATCCCTTGTGGATAAGGAAACTACTATATTCAGTTATTTACTATAGTGATTGTTAAAGCCCATACTTGAACGGTTGATAAGGAAAAACTTTAAATGTGTTTCTGTTGCTATACAGAGGGTAAACAAAGTTGCTATTTCAAGATGTGTTATGACAAAGCTCTGGCACCAATCATCCATCTAAAATCAGAATTCATGCCTACTGATCATAAGATTTCAATAGCATGCCTAACCCTTCACAATATGGTAACTGCTTATTTTACAACTGAAAATTTGACCAATAGCCCATATCACCAAGTAAAATAGAGCACAGAATAATTCTAGTATTTTGTGAAAGAAGAAATGCCTGTGGAAGTATGTTTAACAGATATGTTCCATTTGTTCTTCACAGTCTCCAAGCCACTAACACAGGTTGCCTTATGGGGGTTCATTCATTAGCCAGTTTTGAAAGTACCATACGCCAATTACTGTCCTAGATGCTGGAGATTCTTCAGGAGACAAACTGGAGAATGTTTTTCTGGGGTATCCATTTCATGGTTCAAATTTAGAGGTAGTCATTAGCTATACAAAAGAATTAACAAGTGTTGTATTAGATGAAATAAAGAAGAGAAATGAGAATAGCAAAGAAAATGCCATTTGATATTGCATAGTCAGGGAAGGCCACTTGTGAAGAGGCAATATTTGTAACCTATTTGAGAATTAAGCATATGGGCTGCCAGTGACATAGTTTATGCAAAACTAATTAAAGTATAGATTTTGTGTGCAGAAAAGAGTTAATATCACAGTGTTAGAACAACTATCCTTTGGTAGTCTACCAACAAGGCTGTTCCTTGGCTGGCATCGGGCAGATCAGGTTTGGGGCTGACTGTATTGTTCACGATGAAAATTACTTACTCTGCCTAAGCTGTATAAAAAATATATTTATGCTCAGTGTTTTCTATTCTTTGGGAGCTCTAGAATTTGGTTACTTGCAAGCTTGAAGGTGCTTCTATGTCTTTACCCCTAGGCAAAGCAAAACAAAATTTGGATCCTGAATTTCTTTTTTAACAGTTACCCTGGCTAACAGTATTCCATACAATTATGACAGCTTGCTAAAGGAAAGAAGTACATCCTGTTTACTAGGAAAGGACTCAGAGAAATTGAGGGCTAGCTTTTTTTAGACTTTATAACTACTCCTAAGATGATTTTACCTTGAATCTTTTGATTGTAATAGATTATAATTGTGTGTGTGCCTATCATTTGAGTTTTGTGAATCCATTTTAGTGCTACATCAAACCTGGTACTGATGTTAGGAAGTCCCACACAGCTTAAGATGACAGATTGCTTTTCATGTTCAAGCATAAGTTAAGAGCAGGCTATTTTGGAATAGAATAAACAATAGAAAATATATGATGTCAACAGACTTATAAAGTGAAGTCACTGTGAAGTGTAATATATGATAAGGACCTTTTATTCTAGGTGAAAAAAAAAAAACATTTGGTCAGGGAAGTATCGTGATATGTTTAATTGTTTTAAAAATTATGCCCCGTGTTGAGCAACAGCTCATAGTCAGGACAACTGATTAGGTAGTTGTCATAGTGGAGTATGATGGTAATGAGATAATGGTTGGACCTGATAAGTGTTATAAAAAAAAATCTAGTAGCATTCACTAATAAATTCTGTATAGACTGTATGAGTAGAGTCAAACACAATATTAACAGTTTTTTCTTTCCCTGGGGGCCAGCTAGACCTGAGTTCTGTTCCTGGGATCCACATGGAGAGTACCAAATCATGAAAGCTATCCCTTCACATTTACATACATACACAGAGAGGGGTGGCAGAGAGAAGAAGGAAATGTAATTAATTTTTTTTTCAACAACTGGAAATTAGGATTGGCATTTACTGAAGTGGAGAAGACTACCGGATAACTAGAATTGGGGCAAAGAAAAAACTGAATTTTAAAATAGGAAGTGCATGTTAGATAATCAAGTAGAGATACAAAGTAGGCGGTTGAATTTGAGTCTGGAATTCAGAAGTAAAATCTAACTGGTTATATAAATAGAGGTTAGAGCTGCTAGACTAGAGAGCAACTAGAAAGCAAATTCAGTGGAGAAAAAGAGAAGCCCAAGGGGCTAAAGAGAAAATGGCAGGGCACACCAAGCTTTAGTCATTGAGAAGATAAGATTCAGTAAAAGAGATCATGGATAGAGCACTGAATTAGAGGTAAAATCAGGAACACTATCTCAAGTCTGGGTATATAAAGACTTTCAAGCAGGAGTGGGTTGTTAATCATATTAACTGCTATTGGTGCATTATTGATAAGGCAAGTAAGAAACTGAGATTTATCTGGCACCAGGAAACTCACCAGTGACCATTGCTAGTAGAATAATGGTTATTCTGTGGTTGAAATGAACATGGGAAGAGAACAAATGCAGATGACTCTGAAGAGTTTTACTACAAATGAGAAGCAATAACTAGTGTGATAACTAGAGGAGACATGATATTAAGGAAAAGCAGAGAGTCAATACATATATACATACATGTGTATATAGACATATATAATTAAGAATGTTTAACAGTGTTTATTTTATTAATGGAAATATTATAGTGTAGAAGAGAAAAGTTGGTAATGTATGAGAAAACCAGGAACTGTTGAGAACAGGAATGCTTAAATATGTAGAATAAACACAATTGTAAAATGTAAATGGGTATAAAACCTATAAAGTATAGCTGTATCTTGATGACTTGATATTGCTACATTTTTATCACAAGTGAAATTCATTCAAACACTGTGTTTAGTGCCTGCTGCTAGGTATTGTAGTAGGTATTGTTTCTGTATTTGCATCTTTGAAATTATTTGCTCAACTGGCCTTCACTATAGAAGAAGATATAAACATATCCTAGATATAGAAAATAATATCAGTTCCTAATAGACCAACTCAATTTCTCTCTCAAGTCAGAAAGGACACCAAACAGGTATTTGTTTTCTAGCTGGAGTGTGCTGTATGTATGAGGGAGTCTGTTACTGCCCGAATATTTGCAAACCTGGTTATGGACCCTTAGTGTGCTTGCTCCCTTGTACATTCATTAGTATAGTTCAGAAGAAGAAAGATCCTGACTATTTCAGCAACATGGGAGACTAAAATTACAGTGTAATTACTGCCAGCAGAGAGATTTTGAAAGTTCTGCTGCTTTTGTCTTCCTTGGTGTTTGTACATAGGTGCAGCTAGCACTTTAAGCATTAGAGATGGGGGAAGAGATGCCATAGAAAATTTGTCATATGTTTTTATTTAAAAATACATAAATGCTAACCATTTCGATACTGACAAAAACAACAAAGTACACTTATAGGACACAAAGAATGGCTCATGGTCGATTTTGTGTGCATAAGAATCTAATTCCCTTTGCTAGTATTTATATCTTTAAATAATTGTATTTGAATATGGTCTATATCTATGTATACAAAATTAATTATGTAGTATATATGTGTAGTGTATATATGTTGTATATATGAAATCACATGTTTTTGAAATTATATGTTTTTCAGTCTTAGATTTTTGATTCTGTAATAATCTGGGTGTTTTTGGTTTTTTTTTTCTCTCAATTTTTTGAACAGGGAGCTTCTCTGTTGTTGATGCTGAAAACTTACCTTAGTGAAGATGTGTTTCAGCATGCTATCATTCTTTACCTGCACAATCACAGCTATGCATCCATTCAAAGCGATGATCTCTGGGACAGCTTTAATGAGGTAAGGAACCTGGATAATTCATTCCTGTCTACAAGCTGTAAGAGGTCCTCAATTTACATTTCTATCACATACATAAATGGTACCAATGATATCTAAGAGATAAAAGGGATAGATTATTGACACTTCCATTTTCTAACAAGCAGTGTACTTAGATAGAAGCTATTCTTCAGAGCATGTATGAATCCAGCTTGCCTATACACATATGTTGGCTACACAATTCTGATAGACCTCTTAAGTTTGCTATTCTGATCTAGATTGGTAGTTCTTTGTGCTCTGCAAGATCACAGATATATCTGAGAATCTGATAAAAGTTCCTGTCATCTGCCTCAGAAAAACCACATGCAGAACATCACACATAGTTTCAGAGTCCTGTGGATGCTGGGTCAAGAACCCTTGCTTTGAATGAGTCTCATTGCCCACTGTGGGTGGTGATGTTCTCTAGTATTAACTTTTTGTCCAAAATGTAGGACCTACCTGTTTGAGAAAAGGAATTAATTCTTATTACCTAACACTTGCTTCTGTATTATTTTTTTTCCTCTAATCATGTGTTGGCATTCCAGTTTAGAGCCATCACTTTTTTGCTTTCTGTTTATACAACTCTTGACATTTGGAACATATGCCTGCCTTCATCACTCACTGCAAATAATGCTGCTGCCCCATCTCGACCTAGTTTCTAACATTATTCTCAGTTTTTTCAGCATCATTATCAAACTATATGATAGTCTCTTTTTTTTATTACTGTTTTCAACTTCTCAAAGTGTCTTGCTTTTCTTCCCAGCCTTTGGTCCTGAAGTAGATAGGTGGAAGCCATGAGAAAGGCAAGATTAATACCTCAGTGAAATTGGAAATCATTGTTCCATACTTCTGTACTTTAAACAGCCATATAGTGATTGAAGTAGAACCTGCCTTTTGATGATGTGGTGGCTTGAATTTACATGTATGTGTATCCAGAAAAATAGGCTAAATCATAAACGTGATCTTCCTGCTTTAAAGAGACCATTTATTATAAATCGCTTTTTGGTCATTGATACCAGATGTCTTCTGGGTAGTGAGCTTTAGAGGGTCTAATAACCTGATACATTAGATCTTAGATTTTACAGAAAAGTTTGTGTATTTTGGGGGGTGGGAGTGGGAAATGATCCCAAAACAAGTTTACTATTATTGTTCTTTAAGAGACTCAGTTAAGGGACCAGAGTTTTCTATAAGTGCTGCTGATATTAGCTCTCCCCCAAGAATGGGTCTTTAAAAGACAGTGAAGAAGCAGAGTAGGGGAATAAAGAAGAGTGTAGATTTGCTGCTTCTCAGAACTGAGTTGCAACAATTCAATCCAGTGAAGAGGAGATGCTGTCACCTAAAGTGCACTTACATTCTCTATGGATTCTAATGTTAAAGTCTACGGTTGGTAACACACATGCTGCTTTTTAGCGGGATTCATACTGAAACTCTCACTTATATTCCAAGCTAGTTGGCTTAAACAGCTTCTTAGCATGGTGAAAAATGTAAACTAACCTTAGGATCAATTCTATGTGGTCTTCATGAAGTACATTAGGGAAAGAGTTAAAGTGACATGCAGATTAAACTAAAACTTTTAAGCTGATTTTATCTTTAAGCAAAATTAATTCTTCTTAATTTAATAGGTCACAAACAAAACACTAGATGTAAAGAAAATGATGAAAACTTGGACCCTACAGAAAGGATTCCCATTAGTGACCGTCCAGAGGAAGGGTACTGAGCTGCTTCTGAAACAAGAAAGATTTTTTCTAAGCAAGCAACCAGAAATTCAGGCTTCCGATGAAAGGTATCATCCCTCTTTCTTCCCAGCCTATCTTGTTCCCACCTTCAGCTATAAGGATTTTAGAGGTTCTATACCATCATTTTTGTGAAACCTGATGAGGTCTTCCCTTTCTGGAAGGAGTTTGGAAACATTCAGTTATTGTCCCATACCACCAAATCCTGACTAACTGAAATATTAGGAAGAGAGCTAACCTCCTGTGTTTTCCTTTTACAGCCACCTTTGGCATATTCCAATATCCTATGTCACCGATGGAAGAAACTATTCAGAATATCGATCAGTCTCACTACTGGACAAGAAATCAGGTGTGACTATAGTTAATACTTTTCTGATAAAAAATTACTAATAGTGTAGTTTAAAATTTTGATCTTAGCCAATCTGATAGGCATGAGGTGGAATCTCAGGGTCATTTTGATTTGCATTTCTCAGATGACTAAAGACATTGAGCATTTCTTTAAGTGTATCTCTGCCATTCGATATTCCTCTGTTGAGAATTCTCTGTTTTGCTCTGTTCCCCTATGGCTGTGATGCTTTAATTTCTGCCGGTTAAGATTTTAAAACACTATACTCTTATAAGAAAATGTTTGACACTAAGGACAGTTAAATCTTCTTGGCTCCTGATACCCCAATAGTAATTACTTTCACCTTAGTTGCATTTTTTCTATTCTCAAAATGTAGCAAAGAAGATGACTTCAGGCTTATTTTAGGTCATGCAACATTGCTGCACTATAGAATCCTCTGGTTTCTTTTTGTTTTAATTTTTAAATTTAATTTTATTTATATATTTCTTTATTAGAATTTATTCACTTTGTGTCCCCCCTGCAGCTCCCCTCCCTCATCTCCTCCCAGTCTCACTCACCCTCCCTTTTCTCCCCCTTTTCCTAGTCCCCTGATAGGAGAGGACCTCCTTCCCTTCTGTATGACCCTAGCCTTTCAGGTCTCATCATAATTGTCTGTATCTCTTCCTCTGTGGCCTGGCAAGGCTGCAACCCACCCCTCAGGGGGAGGAAAGAGCCAGCCACTGATTTCTTGTCAGAGACAGGCCCTGTTCCCATTCATTACTAGGGAACTCACTTGGACACTGAGCTGCCATGGGCTACATCTGTGCAGGAGTTCTAGGTTATCTCCATGCATGGTCCTTGGTTGGAGTATCAGTCTCTGCAGGCCGTCCCAGGCCCAGATTTTTTTGGCTCTGTTGTTCTCCTTGTGGAGTTCCTCTCCTCTCCAGGTCTTTCTATCTCCCTCTTCTTCCATATCAGAATCCTCTGGTTTCGTAAGTCTACAGAGCTCCAGGCTTAGTTTGGTAGGTCAGTTGTGTATATGTGTTAATATCAGTCCTAAACACATTATTTTTTAATTGTTGTTGTGCCTAATAATGGTCTAACGGATCAATTTTTAGATTATACTAAAATTTTCTATTTTGTCCTTCCTGCTTTTTCTGTTATCTCTATTTTTTTTCAAACCTTAAGTTTGAAAACCTTAACTGTAGGAGGTATTTAATTCTAACAGGAAATGTTATGTTTCTGAAAAAGTGTATCATCATACAAGAAATATTTCCATGAAACTAAAAGACGTATCATTGGAAGAAAAAGCAAGTAGAAAGAAAAATAAGGGGAAGTGATTTATTAGCATACCTTCATGTGCTGTTATTTGATCTTTTTTCCTACTTAATAAGATAAAGAATAACGGAAGTGAATCAAAGAAGGAAGGACTTTTGCAAGAGGTGTAGTTAAACTGTGTGCTATGGTAAACCCTGCAGTAGACTTGATCTCATATATTCTAATTTTATAGTAAACACATATCTTTGTTTGTTTCAGGACTTGAATATCTATAAAACAGTAGTTGATTTTCATAGCTTTTTGACAATTAGCTTTTAAAATCTCAATTAAATTACTTTGCCTGGGTTTTTGCCACTTAAAATTAAATTGCTCAATATTTTACTATACAATAGACTATAAAAATGAAACTGTTAATCTGCTAATAATTATAATAAATTGAAAACATATAAAAGTAGTCTCATCTGCATTTGAGCTAGCAACCAGTTTAGTCCCTTGTGTATAAAGCAATTTTTTTTTATATACATGTGGTTTTGAGATCCTGAATCCTAGTGCATACTATTCTTGGTATGATAAGTTTCCTCTCTCCTTCTGCTGTTAGCTGTGTTGCTCATGTGTTGGCAACTTTAGGACAGTAATAATCTGAAATATACTCTCAGCTGTATTCCTTTTCTTTCCTATCTGGAGTTGGCCATGTATGCAGTATGGCAAAGGGCTCATCAATGAAAATGCTATTTTTTAAATTATTTTTATTTTTATTAATTACAATTTATTCATTTTGTATCCCCCCCATACCTCCCTCCCTCTTTCCTTCCCAATCTCACCTTCCCTCCCTCTTTCCCACCTGTGCCACTGATAGGGGAGGTCCTCCTCCCCTTCCCTCTGATCCTAGTCTATCAGGTCTCATCAGGAGTGGCTGCATTGTCTTCTGTGGCCTGGCAAGGCTGCATCCACTTCATCGGGAGGTGATCAAAGAGCCAGCCACTGAATTAATGTCATAAGTTTCCTTGCACTCTGCCCAAAGTTTGGCTATGAGTCTCAGCATCTGCCTTGATACCCTGCCGGGTAGAGCCTTTCAGAGGCCCTCTGTGGTAGGCTCCTGTCCTGTTCCCTGTTTTCTCCCTCCTCCGATGTCAATCCTTTTTGCCTTTCTGAATGGGGATTGAGCATCTTACCCAGGGTCGTCCTTCTTGTTTAGCTTCCTTAGGTGGACAGATTTTAGTATGTTTATCCTATATTATGTATCTAATATCTACTTATGAGTGAGTATATACCCTGTGTATATACTGTGTGTTTTTCGGCTTTTCATCCTCACTCAGGATGATCTTTTCCAGTCCCCATCATTTACCTGCAAATTTCATGATTTCCTTGTTGTTGTTGTTATTGTTTTTGCTGAGTAATATTCCATTATGTAGATGTACCACAATTTCTCTATCCATTCCTCAACATCAGAAGTGGTAGAGCTGGATCTTGAGGAAACACTATTCCTAACTGTCTGAGAAAGGGCCAGTTTGATTTCCAAAGTGGTTGTGCAAGTTTACATTCCCACTGGCAGTGGAGGAAGAGTTGCCTTTCCCCACATCCTCTCCAGCATATGTTGTCACTTGAGTTTTTGATCTTAGCCATTCTGATGGGTGTAAGGTGAAATCTCAGGGTCGTTTTGATTTGCATTTCCCTGACGACTAAGGACACTGAACATTTCTTTAAGTGTTTCTCTGCCATTTGATGTTCCTCTATTGAGAATTCTCTGTTTAGCTCTATACCCCATTTTTTAATTGGATTGCTTGATTTATTGCTGTTTAACTTCTTGAGTTCTTTATATATACTGTTTTGTTTTGTTTTGTTTTTTGCCCTCTGTCAGATATAAGGTTGGTGAAGATCCTTTCCCAGTCTGTAGGCTGTCATTTTGTTTTGAGGACACCATTTCCTAACCCTATCAAGTGAAATGCTTATCATGCTTATCTTTCCTTTTTAGGTCAGTCGAGATAGAGATGTATCATACTTCTTCATAGCGTTTTATCTTTAACTCTTCCGTAGAAGACTGTGCTTGCCAACCCAGATGTAGAGTATTAGTACTTTTCGGATTAGCTAGATATAATTAATCTCATCAGTTATAAACCTGTTTACAATGACCCTAACCTGGAACTATAACTTTTTCTGTCACAAATACTATACAAAACTACATACTGCTCTGGAAAAAAGAAATTTAGTTCATCTAACTGATCTTTTCCATCTGTTACTATGTCAAGAATATAACAGAAATTAATACTGAATCTTTTAATAAAAAAGACTGATAGTTCTGTTGAGACATAATTAGATGCATTTCCATCTTCATAATATCAACAAAATTAGAGTAATAAAAGGAATCAAATAAATTCTAATAATTTGTACTTTTGAACTTGTCAAACTGTAAGTCTAACTTCAAGTACTAACATCTTTTTTTAGAATGTGTTTCTAAAGCAATTTGTATACAAATAATTCATTTTATAAGTATAATGATAGCAAAATTTTTAAAATGATATTTCAAAAGAAGAGTTCGCTAGAGTGGGCAAGTCCTGAAGTGAAAAGTTGGGTATTTAACGGTTCATATAAAGACAGGGGGTGGCGAAGCCTTAAAGGCTTCAGCATGAAAGTCGTCAATACTGTAGGAAATAGTACAGGCAGTTAAACAAGTGTAGGAAAAGCATGGCAATAAATATACTCTGCTGTGGTATCATTGGGTTTAGATTAGGTTTTTTTCTTTTTTATAAATAAAAAGTATGCTTTTACTTTAAGATCAGAAGATAAATATTACTCAGATTTTAATCTGATTTGAAAGTATTTGTTAAGACATTAGTCATTATTTATTCATTCATTTGATAAGAGTTTGTTATCTGCGAGGTACCTCACTGTATCACCTGAGAAGTTAGCAGTGAAGGATCAGCACATAAAACTTGTATTCTAGGAGTCTTCACCTCAAGGTCTGTCCAAGAATGACTTTTCTGCTGTGCCTACATCGTGCCTACATCCTTATTGTCAACTTTTAAGAACATTTTTATTAGTAATTTTAAGCATGTTGAAAATATCAATAGTCAGTTTCTTGTTTGTACATTCTCTCACCCCACAAAAAACAAATCCATAGGCATTTCTAACAGTTCTCTCAACACACACACACACAGACACAGGTACCGTATGGGTTAAAAAATACTTGCCAATCTTCTGTTATTTTAACTCAATTGTTAATTTCAACTTATGCTGAAAATTCATCAGTATATTTTGTAGTCAGTTCCTTGTTGTTTGTACATTCTCTTCCCATTCCCCCCAAAAAAACAATAGACATTTCTAACAATTCTCTCAACACATACACTGCGCATGTACACAGACATGCATATGCGCACATACATGTATGGGTTACAAAATACTTTCATTATTCTATTATTTTAATTTGATTATTTCTTATCTTATGCCTAGCAAAAACTTAAGCTTTTCTTAATGTTTATTCTAATAACTATGAATTATTTTCTAAATAACTTTGTTTTCTTTCTTAACAAGTATAATAAAAGACAGATTTTGAGATGGGACATATTTTAGTTGCTGCTTCATTCTGCACACCATCCCTTCCCCACATACACACACACCATACATAATTTCTTAAGGCATGTGTATTCTGAAGTCACTTAAAAGAATGACATCTTAGACATATTTTCTTTTATAAAGCCTTTCCAGACTGCCCTTAAGAGTGAAATATTTCTGTGTGCTTTCATGGAATGTTGTGTTTTATTTTTCCACCAATGACACTTACGTAATATTATATCTGGGTGCTTTTATTAGCCCATAAAAACAGGACTCTCTGCCTTGTTTGTCGTTTGTTTTACAGTGCTTGTCCTAGAACTAATAGTGTGTGATGAATAAATAATGTTTAAATAAGTGAGTAGCAGCCTTCATTAATGTGACACTTACTGTACCAGCACACAAGTATTTAGTATCTTAAAAGAATCATAGATATGAAAACATACCTTGTTAACTTTGAAAAAACTAAAGTCCCCTATTGTCTTCTCTCTTGATATTTTAATTTTTCCTCTCTTTTAGATGTCATCAGTCTCCCAGAACAAGTGCAGTGGGTCAAAGTCAATGCAAACATGACTGGCTATTATATTGTTCACTATGCTGATGACGACTGGGCAGCTCTCATCAGTCAGTTAAAAAGAAATCCATATGTTTTAAGTGACAGAGACCGAGCCAACCTCATCAATAATATCTTTGAACTTGCAGGGTAGAGTATGCTCAATTTATATTGTTGTTGTCATTTTTAAAAATGCTATTGCGGTAAAGAAAAATTCAGAAAACAGTTTGAAAGAACAGTTATATTGGCTGTTAGGTACGGTCCTAGAAACTTTGGAAAATGGAAGACATGTTCATTGCTTTCAGAGAGTTTATAATGTATTAAAACTCTGGAAAATGTAAGACATGGTCGTTGCTTTTAGAGAGCTTATAATGTATTAGAAACATGAGCTATGAACATATTAAATAATTAGCAAAAAACTAGCAGGATCAACTGCTAGTTCAAGAGTAGATACCAACAGGCTGGGTACATACTTTGTTCAGTAAAAATGTTGTAGGAATTCAAGCTTCACATCATTTCATGAAAGAGTTCTCTTGATGAAGCAATTGGCTCCTGCCGAAAGCCTAGTGCTAACCTATGGGCTGACTGTCCTCTCTAGTGCCCAGAGCCTCTTTTATGTGGACATGGTTTGCCTCCCCAGCTGCCACGCACATTATAGAAGCCCAAGGCCAGGAGAGGCAATGGGCTTTCATAAAAGTATCTTCTGAATAGTTTACAAATTTAGATTGATTCTACTCCTAGAAACACAAGGAATACTTACCATTATTTTTCAGTTTTGACTTGTGTTTTAAATATGAAGTAGTGTAGGGGAATTTTAATTCAGAACATGGCTGTTCTGGCAAAAGATCACCTCCAAAGACCTTCTAGGTCTGTGTGATCTGGCTGGAAACAAACATGCATTTAATCCAGGAGACAGAGGCAAGCATATCTGAGTTCAAGGCCAGCCTGGTATAGAGCCAGTTCCATGTAAAGAAAAGCATAGATCCAGGCAAGGTGGCACACACCTTTAATCCTGAACAATAAAGGTAAAGTTAGTTTGTAGAAGAAAGCTCCCATGTTTGAAAGTGATGTCTAAATGAAAAGGTGACAAATCAGAGAAAGACTTGACATAATAGGATATGGTGAACTCTTGTGAAAAGAGAGAGGAAAGAGAAGCTACTTAAGGGGCAATACATAGAGAGAGAGAGAGAAAGAGAAGAGGCAGTTTTACCAAGACAGTAATAAAGAGACAGGTTGCTGAGAGAGAACTCAGATGAAGACCAAATCAGCCAGAGAATGAGAAGGAGCCAGAAGCTTAGAAAAGGTTGCTGGACTTAGTTTGAGGCCAAGCAGAGCAACTCAGGAGCTGAGAGAAAAGCCAAATTGAATAAGTCAGTGGGGAGAGGAGTTTGAGCCAGAACAACTGAACCAGCCCAGGCCAGAGCTCAGAAAGAACAAGATCGGGTGAGCTTATTAAGCAGTAGGTCTCAGGGGCTGAAGACCTTTAAGCCCAGGGTAGATTGTAGAGAGTCTAGAAGCTTCTAGGACTAAGACCTAAGTTAGCAGAAGAAAGCAGTATCCTCCAAGACAACAACTGAAGCGGGAGAATAAAAGTTCCTTTTTCAAACTGCTATGTTTTGTGTGTGTGTGTGTGTGTGTGTGTGTGTGTGTGTGTGTGTGTGTGTGTGTGTGTGTGTGTGTTTTAGCCTTGGCTGACTGGCCAGGAACTGGACCATGCTGGCTTCAAACTCACAGAGATCCACCTCTCTTCCTCTTGGGTATTAGAATTAAATGCATGTAATGCCCTACCCAACCTAACTGCTTAGTTTTTAAAGGGCATTCACTGTAAACTCACAATAGACCTTGTATTAACAAATTTGGCAGACTGATTGTTTTTACAGAAAAAAAAAAAAAAGATTTGTCTGCTTTCTGTTTGTTTGTTTGTTTTGTGTTTTGAGATACGGTTTCACTGTGTAGCCCTGGCTGTCCTAGAACTCACTCTGTAGACCAAGCTGGTCTTGAACTCAGACCACTCAAAGATCCACCTGCCTCTGCCTCCCGAGTGCTAGGATTAAAGTGTGCCCCACCGCCTCCTAGCATAACAGGTGCTTGATTTGTCTGTTTTCTGATCCAGGTGCTCTAAATCAGATACTGGCTCAGATAGTGATTATGTCCCTCCTAATCATGTGGGAAATAGAAGTAATTAGTAAATAAAATTGATAGCAGTTGTTTTTTCCAAGACAGTGTGATGCTTTTACTTAGTCAGTGGCAAATAATAGATGACTTCTGGATCCAAAACTGAGCTGTTGTATATCTTTCTGTTAAAATGCATCTTTACCTAGGAACTAGTTAAATATAATTAATTGAGTCCAACTTTGTCTGGCGCTACTTAAGTTTCTTGTCTGCAGAACTTACCAGCTCACTGTAAAGTTTCCCTCAGTGGATTTATACTTCCTCTCCATTTATTCTTTAGCCTTGGCAAAGTGTCTCTTAAAATGGCATTTAATTTGATTGACTATCTTAAAAATGAGACCCATACTGCACCTATCGCTGAAGCCCTGTACCAGACAGGCCTCATCTATAACCTCCTGGAAAAACTGGGACACATGGACCTGGCCTCAAGATTGGTGGTAAGTCTTTCTTCAGTTTCTCTTGTAGCCTACCTTTAATACTGGTATTTACCATTCTGTTCGGCTCTTAACATTACTTTAAAAAAAAAAAAAAAAAAAGCAGTTAACTTCCAGTTTCTTTACTTTGCTAGTTGTAAAATCTCCAGATCAAAATGCCATTACTAACCATAAAGAGTTGAAGCTTTTACATGAAATAGTATTGTTTGAATATCAAAACACAGACAATTGACTGCTGTCAAATGGAGCCATCTAAAAAGAAAATGTCTCTGGGAACCCTCTTTTGTTTTTACACAACATAAAAATAGGGTCTTTTAGAATGTAGATAGCCTATTAATTTGCTAGTGGTCATTATAAAATGCAGCATGTATGGACTGAAAATGTCCTACGTAGGAGTTGTTGCTGACTACACTGCCCTGGGTAGTAGGTAGCAGTGACTGTCCAAGCTCTAAAGAAGTCACCTTTCTTAAAACTAGTCACCTAATCACAACAGCTGCTGCTTTTGACACTTCAAGACTAACTAAGGTAGTATAATAGTTACCTAGGATGTTCTTACTATATTACAAAGTTGTAATGTACAAAGAGAGCAGAGATGTATGTATTATGCCTCTGGACAGTAGAAGGCTAAAGTCAAGGTGTTGGCAGGGTAGAGTATTTTGTAAAGGATAATCTACCTGCCTTTCCTTTAGCTTAAACTGAATGCTGCCAATCCTTGGCATTCCTTCCTTAAACCCTGTCACTCCTGTCCTGTCTCTGTTCACAAAGCACTGTATTGTGTTTCTGTGCCCAGATGTGCCAGTTGTCATAGATGTACCAACCCTTAGGTTAGAGCCCATAGTAGTAACCCTGTTTAGCTTCGTTTTTCCTTGATTATATCTCCAGAGACACTGGTCCCAATTAAGG
Source organism: Meriones unguiculatus (assembly GCF_030254825.1). Classification (NCBI taxonomy): domain Eukaryota; kingdom Metazoa; phylum Chordata; class Mammalia; order Rodentia; family Muridae; genus Meriones; species Meriones unguiculatus. Next base: position 54,751,910 of record NC_083367.1, read on the forward strand.
TTACAGAAATTGGGAGAAGGTACAGTAGTATGTGGTATGGGTAGTAACAGACAAGACTAGTGCACATCACTCATTTTTACCACTTTTGAAGGACACTGATTTGAAGGGTTTAAAAAATATCCTAAAGGGAGCCAAACCATCTGCCTATTCCAACTGTATAGCTTGTTAGTTTCATGGTAGTAGAAGCCCTTCTTCTGTGTGCCTTTCTCTACTCTATTTAAGATTACTCTTAGGAGACACTTGGTGAGTACCTCAAGCTATCCCTTTGTTAAAATCGTAGATTGGGTCTTTGTAGTATTTTCCTTTGGTGTTCAAGTAACCTCTCTCCTGTGGCATCTTCACCATCGGTGGCTGCAGGTGTTTGTTTTTTTGTTTTTTTTTTTAAGTTTTATTTTATTTTATTTTTTTTTTTTGGTCTTTTTTTTTTTTCTTTTTTTTTATTTTATTTTTTTTTATCAGTTACATTTTATTAACTCTGTATCCCAGCCGTGTCCCGATCCCTCATTCCCTCCCAGTCCCTCCCTCCCTCCCTCCCTCATCTCCACCGTGCCCCTTTCCAAGTCCACTGATGGGGGGGACCTCCTCCCCATTCTTGAGACCTAATATAGCGTAAGATCCATGGACTGACGACTAAAGGGCAAGGGTGGGAAACTTCATGTCTATTTCTAAGACTTGGACTCTTTTAGTGCTGTAACTCCTTACATAAAGAGGAAAAACATTAAAATTCCTGTTTTAGTCTTAGGGGATTTTGATAGCCTCAAAACTATCAAATTGTGAAACCATTTTGTAGTTAGGAAGTGGGATGGCAGACATTTCCAAGCCCTTGAATTCAAGTGTATTGCTGTTTGATATTGGTGTCTGATTAATATTTATGCTGTTATAACCAGAACACTTTTTATTAATCTGTCACTCTGTCTTAAAAACAGTGCATGATGCATACAACATTTCGTGGACTTTGCTTTGGTTTGGTCGGAAAGGTCTGGAGGGGACATTTGAATTATGTTAAATTGCTCACATCTGAAGTTAATGACTGGTTTTAGTCATATTCCTGTTTTATAACTTACAAATCTGTCATTCTCCTTCATATGAAGCATTGGTGGGATAAGCCTTTGCAATAAAGCTGACAGTTCTCTTTTAAGAAATGACATTAACTTAGGAAAGAACCTTCCTGAGTGTATTGGTGTAAAATTAAAGCAGTAAATCGAAATGTAATACGTAGCAAAGTGTCAGTATTTTTTTTCTGTTTTATTTTTAAAGTAATTTTGTCATTGTTGCTGTATTTTATTGCATATATATAGTATTGGTAGCTTATATGACACATCTCTTTATTCTCTTCCTCTTTTTGCCTGCCATTCCTTATGAAATTAGTGGTAGTTGTTTAATTACCTTAACTTTAAAAGGTTAATCTAGAAACCATATGAGAAGTATATTTCATTCCATAAGAGGAAAAGACAAGTGGAGACGCCTGCTGTTAATATAAATAATATTGAAGACAAAACCTGAATCACTTATTTAAATAGTCATATTTACAACAACAAGATTTTTATGAAAATAGAATAATTGATTGTAGTAAAATGTTTATCATACTTTCAAATATACATAAAATATTTTGAGATTCTTTCTCAATCATTTGGTGTAGGAGGCTAGCAAAACCATGGTCTCTGATTTTAGGGTATGAGTGCTTAGGGCTTAGTGTAAGCTTCTTCAAGTGTCAGGCTTTCTCTGCTCCAGTCAAAGTGCCGTTTCCACTGTTGCTGCCATGTCTCTCAATATGATTCCACACATTGTTTCTTTGCTTCTGATAAGTACCTTAAATTTTCATCTTTGTAGACCAGGGTATATAAATTGCTCCAGAACCAAATCCAGCAGCAGACTTGGACTGACGAGGGCATGCCATCCATGCGAGAGCTTCGGTCAGCCTTACTGGAATTTGCCTGTGCCCACAACCTAGAGAACTGTACCTCTATGGCTACAAAGCTGTTTGACAATTGGATGGCATCAAATGGAACTCAGAGGTGAAGTGCACATCTATTTTAATGGTTTCCATTTATTACTTCCTAAAGAAGGAAAGCATGATATCCCCCTGTATGCACATGCCCTATTTAATACATTTTTATGACCTTTGAATTGCTTCTATTTCTTGCCCATTGTAAATATTACTGCCATGAATTTGAGCATACAGTTTTTAACTCTTGCAAACCTAATTTAAATTCTTTTGGTATATATCCAAAAGTGGTATTGCTGGATCATAGAGAATTTATTATTTGTTTTGTTTTATCATATACATATATCTATGTATGTATTTGTGTAAGTACACATGTGTGTGGAGGCCAGAAAACCATCTCTGATGGCAATCCTGATAAACACTTTTTTTGAGACAGTGGCCTCCACTGGCCTGGTGTTCACTGAATAGCCTAGGTTAGATCTCTAGAGAGCCCCTGGTTTTCTGCACTTGACTTTATTATGTGGGTTCTGGAGATCAGACTCATGTACTCATGCTTGCTTCGCAAGCTCTTTACTGATTGAACTATTTCCCCTACCATTCCATTTTTAATTTTTGAGGAACTTCAATATTTCCCGTTGTAGTTTCCCATAGTAATTTCTAATTTTATGTTTCCACCAACACAGTAGAAACATTCCAGTTTTTCTCTATCCTTGCCAACATATGTTTTCTGGTTATGTTTGGAAGGTTTGGTTTTGAGATAGGGTCTAACTGTGTAGCCCTTCTTAGCCTACCTCTGCCTCCTGAATGCTGACATTAAAATAAGCACTTCCATACGTGGCCTCCTTTTCTGCTTTCTTTGTATTTAAAACTTTTCCCCCTGTGGTGCTGAGCATCTAACCCAGGGTCCCACGCTTGTTAGACACATGTTCTGCCACCGACCTCTGCTCAGCTATCCCCATTTCCCCAGCACTGGAATCACAGTGCATCCTCCCAATCTCAGCTCTGTTGTACTCATGGGTACTAGGTGGGTAGTAGCTGAGCTCAGGTCCTCCGGCTTATATGGTGAGTACTTTAAATGATGGAGCTATCTCCATGACCCCAATTTTCTGAGTTTTTGATAGGAGATAATTCTCAGGGTATGAGAGATGTCTCCTTTAATTTAGAAGTGAAATGACTGGTACAGTGTGTAGTTAGAAGACATGCTACTGAATGTAGAATTCTTTCCAGTCTCCTTATTGAGAATTTTGGAACAATGATTAAAATTTCATTTGGAAAGTTGAAATGGGTAATTTGAATAATGGTCTGAAATATTTCCTAGATCTAAGATCTTAATAAAGGCAGTTGGCTATGTTTCATTCCCTTTGTACACCCAGTCTCCCAAACATATATATACTGCTTTATTTATACCATAAAACTTAGCACACTGTATTATAATGTGTATTGTTACTGTGTATACTTTGGCATAGCCCATAATCACCTACAGAGAAAAGAGTGTGTCTCCTTCCTCCCTCTATTCCTCCTCAGTATGCAGCCATGTGTCTTCTCAGTAAATAACTATTATATTGAACTTACGTTCTTTAAAGTCATAACTGTAGGAAAGTAGCAATCATTGAATTAACTCTATAAAGTGTATGAAGATTTACAGTTATTATTTAACCTGAACCCAGAAACACTACCAGTCAACTTCTTGCCTTTGAAGTAATATATTTTCCTTGTTATTCTCGTGCTTCATTATCTCTCTTATAGCCTGCCTACTGATGTCATGACCACTGTGTTCAAAGTTGGAGCAAGAACTGAGAAAGGCTGGTTGTTCCTGTTAAGAATGTATTCCTCCATGGGCTCTGAAGCAGAAAAGAACAAAATACTTGAAGCCCTTGCCAGCTCAGAGGATGTACGGAAACTTCACTGGTATGGAACCACTCAAAGAACTTGATAGAAGGAAACCAAAAGATGAAAGCTCTTTGCTCTGTAAGACAGGAGCCCATTTTCTCTTGAGTTCTCAATCTGACTACTTGCTGACTTGGACAGTACGTGCAGAGTTTGCATGAGCTTGACTTCTTCTTGGGGACTGACCCTTGGCAGATGTGCAGAATACACTTTGTTTGAGAGATTTCAAGATGTTAATAATCACAAAACCATCCATGCCCAAGGGAGAAAATGTTCTGCCTTGGCATGATGTTCTAAACTCTACTGGTACTATATATGATCTGTTCATGCTGTCATTTTGAAAACGCAAACACTTCAAAAATAGATAACTATAGAACTGTATATTTTTATCCTCCTATGAATTTATTGCTTATACTTCGTAATGTCCAATTGGGAGCCTCATGCAGGTGAAAGAAAGGCAGTGAGATACAACACAAAGAAAGAAAGAAAGAGGCAGAGTAAAGGTTCAAGTGGCCAAGTGAAATCAAAGGTGCATTCATCGTAGGACATAGACACCGAAAGCCATACCATGGGTAGAGGGATCATCTTAGCCTGGTTCTTCTCTTATATAAATCCCCTCAGCTAAATCCTAACAGTCTCCAGGAGACATCCTTGGCCCCTGCCCAGACCCACTTGCTAAATGACACTTTGTAAATAAGCATTATCTTTAAATCACTGGCCAGCCTCTGTCCTTAGCACAGTATACTATAAATTTCCATTATAAACATTCAAACAGCACCTGAACATAGAGAATACAATGTAAAATACTTTTGTCCACTTTGTACTATTTTTCTTCTTGTTTAGTAGTATCAGTACTGATCTGTGTATTTGTATACAGAAATATACAGGCTGAGAATTCCTGACTTAAAAACCAGAAAACTGTAGAAAGTTGCAGAATTTTTTCCTTGATATTTCACAAATCATTTTGTGACAAAACATGAATGTGTGTATCATGACTTGTAAAATAATTGACAAGTTTCAGCGTGGATACTAATCTTAGCCTAGTCCAACCTGATTTACCGTGAATTGATAAAGAGCTTTACGTTGAAACCTGATGCTAATATCAGTTTGTTTATCACTTCAAAAACAATTATTTTGAAGGCTAAATCTGTTTCCTTTTTCAGGTTAATGAAAAGTAGCCTTGATGGTGATATCATCCGGACACAGAAGCTGTCACTTATCATTAGAACAGTGGGCAGACACTTTCCTGGACACTTGCTAGCATGGGATTTTGTTAAAGAAAACTGGAGTAAGCTTGTACATAAGTAAGTTTCTTGGGAAATGACTTTAATATTCTCAGGCTATACATTTGCAAAAGGCTCATTGTTCCTTGCTGGCTCCCTGCGGTTATGATTTGTCCTACCACGTCTAAGGAAGCAGCTTTCTGTATTTATAAGCATTACACTATGTAACAGTGGTATTCCACTGAAATGCTGATCAAGGCCAGGGACACCTAATAAGCTAGTGGACCTAGCATGACCATGGGCTTTTTCAGAGAAGCTGCTTGGTTATATGTGTTAGAAATATTTCTTGATTGCCAAGACATCAGTTAAGGAATCACACTTAGCTAGGTAGCACATATAGGTGTTTTCTTCTTCTCGTAAAGCAATATTTTTTTTTCTGGATATAGCTGATTTTTGAGAATCGGATTAAAATTCTATCAGAATATCCCAAGCCTCCACCTCCTTTCCTGCCCAGTGGCAGTTAGTGTGAAAGATGCCCTAGCTTTTGAACTGAATTTCCAAAAGGAAGACCCCACTCTGCCTTTACATTAAAGCATTTCCTTCATACTCTAGAACAGTGCTTTGGTTGTCAGCAGCTGCTTCATTTTTTTTTTTTTTTTTTTTTTTTTTTTTGTCTTATATTTGTGTTTCTTCAGGTTCCATCTGGGCTCCTACACCATGCAAAGTATCGTTGCTGGATCTACTCACTTGTTTTCAACAAAGACACATTTGTCTGAGGTTGGTTATACAAAATACTAGCAAGGAGTGGAGACTTGCTGTGCGAATTCTAGTCCCTTCAGTTTTCTTTCACCAATGCTAATGATTCTGCATTGAGATTATTTTTAAATGGTTGCATATATAGCCGGGGGTGAAGCTCTGGTTCCATTGTCAGCACTACTTCCTCTCTCCTCAATATAAATAATGTTAGTAGTAGTGAAATTATTTTGAGAAATTCCATTCAGAGTGAATTTATCAAGCCTAATTTTAGATTGACTTTTTCTCTTTCTTTTCTATTTATTCATTCATCCATTTATTTACAATTTATTCACTTTGTATCCCAGCTGTAGCCCCCTCCCTCATCTCCTCCCATTCCCACCCACGCTCCTCCTCCCCCTATGTCCTTTCCCTAGTCCTCTGATAGGGGAGCATCTCCTCCCCTTCTATCTGTCTATCATGTCTCAACAGTACTGGCTGCATCATCTTCCTCTATGGCCTGTCAAGGCTGCACCCCCAAGGGGAGGTGATCAAAGAGCCAGCCACTGAGTTCATGTCAGAGACAGTCCCTGCTCCCCTTACTAGGAAACCTACTTGGAAACCGAGCAGTCTATGGGCTTCCTCTGAGCAGGGGGTTCTAGGTCCTCTTGATGCAAGCTCCTTCTGTGTAGTATTGGACTCTGCAGGGACCCCTGGGCCCAGGTAGTTTGGCTCTGTTGTTCTCCTTGTGGAGTTCTGTCCCCTCCAGGTCTTTCTATCTCCCTCTTCTTCCATAAGGACTCATTTTTTCTTCAGAGTTCTTTTTCTATTTTAAGACATAATAAGGAAAGAAGAAGTAGTAGATATGGGAGTGGAGGCACCAGCAGGGAAGAAAAGTTCGTTTTTGTTTTTGTTTTTTTAGGATTACTTCACTTGATTAAGGCAAATACCTTGGATGGTAAAGTATAGGGCTACTCTTTTACTTTAGTATGCTCCTCCTACTTCCTACATGTCAGATCTTGGAGCTACCATCACATAGTTAAAACTTACTTCAGGAGGCCCAGCCTTTCTTTGTTTAAAATATTTCTTTGTGGAACTTGCAGGTCCAGGCATTCTTTGAAAATCAGTCAGAGGCAACCTTGCAGCTTCGGTGTGTCCAGGAGGCTTTGGAAGTTATTCAGCTGAATATCCAGTGGATGGCAAGGAATCTGAAAACGCTGACGTGGTGGCTCTAGCACTCACAGCTGACCTTCTGATGCCCACAGCTCTGCTGCTTTTGCAAAGGTTGAGGTGAAGGCAGGCCTGCTGCAGAGTTGTTTGCACTGTTAGGAGTTCTAGTTAGCTCAGGGCCCAACTGTATTTTTTATGTCCTTTCTGAAAAGTCTTTAGGCAGCAAATAGTTATTTATTACAAAATTATATTCACCTGTATGCCAACCATATATAAAAACAGTAATTTTTCTTTGACATACACATGGAGAAAAAAGTCAGATTTGAAGTTCTGCTGTATTTCTTAGTGTCCAGAGTGTTACTGGCATAGTGCAACCAAGGAAGGTCTGCTGAAGGAACAACTGTAGTTGTAGGTTGCTGATTGGTCAGCAGTTTGTTGCTTCTTGCTGATAGATACACTGGAATGTGGGCGCTAGCCTGGAAGAGTGCAGTAACAAAAGCATTGAAGATGCAGCTATAGACAAGTGACCTCAGCTGTGGATGTCTACCCTGACTAGTGTTCTTAAATCCTAGTCTATGTCTATAGAATAATATTTCGTACAGAAAATTCTATGGAAGTTTTCATGTTTCTCTTAAGTTGAACAGCTGAAAAAACAGACTCAAATTTTCAGTTTTCCAAATATCTAACACTTTTTGCTTCATCTTTATGGCACTGTGTAGGTTCTGAACTGAGTTAATCTTAATTATTTTATTCAGGAATGCCAGTATCCCCCAATGGCGCGTACCTGGTTAGACTTCCTGCTGGAGAGGCTATTCATAAGCTGTGGCGAGCTTTCTGTTAAGCTGTTTTTGTCATTACTTCCTCACCAAGAGTGTAACAAGCCATGCCCTTTTCTCTGTGGATCATACCCAGGCGTGGGTTTTTACTTTATGTTAAAGACTGTATTCAAAGCATTTCTTAAATAGTGTCTTCAAGAAATTAAAGCTTTTTATTTTGAAGTTCACCATAGTACCTTAAAGGGACAATGAGAATGTGGAACAGGAATAAGTTGAAAATATGGTGGACTCTGGCTTCTTTTTTCACTGTTAAAAACAGTGCTTTTGTTTAGTTGAAAAAATTAGAGGCTTTTTTTCTTTTATCATGGGCAAACTATGTTAAACAAAGTAGCCAAGGATCAAGCAAAGGAAAAGTGAGGGAGGGTGACTAGAGAGGGATGCAGGTGTCTCCGCTCCTTCTGAAGGAGAAATACTGTACTTGAATTTTTTGAGCTATGCAGACTTATGCCTAGATTGCTGTGTTTCTTTGATTCTTAGGAGAAAAGTTTTCTTCTTAGTAACTCATGAGAATTCTGTATTTTGTTTGAAAACAGTGTCCATGTACATAAAAGGGAATTACTCATTTGTGAACACTGAAAACACTCCACAGGGTCAGACCACAGAAAGGCCACTTTTTTTATTCAGCTGTTGTAAAGTTAGAATATGTGGAGTTGTATACAAAATTATAGTTTATTTTATGAGAATATTTTTATATAACAAAACTTTAATGGCTGACAAGCTGAAAAATAGCCTGCTTTAATCCTAGTGTTTGATCCCAGTTTTGTCTTTTATAAACATTTTTGTGTTTTTGAGTAGAAAATGTTATTCCTGAGAATCACAGAATCATCTTGATATCTTAGTAAAATATGTAATTGTAGATCTTTATTTCCCCGTGCTTTTGGTAAATGAGTGATAGTTCAGTTGATACTGAAGGTTAGTGGGGTTTTGTATTTTTAGAGTGAAGGAAAAATACTCTTACAGGTTTTGATTGCTCCTTTTTGGTTTTTTACCATGTTGTATTACTAAATTCTACTTTGATACAGAGTTTAACTTTTGCTACTTTTCAAGATCAGTTCAATCTTGAGATTTACCTGCCCATCTTGGCATTGATCCTAAAGACTTTGCAACTCTTCATATGGCAAATCTTGTGTTAAATAACACTTTTTTCCATGGATGAGTGTGAATGTGTATGGTGTGTGCTGTTGTAAATAAAGCCTGAGGAAGGTGTGGGCCTAAAAAGAAGGAATTCTTGATCCAATGGTAAAACAAGCTTTTCATTCCCAGGACACTGGAGCCATAATATTTTCAGTCTTACCTATAACATTCACCTCAATGGTTTTTAATTTTGGTAGGCTGCCTCTTAATTCCCCCACAGAATTGTGTAAATTTTCGTGTTTTGGTAACCTTTTTATGTGCAACTTCTTACAGCTAACTCAAAGTCAGGGCTGTAAGGCTGAGAAGTGGCCTTTATAGTCTGATAAATGTACTGGTAGCATTCAGATTTTTCTCCTCTGAAGTATAGTCCTGCACTCTGTACTTTTAAGAAGGAAGATTGAAGCACAGGGTCAGCTTGTGGTTTGGGTGTAAGCACACCAAGACCTTACATCACTGGGTAGCAGCTGAATGAGCATTCTGCTCACTACAAAGAAAGGGTATATTGAATGTAATTTGAAAGCTACATCTTGATTATTAGGAAAGATAGAATTGGAAATCTCGGTTTGTGGAAAAAAATTGATTTGGAGATCTGAAAGTTTATTAAAGTTAGGAATTGGAGGAGACAAGTTTGCTCTACTAGTATGAGTTTAGCTATAATAAAGTAGTGGCAATTCCCTCCCCACCCACACGCTTGTGCCTTCTTCTGTCTCCTTTTATTTGTTTTTTTAAAATGAAATTGTATTTGTCGTTACTTCAGTGTTTACAGACTTTCTCGCTATCACAGGTTCTTCTTAGCTGATTTTCTTTGCCATATGTGTTTTTATTTTATTAGACTTTAGCTACCATTAGAACAAAAGCTGCCAGTAGAGTCCTGGGTATAAAAAAAGCCAGCTGCATCAGGTTTACTGGGTACCAAACAATCCTTTCTGATTATTGGGAAGCAAGAAATTAAAAATAGGTCTTGTGTTGTTGAATGATTGATAGCCTGTTGTAGAGTTGAATTTTAAAGATGCTTACCTAATCTAAAGCACCTGGAATGATAATCTTCAGCCAGACTGCTGAGCACTTGCTTATAAGACCATATGTTCTGTGGGTTCCAGAGATGGCACGGTGCGTCTCAGGTGCACTGTTGCAGAGGACTGCAGTCCTGGGGCAGAGTTTACATAGGAATGGCTTGGTTTACATAGGCCTCTAAGAATTGGGATCATGGGTTTAATGTATATATTCTCACCTTTGCCTTACTTTTGTGTATACAAGATTAATTCTCTTTTTTTGGAACTGTTCTGTCTCCTTATATTTGTATTTCTTAAAACTCAGGTGTATGTTTTTGCTGGGTTTTGTGTTCTTTGATTTTGCTCTTAAATTTCTGAAATATCAAAGAAGTACCAAATAAAAAGTGGAGGTCCCAAAGTATGACAAATCTACTCTTTTTCCCCATCCCTTATTGCCTGGGTAGACAATAAATAGAATAAGTGATTGACTTTTAGAGGGTTTATAGGAGCTTTTGAGGGGCTGATACATAATTTTGAGCCATACACATGTATTTTATATGCTTTTATATTTTAAGTTTTGTCTTGGTAAAGAGTGTTCATCTTTCATTTTCCCATGTTGCCTGCTATAGGAGTTATAGAGTAATTTGGTTTTAATTTTTGAAAGGAGGGGAGCAAGGTAGCTTCTTTTAAAAGTGTATGGAAATAGTTTGCTGCTATTTTGGACTTTCTTATTGCCACCCTCGTTACATTCTTCTTGTGGACATGTACATAAACCATGCAAGGCCACACAGATGTGTTGGCAATAGGAGAATGATAGTAGTGCTTACTGTTTTGTTCCAGTCTTAGGAACTTAGGTTGTCTCTCAGCCTTTCAAGCTTTTTATAAACGCAGTGTCACTTTTTATATTTCACTTAGACTGGTTTGTTTTCATAGACACTTAATTACCGTGTGATTGAGTATGGCAGATGCTACCCTTTTTCTTGTTGCCTCCTAAGGCAAGAGCTGACTGTTTTGTTTGGGAGAGTGTGGAAGAGAGTAGAGTAGTGCTTCCTATTGCTTTTTGTTACTAATTCATTTGGCCTTATGCCCTTTAAATGCATGTGGAAATACCTGGGGAAACATGGAAGACTAGATGTGAAGAGCCAGCACTTCTCATCTTTTCCTGCCTGTTGAACAAAAGCTGTTCATAGAGTGGGAGTGGAGTGTGGGAGACACAGGGAGGTGTATGCAATGTCTGGATATATGTTTATTTCTTACTGCTATCTTGTATTAATTCACTGGGTGCTCAGAGTGGAAGGTACCCACTGTACTGTGGAGTTCAGATGTATAACAGTGTCCTCTTTCCCTTTCCAATATTGCCTGGGTGCAATACTTTTGAAAGTAGTTTGAGTTAATTGAAATAGCTGGGTTTGGACTTAGGGTGGTCATGGTTTGCTTGGTTGGTTTTTGCTAGGCAGGAAAAGTAGTTTGGGGGCAAGAGTATATATACTTTTTAAGTGTATGAACATGTTGTTGCTGCATTTTTACTTCCTTTGTTTCCCTGTCCTTTCCATGAATTTATGAGGAAAGCTGGGATCTCTGAGAAGCTTCTTCCTTCTCTTAGCATTGGCTATGCAGAGTGTTTAGTAGCACAGACCACGCTTAGGGGCTGCTCCGGGTTGAGGGGTGCCATAGGGTTTCACTGTGTTTTGCTATGTGCTTTGGCTTCTTGGTCACTGCATTTTTTTTTTTTTTTTTTTTTTTTTTTTTTTTTTTTTTTTTTTTGGTGGGGGTGCCTGTCCTGAACTTGGACTTGTAGGTTTCTGATGAACCATGGAACTCTGAATTTAGTGTCCTCCCACAGGCAGGTTTTTCTTTTCAGTTTTTTCCGTTAGCTTTAGTGGGGACTTAAGGGCAGGAGATATACTCTTTACAAATATAAATATGTGTATATATATATATTTTTTTTTCATTTGGTACTGAATCCCTTACATGGGTGTCTAAGTACCTAATGAGACGTGGAGGTCCGGATGTATGAAAACGTCCTCTTTCCCTTTTCCTCATTGCCTCTGTGGGCAATAGTTATAGAGTAGCATAGATTTTCTAATTCTGTTCCCCCAGAGGAACTTGATATATATATATATGTATGTGTGTGTATGTATATACTTTAAAATGTAAATATGAATTTTTTAATCTTTTTGTTGTTGTTACTTCTTTTGTACCTAAATCTGTTTATGGACACTTAGGTACATAAGGAATATTGAGGTTCATTCTATGAAAAATGTCCCCTTCCCCTTCCCTCATTGCCTGTCTGGGCAATGGCTTGTAGAGTAGTTGTGTAGCTTTGGCATAGAGTATGGAGTAAAAGATTTCTGGGTTTTTACTTTTTGAAATGTCTTTAAAAGATTGCCAGTTATTTCAGTTTTTCGCTCCCAGTCTGCTTTGATGTTGTCTAAAGAAGCAAGAGTCTGTACCCAGAAGCGTGGAATGTCTGTCCTTTACTCTATCACTGTGCCATACTGTAGTGTGTAAGTACTGTTAGGCTTGGCTTCTTGTTTTGTCTGTTTGTTTGTTGCTTATAATATGCTTGTTAGAAAATGATTGTATATGCCTTGTGGTGTTAAGTTCATTTTGAACCTGGTCCTTGGTGTGACTATTTTTTAATATGTACTTAATGAACACTGAGATTGATTCTATGAAAACTCTCCCCAATCCCTATCCCTCATTGCCTGGTAGGCAGTGGTAGACTAGATGTTTTACTTACTTATCTTTTGTTTGTTGGGGGGGGTGTTCTGGGTGTGTGTATATATATATATACATATTTTTTAAGTATATAAATAATTGGTACTTTCTATATGTTATTCCACATAGCACCAGTTGTTTGCTGGGATTTGTAGATATATAATGAAACATTGAGGTCCAGCGTATGATAACTCTATCCTGCTCCCTTTTCCTTGTTGCCTACAAAGGCAATACTTTTATAACCTGTTTGGTGTTTTTTTGGGGGGGTGGAATTGCTTAGGTGGGTAGTGGTTGGGGAAAGGGATGAGTGCATGATTTTAAAATATATTTTTTCACGGTACTGATTAGGCCCATAGTCCTTTGCATGGATAAATGGGCACCTAGTCAAAATTAAGGGTCAGTGTAAGACAGATCTCCTATTCTCCCCCTCCCCTATGCCTGTATTGGCAATAGTTAGTAGAGCACTTGTGTGTTACTTACTTAATTGTTTTGGATTTATATTTTTGATAGTAGATTTCTTAATATAAAGTTTTCTTTATTTCATTTTGTATTCTGTCCTTTGCCTAACTGTAAAGGACATAATGAAAATTAGTTTCATAATATAACAGGGCACATCTTTTCATACATAGTTCCTTACTTAGCAGTAGGTAGTACGGTTGTTTTCTGTTTATTTCTGGTTGTTCTCTGGATATATATCTTTTAAGATGCAAATATATATGCATGCATATTTAATTTTCTCTCTTTCCCTCGTCATTTCCCTTTAATACTTTTTCCCTTGAAGGTTTCTACATGCACCTAGGAAAAAGTAAAGGTTCCTTACATCTTAGGTATCTGACTGGAATTGTAGCCCTACGATTCCATGTCTGATGTGGCAGTGGGCATGCAGCAAATAAGGTGGGAGAAGACACTCAGATGTGGCTGTACTGTGGAAACTAACTAGAGCCAGCATTTCCATAAAACCAAAAAACAGAAGAACAGACGGAAGTGCTGAGTAAAGTTGTATTTTGATGGAGGTGTGCTATTGAAGCTTATGACCAGGATCAGTGTTTCCTACAACTGACTTGAAGAGCCCTTAGGAGTAGTCTTACTGTGAGGCCTGGAGTTCAGAGTTCTCTTCAGAGTTCTGTTGAATCTTCTCGAGTACCCAGGAGAAGTCATTGTGATTCTTAGAATGGATCATCTGAATGACTGCTGCTCCGCTGGTGACTGACAGACAACATGGTCCCAAAAGAATTTCAGGGGCAAGCCTTTCTATCTTAGAATATCTTCATGCGGCAGGGCACACTGGCCCTTTCTTACCCAGAACTCTTTGGTGTGGCTGCATCTCTCTCCCCAGTTCTCTCTTAACTGAACCATTCCTGTTCTGTTTTGCCTTTGCCTTCAGTGCCTTCATTGTTGTTAGATGCTATCTTAAGTTGCACTCACAAATTTAAGCTAATGCTGCTTTCTCATTAGCTTTGTGACTCTGTGCATTTCTTGTACCCGAGCCTCTATGTTGCTCTCAGAATTCTTATATTTCACATTGTCTCTTTATCCACCACATGGTAAATGTTACAACTACACATTTGTCTACATTAGAGAAAATGCATGTGAAAACTTCCTGTCCTTCCAGCATCTTAGCTTGTTTTCACATTTTTACTGGTACTCCATGAGGAAGATTTCCCATATCCATTTAAGAAACACTGAGTGATAGATAGGACTCCTAGAAATTCTCAAAGACATTATTTAGCATATCAAACTCTCAGGAATGTGTTGGAAAATTAGCCTAGTAACATTGCTGTTACTTATACCTGCTGCTGTAGGAAAAAGTTTATTCATGACACATTTACCTTTGATCATAAATAAAAGAGAAAGGGCCACCTTTTTGGAGTTAGTCATGGTAGTCATTAGTGATATTTTTGAACCGTTTTTAATTTGAAATACTTCAAAGGAAGTAAAGGTCATGGCTTAGCTCAAAAAAAAAAAAAATGCTCCAGAAGTTGGGCTGTATAAATCATCAGTACAATAATATCCTTTGTGTGTGTGTGTGTGTGTGTGTGTGTGTGTGTGTGTGTGTATGAAATGAGAATTGCCACATAATTGGAGCATTTGCATTCATCAGCCAATCACTCTGAGTCAAACTGTAGTCGGCTGTCTTGATTAAAGCCAAGTGTTCCTTGTGGTTGGGAGGAAGAGTCTCTTTCTTGCAAATACTTTGGAAAGTGATTACTTGGAAATTTACAAAGGTATTACCTTTTTTTTTTTTTTTTTATTTAAACACCAGTAGAAACCTTCAGTTTATTCAGTCTGAGTTTGCGGGTAGAATTCTAAATCTGTATTCTAATCCGTCTTTTGTGGAAATTTTTGAAGATAGTATGTTTAAATATTGTATATGCAAATTGTATTGTTTTACTTGTAAAGGGAAAATGCTTATTTTTCTTTGTACTTGTTTTGCATATGACCAGCACTGATTGAACAGCATGTTTAACTGCAAACACTGTTGCTTTCTTTGTAAAATGAAAATAAAAGTATTTAAATACAAATAACTGTGTGGATTCATCTAATTAGACAGACTATATATTACAAGTTTTTCATCTCAGTTCTAAGTTTTATCAGAACTGTTCTTATATATATTAATTTATCCAGTTTACTTCCTGCCTCACGCTAGTATCCTTAACATGTAGGAACCCAAACTCACTGTCAACTATTTTGTTGCTTTGAGATATTGTTATACAGACCATAGAGCTTTCAACATCCACCCTGACTATTGGTGCCAGTTTCAAGTACAAATAAACAACTGCCGATAGCAACACCTCACTCCAGCCCTTCTGAGAATTAAAAAGTTTACTTCATTTATACACAAATGTTCCCTGGACTGACAGTTATTAAAATTGTATGTGGATGCTTGGGACAACAGTCTCAGTAGTAGTTAGTGGAGCTGGCTTTAGGACAGCTACTTGCTTCTGAATCATTATGAACACTAAGATACTCTAAGTAGCAACTGACTCCACAGTAATACACTACCCAAGTTAGAGTAAATCCACTGAAAGCGAGCAGTTTTCCCTGCTTTGACCCTATAGGTTGGGATACAGGTACCAGCCCTTCTGAAAGGACATTGCTACAGTTAGGTCCACATTGCTAGGAAGTTAGGTCTACAAAGGTAGCCTACCTATGTCATCTCCAGGAGTAGTCTTGATCTAGAATTCGGAGTATTTTAGGTTTCCAGATACAGGAATGAAAACTAGTGTTATTTTTACAATAATTAGAGTTTAAATTATGAGTTTAATGTTGGGCATTTGAAAACTAATCTAGTGAGTCTCTTAGTTTCCACCCCCAATGAGTCCTGTTTGGGGGATTTAAAAGCCTTTATGCTGTGCCTTTTTAAAAAGGAAATTATTGCCCATATTTACAAACTGCTCAGAAATTGCAAGGATTTTTATTTTAAAAACTTGTTACCTGTCTTATATTCATAGATATCAATAGTAAAAGTTGAACTAAAATTCAAAAGTAATTCCACTAGGTTGGGATGGAGGAAATAGGACTGATAAACCTCTCACTAATTTTCAAAATCACAGTGCAGAAGAATTTGATGTTAGCCTTTTCTTTTGATTTTTTTCCATATCCCGACACACACAGCCTCCAGTGTTTACTTAGATTTGTGTGGGGATTGAACATTTGACATATGCTATAGAGTGGTGTTTTATTATCAGAGCGAAAACATGTCTTTAAATAACCAATTTCATTCACCCCAATCCAGTAATTGGTGGTAAGTTCCCAATGCCCTATGCTTGTGTGCTTTCATTTTCCTTTGTGTGTGACATCCAGTTGACTGGTCAAAGTCTCATTGAGGTTAAATGCAATTTTGAGACCACATTATTTTTGGTTTGGGCTTAGCAGTATCATTTTCAAGACCTTTACTTAGAGTAATTTTCAACTTTCCCACTCGTTTTTGTAAAAGAACATGATGCAATTAAAATAGTTAAAATTAAAAATTAAACTGTTGACAAGCACCAGGTGGGTATAGTTTGAAAGGGAAGTGTGGGTATTTAGAAGAGGCCAGAGAAGGGCAGGAGAAGCCTAGGGTGGCACTGCATTGCTTACTAAGGCTCTTATTAACAAGCTCTTTGTGCACAAGCTGGATCTGAGAAATGGGAAGCCTTTTTTGAGTGTTTCCAATGTCTCTCCTTCATGCATGTTGCCACACCACATGCAGCTTTGCACAGTGAGTGCCCTATCTTGGTATCATTCTGTCGATCGCAAATGTGTCAATTTTTTTTTTTTAATTTTAACAGATGTTAATGCGATATTACTGTTTCCATGTGTTTAACAAAAGCTTCATGATTTGAAGAAATTAAGATATTAAAAAGCTTCAGGGCAGGGGGACACTAGTCAGAGACAGGACTTCTTTTTCACCTGTTACCTTTTACTTCAAGATGCTTTTCGTTCTACTAGCCAGGATACTCTGCACAGATCTATCTCCCAGGAGTGTTAACCTGAGATAAAAACATCTAGAACCGTATGGCAGTGCCTGACCCAGAAAGCATAAATTCAGCTTTGGTCATTAAGAGTCCCAACGGTGTGCTAACATCTTCGGTAACAAATGGAGATGATTCCAGTAAATTGAATAAGGTTATACAACATACCAGCTAGGAAATTATGCTTTTCTTTTTTCAAGTTTAAGCCTTGAATTTGCCTACATTTTATTTGAGGAAGAGTGTCATATGTTAGACAACAGGCCAGGGAGAGGGCTTAATCAGTAAAGGCATGTACTGCCAGGCCTGATGAGCTGAGTTGAATCCACATCATGGAAGAAGAGAGCTGACTCCCACAAATTGTCCTCTGACTTCTGTATGTACTGCGATAAGTGCATCCTGTCCTGGCACATAACATTAGAAACATAACACATAACATTAGAAACAAGAAAATGCAAACTCATGCAGTTATGTTGGTGTTGGTATAATGTTCTTGTGGAATGTATACAATTCACCCTTGTTCATTCAAATGCTGATTTCTCTACCCCACAATCTGGTTTCAATCCAGACATTGCATTGTGGTGCTTATTCTAAGCATCAGTCTCTCAAGTTTGTGTAAATATGCTACCATTTGTTCTCTGTATTGCCAATAAAACAACCAGACAATGCTGAGCAATGGAGAGAATAAGGTAGAACATCCTGGTCTGGAGGGGAGGAGAAAGAAGCTAGTGAGAAGAGAGAGAAGTGAGATCTAAGGGAAAAGGATCTGGAAACACCAGGAGAGATGAACCGGACTTAAGATATCACTAAAAAGCAAGTATAATGTAGCAAATCTGAATGGGAGGAAGTTATGCAGGCTTGGAGGTTTAGGATGGAATAATTATTGCCCAGCATTGTGCTCTAGGTTAATTAAATAAATCCTAGTCTCTGGTGATTTGGGTATACAGCTGGTTTAAGAAAAATCGCTGTTTAACAAAAAGATAAATCAATATTAAATATTAATCAACAACATGGTGGTTTCAGAACTGAACTAAAATCCTGACTGCTAATGAATTTTGGTTAATTATAAGGAAATTGCAAACTAAACTCTTGATTGACTTACAGTGGAGAAAATATTTACTCCAATATTATCCAAGCATGGTTGGATACCATAAAAAGCTAAAATGATACGCTCAGGATGCGAGGCTAAGCACTGCACTCAGGGTCAGCCGCTTTCGACCCAGAGAAGAGCATGTCTGATTGCATGTGGGTTGATGCCCCAGGTCCCGCCTCTGAGAAAAAGGTATCGGACGGGTCTGATGCTCTTTGGGTGGATGACACCTAAATGAACATCGGTACAAAGTCCCAATTTATTTCTAATATCAGAGATCAGACCTCTACTCTTGCCTGATGCGTCTAAAACAAAAAGGGGGAACTGTAGAGAGCTGCGGAATGCTATGCCTTAAAGATGGAGCTGGTTTCCGCCTTCCACCTTCCCGATGGTGAGTGCTCTCTGTCACGAACAATTCCACATTTGGCTAAGGCTGAGGATCTGGCTTGCTTCCATGTATGTGGACCTATCTGCATTGCCCACGTGGCACGCCTGGGTTGGCTACCCAGAGGCTATTTAAGCTGTGGGCTGGCTTTCCCCAGGGTCAGATGATTGTTCAAGGTTCCTGAATAAACTGCATTGAAAAAAAAAAAAGAAAAATCGCTGTTTAACAAAAAGATAAATCAATATTAAATATTAATCAACAACATGGTGGTTTCAGAACTGAACTAAAATCCTGACTGCTAATGAATTTTGGTTAATTATAAGGAAATTGCAAACTAAACTCTTGATTGACTTACAGTGGAGAAAATATTTACTTGGCCGTCAAAGTATGAGACACAAATATGTGGGATGCTGGACCTGGTGCTTCAAAGATATTGAAGAAATTTACTACTCCTCAACTTATTTGCCATTAATGGGTGAGACAATCAGATTCTAGCTAGAAAACATTGCAAAGTATACCATATACAGAGAAATTAATCAAATGTCTTAGGATCTCTCGTTGCTAGCAGGGGTCATAGAGATTGAAGAAGCCACCCCCTAAACAGACTGGACTCCTAGTGGCGGGAGGAGAACACCAACTCACCCACAAAACCTTCAACCCAAACTTACCCTACCTACAAGATGTGCAGAGATAAAGATAGAGCAGAGATTGAGGGAATGTCCAACCAATGCCTGGCCCAATTGGAACCCACCCCATGGGAGACAGCCAACCCCTGACACTATTAACAATACTCTGCTATGCTTGCAGATAGGAAACTGGTGCTGAAAGGAACCTTCTAGATGATCTAGTCCACTCTCAGCATTATACAGGCTAAAGGTAACAGAACACGCCTTAGCTAAAATTTCACATATGTCCATATGTGTATGATGTGCACCTGCCCGTAGGACACTGTTTTCTTCGAAAAGAGTGAGAATTGTTTCAGTGAAAAAAAAGTCCTATTATGAATTCACTATCAAAAGAGGTGAGTACATTACTGTGAAGTTGAGCTTGGAGTTAAATGTTTGAAAGGTACTGATGATGTAAATGTCATGATCTTGAAAGGGTAGGCCATTTTGTATGTGTTTGGATGAAGTGTGTTGCACTGAAGTAGCACTGTCTCTGGAAGGCAATAATGTCAGAAGGTTCTGTCATCACCAGACCATATTTGGTGAGGAGAGCGATCACCACCGGTGAAGTGACAAGTGCTGTGACATGTGACAAGCCAAGCAGAAGGTAAATACTAGCTTCACTAACAAGGTTTTCTAAAGTCCATTTATCTAAAATAGTTTGAATTCAGCCCAAAGTAAACCATTTACTCTTGGCTGCACACTCTTGTGCTTTCTATTGCTAGGGCAATAGATCAACTAAATAAATACTGCGATAGAACTTTCACAAAGTTTAGTTTTAAGTCACTTTTTTTTTTGCTTGTTTTGTTTTCTTTTGTTTTTGAGAGGGCAAAACCTGAATGTCAGATGTCTGTCTTCTGCCTTGTGTGTATGCTTGTAAGTCTCTTTTCTGCCTTTAGCCAACTTGGATTCAGAACTTAACACTTGGTTCAAGATTCTTTTCTATAAAATGTGCTGAAGCCAACATGTTGCTCAACAACATGTAACAAATGTAAGATTTTCCAGGCATCCAAGTGAGGAAATCCAAAAGAAAACTTACCTTCCTGAGCCTTTTGATATCTTTCTTCTCCAGAGCCTCTCCCTTTCCTGGCCATTTCCCAGGGAATCCTTTTACATAAGACATGCACATATGCACACAGGTGCATTCACACACATTCATACATGCACATGTATGGCATACACATCCATGGAGAGAAAGACATAGTCACAGAGAAACTTGGTTCCTAAGGGTGTTCCAGGTGAATGATAAGAGACATGGAGTTCTTTGCATGTGTGCAGTTTCATCTCAGGGTTCCCTTCAATTCCAGTTAGAAGAGCATCTTTCTCCCTTGCTTTCCTCTGTGTGGCAAAGCTAGAATGAAAATAGCTTTTCAGAACAGAACGACAAAGCAGTGGTTGAGTCTTGACTTAAATCTGAGTTTAGGTGAAGAGGCGTCTGTAAGCACTTGAAGCCTGGAGTATAGTCAGTTAAATGAATCAAAGAAATGTACCTTTTCATCAGCTAGGTTTCCAGATGGTACACACAACTGCCTGCCTTACTTCATTGACCTCTAGCTCAATAATCAAGAAAGGAATTGTGATACTCTGAATTTCCAAGGTCCTTGCTTTAACACCAGTCTGCTTGGGGTATAGCTAGACTGGTGTGTGTGTGTGTGTGTGTTCGGGGCGGGGGACGTTGGGGGAGGTAGTTTTTTTTCTACCCAGTTCACACCATGGATGAACAGAAACAGCTAAGAATACCTGCTTTTCTTGAGATGGCTGAGAATCCACATAGTCCTCATGGAAGCACCCCCAAACGTGAACAGAGACCAAGAGAAACTCAGAAATTAAAGGAATCCTGACAGAAGTATGCATGTGTGTATTTTTAAATGAAACTTAAAAAAGAAGATGCTAAAGAAAGAATTTCAAGTAAATGGTCTAAAATAGACACGGTTCCTTTTATATTTTAAAGGAGATCTGTTGCGCTTATTTTTAAACTTTTTTTTTTTATTTATTTAAGCCTCTACCTCCCTTCCACCAACTCTTTAACCCTCCGTAAGAGAAGAAGGTTAGTGAGGAGAAGGGGCAGACCCCTTTACTTCTCCCAGCTGTTTAGGGTCAGTGCGTTCCTTTGGGGCTCTACCAATCTATATCACAGCAAACGCAGCAAGCAGTCTCCTCCAAGTCACCGCGCTGCATAGAAATGTTTCTCTCCGTCTGTCTCTGGTCTCTCCAGACACCACACCTTCTCTGTCTGGGCTCTCATATTTATATCTCTCAGAGCCCTAGACTACTCAGAGCTTCTCCGTGCTGCACGAGGAAGGCTATTACCATCTGGCGAAGATCACACCCCACAGGAGGCAATTATCAGCTGTGGACAAACTGAAGCCCAAACTAAAATCCCACATTTGGGATCTAAACAAAAGCGTATTTACGTAACATAACTGAGTTTTGGCTGGAGAGAGAGCTCAGTGGTTAAGAGCGCTGTATGCTCTTCCAAGGGACCTGGGTTTAATTCCCAGCACCCACATGGCAGCTCACTACTGCCAATCCCAAGGGATCTGACACCTTCACACCAGTGCACATAAAATAAAAATTAAATAAATAAAAAATTTTAAAAAACAACAGTTTAAAGAAACCAAAACTTCCATTACAGAGATCTAAAAGATAACCTATTCATTCCTAAAACATAGCTGAACTGACCTATAGTCCAATTTACATAGTTTAGAAATATTCACCAGCTAGAAGATGACCAGTGTTGAAAGCAAATCATCTTGGGTAAGGTTCTGTTCAACAGAAACTATGCAAGATGACACCTTCTCAGGGGAGGCAGGGGGCTCTCTTAGGAGATAGGGTCAATTTGGCATCACTACATCCGGGAACAGGGTCTTGCAACAGGAGGGAAGTAACAACCTCCCCATGGTAAAATCCCTTGGCCTGTTGCTATTTCTTACCAGAAACCGTGGAGACCAAAGGGAGTGTAATGGCATAATGACAGTGTGACAGAAGAAGAAAAAATCTTGACAAAGACGTCTATGTTCCACAAAACTATTCTTCAGAAACAAAGGGAAGAAACTCCCAGATGATCAAAACTTGGGAGTTTGTTGTTAGCATAGCTGTTGTACATGAATCACTAGAAATACTTTTTGAGTTGAAATAAAAAGACACTAGATAATAAAGCCAAAGCAAAGAAAGACACAGTGTAATTAACTGCATAGATAAATGTAAAAGACAGTACAAGTACATTTTTTATTTGCAAATCTTTTTTTCTTTTACCTTTTTTTATCAATTATACTTTATTCACTTTGTATCCACCCATAAGCCCCTCCCTCCTCCCCTTCCGGTCCCACCCTCCCTCCCCCTTCTTCACACATGCCCCTCCCCAAGTCCACTGATAGGGGAGGTCCTCCTCTCCTTCCTTCTGATCCTAGTCTATCAGGTCTCATCAGGAGTAGATTCACTGTCTTCCTCTGTGGCCTGGTAGGGCTGCTCCCCGCTTAGGGGGAGCTGATCAAAGAGCAGGCCAATCAGATCATGTCAGAGGCAGTCCCTCTTCCCATTACTATGTAACCCACTTGAACACTAAACTGCCATGGGCTACATCTATGCAGGGGTTCTGGGTTATCTCCATGAATAGTCCTTGGTTGGAGTGTGAGTCTAAGACAACCACAGGTGGACCTCACAGTAGTGAGGGGATAGAAAAATGGGGTGAACATGACCAAATACAATGTATGCATAAATGAAATTATCCAAAAATAATCAAAATACTATACTTTTAAAAAAGAAAAGACAACCACACTAGATTAGATTACCCAACTCTATATTGTCTGTAAGAAACACACTTTGATTTAAACATACAAATAAATTCATAGTCAAAGAAGGAAAAATATAATACCAAATAACGCTAAAGTAGTTAAACTAATATCAAATAAAATAAGTTGAATACCAAATTTTTAATAAGACAAAGGATTCTACTTTATGTAAAATGCCAATGGCCATGAATTATAAACAATATTCACTTTAAAACGCAGGCACAGATTACAAGAAACAAAAAGTAACTGACCTTAAATAAGAAAGAGGCAATCCAATTCAATAATAGCTAGAAACTTTAAATTGCAAGTTTAAAACCCAATGATGGCTATAAAACAAAAAATCATACAGAAAGCAAAGCTACAGAGAACTTGAAGACAGCACAAACTACCTTGACTTAGAAAATTGCCACAGAAAAATACCACTCAACAACAGCAGAATATAGTCTTTGCAAGCACACACAGAACTTCATCTAACACAGACCATATAGAAGGCCATAAAACAAACCCAAGGAATAGTATAAGATATAAAGTATATCTTCTGACCACACTGAAATGGAATTATCAATGAGAGAATGTGGAGAAATTACGGGTAGGCAGAAACTTAAGTACTCCACTCATAAATAGCCAATGAGTTATTTAGGCTAAATAAGAACAAAGAGAAAAGCCTAACTACTAAAGTCAGGAACAAAAGAAGGAACATTGCAAAGGATTTAACAGAATAAAAAAGATTGCAAGTATAAACAGTTGTGTCCAGCAACTCAGATAATTATATGAAGTGAGCCAATTCATAAAAACACATAAACTACTAAACCTAAACTTTAGACTAAATAGAACATTTGAATAAACCTATCATAAATAGAGATTGAGGTATTGCTCAAAAAAATCTGCCTACAAGAGTAAATCAATAAACAATCATGAAATTTACTGTGCAGTATATTAAATACTTAACGTCAATTCTTGACAAACTCTAAAGAAAAAAAATGAAGGTTAAACTTCTCAACCAATTTTGTGATGCTACCATTAGACACCTAATCAAAACAAAGAAGTAAAACACAAACACACACACACACACACACACACACACACACACAAAAAAAAAACTACAGATAAGTGCCCTTGGTAAAGGTAAATATTCTTTATAGATACCAGAGCAAAAATACCGAATGGAGTGGTGGCTACTTGAATTCAACAGCATACATGAAAAACTACACATCCCTATAAAGTAAGACATCCCAAAAGTGAGGGTGGATGGCATTTCAAAGCTAGCTAATGAAATATATCATACTAAAAGATTAAATATAAAGAGCCAGGCGTGGTGGCTCAAGCCTTTAATCCCAGCACTTGGAAGGCAAAGCAGGAGGATCTCTAAGTTTGAGGCCAGCCTGGTCTATGGATTGAAAAGAAGAGGGAAAGGAGAAAATAAATAAGTTGCTAAATAAATAAATAAATATAAAGCCAATGCATTTGACTAGATGCTAACAAAACATTCATGATTAAAAATGCAAGTTAGTCAACTTTCAAAAGGAACCTATGAAAAACCCATAGCTAAAGTATCTTTAGTGCTAAAAAGCAAAACCAAACCAAACAAAAAAAAAAAAACAAACGAAATGTAATTCTTTAACAGAAGCAACAAATGTGCCTTTTCTAGCTTCTTCTATCCAGCATCATTTGAAAGTTCTATCTGTTCTTATAATGAATGAATCATTATAACACCCCCAAATAATTCTATTTTAACATTTTGGTGGCCCATGTTGGGTGGCAAAATGTTATTATAAAAAAAGAAAATCCAAACCATTTGATTTTACCAATGAAGACTCAGGAGCCAGATGCTAGGGTGAATGGCTGCTAATTCAGAGAGGCAGAGAAAGCACCCAGCTGACCTTCCTACTCAGCCCATGTCTCAGGAAAAAGCCAAAAAGCCAAAAGCCAAAAGCTTGCTAGCTCAACCAACAGCCCAGGAGGCAAAAGCCAACAGCTAAAAGCCTAAGAGCTAGAGAGCTAAAGCACCCTTCTTCTCCATGCTGTCTTAAATAGTCTTCTCTCAAAGTTTCTCCTTTCTGTTAATCCCTGTCTGCTGGTTACTTGCTCCACCTCATGACGTAAATTTAACTTCATTAAATCCTGTGTACAGAAAGCTCTAGGATTAAAGGTGTGTGTTAGGACTGAACCATACCAAAGACTGGTTTTTACAGTTCACAGTCTCAGAATTCATAATGAGATAAAATATCCTGTAATATCTATCCAAGAAACTGTGTCAAGAAAAATAAAAAAAAAATGTATCAAGTTTGTAGAGGATAACATCAGTATTTTTCTAATAATAAAGACAGCACTATTTTTAAACACTAACAATGAACGACATCAGTGTGAATTAAAGAAATTAATTCTACAGACTATGTACTTCAGTGGTAGAACCACATTTAGTGTGTATGATATCCAGTACTCAGTCCCTAGTACCATAACAAAGGAAGAAGGGGAAGGAGAATAGGAGGATATTCATCATTTGTCCACCGAAATCTGTTAAACATTGCTCAGATAAAGAACTTGATAGATGTAAATACTCTGTGTGTTTTTGAATGGGAGATTGAATAGTGTTAAGACAAAAATATCTCTAAATTGATCTGCTGAGTCAATACAGTTTCTATCAGAGTCTTAACAGTCCCTTCGTAGAAACTGCCAAATTGATGCTAAAGTCCCACAGACCCTCAAATAACCCAGAAAACCAAAACAGTCTTGAATTAAGAAAATGCCAGAGGACATAACATGACCTCAACCTCACCATGAAGCTACAGTAGTTGGAATGATGTAGGACAGGTTAATCAACAGCACACACTAAAAATCTTAAGGAAACCCTTAAGGACAGTGATTTTTGATGAGTCAACAATGACAATCAGTGGGAGAAAGTTCTCTGCTACAGTATTGAATCAACTGGATTTCCAAATGTGAAAGAATTGGGACCACTTTCTCAAGTCCTATGAAAAGACATTAATTCAAAATGGGTTAAAAGCACAATTCTAACGACTAAAGTTGTTAAACTCTTAGAAGAATGTGACTAAGCTCCATGACCTTGCATTAAGTAAGGTACACTTATTAATATGTGAAAATGAAAGTATGAACAGCAATAAGTAAAAAGAAAGTTCACCAAAATTAAAATCTTTCAGAATCAAAGGACACTTTCAAGAAAATGAAGAAACAAAAGAGAATGCCGCAAAAAAAAAAATTTCCAAATCTTACATAATGAACTCAACAATTAAAAGATATTCCAGATTAAACAGGCAAAGGGGCTGGAGCTCAGTGCTCCAGAGCACTTTGGGGTTTGATTCTCAACATCCACATGATTCACAGCCATTGGGATCTCCAGTCTTGTGGGATTCGACACCCTCTTCTGACCTCTGACCTCTGAAGTCTCTGCACACAATCTGGTACACAGATGCAGAAAAAAACACCAAAAATACATAATAGTTTTTTAAATGATAAAAGGTTAAAGAATAAAACAGGTAAAGAATTTGAACATTTTTCCACAGAGGATATGCAAATAAACACCAAACATAATAATCAATATCATTAGTCACTAGAAAATACAAAATAAAACTTACCATGTCAACTACCTGGACTTAGACAATATGTTACATTAATACAATAAAGTTTTACTCAGTATCAGAAGGAATGATGAACTTTTATAAATTGTGCTAAATGTAAAGGGATAGACACAAAAAAGCCCACATATTGTTTGGAACTATTTATTTGAAAGCAGATTGTGTCTGCCAGATGGAGGGAGGAGGTGTATGTAAAATGATTTTTAATGAGCATGGGGTTTCTTTATGGGGTGATGAAAATGTTTCTGAGATTGAACACAGGTGATGATTTTACAATCTTATGAACTCAAAACTATTGAATTTTATACTTTATCCACATTTTATAATGTGTGAATTATGTATCAACAAAAATTAAATCATGTAGAGCAGAATAGCAATTCTCAGACTTTTTGTTTTCTGGGCTGCTTTACACTTTCCAAGTTATTGAAGACCCCAGTAAGATTTTATTTCTATGCATTAGAACTAATACTACCCCTATTGGACGTTAAAACTAAGAGTTCGAAAAAAAATGAATTAGAAACTTACTTTGTAACAGAAGAATCTGATTACCTACTAACATAAATTACATTTTTATGTCAAATAACTACATTTTCCAAAACATAAAGCTATTGTTTTACATTTTTGTAAATCCCTTTCAATGTCTGACCTAATAGAAGGCAGCTGGATTCTCAGATTTGCTTCTTTGTGTATCTGCTGTTATATGTATTTGGGGGCTGAAGTATAAAAGAAGATCCAGGCTCATTTAAATATGCAAAGAGAGATCGGGCGAGTCAGGTAACTATTAATATTTGTTGTGGATCACCAAAGACCCACAACTTACAGTTTCTGAAAGACTAATTGCAATATTAATGGGATAAAATAGCATTTCAATGAACTTTTTGTCTTCCATCTGTTTAAACTTTAACTGCCCTTGAACTAGCTGGGTAGCCAAAGAAGATCTTGAATTTCCATAGGAAACCTTCATCCCGCCAGTGCTGGTCATGCCCAGTTAGTTTATCAATGCCCTGGATTGACTCCAGGATCAAGGCAAGTAAAGGACTAAGCTATAGCCTCAGTACTCATTTCCTCTTGTAGGATTAAATTTTTTTAGTTTAAAATAATTACAGTTTCACAGGAAATATCTTATATATTCTTCCGATGATGTCCTCTTATGATTACTTACTTAATTATAGTGCTACAGGGTGTCATTTTTATTACATGTGCAAGATTATATAACTGCAGTGATGAATACCATAAAGAACATTCTAATCTCTACTCCTCTCTCCCTTTATAACCTAACTTCTACCAAAAACTAATCTGGTTTCTATCTATAATTTAATGTTCAGAATATTAATAAATGGTATGTGATCCTTTCATCTTTGGTTTTGTTGTTTTGTTTTGTTTTTTTTTTTTCACTCATCACAGTTCCCTTGAGATCCGTGTAAGTGGCTGCATGTTTTAGCAGTTCATTCCTTTCTTTTGACAGCATTGCACGGTATGAATGCACTACAGTTTGTTTAACCCTTTCTCTGTGAAGTTTCCATTTGTTTTCACATTTGATTATTTAATATAATCACTCCAATTTGCATTTTCTTAGTGCAGAACATCTTTTACAGGAAGCAACTTTTATATGTTATCATTTCACTAATTTGTCAGAAATTATGCACGCAATACTTATGATTGAGAAACCATGATTTGTTAGTGCTCTTCAATTAGCAATGGTTTTCCTTGACTAATTCAGCTCACGTCATAACTGTGCAAGTAATTCCCCTTTTATAACAATCTGCTTCAGAAACGAATAGAAATAACTACACTAGAAATGCTTTCCAGTGCACTATGCAGAACATTTAAAATACACAAACTTAGAGGTTTAGATTTGGTAAGATGAATACCTTACCATGAACACCACATGAGTTACTGTCCTAAGAAACCAATATTTCGTTGTTGTTGTTTTTAAATAAGCTTTGCTTTAAAATATTTTAGGCTTACAGAAAAATATCAAAATAGTTTAGAGAATTATACATCGCTACCCATCCATTTTCTTTTTCTTTTTTCTATTACCATGTGTTTTTTGAAAAATAAAATGACTGCTAGCAGGGTTTGTTGTTGCTGTCTAACTAAGTCTAAAGCACCAGCTTTATCTACCAGTGATTTTACAGTATCAGCAAAAATGTCAACATAAAGGTAAGAACAATGCTAAGAAAATAGTTCTGAGCCAGGATTCCCCTGAAAGAACCTTTCATGCTGTCTTTTCTTGTTGCTATGAAAAAAAAAAAATATCCTGGCAAACACAACTCAAGGGAGAATGAACTGATTTTAGTTCACAGTTCAAGGATGCAGTCTGCTATGGTGGGGGACAGGAAGGAAGCAACTTGATCATTTTACATCCATAATCAATATGTAGAACATTTGTCCTCAGCTCGCTCTTCATCATGCAGTTCAGAATCCCAGCTGAAAGAACGGTGATGCCTTACTATCTCCCTCTTCTTTCCTAAGATTCCCTGCACTCTGCCCAAAGTTTAGTTATGAGTCTCAGCATCTGCTTTGACACACTGCTTGGTAGAGTCTTTCAGAAGCCCTCTGTGATAGGCTCCTATCCTGTTCCCTATTTTCTCCTTCTTCCAATGTCTACCCTGTTTGCCTTTCCAAATAAGGATTGAGCATCTTACCCAGGGTCCTCCTTATTGCTTAGCTTCTTTAGGTGTACATATTTTTAGTTTGTTCATACTATATCATATGTCTAATATCTACTTACAAGTGAGTATATACTATGTGTGTCTTTCTGGTTCTGGGATACCTCACTCAGGATGATCTTTTCTAGATCCTACCATTTGCCTGCAAATTTCACGATTTCCTTGTTTTTAATTGCTGAGTGGTATTCCGTTGTATAAATGTACCACAATTTCTGTATTCATTCCTTCGTTGAGGGACATCTGGGTTGTTTTCAGGTTCTGGCTATAACGAATAAAGTTGCTATGAACATGGTTGAACAAATGTCCTGTATAGGACAAGAGCTCACTAGGAGAGCAACAGAACCAAAATATCTGGTCACAGTGGTCTTTTCTGAGACTGATACTCCAACAAAGGACCATTCATGGATATAACTTAGAACCCCTACTCAGATGTAGCCCATGGCAGCTCAGTTTCCAAGTGGAGTTCCTTAGTAAGGGGAACAGGCACTGTCTTTGACATGAACTCAGTGCCTGCCTCTTTGACCACCTCCCCCTGAGGGGGGAGCAGGCTTTCCAGGTCACAGAGAAGGACAGTGCAGCCAGTCCTGATGAGATCTGATAACCTAGGGTCAGATGGAAGGGGAGGAGGACCTCCCCTATCAGTGGACTTGGAGAGGGGCATGGGAGAAGATGAGGGAGGGAGGGTGGGATTGGGAGCGAATGAGGGAGGGGGCTACAGCAGGTATACAAAGTGAATAAACTGTAATTAATATAAAAAAAAGAATGGTGATGCCCACAGTGAGAGTGAGTTTTCCTACTGCAATTAATTTAAACTAGACAATACTACTACACACATGCCCAGAAGCTAGATAATCCCTCAGAGGTGTATCTGGAGGATTATCTTCAGATTCTAGATCTCATATAGTTGACAATTAGCCATTATTAAGTATGCACAAAGATACACACACCACTTTTCCATTAGAAAAAATATAAATAACTGATGCTTATTATCATCACACACATCACAAAAAGGTAGATCCATAATAGAAGAAGATAAAAGAAGATAGGAGGGAGGGGGGAGATGGATCTAGGATACCCAGCATTCTCCCCCATGTTCCTTGCCCCTCTCCCCTGATCCTGGACAATCGCTTTTGTTGGGAACCTTTGTACAATATGCTAGGTTATGTCTGTGGATGAGTAGTGTTCACAATGCTTCAGTAGCCCCTTCCTGGAGACTTTGATACACTCACTTGTGAATGGGTTTTGTATCTGCCTATAGCTTTCACTTCAACTCAGTCAAGACTGAGAGAACCAGGCATAAAAACCGGGTGTAGAGGAAATAAACCAATGTGCTAACCCAATGAGGTTCACTAAATATCATGACATTGTATCATAGGCAGACTTAATGAATTAATTCAAGGAGACTATGTAATATACATTTATGTATTTAGTTTGCAAGGAACTCTGAGGCAATGCATAGAAAGAATGCTGGTTTACCTGGGACTTTCCTTATGTCGAGTCTAAAAGTGCCACATTTCAGGAAGTCCATCACAGGGCAATGGACAGGCGATCATGGCATTGGAAAACCACCACAGAGCAGCCATCTATATCTAGCCTGTATCGCCTAGACAGACAAGTGGAGCTGATACATGTAAGCAGAACTGTAAGATTACATGGGCAGACTTAGAACCAACAAGATCATGTACCTCGATTTCTGATGCTTTTCTGTCCCTTCATCTGCCTACTTGTTTACCACTTGTAACAAAGCTTATTGAGCATTAATGCCAGGAAACCTGCTAGGATAGAAAGATCTTAAGGCCTGAAGATTTTTCTCACCTTTCCAAATACTTATTGTCCCTCCAAAAAACTTCACTTTGAAGGTGTCTTTATTTCTTCTAAGCAAGTTATCTCATATATATATATATAATATTTAATTATAATATATGTATCTAATATATAATGATATGTAAAATAAAAACTAATAAAATGTTTTAAAATATGTATCTATATATAATTTTTAACTTTTTATTAGTTCTTTGTGAATTTTACCTTATACACCCCAATCCCACTCATCTCCCTCTCTCTTCATACCCACCCTCTACTTTTGTAACCTCCCCTCACAACAAAGAAAAAACAGTCTTGCTGTGGAAAGTCTAGCGTGTCACAGTGTGTCCCACAGTGTACCCTTTTGTCCATACTTCTTTGCTTGCAAATGTTTGTTGCAATAACTCACTGTTCTAGTACTAGGCCTCTGGATTCTGCTACTCTGTTTCTCTCTTGGATATCCCGTTGTTGCTCTGTGTCATGGAGTTTTGGGTCTGTAGAACCGGCCCTTTCATGCACTCCAGCAGTTCATCTATGGGGTAGATGTTGGGGTGGGTCAACTCGTAGCCCTGGATCTAGCCTGAGAGGTCTCTGAGCTGATCAGACCACAGAATCTCCTGCTCTCACAACCCTTGGTCTGGCTCGCCCAAACCCCTGCAACTAGTGCCAGCTCTTCCGTGTTGCCCAGGCAAGGTACAGGGCCCTTTCTGCACGTGAAGGAGAAGGTGAAGGACTGGGCCGGTTCTCCCACTCTCATGACTTCAGGGCCAGCTCTCCTACCTGCTGTAGATGGTGAGGGATGAGAGAAGGGAGGAAGGCATCTCTTCCTCACTCACGCTGCCCACACAGCAGACAAGGGCAAGGCCAGCTCTCCCGCACTCATGCCCTTGGGGCCAGTTCACCTGCAGCTCCCACAACCGGGTCCAGCTCTACTATGTTACCCAGGCAAGGTGCAGGGCCTGTTCTCCCTAGTGTTACCGCTGGTGAGGGCCTGGGACAGATCTCCTGCACTCATGAGCCAGGTCTCCTGCCTGCCACAGGTAATGGGGTAGGGAAGGGGGAGGAGGGTATCGCTCCTTCATCCAGGCCACCACACAGGAGATGAGGAGTAGGGCCAGCTCTCCCCAGCTCATAACCTCAGGGCCGTCTCACATCATAGTCTTTAATTATTCACATTTACTAAATGAAAACAGTAATTTCAATACAGGCAGATTATACAACACCACCGTTAGCACTGCTTCCTCATGAAGTCCAATCTTTAAATAAAAGTCTTCCTAAGCCTCTACTTACACACTCTTCTTTGAATGCTCATAATTTGTTTTTAAAGGTGGGCCAGCCATGGTGGCACATGCCTTTCATCCCAGCCCTCGGGAGGCAGAGGAAGGTGGGACTATCAGTTTGAGGCCAGCCTGGTCTACAGAGCGAGTTCCAGGATAGCCAGAGCTACACAGGAAAACCTTGCCTCAAACAAAACAAAACAGTAAAACAAAATAAAACAAACAAACAAAACAGCTCACGTTTTTGAAAGATGCCAGAACATATGAAGGCAGATAGCATGTTAAATACACTGAAATTGTTGCCTGAGAGGAAAGGAAGCAAACAGGGGCAGAGAGCTGAGCAAAGAACACAGCAAGAAAAGGAAACTGTGCTACCGACATGAAGCCATAAAACAGAGTAAGTAATATAATTCCGATTTTTTTAATGTAGTACACCTCCCAACTCAAAATACAAATCAACATACTTAGATGCAAAAATTGTTTTATAATTTGTCCTCACTATATTTAGTGTTCCATAGTCATATTCTTTTCTTTTTTTTACTTTCTTACTCTCTTTCTTTCCTTCTTAAAGTGTGTGGAAGTCAGAGGACAATTTGCAGGAGTCGGTTTCTTCCTTCCATGCTATGATACCAAGGATTGCACTCGGGTCCTCAGACTTGGCCACAGATGCCTTCAATCACCCAGCCATCTTGGTGGCCCATTATTCTTTTATTTGGTGCTTACAACCCACTAAATGAATCTGTTATTTTCGTAATGTCGCAGGATACACATAGATGGTAATTGCAATACCACCCCTCAAAGAAAAGCACACTCCTACGCAGCACCTATTCCTGTTAAATCAAGGACTCCAAAAATCAATTAAGAAATGTTTATGAAGAAGGAGTAAAACTGTTGGTGTTTTGCTATTGTATGTAGGTAAATTTTGGGCTCAATTTTTTTGGTCTTGGAGATTTGGAGATTAGACCCAAGGCTTCATACATCCTGAGCGCACGCTGTAACAATGAGCAGCAGCCTCAGCCTTCTCATTTCTATTTCTGATTGAGCTCTGGCGCTACTGTGTGATAAGCAGACGGTCCCCTAAAGACACCCACACGCTTATCCCAGAACCTGTTATCTTATTACCTAACATAGCAAAGCAGAATTGAGTTTGCAGATGGAATCAAGGCTGTTAATCTGCTGACCTGAAACCTTGGATTTTCTGGTTGATCCCACTGGAATCACAGGACCCTCAGAAGCAGACAGGAAAGTAAAGATTTTATGAATGTACCACTGACACCCCTGGTACTTTACTACAGCAGCATATACAAAATTAATATGCACAGTTATCTGTGAGTATAATTAGAAAAGTTG
The DNA here is from genome assembly GCF_030254825.1 of Meriones unguiculatus. Lineage (NCBI taxonomy): Eukaryota > Metazoa > Chordata > Mammalia > Rodentia > Muridae > Meriones > Meriones unguiculatus. The sequence continues at coordinate 54,785,627 of NC_083367.1, forward strand.
AATATAATCATTTGCTACAGAGCTGGTTACTAAAAATCCTAACACTGAGAACAGAGCTCTAAGCTTCAGGAAGTTATTACTAATGCCAAGTAGAGTTGCTTGGCAACAAAGAAAAAAAAAAAAAACTAAGCAGTTTCAGATGCATCCAGCTGGAGACTAGAATCAACCTTTTCCAGACCTGTCTCTCGGTACAAATTCCTAATGCTTTTAATCTTTGACTATTTTTATTTTTTTGGAAAGAAAAAAATTCGGAGACTAATTCAAATGATACTAATTCAAGTGATGGCAAATTTCTCAAATATGAGACTTTATTAGGCGGTAAGAAGTAGAGAAACAACGGCATTCAGAGAATTTTCTTCAATAACAATCATATCTAAATCAGCATTTGCTCCTATCTTTTGTACTATAGATCTATTTAAGACTTTCTGGAGAAATAAAGATATAGACCTGCAAACAAAATGTTGCATGTTACGGGTTTTCTAGGATCTATAACGTTTATAGGCCCGTATTATAACCAGTTACACTGATGTTTTTTTAATGGTGCATTTATTTTAGTGAGAAATAAAATTCTTATAAATGATTCATGTGGCATAAACATCAGAAATGGTCTTAGGTTTTTATTGCTGTAATAAAGACCATGTCCAAAAGCAAGTTGGAGAGGAAAGGGTTATTTCGCCTGGCAGCTCTCAGGTCATACTGAGGGAAGTTGGGGGCTGGAACTCAAAGCAGGAACCTGAAGGCAGAAATTGAAGCAGAAATCATGAAGTGCTGCTTACTGGCTTGCTCTTCAGTACTTGCTCAGCCTGCTTTCTCACACACTGTCCAGAGGAGGCACCATTGATAGTTCTTCCAGGTAATCTAATGGAAATATTTTCTCAGTTGAGGTCCCTCTTCCCAGATAACTCTAGCTTGTATCAAGTTGACTGTGGGCCTTGGGAAAACCAACAAGGACAAAAATAAGAACTATTTTAATTAACTGAGAGTAACTAGATTTTCTTTGAAGGGCTGATGATATTTGTTTTCTTGACACCAATAAGATCTAAATTTATTCTGTGGACTCTGAAATCCAGTAATTGTGAGTGCTATAGGAGTTATTTTTAATTAATTAATTATTTTTTTATTACAGTTTATTTACTTTGTATCCCAGCTACGGCCCCCTCCCTCATTCCCTCCCAATCCCACCTTCCCTCCCTCATCTCCTTCCTGCTCCTCCAAGTGGGTTCCCCAGTAAGGGGAACAGGGACTGTCTCTGACATGAACTCAGTGGCTGGCCCTTTGACCTTCCTCCCCATCCCTGGAGGGAGGCGCAGCCTTGCTAGGCCACAGAGGAGGACATTGCAGCCAGTCTGAAGAGACCTGATAAGCTAGGGTCAGATGGAAGGGGAGGAGGAGAGATTTTTTTTTTTTTTTTTTTAAGTAACACAACCCTGAACTATCACTTTCAGCAGAAGCATCTTGGAAAAATAAGATATGAAGAAAGTGGCCATGAATCCCTGAAGGACAAGCTCCAAGAACACACTATGGGATTTTTTTTCCAACTTGTCTATATAATACTTATTTGAATTTTTTGGTTCAAGTAAGTTCCAGTTTCTCTGGTAGAGAAATATAAAGCCTGTGATCATATGGCAAGTGGTAGGGTATTGTGGTAAAGCTGCAGTCTTCTCAACTATGAGGCTCCATGTTACAGGGCTTTCATGCCCTGAGTGAGCCCGGGTATGCTAACACAGCAGCTGGTATTATTGTAACTGTTATTATGAAGTACATCCTGTAGTGATATGATTCCCAGACTCCTAGGCTGGTTACTTTAATCACTTCTTAGCTTTTTGCCTAAGTTCAAGGGTTCAGTTTTTACCTCTGATTTGACTTTGGAGGTAGCTTAATTCTCTAACCTCTTCCTCATTTTACAAGATAAACAAAGACCAGATTAAGTTATCAGTTTTGTCCGAAGCCAAAAGCAATGCTCAGGAAAAGACTACAATCCCATCGTGCTTGCTTAAAAAAAAAAAAAAATTCTTTCTCCAGTCCAGTGGAGACATTTACAAAACACTCCTTCGCCTAAGGCTTAGGTGACACTGAGGAAGAGAGGACAGAAATAGAGTAAAAACCAGAGTCTGCTGAGACATTGTATCCACTAGTGATATCAGAAGCTACATCCATAATGTCTGGTCAGCATGACTACCTAAACATGAGCCAAACAAGAATGACACCAGCAGACATGCCAAAGTGGATGGGGGGAAAGCCTATAAGACTTCAACCCTACACAAAGAACTACAGGCACTAAGGAATGCTGAGTAAGAGAAATGGTCTTCCCCAGGGAAGAACAACACATCAGTTGCTACCCAATACCAATGGTCAGCCCTGAAAATATACATATGAACAGCATTATGTAGATGCCTCCATATATTTAGGAATGTGTGTGTGTGTATTGTGTGTATTTATATATGCATGTAACAGCAATTAATAAAAAGGAGACGGTGAGTTTGAAAGATAGTAGGGGGATACATGGAACAGTTTAGAGGGAGGAAAGGGCAGGGAGAAATGTAATTATAATTGCAAAAAATTTTTAAAAAGCTTTTAAAACTTCCTTTTAGCACTGTTGTGTTGGCTTGCTTCTCACCAAGTCTGTCATAGTTTTCTGTCTGTCTAAGAAAAACAATGCTGTGCTCAAGAACTTCAGAGGACAGAATTAATATTTGCTATGCCCGTGGATGGAAGCATTTTGTGGAAACCAAATAAGACCAGCGGGCCTTTATAGTTTCTTGTTAGTTCCCAGTCTATGCATGATGGACTAGTCACAGAAACACACAGGCTCAAATGGAAAAACCTACAGAAAAAAATATATAAAGCAGATGGTCACAAAGATATCAAAGCACATGTAGGATATGTTCTAAGCACTTCGTCCTTACATGGGAGAAGCATGAAATACAATAGCATCACTTCACAGCCAACAGAAGAGGTGAAACAAATGCCAGCTGACTTCCTTCTGCCGTGGCTCATGCAGCGTTCAAGCATATTCTGGTTTTCCTTCAGAGCAAGACATGGTTGACTGTTTCTAGGAATAGGAAGCAGAGGGGGGAGAAGGGAGAACCGGCAGGAGGCTTGCAGTTTGGAGTGCCGATAATCCGAAAGAGCCAGGTAAAAGGAAGAAATTGACCTTCCTAAAAGAAACAATGTAGCCAAAAACCTAAGGCTAGGAGGTCTAGCCAGAGACGCGACAGGATGCACCAGGAAGTCAGCAGTGAGGGCTCTCCCTGCAGAAGTAAGAAAGGAGTGTGTGCTGTTCCTATTCAGGAGACTCAGCGGTTCACGTCATAGCTTCAAATAACAGAGAAGGCAGAAGTGTAGTTCTAAGGAAAAGGCCTACGATGGAATATCAGGTTAAGCTGACCCTGCAGAGGACTGGATATAACTGAAGGACAGGTCCTGTGCTGGCATCCTCTTGGTTTTGCAGGCACTCAACTCTGACCTGGCTCAGCTGAGAATCACGGGTAAGGTCATCTGGTAAGGATTTGTGGCCCTGAAGGGTGGGGAGTAAGAGGTATAACTTGATGTGTTCTGCCCGCAGGAGGTGCTCAGTTGGGGTTTTCAGAAGCCTCTCAGATCGTGCAAGGCTCTCCGGGTTTCTAAGAGAATGCTGAACATCAGTAGATGTTTGAAGTTGGCTTTCTCAGGATTTGTGATGGCCTAAGGTAGCTGCTAAAGCTATGGATGGCTTTCCATCACTGTGACAGAATACTTAAGATACACAGCTTCAGAATTTGTTTTAGGTCAGGTTTTCAGAGATTTCAGTCATGGTTTTATGACTATGTAGCTTAGAGCCCATGGCTGAGGCCGATCATCATGGCTGGAATTCAATGTCAGCCTGGAACTGAAAGAGAGAGAGGTGGGAAGCTGAGTCTTCAGCATACACTTTAAGAGCATGTCCCCAATGACCTAACTTCCTTTCAAGAGGTTCCACATCCTAAATGGTCCTCTCCCTTCCAAGCACATGGCCTTTGGGGAAGTTAAGATCGGTCCACAGGCTGGTGAGAGGAAATAGGACCCTACATCTTCGAATATGTGGGAAGACAGAGAACAAACAAGCAAACAGATACGTTTAAAGCTGAGCTCTGAGACCAACACTTACAAAGGATTGTCAAGTACTATATTTATCCAAAGTAAGTCATTATTTGGCTGGCTACGTGGGGATCTTGCGGAGTGTTTTGCATAGGAGTAATTAAATCGTATTTTAAAATGCTGACATAAATGGCTTCAGTTGGAAGTCAGTTGTACACTGAGGAGAGGATAAGGTTAGACTAAGAAGGGAACCAGGCTAGGCAGCCCTTGCGTCTCCATCTATTTCTGTCAAGTGCCTGAGTCTGCTGCCTGTACAGATAATCCTACAAAATGACGACCACACTGTTGCTTTAAGTAAATTACTTACAAATATATATACATATATATACACACATATATATATACACATATATTTATAAACATGTTTAACTGGAAAAAATCTTTTGTGAAATAATACTATCTTAGCACATTAGCTCTTTGCTATTTTTAAAGCAGACCTCTGGAAGAAAAGGTTTCTTTTTTTAATTAGGCAAAAAAAAAAAAAAAGAAGTGCCCAGAATGAAGGTTCGTGGGATTCCCCATAGGAACTCCTTTTCTTTATACATACTTTCTGTCCCTTACAAGGAGAACTAACTATGAAATAGTGCTGTGTAATTTATTCACTTAATAAGAATTCTACTGTTTTAATCACATCCTTCCTCCACCATCTTCTGGATGTCCAAGTCCTTTACTTCAGCATGTTCTTGTTAATCTTGTTTGGGGAAAAGAAATGAATAAACCTGAGCTGGGAGCGGGGCATCTATAACACAAAACTGCATGTCACAGGTCATGCTGAAGGCCAGGAGTGGCTCACCTGTGGCCTTTCAGCAGGCTGCAGTGCAGCCTTGGCTCCTGAGGAGCTGTAGTCTCTGGAGGCAGCAACAGTTCAAGAGCTGGGTCCCTTCCAGTGAAAGCTGCATTCTCAGTCCTGGGATTGCTCCTGGTTTAAAGCTACTACCTCTGCTGCTAAGTTTCCAAAACAATGCACTTTTCACTTTCAGTTTACAGCTCAGTCATTTCTTGAAACCGTGTGCAGGCCAAACCTAGCCTTCTGCTGGGAGAGAGGGGCTAGGGCTCACAGTCTGGGGCTCTTAGACTAGATGGCTCAGCTTGGAAATCTTTACACTTGGGTAATTTTATGGACAATTGTTAACGTACATAATTTCTTTCAAATTGGAACTTAATTTAGTAAACTGAAAGAAATATGTGTTACCGAGGGAGGGAGAGGGGGAGAGGAAGAGGAGAGAAGATTTCCTGGCATAGAAATGTTCGAATATCTCAGTTTCCTGAGAAGCTCAGCTCTATGTGTAAGAGTTGAAATGTCAGTTAAGCCTAGGAAGTAAAGTCCACCAGTTCGAGCAATGCCCCACAACAGAGGTAGGGGTCGGCGTGGGGTGTGTACGAATCTTTTCAGTTAGCAGAGCATGGCGACACTGGTGAGAAACTAGACATAATTTTCGGACAGAATTGGATGCCCTGTCTCCTCCCTCCACATACACTTTTGTTTTTCGTGCTACGAATATCGAATGCTGATCATTTCTAAATAATGTCCACAGGATTTTCACATCATAACATGCTGGAGTGTCAAAGTCCCCAAGAGCTACAGAGATTTACAGACGAAAGAAATCGCGCTGTCTCCAGCCCTCTGAGTCCAGCTTGTCCAGCTGAAACAGGCGCCTTAATTGAGCTGATCCAGCCCTGCTTTCCGGTGCGGCCTCTGGAGTGATCCAGTAACCTGAGCTCCCCAGCTCTCTGGCCATCCCAGGCAGCGGAAAGAAGCCATTTCCTTTCCCTTGGAGGCAATGCTCAGCAACAGGGTAGGACCACACGTTCAAAGGTAGCTTCGCCATCTGCACTGGGGGGTGGGGGGGTGGGGTGGGGAGAGGCAGGCCTGGTAGGAGCCCTTTGAAATGCCAGGACTAGCTGCAGGCTGACTGAGCAGGCAACCAACCATGCAACAGCTGGAACCCATTAAGGTTGGCAATTTTGGCCCAAGGGAAGAAAGTGTCTTTGCACAGGCAGGGTGAAGGATTTGGCTCGCACTTGACCATATTTGTGAAGGGACGCCGAAGGGAATTTAAGGCAGAGGAGGTGAGCCTTTCCCCCAGAGCTGTGCTGCGAGCTGGAGCAAACGGCCTGTGGAAGTAATTAGGTGCGGTGCTGATGGGCTCTCTGTCAGCAGCACGTCACAATGTCCGGGAAAGGGTGTCCACAGAGTGCAGGCCATTCTGTGAGAATTTCCTTGAGGGAAAATGGCCTGTACACAGGGATGGTAGTCAAACAGTAATGACAGTGCAACTTCCCACCTGTTCTTGTTATTGGTAGAGCTTGGCTCTAGGGCCTCATGCATGCGGATTATAAACAGTTCCCCTGAGTTATACTCCTAAACCACTATTATTATTGCTTTTCACATCAATACTGTTTAATACTGATAATGTTTAATGATAACATATCAGTGCATTCTATTTAATTTGCGTTTAGAAAATTTAATATTTGGGCTGAGGAAGTGTCCATTCAATAGAGTGCCTCCTTTCAAGTACAGGATTGGCGTTGGAATCCTCAGAATCCAAGTGAAAAACGCAGGGCATGGCGTCCCATGTTTATAATCCCAGTGCTGAGTAGGCAGGGACAGGTAGAGTCCAGACACCCAGAGGTCATCACAGCACAGTGTAGAGAATTACAGGGCAGAGCGTGACTCCTGACCTCCACACACACTGTGGAGCACCACACGTACTAAATAAATAAATATGTAAAATTTAACCTTAAAGAAAAATAGCCAGCTGTTGATGGAACTGCCTAAACCCCGCCCTTAGTAGCTGATGGTACAAATGAGAACGCCAAGAGCTCCTGGTTAAACTTCAAAACGACGTTTTTCACTTTCTTTTACTACCATAACTTTTTGAGAAATTTCGTTTTATTTAGCTTAGTTGTGCAAATGCAAGACTTGGGCACAAGCTGAGATATGTGGGGAGAGACAAGTGAGCAGAGAGTGTTCATTACAGCAGGTCCAGGTGTAGCGGATACAGAATGACTTTGGAGCCTAGAGCTTTGAGGGGAAAAATTCATTCCCTCCGTGAACACCAAAGTATGGTGTTTCTAAAACCCACAGTGCAGAGGCAGCTTCTTCGATGCTAGATTTCAACTTACGTAGTTTGAGCCTGGATCTAGCAGTGGCTGCTGTAGAATTCAGATCCTCAGTTTCTCTGACTGGAACAGAGTCAACAGTTCCCTTAGTGGGCTAGTTTATCAGAGTTATTCTGAATAGCATTCGGTCAGTCCAGCAAACAGCCTAGTTTTCTAGCTATTCCAGTGATTCCCTGAATTAGATTCCTTTCTACATGAGTAGAGAAGGATGCTTTCTCCTACCTGCTACTGATTCCTGCCCACTTGGTTGTGCTCTCCCTCTTGGTGAGGTCTTAATACCTACCAAGGTATACACATAGTGACATCACTTCAAGCATTTGATTACCTTTCTCCTTCTGTTTTGTTTTTGTGTGTGTTCTGATTTGGGTTCATATAGGTTCAGAGGGTTGAAGACTGCAAAACCAGCACAAACTTAAGGAACATCTTAGTGTTTATTTACCTTTAAAATGCTAAATTGAAGGCTGTACTTCCCTTTACCTTAGCTTAGGTTTCCTCACAGGCTATCTTTTTCCTTCATAGTGTAGCGCTTCCGTAAAGGGGCCGAGCATGCCGAGAAGCTCTGAGGCTGCTGTACTGCTCCTCAGTGGTGTGTTTTGCAAATGGAAACAACTGTAAGAAGCAACAGAGAGAAGGTGGAAACCCAAAGAAAGAAACAGCCTTTCTATGGAAACATGTCTGAGCAGATGTGTCTCTGTGAATTATTTTATTCTTCACTTGGAAGTGGCTGGTATGAAAACACTTCGCGTTGTACACACGCACAATGCTGAGTAATAATCGTTTGTGTGTGATGCTCATAGTACATCTGAGGTGAAAACTCGGAGCGATCGACGCAGAGGTATTTTCTTAGAGACTTCTGGCTAAATCTTTGATGAAGTTCATGAATTTGAAACCATGTGATTTGAAGGCTGTGTGTTCCATAATGCACCTTTATTTAATTTCCATTCCGTTAGCTGAAATCTGACTCTGAGGAATGCAAACAGAAAGGGGTAGGAAAGGTGCCTCCGAGTAGGGGAGTCTCTTTGAGACACAATTGTCTGATAAACATTCCCTTCAGCAATGTCCTCGGGTCTCTTGATGCTAGGCCTTCCCTGAAATGGACACATGTCCCTTTGCCCCAGACATTTAACTGATCAGCCCTACTTTATGGTGACTTTTAAAAACGAAATAAAACCAAAAAGAAGAAAATGGAAAAAAAATATTCTAAATATGTTATTTGTTTTTCTACCTCATTTTTATATCTTTCACTGGAAGATACAGAAAAACGCAAAAAAATATGTTGTAAAGTGAATAACAGATTTTCTTCCTTAAGAAAAACTAGGCTAGGCAGTGTGCCACTAAGATTCCAAAATAAGATCAATATTTTAGAACAATGTCCCCAAACTGTTTATTAACTTAAATAATGGGTCTATTACCACACTCTGGATTCATTCAATTCAGTGTAGAGGACTAGCCTGAATGTGCCTTTTAATAAAAACACTACCTTCAGGAGTCCAAACACCTACTAAATTTTGCTAATTAGCAAGAGATGACAGATGACTTCATTATGGTGACCATAATGAAGTATAGTGGGGCTGTTAAGGCAGAAAAGGAAATGATGGAATTTCACTTAAAAATCACACCCTGGACAGGAAAAGAAAAAGAAAAGAAGAAGTGGGAGAAGGTGTTTTGTCATTTTGCCCATTGTTTTGTCCAACCAACTCTCTCTCTCTCTCTCTCTCTCTCTCTCTCTCTCTCTCATGCATCCACACACACATACACACATCAGCTGTGCAATCTATGGAATTCATTACACCATTGTTATTACTGTTTATTAAACTAGGCAGCTAACATTCTTTCAAGATGCTTTAATGGACAAGTTAGGGTGTAATTTGGAATCCTCACTGCTCTTTGTTATTATGTTCTTATCCTACACTGTCTGCCCATGAAACTTCTAAGGCTCTTACAGAGGTACTCTAACTCCCCTTCTCCCCCCCCCCCCCCGCCATTTATATCTCAGGCACTTTTGTCTTGGACAAAACGATACTTGACATTTTTATTTCCTTAGAATTCTTTAATGAATTTTGAAGTAGAATCCGTGAAACATAATAGCCTTGAAAAACCTGGTCCATTTACTCTAATTGTTCCTTACTGAAAACAAACAAACTCATTTTCCAACTGATACTCCTTTTTCCCCTCTCAACTCATTAAATAATCTAATTTGAAAAGCTTTTAAAGTTAAACAGAATTCCCAGGTAAGCACTATCCTTTCCTTGTACGTACTAAATGCTGGTTCCTTTGTGTGATTTTTCAAGACGGGCATGTGGAGAGAGGAAAATGGGCTTCCAAGACAAAGGGAAAGATGGGGAAGACAGAGGCAGATTTTCCAAGGGTGGGTCCATGTGCTATACTCTGTACATACCAGTCAGTAACTTTTCCTGGCTCTCTTCCCTGCCACCCAGAGCAGCCAAGACTATTATAAGACTCACTTGAAGGGGCACTGAATTAAGTGGAAAAGAAGCAGACATGTGAATCTGACAGTGTTTTTGACTCCCACCCACCAAGAGGGAGAAGAAGTTTATTGTTTCAGTTGATACCTGGTTTCTGGTGATATATTGTTTGTTGCTGTTATTTTTAGAGTGATTCAGTTACATTGTTTTGAAAGTTGGGTGAGAGAAAAGCCCTTCTCATTTCTTGGAACAAGTCCACCGCTTGGCCTACAAGCAACAGCAACTGGTTTATGTCACTCATTTGCTGGTCCAAGCACGGAAATGAAGCCTCACGGGACTTAGGGACCCCAGAAACAGGGCATCATTCATGCTGGGTGCTGCATTCTTCTTCACTGGCAGTGTGTCTATTACTGAAAATCAGAGGGGGTGTCATAATCTGAACTTCTGAAGCAGGTAGCACTGTGAAACATGTGACCTAGAAATTTCGTCTTTGAGGGCTGGCCATGGGTGACTCACACCTTTAATCACAGCACTGTGGAGGCAGAGACAGGCAGATCTCTGAGTGCAAGATTTACATAGTAAGTTCCAGGATAGCCAGAGCTACATAAAGAGATGCCATCTCAAAAAATATGTGTTCAAGGGATAAGAATTTTCAAAAACCTATGTTTAAATTTAAATAAAATACTGCACATAATTTTTTTTTACATTTTGTTTTGGAAGATATCTATTGGTCTGACTTAAAGATCATTAATTATGTTGTTATTGATCCCATAAATTATCTATAAATGTTTTTGTTCATATATTGTTCTGTCAGCTCTAGTATTTCTGTTCAACTCTGTAAGATGTAAATTCTAACTTTGGTTTAATTTACCACCATTTTCTCTATTTTGTTGTACATATTAATTGCTTAAAATTCTTTAGCTGTAATGCCAATATTTGGGTCAATAAAGGGTCTGTTTCTACAAGTTTTATTTTAATCTTAGTTTAAAATTATATTGGTCTGCCTCTTGGAATTCCTGGTGATTTTTAAAACCTAAAACTAGAACACTGCATTTTAAAAATTACTGCAGGTTCCACCAGTTTTTCACATAGAATCTTTGCTAAATGCAAACATAGGAGCTAAAGAGACAGGATGGAAGATAGGATTACAAGCATGGGGTCCGTGGATCCTCAGAACCCATGTAAAAGGTGGATGTGGCCATGAATTTGTGTAACCCCAGCAGTTCAGGTAGGGTGTCAGGAAAGTGTCTGGGGATCCCTGTTGGGGCCATCTTTTTGTGCACTGATAAAGATTGTCTTTGTATTATTCAAACGCGGATTTCAGTATCCAGAGAGCTGAGTACAGCCTAGGACTTTGGTATTGTCATTTTTATGAAGCGTCATCTGTCTCAGCATTTTGTAAACTTTGTTTTCTATCATCTTCTGAATATTTGAATAAAAAACTGAACAGCCTATAGCAAAGGCAAGAAAGAAGAGGCAGGAATTCTGGCAGAGATAGGAACTCTGGGAGAGAATCTCAATTACAGGGGTTGCCAGCTGGACACAGAGAAAGAAACAAGTGTTAGGACTAAGATGGAGAGGTAAGGGCCTTGAGAAAGGACTTAGACCAGGACAGTATTGTCAGGTTAGAATAGTTGAGAATATGCCCAGCTACAGTGCCTAAGCTAATAATAAGTACAACAAGTCTCTGTGTCATTGTTCAGGAGCTGGTAGTCCAAAGAAAGTTCTGTTTTAGATTCTTTTAAAAAGAAAAAAATAGTTAGCTCCATCTTCAGTGATAGAATGCCCTCCTCTGACCTCTGCATACACAAGTGCTTACAAAACACACACACACACGCACACACACACACACACACACACACACTGAATGAAACATGAGATAGTAGGTCACCTGTCATATCAATTACATATAGATATCTGGGTGTGAAAGCTTGTTGTCAATCTTTTTCAAGAATCAAGTTGATCCTACTAGCAGCAAAGCTCAGGAAGCTGTTTGAACCTACTGTTATCACCAAGAACTTTTGTTTGTTTGTTTGTTTGTTTCTCATTATTTCTTTTCCCATGCCTGTTATTATTTTAAGGATCCTAATTGGGAAGAAAATACCATTTTCTTTAAAATTCAGTTTTGTGTGTGTTGAAGCCAACACCCTCCATGGGTAAGAACTATTTGTTTTATTTCAGATAAGGCGTTTTCGCTGGTGACTCACTTTGTATGAATACACTGAGAACTGATCACTCTGACATTGGATAATGGCCGGCCTGCAGAACCAGGCCCCGTGCAGTGGAAAAGAAATGTTAAATATAAATCAATATAATTATATATAAATATACAATATAATTAATATAAATTAATATAAATATAAAGTAATAACGTTCATTAAATATAAATTAGATGCTAGGGACAGACCCAGTGCTGAAAAAGTACTGAGCTGCATCCCAGACTAACACATAAACAGTCTATGAGAGTTCATAAACTGTAGCCCATACACACTACGGTTCATAAACACTGCATACACATATCCTAACAGCTCATTTTAAAAGAATTAAGCATTATTCGTGTGTCTAATACACAGCGTAGAGAAAAGGTACAAAAGCAGTGTGAACTGTGAGGAGAGCTTTAACTAAAGCTCAGCTCCGAGGGCTCGTGAGGGCAAAGAGGCTTCGTGCAAAAGAAAAGACGGGTTTAGCGTTGGGGTGCTGACCTGAAGCTACACTACCAGTAAGGAGGAGGCAGGTGTTTAAGACCCGGGTATTGTGGGCTCATGGCTCTGTCTTTGAGAAAAAGACATTGACTATGGCAGCCGGAATTTAAGTAAGGCCTCATTTATAGGCAGAGTGTCGCCACCGGTAGCTCACAGAAGTAGAGAAGAGGAGGAAGTAGAGAGGAGGTCCCACATAGGTGAGGGACCAAAACTCGCCCCGACACCCTGAGTCCGAAGCATCTTTCTTTACCAGTCTCAGTTACCTGGTAGTGGCGGGAACAGAAGTGCCTTTGGCACACCTGTGGCATTATAGAGAGTAGTTTGGAATGTACATCTTCGTCATTAAGAAGTTATCGGAGATTATGTCTTGAGTCAGGAAACCAAGATTTTTGCACTGCTAAGGCTCACATTTGGCAGAGAAAGAGATAACAAGCCAGAGACTCTGACTGCTTCGCTGATCTCCCAAAATTTCACTCATGGACCTTTCAAAAACTTGTATTCCATTCATTCTTGAAGATTCCTGCTCAGTCATTAAGACAGCTCAGAGCTCATACCTGTAATAGTAGGGAAGAGGGAGGGAGAAGCAACAATGAGGAGGAGGATTGTCATGAGACCAAGGGCCCCTTGGCCATCTAGTAACCTCCAGATCAGCCCAGGTTACAGAGAAAGACCAAAAATAAAGACCCTCAGGTCAAATAAGACTTCCCTCCTTAATGCTTTCCAGATATGTCTCTTCTTCCTCCCTCTAGAATCCAGGGTCCCTATGCCACTGATACAACAGCTCTCTCATACAGTAACTGGATCTCAGAGCAGACAGCAATGGAACATGGCAGCTTTCTTGAGTTAGTGCCTTTATGCATCAACATTCCTGGACAGCACTGCACACACACACACAAAAAAAAAAATTGCCAATATACACGTTACCTGCCTAATGGGTTTTATGAACTGTGATAGGACAGAGAGTTCAAATCTGAATAAAGCAAAGTTTATATTCTAGAAACAATTAACATGCATAAGCAGGTAATTTTAATGTAATGTCAACCTTGACAGAGAACCATTGAGAGAGGACTAATATACGATGAGTAACAGATTTAAGAAATGTGCTGGGTTCCAGAGCTAGGCAGGCACAGCCAAGGCAGTCTTGTTTTATTCCCAGCTCTGTGTAGAGGAACATAACATCAGAGTTACATAGGGTGGGGTGTATACTGGGCTCAGAAGTAAATCCCAACTCTATTTTCTATTATCCATTTTTTACTAAAGGTGTGACCTGGAGGAATGGAGCCAACAAATGAGGTGGACTAGAGTCTTGTGTAATAGCCCACTTTGTTCAGAACATCAGACAATTTATATTCTGGGGATTAAGAAGAGTCACATAAGTAAACTACAATCACAAGGGCAAGCTGCGTGTGATGGACAAGTTGCACATGGCAAAAGGATTTTTTTTCCCCTCATAGAGACATGTAAACAAATAACAACTAGTTGTAATGGATGATCTGAAATAAACTCACTCCTATCCACCACACCTGGAGAAGCATGAAACAGTTTAAGAACAGTTTTGTGTTTTTGAAGAAACTAAGGTCACAGGATGCTTGTCTTGCTTTCTTGGAGTTTTCTCACAAGCAAGCAATCAGAATTCTCATGTGACTCCATTCTTAGACTGTTTGCAAACAATTTGTGTGAGCGTGGGTAAATCACGTAAAGCCATTAGTTGTTTTTTTGTTTGTTTGTTTGTTGTTTTGTTTTGTTTTTTTAGTTTTTATTATCTGTAGATCAGGAATGAAAAAGTTACACAACAGGACAGCTATGATCATTAAATTCAAATTATAGTTGAAGTTATCAACAAAATTCACAGCCTCATGAATATTATGAAGATATTATGGTCTCCCTAGGTAAGATGTGTTCTTTCATTGCTTGCTTTCTCTTGTAAGTATACTTCGAAAGCATACTTCCTAGCCAAGAGCAGCTGCTGCATAATTGTTTTGAGGATTTAAGGTTTGGTCAGTAGCTTTCAAGCTGGAAAAATCTCCTAGGACAGAAAGAGCAGAATTTTACACCAGATTCTAAGTCTCTAAAGTTCTTCAGTGCAACTGTATGAAACTAATTGAAAAAGACTGGAAATGCTATGTAGCCCTGTTTTCTCTACTGGTGATGGGGAATGGATTTGACAGGAGACCAGAAACTTAGATAAGTCCTATGATTCCTAAGAATTTTAATGGGCAAATGAAAGTTATTGACAATTGTCAGAGCAAGTCTCAACATGTCAATATGATTTCCTCCACATTTAACTGACACACCGGAAAGCTCAGAGCATGGCCTGCTGGCCTCCATGTACGCTAGAGCCATGAGGCTGATATATGATTGGGAATAGCCTTGCTTTAAGAATGATCTTCAGACACATAATGTCTATGTCATGTGGAAACTTGCAGATTCATGTGTTTCATCAGGAACTACTGAATCAGAGACCGGACTTTAAAAGATCGCCAGCTTATTCTCCTGCTCATGAAAGTCTGAGAAATACTGAATTAGTCAGTAATGAGAAAGGATTTACACTCAGATCCATCTCATTTTATGTTTTTGGACAAGCCATTTAATCTTTTTGACTGTATTCACACTCTATAAGTTGAAGAACAAATACTCTGACAATTACCGAACATTAACACAGCACTTGATATACTATAAGGGAAATAAGTTTTTGTGTTTTACAAACTCATATAACACAAAGTAAATACAGAAAATTATGAGCCTCTAACCATTAACTCAGAAGCCTCCAACTTTGGTTCCTGCAGGTGAAGAACTTGAAGAGAAATGTTGATAAGATTTCATTTCACTCAAAGCCACTATGTCAACATTTCTCTTCATAGTTTACAATAGGAATTTTATTTGATTCCCTGGGCTGTTGATAACAGTCGATGATTGCATCTCTGATTTGGCCCTAATCAACTGAACCAGTGTAACAGCAGTACGTAGATACACTAAAAATTAAGAATCCAGAGAGAGGGATTTTAAAAATGCACATTGTGTGTTATATGTCATCTGAGAGTAATGCCCCACTAAGTTGTCCTGGCTGGTTTCAACTGTCCAGACCTGCATGATCCCTCTGCTTCTGCCTCCTAAGCACCTGGGATTCCAGCTCAGGCTACTTCCCCTGGTAAAATGTAACTTGTAGAATTCAAATTTGTCACAGTTATCAAGTGTTAGATTCATCCTGTGACCATTATTTTGGGCAGAATGACAAAAGCATGAAAAGATATGCAAATTAGATCCTTAATATAATTAGAAAAGATTAAGGAACCTATGGGAAAAGATAATAAACATTTGTATAGCACATAATTAGAGCATGATTGAGTTAATATTTCACAAACTTGAAATATTAGGCTATAGATGATTATTTCATCATGGTCACTTTTAATATAGTTTTCTCTTTTGATCTATGGTAACTGAAGTAAATTGTTTTCAGTTGGACTTAAATATGCCTTTCGAATCGTCTCCATCTTTATAAATATAATTTCTTTAAATAGCCAAGTGAGGCTATTTGAGAAGAGCCAACTCTTCTCAAAATCCACATACATACCTTTATATAGATACAAGTGGGTAACTCATCACAATTTAGATACAAAATGAGAGTTACATAAATTCTCTTTTAAGATTTGTCTTTAATTTCTATTCATGTGTATATGTGTATGAATATTTGAGCGCAGCTGCCCTTCGAGGCCAGAAGAGGACATCAAATCCCCTGGAGCGGTCATAGCAGGCAGTTGTGACCTAACAAATGTGGTTGCTGGGAACCTAAGCTTCCTTTTGCCAACAGATGGAGACTGTTACAAAACCCAAAATATAGAGAATAAGTGTTCATGGGAGACTTGGCCCTACCCTAACTATCCATCTACAACCCAACCTTACACATAAGACTCAGGGAAAATCGTGGAAGAGGGGATGGAAAGTTTATAAGGGGGGATGGAAAGTTTCTCAGTGTACCTACCGCTGAGTATCCTTTTCTGGAGGCAACGGGGAAGCTGCACCCATGAATTAAATTCTCAATGATATAGTAGCCTAAACAAGAGCCTGCTTAATGACAATACTATCTGGCATGCCAACATGGATGTGGAAATATCACAAGCTCCCTCCCTAGATGAAGAGCCACGGACAATCAGTGGCCACTCAGGGTGAGGGGAGAAGAGTTTTCTTCATGGACAAGGTAGAAGGGATCAGCCCTAAACACACATCCCTGCTTAGCAACCCAGACTGGACTCAGTAGTTTATATACAAATATATGTGCAATATCAATAAAGAAGTCATAGATTTGAAAAGGGGACCCAGGGAGAGCTACAGTACACATGTGTGAATTCATCAAAATAAACTAAAAGCCTAACCTCATCTGCCAGGAATGGGAAAGACTCTTCTCATTGGAGAGGTTTTCTTGTACCAGCTTTTGCTCAGTTCACTCAGCCAGGATCATGTTGAACCCCCCCCCTTTTTTTTTAATTACTTGGGCTGGGAGACCAAAAAGATTAAAAATTAGCAGCTATTAAGGGCTGAATTATGTGGGTGGAGAAGTCTGTTGATGCCCTGAGGGGAAGGACCGCCTTACTGCATTCTTTTCCCACCTACTAGAGATAACAGTTGCTAGGAAACTGGCCCATCCCCCTAGGGAGGGACACCAGATCTTTAATGGTTTGAGGACCTTCCTATAGTCAATCAATTCAAAATGTAGCACCTTGACCAATAGATGCTTGCCAGGCAGGAATTGCCCCTGCCTTGGGCATGCTGGGAGGGACCAGAATCTATAAATCACCCAACTAACCTGGGGTGGCGCGCTCAGCTGCCACCGCTTCGGCGGTGGGGCTGTGTAGCCCAAGCTGCAGCTTGTAATTTTCAATAAAAAGACCCTTTTGTGTTTTGCAACGGAGTCGATTCCTGGAGATCTTTTGGGGGCTCGCGAACTGGGTATAACAGGGCAACCTCATCTATGGATAGAAAGCAACTTTGTTTTATGAACTCAAAGTTTACTTAAAGCCTCAGACTATCAGAACTCATTTGTAACGGGAAATTAGAGCAGAGGCAGGAATCTCACAGCTGTCCTTGCTCCTTGGTGCATTCCAAGTGAATTCTGTCAAGGAATCTATTGTGAGGGTGAAGGACTTCATTTGTTTGATAATACATTGGCTCAGAACGCCGTTTTTTTCAGCGTCGCAGATGAAGCTAGGTACATAAGCAGCACGTGAGCCCCAGGTGAGCCTTTCTCTTTCCTTGTTGCTATTTGGCTTTTCAGGGTCCGCCCCTTTCCTTTGGTGAAAGGGGGTGGGGGTGGGAGGAGAACACACAAAGGCTGTTATAGACTTTGGAACATCTGTGTGATATTATTCCAAAACAGTGCATAATGGCTTGGTGGGAACCAAAGGCTAGAAGCAAAAATATACAGTGGCAAAGCCAAGTTGATTGGTGCTAGGAAAGAAGGCACAGACGGGAGAACTTGCTGGTAGTATTTGAAAGGGGTGTTAAATGTTTGCGCTTTGAGTTTCCTTTTTGCTCCACAGAGCTCTAATAGAGCACAAGTCTTCCTTGACGGGGCAGATCGGCAAGGGTACACACATCTTCCCTGTCCTTCCCAAAATGTGGCATCTGGGTAAGGGATGTGAAGGAGACACAGTGGCTGCTTTCGTATTTAAGGCAAGCTTCAAACAGACAGAGAACTACAATAAATGTGTATAAACTCTCCATTTGGCAGAAATAGCAACAATGGGGATGCATTAAAGTGTATTTTATATGGCCACTTTCTATATGTAGTAAATCTTTGTCTTTATATAAAGTTGATAATGGCTTCCCATCTTTGTGTATCTCTGAACATTGTCCATATTTTTTTTCTCCTTTGGTTGAATGAAAAGTCACTAATGAGAAGAGAAAACTAGAAGAACAAAGTAATTCAAATTCTTGAATAGATTCTTTGTCAGATCAAAGGACTGGTTTGAAATTTAGCATGTTTGCTTTTCATAACAAAGTGCATTTCTAGATATTTCAAGGAGAAACTTACCTATTGGAACAGCAATCAATAATTTTGAGACTTAAAATGGTGGCATCGTAGGAAGTTATACCACATATGTTACATGTATAATTAGCTCTTTTTTAGAGAGTAATCTGGCAATATATGCCAGTAATTTTTTTTTACATGTTAAGGATTTTAGAATTTTCAAACAATTTGTTATTAGTTTCACTTTAAATAAGTATTTACTTATCATGATTTCAAAAAGTGATCAAGTCCATTTAGGTGAAAAGTATGTCATAAAAAGAGCCCTAAAAATATTTAATATCAGGGTTTAGATTCTACTATGTAAAAAATTAAATCAGAAAGAGACAGTATATTTACAGTTTGCTTACAGGACGCTGCCACTGAAGATACCAGAAACTGGAAACAAAATTCCTCTGAAGAGCAAATAAACTTGCTTATGACATACTATTCAGGACAAGTTTGGTAAACACAGTTACAAATGGGAAGGTGTACATGAAGTAACACTAAATGACTAAGATACAATAGCAAATAATACGAACACAAACCAGAGCTATATAAATATATGTAAACAAGCTATAAAAAGCAAGATAAAGCAGTTTAAAATTTATTAGACCTTTCCTCCTTCTTAATGTACTTTCATAAAACATGAGACTCTTGTCTAAAGAACGCTCACCTTACCAACACGAGCATCAGATTGCTGAAGCAGAAGGGAATTTAAACCTTTATCCATCGCTATCAACTGCAGAGGGATACATCACAAGAACCAGCTTTCTAAGCACCAGGAATCCTGTTTCCTATCTACCACAATAACAAGAGATTTTGATTCTCTATTACCTTTTTTAAGGCAAAAATAAGTTAATAATAGTAATAAGAATATTTTCCCATTCCATTAAAGAGAAATGCATGATTTTAACATGTCATTAAGAGAAAGGTTTATGCCTAAAGCATGGCAAAAAATTTTTGAATATTAAGCAACATAAAATCCTGAAATTGCAACATTTCTCTTTTTGTTTGTTTGTTTGAATTTGTTTTCAGCCTTCAGCTTTAAATATTTAAATATTTATAACATTTTCCCTTTGTATGAAATTGCAACTCACTGGCCTTCTTTGCTCAAGTCTATACCTTTCTACCAAACTTGTTATTTTCATTCATGTTTCATTTGTTTAAGGAATTTGGATTTTATGTATTACTTTGAAAATTGTTTTTTTCCTCATTCTATGTTATACT
The DNA here is from genome assembly GCF_030254825.1 of Meriones unguiculatus. Classification (NCBI taxonomy): domain Eukaryota; kingdom Metazoa; phylum Chordata; class Mammalia; order Rodentia; family Muridae; genus Meriones; species Meriones unguiculatus. The sequence goes on from NC_083367.1 coordinate 54,805,225, forward strand.
TTTATGTATCTATGAAAAATCTGACTTACTTATTTTTAAAAACTGCATGTTACAAATACTTCCTAAGATAAATATAATTTGAGATTCAAATATGAGTCACATATGCAATTGCTTATCTGTTTTTCCACATACAAAAAGATTAAAAGAGATGGCAGAAGAGATGGCTTGATATGTAAAAGTTCTTGCCATGCAAATTTGATGACTATCCCACAAGCCTTTAAGTAAAGAGAACTGATTCCATAAAGTTGTTTTCTGACTTCAACATGTGCTTGCTCTATGGCACATATGTGTTCACACTCACACATCATATACACATACATACACACAAACACAAATAATAAAATGAATTTTAAAAGATAAAAAGAGAGCTGGATTCCATGTACTCTGCCCAACAGTTGGCCATAAGTCTCAGCATTTGCTTTAATAGTCTGCAGGGCAGAGCCTTTCAGAGGCCCTTTGTGGCAGGTTCCTAACTTGTTTCCTGCTTTCTTCTTCTGATATCCATCCTCTTTGCCTTTCGGGATGGGGATTGAGCATTTTAGTCAGGGTCCTCTCTCTTGATTAGTTTCTTTAGATGTACAGATTTTAGTAGGTTTATCCTATATTATATGTCTATATGAGTGAGTATATACCGTGTGAGTCTTTCTGCTTCTGGGACAGCTCACTCAGGATGATCCTTTCCAGTTCCCACCATTTACCTGCAAATTTCATGATTTCCTTATTTTTCATTGCTGAGTAATATTCCATTGTGTAGATGTACCACAATTTCTGCATCCATTCTTCAGTTGAGGGGCATCTGGGCTGTTTCCAGCTTCTGGCTATTACAGAATCTTATGAAAGAAGTGGGAAATACTAAGATCAGGAGAGGACAGGATCTCCACAAAGAGAGCAACAGAACCAGAAAATTTGAACACAGGGGTCTTTCCAGAGACTCATACTCCAACCAAGTACCATGCATGGAGATAACCTAGAACCCCTGCACAGATGTAGCCCATGGCAGTTTAGTGTCCAAGTGGGTTACATAGTAATGGGAACAGGGACTGTCTCTGACATAATCTGATTGGCCTGCTCTTTGATCACCTCCCCCTGAGGGGGAGCAGCCTTACCAGGCCACAGAAGATGACAATGCAGCCACTCCTGATGAGATCTGATAGACTAAGATCAGAAGGAAGGAGAGGAGGACCTCCCATATCAGTGGACTTGGGGAGGGGCATTCGTGATGAAGGGGGAGGGAAGGTGCGATTAGGAGGGGAGAAGGAAGGGGTTTATGAGGGGATACAAAGTAAATAAAGTGTAATTAATAAAAGTTAAAAAAAAAAGAGAGAGCTGGATAAAAAGATGGCTCAGGGATTAAGAGTACTGAATGTTCTTCCAGGGGTCCTGAGTTCAATTCTTAGCAACCACATGGTGGCTCACAACCATCTATAATGAGATCTGGTGCCCTCTTCTGGCATGTAGGTGTATATGCAGATACAACATTGTATACACAATAAATAAATAAAAATTTTAAAAAACATAAAAAGAAACAGATAAAATATAGTTTTAAAATATATTTATCCAATACATCTAACTGATACAACTTCTGCGTATAGCTACATAAAGATTATTAATAGGGCTAGGGATATGGCTAATGTGATAAAGTGCTTGCTGCAAAGCGTGAGAAAAAAATGGGTATTCTCGGCTCTCACGTGAAAGCTGGGTGGGTGTGATACAGGGCTGGTGCAGCAGCCAGTCTCTAGTTCTAACTCTATAAAGGTAGAGACGGGAACCCCCAGAGCAGGCTGGCTAGGTAGACTGGTCCTTCTGTGAGTTCGGGGTTCATCTGGGAGAGCTTGTGGTAGATAGCGTGACCAGGAAAGACTCCCACCTTAGGACTCCACCACACACATCCTCGGTGTTGACCTCATGCACCACGTACATGGAAACACACATGTATACACACAGACAAATCCACAAAAATAGCGTTACTGAAACCATTTACTTCATGTTGTAAAACTCGGTTATGTACTCAGGAAAGCAAGCTCTACGTTAATGGTTAGTCGGCATGGTGCCTCGGCTCTACCACGCTGGACAGCACGAGAGATGAAGCGTGACGTGCTTACCCCTGTGCTGAGGAACATTTCAGTGCTCTCCATTATGAGCAATAAAACAAAAACTGTGCCCAGAAAGAAGAGAAATACTCCTTGAAGGGATACAGTCAAACTTAACAGGAGTTACAGAAGAAGAAATTTCAGTTTGGGGGTTCATTACTTTCCAAATCGGATTGGCAGTGAATAATCTATCTGCTACTGGAGAAAGTGTGAACTCAATCAAAATCACCGTTTATGTCCTTTGACACCCCCCCCCCCCCACACACACAAATATTCACTTAGACAGATTTATCCTTCAGAAAATGTCCACAAGTTTTTTTTCTTTTGTAACTTCTGTTGTGCTTGCTGTTTCCTGTAATGGAGTATTTGCCTTCTTGGGGGGGCTAATAAAAACAGGTTCTCATTTGTGTCTAATTCCATTCTGTGTCTAATTCCAGGGACTTCTCCCTCTTACATGCTGGAGCACCTCATAGTTTACATTAGAAAAATGGCCCCTGAAAATGCCACCCGGTGCAGGAATGCAGAAAGTTCTTAAGATTTGTTTTCAATTGTCAAAAATGACATTGTTTGGCACTGGTACTATTGTTCCAAGTGCTCCATTTTTGTAAAAGTTAAACAGAAAAATACACCTTAACCATCTTTGCTATCAAGACAGAATCTGGTAGGATCCATACAAATTATATATTGGATATAAAGGAATTTCAGTTTCATAGTTACAAAAGCCAACTGAGGAAAGAAAAGATTATCACACTTTTCTAGCAAATCAGGTGGTTATAAAATGATACATACACACAATATTGCTTTTAAATGATGGGTAATAAGCAAAAACAACAATTAGGAAAACAGGAAAGTGGAAGAAAGGGAGAGAAAATAAAACCGAGATTAGCTTTATTGGAAGTAAATGTTAATGAGAATGTCTTTATTACTACAAAGTCAATTTGCTTTATTAGTCCTTCAGAACTTTAATTCTCAATATGACTACAAAGGAATTTGAGCAAACAAATTGAATGTGTAACCAGACAACATGAAAAAGGAACTGAAGATTGAGTCCAGCAAAATAACTGTCTTCTCAAGCTTAAGGGGAAACAAGATTGCAGACTTAGAATCAAAAGTTTCTGTTTTGCAATAAGTATTGAGAGTGAGAGAAAATGCTCTATTCTGAAAATTTAAAAATTAAATTTAAGAAATAAATTGAAGAGGAGAGATTAACAGGAAAACAGTCATAGTTGTTATGAGCATGACTGACAAGATAAAACTTGAAGAGGGGGTTGGCAGGTTACGTGGAGGTGACAAGTTCTGGGAGGGAGAGGAAAACGGGTTGTATGAAAAATAAAGATTGCCTGATAATGAAGATGAAAAGTCTCTGAGAAATACAAACTACCTCAGAGGAGCCTGTCAGGAAGTGTGTCCATTTGTGACAGAGTGTCTCGGTGTGGTGGCTCCTCTTCCAAGGCTGATGATATTCCCAGGGGGGCAAGACAAGACAGTGAAGTTGCTTTAAAGAAGGTCAAACTTTCTGAAAATACGAGGATGTCAGAAAAAGTCCCTCTCTGTGCTCTGGGAGAAAAAAGCAGAAGACCAGAGAGATTTTAGATCTTCAGTTCAAAGAACTCAACAGGTCAAAGCACTGTGCCTCAGGTGTCATTTTCTGAGCCCAATTACAGTACAATTAGCCACTCACCTTGTATTTGCTCCCATATTTTGCATAGAGAGACTTTCAGCTTAACCCATTATTTTAACTCTCACATGCTCTTTTCTAACTGAATGTTTAGCTTTTGTCTTTATTTTAGGTCTTGTAAATCCTACTGTCAACATGTGTGACACTTGCAATGCTTGGTATGAAGTTGCACAGATGGCAAGACACAGTCCATTGAAGCCTCTTTTCCATAGAGTGAGAGCCAAGCCTTGGCTTTCTACAGACAACTGGTAAACTGGGTAAAGATATGCTGTTCTTGATTAACATGGAGGAGTGAAAAAAGATCCCAGCCGTGTTGCCAATAAGAATTCACCAAATACAAGGCAAAGGTGAAGGAAAGTTGTCCTAGTTTATTGAGCTTCATCTTCAATAAACGTCATCATTTATGAAAAAAGAACTATATTTTGTCATTTGTGATCCTCGAAGTCTCCTCTCTTATCTGCTTTAAATCCATTTGTGCTAGTGGTCTTATGGTCCAAGCTCTTTACCCAATAAACAAATAGATAGAGATGTCAAATAATAAATGATAGATAGATAGATAGATAGATAGATAGATAGATAGATAGATAGATGATAGGTTGGTAGGTTGACAGATACATGATAACCCAGCGCATTTGACTGATTAGCTGAAAGGGTAAAGCACCTCGTTCTCTTTAATTTCAGGTAAGTGTAGTGTCAAACTGACTTTTCAGTTTTCCCAGCACTCTGAGGTTTCAGTAGATCATCTGTGTTTTCAGATTTTCTCTGAAACCAGCTTTCACCAAATACTACTTATCTACTTCCAGGCATCACCAACAAATCACTTACAGAACTAGTACAATGTTTGCATACAATAGTACCAGATCAATAGATCACTCCAGAGCAACATGTCTCCCCCATTATGTGACGGAAAGTCTAAGTCACAACTCACAGACCAGAGAGGCATGCTTAAGGTTTTGAAATAACTCGGTCTCAAGGAGGGGTGAATAAAGAGTCTGAGCTATTGAACAATTTTGTTCCAACTGTTTGCACTTGTTGGGATAACTAGTTCTCCCTTTACTTAGGAACATTAACAGCCACTGATGATGAAAGCCAGTGCCCAGCAGAAACAGGCCAGAGAAAAATTACTGACTCACTTGCATAGCACCAGTTCGCCAGTTCTGAAGGCATATGAAGTGTGACTGCAGAGTAATATGAATGATTAGGTTCCTGTGGGCAACAGAACTCTTACATGTAAATGAGCAATGTCCCCTTCAGGAGTCCTTAGGATATCTGTCTGTGTGTTCCTATGTCCTTGGTCTGGAAGCATTTTTAGATTTCCCCTCTGCTGAGAATATTCTTCTGACCATCTTTAATAGTGGCAGTTTGTTCTTGGAGGAAGGATTCGATTTTGGAAATGATACAACGTATTTATAGTATACATCTGTCGCTTTTGTCTATCCAAAGCTCTTTTTCTCGATTTCTGGTTGAAGAGACTGCATTTCCTCTATTGTTCTCTTCTATAGCTTATGCTGTCTTTTGAAGGTCCTTGAGAAGGAAATAGTTTTTAAATGTCTTGGGAAGTTGCCATTTTCCCTGTGGTAACTGAACCCATATTTTGCCCTCCTCTTTTTTCACTATGTCTAAATTATTTAGATGGGCTTTACTTGACCACTGATTCTAGAGAGACAAACAAGAAGCATAATTATTTCCCACAGAGAGCTGATGAACTCAGAAGCAGACTCATGACAAAAGCACCGTGATGGTACTTGGTTCTTGGGCTGGAACTGAATGGGGTGACTCTCTCAGATGGCTACCATCTTGTTGCATCAGGAAAGAACCATTGTGCAAATGGACCCAGAACCTAAGAAAGCAGATCCTGAGACATGAGCAATAATACATATGTGTGTGCCTATCTGTGAAAGCCCATGTAATGAGAGATGTCAAATCCTGGTTTGTTTTTCTGATGGAAAAAATCCATCTTTTTTGTTTGTTTTGTTTTCAGAAAATAGGTAGAAACCATGATGAAATGGGGCAGGGGGAGGGAATGGAATGAATGGGGGGAAAAAAGACAACCGATCTGGAAATTAGAAATTACCCCAGGCAGGTGTTTTAGTATGAGGCCCTATGCCTACTGCTGTTCCTTCTTCTACCTTCTGGATCTGAAGACCAAATCATGGCCCTTGAACATGCTAGCTAGGCAAGTGCTCCACCACTGAGCTAAACCCCAACTGCTCAGTTTATCAGGATTATATTAGGTTTAATTAGGATCAACTTTTAGGTATTCTATAACTAAGTAGTCTTGTCTGGGGAAATTGCAACCAATTCTGATCTTGCTCTTAAACACCTCCCTCCACACTACCCTCAGAGTTGAATTACTTTGTTTATAAATGAAATTATGGAACACAATTCATGCTGAAATTAGGACCTGCTTGTAAATCGCAGTCTGCATTTCCCAATGGGTACCAATGTTCATTAGAAGTCAACAGCTATCAAAGTTCTGCTCACTTCCCCACCACCAGCTTTCTCTCAGACAAAAATGTGACCAAGGTTTACTTAGATTGAAAGAAGTGGGATTTACCATAAGTTAATCAATGGAGCTTATAATGGTTTGTTTCCTAGTAGGGTGGTAAAAAGTAATACCAAACATTGATGCCAAGGTGCTTTTGAGAGAAAAATCATATCTCTCAGCCTCCTCTGCTTCTTTCTACTTTCCAGAAGGATTTTCCTCTGTATACCCTTACCTAAGAGGCTAGGGCTATACTGCTCAGTGAAGGATGTATTAAGTAATTTCAGGCTGTAGAATCAAAGACTGGAGTATGGTCAGAAGCATGAAAGGAAGGGGGAAATAACCTAGTACCTTCCTAGAATTTGTTCACCAGTTCTGCAATAATGTACAGGAGCTTATTGTTAATAGAAGGATCTCAGGTGACTTTTATGTAGATGGTTCATATACAATATGTGAGAAAAGAGTCCACACATACCTGAGACACACTCTGAATGGGATTAATTGTTTGGTTATTTTGAAACATACCTCAGAGATTGGATTTGTCTATGATAGTATTTCCAGGGATAATTAAGCCATTGGAGCTCTAGAGCTCTGACCTATTTAAGATTGCCTTGGTGTATTCATAATATGATGGTATTGTTGGGAGTTCATAGGATATGGACACTGGTTGGAGTAGGTCACTGAAAGTGTGTCTTTTGGGGTTGTATTTTGCCATGACATCTTGTCATATTCCTCTTCTCTGTTTCTTAGGGGTGTGTGTGTGTGTGTACACTTTTCCTGTCTTAGTTCTAGGTTACAGAGAAGACATATCTAAGAAAAAGTTTCTACTCCTGTGTAGCCCAGAAAAGTTCCATATTTGGGTTTGGGTTCAAGATCAAGTGAGGTAGTTGGCTCTACATGTTAGGCAATATGCTTGAGTCAGTGATGACTACAGAAAACAAGTGGTAGCTGTCAATTCTGCTATACATTAAAACTGTCTGATAAAATATATATAATACTGATGTCTGGGCCATTCACCCAAAAAGTCTGATTTCATCAGCTTTGGAACAGTCTGAATATTAAGATTTTTAAAGCTCTGTATGTATTTTACATTGCATAACCAAAAACCCTGGAGAAGACAAAATAAGTTCTATTACTCTGGAACCCTAGATGAAAACAGTATCGATACTCTAGCCTGTTCCCTTCAAGTTTCAGCATGAAAGAAAGCTGTGAGCACCACAAAAACAGTGGTTGACAATATTTGGGTTACTGTAACCATGAACATAGTCAAAGATAAAGAAAACATTCATAGTCTGGCTTCTTTGGGCTTTGGCTACAAAGAAAGGCACTGCACAATAAAAATAAGAACTCTAAAACATCATGACAGTAGTTAACTACAACACCTTTTTTGGCTGAAAGCATTTTTCTTAAAGAAATAGCAAAGTTATAAGCAACCTACTTGTTTGTCTTCAGACTGGGGTGATCAGATTCCCAGTGAAGAATGGACTTGATTCTCTTCCTTTGCTAAAAGTAGTTGATGTTAAAAGTAAAAGCACATGTGAACTGTAGTTTTAGGAAAAAAAAAGGGGGGGGGGTAGCCAAGTTCAGAATATTGAAAGAATAATGATTTTATTAAATCTAATATTCTGAGATAGTTGCCAGAGTTTAGTGGCTAGTTTGTCTTGGTTTGTTTTTCATAACAACATGGTGTATTTTGATTTTATAAAAAGTAAACTATCTTTGCCCAAATAATACAATTCTTTATTTCAATGATGATAGTGATCTTAAAAATAAGGTCTATGAGCCGGGTGCAGTGATGCACGCCTGTAATCCTAGCACTCTGGGAGGCAGAGGCAGGCAGATCTCTGTGAGTTCCAGGCCAGCCTGGTCTACAGAGAGAGTCTAGGACGGCCAAGGCTACACAGAGAAACCCTGTCTCGAAAAACAAACAAACAAACAAACAAACAGAAAGTCTATAGGTTAGATCTAAGATGTGAATTATAAGAATTATATGCATGCTTTTAAAAGTTATGAGCTCCAAACTAAGGGTCAACGCTGCTCTGGGACAATCTATACGTTTTAGAGTGGGATCCATATATATTCTGAAATTGTTATATCTTTCTATGAGTTAGTCTGTGGTTTTTTTTCCCCCCTGATTTTCAAGGAGTTCATAACAACAACAACCAGCTTTGGGGCTCCATGTTCTTAGAGACTCCCTCACTCTCATCCCTCACTCTTGTCCCTTCCTCTAGTCACTCTCGAGAAGTATTGAGAACAAGGCATGAGGCACAGTTTGTTTTGTTCTTCACGTACGCTTTTCTACGCCAATGCTGCAGACGTGTGTGCTGCCAGGTTGGCACACTGTTGTGGCTGAGGTTAATTTGCTGTTAGATAGGGCCAGCCATGGCTATGACCTTTGTTACTTTTGCTGAAGCTTCTGGGAATATTCCAAGAAACAGGGCAGTTTTCATAATGCTCACTTCACAGATTCTGTACAGTGTCATAAGTATAAAACAGAAGGTGGGTTTGATGTTGAGCCTGTTCTTGTATCTAATCAGTTATCATGCGTCTGAGGTGGGCATTGCCAAAGGTTGTAAATACAGGAAAGGTATTGCATGTATAGATCACAGCCAACGTATAGAAATGTACTAGATTTGAAATGATAAAGATATTGTGAAAAAAAAAAATTAAAGAGAAGTTTTTTTTTTCCGCTTAAAAATTTATTCAACATACAAAAAAATCCTAATTCCTTTTCAGGATTACAAACATCTAAAGTTTTCTTCTAGATGACATTTAGCCTCACCACGGCAAATAATGTGATTTTTGTTAAAATAACATTTTAACATGAGATCCATCTAACACACACAATTACCTTTTAGGATATTGGAATAGGGCAGTTTTGTGGCTTAATTTCCTCTTTGTCTGAGAAATATGATATGTGATAATTTTTGTTAAAAAGCTAATTTCAAAATATATGATGAGAATACAGTTAATTTTCAGGAGGGGTCAAGAACTTGCTGCTTGTTGTATATTTTTTAAAAAATAATCTGGAGTATTTATTTAATCTTAAGCATTTAAAAAATTGTTATCAGCCAGGTAGTAATGGCACATGTCTTTAATCCCAGCACTCAGAAAGCAAAGATAGGCAGATCTCTAAATTCAAGGCCAGCCTCGTCTACAGAGCAAGTTCCGGGACAGCCAGGACTACACAGAGAAACCTTGTCATTAAAAAACAGAAGAAGGAGAAAAAAGGTGTTAGCATGCTGCTTTCCTTAGTCCTGGCTGTTGTTTTCCTGGAGGCTGCTGTACTGGCTCATTGTCTGGAACAATAAAATTTAGCAAGGCACAAGTCAACTAGGCTTTAGATTGGATAAATCCTGCATAATAAGCAGTTTTGATGTCATTCTTTCATTCTGAAGGAGAACCACTAAAGACATATATGAAGTAGGAAGCTGGAGTCTGCTCCAGTCAATCCTACCCTCTTGTTCTGTGAACAGAAAATGTAGGAAGAAGTACAGCCTTCAGGTAGTGACTATCATGCTAATGTCTCTGACAACCTCTGTCAAGGAGATTCCTGATATGAAAGTCCTCAGGAAACCTGAGACCTGCCCTTGCTAATGATAGCCACACAGAGCTGTGAGGCTCAGCTGGTCATCACTGGGTGAGGAAGGGTCAGGGTCATAGATTTGAGTCAGAGCCAAGCTCAAGATTTCTTTTTTTTCTTTGTAAAATCGTAGTTCTTGTCCTGCCTTCCTGGCTTCCTCCAGCTGCCCCAGGGCTTCACGTAGCTCTTGAGAGAGAATTCCTGGTGATTCACGCTCCTTCATGATCCAGTCCAGGGCCATGTGGCTGCGCATCTTTTCATCTAAAGAATATTGGGAATAATAGGAGATGACTTCCTAGAACCAAGAAACAAAAGTTCAGAGTGTCAATAAAAAGAAACACAGGTACATGTATGCAAGGTCTTCCATTCCTCTCCAATCATATGGCCTTCAAGCAACTCGAACTTTTGAAATCTGAAACCTAATCCCACTGACATACCTCTGAAAAAGAAATGATGAACTAATCTGATCCTGCAAAGCCTGTTCCTCCAGGCTAAGTCAAAACATAACACTAGGAATGACAACAATGTTCACAAAATGAAGCTCTAGAAAATACAAGTTTGTCCTTGAAAATATAGTCCTATAACAACTGGTATAAATATGACTTAGTTTTTCACTGGACCCTTGGTCCCAGTACCATTGTCTTTGACAAGATAGAGAGAAGGAACTACACACACAAGTTGAAGTGGAATGAGGTTTGCACATACCTATTAAAGGAATAAGGAAGCATTCAGTCAAGGGGACTTTAAAACAAGACTTTGAAACCCCAAACACGACGGCCCAGCTTATGTGTTTTGTTGTTGGACCACAGTCCAAGAATTTGGTCTTATGGGGGGGAATTTTGAGTGCTTATGATAAAACTCCAAGAAAAAAAGACAAGAGGAGTCTTATGACCTCAGTTTCTTAAAAAACAAAACAAAACAAAAACTCAAAAATTGTTCTTGTAATGGGTTTTCATGTTACTTCCAAGTATAGTGAATAAGAGTGAGTTTACTTCATATTATTCATTACAACTGACTATTTATTACCTCTGGAAAAATATGTTTTTGATATGTGCAGTTTGCCATATGCAGCTTGCCCTTGTGATTGTACACTTTGCTCATGTGACTCTTTTCACCCCTCAGAGCTCAGAGTAGAACTTGTCTGATGCTCTGAATAAAGTGGGCTATTGTAGGTGACTTTAGTCTACATCATTTATTGGCTCCATTTGCCCAGGTCTCACTACCTTTACACTGGTAAATGCTTTGTTAGTATAAGGAAGACAAATATCCAGATGGCTCATAATAAACACAGAAAGAACCTGAAAAATGGGGGATTATCATTATTGGTATTACAATGATACCTTTATAATATACAATTTCTTGCTTTTGCAAACAATTAAAAATTAACCACTCCTTTCAATTCTTCGGTGAAAAAATATCAATTCATCATGCTGTCATACATATGTTTGATCATGGGAAATGGATGCATTGCTTATTTTTATTTTCAAGAGCATATGGTATTTATTTATGACCTTAACAAATTAAAAACAATCACGGAGAAGTGTTTATAACCAATCCGACAAATTTCAAAGGACTTTCATAAAATCAAAGGAAAGAAAAAAAAATAGCCAAAGCCATACTCAGCTACTCATTTCTTTTCCGTTTTTGATATTTTGAGAGCCAGATTTTCTAAGCAACTAAAAACTACTGGGACTGTAGCGCCTCTACCCTCAGAGGCTTACTTCTTCATACAAATGCTAATTAGGAAATTCTCAGGAATAAACTATTGTCCTTCAAGTGCTAATGATGAGTAGAGAAAGGATACATCTCAGAGGACAACAAGAGAAAAGCGTTGAACACTCAGGACAGAGTTTACATTTGGTAGTAAGAGCAAGAAGGGTTCCTATTGTAAGTAATGAAGAAATATTGAGAGCTTGCCTCTGGAAAACAAAGAGGAACCTCCTAAGCCAAAACATAAGGTGACTAAATTTGAGCATGTCCAACTTCATGATCCTTTCTGCTGCTTCTGAGGAACTTTTGGTAGTTAAGAAATAACCTTTTGCAGTGAAAATTCTGCCTGTTTTTAGTGAGGAGGCTTTGGAAGCAGCTCATTCTCTTTTTCTTTCTATACTGGAGAGTGCAAGAGTGTAGAGATCCAATGCTGTCTTAATGGTTGCTTCATTCTGTATACAGTGTTCAGATCAACCCTATGCAAAGCCGACATTCTTAGTGTGCAGTTTCCAACTAGATATTCTTTCACTTGCCCCTGCTCTTACTCAATAGGTAAATATACATTTAAAACAAAGTAATGCATGAATAAAAGAGGTTTCAGTTGTTATGCCTAGTTCATGAGGTTCCCAAAGACCACCAGGAATTGACTCCGCTGCAAAAAACATGAGGGTTTATTGGATATAAGCTTGAGCCTGGGTCGGAAAACTTCCTGTGGAAGCAGGAGATGAATGCTGCGGAGCTGTATAGGGTAAAAAAGGTTTTTAAAGGGAAAAGCTACAAGCAGGGAGTTACATGCATTGGTGTTACATGATTGGGTAAGGGAGATTAACTTTTGAAATGATTGTTTTACTTTAGGCGCCAAGTCCATAAACAGTTCTGGCCTGGCCATCTGGGCCGGTTTCCTAGCAACTGTATCTCTAGTGGGCAGGAAAAGAATACAGTTAAACTGGTTCCTCCTTGCAGGTGGCAGGACATGGCTCCACCTGGCTGGCCTTCAGTCAAGGTTGTGCTTTAAATTTTAAACCAATACCCCCAAAAACTAATTTTTAATTCTTTAGTCTCTCACGATCAATATGTATAAAATATACATAGAAGAATCTGAATAAAAGAAGCCTCTTCAAAGTTTGATAAGCTTCTGACCTTGTCCTCTACACACTAACCTGTCTCAACTGGAAAGTCTCACCTGTCGAGAGCACTTTGTCTCACGGAGGGCTTTCAGGCTTCCATTCCAGTGTAGTAGTTGGAAGATGGTCATCAGTTCCTACAAAACCCAAACATCTGTCATTGATCTTAAAGCAGAATGTATGTATGATATATGATACTGTCAAAAACTTTGGGACTTTCCAAAGAACAGAACCCCAAGACCCCTAAAGCAGAGCCTCCATTTACTTGTTTTGTTTTATTTTCAATGTAAAATTACTAAATGATTGGCAATTATCTTTCAACACTAAAAATGTACACATTAAAATAATTGTATACCCCAAAGTTACTTAGGTATGTCAGAACATAGAAAAACCAACATACAAAGTTATACATAAATTATGTCACTTTTAATAGAGTCTGAAACCATTTTAATGTTCATTTTTAGAGAACAATTAAAGTATGATATGTCCATATTACTGAACACTGTAAGCATGATGGATGTAAAGACTTTCTAAGCTGTAATTCAAAGAACTCTATGGTGTATTTTTACAATAAGAAAACAGCACATAACAATGTGTACTTTGTGTTTTATTTTAAAAGAACAGAAGATTCCTATACACACATTTGCTTGCAAATGCCTGGAAGAGTTCTTAAAAGATGTAAAACAAACCTGGTACTAGAGAGTCTGGGGGCATCACTTGGCAGCAGAGCATGTATTTAGTATGCATGAGACTCAACTTTGGGTCTCCAGAACCAAAACGATGAATAAAATTGATCTGGTAACATGGCTGACGTGAAAGAAAAGAAGTAGGAGGCATTCTTTCCAGTGTTCTGGAGAAAAGGTTTTGGGTTTCATGTGACTAAGTGACATTAAAGAAAACAACTAAAATTTAAAATTTTTAAACTGAAAAAGAAATATGCCTATATTGCTAAGTAAAAATTATACAAGTCTATTTGCTTTGGACCAAGCTCCTTTCAGTATTTGACCTAAAATGGACCAAACCAAAATAGACTCAGCCATGTTAAAGTCCCATGTTAACAAGCTGAAATATATCATTATTTACTGATTTATTTTTATCAAAAAGTGGGAATTGAAGGTGAGGGAGAAAGAAAGTAAGGGGGGAGGGAAGAAGGGAGGGGAGAGAAATAATTTTAGCCAGCATAAGAAGAGAAGAAGTAAGCCCCTCTGCTTTAAGAATGCCTTAAAAGCTGGGCATGGTAATCCCAGCACTCAGTGAGGCAGAGGCAGGTGAATCTCTATGAGTTCAAGGCCAGCCTCGTCTACAAAAGCAAGTCCAGGAGTGCCAAGGATACAAAGAGAAACCCTGTCTCTATAAAACAATAAACAAAACCAAGAATGTCTTAAAATATAGGCGATATGGTAGTACTCACCTTAAAACAAATGAAAGGTTCTATATTCAGTGTTCTTAGCCCCAACTAAGCACAACAGTGATTTGTCAGCTCTATTCCCACTTCCTTGCCTGATGTCAAGGTGAGCAGAGGACCAGCAGGCTGCACATTTCCTAATGTGGTCACAGCTGGCAGTTTTCTACTGAAATTATCTGTTTCACTTATTCAGGGATTTTATTTTTGTTCTTGCTTTTGTTTTCTTTTTTGTGTGTGTGTGTGTTTTGTTTTTTAAAATTAGACATTGATTATGGATCAATACTGTAAACCACAACCATACAGTCATTGGAAAAAAACCTCATATAATTAACGAACTTTCTGTTTTTGGAAATAGTTATGAAATCTTAGCATCTAGACAGATGTCCTATTGATTGTGCATAACAGTCTTTTACAGATTGTCTTTACTTCTCTTTGCTCAAAAACATGTTTTTCTTCTTCACAAAGGTCGGTTGCAGGCATGTTAAATTTATCTGGTGCATTTTAGAACTGTAGAATTACCAAAAGCTTCAGCAGCACAAGCCTCAGCTTTAAAGCTGCTATTGTAGGTTAGTGCTACTGCTTTTCACTCTGAGATCCAGATCATTGTCTTTACTCCACCATACCATGAGTACCCCAGGAGATACTGAGCTTGAAGTGAAAGCAGAACCATTTGTTTCCATCAATTAAACACAACACAAATATAAACCAAGTTGCTTTTTCCACTCCAAACAAAGGCCCCACCGTCCAGTGTCCCAAGTCAAATGTCAAGAGACATGCCTGTTACGGCCCCCTTCTCCCTGGTCCCAAACTGCACTTCTGCACAGTACCATATTAATATGAAAAAGTCACATCACTTCAACAGACTACAAAATCTTGCCTAATAGGGCTTTTACCACTGTGCCCGTCAGTCCATTTATCAGAGTATCCTCAGTTGCTTAGGAGAGTAAACTTTTGCTACCTTCCCTAGTGCTCCCTTCAAACCCATTCATGAAACACTTTGTAGCCACAAAAATGAGCGTGAATTCTCTATGCTCTGTGTTGTAATAGAAGGCCAATATTTGAAGAGTTTTTTTCTTTATTTCACATAAAAATCTACTTGAATTTTGCACTCATTTGTCTGTTGTGTATGTGTATATGTAAGTGGATGTGTACATGAATATGAATGAGGCCACAGTGGGTATCCTCCTTGGTTGCTCACCATCTTATTTTTTGAGAAAAAGTCTCACTGAAGTTGGAGCTCACTGATTTGGTTAGACTGCCCAGCCCTACGTATCTCCCTGTCTTCATATTTTGTAATGCTGAGACTACCATGAGCCACTATGCCTGGATTCTTATGTCAACACTAGGAGTAGAATTAAAGTCGTCTTGTCTGTATGTAAGCACTTTAGCCTGAGCTATCTCTACAGCCCCAAATTTATTTTTTTTAATGAAGAAAAAAAATATTACTCTGCTTCTTCAGTTGACCTCCCACCTACCCCAAATCTGCAGCTGGTTTTATATTTAATTTTTTTTTCAGTTCTGGAGATCAAACTCAAGACCTTGGACATGCTTGTCAATCCGCTACCACTGATCTATACTCACAGTCCCTATGTAAATTTGGCCACCAAAATAAAGAGGCTGGACATGTGTTGCGGCTTCTAGTACTCATCCTAACATTGCCCTACAGTGACCCTGTCAGAGAAACAACTTATTGTTAAAACTGTCACAGAGAGAGGATCTCTGACAGTTTTTGCTGTTGGTTTTACTCTTCTTTCTTCAGGATCTTCTGAGACCACATTCTCATCTCTGTACCAACATCTGCTTCTTGTAGCTGCACTGTTGGCATTTTACCTGGAGAATTCCCCAGTACTTTAGCATCCATGTTTATGCTATGAACAGAGCCAGACTTCTTTCCATGCCCCTTGGCCACCTTCATCTCTCAAAGGCTTGAGCTGTTCTTGCCTCTGGGAGGAATGTCATTCATCTCCCTACTGCTCTGATTTGTCTAAAAAGTACTTCCTCCTGAGAGTGGCTCTGGTTCTTTTCTTTTCTCTCTCTCTCTCTCTCTCTCTCTCTCCCTCTTTCTTTCATCATTTTACAGCCTCCTCCCTCCTCTCCTCACAGTCCCACCTTCATGCCCCTCCCCCACACCCCCTCTCCTTCTCAGAGAAAGGAAAGCCCCCAAGGGGTATCAACCCACTCTGACATCTCAAGCTGCAGCAGGAATGCAACTCAAAATAACTCTGAGATTCCATCTTATACCCATCAGAAAGGCTAAGATCAAAAACTCAAATGACAGCACATGCTTGAGAGGATATGGAGCAAGGGGAACCCCCCTCCATTGCTGGTGGGAATACAAACATGTACAACTACTGTGGTAATCAATCTGAAGATTTCTCAGAAAACTGGGAATAGAACTACCTCAAGATACAGCTATACCACTCCTGGACAAATACCCAAAGATGCTCCACCAAACCACAACTACGTTCATAGCAACTTTATTTGTAATAACTAAAAACTGGAAACAACCTAGATGTCCCTCAACTGAAGAACAGATAAAGAAAATGTGGTACATTTACACAATAGAATACTAGTTAGCTATTAGAAACAAAGACATCATGCAGTTTTCAGGCAAATGGATAGAAAGATCACCCTGAGTGAGGTAACCCAGACCCAGAAAGACGGGTATGGTAGGCATTCACTTATAAGTAGATATTAGCCATAAAGTACAAGATAATCATGCTACAATCCACAGACCCAAAGAAGCCAAGGAGGGCCCAAAGGAGGATAATTGAATCTCACCCAGAAGAGGAAATAAAATAGACATCTGAAATAGAGGGAGGGAATTGGGTGGGAAAGAGGGTGGATAACAGGGTTAGAAATCAGATATGGGGATAGTCATAGGTGGGAGAGTTAAGGGTGGGGAGGACTGGGAAAAAGAATGAAAATCGGTGGTGGCAGCGGTAGTAGGGGGAAATCTCTGGGATAGGGGAAGCTCCAGGGAGTCTATGGGGTTGACCCTAGTTCAGACTCCTAGCAGCGGGGTGGGTTAAGGAGCCTGGAGTTGCCACCTCCTGTAGCCAGGTGGGACTTCCAGTGGAGGGAGGGGGACAACAACCCACCCATAAAACTTTTGACCCAAAATGTGTCTTGCCTATAAGAAGTGTGGGTGTAAAGATGGAGCAGAGATTGAGGTAATGGAAAACCAATGACTGGCCCAACTTGGGATCCCCCCAATGGGAGAGAGCCAACCGTTGTCACTATTAATGATATTATTATTAGTGTTTAGGCATCCTGCTTCTGGGTTACCTGTTATATGATGTGTCACCTGGCAGGCGTGGTTCAGCTGTGCAAGCTATACATGGACCCGCCTCATATCTTTCTCTCTTGCACTTGCTCTCTCCTACTCTCTCCCCTTTCTCTGTCAGAGCGTCCCCTTCCCTCCCCCTATCATGTCTTTCTCTCTCTCCTCTCTCTCTCCATCTCCATCCAATAAACCTCTTTCATATAATAATTGTTGTGCACATCATCACTTCAACGCTTACATTTCTTTAGGGAAAGTGACCTCCTTCTCATCCTCATGCATTCTGTCCTGGACTAGCTTTTGTCCTGCTGTGTAGAAACATGTGTATAAGGGTGACCTAATTATCTACACATACTTCCTGTCCCTATAAATACTTCTTTATTTCCTCTCATAAGACCAAATGTTCTTCTGTTATTTTGTTTGCTGTTTTGTTGGTTTTTCCCCCAAGACAAGGCATCACTAGGTAACTCTCGCTGTCCTGAAACTCACTTGTGTAGGCCAGGATTGCCTGCCTCTTCCTCTGGAGTTCTGGGATTAAAGGCATCTTTACAACTTCCTGAGTTTCCAAATTGGTGCTTAGTGCATTGCATCCATGCTGTGTTTGACAATGGGAAATCCATGCCACACTGCAGAAGAGTTCTGTAAAGAATGTTTTCTAGTTTCTGGGATTCCCAGTGCCTGCTTTTCACCCTGGCTTTGTCTCTGATCAAACCCTGACCTGGATAGGAACTTTGAGTCAGTCTACTCTGTGAGAGCCTGTTCTGCTCTTATGTTGTGGAGTCTGATTAGGCTGATTAGACTGGGCAAACTGGCTGGATTAAAAGGAAAGTAAGAAGCTAGTTCATTAGGGTGAGGTTATGTATGGCAAGATTTAAACTGGGTGGGGGTGGGGATTCATGAACGTTCTGAATCTTTTTAAAATTGGTGCTTTGTGCCAGGCATTGTAGCACACATTCAACTCCAATACTGGGACAGCAGAGGCAGATCTCTGTGGGTTCAAGGCAAGCCTGGATTACCTACTAAAACCTGGTCTCAAAAAAAAAAAAAAAAGAAAAAGAAAAAGAAAAAGAAAAATGTTTGTTGCTGTTGTTGGGGTTATTTTGGTATTTTGTTTATTAGGATGCCTTTTTGCTTTCATTTTGACCTTAATGTATATTATAGTGTAATTGTGCCAAGACAGATGTATCACTTGCCTCTCTTTTCTGGATCTGTGTCAGCAACAAGTCTGGCTTCTGTAGCCCCTGAGGCGCTGCCCTTCGTTCAATACTCAGTTTAATCATTTCTGAGCAAAGGTCCTTGCATTTTTATTTTGCACTGGGCCCCAGAAATTATATAACTGGTTTTGATCAGCAAAGTCAATTGTAAACTGAATAGTGAATAAAGCCTGTGTTTTGTTTGCTCTACAGGGAAAAAATGGCAGTTGCTGTGCTCCAACCACAGCTCACAGCTCCCTGTTTTACTTTGTCATTCATTTCCTTTAATCCTGCATCAACTGGGCTGTGTGCTGGAAACTGCCTGCCTGGTTTCCCCTATTAGAGACAATGGCCTTTCAGCCACTTGGAGTGGGAGAACAGGCTCTTTGCCTCTTCTGGAAGTTTGGGAAACTGGCTTGGTTCTGTGATTCATCAGAAATAAGAAAAACAAACACTGTAAATGGAGAACTTGGAAAACAGGTGGGCACCGTCTCCCCATCCAAGAGAATGAGTTTAAGAGGAAATTTGTTTATGGGACGAGGCTTTAAAAGGCGACCTGGAGAATTTAGCACAGATGTAAATAAACAACTCTTCCTTGGATTGCATTAGTCTTCAGAATAAATATATTAACCAGCTTCAGTCAACTTCTGCCTAGAATCTGACCTTGACAAGACCCAGCGCCTGCTGGTTGCTGCTCCTGTCCCTCCCCCTAACATAGCAGGCAGTTTTCTCTCAGGCCAGCCTACATCCTTAAGGACAGCCCAAGAAGAGAAGGTAAGCAGAAGCCTATTGGATTCTTCAGCGCAGCAGGACTGACCCATTGAAAATCCCAGGGCAGTCAGTAGACACCAGCCTTGTTTTTCTATGCTATAATCATCCATTCCTCTGTAACAACCCCTGCTCCAGGAGTAGGCGGTGATTTGTGCCTCTGCAGAAATAGCCCAAGTCTGTATTCACCTCCCTTTATATGTAGACAGAAACTGACACATCTGCCCAGACCCCATGGAACTTGTTAAGCCACAGCAAGCGTGTGGAAGAAAAGCATGGCTCCCTGGGTCCTCCCTCCTGACCTGAGGATTTGGTTTTTCCCTGTCTTCTATCTTTCCCTTTGTCCTTATCCTGCCCTAGCTTTCTTTATGAAGCATTTCCAGAGTGTGATTTAAGTAATTATTTATCCTTAAATACCTTATTACAGATTGCATAGAAAGAAGACCAGCAAGACAGGGGTTAAAGTGATACTTAGAGTATACTGAGTGTGCCTTTCATAGTGCTTGAAAGGAGTTTTAAGGAAAAAATAATTTTGCCTCACCAGCTTTGGCAGACTAAGCCAGCCGTGCTCAAAAATCATTATTTTTTTTTCAATTGCTGCTAAATCACATACAACTTTGTAAGTGGCAGTATTTATTTTATAACTTAAGAAAAGTTCCTTGAAGAAGCAAGCTAAATGACTTTCCCGGTTATGAGAAAAGCTGTTCTGGTTGCTTTATAAATGTCGAGGTCTTTTGACTCTATAGAGTGGCACTATTCTTTTTACTTCGCAGACAAGAAAACCGAATTTCAGAATGGATTAGCTCAGATGCAAACACACCCACATATAGATCTGTATGGTTTCAAATCCATGCTTTTTCTCTTCTGCCATTCTTTTTCCTGTTATTTTCTATGTCTGGGATTAGATTGTAGGGGAGTATTTTAGACCCTTTACAGTCTCCCCTTTTATTGCAAGGAAGGAGACATGAAGCATTTGATATGTAAAGATATTGGGGGGGGATCCATCCATCAAATAGCCTCTGGCGGTTCACATAACACAATCTTTCAGAGTCATCCTTAACTTTCATGAAGTGTTTACCATATGCAGGCTGTTCTAGACTCTTCTCATTATGTCCTATTTCACCTTCACCCCGGCACTTTAAGGTAGTCCCGCTGTTTCCTCAGATTTATACACAAGCGAAGAAACAGATTTCGAGATAAGGGACAGAGTAAGACTAAAACGAACCAGGCCATCCCACATGTCCTCACCCACTCATGAGAAGAGTGGGTGGCTTTGGGCCCCAGTTGCAACATAATGATTAAATTTTATTGTGATAAACACCTTTCCCATAAAAGTTTGCAGGTCTAATTACTTCTTGAAATCAAACCTAAGAAAATAGGAGTACTGGGGGTAAGGCTCTATTACATATTAATTTTGGCTAGTAGTCTCTGTTGTTGGATATATGCATTCATTCAAGCTTAGCTGTTTAGAGGGGCATATATTTCCTGCCAAATCGCTACTGAACTCTCATCTGCCCAGACCAGTATATGAAAATCAGATGTGTGAGAAAAGGAAAGAGATTCCCTTGCATGGGTCTGAAGCCTGGAGCTCAGCCATTTGTTAAGTGAAGATAATCTTCCTTGGATAATAACAAGGGGTAAAAACAAGTACTTTATTTGGCTGTCGTAAGGGTAATAATAATAATAATTGTCAGATGCTCAGTATTATGCCCCCAAAAATATCAAATAAGAATCACATACTAATAATGTTGTTATTGATGTAATTTTTCATTTTATAAATATAGGTACAATAAGGTAACTGTAATTAGAAAAAAATTGGTAAGCCAAAAAATGTATATAGTACATCTAACCTGGTGAACCTCTTAGCCTAGAAGAGTATACCTCAACATGCTCAAAACACATACATTGGCTTGCAGTTAGGCAAAGTTTATAATAAAGTGTTAAATATCTTCCGTGATTTATTGAGCACTACACTGAAGAGACAAGGAGCGGTGTTGTCTTCATGCCAACATAGAAGTGGGAAATCATAAACTGAGGATTGTGTGCGCTAAGCGACAGAGTTTCTCAGCTGTTGCTGCTTGACAGATGCGGGGGACATGTTGCTAATGTTGGCTTCCCTGATAGGAGGAAGCGGCACATCTTGTTCAATGTCAGAACTCAAGTAATACTTTTGAAAGTACTCCTATGGAAACCCTTATCTGTGACTTCTGGAAATTAGAAAGAGATCATCACAGCAATATTTTTAATTGTTTTCTTTTGTTTAAAGGAGGTCTTAGTCCTGAAGAGCTGGCAATGTGCTACTGGGTTGTAAAACAGGCGTTATTCACCTGTTCCTAAGAGATGTAAAGTAACAGATGGCATATGTAGGTCTATGGTTTTAGCTGTATCTTTTCTCCTGTGCCATTCTCTTTCCCCCACTTTGTCTTCTATGGTTTGGGTTACTTTTCTTTTGAAAAAAATATATATAGATTCTTTATATTTCTCTTTTTCTGTTGTAAGAGAGAGGCTCTGAAGTTTTTAGGCAGGGAGCTTCTTGAGAGCAGTACACCGTGACTGATATTTGATTTGGGTTAGTGAATGTGGATAAGATGCAGTCACCATGCTGGATTCTAAAAGTTTTTTTTTTTATTTTTTATTTTAAAGCAGATTGTTGAAACAGAAGATGTTAGTGCTAAGGATAAGATTTGCATGTTTTGGGGCTGGAGAAATGGCTCACTTGCTGGGTGTGTGTCCTATAATTCCAGCTCCAGGGAGATTTGATGCTCTGCCCTCCATAGGCACCGAGCTTACGTACACACACAGACACACAGACACACAGACGCACACACACACACACACACACACATTATTAAAAATAAAGAAAGAAAGAAATAAAGTGAAAAGAACTGCATCTCCTAAGCTTCTGCATTGGATCATCAAACAAACGAGTGGCCGGGAATGAGGCACCTGGAATTCCAGCATCGTCTTCCCCAGGTTTGATTCCAGCATGTAGTGATAGGCTCCCACGCTTGTGCTGGGGTCATCCGCGTCATCTAAAGTGCCCTTAGGAAGGAAAGCAAGCAAAGACACTATCACCAATAATCCCTTCCCTTCTTTGAATTATTCAGACCTAATCCTGTTGGTCTAATGGTGCCGATAGACAGTTGCCCTTAGATAAGATACTTAATCTCACCACGACTCAAGTAAAGAATGTCTTATAATCAGCTTGAATGTGGCTTTTGCCACGCTAGATTGTGTAACTGCTAATAGAATAATAATCCCAAAGCAGGAATTCCTATAATTTTAAAGCATTTCTTGTCAGTGGTCTATTAATAACTTGTGTGTCTGCTCTCCACAACTGAAATTTTGCAACATTGACCTCACCCTGATTTCAGTGATAACCAGGCAAGACTGTATAATAGAAGTAGAAACAACTATGCAGTTGTGCGACCCGGGCCTTTCTTCCCACAGTGGCTCTTAAAGGGAAGTGTTCATAATAAGCTGCTCTTGGCAATATGGGTGTTGGTTTATATACTTTACTCCCAGACAACTTAATCTTTAAGAAGCAGCGTAGGTGACGGGTAGAAATGAAATCCCCCTTCAGCTTGGTTGTAGGAAACAGTGCTAGGCAGCACACACAAGCTCTGGAATGGCCTTCGGGCCTCCTTCAGCAAGCTCTGGAGTGGCCTTCGGGCCTCCTCCAATATCCCGCGGCCTCGGAGTCCCAGGATGGTAGGCAATAGCCACATTGTGAGATTGAGCAAACAGCTGTCAGCATCAGACAGCAGCAAATGTATAGCTTTGAATGCCATAACACTAACACACTGCTCCTGAAATATTTATGTTGGCCTTTTACATATCCTAGGGGAAATCCATCCAGAAGCCTGCAAGCCATATATATTCTCTCTCTTTAGAAATTTCCATGAAAAATGATAAATTACATTTACATTGAGAGCCCTTTCCTGCTCCTAAGTAAATTCCACATGTATATAAATCAGGCATTATTTTCCTAACTTCTCTTCCTCAAAGGCACTTGAAATTTACAGGGCCAGAAAAAATAAAGGCTTCCTTTTATCTTCAAACCAGATAGAGTGCAGAACTCTCCACTTTCTCCTAGCCAGGCTACAAAGCCTACTGTCCTGCTGCCCCATCTCTTCTCTAAGTGATAAGAGCATTTATAAAGGGGAAGGGTCCCCAACAGTCTGATTATCTTCTTCAGCAGCAGCTGCTCTGTAAAGACAAAGCCTGTCCGTTCAGCTCAGGGGGCAAAAGGGGGGGGGCGCACAATAGCCAATAATCCCAGCACGCAGGAGGCAGAAGCAGGTGGATTTCTGTGCATTCAAGGCCAACCTAGTCTATAGTGAGTTCCAGGACAGCCAGGACTACTTAGCAAGACCCTGTCTAAGAGAGAGAGAGAGAGAGAGAGAGAGAGGGGTAGAGGAAGGCAGAGGGGAAGAGGAACAGAAGAAAAGTGACAAAGTTTGCTCTTCTCTGATTCAAACTCCTGCCCTTGAGCACACACAGAAAAGCATCTGCTGTAGGTGGGCCCAGGTTTCCTCTGTGCCTTACACTTGATGGCACTGAGCAGGAACTCTCAGCCACTTATTGGACAAGTGACTATCCAGCCCTGGGTTGCTGAAATTTTTCCCTCTTTAAATTTCTAAGACAACATTTTGCTGTTTTCATTTTTCTCTCAAAGCATTTAATTGTATCGATCACAGAAAGTTTCAGAGCTTACTGGAATATGTAAATGGCTAGGAACCACGATTGTTCTAACATACAGAGCTGCCTAAGTGGTCCACAACATTATGAACTGGAAGGCTGCACGCTGGATGGAGAATTAATATTTACAGTAAGGACTTCAAATAATCAGCATTTGGGGAAATTAGAACTAGCTTATCAGTAGATTATAAATCATTCTTCAATTGTATATATTCTTGGACCCTAAGAAAAATCTATACTCTTCAAAAAGCACACACTGGAATCATATGATCACGTGAGCTTCCTCAGTCTGAAACTTGACTGGTTTTGATCCTGGGATTAAGTATTGGCAAGATGCCCAATGGGGAGCCAGCTACACCTTCCTGACTTCCAAACTAAGGATCTACTTTTTTGCTCATTAATGAGTCAATGGGCAAAATTTTAACTTGCACATGATTTGCTTACTTCAGTATTGCCCAAGATTCGAATGTCCTCATGTTCTCCTAGAGGCCCCCTCGTGCCCCCCGTTAGTACTCACTCTGGTGGAGGCTACTGCTTCCTGAACACTCTTCATGATGAACTCCTTGGTGATCCTTCGGGAGGGCAACTCGTTGAAGAGAGAGTTGATGAGTGCCACCTTAGCGGCATCCCGCCTGGCCTCAGCTCTGCTTAAGCAGCACTTGGGAAGGAAGGAGAAAGAGGCAGTTATTACAGAAGCCGGCATCTTACCATTTCAACACTGCTGCAGCAGCGGACCGCGGCCCTTTCCCTCTTACGCATTTACACGGGCTCTGGACTCAGACTGGTGGTGTTCAACTCTTCGCTGTAAGACACTGAACTGATTATTTTCTCTGTGCCTCAGTGTAAAATAACAGGGTTGAAGCTGAAACTGATTACTTGAGATGGAGAAGGTACCAAGCATGATCATGGTACAGGACACATTGCCATGCTCCATACATGTCATATACATTTTACATCATGACATTGGTCAGAATGTGTAAGTTAGTGCAAGGGTACTGTTGTCTACTACTGCTTTTAACTTTTCCAGCATTAGTTCCCCACCTTTGCTTCTAGAAATAGTCCCTGATTTTCTTGAGGATTCCCCTTTACATTTTCCTCGTATAGTTTGGGTGGGAATAAAAAACATTTGGCTTTCCCAGAGTTAGGGGGCCACAGAGAATCTGTGCTCAGTAACTCTTTCAGTTGTTTGGTGTTTTTTTTTTCTTCCAAGTTTGGCACAATGACGACCCCCTGAAATCTCAGCAGTTTAAAGGCTGAAGCAGGAAGGTAATGATTTTAATGCTAACCTAGGCTAGCGAGGGAGTGTGGGGCTTTAGCTTAGTTGTAGAGTATGTGCTTAGTATGCACAAGGGTCTGGGTTTGAATCCCAATACTGTAAGATATTTTTCCAGTGCTTCCAATGTAGTATTAGTCTCCGTCCCCCTAGCCTGCTTCCCTTGTTCAAATGAGCTTGCCTGTATGTCTTTCTTTCATTCTTTCCTCTATGTGTTGGGACCAGTAAGCAGGCACTTCTATGGCCAGCCCCCAAGGGACCTAATAGACCGGTTATCAGGCATTTGTGAAGACACCCTGACCACCTGGAATTATCTGCGCATGCCCTGGATCACCCTATAAGAGAACTGGAGCCCTCCCCTCTCTCTCTCTCTCTTCTTCCTCTTCCGCTCTCTGACTCTCCTCTCTCTCTCTCTCTCCCTCCCTCTCTCCCTCACCCCCTTCCCCTAATAAACCTCCCACGTGGAACCGATCTCGTGGTGTGATTTGTGGACCCGCGTGTAACCTCCACAGGCGCACGTTTCCATGCACGTTTCCTAACACTATGTCTCTTTTTCTAATACTTAAAAGTTCCCATTCTTCAGGTTCTCTTTTGGTGCAGAGTTTTGGTGTTCAGATAGAGGCAGAAGCCCTTTGACAACTAGAGTGTGATCATTAGAGATTTCAAGGTGTGATGACCATTCTCCAAGAGACTCCTGTGAGCACTGAGCTATAGACACCAAGGTTTCTAGTGGGAAACTAGTCTCATGAGGAAAAGCTCAGACCCAGGACAAAGCCCAGGCAACCTGGGCTTGTAAGAGCTAGTCCACCTGAGCTTTGGTGGCCATTTCCCTCATGCACAGCTTCTACTACCTAATATGTGAGGCTTTCAGAAACAACGATGCCTGGTGTGTAAGGAGAGGGAAAGTACCAATGGACACACTTCATTTTTCAGTTTTACAGTCACAGATTTTCTATTCCCCCAACACAAAACCCCCAAATGCCTCCGTGTGCTTTCGCCACTCTACCCTGTATAACCTTTCTGCCCTGTCCCCAGGCACTTAAACCCTTGTATCATTTAGAGCTCTGTCTCTCCTTCCCCTTCCACAAACGCAATCTGAATGCTTAAGATCAGACTCCTCTTCTCCAAACCTTCCAAATAGTAGGGATGTTATAGTGTAACAATCTTGTAGGTAACAACGGATCAATTATTTAGACCCCTGTCCAAACTTTTGGGCTTGGATAGCTGTAAACTTCTTCAACAGTCTTTACAGCGTCGAAGCCAGAATCAGTGTTTTGAGATGCTTGTGTACAGTCAGGGCGCGGAGAAGGTAGCAATTACAAGAACTTTTAAAACAACGGGGCAAGATTGTGTGTGTGTGTGTGTGTGTGTGTGAGAGAGAGAGAGAGAGAGAGAGAGAGAGAGAGAGAGAGGGAAAAAGAGAGAGAATGTTGTGCCCGAATCACGATACCCCAAAAGACCACCACCAGGAGCCGAGTCCATTGCAAACCACATGAGGATCTTTTATTACAAATTACAAGCTGCAGCTTGGGCTCACACCCTCCCCACCCCCACCCCCACCCCCCACCCCCCACCGCCAAAGAGGTGAGAGCCTTGAGAGCCCCAACTCAGGTTAGTTGGGTGATTTAAAGATTCTGGTCCCTCCCAGCATGCCCAAGGCAGGGGCGATTCCTGCCTGGCAAGCATCTATTGGTCAAAATGCTGCATTTTGAATTGATTGGCTATAGGAAGGTCCCCAAACCATTGTTGATCTGGTGTTCCTCCCTAGGGGAATAGGCCAGTTTCCTAGCAACTGCATCTCTGGTGAGTGGGGAAGGAATGCAGTAAAGCAGGTTCTTCCTGTCAGGGCACTACTAGAACTTTCCAGCCACCTAGTTCAGGCCTTAAATACAAATAATAGCTGCTGATTTTTAATCTTTTGGTCTCTCAAGAAGAAGAGAAGGAGGGAGGGAAGGAGGAAGAAAGTTTAAAGCTTCCAGCTTATGGTGATATTGTAAGATGGTGGAAACTTTAGGAAATGGAGCCTTGTGGAAGAGAAAGTTAAGTCATGCCCCAGAAGAAAATATTGGGACCCCAGCACTTCTTTCTCTTTTTGCCTTCTGATTGCCAAACATGTATGCTCTCTGCTCTGATGTTCTGATTCACTACAGGCCCCAACACAGAAGAGCCAATTGACCATGGACTTTCTGAGACTGTATAGACCTTTGAGACCAATAAGCAAATGAACTTTTACTCTCTTAAAGTAGATTCTCTCAGATATTTGGTATAGGGAAGGGAAATGACCAACACACCTTTAAATGAACAGAGCTGAAGCTCTAAAATGTATGTAAAAAAAAAATTGTGTGGAGGGGTGGAGGGGTGGTCTCTTTAGTGTTCGGTGACAGGCAAGGAGGTTTTTGCTATAGCTTTAGGCAGAAAGCCTTCCAAACTTTACACATCTTCCAAGATCTAGGCTGCTTGTATTAAATCAGACAGTTTCTGAATAGGTAGCTTTATTTTGTGCTGTAGATTTGGCTAGGAATGTACAGGACCATAAGGTCTGAGTCAGTTTTCCTTCAGTGATGCCTAAATGCTGCCTTCTTTCAGGAAGCTCTGCCTACCACGCTCAGGCCAGGCTGAAGGCACTGACCTTACTGCACCATAGTTGTTTGCTGGCCTTTGCCTGCTGTCTCCTACCTGAATGCCTGGATTGTTACATAGCTTTCTTTGTGTCCCTACCCTATTATGTAATTGTGATGTAATTTTCTTTGCATCCCTGCCTTATTATGATTTACTGCATGAATAACAGGCCGAAATATAGGACACTCAGTAACAAATCAATAAAACACCTGATAAAATGCACAAGAAATTCTTTCAAGAATAAATAATATATATATATATACTTATTTTTAAAAAGTACCATTCCTATATACTTTATGTGGTATTATAATCCAGCAATATTAAAATGTTTTAAGCCTGGGCTAAAATTCATAAGGGTAAGTGGCTATTATGTTTAGACTCTGGTATGAGCATTTTTGCCAACGTATAGGATATGTTTACTATTCTTTGAAAAGTCAGCTCCCCATTAAAAAGCAAAGGTTTTGCCAATATTAAGCAACTGTAACAGCAGTTCATTTTAATAGCAATTTGGCTTTACAAAATCTACAACAGAGCTTTGGGATTTTAGAATTTAGGAAATAAAATTCAGATCAGAGCACTCTCAAGAAACATCTTTCTGTCTAAATAATAGAAATTTAAGCCAACATTCAGAGCGAGGGAGAGAGAGAGATGGAGTAAACACTACATACTTAAAAGACGCTATCTATTTAAGTAAGAGCCACTAAGTACTAGATCAAAGGCAGCATGAACATTTACAGCCTTATGGTACTGCCTCACAGATCAAAGTACAGGCAGGCAGGCAGGCAGGCAACAGACAGAGCCTTTACCAGGGAAGCATGGAAAAAGAAGGTGGGAGACTCAGCTAATATCAGGAAGTGAAATCAGATACCTGTCTTTACTTATTTTATTGTTTTGGCATACTTTTTTTTTTCTCTTCCAATGGGGAGAAAGTGTACTTGTTAATAAGTACATAAAATAAAATCAGTTCTGAGCCATCAAAAAAAAAAACTTGTCTTCCTATTTTTTATATTTCTGAGAGACAACTATTTTAGAATGTCTATAATGTTAGCTGCTCTCTTTTGACACTGCAAATCGAAGCCAGGAACCCCCGCCTGTTTTGCTTTGGAGAGCTGTAAGAACCTTTCACCCATAAGAATTTGCTCTTGGGAAAGTGAGTTACTCAATGGCAGTCTGTTTGGGGTGTCAACATCACAGTCTGGGTGCTCCTGTAAGAACAGGCACTTTCAGAATCACCACCAAGCAGTGGGAACTATTGGAAGAAAATAAAATATGGCAAGTAACTTGGTGGGGAGGGGGAAGGTTATTGTTTTCCAACCTGGTTATCAAGGACATCAGATGGGGATTAAATGAAGTATGACGTTATTTCAAAGCAGCTTTCTACTAGAATTAGATTTCCCTGTATGGTTTATATTCTTGCTACTTTCCCTCCAGACCTCATCATAAATACAGATCTGTAAACTGTACCTTATGTTGCCGACCATTCTTACTTGTTAACACAGAGAGACAGCTTCCATCTTTTGCACTCTGTGAAAGTTCTGAGTTTGAATATGCAACAGTCAAGATCTTCAGCTAAGTCAGCTGTGGACTTCTGAAGCATGTAAAAGCAGATGCTTTGTGAGTGGCCTGCAGACCCCACTCGGCTTCTTGTTTTGCTGCTCAGCTGCCTTTTATTTGTTGGTTGATTGTAAACCATTATAATCATTAATGCCTTCTAAAACTAAAGTAAAAACAAACAGAAACTCTTCACCCTGATAACCCTCCCCCTCCACAAACAAAACAAAACAACAAAACAAACAACAAACCCCACAGAATGTGGCCTTGCCTAGGAAAGTTATTGAAAAGCAATGGTAGGCTAAAACATACCCTCAGGGATCCACCCCTTTTCCCAGCATTCATATCTTCACCCCAGTATTAGTCAATGGAACATGGCAGAAGTGACTGTACTTTTCTAATATTGGTTCATTAAAAAAACAAAACAAACAAAAAAAAAAAACAAAACCCTGTGGCTTCCAACCTGGTCCTGTTTGTGTTTTCCCTGATTACCTGTGTCAGTAAAAATGAGATGATATATGTGAGCAGCCCTATGGAAAGGCACACGTGGCCAAGAAAAACCACCTTTTGTCAGTAGTCTGGAAGGGGACCCAATCCAGTCTTCAGATGACAGCCTCTCATCTAACAGCCTGACTGTTACCTCCAGCAGACAGTCAGCCAGAAATACCCAGATAAATGGATTCCAGGGTCCTGAATATGTTTGTAAGTTTTGAGGTAGCTTTTTATGCAGCAAAAGATAGCCATTGCAGAGGCTTTGCTTGTGTGAGATAATAAGTATTTTCTTAGCCTACTACTCTTGGAGAGAACTCAAGAGCAGCGATCTTATAGTTGACCCTGAGTGTTTAGGAACTGCGCTAAGCATTTTTATGGTTAATATCATGTCTAGTTATTACAACTATCCTATGAGGTTGGTTTTATTATTACTCTTATTTTGCAAAGGTTATGCATCCCAAGGTCATGTGACTTAAAAAGTAAACAAAGATTCTCCCTCAAGTATGTCTGACCAGTAGGTTATTTTGTACTTCACAGGAAGGCTAATCCAAATTTATCTAAGACTAGCCCAAATTTATACACTATTCCTTAAACCCATATAGCACTCCAGACAGACTTCTTGCTTGATATTCCATTGGTATATCTTTGACAGAAGATTCCAAACTTGACTTTACTAAAAAAAGAAGAGAAAGAGGAAGAGGAGGAAGAAGAGGAAAAGGAGAAGGAAGAGAAGGAGAGGAAGAGGAAATAGAGAAAGAAAATGCAGTACATTGTAACACAAATCTAGCTTATTGGAGAGGGCAATGTGCTGATGGTCACCTTAATGTCTTTTTTCCTATTTTCTGCTTTTCTAAACTGCAGAGGAAGGGCAGAGATAGAAGGCTCAGCGATGATATGATCAGAGAATATGAATCATTTTGTCTCTGCTGGACAAACTCTCACAGATACTATGTGGTTAGTTAAGTGCTGTGTAGAATATGAGTATTGATCAACAGTTTTAAGAAGTGTTTGGTAATCTTCAAGAGTAAAAGTCATTTTCATTAAAGTTTACAAATTCTACTGGATAAGAAATTTTCCCCAAAGCTTTTGGCTTTGTATTTTATTTTGGAGTTTAGATCATCAGCTAGTCTTCAGAGCCCACAGATGACTCAATGAAGAGCCCCACTGAACCTACCCTAAAACTCAAGTTCAGTACAACAAAACCTTTAATGTTTACGTTGCTTAGCTGGCAAGCTGTTAAATATGTATATTTTCAGGTTCTAAACGGATTGAGTCAAAATAACTTTAGATGGGTGAGTCACAGGGAACAGTATGCATGTATATGTCCGGGGTAGGAGGCACAAATTTCAGGCACATGTGTACTATGGAACACACCTGGAGGACCATCTTTGGGAGAATGAGTCTAGAAGTAAGCCGAAAATTTGGGGAGTTGGTTCTTTCCTTCTATAATGGGTCCTAGAGATTCAACGTCAGGCAAGCAGTTTTACCTGTTGAGCCATCTTGCTGGCTTGCCTTCCATCTTATTTTTTTGGGGACAGGATCTTTCAATGAACTCATGACCAGTTAGTTAGATTGGCT
The DNA here is from genome assembly GCF_030254825.1 of Meriones unguiculatus. Lineage (NCBI taxonomy): Eukaryota > Metazoa > Chordata > Mammalia > Rodentia > Muridae > Meriones > Meriones unguiculatus. The sequence continues at coordinate 54,836,758 of NC_083367.1, forward strand.
GGCCAGCAAGCTCGAGGGCCCAGTGCTGGGCTCATAGGCTCATGTTTCCAAGCTGGGGTTTTTTATGTGGGTCCTGGGGATCAAACTTTTACCCTTATGTTTATATAGCAAACACTTTATCAACCGTCCCAGCTCCCCAGCTCCCAGATACACATTTTAATAAGCCTTCCAGGTGATTCTGAAGTCTCATTCTTAGAAGAATGCTATGTCTGCCTGTTTCTGCCTATTTCATTTCTAACTGACAAAGGCAGAATCAGGTTTTTTAAAGCCTGAGACTTACAATATTTCATGAACTTCACTTAAGAAAAGCAGTGTAAGATTCCAAGTACAGTATGTTGACATTACGCTTTCAGTCATCCTATGCAGAAGAAGCTTTCTTGTCTTCATATTAAATCCTCCTTTGTGAACATAGAGCAATGTTAATTTCTCAGTGGAGGAAGTGTTTCTGCGTAAGAATCAATCAAAGCTATATCCAGGTTAAAAGTTCTTTGATAGCCCTTCTAAAAGTTGCTGTTCTTTTCTAAATTACTTTGATGTTCTGCTTTTCTTCTCAGCAGTGTTTATTTCTTCTGTGTTAAGCAACACAATGTCAACATACAATTAAGATTAATTTGTGGCTTTGGAAATCAACCTGGCGCTTTCTCAGAAAATTAGGAATAGTACTACCTCAAGATCCAGCTATACATCTCCTAGGCATATATCCAAAATATGGTCAAGTATACAACAAGGACATTTGCTTAACCATGTTTGTAGCAGCTTTATTTGTAATAGTCAGATTCTGGAAACAACCCAAATGTCCCTCAACTGAGGAACGGATACAGAAATTACAGTACCTTTACACAATGGAATACTACTCAGCAATTAAAAACAAGGAAATCATGAAATTTGCAGGCAAATGGTGGCATCTAGAAAAGATCATCCTGAGTGAGGTATCTCAGAAGCATACACACATGGTATATACTCACTTATAAGTGGATATTAGACATATAGGATAAACATACTAAAATCTATATACCTAAAGAAGCTAAGCAATATGATGCTCAATCCTCATTCAGAAAGGTAAATGGGATGGACAGTGGAAGAGGGAGAAAACTGGGAACAGGACAGGAGCCAGCCACAGAGGGCCTCTGAAAGACTCTATACAACAGGGTATCAAAGCAGATGCTGTGGCTCATAACCAAACTTTGGGCAGAGTGCAGGGAATCTTATGAAAGTAGTGGGGATAGAAAGACCTGGAGGGGACAGGAGCCACAAGAAGAACAACAGTGCCAAAAAATCTGGGCACAGGGGTCTTTTTTGAGACTAATACTCCAACCAAGAACCATGCATGGAGATAACCTAGAACCCCTGCACAGATGTAGCCCATGGCAGCTGAGTCTCCAAGTGGGTTTCCTAGTGAGGGGAACAGAGACTGTCTCAGATATGAACTCAGTGGCTGGCTCTTTGATCACCTCCCCCTGAGGGGGGAACAGCCTTACCAGGCCACAGAGGAAAACAATGCAGCCAGTCCTTATGAGACCTGATAAGCTAGGGTCAGATGGAAGGGGAAGAGGACCTCTCCTATCAGTGGACTGGGGGAGGGGCATGGGAGGAGAAGAGGGAGGAAGAGAGGGGTTGGGGAATGAGATACAGCTGGGATACAAAGTGAATAAATTGTAATAAATAAAAAAATAAAAAGGAAAAAGTTTTAAAAAAGATTAGTTTGTAGGTTGTTCATAAATCAAATGATAGCTAGTCATGTTTGTTTTTTTTTTTAATAACAAAGAAGTTTTTAAAATAACTAATAATGTTTGGGAATGACAGGCAAATTTTAAGTGTAAATGGCTAACAAGAAATTAGTGTCATTTTTTAAATAATTTATAAAACACTTAAAAACTGTTTATAGGCATTTTCCTTATAGAACGTCTTCTTGTCATTTTGAAACAATTCAGAATGAAGAGTAACTTTCATAGTATGTATCAATGGATTATTTTTCATCCATAACTTGTTTTAGAAAATAAGCAGGGTGCACGTGGTGAGTCACCATTTTCATACCCAAGGTTTTATTGAACATATATCCTGTGTATGGTAGGTTCTGTTGGAAAACATGTGGAAAGATACCGAGATAAAGGACCTAACTTTTAAAACTTATTCATCCATGTGCTTTAAAGACTAAGAAATCTATAGAGCCGAACTACGTACTCTCGACTTAGTGACTATGGATGGCAGCTGAAGTTTTTGAATAACTGTAATATGTCAGCAAGTATTACAGACCCTAAGATCATGAGAATTCAAGTTAAAGATGCATTTTTGCTGGGGTTGAGGACAGATCAGTGTTTAGGCAGGACTCTCACTCAACAGTACATTGTACCCAAGGGATTCTCCCACAGTAAGATTTTTGCAAATGACAAAATAAACTGACTGTGAGAGGTGAGAATGTTTGTTCTAATCTTAAATGTTGTAATGTCTGTCTTTCAAGTGGTTGAAAACATTGTGGCTTTGCAACTTGTAGTCCAAGTTTCTGCAAGTAACTTGAAGAGTTTGTGTGCGTGGCCTGTGGGCTCTGGTCAGTGTCACCAACACCTCAGTTTCATCATGACAGTGAGCAAGCCTTCGACAAAAAGAATTCCACAAGCCAGGCCCTGCTTCTTTCAGTTTTTTACTGCTTTGACCTCCATGGCCAGAGCATGAACATTTGCATGTGTGCCAATATGTTTGGATGTGGGTGTATTAGCATCTGCCCTTTCCAGACGATAATGGGAAAGGGGCAATCTTTGAGCCTCCACCACTCAGGTCATCTCTGCAGGTCAGGCTGGAGGCAAGCATGTAGAACAATTCAGAGCTCTGTGTATACTAAGAACAGGGTTTTTGCCAGATGTGGGGGAGGGGACCGGTTTGAGAGTCCAGTACTCAAGAAAAATTCACAAATTCCTGTCAACTTAGAGGAATATTTTAGGCATATGGTGGGTCAAAATGTTATTTTCGTAATGTAAACCACCTGCCCCCTCCTCATTTGCCTCTGCTTGAAACGCTATCCGACACATGTACCTAGACCAGTCCCTGGTAGCCATTATAACTCTAAATTGTATTGTGTTCCTTTAGGATTCGTTTCCTCCCTCCTTTTCTCTCTCTCTCCCTCCCTCCCTCCCTTTCTCCTTCCCTCTCTCCCATCCTTTCTTCCTTTTTTTCTTTCCTCTCTCTCTTCATCTTTTTTTCCGAGTTAAGGTGAAGACAAGAAGAATTAATCAAAGCTCAATTTTTTTGGCTTATTAGGAAGCTAAAGAGAAGGATGGCCCAGCAGTTAAGGATGCTCACTACTCTTCCAGAGGACCCATGTTTGGTTCCCATCCCTGCCATCAGATGGCTCACAACCATCTGTAACTCCGCTTCCAACACCTGCCTCTGACCTCAGAGTGTACCTGCACACCCATGGCGTCCCTTCACACAGACATACACACAAACATGTACATAAAAAATAATTATTTTTAAAAAATGGCTTTTTGTCTGTTTGTTTTTCAAGACAGGGTTTCTCTGTCTTGGCTGTCCTATACTCACTTTGTAGACCAGGCTGGCCTTGAATTCACAAAGATCCCTGTGCCTCTGCCTCCCAGAAAAAAAGAAAAAAATCTTATTTATTATAGTAGCTTTGGTGTAAATGGATTACATGAGAGGGATATGAAGAAGTCCTGGAGAAAAAGACAATCTTCCCTGCTCAGTAGCTTAGTAAGACTTTTATGTGCCTACAGTGTATGACAAGGGCTGTAAGACTCCTGTGGAGATATCCTGACATCCTTGTTTTACCGTGGGGCCTTCTATAAGCTTTGCTTTCTCTATATGCTACTGTTCTCTCTGGAGGGTCAGACATTTCTCTATTCACTTTGTTTAATAAGAAAAGTACCAGATTAGAATCAAGGAAGAAGGCTAAGGAATAAAGGGTCTTATTAAAATAATACACACTTCCAAGTTGTATGCAAGTCGTTAAAGTCTGAGGATTAGTTGACAGGCCTTCCGTTAGTTATGACAGGATGTTTTTATGTGCGGATTTCCACCAGGAAATACCTCCTTAAGGACTTGTTATACTGCACGGTGTGTGGCGCATCTAAGCCTAGTACTTAAGGCAGGAAAACACCAAGGATTGCTTCAGACAGAAATATTTAGGATTAAAGCAGCATCGATCCTGGACAATGGTCTCATTTTATGGGAGGAACTTCACTTCTATTTGGAGAATGGAGTGTTAAGGGGAGGGCTTATTTTATTACTAGCAAAAAAGCACTGCAGTTCTGTGTAGAGAGTGTGAGTTGAACAAATATCCTCTCAGTCATGGGGAAAACCTCAGTTTTATAAACTGATTTTACTGTGATTCACATATACCTTTACTTTCTTGGATTTTGAGAAGACTCATGCAATTCATGTAAATAGAAGACGTGTTTCTGTGTCTGATTATACAGGTGAAGTGTGCTTATCACCTTAAGTAAAAAATTCCACACAGCATTCCACACTCCTATTTTCCTTGTATTCAGTACAATCCTTTTAATAGTAGTTTTCCTAGCTGGGCGCGGGGGCACATGCCTTTCATCCCAGCATTCAGGGAGGCAGAGGCAGGTGGATTGCTGTGAGTTCGAGGCCAGCCTGGTCTACAAAGCAAGTACAGAATATCCAAGGCTGCACAGATCAACCCTGTCTTGAAAAACCACACAACAAAAAGCAGTTTTTCTAGGTAGTTTCATAAAAAATGACTTTGAAAAGCAGAGAAGCAAAATAATTAAAGTCCATTAAATGAAGAGAAAGAGCCTTACACTAACAAGTCTGCTCTGAGTGTTCTCACTTTGGCTTCCTACTGTACAGCCCATTGCACAACAGCGGATATGAGTTAAACATGGGTCAAGGGAGTCAATCAAGAATCTGTGGGCAGAGATACCGAATGTTTTCAACCTCACGAAACTGCCATTATACAAGTAGTCTAACAATCACACTGTAGCATTGAACACCTATGCATATTTTCTATGAAAAACTTAACAGTATCATCCAAATAGTTAAGAAAGATATAACATAATAAGTTAAACATCCTACGTTTCAAACGTATCAAACTATCACATCAATGTTTTCCATTTTTCTTTAATCATAATTTACATATGTTTTCCTAAAGGTAAGAATCCTTAATTCCAAATTATCCTAGCCAATTCTACACAGAAGACCACATTATGTCATTAAAAAAAATGGATCACAAAATTTTAAATAAAAATATAAAATAAGGTACTACCGTGTCCTTTTTAGTTTAGAAACAAAACCAGCTGCTGGCCCAATGAGTGGCTTTCCTTCTGAATTCACAAGGAGGGGCTGAAAGATGAGCGGGCACTTTGTTTTTATGGTAAAATGTGGAAAATGCTGCTGTTTTTCCATAGTTTTGATGTGTGGCAAGGGAAGACCTAGGCCACTCCCCGCAAATGGCATCATGAAACTATACTCAGAATGCACAAATGTCTATTTAATGCTTATAATATTTGATACTTTATTTGGTGAAAAGAAACAGTGTCAATGTGTTCCAGTATAACTTGGGAAAACTTTTGTGTCAGTTATTTTGTTTATTGTGTAGCGTTTTAATAATAATGCCATATTTCCACTTCTATAGTATATTAATTTATGAAGGTCTAATCTAAAAGGCAAGACTACAGTGCTTGCTTTCTCTCCATCCCTCCCCCATTTATTTGGATTCTTATTGAAGGAGGATTTGTGGTGTCAAGAAAATTCCTTAATTAGCCTTCCTGGATACAAGCTTCCCATTTACTCCAATGAAAGGCGCTTTGCATAAAAAGTGTTAGTTTTTGTCCATCAAAGCCTTGAACAGCTTCTCTTTGACTAGCCAGAGAACGAAAGACCATTCTGAATACCACCATTTTAAAGAATGAATGAGTAAAATTTCTTACAGCTTTCATGAAATTGCTGAAAGCCGAGGGATTACTTCTTTAACCCAACTCATACTCTAGTATTTTCCATAACTTGGCACCACTCAAGATGATGTCCACAGCACAGCAAGAAGCCTACTCTGACATAGTGGTTTCTCCATGTTTCAGCACAGGGTCTTGTTATTAATAATCCATCATGAGATGATTTGTAATGCACAGGGGTGGCATTTGGTTATGTGAAAGGGCATAGCAGAAGGAAGCATATAGGCTCTTGCAGGCCAGCTGCTGGTAAACATGGTTAAATGTTATATGGTGAAAACAAACAAACAAAAAAGCCAAAAACAACCACTTAGGATCGGTTTTGAACTGACAAAGAAAAAGTGTATGATATCATCTCTAGAGAAATTTTTATTCCTCTTCTTTTTTCCTGATTTTTCTTCCCCCAATCAGATTTTGGAGGGACAAACAGGTTAAGGGACTAAATTTGATTGCCAACCACCCAAACACAGTTCAGAATGTATTTGATTCAGGAAGTTCTGGATCTTTTAAAGCAAAGATGTTAACAACCCCCCTGAGAACCTTAAACTATGATGATTTAAACATAAGGAAACAGAGACCTTGAGATGATCAGAGAAGTCACCCAGAGGCCTCCCTGCTGAAGAATTTTTATTTTTATTTTCATTTTAAGACCACAAGGAGGATGTTGGATCCATCACCTATGGGAAGTCCTATCATTTGAGTCAAAATTTATGAGGCAATAGGGAAAGTTATAAGTCTAGGGCTAGTTAAAACAGAAACAAGATCATTAGACTTTTTAGATATATCCTTTATATACACTTTATATGACAAATGTATTCCATTTTAGATAGATTATAATGAGTGCATTTATTGACTATAGACATAATGCAGGCTGGAGAGATGGCTCAGAGGTTAAGAGCACTGACTGCTCTGCCAGAGGTCTGGGGTTCAAATCCCAGCACCCACATGGCAGCTCACTGCAACTCCAGTTCCAGAGGAATATGACACCCTCACACAGACATACACCAAGGCACATAAAATGAAAATAAATTAAAAAAAAAAACAAATATAATGCAGGCCTGGGTATAAGTTGAGCCATCATTGGTTATTCATGACCATAAAATCCAGAGAGAATGAAGGGGTCCTTGATCAATTATTTCACATTGATCCACTTTCAGTGCTTTAGCCATGGATGTAAACAAGATAGTGTTGGCTCATTTCAGGGTTACTGAGGTTTTGTAGCCCCACCTTGAAAAGTTAAGTGGGATATCTTTGTAGATTATTGATTACATACAAGCATAACAACATAACATCATTCTTGGGGTTTGTTATTCATTAATTTGGGTATTGAGTCAACAAAATTTTTAGGCTGTTACTTTGTGAAACAGCACACCATCTCTGAGGTATTTCTATTTTATCACACACATGGGTTACCTTAGCATAGGCATTAATAGAGAAGCAAGTAACTGCTTTGGGAAATCTGAAGAGGTAGATTGTTTCCAGCGGAGGATACAGAGAATATACACGGAGAACATTTTTGTCTCCATTTAGGTCTCCATGGAGACCTAGAAGGGGGCCAGAATCACTGATGCGTAGGTCACAGTGTGAATATGGGGATGAATGGAAGAGATCAGAGTGTGGGATGAGAACATCAAGTGTCAGAAAAGGGATTCCAGGAGATAAAGCCTGGAGGAGAACTAGACCAGCTGAATAGTTTATTGCTGTAGAGGGATTTAGACTTCAATAAGATAATGGCAACCACCAGTTTTCCTTCCTACTCAAGGTTTTTCTTTGGAAATTATTTTAGAGAGGAGTTACAAAGATAATATACTTTTGACTAGCCAAAAAAAAAATGCTACATGTTTTTGTGGGTTTTAAAAAGTTTTAAATTTATTTTTTTAATGTGCACGTGTGTGTGTTTGTATATGTGTGTGGTGTGTGTGTGTGTGTGTGTGTGTGTGTGTGTGTGTGTGTGTGTGTGTAGGGGCTCTCAGAGGCCAGAGCTATCATATCCCTTTGAGATGGAGTTATAGGTGATTGTGAGCCACTTGAGGATTCGGGGAATTGAACTTAAGTCCTTTGCAGTAGCAGTACCGGCTCTTAACCACATTTCCAGTTCTACAGACCCCTTGTGTTTTTTTAAACATAATAATATTTTGTAGTATGCTTGTATTACACTCCTATGAGTGCATGGCTTGTCTCTTAAGTAGTGAGACACATATCTTTTTAAAATTTTTATTTTGTTTTTTATTAATCAGGAATTCCAAAGATGTCTTTCTTATTTATCTTTTCAATGAACTATCTTTTCGATTGTCGTTTTATTAACCAAGTTTGCTATGGTTTGATCCGTTTCAATGTCAGTGACCTTAAAGTTTTCCCAAAAGCCACCTATACACTCAATAAATTCAGCACAGTTAAAAACAACAGATTAAGGGATAAATGCAACATCAAAACAAAACAAAAAAAATCTTCAACACACCGTTTAAGCAGAATTCCCTCCTCAGGCTTACTCTGCCCACAATTTCCAGAGTCTACTCTTGCTTGTCTTTCTTGGCCAGTGGCTAAAGATAAAATCAAGCTTTCATCCCAAATTCCCACCTTTCCAACTCCCAGCTGTTTTTATGTCCTTTCCCACTCTCTAATAACCACATTGTCCAGGTGTTCCACAGCACAGATGTTCATGGCTCACACACCTCCTGGAGCTCTTGGTCTTCACTTCATTTCGTTCTAAAGCATCTTTATGCTGCCATCAGAGCAGTCTTTCAAAACCATCCATGAATATATTGCTCACATTCAGGATTCTGATTTTACTTAACACAGAACCTATACTCCTCTGCAAGACAGGATGGCCACGTGCCTAAGTGTCATCTTCCATGAGTCCTTTCCACACTTACACTTTGATCATCCTAAACGTTCTTGTGGTTTCCTCTCTTGGGGTCCCTTTCCCCACTCCATTCCTTGTTCTGAGAACACTTTATCTTTCCCAGCTGGTTCAGACACCTTCAACCGTATACCTCAGCTTTCAATTCCACAGTAATTTCTAAAATCTACACAGCATATGTTTGCTAATCTGTTTATTAAATTTTACCTTTTTTGGGCCAGTGAGATGGCTCAGCTGGTAAAGGTGCTTGTCACTAAAACTGATGACCTGATCTGGAGCCACATGATGGAAGGAGAGACCTGACTTCAACAGCTGTTCTCTGACCTTCACGCAAGCACCATGGCACAGTGAGAACACACACACACACAGACACACACAAACACACACACAGGTAATATTTTTAAAGCTTTAAAAGCTTAAAAACATTATCCTCTTCTCTCATTACACAAAGGATTTGAGACAATATAAAGCAGATATACCAGACAATGATATAAAATAAAGTGAAATAATTAATTCAAAGGGCTAATTTAGGTAGAAATAAAAATAATGCCAGGTGTAGTGATAGCTTTAAAAATGTTGAGTTCTGTACACACACGCGATAAATACATACACTGAAAATTTTAATCTGGCTTCTTAGCTGCCAAGGCTCAAAGAAACTTGGCTGTGTATGATTTTCCATATGTTAAAAATGAAGCAGCACTGTTAGTCCCTGAATGAGGGATGGTTTATTGCAATAAAGGAGTACTTATAAAGAGGACTGGTAATTTTAGAAGCTCCCGTACTTGTGTTTGCAGTGACCCTTAAATATAACTCCATAATTACCATAACTTTTTTTAACATTGATTTCCTAAGGGTATGGAGCATATCCTCAGACTGCCTGATATTTCCTAGAGACCCATTGGATAGCCAGACGTTGATTACAATGTAGGCGAATGCTTTGCATAGATGACACATTTAGAAATATGTCTACATTTACGCACAGAGAGAGAAGGGTGTAACCAAATGGGAGAGCATTATGATAATGATATTGGGAAAGCCTGCAGTCTAGCACACATATCATGCGAAACACACTAACAATGTACTTTCTGTGACTTCTGGCCAATCCTATAGATATTTTCCAACTCACAGCTTGGAACATCGGAAGGTTAAATAAGTTTTCCAAGGGGTTACAAGTAAACAGAGGCAGATCCTGGGAAAAGCATAGGTCTTTGAGCCCAGCTCTCAACTCTTTGCTATTGGACTATGCTTTGGTGTGAGGTAGGCTAATTACATTGATTTATATATTTTTATTTTAATATTTTGTTGGCTAGTTTTGAGACAGGGTTTCCTTATGCAGCCTTAGCTGGCCTAAAACTCTGTATAAGTCGGGCTGGCTTTGAACTCATAGAGATCCACCTGTGTCTGCCTCCTGAGTGCTGGATTAAAGGCATATGCCACAAGTATGGACAAACTCATGAATACTTAACTACAACAAAACCACGGTAGTGCAGCTTTTCAGCTGAAGGCTTTGTCACTGTTTTCTAGTTCTATGTATGTTTTATTCCAGAATCTTGAATAAGATTCATTGAAGGAAAAAGCAACGGCTATCTTGGAAATAGAATGCTATGCTATAAAATTGTTTTCTGTAGGGAAGTATCAGGGCATATCACAGCATTCATCACTTCTTTCTTTTTTAAAATGGGGCATTTGACTGGTTTTTCCTGTATATGTGGTAGCATACGACTTAGGTTTACTATATCTAAAAGACTTATAGCTGCTTTGTGAGAAGCAACTTGGCTCCGGCCCAGTTACCATTTGATAACAAGGGGCTAGCTGCTCTTACCTGAAAGTTGCCAAAGCAGCTCCCTCCAGGGAGAGTCACGTAGCTCACAAAGGGAGGCCCGGAGGAGGGCATTGACTCATAGACCACCAGGCCTTCACTGGAACACGTGGCTCTCTGCTGCTGCTTGCTTTCCCAAAATTCTTGCAACATTGACACAACATTCACTGCAAAAGACAAGAAATAACATCAGTTGTAAGAGCAGACACACAGGGGTAGAAACCAAGTGTCCAGGGCTGGATTCTGTAACACTGCATCGGCCATTTAAACAGAACGTACTTGTCACGGAGCTGCTTTCAACCGTGAGGACGCTTTAGTTAAGCGTATATAAGGGATGTTAAGATATATAACTTTTTAAAAAATGGGGAACAGAGCTAAACAGAGAATTCTCGACAGAGGAATATCGAATGGCAGAAAAACACTTAAAGAAATGCTCATCCTCATTAGCCATCAGGGAAATGCAAATCAAAACGACCCTGAGATATCACCTTACACCCATCAGAATGGCCAAGATGAAAAACTCAAGCGATAACACATGCTGGAGAGGTTGTGGAGAAAGGGGAACCCTGCTCCACTGCTGGTGGGAATGTAAACTGGTACAACCACTCTGGAAAGCTATCTGGCGCTTTCTAAGACAAATAGGAATAGTGCTTCCTACAGACCCAGCTATACCACTGCTAGGTATATACCCAAAGTTTGTTCAAGTACACAAAAAGGACACTTGCTCAACCATGTTTATAGCAGCTCTATTTGTAATAGCCAGAACCTGGAAACAACCCAGATGTCCATCAACGGTGGAATGGGTACAGAAATTGTGGTATTTTTATACAATGGAATACTACTCAGCAATCAAAAAGGAGGAAATCATGAAATTTGCAGGCAAATGGTGGGATCTAGAAAAGATCATTCTGAGTGAAATATCCCAGAAGGAGAAAGACAAACATGGGATATACTCACTTATATAGACCTATAAGATATGATAAACATAATGAAATCTATACACCTAAAAAAGATAATCAATTGAGCGGACATGGGGTAAGATGATCAATCCTCATTTAGAAAGACAGATGGGATGTGCATTGAACGTATGACAGGAGTCTACTGAGCGCATCTGAAAGACTCTAACTAGCAGTGTTTTCAAAGCAAAGACTCATGACCAAACCTTTGGCAGAGTACAGGGAATCATAAGAAAGAAGGGGAGTTAGTCTGATGGGGAAAGGATAGGAGCTCCACAAGGACCAAATATATCTGGGCACAGGGTCTTTTCTGAGACTGACATTCAACTAAGGACCATGTATGGACATAACCTAGAACCTCCACTCAGATGTAGCCTGTGGTAGCTCAGTAACCAATTGGTTTCCCAAAGTGAGGGGAACAGGGACTATTTCTAACAGGAACTCGATGACTGGCTCTTTGGTCTCCCCACCCCCGAAGGGAGGAGCAGTCCTGTTAGGCCACAGAGGAGGGCTTTGCAGCCAGTCCTGAAGATACCTGATAAAACAGGATCAGATGAATGGGGAGGAGGTCCCCCCCATCAGTGGACTTGGAAAGGGGCACGGTGGAGATGAGGGAGGGAGGGAGGGAGGGACTGGGAGGGAATGAGGGATCGGGACACGGCTGGGATACAGAGTTAATAAAATGTAACTGATAAAAAAAAATAAAATAAAAAATAAAAAAAAGAAAAGAAAAAAAAAGATATATAACTTTAACACACGTGTGTTAAAATTTCCTTTGTAAGTTGCATTTTTATTTAGTGTGTGTGTGAGAGAGAGAGACAGAGAGAGAGAGTCTGTGGGCACGCACATGTGTTGGCACCTGTATAAAAAGGTCAGAGGGCAGCAGCTTTGGGAAGCTGGCTCGCTCCTTCTGTTATGCGGTTCTCAGGTTGCCAGGCTTGGTGCCATCTGACAGGCCCATGTGTACGTTCTTGATGAGTGAGACTCAACTGGTTTTAATACCCCAATTCTAACAAGGTTGCAGTATATCAAATTTATTTTATAAGTTATATTAATATCAAAATTTAAAATCTGACCATCCGTCTCTGACATTTCGGCTTGGTAGAATTTTTCCAGGCCTGTGATTAGCTATAGCCCGTATCCAGTTTCTCAGACTCAAACTTGAAAAGAGAAAGCCACACTGTGAAAAAAAAAAAAGATATAAGCAATGTAATATTAATCTGCTTACTAGTCATATGACTTAAGAAGAAAAATTCAGAAAGGAGAAAACTATTTTATATCCTCTCTACCCCAATGTAAAAGAAAATAAAAAGTCAATTGTCAAATAAGCAAGAGGCTGGAAAGAGCCATGAGTGAAAAACTAATAACATGGAGTCTTTCTGAAGAGAAGGTCTGTTAGGTGATTTTGGAAAACACAGGACTGTCTAGGGCCATGTGTTTTAGATTAAATGACCTGTGATAGCCTGCAGAGGTTCCAGATCAAATTAGGCTGGTTTGTTTATCCTGTACTGCAAATTAAATTGGGGAAATTAACAAGGATAATAGAATTGTGGAGTCAAAAGTGACCTTATGAGTCATGTTGGCTAAGCTTTGCCTGACGCAGGAATTCCTTGCCAGCCCTGCCTCCAGAACAGATGTCACTCTGGCCCGTACCTGCATTTGCCACACTCAACACAGACAGCTTCAATTGCTGATGTTTCTTGGAAAAGTGAGCTGACGTCTGCTTTCCTTTAAGGTTTATGCTAGGGGTCTACCTGCATTTCTAGAGAGCTCAGAGCACATTTGAAGGCAACAATTGATATTGTGCACATTCGTTCACCTCTGTGTGTGACTCGGACAAAGGGTTACCTTGAAGTATTGTATAGTCTTTATGGATGGAGCTGGGGACATGGCCAAAGCTTATGCATTTAGAGGCAACAGTCCAATAATTTGGTCGGAAATTCTCTTTTTCCATGTGTGTGTTGGAGGAATAGGAGGTAGGTACAGCACTGCCCAATCAAGAAAAAAAAGATGGTTTGAGAAGAAAGTGAACACAGAAGTAGCAAGGAGGTGGGGGAAAAAAGATGAAATGCTGCTGACATAGGCTGAACACCTTGATCCACTTTCACAGCCTGGGCGCTGCGTGTTACAGTAACTTATCTGAAACAGTGAATCCACTTGTCCTTTATATAGTTTTGAACTGTTCTCTCTTGCTTGCATTTGAAAGTGTAGCAATGCAGAGAATGTGGATTAGCTCAGTTTTCCTCTAGCACTGAAGCAGTTCTGGATGTTTCTAAATGCTGAACATTGATCTCTTCCTGGAAGTCAGGAGTGTCACAAAGTTTGCTCTAACAGTAAATGCTCTACACACCCACAGCTCTAAGCTGTTTCTGAGGCTACAAGGCTCTTACACCTTCTCTGTAGGTCTTTGATAAGCTCATGGTGTGTAAGGAAACTTCTGAAGATTTCCATAGAATTGGATACAAACTTGTTTAGCTTCTTTAAATATGAGCTGCTCATTGTGAGTTCCTTCAAAAGTAGTAGAAATGGGGACATTTATTGTATTGTGAAAATCAAAGATGCAATATGCAATATATTAAATATTTTACTCTTATGAAAAAAACTAGTTTAGTGTTTAAGTGTCCTGGAAATATGGAGAAAAGGTAAGGGTATCACAAAAAAGTAGGTTAATACATATGGAAGAGATTAAATTGAGAATTGGTGAATATAGAATATAAATTTGTGAGGGGCATAGGAGAAGAAAAGAGAGGGAGGGTGAGATTAGGAGGAAATGGGGAGGGGGCTACAGCTGGGATACAAAGTGAATAAAGTGTAATTAATAAAAATAAAGTAAAAATTAAAAAAGAATATACATTTTTAATTTCATTTACAAATTTAAAATAGTTGATAAAACTCAAAGTAGAAATTAGATATTTTTATATGTTTAAACGTTTTTGGCCCACATCCTTTTCTTCCTTCCAGTTCAGAGAAGACGAAGATTTACGAAGAATCCAGCTTATGTCTCTACGTGCATTTGACCCTTGAATTCGTCAAAAGATGTTTTAAAGTCTGAAGCCTGAAGCATAAAACATAAGCCAGTAGCCTTTTGGTGTACCAGTCCACAAAGACTATTACCTTCCCAGTCTAAGCTCATCTTTGAATGAGATTATTCTTCTGATTAGAGCTGGAAACGGAAGACTCATGATCCTCTAGGTAAGATGCACACAAGAATTTTGGCCCACATAAACAAATTATTTGCGATAAAGAGTTTGAAAGTATAAATTTAGATTTCTGCGTGAATAAAACTGAACAGCATTTGACTTTTCCGTTATGAAACCACAAAGATCCCTTTGATTGTACCGCAGATGTCATCACCCTTAAAAATGCAACATATGTGCACGTGCACAGACAATGCTTTTTTTTTTTTTTTCCTCTTGCGCCAGGATGTATGGAGTGCAGGAGAAGGAAGGGAAGCCTTGCTGTCGGCAATTCTAAAGGCCAGTTATATCAGAGGGTGTTCTATTTATAAAATACATGCTTCTTTTTCTGTTAGGGAGCATCGGCAAGGTTTATAGACCATTTCAAGGAAACTAAGGGAAGATATAAGGATTCATTGCATAGTTTAGACTCTAGATGCCTCAGGCCCAAATCCTGTCCTCCCATGATAAAAGAAACTTGGCCTACCGAGCAGGCAATGCTCATCTCTGCACATCTGCGTGCCCAGCTCTCTCATAATTCACGCTCTTTCTCCTGGGTATTGTTTCCTTAGTCACACTCTTGCCTATTTTTGCTTACTGCTTCTTGGCAGAAATAAATATGTTTGAGACAGTGAATAATAAGATAATTAATCAATTAAATATATTACTCAACCTTGGAATTATTTGTGGTTACTGGTTATTGAATCTTTTCATGTCATAGTCAAGCTGCTAGTAAGAATGTTCTGTGTTCACTGTCTCTGCTTCCTAAATGTTCCTTTTGATTTTTACTCACTATATCCTAGCTTCCTTCTGCACTATTCCAGTGAAATACTTTAACAAATATTGCCAGGTCATGATTTTCTTCAGTCCTCCTTGATTTGACTTCTTAGCTGACAGCACATATTTCTGTATCTCCTCTCGTGGCTGATGGTGGAGAGTACACACAGTGTGAGCTAGGCATGTTGTACGTTCAGAACCAAAGTGGCGGTGAAGTCATGTGATACAACATAAACAAGAGGTCCCTAAGCACCTGGGATTCAGTACGCATTTGATTCTGAATTCATTTTTGGTCATTGCATATTCAGAAACAGTTCGTTTATGCCAATGTTTTTTGCTCCCCCACCTTCAGTTGACTTGACTTGGAGTCACCACAGCTGTCTGAGGAGCTGTTGTCTATGACACCTTATTTGAAGGTATGCATTATTTCTCTCTAAGTTTAGTAAGGTTATTTTTATAGTCTCTACTTTCAGTGGATACTGGAGCATAACGGTTTTATCAAGAGCCAACACAAGGGATGCGCTTAGTGACCTTTGGCTGGGCATCTAGAGGAAGCACAAGGTTTCAATTTGGCTGATGCAGGAATCACAAGAGAAGCACTTATGCTTTTGTCAAGGTGACTGATGCTAAGTGACACAGCTGCCACGGAGAAGTATGGTGCCTACCGAGGCAGCGTTGTAAAAGGAAAAGGGAGGAAAAACTATCAGGTGACCCTAGAACTATATGAAACCTATTCTGTTTAATAACTTCTATCATCTTAGAGCATCTAAGAATAAAGGAAGCGAGTTACCTCTAATTTATGTTGTTTGTCAAACTGTTTAATCCATCCCTGTGCCTTGAATTGCTTCCTTGGATGCAGTGATAAATCTCTTCAACAGTTTGAATACCTTGTATATCAATAAGACAATTTGCTACATGGTTTATAGGTATTACCGTGGCTAATATAATCCCTTTCTATTGTATTCTAAAATTTGACCATAGCTGTGTTTTTGGAGTAGCAATTAGACTCCCCAGAAGCTCTTCTACATGGAAGGTTTTCATTTTCTCCTTCCTCAGGTTTCCATTTTTATTATAAAGTCTAGTGCTGAACAGTGTCAAACACCTTGACTATCTAACCTCCCGGTTTCAGCAAGAGCATTCTCTCTCTTTTTGTCCTTGAACTCATGAGACTTATTTTTTAATGCGTGGCTTGGTTCAAGTTCTCCCTTCTACCTTGAATGCTTCTGCCTCACTTGCATCTTATTTCTTCCTGCACTTCTGATGAAACACTGCCTTCTCCATCACTCCTTAGTCATTGAGTGTAGCCCATATGTACCTCCTTTCCTGAGCTCTTATTCTATTAGTGGCCCTGGGTCTTAGCACTTAATTTTCTATAAACCATGCTCATAAAATGGATATGGTGCTCCTGGCTAAATTTATCAAGTCGGACTTGGCTGGACTTTCTTCTGGCTAGAAGAATGGAATGTCTTGTGGTAACAATTTATTTAATAAACTATAGTTTTTGATGATTTAAATCACAGAAGGCTATAGGATCCAGGAAGGGATGAACTCTAGTTCATTCTACTCTTTGCCCTGCTTGAGCATTCACCAAGAGGATAGAGCTATCCTCTTAGAAACAGTCATCACATCCATTAGAAGTCTAAGCAACACCTTGAATAGTCTGAACAGTTGTGCTATTTCCTGAATGTACAGGAAGTAAGTGGATTTTATTGATTCCTGGAGAGTTCAGAAATAGGAATAGAAGGAATAAAAGATCTGTAATAGGTTTATGTATGAACCCTAGTGGTTCTAAAACATCATGGCTCTGATAGTTAGATCTAGTAGATATGCCCAGCTAGTAGATATGCCCAGCTAGATATGGTATAATGAGTGAAGAAAGGGGAAGCCCAGTTAGAATTAGCACATGACCAATAGCTGTGGCCTCATGTAGGCTGTATCTTTATCAACTATGGCTTCAGTGCATGGGGATGGTAGTTCCATTTTTTTTCTTGAGTGCCAACTTTAATTGAGTTATGTTCTCTGCCTTCACTGCTCCACTGAAAATATCTTCTGAGATCAGTGGAACAAAGCATCCCAACTGACAAGAATTTCTGCACTGTCACAGCCTATGTGTGACCCTTAACCTTGAAGTACAAGAAAGTTCAAAACAGGAATCTTGGCTCACAGAGATTTACAGTCTGTCTGGAGAAATAATATATTCATTTTTATAATCAGTGAATCAAATGTAATGTTAGAGCACCAAACTGTAGAGTAGAATGAATGTTAATATTTAAAGCTTTAAAAAGGGGAGCACAGTAATTAAATAATTGCAAGGTGAAAAGAAGACAGATGTGGGCTGAGAGTTCTAAGAAAGTCCATGTAGGAGGAGAACCTAAGCTGAGTTCTTAGGGAAATGGGAGAGACAGGCACTGAGAAAAAGAAGAGAAACTATACTCTCGGAGCAGAAGCAATGAAATCAAATAAAAAATGAAGAGAAGCAATTCTTCATTTTTAAAGAATTACATAAGAAGGTGATAAGACAGTAGATTAGAAACAGCTGGCCGTTCCTAGGGTCTTTACGAGTCTGAAATTATCAGCAAGTGCTTGACCACAGAGGAATGTGGGTGATGTAGAAAGCCGCAGGAGTGGAACTGTGAACAGTAGACAAAGGCCAGGTGAAATACAGAAAGATTTAACCTCAGATTTGTAAAAATAAACAATGAATCTTAACATTGAGCAGTGGGCGAAACAGTAGGAAAGGGGAGAGCACTCTTCTGCAGGGCTTTAAGCAAGAGCAAAGGAAGGCCCCAAGCACACAATCTGACCCTCTGCAGAAGTACAGTTTAAGATGGGGGATATGTGATCTACACAGTGAGCAGATGCTGGAGAAAGGGGCCCTGCAAGTCTTAACTTAGCCTCCAGGGCTATGGTGGGAGCTGACTTTACAACTGGGGCATGGTGGCACATGCCTTTAGTCCCAGCCTTCAAGAGGCAGAAGCAGGTGGATTTTTACGTTGGAGACCAGCCTGGTCTACAGAGTGAGTTGCAGGGCAGCCAGGGCTACACAGAAAGACCCTGTCTCTAAAAACAAAACAAAACCAACAAACTAAACTAAACAAACAAACAGAGAGAGCTTACAGTAAAATCCTTCTGGCAGAAGAAGGCCCTGTTCTTGTGCACTTTTATATCCCCAAGATCCAAAGGCCTCTACCCTTCTCATTGGAGAAGCAGAAGTCCACCACGTAATTAGTTTGTGCCCACGAAAGTGGCTGTGTCTTGGATATAAGTGCAGGCACCTAGGTTTACTTGGCCATGATACACAGAGGAAGGTTACATTTGGAAACTGAAGCAGGACATCTAGAAAGAGGCAAGATCAGGTATGTGTGAATATACTCTCGGCCAGAGACTGTATGGCCAAGTACGCCGGATCACAGTATCCGATTTTTACCACTCCGGCATAGAGGCCTTTGGAATCATTGCCATGCTGTCATGGGTACTACAGCAAGGCTTATCTAGCACAAAGACCTTTGTGGTTGAACCTGTTAGGACTTACTCAATATTCTTCTTTTCTCCATGCCAAGCAAACTGCAGAACTGTTGCAAAGCATTTGAAAAGGGGACAAAACATTCCATCTTCTACTTCCTCAACCAAAGAAGAACATCAGCATTTGTCTTTTCAGTTTTTTTTTTTTAATTCATTTGGTTCTGTGTTGGCTTTACTGTGTTTTCTGCTTAACGTTATGTTTCCAACCTTCATTCCATGCTTTTATTCTCTCTGTGATTGTCAATGTTCATTGGTAACCCCACTAGATTATAATCATTATGGACTTACACTTCTCTGTTTATCTATGGAACTGTTTCCAGAAAAGTTAAACTGAAAATAAAAAGGAGCCCCTGAAGGTAGGTGGGACTTCCCACAGGCTGGCTTCCTGGACTGAACAGAAAGAGAAAGTGAGCTGAGCAGTTTCTGTTTCCCGACTGCAGATACGCTGTGACCAGCTGCCTCACCGCTCCTACCAGCATGCCTTCCCTTTGATGTGGTGGACTGTACCCTAAAAATATGATCCCAAATAAGCCCTTCCTTTTCTTCAGTTGTTTTTCTCAGGTCTTTTCTCATAGAAATAATAATAATAAAAAGTAATGAATGCATTGTTCTGCCTGATTATTTATTTCTTCCTTTACTGAATATTCATTTTATTATTCATTATTAATATTATTTTCACTTATTTTTAAATTCCTAGTTAGTCCAATTCTTCTTGAATTACTGTTACTGTGATCTGTGTTTATCTGGTGGGTGGTAGTGTGGATTCACACTTCAAGAGAAGGCTGCTCACTGACAAGTCTCACATATAAAATTATAAGATATATGAAGAGACAACATAGATATGAATATATCCTAAAATATATGCAAGTTGCAATTTGGAAGCACAAGAATATGAAAGGTGAGGCAATACAGCTTCTTTAAGTATCTATAACTTGGGGGCTGGAGAGATGGCTCAGTCATTAAGAGCACTGTCTGCTCTTCCTAGAGGTCCTGAGTTCAATTCCCAGCAACCACATGGTGGCTCACAACCATCTATAATGAGGTCTGATGCCCTCTTCAGTCATGCATGTGCACCTGCATTTTTTTTTTTTTAATGCTAAACATATTCTGCAGTGATTGCTTAGTGGTCATGAATTTTGTGTTTATGCCTCTCAGTTTTGAGTGATAGCTTTGCTGGATACAGTAAACTTGATCAGCAGCTATTACTCTCGGGACTTAAATCAGTTCATGTTTTTGCTTGTTTGTTTGTTTGTCTGTCTTTAGAGGTTCTGCTAAGGTTCTGAGATAAATCTAAAAAATGCAGATAAAGAAGATGTCCTCAATTGTAAGAGCACGAGAAAGAATGAACTTCAGTAGAATAGATGAATAAAATAATCATCAAAGATTCAAATATTTTCAGTCCAATAAATGGGAAAACATCCACCATGATAAAAAGGGAA
Organism: Meriones unguiculatus; assembly: GCF_030254825.1. Taxonomy (NCBI): domain Eukaryota; kingdom Metazoa; phylum Chordata; class Mammalia; order Rodentia; family Muridae; genus Meriones; species Meriones unguiculatus. The sequence goes on from NC_083367.1 coordinate 54,857,228, forward strand.
AGGAAAGAACAAAGATTAGTCAAATAAATCAGAAAAAAAAATTCTACATAGAATTAGCACATACCTCCTAAATAATAATTCTAAGTGTCAAGTTTATTCTCCAACTAAAAAGAAAGCTGGCCTTTTGGATGAAGTAACAAGATTCACCTGTCTGTTGTCTTTAAGAAACACATCTCATTGACCAAAAAAAAAAACAAAAACACAGAATGAAAATGAAAGAATAGGAAATAATTTTCCAAACAAATGAAAGCAAGATGGAGTATCTGTATAAATAACTGACACAGCACACTTCAAGACCAAGTTAATGAGGGGATTCATTACATATTTATACTGGCTAGTGTTATGTCGACTTGACACACGCTAGTCATCAGGGAGGAGGGAAGCTCAGTTGAGAAAATGCTTCCATAATATAACACAGCTGTAGGGCATTCTTTCTCTCTCTCTCTCTCTCTCTCTCTCTCTCTCTCTCTCTCTTTCTTTCCCTCCCTCCCTCCCTCCCTCCCTCCCTCCCTTTGTTTCTTGCCCTCCCTTCCTTCCCTCCTTGTGGGTTTTTCAAGGTAGGGTTTCTTTGTGTAGCCCTGACTGTCCTGGAACTTGCTCTACAAAACAGACTGGCTTTAAGAGATTTGCCAGTCTCTGTGATCAATAGGAGCGGGATCAGTCCATTGTGGGTGGTGCCGTTCCTAGGCTGGGTTCTATAAGAAAAAAAGGTGGGCAAGCCATGAGGGGCAAGTCAGTAAGCAGCACCCCTCCATGGCCTCTGCCTCAGCTCCTGCCTCCAGGTTCCTGCCCTGTGTGAGCTTCTGTCCTGACTTCCTTTGATACTGAACTGTGATGTGGAAGTGTAAACAGAATAAACCCTTCCCTCCTCAGGTGGCTTTGATCATGGTATTTCATCACCCTAACTAAGACAATACTAATAAAAAGAAAACCATAAAAAAACATAATGATTGTAAATCTATACTAACCAAATATCCATGTACCCAATGCCACAATACTTAGGCAAAAAGAAACAACGAGCAGTTTTAATATATCACAGTCATTAATAGATAGATAATCCAGAAAAAAAAGTTAATTAAGAAAAAAAAAAAACACTTCAAGGAGCTGGTTCAGTGAGATGGTTCAGTGGTTAAGAACATGTATTGTTCCTGCAGAAGACTGAAATTCAGTTCCCAGCACCCACATCAGGCAGCTTTCAACTGCTTATAACTCAAGCTCCAGAGGTGCCCCTAATCTCAGGCACACATACATCTACAGACAGACACACATGTAAATAAATAATAAATGTTATCTCTTCATTTATCATTAAGAGGTGGACAGTTGCTGAAAAGTTAGAAGCCTGTGCTCCAGAATCAGACAGCCTGGTTTGAATCCCATTTGTATCAAAGCGAGATATGCTTAACTGTTCCAATTCTCACCTGAGGAAAGCAGTGTGCTTTAAAAAAGAAAATGCAGCTGGGCGGTGGTGGTGCACACCTTTAATCCCAGCACTTGGGAGGCAGAGGCAGGCAGATCTCTGTGAGTTTGCGGCCAGCCTAGTCTACAGAGTGAGTTCTAGGACAGCCCAGAGCTACACAGAGAAACCCTTTCTCAAAAAAATAAAACAACTAAATGAAGCTGGGGTGGGGGGTAGAGAAAGAAGAAAAGAGAGAAAAAGAAAGAAATAAAATGCTCAGAGCAGGCCCCACACATGCTAAGTACCAGTGCCTTAGGCATTGTGAGCAGAGATGTTGAAGGTAGACATGATTAAATGTTTGCATATTGCATCTTTGAAGCTAATTGCACATAGGATTTGGGAAACCTTATCATTAAATACTCTAAAAATAGAGTATGTCTGCATGTCTGAAACTTCTCTCATTAAATACACTGTGCTATTTATTGCCCAAATACATGAGCAATTCAGAGATTAAGGAGAGCAAGCTCTTTTATGAAAATTCACTGGTGAAGTCAAAGATTTAAAACAGCCAAAAAAATAAGTGAATAAAATGTTTTATGTCTCAATATCTTACATATTAGTATTCTATATTTTCACTTTGTGATGGATGGTACTACAGGCAATGAAACTTTTCTTAGCAAAAACTAAGGAATTAACTTTCATTTTAAATTTATTCTTTAGTGACTTCATATACCTCAGGAAAGAAGAAACATTATATTTCATGGCCCAGTTCAATTACTTAAAATGCAAGTCCTATATGAGGCCATTTGTTCACACACATACACACATAGGATCATAACAGTTTGTAATAAATCTACCACAAAAAAGAAGCCAATTTTTTAATCCTATGTCAGAAAATTTTCTAGCTGAGTAAAATGTCTTGCCAAAAACAATTAAGACAAGTTGGAAAGGCTGCCATTTACAAATAAATCATTAAGCAGCTTTCAAGATAATTAACGTATTTTCAAATTGATTCTCTGCTTTCAAACAGATGGACTTAAAATCTTTTAATATCACCTTTCATTAAAATACCTGTTAGCAAATGACTTTTCACATAATGTTAAAAAGTATTTACTATTCTGTTCTTAGTGATGAGATTTTTTATTTTATTTTATTGAGAAAAACCAGGAAAAGGCTCCTCAAATAATGTAAAAGACAAACTTGTGATATATTAAAATGAAATGTCTCTGGGCCTTGTGCTGAGTCTGGCTGAGCCCAGTAACTGGCCAGCCATGCCAGCTCTGCAGGCATTTGCAATGATCCCAACCAAGCTTTGGCTTTCAGACCAATGGACTCTGGCAGAAACTGCCCCTGTGTCCTGCAGCAGAGGGCAGGCCCTGACCCCCTTCCTTTCCGTGCAGAAGTTCTTTTAAGGTAGCTGCACTGGCACAGTGGGACAGCCAGCTGGAGACCTCTTTGTTCCCAGCAGTGGCCCTTCTCAAGGCTTGAGCCCCTGCTCTTTCAGCTGCTGGAAAGCTGCCTGGCTTTTGTTTGGCTTTTTCTTTCCTTCTTTCACTTCCACCCCTTACCCCAAATATTTCTCTGAAGGAATAGAAACTCTTTGGGTTTGTCTTACATAGTTAGCCTCTCAGGAAATTCTACAAAATTTTTAAAAGTAATATTCTTTTATTTTTCTTGGGGTGGGGAGGGGCATTACTATTTACTCCTTGAATTTAAAGAAGGCTTAACTTCAAAACTTTATTTTAAAGAAAGGTTAAATATCGTTTATTTTGTGTCTATTTGCAAAGACAGGGAGAGAAAAGGAAGTATGAAGGAACAAAAGGAAAAGCACAAAGGCAAATTAGAGAAAAAGTCATTGTATGCACCACGCTTGAGCAGCAGCAGCAGCCGCACGGTGGAGGTCACAGGTAGCATGGGTCAGAGGATGTCATCTTAAAAGCTGCGCAGCACAGGAACCTGATGCAGCCTACTTACCAATCCTAGGGCATGTATCTTCCCCCAGGTTCTACTGGGCACTGAGATTGCACTGTATTTGAAACACTGGACGGGCACTGACGGGAGATAACCAGCTGAAGATGAGGCACACAATTTAGGTTGATTAAAATGGTCAAAGCTGTAAAAATGTGGTTTTAGGTGTATAATGCATTTGTCCTGAAGTAACGATGGAAAGAATGCATTTTAGTATCTGCCACAGGGTCAACGTATAAGGCACACATAGTATTGGGCCATAAGAAGAATGCCCATGTTACCCAGAGCTAGAAGCCTATTCTGTGGCTGAATGGTAAGTTTGCACGTGGTGGGGTGATTCTGAGCTAGGCTAGCTTGAGGCAGCTCCTGGCTGAATTGCCCGAGATGGCTTTTGTGTCTTCAGGGTCTCCTCTTTCATGGTCCCCCTGCCTGTTTTGATGTCAACTTATCCCTCAATGTAGCTATTCTCTGATAATTGTATCAATTGAGGAAGGCTTAGAAGAGGGCTGGGAAGTTCATTTCATCAGGAAAACTGTTTCTGTCTTTCCTTTTCTTGGGAGAGAAAAATTAACTAATCAGTAGTTTAAATATATTTGTCATATACCTCCCAGGTAACCTGGCCTTGTAGAAGGCATCTGCCATGTGATCAAAGTACAAGGCCTGGCTCTGCCCTGAGACTTACAAGTAAGCTAAGGACAAAACGAGCCTGGAGAAATCATAACGTGTAGTTCAGAAGAAGAGGCAAGAAATGCAGAGGAAAAAGCATAGGCCATAAGTGCCAACAGAGTGGCGGGTTATTGATGGGCTCTCACAGCTGCTCAACAAGAGGAGATGGAAGGAGGGATCAACTGATTATCATCGCATCAGGGGAAAAACAAAGCCAACAAAAACTTAAAACCATAACATTCCATTGACTCCAGAGACAATGGAGGGAACTACAGGATGAAGTCATTGTTTCTTCTGTTAGCTTTAAATTTTCTATAAGATTCTTTTTCTTTTAAAATAGAATTGTCTTAAATACCTCTACAGACTAAACTTACGTGGACATTTGAACATGGAGGAAAAGAAATAAAAGCCTTTGGGGGTTAAAACTTCAATATGAAATATATTAAATAAAAAATTCTTTTATGAAATGCTTCTAAAGTTGTCTAACATTTCTTAAATCAATCTGTAGCACATAATCAGTAAAACCATATCATTTAAACAGAAAGATCATAACTTATAACCTCACCCTTGGGCAGCTGTATCCCATTATGGGCTGTAACTTAGCACATGAGTTTCAGAAGTTGTTAAAATTGAGTTCAAGCTAACAAATCTCAATTGTTAAAATAAAATAAATAAAATAATAAAATAAAATAAAAACCTTTGGTGAGATGAGGAAGTAGCTTATGAAGAGGCCACAGACTGAGCTCATGGGATAAGTGTCTATCATATTTAATTTTGACCTGTTTAATAAATGTATCTGTATATGAGGAAAATGGTGTTAAGGCAGATACGGCCTTTATGTGACTGAGAATTTACTCTCCCTCTTTAAAAGACTTTGAAATATTTTCTCCTTGGGATGTCTTTCAATATTTAAACTGCCAAATGAACATTTGCTGATTAAAGATAAATTAAACATCTTTTATACTACTGATAACTGAGCTGAAGTTCTCATTTTCTCAGTATAAATTCAAATAAAAGTCATTGTATCCTGTTACAAATAAAGTAAAACTGGCATTTGAACAGTCTTCCATAAAACATGCATTTCTAGTTTAATACTAAAAGTATCAACATTTACTTTATTGCAATTAAGATGGAATCATTGCTCTGAAATGAAGTGGTGTGCTTTCAAGGGCAGTTTATGTGGTGGAATGCCCTGCATTCTGTGCAGGGATTTTACATTTCTTACATCCACCCCTTTCTGTGAAATGTGAAAACTATAAATATATCATCAAATTTATAGATTCAAGTAACTACACTAAAGAGAATGGGATGGAAAAAATACTTGACTCTTGAGGATTTTTTTGCTTTCCCAGGCTATATACTGCCAGATTCATGATTACTAAGATGTTTTTAATAGCCTTGTAGTCTGGTCTGAGTTTTCTAAAGGGTAGAAATGTGCTCTTTGAAGTTAAGTATTCACCTATCTGATATATATAACCTTCCACGCAGAGAAATGTTTTTCAAATAAGAAAGTTAATGCACCTCAAATATGTGAGAAATTTGCATCTGAGAGCAACGTTTAGCAAAGACTCCATCTTACCTTTTCATCATAGAATGTGGAAAAAATATTAGTGAAATCCAACATAAAACTTTATAAAGCTAACCCACTAATTCACTAACTGTTGTAGCTAAAATGACAATCAGGATAGCTTTTAAATAATCTCTTGGAGAAAGTTGTTTTGATTTGGCTTTCAGTTAGTAAAAGTCACTTTCCCAGAGGCATATTTGCTGTTCACTAACCTTACATCTTGCCTGGGTTGGCAAATGGTTTCCTACTGATAAGGTTGCATTTCTCCCCAATGTAGGTATCAGTACCTACACCTTCAACAGGCATCAGCCCATGCTTTGTCCTAGTGTTCAAAAAGCCATAAACTTCAGCAAAGAGTTTAAGTTTATACCTAACTCTAGTATTTCCTAATGGCCCGTGTGTCTGGAAAGACTCAATCTACCTCTTCATTCAATCCATGACCCGTGTATATGGCCTTTGGCCAAATGGCTTCTCCTCCTCTAAAAATACCCCACATTTGCATTCCTGTCATGCTGTGTTCAGATATGCCTCCTTATTGGACAACCCCACCTCTCAAAAAAGTTCATCCTTTTTCCCTCTCTGCCTTCTCAACAGACTGTGCCACTACAGCCCTACCATGCTGGGACTTGGCTACTTTGCCTCCATTCCACCACTAATAAAAACAGTATACACAGCACTCCAGCGCTATCCACTTTTACTGGCTTACTAGGAAGAGTAAATGTTTCTGGCAAAGTATCCATCATACAATGAGGATTTAACATCCTAGTTTCTATAAAAAAGGATGGAGTAACACTTAGAGATGGTAGGTAAGTATCTTCTACTTTTTGTAATGTGAAGAATTAGTACCTAGGTAATGATGTGCCTACACAGCCATTTTGAAATCATGCAGTAATTGCTCTTGAGAAAGCCAAGGAATGGTCAGACAGTGGCCAACAAAGAGCAAGCCAGGACATTCTCCATGAGAGAGGGCCGGGGGTGCTCTGAAGACAGTTCATCCTTGCCTGTGACTCAGGATCCATTTAATGAAGCTCAGAATGGAAGGTAGCATGGGCACAGGGCACAGTTGCTCTGCACACAGATTCTGCCTGGCCGTGCGGAGCTATCCAGTGCTGCCTGCTGCAGCGATGCTCCTGGAGAACAGTTTCATGCCAGCCTGCAGAAGCAAACTTCAGACTGGGATCCCACCTTATCCCAAACCTCTTTCATTTTAATGTCTACTAATAAGTAAAGAAAAAAAAATGCTATGGGATTTCTTTCCTTTTAAGAAAGAAAATAACACTTTTTAAAAACACACAGCTATCATGGATGAACAACACACCTAAACCACAACAGACTGGACGTACTGTGAAACACCACCTGAAGGGCCTCCATGGCTGAGCAATGCATTCAACATTATTTCCTTAAGGGAATGTAACCATTCCCACATGGGTCTGCCTCAGACCAGAAACCTCTCAGAGCGCTTTTTGTAATCAACTTAAAGAGAAAATTTACCAACTGTTGCTTGTTTGTAAGCAAATCAAAAGCCAACCCAGGGTGGTGAATGGCCCAGGAGGCCGTTTTTTGGCTCTCTGTACTGGGTGTCCAAAGAGTAAAGGAAATACCACTTTGCCTTCACAGAAGTTTAAGAACAACCGACAGTTTTTTCTAAAATTCTCCTTTGTTCACTTGAGCTGAGTTTTATAATTTCTTGAAGTCCCTTTCATCTTCCAGGAAAGAAAGGAAGCAATTCTCTTTAAATAAATAGCAGTTATGTGTCCCTCCTGGCAGAGACGAGGTGGGTGGTGGCGGGGGCGGAGCCTGGAGTGAGCTAAGACGACAGGAAGGAGACTTTTCAGAGCTGCCGCTTAAGACTGGTGGTAGTTTTTTTTTAGGTTGCCAGCAGGAGTGTGGTGGCAGCAACTCACGGTTGTGCCCGAGACATAACGCTCCTGAGCCAGACTTTGACTTGTGTAGCACCCACAGTAGCCAAGGTGTGGCTTGGTCCCCAAGCAGACGTCTGATGTCCTGACTCAGAAAGTAAAACCCATTTCTACTCTTCCACAGAGATGGGTGGAGACGTTTGCCATTTAGCTTATGTTACTGAGTTATTTTATTTCCAGGTTAGAAAAGCCAACATTCTAACCTTCACCCTGAAGGAGCAGCTGCAGAACAGCAGCTCATTCCAGGGTAAGCTGGCAAGGAAAAATGCCAAATTTAGAATTTTTTTTGTTGTTGTTAATGAATGAAATATAAGAAACGTGACACATTTTTTCCGTATGAAAGCATTTCTGTGTGGATTACCAGGGTCTCAGAAAAAGAAAAAAAAAAAAAAAAAAAAAAGAAAAGAAAAGAAAAAAAAAAAAGAAAAACAGCCTTCTTGCAAAAATTTTGGTGACAGACCTTGTCCCTTTAAAAACTCTTAGTCTCTTATAAACTCTATGCAATTGGAAGAAATTAGTTCAGCTTGAAAACTGGACCATGCAGACTCAGATTTGAACTTTTCCCTCTTTGTGTGTATGTGTGTGCTTTTAACTGCTTCTAGTCTTCAAATTCTAGATGTAAGTCTTTACAATTTATCCAAAGCTTTGGACATGCCAAAGCTTTTTACCCTTCATTAAGACTTGAATGCATTGCAGGAAAAAGACATTCTTTCCTACTCTTTCACTGAGGGAAATGTAACAAGCCAGAAGAGACTCCAGAATAAGGTTGAGGATACAGTGATTTCTATTATTTCTAGCATAGCTATTGACAAATGCTTGAAGACAGTATTTTTAAAAAAATTAAGAAGGAAAATGGTTTTCATTTTATGGCTTGGAGGACAGATTGATTACAATTTAATTTCTAAGAGGAAAATTCTGTAGAATAAAGTGGTCAGACATTTCTCTTTTTTAATCACACATATGAGAAATACAAGCTGTGTGGACATCTGGAAAGGACCACTATCCACTAATCAGAAAGCAAAAAATCCAAACCACTGATACTTTGATGGAGACAAACATCTCTAGAGTCACAAGGAGGAAAGCTGTAACGTATTGCAGGCTAAAAACATTCCATATGCATTTTCACCTTTTGGGCAGTTCCAAAGCGCAATTCTATTTCAGAAGCCCTTTGTAATCCGACACTCACTGTAGATAAGATACACTGAGAAGATAGTCTGCTTTGCAGCAGTGAGAAATCAAATTGGTTCCAGAAGCGAAGTTCTATGACAAATGGTTTAATAGTATTGCTGGAATTGGAAAGCTTGACTGAATTATTTTTCATAATCATTTTAGAAAAAAGATTTAAAAATAACTTTGCCATGCCATGTGGGGTGGGGGTGGGGATGTGGGGAATGAGGCTGAAGTTAGAAGGCATCTCATTTTATTGGCATTATAATTTGTTATTAAAATTTAGGAGCTCAGTTAAAATTAAAAATGTTTTGCTACAAGTAATTGTAGATAAAAATATGTGATTCAATGTGACTAGTTATCTCATTAAATAAACTAGCAACTAGCAATGCATTTTTATTATCATTTCCAAGTTATTTGTTTCCTTCGAGTTCCAGTCATCTTTGCTTTATTTAAAAAAAAGCATCTGGAAAAGTTCATTAAGACTGGTCAGGTTTTAGAGTTTAGAAGAAGGGTCATCTACACAGTAGTGTCTTGTGGATGTAGGAAAAATGAAATCATTCCCCTGACTGAAGCCGGGAACAATTTAAATATCGCTTAGACCACAGCACACGACTACAAAGCTCTAGCAGAAATCATAGTTAAATAGGATGTGACTAGACATTTAAGACTATTTTCTAAAAAGTCAGGAAAAAAATAGTCTTTTTCTTTCAGTACTTACAGTCTTTGAAGACCAAAGCCGGGTCTCTGTGAGGCAAGGCTTGGGCAATGATGTGCCTCAGAGATTCCAAGGTTCTGTCCATCTCCGGTCTGCCTGTGCAAGCCTCCTGCACTGTGTCCTCATGCCTGAATTCTTGCAGCTCTGGACTGAATTTGTGCAGCTCATTGATGCACTGGATTACCAAAGAATCCCTTTTAACATCTGCCAATCAGACATTTCCCAGAATCTAAAGACCCTCAGGGCCCTCCTCTCAGGCTAACTTATCTTTGTTGTATGCTGAGCTAATTAGCCTGAAAGGCTGGCTGACAGGCTGGTTCCCATTGCTTCATTCAGTTCAACACACCCCCCTACAGGCTAGCTGGGGAAGCTCACTAATCCTGGGAACAGATTTCCTCTCCAACCAGATTTGGCCTGGACGCTCTGCTGCCTTCAGTCTTCAAACGCGCTGCCTCCAGTCTTCAAACGCGCTGCCCCAGGAACGTGGACTCAGGAATCACGTTTCTCAAAACGATTTCCTAAATTACAAAGGAAAGGCTTGGGACTGCCACTACCACCGACATAATAGAAACTCCTCTTTGGAAAAGGGGTGTGATAAAGACTGTGACTGGAATTAGCTTATGCTTTATGTCTGAAATCAGAACCCTCCCCCACCCCAGTGACAGTCACTTCTGATGAGCAGTAGCAAGCAAGACCAGATGGGCTCTTCTGCAGCTTTCCTGACCACATTTCTTTTTCTCTATTACCCTCCAAGACAAATCTTTCCCAAGATTGACTTTAATTAACCCTGATATCATTCACTCATAATAATTTTTTCTTCTGTTAACAATCTCAGGGTGAGAGCCTGGAAAAATGTCTCCGTGTGAAAACAGGAGAACTTGAGTTCAAAACCCCAGCACCGAGTAAAAGCAGGGCATTGGTGCATATACAGGCAACGCTAGGGTAGGGAGGCAGAGGCAGGTGGATGGATGCCAGGACCTGCCGACCAGCCAATTTAGCAGGAACAGGGAGTTTCCTATTCACTGAAAGAGCCTATTTCAAAAAGTAAGGTGGAAAGGATAGAAGAAGATATCCAGCTTTGTCCTTGGTTATATGCTGGCATGCGCACCTGAGCATTTGCCGCAGACACTGCTACCTCCACCACCACCACCACCAATGGCATCACCACCACCACCAATAACACCACCACCTCCACCAATGGCATCACCATCACCACCAATGGCATCACCACCACCACCTCCACCACCACCACCACCACCACCACCAAAGCAACAGCGGCAGCAACAACAGTAGCAAGAATTTCTGGTGGGCAAGAGCCAAAAGTGCTACCTTTAAAAAGAATATCGGGAGCTATTAAAAGAACTCAGTGGACCAGCTTCTCTCCTATCTATGCTCCTACAGCATCCATAATTATGTGTAAAGTAATATTTTGACAAGAGACAAACAGGTCATGTGATCACATTGCAACAAAATGTAAATCAGAAATGGAAGAACTGATTTTAAGGGCTGTCAGCTTTAGTTGCTGAGGAGCGGTGAAGGACTCCTTCGCTCTGTTTAAAGTCTTTTTCACACAGCACCCACCAAGCTCATTTTCTATTGTTCCTCCCTACTTTTACAATCAATTATTATGATATTAGTCCTTTAGTATAATAAAGACTGTTATAAATAAAGTGTTTTCCGTGTGATCAAATTTCTTCAGCTAGTTGGAGAAGGGTGGGCTTAATAATAATAATAAAAAAGCAGCAGTAAGTAAATGTTATTGTAATGACTATTCCCTGGCAAATATCCACAGGAAATATAACATTAACTAAAAGGATGCATAGAGCTGTGCATGTTTTGTATGTATGCTTGAATCTAATGTGAAGAGATTGGCTTTGGGATACTTTATATGGCCTGGGCCAAACTGTGAGCCTGTGAGGAGGCCTATGGGTACAGGAGTGCCTGCATGTGTGTGTGTGTGTGTGTGTGTGTGTGTGTGTGAGTGTGTATGTGGTGGTGATATCGAAGACCAAACCCAGAGACTTGCACAGGATAGACAATCAAAATATCATCGTGCAATATTTTCAGGCCAGAAAAATGTTATTAATGTTACTGCAGTCCAAGAGTTTAAAATGTATTTTTTATTTTGGAGAAATAAATTCCTAATTTCAAAAGTAAACTGAGTGACTTATGGATGAAACAAACAAATAAATAAACAAACAAACAAAAATACCTCCCTGTCTTCATGAGGGTCCCCTAGCAAGTAGAGTAGGGACTGTGTCTGACATGGGCTCTGTTGCCTGCTTTTGAATCACTTTCCCTTGTCTGGGCTGCCTTGTCGGGCCTCTGGGGAAGAAGACACACTTAGTCCTGATGCAGCTTGCTGGGATGGGTTAGTAGGGGACTTCCCTTTTCTGAGGAGAAGGAGGGGGGAAGGGGGCAAAAGGGTGGGAGGGTAGGACCAGGAAGAGAGAAGGGAAGTGGGAGGGCTGCTATAGGGATGAAAAGTGAATAAATAAATCAATTTTAAAATGAAAAAAGAGAAAAAACTCTGTTACACAATGATTAGACTGTGTAGTGAGAGAAGGTAAGTGCTTTGAGAGTGACACAGTATTGGAAACCAAGACAATTAATGTTCTCATTATGGAACCAGGACAAATATGGGTTTCCCAAAGAAGTGGCACTAAACAGAAAACAGAAAATTTAGAAACGATTGATGCCTGGAGCTCCATCAGTGAATGGGCTTTTCCTGAAGATCTAAATTGAATGTGATAATTCTTTAAAACATTTATTTGCTTCTTTTATGTGTATGGGTGTTTTTCCCGCATATGTGTCTCTGCGCCACATGTGTACCACATGGGACTTAAACCTGAATATTCTGGAAAAGCAGCCCACGCTCTGAGAGAATCATTGAGCTGTCTCTTGAGATGCAAATTCTAATCTTAAACACAGCATGGTAGAAGGAACAATAAATGTGGCCTAGGATTATGTTTTTGTCATCCAGCTGTAAAAAGCCATTCATCTCCGAGTTTACATTTCTCATGCATAACAATCAGGGAGTTAATCTGAATGTTCCGTTCAGTTCTAACATGTCTGGTTCTATGGTTATAAATAAACACACCTATTAGCACAGATTTTCTAGACATCAAAAAAGTCACATATTCATTTCCCAAATGCTAGACTAATATTCAGAAAGTCACTTCTAGGGCCAGTCAACCTATCCATCCATCTGCAGGAGACACAATAAATACCAACATGAGGAATAGAAAGATGCTCATTGCCAGTGCCACATAGGGATTTTTAAGAAAACTATGAAAAACATTGAAAACTATGAAAAACTAAGAAAACATTCAAAGCAAATTCACTGACTCAAAGAAGCATTGCAGTGTTTAGTGATTCACATTTAATAAATGAAAACATTAACTTCAACAAAGGCAGTTAGCATTGTTCCCCATGAAGCCCAGTCTTTCAATAAAAGTTTTCCTAAGCCTCTACTTACTCATTCTTTGAATGCTCATAAAAATTTCTTAGGTCACATAGTCATGGCGCACACCTTTACTCCTCACACTCAGGAGGCAGAGGCAGGTGGATCTCTGTGAATCTGAGGCCAGCCTTATCGACAAAGTGAGTTTGGGACATCCAAGCCTACACAGAGAAACCCTGTCTCAAAACCAACCAATTAAACAAACAAATCTGTTATTAATGGTCAGGAAAACAAACAAACAAACAAACAAACAAACAAACTGTTGTTTCTTTACTTTCTTTGATGTGAAAAGCAACCACGGAGCTGGAAGGGCCAGAGAAAGATTAAGCAATGGGTCTGTTTTAACAGGGATTTTAAAGCTCACAGTCTTCACTCGATTAACTACCTGAAGGTTATGCCAAAGGCACAATTAAAATATAGAAATGAGGTAAGAGACTACAGTAAAGGAAATGATGCTCTACATTGTGAGAGTACTAATTTAAAGGATGAGAGATGGCATCAAACTGACATGCTCAGTGATGCAAACTCAACACTCAACGGTAAATGGGGACACTTCAGTGAAAAACAAAAAACAAAAAACAAAAAAAAAAAAACACATTCCAGGCTTCTAGGGGGACCCAGAGAACATGAGGTGACAACATTGCTCATTTTCCTAGTAGCATGCTTAATTGCTAAAAAATAACTCTGATTATACATTTATAAAAGACGATACGGGGGTGGGGCCACCAACTGGAATTCAGAAAACACTAAATGTAACTGAGGGTAACCATTAATTGAAAATGAAAAAGAAACCTCTCCTCGTGCCAATAGTGTGCTGTACTCTAAAGAAGGTGACCAATATTGTCAAGGCAGGGAATGGGACTGCTGGTTAGGCTGCAGTCTCAGTGTAAAGAAAAACTTCCGTCCATGGCTTGTCAGCTTCAGAGAACAGGCCTGTAGTTCTGGCCTCAACCAACTCACGCTCTTTTTAAAAAAATTATGACTGCTGTATGTAAGGGAGTAAGTACATAATGAGTGTGAGGTGCAGATGCCTTGGAGCACACGTGGAGGCCAGAGGAGCCTTGTGGAGCTGGATCTCTCCTTGAAGGGATTCTGCTGCTGCAACTCAAGTAGCCGGGCTTGCGTGCCGAACACCTTTATTCAGTGAGCAATTTTAGTGGTCACTGACATATTTTTATTTCTAATGAATCAGATGACTGAGGTAGGGAGGGAGGGAGGGAGGGAAGAAGGACCCTGATTGAGAGCTAGAATAATAATTATCCTCCTTGAAATAATTTTTTCGCTACATGCTTATACCTTGATGCTAAAATGTTTATGACAAAATAGATGAACTCAAGAGGAATCACGGGCATGGAGTTAATGTGTTAAGACAGAGAGTGAAGGGTTTACGGAAACTGACAGATTCCAATGAAGGTGGGCAGGGTGAACTGGAAGGATGAACTGGGAAACAGGCAAGTGAAGGTCAAAACCGTGATTGTTTCCCAGGGAGGACGGGTGGGGAAAGAAGAAGACTCAGTAGTTGTTGAAATGTTGAGGTTTAGTGTCAGCTTTGCTTCACCTCAGCAACAAAGAAGCCAGGAGGAAGGATGAGTGGTTGCTAAGCACCAACTTTAATAATTAAAAGAAGTGAATAAATTGCTTAGCATCTGCTTACTGTCTTTTGGGAGGAGACCAATGAGGTGCTTGTATAGAGGCATTTATGAGAAACAGCTGAAAAGGTAATTACTGACACTTTCTACAAACAAAAGTTTAAAACCACGAGTAACAAAGTGGGATTTTACTCCAGACCTTTCATCCATTGATAGCTGGCTATATTAAAAACTTATCAATAACAAATAGTCTGTTGAACCAAATGATAAAGAGAGAAATAATGAATATCCCATCTTCAGAAAAAGGGGATGTACATTTCATTTTTACAGAAAAATATGTTTAAAGGGCAGTTATAAAAATGTCCTTTATCCTTGCTAGGATGTCTGAGTTCACCCTCATGACCAAAAAAAACCCAAACAAACAAAAACAACAACAACAACAACAAAAAACAAAATCAAACAAAAAAAACCAACAACAACAACAAAAAACCAAAATCAAACAAACAAAAAAACACAATAAAAATAAAGTTTTCACCTACCAGTGCCCCTTGTTTGGTCCATTTCTCCTGAAAGGACATATGCTGTCATATAGTCTTATATGACCAATTGTCCAGCCTTATCTTCGAATTTGGTCTCCAAGAGAAGCACAGCTTGTTCTTGAAAAACGCTTTTACAGTTCAATCATATAATTAGGGAAGATTTTGCTCACTGTTAACATAGCTCAACGTGGGTAACATTTTCTGGGAATAAACTTGGAATTGTTTAAAACTGGAATAATTTGGCTGTTCCGTTTCATAAGACTGGAGATCATACTATAAAGACATTTGGTCATTACATATGTGTCTATGAAAACTGAAAGGATACTTTAATGGTGGCTGGCTGCCTTCCAGAACAATTCATGTTTTGAAAGGGATAATTTTGGTTTATAACGTAGATTTTGCCAATGGCTTTTATTATGATATTTACTTTCAAAGATTAATTATTAGTTCCTCTCAAACTTGCTCCCTCCAGGACTGGGATTTATACAGTTGGTTGTTTGAAGGAAAAAAAAAAAAAAAAAGATTGAAGATGTGTCTATGGAGAGAGATTTGTTTGTGAAGAGGCTATTGAACTCCCACAGTCTTTGAGCCACTTCTTAAAGGAAGAGGATGGGGTCTTCCAC
The DNA here is from genome assembly GCF_030254825.1 of Meriones unguiculatus. NCBI lineage: Eukaryota > Metazoa > Chordata > Mammalia > Rodentia > Muridae > Meriones > Meriones unguiculatus. Next base: position 54,872,843 of record NC_083367.1, read on the forward strand.
AGAGTGTGCCGGGGGCTGAGACGTCATTTTTTAAAATTCATGTTTCGGGGGGTATGTTTGTGCAGAATAAATTGAGGTGAATGCATATATTCATTATATACTCATATATATTAAGAGAAAGAAAGACTAGGAGAAAAGTATTAGGTTAAAACAGAGGATGTTTATTGGTTACAGACAAATGACTGAAGTATGAGATTAGTTGATGATACAAGGTTCCCGCAACCAGTATTTTCACAGATTCATCTATTTTAGATGAAGTTTCCTGTAAAGGTTACATCATCAGTAGACAATTCAGCTCCAGCTACTTATGGACATATTAAGATAAAAGCCTCATGCCCTTCCACTTCACACTGTAAACTATCATTTCCATGCACTTCCTATGTCTCGTGACCAGAGTACTGACTGCACTTAGCAAGCATTCTGCTGACAAAGAAGAACTGCGTCTTTTCAAAAATGGTTTAAGGAGGAATAAGAAACAGCACACAGGGGGAGGGGGAGTATTTTCCCACAAGTTATAACCTAGGGAAAGCCCAAAGGACAAAATAATAAATTCCTCTGCTCCTCTAAAAGTACTCGGGTAACCTTACTCCCTCCTGTGACTCCCTCCCCCAAACTACAAGAATGTTTTCATAGAGCACTTTTACCTTCTTGGGACGGGTGTTCTTGAACATGTAAAAAGAAAGGCTGTGTTTCCTAAAAAGGAAGGTACTGCAGGATAGACATGCAAAATCTGGTTGCGTGGACTGTCTCCTTAGCAATTCTTAGTGCCTGTAAGGTAACACAGGTGCGGTGCCCAGTAGTGCTACAGAGACGCCAATCAGGCACAAGCTCCAAACCATCCCAACTGCAACCGTCCCGCGATTCACCTTTTTATTATTCACCAGTTCCATCTTGCCATCAACCCTCTCCCAACCTTACTCATTCTGTGACTTCGGACAAGAAAGTTGACATCCAAAGATGCTTGCTTACAGCCACAATTAAAATGAAGTTATAGAGAATCTCTGTAACTCTGCGATGATAGAATAGACCCTGTTCCACAATGCTTTCTGACTTTTTAATTTTCAGTCCAGATTCCTTTCAAATCATTCTTAACATTGACAGTGTCCCTAAGCCCATCTATTTCTCTTTAAAATCAGGTCCCTGTGTTGCTTGAAACCTAGTTGCTTTTTACCAAAAGCATTTCACTAATGCATCATTTTCCATTCCGCAGATTTCTTCTGTGACTTGGTCTCTTTTGACTACAGCACAGAAACCACACAACTGTCTTCTAATTTTCTGGATGACTTCCTCCTTTGCATTCCATCCTTTTTAGTCTATCTATCCAACCAAATCCTTCTTCCACAGATTACCTCCCCTAGTAACAGTAGCCTCCCCCTCAGACTTTTTTTGAGATTTGTTCATCAGCATCAGATTGGTACGAGGCTCTTAAGGAGACTTCTTTCTGTCATAAGGTTGGTCTGCTTAGTCTTTTTTGTTTGTCTTCAAGACGAGGTTTCTCTGTATGTCTTGGCTGTCCTGAACTCACTTTGTAGACCACACTGGCCTCACAGAGATCTGCCCTCTGCCTCCCAGAGTGCTGAGGTCACAGGCATCTGAGGTGATCAGCCAAATTTTATCTTAAAAACCCATGTACCTTTCCCCTGGTACCTACACTACCACGCTTTTGGAAAATAGATGTAGGAATAACATACTCTTAATGTAAGACCAGCAGTAGAATTATAGCAGTTTGGCATTAAGCAGTCACTTTCTTTTTATAAGAAAGGAAGCACGTATTGTGGTAATCATACCAAGCACACTTCAGCATATCAATTAAGTATACTTTAAGGAAATTCATTGACACCAATTTAATTTTGTTACGAAATTGTGTGTGCGTGTTTGAGTGCACTCACCGTGTGTGTGTGTGTGTGTGTGTGTGTGTGTGTGTGTGTGTGTGTGTAAGCCACAGGTCAACACCGTCTTCCTCAATTGCTCTTCACCTTATTGAGAGAGTTGCTTTTCATGAAGTCGAAGCGTGCTGTTTTGGCTAAATTGGCTGGCTAGCCTGTTCTGGGCACCAACCTGCTTCTGATCCTCCCCACCCCAGCACTGGAATTACAGACATGCAACACAGTGTGGCTTTTCCTACACAGACACTAAGAATCAAAATTGAGATTCTCACACTTGCACAGCCAGCACTCTACCCAGCCAGCGAACCACCTCCTTCCTCTATATATTAAAACAAAAACAATTTAACATGCTGTAATAGCAGTACCATCTGCAGTTTACAATAGTAAGGTGAAAGACTTAAAAATAACGACACCAAGCATCTTTGCAAATGCTAGTTTTCTAAATTCCCTGCACTTCGGGGCTACTCCCACACTCTTGGTTATCACACAACTATGAGGTCCATTCTTTTCACCTCCAACTCTCTCCACAGTTGTTAAGATGGCACTTCATATAGCAAAGCAATGGCAAAGTAAGTTAAAGCCTACTGCTCTATTAAGAAGTGTTTTGAGGGACAAAGAATATTGGTAATGAGCCTCTGCTCATCCTAAAAGTGGCTATATTCCTAAAACCCCGATATAACATCAGAGATTAATTGGGTAGTTGTCAGAAAATGTACCTCGAATAGTTATTTTAAGCTGCACTAATCCTGTGAACATTCTGTGGTTCTGGACTAAGCTCGAAGCCAGCTGCATGCTGAATACATCAGCATACCAATATCAGGTTATTACAAATATAAGCTACATGTGTATGGAGAAACCTTTAATGGGAACAAAGCCAACTATTCAAGAAACTGGAAAGTTAAGCTTCTATCAGACATGTTTTGGGAGGTGCAGGTCTGGGCAGATCCTGACCTACCGCTTCAGCTATGCTAACCTGGTCTGCGCTGTGGTAATACTAGAAAAGATGGTTAGTGTAGTGACATTTCTTTAGTAACTTTAGGGTACTTACTAAATTCACACTATGTTTTAGGCACATTAAGCTCCCCCCAGATCCCAACACAAGGTTTCTCTGAGTAGCCCTGGCTGGCCTGGAACTCTCAAACTCCAAGGTCCACCTGCTGTGTGCCTCCATGCCTGGCTATTTACTTCTCTTTTGAGACAGTCATTCTCTGTAGCTCTGGCTGTCCTGGAGCTATGTAGACCAGGATGCCTCCTGCGTGCTTGGGATTAAAGGAAGGTATCACCACCCTGCTTCTTTGTAAGGGTTTTATTGTGTACACATCCGAAGTATCACAAAAGTAAAAGAAAAACTAGCATTGAGTTACATCTCTAGTCCTTTTTACAAAGATTCTTCCATCTAGTCTTCTACTAGGTGTCCCTCCTTTACAAATCAAAAGAATGAACTGAACGGCTACAGAAGGTATTTGATGTAAAGATCTAAAACGGGAAAGCCTAGACTATCCCCACCTGTGCTGTGAACCAAACAAGGCCTTGTATACCCTGGGCCCTCAAGGAGTATTTATACTTAAGAGAGGCAGCCTTAATACATTAGGAATGGGTTTAGTTTTGTTTTTTCCTTGTTGACTATGGATATTTTGAAACATGTAGGTTAGAACTTATCTGCAAAGATAAACTCCCCCCCATTGATGCCATCCCAACGGTTGCAATCAGATCCTTGTTTCCAAATAAAACCCTCCTCCCAAATTCAAATTCCTTATCACTTAGTACTAAAGCTATAGTAACTACAGATCTTTGTCTATTAGGTTGAATCCTGTTTCTGATTTGAATTTGTTCAGTAGGTGACTTGAAATCTTAGGCTAATAAGGGTAAGAACCATGTAAATCTATCTTCTTATTTTATCAAGTAGAAAAGGGTTTCTTAAGCAGGTACTCAATTCAGTCAACAAAATAAAGCCAAGAAGGATGAAATCATACACTTTTATTCCCAATTTGCTTTCAACACTTTGGATAGAAGAAAACGTATTACAAAATAAACATTCTGTGGTCTTAGTAAACTGTCTTCAACATTATGTTACAAAAATACCTTTGGCAGAATATAAAAAATAAGTACCTCAGCTTAAAGAAACAACTAAAGCAGGGCTGTCACATTCCCAGAGTCAGTATAATTTTCAAAGTGTACCTGATATTCTTATATCCAAATAGTTAAGTGAATTTAGATAAGGATCAGCTGCGAATGGCCAAAAGAGTTAATTTCACTTAAGCAAAAGAGAATCTGATGTTTTTTATCACAGAAAAGCAGTATTTTTGTTTCTCAGACCAGCCGTCCTGTCGGTCATTGTTGGCACACTGCCATCTGGTGGTCATTTCCTGCTGAAGCGCATCTCCTACAGGTCTGCTCAGCGATGTCAGTCACCTATTACTGAATTAGAACATGCTTGAGGAATGTTTGCTATTTTCTTTTCTGTATTAAACACTTGTTAATACTGAGGTAGGAACACTTTCTGGAGTCATGCATACAAGAAAATGGGAAAGAACATTTCACTCTTCATTCCCTCTTACTCTCTGCTCAAACCTGGGGAAGGGCTGCCAAATATAAAAGTCCTGGTAGGACCACCTCAAGTTTCCTTCCCTCTGACCACACATAGGCAATGGAAACAGCATCAAACAGGTTGAAGTCTGATTAATTACCCATTGCTGACTTATCCTGACTAAACAGAAGGCAATCAGATCACTCCAATGGCCAAATGTGTACTGTCTCACATAATTCTAAAACCAACGCATTGATACAGCAAAAACCCAACATGATCAACTGAAGAAAGGAAGAGAGTACTACAGCTTGTTCTATTATTTATTACATGCATAGCCAGGACCTGAAGCCAAGTCACCTACCTGTTTAAGGTACAGACCAAACATAACAATGAAATAGAAATGATTCTAACAATTTGCAAATATTGCTAATGAAGTTTTTTTATTCAAACTTTCAAACCCATGTTATTTTAGACTTTAGTTATCTGAAGAACTTAAAAAACAAAACAAAACAACAGAATGCTTAGCAAATATATTATAGTCTAAAAGGGATTTATTTCTATAAATACTGACTTTGATCCAAAAAGAGAATCATCCTGGCTCAAAGTAGAATTACAGTGTTTTAAAAAAATATATACCAGAAACACATTAGTCTCCCCAAAAGCTGGCTGCTTCCAAACTCGATTTAATATTCTGCATGTTTTCCCTCCGCTGCTTGGTAAACACGTTGGCTTCTCCTTTCTGCAGCCGGCGTCTGGCAGCTGACCTCTGCTGCCTTGTCAGCTGACGCTTCACCTTCTGCTTCACAAGTTCCTGGAAAGATTTTGTAAATTAGTATTACTGATAATCATTTTGATAAAAAGCAGAAAAATCATTACAACAAAGATTTACATTGCTAATACATTTCAAATTTGCATGTTGAGAATGAATTTTTAAGGCCCTAGTGACACGATGTTAACTAGCAGATAAACTAGAAGCTTTTTTATTTATTATTATTATTAATTACACTTTATTCATTTTGTATCCCCCCATAAGCCCTTCCCTCCTCCCCTCCTGATCCCATCCTCCCTCCCCTTTCTGCATGCATGCCCCTCCCCAAGTCCACTGATAGGGGAGGTTCTCCTCTCCTTTCTGATCTTAGTCTATCAGTTCACATCAAAAGTGGCTGCATTGTCCTCTACTATGGCCTGGTAAGGCTGCTCCCCCCCAGGGGGAGGTGATCAAAGAGCAGGCCAATCAGATTATGTCAGAGGCAGTCCCTCTTCACATTACTCTGTAACCCAATTGGACTCTGAACTGCCCTGGGCTACATCTGTGCAGGGGTTCTGGGTTATCTCCATGAATAGTCCCTGGTTGGAGTATGAGTCTCTGGGAAGTTCCCTGTGTTCAAATTTTCTAGTTCTGTTGCTAAACTAGAAGCTTTTATAAAAATTAAAAATGTATATTCTTTGCAGAAATACAGGTTTTACAGCAAAGAGGTCAATGCAGTACAGCAGTTGAAAGTACAAATCACCATAGTGCCACCTAGTGATCACCATGAACACTGAGGAGAAAAAACAAGGTGAAAACTATTCTTTCTTGGTTAAAGACATTTTTATTTTTTTGCTTGTTTATTCCTTCATTCATTCATTTATTTTTGAAGCAAAGTCTCATGTAGTCTGGGTACCCTTAAACTGGAATGTAGCCAGATAACCTTGATCTTCTAATCCTCCTGCCTTCGCCAACTAATGCTGGAATCACAACAACATCTTGTTTGTGGTACTAGTTATTGAAAACAGGACTGAGGGCAGCAGTCACTCATGGGAAGTCTTCACAGGATTTTCTAGAGATGCAGAACATTGTTTCATAGCTGACAAGTAAAAATCCAAGTCACTAATTAAATGCCATCTGTACAAATCATGACTGAAAAGACTGAAACTTTTTTTTTGGGAAAATTCAGTTCAGAATGACCTTTTCCTTCTCTATAGGCCCAATTCAGAACAATATACAAATCCTACAAGGTAATTTTTTTAAATAAGAAAAACCTGGATACAACATGAAGTAAAATATTATGTTGTTTTAACAAATATAAAAAAATGATTAAAACCTTCACATGTGTTGTTAAAAGTAAAAACATTCTGTTAGAAACAGCCACATGTATACGTATTAAAAGACAACATACCTTAATTACTTGATTTTGTTACAAGTTCTCAAGAACAGAATTTACAAATGATTAGTGGCTGTGTTGGGTTTGGCATTCAAAAGAACCTAGATTTGACCCCTAGCAATGCAAATGGCCAATAAATAGGTAGATAGAAGAGAATGAAAGAGGAACAGATTTTATAGTTAATTTCAAGGAACTCCCTTTTGCCTTGTATAAATTCCAAAATTTCAAGTTCATTGAGCTAACAGTTTTCCTCCTGTCATTTTAACAAAATAGAAGGAAAACAGTACGAGAAAAATTTCCAGAGAAGTTGGGTGTACAACTTGTAATCCTAGCTGCTGAGAGGCAGAAGCATGAGGATCAAGAGCAAAGGAAAGGGTGTTGATTAGGGAGGGAAGAGAACTGGGAAGGATCTGAGGTGAGAGAGAACTGCCCTACAAAGATGTAGCTGATGGGCAGCCGAGGCGTCCTATGGGTCAAATAAGGGAAGCAGAGACTGCATTTGACACAGAGTGTTTTGCACCTTTTTGATTGGCCCCTGGCAGGACTGCTTGCCAGGCCACAGAGGAAGAGGACATGCTCAGTCCTGGTGTGACCTGATGAGCTGGGGTGGATGGGAAGGGGAGCTCCCCTTTTCTGAGGAATAGGGGAGGAGTGAAGAGGAAGGGTGGGACTGGGAGATGAGGAGGGATGGGGCTACAACCAGGATGTAAAGTGAAATGAATGAATGAATGAATGAATGAATGAATATATAAATTTTAATTTAAAAAATAGAATTTGAGGCCAGCCTTGTCTGCACAAAAATCTTTTTCATGGAGTGAGGCTGAGGGTCTTATCACTTTCTTAGAACACAGGCACATATATTACAATTCACATAGCTGAAGACAAGACTTGAAGACTATGATACCACACACATTTTTAAGACCGGCCTTTGGCCATGAGAGCTTGGTAAAGAGAAAAGAACCAGAGAGTTTAATGCCTATTTAAATAGTCACAACTAGATTTATGTGAGCCTCACAGAAGGCAGCACAAATTAGAACTGGGAGAGGAACACAGGTGGGGAAGAGGGAGGTTGGGACTGGGGAGGAGGGAGAGAGGTACAGGGGGAATACAATGTGAATAAACTGTAATTAATAAAAATTAAAACAAGAAAAAATTCATAATATAAAAAAAAAAATTAAAGAATGGTTGAGCATAGTGGCACATACTTTTTAATCCCAGCACACCGGAGACAGAGGCAGGCAGATCTCTGTGAGTTCTAGGCCAGCCTGGTCTACAAAGCAAGTTTAGGACAGCCAAGGCTACACAGAGAAAACTTGTCTCGAACCAATCCTCCATTCCCCCCAAAAACAAATAAAATTAAAGACTGAATCACATGGGAAACTACAAAATTCCCATCTGGATCCAAAATATATAACATTTTATCCCTCAAATTCAAACTAATTTATTTGATGCCATATCCTTGGAAGCTTTGCTTATTCCTGGCAAAGCGAAACCTCTTGTTTCTTACTAACTTGTGCATGCTGATAATTCTCTAACATTAACATGAGATCCAAATATCTAAGACTGTCCCCAAGCTTACTGCTCTGTCCACAGCCCTGGTCCAAACAGGTGGTACAAGTGCACACTTACTGGGGGAATGGTTGAACAGCTTAGGATACTGCCTGTAGATGCAACACTCAAGGTTCTTGTTCTGTGCTGAGTAACACTCCTCATACTGTCTTCATCTCTATAATAAAATTTAAGAAATACAGTTATCTTGTGAAACTACTTGGAACTCAGTCCACTATATTAACATCCACAGAATGTTCTGGAAAAAAAATTCACCAAACTTTCCAAAGAGAATGATTTATAACTGAAATTTGTCCATTTCCCTACAGTTCATTTGTGTTTATCACTAAATTATACAAAAATCTCAGCTGTTTTTTTCTTGCCACCTTCTGAACAAAAGCAGACATAGTACAGAGAGATACAATGTTGTCATCCTCTTTCTGAGACAGGGTCTCATTTGTAGCCAAGGCTGATGCTCCTGCCTCAGGCTTCCAGGTCCCAACTGCTAACGCAAGGATTTAGTGTACACCATGATGCTCATCCAGAGACAGCTCTCTAAAACTGCACTATGAGTCTGTTGAAAACCACAATCATTGATATGTCTATGCTTTCAGTGCTCAATATTTTAATATAAACAATGCATAAGAACTCAGAAAACATTAACTTCTAATAACCATCATTTTTCTGAAAATCTATTTTTTTTTAAATTTCGTTTATTTGCCTTTGTGTGTGGATGGCCCATGCCACAATGTACAAGTGGAGATCAGCGAACAATTTGCAGGGGTCAGTCAGTTCTTCCTTCTACCATGTGGGTCCTGAGAATCGAACTTGGGTTGGGCTAGATACAAGTGACTTGATCTGCTGAACCATTTTCCTGGCCCTGCAACTTCTATTTTGCTTCTACATTCTCTGTTCACATGACTACTTAAGAAATAAAAATTTACAGTATTTTTTGAGCAAGAACAAATCATTAACTGCATTTCTGCTTATAATACTATTAACCTTATATAGTTTTTTGCTAGACAGTATTCAAGGTGTATAGCTGAAAACGTGCTTCTGAATTGGTAAACTGAGTAAAGCAAACTGTCCTCCCAATGTGAGTAGGTGTGAAATCTGAAATATACTGGCAGAGTAAGCGAATCCCCTCTGCCCATATTTAAGCCAGGACATAAATACTCTTCTGTCTCTTGAACCAGGTTAGTGCTGAGTTAGTGCTGTCCTGAGTTTCCAGCTCACTGTAGACCTGGCCGTTCAGTTTACAGGGCTCTGAAGGCCAAGTTGTCATAAAGCCAATCCTAGGCTTAACATGGCTGATTTTATACATTTTCAACTTTTTAAAGGTATGAAAGTGTTAGCACATTGGCTAAAAACCATACTTTGATCTCCTCTAGGGTTGTTGCTAAGTGGTACTGATATCCTTGAGATGCTGGAAAACAGTCACTGGAGATCTTACTATGCAATCATATGGGCAAATGACATACTTTACATATTTTGTTTTTAAGCTATATCTGGCAAACACAGTTTTAATTTTCCTTCAAATCATTAACAGGTTATTAGGATGAGCCCAGAGTAAGTAGGAATATCCTTAATAAATTTCCTATTGATTCTATTTGGTCTAGACAACACGGACCAAACGAGATAAAAATCTGGTATCACAGAAACTCTTCCACTAGCTGACTTTTTCTTATCCTTCTGCTTTAATTTTCCAAGTTTATTAAATGGCAGTCACCCACACAGACCTATGTGGAAAAGGAACACAATTCTCACATTTTACTACAGAAACAAAACTGCAAAGATAAAGGTGTCCTTAAGATGCACAGATTTAACAGGTTTGAAGGAGGATTTGGAGGTGGCAATTTTGGAGCTACCCTGGTTATGAGAATGGAAATAGTGCTGAACCTAAATACAGAAACTGGAGCAGGGACTATGGAATTAGTTATGACAACTGTGGAGGAGGAAGCTATGGAGTTTGGACATTATGAACAGTAATACTGTGAAGATGGTTCAATGAACATTTGAATATTTGGTGGTAGCAGGAATACCAGGTGATCACATGGTGGAGGAAATGGGGATTATGGTGAAGGCCTAATACAGAGAGAGCTTCTTACTTGCCATGGGTTCACCTGTAGAAACAGAAGAGGACAAAAGTCCAGAGGAACAAAGCTGCCTCTAGTTATCAAAATAGAAATGTTAAGGAAGTTTCTATCTCAATCATATATAGATACACAGTGATATGACAGAAGACAGCAGAGCAGACACAGAGAGCCATTTTGTGAATGGGTTAGATTATTTAATAATTACCTTTCTGTGGAGGAAAGAATGAGTCAGTTTCTTAGCTTCTTAATTTTCTGTCTGGTGTCTTTTGTAAGAGTGTAGAAAGAAGCGTTTCTTTTTTGGTAATGTTAAGATTATAGATGTCAGGTGATATGAAACTTTTTAAAGATGTTTGTCTTTTGAAAAGTATTAGTTGGGATCATGATATAAAAAGCGAAGTTTTTCTTTTTTAAAAATTAATTTAATACAGTAATTCTAAAAGACTAAGGATGTACCCCTTGAACATGCACTGAAAAATGCTTAACAATGCTCTGCTAATCTAGTTTTGTCAGATTAATTTTTGAAATAAATAAAATCACTATTGCAGCAAACTATTGTTTGCTTCTGGATAAACTATCCCAAATCTAAAAATTAGATTTCAGGACTTTTGCTAATTTAAGTTCAGCTTAACAACAGTTTCAACACAAAAAAAATTCTTAAATCGTAATACTATTATGTGGCTTTAAGTACACATTAAAAAACAAAACAAAACAAAACAAACAAATCAATAAAAGGCCCAAAGCACCAGGTAGTGGTGACACACTCCTTTAATCCCAGCACAAAGGCACGCAGAGGCAGGTGATCTCATAAATTTTGAGGCTAGCCTGATCTAAAGAGTGAATTCTAGAACAGCTAAGGCTACACAGGGAAACCCTGCCTCACCACCAACAACAACAAAACCCCCAAAACAAAAAGAACTAAAGCACCATGAAATAGTTTCAGTAGGTAATTAACACAGAAATCACATTCACTGCATGCAAGTCTCACATACGTACACACCTCTTTGTAGTTTAAACACACATTAGGTACATTCATGAAACAGAACACTTTACCCTGTCTAAAAACAGATCTGCTTACCAAACTTACGATAGTTCTACTAAGTGGTCATCAGTTTTACATTAAGTCAATAGAGTAAAATTTAGTCAATAGAGTATGGTAATCAGACCAACTGAAAATACAAATTTGTTTCAATATAGAAAGTTGACTTTCATTTTTATACAAAATGATGGCATAACACAATTATGTCATATCATTTGTTCTTTTTCAAATATCCCTCCGTCAAAAACAAGATTAAAGGTAAAAAAACCAACAAAAATCTATACCTGAAAGGCCTGAACTCCTTGTTCAATGACGACAAGGCAATCAGGTGGGGGCATTCATCCTCACACTCTTCACAGTCGGCAGGGCTTCTCCACTGACCTGCCTGGCCATCATGTGTGGTATCATTTTCAGTTCCATTGCTCTCCTCAGAAAACCCAGTGACAGACCCATGTGTAAGAACCTGCCTTTTCATTTCATCTAAAGCTTCATTTAATTCAGTCATTTCAAAACTGGGTACATCAGCACTCTCCTCTGGTAAACAGTCTTCCTTTATTTGGTTGTTGTCTGCAGATACACAACAGGAACCATCTGATTCATCTACTGGGTTTGGTTCATTCTCCATTTCTGACCTCCAGACTTTGGCTTTTTCTAACATCTCTTCATCAGAAGAGGAGAAGTCAGATTCTTCTTCTGTTTCAGTGACTTTATTATCATCCGGACCTACTGGATGTAGCAGTTCATCATCTGCTTGCATTTCCTTTGTGTAACCACTGGCAGAGACCTCAACATCAAGAGAATCCTCCCTCCTATGGAATGAAGGTATTAGCATTGAATAAAACAGAAAAAAGAGCAGCACTCTAATAAATGATAAATTTAAAGTGAGTTCAATCGTCCTTCTGTAATTTAATCTTAAACACGTTATTTAAATTACTTAACTATGCAAATAAAGATTTTTGAAGAATAAAATGACTAAAAAGCAACACAATAATACAAAGAGTACAGAAACCAGTTGACTTTTAATTTGGTAAATTAACTTTCAAAAAAGGGCTAAAGGATTGCTTTTGTAAAAACACTACAGAGAAGCCCTGACTCAAAAGAAAAAAACAAAACAAAAAAATCTAAAAACAGTAAATATCTTAAGTATATATAAACCAATAGATAAAAATTAACCCTGGAAATGTACATAATTTGAATGATTGTACATATGCTTAAGGCTGGAGCCATGCTTAGCGTATGCCACTTTTCTAGTGGAAGGGCGTTTGGTTCCCAGCACCCACTGTGGTTGGGTTGCAACCACAGCTCCAGGGGATCTCTCTCTTCTAGCCTCTGTGCACTTGCGCTTACGTGCACATATGCAGTGTGCTGATTAGCGTTTAACACAGACTAGAATCATATGGGAGAGGGAGCCTCAACTGAGAAAATGTCCCCACCACCCCGGCCTAAAGGCCAGCCTGAGGGCATTTTCCTAACTCTGTGTGATGGGAGTCCATCTCACTGTGGGCAGTGCCACCTCCTCCAAAGTTTAAGAAGGTAAACTGAGCGAGCCTCGGGAGAGCAAGGCAATAGGCAGAACTCCTCCCCGGCTTCTCCTTCAGTTCCTGCCTTAGTTTCCCTGATGATGGACTGTAACCTGTGAGCCAAATAAACCTTTACACCCGAGCTGATTTTGATCATGGTGTTTTATCACAACAACTGGAACCCTAACTAGGACAAAGAAATACTCATAATAAAAAATAAAATCTTTGGTGGCATACACCTGTCATCCCAGCACTCTGGGAGGCAGGGGCAGGCGGCTCTCTGAGCTTGTGGTCAGCCTGGTCTACAAAGTGAGCCCAGAACAGCCAAGGCTACACAGAGAAACCCTGCCTAAAAAACCAACCAACCAAAAAAAAAAAAAAAAAAAAAAAAAAACAAAAACAAAACAAACAAACCACCTTAAAAACATGAGGAACACCAATTCCTTAATATTTGATACTTAATTTCTTAAAAATGGGTTATGAACATTTGATACAGCATTCAAAACTCAAAGATGTTGAGTTAAAAAAAATAAATTCAACACTCAAAAGTTCAATTGTAGTATCTTAACATACTGACAGCAAGTACTTTCAAATCTTCAAGTTTCATTCATGTATAACAGTGGTGATATTCAATAGCAATTGTATCTGGACGTTATTTCAGATGAAAAAATTAATTTTAGAATTAAGCAAATGCTGTATTAAGGGCTCTATTATTTACTAAATACAGACCTGATGTCACTAAAGGCTGGGTAGAGCTCACTTTCATAGCCAAAACGTTTCATGAAGAACTCTCTAATGCATTTAACATCTCTGTCAAAATACCTGTAAAAAAAAGTAAACATTCATTTTTAATTTTTTTGGTCTACTCTTCATTTTCTACCCTGTACAGGATGACGCATATCCTCCCCATGTATTTACTTCTGAACAAACTTTGTTCTTAAAACTCAGACTTCTTCTTAAAGTCCCGTTTGAACAAATGGTTACATGGCTAAGAAAGCTTGACTTGAATATTACGTGCAAATTCTTTTAATGCTCTCTACATTGTAGTTTATATATAAATAAGATAGACGAATGGTCAGTTTCATTTAGATTTCCAATACACAGGATAAGCATGATTAGGTTTAAAATTGGGTCTAGGGCTGGAGAAATGGCTCAGAGGTTAAAAACACTCACTGTTCTTCTAGAGGTCCTGAGTTCAATTCCCAGCAGCCACATGGTGGCTTATAACCATCTATAGTAAGATCTGTTGTGCAGGCAGGAATAATAAATAATACATAAATCTTAAAAAAAAATTGGGTCTAAGTATATTTTTTCTTCTTTAAAGATTTTTCTCACAGGGAAAATTCTAGTAGCTAGATATCTTTTAATCAAAAAACAAAACTCTGTCACTGAAATCATTTACTGATCCCAATAGAAAACTGGAACATTATGAATAAAAAATGATTCTATGAACTAGAATCCACAACTAGAATCACAACAAATCCACAACTAGAATTAGCTTTAGCGTATACCATTCAGCATTTGGGTGGGAAGTGGAAACCATCTGTGGAAAATCAATCATGGTGATGTGGTCATCTTTATCCAACATGAGATTGAATTCATTGAAATCTCCATGAATCAGTCCATGATTTCCCAGCTTGACTATTAGTTCCATAGCTTCATCATACACAGATGCAGGGTCTTCAACATGATGTATCTGACACCTCAAAGTAGGAAGAGGTTATTTGTGCATGTTCATTATTTTAATGAGTATGAAAATGTACCTGTGTCATTTCCATTCCTAATCTTCCCAGTTTCCTCTTGTCAGATAGGTGCTCCACCTATTAAAAGGTCACACCCTGCTCCTATCCTGTCTGCTTTTCACTCTCACCTCCCTTCTATCTTCCTTACAGATCATCTTTTTACATCGGCTTTTTCTAATTTCACTCATTCTATTTCAACAGACTTCCTTCCACCTTATTTAAACAAAATGGTTCAAGACTTAGTTCTTCTATGCTGCTAAATTTAACTTTAGTCATTTCCATTTCCAGTCAGTCAACTTTTCTCTTCTTGAAATAATTTCTTCACTTAGTTATAAGGCACTATGCCTTTTAGATTTTCTTTCCTCACTGTCTGTTGCCGAGGCCAAAGTCCTCACCACCATCAGTTTCCCACTTCTTTCACATCCAAATCCAATCCTGAATAACTCATGTTGCTACCTGTGGATTTGACTGTCACTATGACCAAGAGCTATTACCATCTCTTGCCTGGACTGCTTTAAGTTTCCTAACTTATCTTCCCTGATTATTTCTCAGATCTCACTGTTCATATCTCCCGTCCTTCTGCCCCATCCCACCTTAGTCACTATGTTCTTAATACTGCTTTGTTCTCTTTCCAACCACGGCTGTGAACACCCAAGAACCAATGCCTTTCCTTTAACTGGAAAATTGCCTTGGCTAATTTCCTAAGATTTCACTCTGTGAATGGTACTTTCCTGTCTATATTACATTAAAAAGCAATCTCCTACCTCTAGCCTCTTCATTGACCTTTACCAATAGCATTTATTGATACAATCAATATAATATGTTCAGTTTGAGGGCACGAACTGTTTTGTTCACCGCTGAACAAAACAGATTCTTCATAAATACTGAACAAATGGCAGTTATTACAAACTGAATGAAACTGAGTTTTCAACTCACTTTTGTAAACCTCTTTAGAAATTTGTAACCTCTCAGAATCGTTTTATTTAAAAAACACAAACCTTGAATTTATCTGTCAGGACCTAAGCTTTCAAGCTTAATGAATACTTACAGGGGATAACCATTGATAAGCTCCATGATCACTGCATGGCGATTGTAATCAACCGGTTTTGGAACTGGAAATTTCCTCTCATATAATGCCTAAAACAGAAAAATATGAGAAGTTAATACAATCATGCTGTTAAAAAAAAAAAAAGACTGTATCTTCCTAAAACAAGGCTTTGCAAAATTTTAGTCAACCTGAGGGTATTTAATGCATGGTTTACTTACTTCAAGAATTAGCTATACATAAAAGTAAGTGTAAGAGTGTTTGAATTACCATTTCCTTTTAAAATGTACAATCACTGTGACTTCTATACTGTGACTAAGTCACATAAAAATCAATGTAAAAAGTCTTGAGTCCCTTAGGATATTTCCTTTCTATTTTTTAAGTTTCTGTCACTTGTTGGTATGTACTTACAATATTGAAATAAAAACAAATTTTGTTTTGGGTTTCCTGGCATAAGAAGAAGTAAGTCGTCTTAAAGGCCAGGCGGTTTAGTCTGTAAATCACTGCTGCTGTTCTTCAGAATACAATACATGATGCAAGCAAGTGACAAGTACTACATCATGGAAATCTGAGCCAGATGTTACTTTAGACCATTCACACATCTTCCCCTGACATTGGAATGCCAGCATGTCTATTAGGCATTTGTCACATATACATGACTATCCTCCTAGTGCCATCACACCTTACCCATAGACGGGTATAAGACCATATGCTATGCCAATCATAATTTAAAATTATCTACAATGGATATATTTTATTTCAGTCTGAACCACTTCTGCATTTTTGTTGACCAATTTCCAAAATTCTCTTTAATTCAAATGTCTAGTACAGGTATAGTGCAACTCTCAATCCACAGCTTAATCTTTATCTTATTCTACTTGTCTTGGGAAAATATCAATGCATTTAAGGCGAGTACTATGTGCAGCCAGGATCTCTCTGTACCCTCAATGGGAACACACTTAAAAAGCAACCACTATAGTTTGGAGGAAATGATTTCTGGTAAAATGTTTCCTTATAGTATAAAAGTATGTAACCTATAATATCAGAATTGCTTATTATACTGCTTTAAGAAATTCTCTTGCCACTATTAACAATTTAACTGCCAGATTAAATAAACTACTCAAAAGAAAATAAGCTGAGCTTCTAGGAAGCAGCTGCTTCCACACTATAGTACTTCTCAGTAACTTTTTTTTTTCTGTTGTGTGGGAAATTAAACAGCAATCCAAAGAGAACCTAGGTCACTGAGACGGCCCAGTGGGTAAAGGTACCTAATGACTTGCATTCCATCCCAAAGATCCTCATGGTGGGGAAAATAAAAAGTGAATCCTGTAAGTTGCATACACACATACACACACACACACAAAGTAAAAAAGAGGAAGACATTGCAGCCAGTCCTAATGAGACCTGATAAGCCAGGGTCAGATGGAAGGATAAGAGGACCTCCCCTATCAGTGGACTTGGGGAGGAGCATGGGAGGAGATGAGGGAGGGAAGATGGGATTGGGAGGGAATGAGGGAGGGAGCTACAGCTGGGATGCAAAGTGAATTAGCTATAATTAATATAAAAAATTTAAAAAAGTAAAAGCAAAAACTAAAAAAATAGTATGTCATTTTGTTAAATTTAGTTGTGAAACACCACGATTTCCAGATACCATTTTCAATAAGACATTTATGGAGCCACACACATACATTTGCATAACAATAAAATGCCTTCATTAAGAAGAAGACATAAGAGGAAGCCACAGGAAGAGTATAATCAAGAGTTCAAGTTGACTGTAGGGACTGAGTTAGGAGGAAGAGAGATGCTTATCATTAAGGTTTTTATAATATTTGGTTAAAATGAATTACAGTTATCTTTTTTTTTTTTTGAGAAACGTAAAACCATGAAAAAAATACCTTCATATAGGCAAATTCCTTCATGGCAGAGAGACGAGATAAATAAAGCCAAGATACATTATGCCTGTGCTTATGGTAATCACGCTTGTTTTTCAGATTTCGAAAGGAGGTTCTTCCAAGTCTGTGAAGCTTCAGTGCAAACTGCTGCCCTTCTTCATTTGCAACAATGTAAATATCTAGAGCAAAAATTGTAAAAGCATTGTTAGGATACTTCTGCTGCAAAGGGTTAAATAGATCCAACTTTTATCTGCCTTCATCTGTATCTACTATCTTTCCTACTAGTAATACTTCTTTGACAAAACACTTTAGATTCTAAGGACAACCCAGAATGTGTTTATATGTAACTGTAAAAGAAAAAGGGTACTTTTTCTTTCAAAGATGTTCAATGCTTACATTTATCATTATGTAAAAACAATCACTCAATTCATTAAGAAAGCATTTCTGGTGAAAAAAGTGATCTCCCCTGCACCCTCTCTGTGCTAGAGATCCAACACAGGCCTTGCATGTAACAGGCCAGTGTTCTATCATGAGGTTACATCCTCAATCCAAGAGAAGCAAGTCAACACCTTCTGTTTCAAATGTTCAATTCAACTGCTTTGATGACCAATGAGTCTTCTTAATAAGTACCTTGCCAACTACAAAAGTTCTTTTTCTTCTCTTTTCTTTCCCAGAGACAGGGTTTCTCTGTATAACCACCCTGGCTGTCATGGAACTCTGTAGACCAGGCTGGCCTTGAACTCACAGAGATCCACCTACCCCTGTCCCAAGTGCTGGTATCAAAGGCACGCACCACTAGGCCTGGCTGAAGTAAGTTAATTGTAATGCTGATATTTAAAACAAGTTCTAAGGGCTGTAGGAAATTTTAATCATATTTTTACTATAAACAGGCTATCATCTTATTGAGAGAATATAAATCAGTACACATTTTTGAAACTTGGTAACATCAAAATTTATATACCTTTTTTAAACTCTGATTTAGACTAAATTGTGCTCCTCAAAATTTTCCACACCAAAGCACTAAATTTTAATCTATCTAAAGATAGGGACTTTCACTACTAGTCATGATTAAGAAGGAATGAAACTCTTATGAAACTGCTCAGAAACTGGTAAAAATCACTGTTGAGTAATCATCCACTATAGCACTGTACAATTGTGAAAAACCCTGAGTAGGTATCAGCAAGAGTGAAAAGCAGACAAAAATGAAAGGATAAAATCCAGAATAAGCTTATTTTCACTCTTCATTACAATTGTATGTAAACATAAAAATAATCCTGAATACATATAAATATAGTTGTATTTATACTGAGAATTTCTCAGATTAAGTAAGAAATAATCTTAGCTATAGGATATAATCAACAAAAAATTAACTGAAATGTGTATCTGAAATAAGACTGGATTTTATTATACTTTCTATTTTTGTAATGTTAATGCTCACCACTTTACCATTCAATTAGTTTCTTAAAAATTAAAAAATACTTTATTTACAATAGTTAATTCATAATTTTACGTTTAAGTAACTGAATGCAAGAGCAATCAACAGGAAGGTCACGCTGCCTAAAAGGACCTTTTACTGTGCTTATACATGCATCTTCATGTGCAACTGGTCTCCCTACTCCAACTCAGAATTTTATCTGGCATTATATACAACATAATTTAGATATAAACACAGAAGGCACTCAACCATATAAAATTCCACAGCAACCTTTTTGGGGTAGGTTTCTTAATAATTATCTTATTTCCAAGTTAAATTGTGCTTCCTCAGTTTAGACAATATAAATCATAGATAGGAAAAACTGCACAGGACAAAAACTGTACAAAGAAAGCCACAATTCAAAAAGAATCATCTCCTATTCTCTATTCCTGTCTTCCACAGAGGAAGTAAATGAATATACAATTATTTGTTCAATTATTTTTTAAAATACTTTTAGTTCTGGGTTGCTGTGACAGAAAAATGTGCCTAGGGTATTGATAAATACTAAAGTAATCTTCCATTACTTTCTTTTGGTATATATTTTTAATTACTATAAATACATAAGTTATCAGATATAAAATAAGAGCAAATATAGTATTTGCCAAAGAGTTAAAATATTAGAAGAAAATTAAGGCCTGAAATACAGCTGAGTGGTAAATCATGTGCTAGCATAAATGAACCCTGGGTTTATTCCAGAGCACCAAAGTGGGGAGAAAACAAAACAAAACAAAAACCCAAAACAGATGGAAAGTAATTCTTGGTATTACTGAAATGACAGACTTATGGAGGTAAGTATACCTACTAAATTACTGTTAATAAATATAACAAACTATGTTCCTAATCTAAATTACTTACAGCCAACTTCTGGCTTACTGTTTTGTTGCGCTATGAAACAAAATGAAAGACTGCTTTCTCAAAGTAAAATAAAAACTTAAGCAAAGTCAAAGGTTTCAACAACACTATTAGTACATACTATTAGTACATACCTGACTCTTTGCCAACACCCATCTGGTTTCCAACAGACTCAATTACCTGTCTAGAAGACAGTGTTTTCAAAGCTAGGTAATCATACCCAGCATTTGTCAACCGATAGCCCTGGACAGCTAGACAAAAATTAGGTAAGAACATTATTTAGTTATACCGTAGCAATTAACACACATCAACATAAATCAAACATTTAAAGACTGGAAGTCTTAGGTGAGAATGATGACTTACCCTAGCTCCCAATTTCGTCTCTATTATAGAACTACTTATAGTGTGATTCATGTATGGACACCAGTTTGAGAGTCTGTGACAAGATATACACATGAACTGAAAGTATTTAAATTCAAAATGTTTTATATTAATTTGACCATGATTTATGCCTGTTTTTGTATATAACCATTATCCTCTTTACTTTTCCCAAAACTGCTTTCTCTTATATTTATTAAAGGTCTGCAACAGGTCAGCCCTCATCCCAGATGGAAGGCAATGCTCTAGAGTCTTGTGAGAAGCTGAATTTTCTAAAGGTGGTGATAACTATATTACTATCTCATTTGTCCTGCAGTGTGATCTTTCCACTTTCTATGCACCCTTTGATTTTAGTGGACTCTCATGTAGAGGAATTTTAATTCAGAACATGGCTGCTCTGGCAAGGGAACACATCAAAAGATCTTCTATGTCTGTGTGATCCAGCTGGAATACAGACACACCTTTAATCTAAGGAGCCAGGCAAGCAGTGGAGTTCAAGGTCATACTGGTATTGATTAAAAAGCTTAGGTGGTACAAGCCTTTAAACCTAGCACTCAGGAGACTAGTCAGTTCTGGTTAGGCAGTTTAGTTGAGTCAGTGAGCTGACAGGCAGTGCAGTGGAAGTAAGTTTGTGGCAGTTCAGTTCATGGAATTCAGAGGCAGTTTTACTAAGAGAGTTTTACACAGAGAGGGTGAAGAGAGAACAAGCTAGACACAGGTGAAGATAGAATGAGCTAGAGAATGAGAAGGAGCCACAAGATTAAAACTGATTGCTAGAGTTAGTTTGAGGTCAAGCAAAGCAGGGGGCAAGGAGAGAGAGGCTAGATAGAATCAGTCAGTTTGAAGAGGAGTTTGAGCTAAGAAAAGCTAAGTTGAGCCAGCCAGCCAGAGTTCAGAAAGATCAAGAAAGGGTGAGCTTATTCAGCAGTCTTAGAGGCTGAAAACATTGCAGGCCTAGGTTAGCAGAAGGAGGCAGTAAGTTCAGAGATGACAATTAAATCAGGTGAATAAAAGAGTTTAATATTCTGATTGTTTTTGACCAATCTGATAGAGCAGTTCTTGGTTGTCTAGTCAGGCAACCTGCACTTCATGCCCTTTGAAGGCCAGCTCTACAGAAAGCCAATTAATTGAAGACTGACAAATAATGTAGCATAAAATACTCACTTTTAGTACGTTCCCAAGCTATAAGTTTATGCTTCACCAATTCTCTTAAAACTTTATTACAGCCACCATGTTTCAGGCTGGCTATAGAAGCAATCAAACTGCAGGGAACAATTTCATGGTTCTTCATACCCATTTCAACCTGAAAGTAAAGGAATCATGCCACAATAAGCAATACAATATCTTGTCTATTAAAACCCTGCTAAGAAATTAGCCTCTTGGAAACTTTCCCAACTAAGCAGATCTCTAGCCACAGCTGTGTAGCCTATCAAGAATAGACTGCGAGAAATGTACTTTAAGCAAAGCAGGCTACAAAGTACTAACCGGCACTAACCTGGCTGTTCTGTCACTAGGGAGCACGATCTTAGAGGGAGAGGGAGAGGGAGAGAGAGGGAGAGAGAGAGAGAGAGAGAGAGAGAGGGAGGGAGAGGGAGAGGGAGAGGGAGAGAGAGAAGCTACATTTGGGATATTAACCTACTAAAATACACAAATTAAAAAGAATAAAAACTGGAAGGAATGTACTAGAAAGATGTACTAGAAGGTAGGGACTAAAGATTCTTTTTCTTCAGCCGGGTGCAGTGGCACATGCCTTTAATCCCAGGATCGGTAGGCAGAGGCAGGTAGATCTCTGTGAGTTAGAGGCTACACACAGAAACCTGTCTTGAAAGTCCACCTCCAATTTTTTTCTTCTTCATATGTGGTATTATGTGCCATGTGTTTTCCATGTGTGTGTGCACTGTGTGAAGGCCTGAGGTTCATGTGAGGAGCCTTTCTAGACTGTTCTCCATTTAATTAAAGATTTTAAGAAGTAGTATGGCAGAGTCTGGCAACAAAGTATGGGGGGGTAAAAGGAAGGAAGAGTCAACAATTTGAAGTGAAGAAAAAGGTTTATTAAAAGTATAAAGAACTGGTAGCAGAGAGGAAAACATACCCCAGAAAGCCCTACTACCGCTGCCCCAAGTCACCATTATACCCAGGGAGGAGCCACAGCCGTTGCTGCTGGCCCCAGTCACCAACACTGCAATTGTGAGCAGCAAGGACAAGACCTCCCCCACCCCCAATGCACCTAGCCTGGCTGAACGGGCGGCTGAAAACCCGCCCACCATTGGGGACAAGAAGCTCATCACAAGAAAGGTTTTGGGAACAGTACAATGGTTCAATATAAGGAATGGATATGGTTTCATCAACAGGAATGACACCAAGGAAGTCGTATTTGTACACCAGGGTGTGGAGGCAGCATATATTACAGGCTTTGGTGGAGTTCCAGTTCAAGGCTGTAAATATGCAGCAAACTGTAACCATTATATAGATGGGTCCTCTATGCAATTAGCAGCAAATTGACCGGAATGGTGAGAGTTGGGTAAAGAATGAGGGTTCGGAAAGCACTCCTGAAGGCCAGGCCCAACAGCCGAAGATTCCCACTTTACTACATGTGCTGACTCTATGGGCCTCGACCACTGTATTCCAACTCTCCTGTGCAAGTAGAAGTGATGGAGGGTGCTGACAACCAGGGTGCAGGAGGGCATGGCTGACCACTGAGAGTGAATATATATCGGGGTTACAGACCGCGATTCCACAGGGGACCTTCTAGCCAAAGACAGCCTAGAGGATGGCAATGAAGAGGACAAGAAAACTAACAAGATGAGACTCAAGGTCAGCAGCCACCTCAACGAAGGTATTGCTGCACCTTCAATTACCGACACAGACATCAAGAGAACCCTACACCACAAAATGGCAAAGAGACAAAAGCAGCTGATCCACCAGCTGAGAATTCTTCTGCACCCAAGGCTGAGCATGGCAGGGCTGAGTAAATGCTGGCTTACCAGCTCTACCATCATCCAGTTTGGTCATAAAACCAGAAGAAATGAATATGAAATTCCAGCAATAAGAAATGAGCAAATATTGGAGCTGAAGACCTAAGCGCTTGCTTTTCTCCAACTGAACAGATACACTAGAACTATCCACATTATCAATGAAACACGGGGTTTTTATTATTTTTACCTAAAGAGGTCTCTTTTTGGTAGTGACAAACCTGTTTCTTAAGGAAAAAAGGGCCTGTTCTATGTTGTTGTTTTTCCCCAATGGAACTTTAATGGTTTTTAAATTGTATCATATCTGGTCAAGTAGAAATTTTTAAGAACTTCATTTTTAATGAAGTTTACAACTTCAGTTTTTTTCAAAAGTCAACAAACTGCAAGCACCTGTTAATAAAGGTCTTAAATATATGGGATGGGAAAAAAATGGGGGTGGGGGAGGAGATCATGTTGAAAGTGCAACAAGTTAAACGATAACTGACAGAGAGGCAAAGATGTTCTTAGAAAGAGGGAGTGAGCAAGAAAAGGCAACACCAGTAGCATCTGAGCCTGGAGTGGTAAGTTCAATGTCAGGTAATTCCTTAGGAAGCTTAGAAATCCTGGCAGAAAAATCCATTACTCTGGTGTACCACTGTAACTGAACCCTGGAAACTTTTAGCTCGTTTTTATGTTCTGTCCTTGCTTCCCCAATCCTCCGACACACCTCTTGACTTCCCTATTTTTTTGGCAGGCATTGAGAAATGAGTGAATGTGCTGAGAAGAAGAGAAGGAAAGCCACTATTTAAAAACATTATTTAAAGAAAAGCCCAGGTTAACTAAGGAAGCTATAGAAGGGAAATGCATGCCAAATTTCATGAGACCTTGCATTTGATTGATATTGTAAATGCTACTTATTTAATTTAAAAAAAAAAAACATGGCTACCAAGGCTTAATACATGGCCCAGGCAATTCACATTACATATCCTATTATGTAACATAGTCATCCTTATCAAAAAGCAGTGACTCCTCAACATGGACTGACTTATTCTAATCTTAGATTTATGCCCTGATCTCTGTGCCATGATACTAAAACTATACAATCAGATTTTGTCATTTTTCCTAATTAAAACATTCACTGGCTTGCATACACACCGTTACTAGGCCTGCAAGGGTCTACATGATTCGGTTTTCAGGTTTTCCATGTACAGCCCCAATTATTAGACCAAGACATACCAACCTTTCCTTTCTTTGAAGACTTCCCCTCCCATCCCTGTGGTTTTGCTCTTATTCGCCTCCAACTCTCTCCAAGGACACCTCTTCTCCTGTGCGTAATACGCCGTTGGCTCGGGATTGGGAATATGACACAAACTAACTTTATAGTTGGGCTATAGTGATGGATTCAGCCTCCATCACTACACAACTCGAAGACGGCACTCCTCTCTTCCTTCCACCACACGGACACTTTCTATTCCCTTTTCCCGTAGTCACCTTACCGCTGCTTATTACTTGGTAATTACACTACTAACTTATTTACTGGATTACTTGACGAAGAGGCATCTCCTTCCCCCTTTGTCAGTTTTGCACTCTGCAGAACAGCTTAAGACAAATACATTTTCTTGAGTGAATCAGAGGGAACATTAGGCGGGTTGGGTCTCAGGGGCCGAAGAGAGAAGCAAGCGCTTCTGGGGCAAAAGGAGACGCAGACAGGAAGGCTTTTCACCCTTTAGAAAAAAAAATCAGGTCTTTCTCCACAAAGCTTAGGGAAAGTCAGACCTTGGTTCCCAGGTCCCAGCCCGGGCAACAACCCGCAGAGCAGAGCCCTAACGTTCCGCTTCCAGCGACCTCCGAAGCGCAGGAGGAGGACGAGCAAGAAAGGCGCGTGCCTTACCGCGGTCAGGACCCTGAAGTCATCGCGGCTCATGTACCTCAGCTTGGCCACGTTCACCTTCCCCATGCTTGCTCAGCTCCCGCACGGACGCCGCCCGGGAGGACGCAGAGCAGCTGGGTAATCTCGCGCGCTTTCCGCCGCGGCCGGCCGGCGCATGCGCCCTGTCACCACGGTGCTTGTCGGTAGGTAAGAACACACGCCTGCCTGGCACCGCAGAGTGCCGTATTTTCCGGTCTCGGGGCTAAAAATCACGGAAGAGTGATTATCCTGTCTTTCAGGAACTTTTTCCACGCAAGGTTGGTTTGGCGAGTTGCAAGTGTTTCATATAAATACGCCGCATTCCTTCTTAAGCTGCCAGGACCTGATCCAAAGCGGCGCCGCCGCCCCCGGAGCTTCCGCAAGCAAGGACGCTACGTCACTTCGCGCTTACGTCACTCCGGGGGCGGGGCACGTTGCGTCCTCGCCGCTCCCGGTCTGCGTTCAGCGCAGCCACCAGCTAGAGTAAATTCTGGGAAAGGGAAGGTCGCAGCTGCCCCGCAGCCCCGGGAAGGCTTTCTGGGAGACTTCCATGCTGGACTGGCAGTTCCTCGCTAGGCCGACCTGCCGGTGACCGAGGGACCCCGTACCTTCGTCAGGACTTCCGTGGCGTTCAGTGTCTGTGTTTCTCACCTCACCAGTTAATTCTATGTTAAGCCTTTAAGCTGCTGATCTTTTGGTCTGCTCTTAGCTTAAGCCGGGATTCTACGTGTTATCAAGTGTTATGACCTGCTTTATCCTTGAGAGATTGCCAACCATTGGTGTGTAATTGTTGTTTTTTTGGGGGGGGGCGTACGATATGCAAATTTTACTTGAAGCGTTGGTATTGGGATTCAGATGCTTTCCTTTCGCGTTCCTTTCGTACTCCACTCCTTCCCATTTCTAAGAACCCATGTATTCATTTACTCCTTTTTGACAGTGGTGCTGAGTATGTTGGTCTGTCCATGGTAAAGCGTATACGAGGGGCAGACAGCAGGCTATTCTGTCCCACGTCTTTCCTGCTGAAGTGGTTGGTACTCTGAAATCAAGGAACAATCCTCTGTCATCTCTGGTCCTACCTTGCGTGGGGACTTTGGGGCCTTGCGTATTTGAATACAGGACTCTTAATTAGGCTCATGCAATTAAGACTTAACTAATTAAGACTATGCCATTTAATGGGATTATTTTCGTTCTACATTAACGTTAGAAAATATAAAAACAAAAAGTTTGAAGAAGCTACATTGGTTGCCAGTCGTTCTCTTGCTTCTCAGCGTTGCTTCACAGAGCCACCACTAATTGGGTTTTAACCCAAACTGTGGAACGCCAGGGGTAATCAGAGTCCAGATTTCTCATCCTTTCAGTATTTATTACAATTTCCACTTTGTATCCCGGATGTAACCCCCTCCCTCACCCCCCATCCCACCCTCCTTCCCTCTTACACTGCTATGTCCATCCCCTAGTCCACTGATGGGGGAGGTCCTCCTCCCCTATTATCTGATCCTAGCCTATCAGTCTCATCAGGACCGTCTGGATCCTCTTTCTCCGTGTCCTGCTTAGGCCACCTCACCAGGGGTAGGTGATCAAAGAGCCAGCCACTGCTCTCCTTTCTAGGGGAACCCACATGGAGACCGAGCTGTTCATGGGCTACATCTGAGCAGGGTGTCTAGGTCCTCTCCATGAGTGGTCCGTAGTTGTTTCATCAGTCTCTACAGGATTCCCTGAGCCTAGATTTTTTGGCTCCTGTCCCCTCCAAGTCTTTCTGTTTCTCCCTTCTTCTGTAAGATTACCTGCACTCTGCCCAAAGTTTGGTTATGAGTCTCAGCATCTGCTTTGATACCCTGCTGGGTAAAGTCTTTCAGAGGCTGTCTGGAAGGCTCCTGTCCTCTCCTACTTCTGATCTCTATCCTATTTGCCCTTCTGAATGAGGACTAAGCCTCTTTCCTAGGGTCCTGCTTGTTTTTCAGCTTCTTTAGGACTGTAGATTTTAGTATATTTATCCTGTATTATATGGCTAATATCCACTTATAAGTGAGTATATGCCATGTGTATCTTTCTGCTTTGGGATTACCTCACTCAGGATGATCTTTTCTAGTTCCATGCATTTGCCTGCCAATTTCATGATTTCCTTGTTTTTAATAGCTGAGTAGTATTAAATGCACCACAATTTCTGTATCAGTTATTCAGATGAGGGCATCTAGGTTGTTTCTAGATTCTAGCTATTATGAATAAAGCTGCTATGAACATAACTGAGCAGATGTCCTTGTTGTATGGTTGATCATCTTTCAGATAAATGCCCAGAAGTGGTATAGCTGGATCTTGAGGTAGCACTATTCCTAATTTTCTGAGAAAGTGCCAGATTGATTTCCAAAGTGGTTGTACAAGTTTACATTCCCTCCAGCAGTGGAGGAGGGTTGCCCTTTCTCCACATTCTCTACAGCAAGTGTGTTCCTTGAGTTTTTAATTTTTAAATTTATTATTTATTACAATTTATTCACTTTGTATCTGACTATGGCCTCCTTTCTAGTCTCCTTCCAATCCCACTCTCCCTCCGCCTTCTCCCGCTATTCCGTTCTCCCACTGACAGGAGGTCCTTTGAGTTTTTGATCTTAGCCATTCTGTTGGGTGTAAGGTGAAATCTCAGGATTGTTTTCACTTTCATTTCCCTGATGACTAAGGACATTGAGCATTTCTTTAAGTGTTTCTCTGCCATTCGATATTCCTCTATAGAGAATTCTGTTTAGCTCTGTACCCCATTTTTTAATTGGATTACTTGTTGCTTTTTAACTTCTTGAGTTCTTTATATATTCTGGATATTAGCCTTCTGTCAGATATAGGGTTGGTGAAGATATTTTTCCAGTCTATGGGTTGCCGTTTTTTTTTTTGTTTGTTTGTTTGTTTGTTTGTTTTTTCTTTTGACAGTATCCTTTCCTTTACAGAAGCTTTTCAGGTTCATTAGGTCCCATTTATTGATTGCTGATTTTAGAGCCTGTACTGTTGGTGTTCTGTTCAGGAAGTTGCCACCTGTGCCAATGTGTTCAAGGCTCTTCCACACTTTTCTTCTAACAGATTTAGTGTATCTGGTTTTATGTTGAGGTCTTTGATCCACTTGGACTTTAATTTTGTGTAGGGTGATAAATAGAGTACTTTTTTTTAATAAAATTATCTGGGGCCGGAGATATGGCTCAGTGGTAAAAGCACTGTTTGCTTTTCTAGAGGTCCTGAGTTCAATTCCTGGCAACCACATGGGGTCTTATAACCAACTATACTGGGATCTGATGCCCTCTTCTGGCATGCAGGTATACATGCAGATAGAACATTCATAAACATTAAATACTTAAGTCTAAAAAATAAAAAAGGAAATAAAATAAAATAAAAATAATCCTAGTAATCAAGTCATTTGTGAGTAAAGGATTCAAATTCAGCCTTTGTCTCTCACCATACTTAATGTTGGCTTAAACCAGTGGCTCTCAACCTTTCTTATGTTTTAATCCTTTAATATAGTTCCATATATTGCGGTAACCCCCAATCATAAAATTATTTTCATTGCTATTTCATAACTGTAATTTTGCTACTGTTATGAGTTGTAAATATTTTTGAAGAGAAGTTTTTTTTCAAAGAGGTGTCAACTCAAAGGTCGAGAACCACTGACTTAAACACACAGCCTATTCTAAACTCATTCATCATTCATCCGAGATAGATACTAGATTTTTTGATATTCTAGGGAAACCAATTCCAAACCCTAAAACGTGAAGGGAAGTAGCTGTGTAAAAAATACTAGATGTGACAGAAAAGCTAAGGACTCAGGATGCTGAATTTCCTTATCCCAGACCTCCCCACTACAGTCAAGCTCATAATACAAACTTGTTTCCCATAAAGGACCTTGAGTGTCTGTAATTCTAAATTTTTAGTCTGGAATTCAATGTATTAATAGTCCACACCTTCCTTTTGAATCAGTTTGTGATCGTCTAATTTTTCTTGTTCAACTTCTTTTCCCTACCACCTCGCCCCTTCGCCTGCAACACTCTCTTCACGTCTTTTTTATTTCTTTTCCCCAATAATAATTTATAATTCAAGTTCTATTTACAATGTGAAGCATTTATTATTTCTTTTTATATTGATTTCCTAGATCAGATGTAATAAATTACTGCACTTGCTACTCAAAACAATAGAAATTAATTTTCCCTTATAACCAGAAATACGAAATCATTTTTCAGTGTGATAAAATCTAAGTGTTGGTGTTAAGTGAAAAATAAACCAGACTCAGACAAATACCACATATTTTATGTTCAGAACCTGGATTTAGAGTGATATGTTGTGTGAAGATGTGTTTATGGTTGTATTTAGATTATAAAACTAGAAAAGAATCACCAAAGGGGAGGAAGAGCTAAAGGATAGTAGGAAATAAGATAGTACTAGAGTGTGTGTAAGCAGAAAGTAGGTCTGACTACTGAATCCACTTTAGCTCACAAGGAGTCCTGAGGAAAGTAGATTTCATATAAAATGTGATACTAAACATCCAGTAAGAAATATCCACATATACAGAGAAAATTTAAATGAGATTCAAAAACTGGAACAGTGACTTTAAATGTCTGTTGACATAAAACAATCATAAATATATATTCATTTGTGCTGACTGGTTACAACTTTATTAATAAAGAGTTATCTATGAAAAATCTCTTAGCCAGGTGGTGATAGCACATGCCTTTAATCCTAGCATTTGGGTGGTGGGGTGGGGGTGGGGAGGGGACAGGAGTGGGGGAAGGAGCAGGCAAATCTCCAAGTTCCAGGCCATAGTGGTCTACAGAGTCAGTTCCAGGACAGCAGAGATACACAGAGGAAAACTGTCTCAAAAAAAAAAAAAAACAAAAAAACAAATACTAAACCCCCAAACCAACCAGTCAAACAAATGCTTTTATTTTATACAACTGGTCCAAAAAGACTTTCTCTAAGTTTCAAAATGCTAAAATGAGTTCTAGTTATATTTAATGAAAGGCAGTCACTATGGCAAACCTCCAAATACTACAATTTTTCCCCCAGGCAAGTTTATAAATACCTCAAAATATCTGCTGGAACTCCAAAATGATCTACAAAGTTTTGTAACAGGGCCATAGAGCTTAGCACAACTGACTCCATGATGGAAGTGTCATTCAGGCTGTAAAACTCAGCAGGTAGACAGCACCACCTGCCACAACTAAAACAAAGACCTAATCCATCAAAAGTCCCATATAGTTCTGGGAAGGAATCAAAAAAGTCTAAGTTTGCTTTTTTAGTTCCTGTAGCTCCACTCTTGGCTAAATGTTCTTGTTAACTGAGGTATGTCAACTCAGAACATGTTTTTCTTTTTGTGCTTAAAATCTCACCCTGAGAAGGGCTCAGTGCTACATTGGGGTCCCAAACACCCAGAGTAGTCAGTCACTGGTCAACTAATAAAGACTTTCTATTGGCTTAAACCTATGTCCAAGTGGTCTTTTCTGATGAATATCCCATAACAGCTTTAGGCCTGTGGAGTTTTCATGATAGTTTTTGGAAGCTGCTGTTCCTGAGACAGGTTCATAAAATTTTTGGAGTATGATTGCCCTTTTCCACAGGTCTTCAGTGAATACAGTTGCTCATTCTCTTCAAATTTTCAGCTTTGTTAAGCTGCTGTAGATAGTCAAATGACTGCGAATCTTGGAAACTTTTAAAACAGTGAAGAGGTTTCCTATGTCACTATTACTCCAACACTCCACACTCATTTCTGAACTTGGAGCATGCTTGCCAAGGAAGTCAAAGGTTGGCATTAATTGATGTATGGTTGTCACTCGTAGTTCTTTTTGAGATGATTTGTTTTACAGAAGCAAATATAACATATGCTTGTGTGAAATAAAAGCTTTCACAGTAGAGTTCATTAAAAAAATAGCTGTTGTTGACTACTTTTGGACCTTTCACTATTTCTATAAATATTTGTGTTGATACCTTTTGTACCTCTTATAAAGTCACTAAAACAACTGATTATTCAGTTTGTGAATACATTGAACTCATCTTGGGCTTTGCTCTCACGGTTTCTGCTTTAGCCATGTAATTCAGATCATATTTTAGATTTTAGTTTTCTGAGGAACTTCCATATTGATTTTCAAAATTGCTGAACAAATTTACGTTCCTACAATGGATCAATGGACAGAAAATGTGACATTTCTACACAACAGAATATTATTCACCCATAAAGATGAATGAAAACATATTTGCATGAAAATGAGTGGAACTGGAGATCATCACATTAACAAAATAAGATAGATTTAGAAAGAAAAACAACCTATGCCAAATCCGGGTTTTAAAAAAGATGTGGAAGTAGTACAGTGGGCTACTGAACTGTAGTTATGCAAGCTCATTAAAGTATTCTTAAGAATACATCAAGTGTAAAACTACCCTGGGTAAAACTGGTCTCTGAACTAGCACTAAATTCCTAGGGTAAACTGGTCTCTGGACCAGTCCTATATTCCTATACAATGTGACCTTGAGGTAAAGGTTAAATGCCTACCATTTAACTGTTTCTATCTAGTTCTGTAAAGAGCCTCTGTAAACAGTGCTTGCTTTCTATAAAAGCGAACTTTCATTCTCCTGTTTCCATTGTCTCAGAGGCTTACTGCCTCTGCCTGCTAACCTAGGCCTAGTCCTGGAAGCTTCTAGCCTCACTACAATCTAACCCAGATCTAGAATGTTTTCTGCCTCTGAGATTTACTGCTTAATAAGCTCAAACTTTCTTGTACTTACTGAGGTCTTGGCTGGCTCAGCTGTTCTGCCTTAAACTTCTCTCCACATAACTTGTTCAATTTGCCTTTTCTATGGGCAACTGCTCTGCTTGGCCTCAGACTAACTATAACGATCTCTTCTAAACTTCACCCAAGTCTAACTTGTTCTTTCTCTGCAGCATGTCTCTATTACTGTCCCAAGAAAACGTTCTCCTCTCCTCTCTGTATTGTGCCTTAGGTGGCTTCCCTTTTTCTCCTTCTTCTCACGAAAGTTGGCCATGTCCTATTAGGTCAAGTCTTTCTCTGATTTGTCACCTTTTCAATTAAACAACACTTTCAAACATGGTTGCTTTCTTCTACAAACTAACTTTTGGATCTATGCTTTTCTTTATGTAAAACTTGCTCTGTACTAGGCTGACCTTGAACTCACATCTGCTTGCCTCTGTCTCCTGGATTAAATGCATGTTTGTATTCCAGCCAGATCACACAGATCCAGAAAGTCTTTAGACATGATCTCTTCCCACAACAGCCATGTTCTGAATTTAAATTCCTATACAGCTTTCTGTATATAACTTAATTGTGTTTTTTTTTTTTTTTTTTTTTTTTTTTTTCCTTAAAAACTCAAACCAAATGGAAGGCAGGGCTGTTTCCTGCTAATCTGCTTGGTACAGTCCCACTGGTGGCTGGGAAGACTCCATTCTACTTATTTAGGGCTTTTGGAACTTTTTCTTTTCAGGTACTCCACAACAGTAGAAGAGCTACTGTTTGGGGAGAAGACAGAAGGGAAGAGAGACAAGTGAGGGTAATGGGCAATGAATATAATTAACGTTCATAAACGTGTATGTGAAAATCACTCTTTTGTGCAATGAATACATTCTAATAAAAACACGTACGGTCATAATGTGGCATTTTATGTTAAATCTTTTTAATTTTGAACCAGTTCATGTTTGTTGGCAGAATCTGCTAATTATACCAAGTATTGATTACTTCATTTCCTTTTATCAATAACAGCTACTGATTACCAGCTGGACATAAGTTTCTGGAGCCAGTGACTATCTTTTCCAGTCTTAATTAGTTTTGGGTTGTGTACTTAAGGTTTTTTCAGGGCATGCCTGTATAAATTGTATAAAAAAAAACCCAGCATGAGTCTTGCATTTGGGAAAAAAAAAAAAAGGGCATATGTTTTCCTACATTCTATTCCAATCTCCTGTAGGCTGAATGAGCCTCAACCATGCAGCTGACACCAGTTAGTCTAAGGCAATGTATGAAAGTCAAGGCAGGACTCTCATCCCTAGGTTACCTCATGGAGAAGGCCTTTTTCTCATCCTGCTCCACCTGCTTACCCTGAATAGCACAAGAAAGAGAAAGCCACTGTATTTGTACTACGGTAGAGTCTTTGATTACATGAAAATAATCACGTTCCACCAATATAGGTGGGACTTTGAAATTTAATTTTGTATTGAAAATAGTTTTTGAAATACAGTATATTCTGATAACAGTTTCTCCTCCCTCCACTCCCCCACATCCTCCTTGCTAATCTAAGACCATACCTTTTCTTTCTCTCTTTTTCATTTGAAAAGAAACAGCTGAGTGTGGGGGTGCATGCCTTTAATCCCAGCACTCTGGAGGCAGGTAGATTTCTGTGTTTGAGGTCACTCTTATCTACAGAGCAAGGTCTAAAACAGCCAGAACTACAAGAACACCCCACCCCCATAGAAAGAAAGAAAAGAAACAAGCATCTAAAACAAAAATAGAAAAAAAAGAGACAAGGAAAAAGCACACACATAAACACACATGTTGTTGGTTATTAATGTTTACAATTGATACGTCTTTTAGATAAGCAGCAGTTAGTCCTATGTCACCAGCCAGCAGTGACACCTGAATACCACCTGAGCAAGGGTTAGGGGGAGAGAGAGAGAGAGACAGGGCAACACCAAGAAGGACACCAAGTCAAAGCTCTGATCTAGGTGTCAATAATAGTAAAACCAACACTTATATAGCAGAAAAGTACAAGCAGCTTCTCATGGAGGCAATTTTATTTAGCCAAAACATATGAAAGCTCACTCAAGCTTACACAGAGCCTGATGTCTGGTTATCATGGTTGCACAGAGTTTCTCAGGGTCAGAGCCCTCTGCTGTAGAATTGCCAGGGTCAGTCTCTGAGACAGCAAACTTTAGATTATAGCCAGGGCCAAGAGGCCAAATTCCACTACTCGGATGTGCACTCCAATTTGCCATTAACTCCAAAATGGACTGCCACAGTCCTTAACCAGCTCTATACCCAAATCACCACACAGAGACTGCGATTTATTTAATTAACCTAGAGCACAATGCTGGGCAATATTATTCTATCCTAAACCTCCAAGCCCGCATAGTTAACTACCATTTAGATTTCACACATAATACTAGCGTTTAGTCATATTTTAGGTCCAGTCCATTTCTTCACGTGATTCCAAGACCTCTCCTGCAGATTCTCTGCTCTTCTCTCCTGCCTCCTCCCTCCTCCCCCTCCAGACCAGGATGTCTCACCCTATCCTTTCCATTGCTCAGCATTGTGGCTGGTTGTTTTAATTGACAACATGGAGAACAAATGGTGGCATGTTTACACAAACTTGAGACAGGTGATGCTTAGAATAAGCATCACATTGCAATGTCCGGATTGAAACCAGATAGTGGGGTAGAGAAATCAGGATTTGAATGAACAAGGGTAAATTGTGTACATTCCAAAAGAACGTTATAGCAACACACACACACACACACACATGCACGCACACACGCACAAAGCCAGAGATGCATACATTTTTACATATAGAAATCCCATACAGAAACCATAATGCATAAGAAAATGTAAGGTAAAAAATGCCCAGACAAAGAATGAGATAAAAAAAAATCTCCAAAAATGCTGTGGAGTTCATTTTGTGTTGGGCATCTACTTCTGGGAAGAGGCTTGCTCTTAAGGGTGGTTTGTATATGCCGTGAGATTCAGTTGCAGAAAGCTATTTTTTTCTTTGTGAGCAGTTGTCAATTGAAGATAACATTTGGGTTAGGGTTGGGGTTGTGTCCACTTCCCCTCTCAGCTATGGGATCCCATCTGGCTTGGACATGAACATGCCCTGTGCATGCTGCTGGAGTCTCTATGTGTTCACATGTGCTTTCATCTTGTTGTGTCTAGGAGCTCTTGTTTCTTTGGTGCCTTACATATGTAGAACTATCCCAGCATCTCTGGGGTGAAGCTACTTGATCATGGTAAATGATGTTTTTGATGTGTTCTTGGATTCAGTTTGGGAATATTTTATTGAACATTTTTGCATATATGTTCATATATACTATAGGAAAATTGTTCTATAATGCTTTTTCTTTGTTGGATTTTTTTGTGTGGTTTAGATATCAGGGTAATTGTGGACTCAAAAAAATTAGGCAATGTTCCCTCTGTTTCTATTTTGGAGAATAATTTGAGGAATATTGGCAATAATTCTCCTTTGAACGTCTGGTATAATTCTGTGCTAACTCCATCTAGTTCTCAACTTCTTTTAGCTGGGAGACTTAGTTATTTCTTTTATTTTACTAGGCGTTATAGCTCTGTTTATATTACTTATCTTATCTTGACTTAACTATAGTAGGTTAAATATATATATATATATATGTATGTCAAGAAATTTATCCATTATATTTTAATTTTTCCAATTTTCTCTAGTAAAAATTTCTAAAGTATGTCCTTATGATTTTCTGGATTTCCTCAGAATATGTTTTTAATATCCTACTTTTCATCACAAAGATAAGAAATTGTTTGATTGATATAACTCTTAGAGATTTGGAGGTGATATTATGAAAAGGGATTGTAGCCTCTGAGGCATGATCATTATCTGATTATGCTAGTATCTCAGCATAATATGAGAGGGGACCTCTGACCATATGGTACTGGTACCTGAAAGTTATAATGAGGGTGAATTAGGGAATACAAACTGCAGTTAGGATAGTTTAAAAGATGCAGATAAAGCATATAAAGGAAATCCTACTCCTTTTCATGATCAAAATGCTTATGTAAAGCAAGTTCCACAATCCAACAGAGTACCTGATATTTTTCTTAGTGGTGAAAGATTGATAGATTTGGTGTTAAGAATAGAAACAAAATAAAAAAATTCCAGTTCTAAATACTTCTCTTTAGCTTCATACAGAGGATAAAACAGGGACAATTAAACAAAAAAGGCAACATAAGGCATCCAGACCTTGCAGGAGGAAGTCAAGTCATCTTTGACATAAATGACATAATCTGTATACAAAAATCTCAAGGCATACATACACATAAAAATATACTAGAACTAATGAGTTCAGCATGGGATAGGATATTTGGTTGGTGCAAGCTCTTTGATGAGAGGAGACCAAGGAGACACCAGAACTAAAGAATATTAGAACAAAAAGAGCATTTCTGGAAAGGAGGGTGAAATCTGACCTTTGGTTCACTATTCTATGTCATTAAAAAAATCCTCATAGTGAATTTACTTCAACTATATAGTCAATAGTAACCTGATTTTAGCTCTCTAGGAAGGCTAACTGAACTCCCACTGGTTTGCCATTTGTTCTCCTTTTACTTCCTTTTTACTGCCCTTCCTGTTTCTGTACTGTCTCTTTAAATTCTCATTTTGATAAATAGACCATGATGTTATAATTCTAGATTGCGAGATTATAGGAAGTGGCATTTTGTGTGTTCCACTCCCTCAAGTCTAAAATTATTTCAAAGCACAAAAGTTTCAAAACATCTATGATCTACATATTTTCTTATTTATTCCCTGTGGTAGGACCTTTCCCTCCTCGTAGAGAATCCATTTAACAATAATGCCACGTCACCTGAATTCTGTGGATATTCTTTTTATTTGCAGTGAGCAGTCTTTACATTAATCATTTCAGCCATCAGGCGTTGAAACCTAGAACAGAATTCTTGTTTCCATGATTGCAGAGTATCGTATTGATTGGTTGAGATATTTCAACCTTAGAGTTTATGTTGGTCAGTGTTCTACTGCTGTGAAGAGGCACCATGACCAAGGCAATTCTTATAAAAGAAAGCAGCTAATGGGGGCTTGCATATAGTTACAGAGGTTTAGTCCATTTAAATCATGGCGCACAGGAAAAGTAGCTGAGAGTTCTACATCCAGATATGCAGGCAGTGGGAAGGGACTCCGGGCTTGTGAGCTTTCTGAAACCTCAAAGCGTACCCAGAGCGACAACACTTTCTCCAACAGGGGCACAACTCCTAATCTTTTCAAATAGTGACACTCCCTGGTGACCAAGTATTTAAAATTATGAGCGTATGGAGACCATTCTCATTCAAACTACCGCAGAGCTCTTGATCCATTAAGCAGCCTGAATATATTAAACCCAAAAATCACATTTTAATTATCATATATTATAAATTATTTTGTATGTGCACTTGTGTGTGTGTGTGTGTGTGTGAATAAGTTTCATTAAGGCTGTATACGGGAGCATGGAAGCCTCACCAATGACTATACCACTGAAGAAATGTCTCTCCTCCCCATCAACCATGAATTGCGTATACATCCTCAGCAAGTAGGGAGCCCTGTATGGCCTCCTGCCCCACTTCTGTGACAGAATTTTAGCAGGCCCAGTCTTGTGCAGATGATCAAAGCTGTTGTGAATCCAGAATGAAGTAGTCATGTCGTTCCCTAGTATTCCATACTACTCCCTTCCTCTGGCTCTTATATTCTTTCTGCCCCTTATTCTGCAATGTTCTCTAAGTCTGGTAGCACTGTACCAGAGTACTATAGATGTCCTACACCAAGTTTTACTATTTCAGCTTTCCCCAACTCCATTTTACTTATGTGTGTGTGTGTGTGTGTGTGTGTGTGTGTATGTATGTATCTATTTAGTTATTTAATCACTTAACTATTTCAGCTCTTAAATAAGAAACCCCAACTAGTTTCCTGTGGCTTAGGTGTGACCCTTTCCCTGCTGGGCACTCACCTGTATTGTTGCCCCTTCCCTTGAGTATCAGTTTCATCATCTTACTCCACATAGATGTCAAATTGTTAAACCTGGGAAGACATTAGGATTTGTTAACATTTCTGACCTAGAAAATTTATTGTTTGATTTCTGTGGCACCTGCCTCTCTGTCCAGAGTCCTTACAGCTTACCTTTATGTCTGAGGGCAACTGCTACCAACATCTTTACAGTCTTCTGTCCAGCTCTGTGCTTATGTCATGCATTCTTGGAGGGCTTTCCCTACCATTTGTTTGGATCTGGGATGGCTGCTTTGGTTTCTGCCACCCCTTCCTCACTTTATCTATTTGACCCTCTCTTGCTGGAACTCTCTCCTGTTCATTGTATCTAGCTATCCTGATCAGCTTTCTTTTATTGGCTGGTAAAATAATATATCCTCTGGCATTTGCTTTTAGATACTTAAGAAAAACCATCTCTCCAAATGACAGAAATATAGATTAAAAAAATTTCACAGTGC
Organism: Meriones unguiculatus; assembly: GCF_030254825.1. NCBI lineage: Eukaryota > Metazoa > Chordata > Mammalia > Rodentia > Muridae > Meriones > Meriones unguiculatus. The sequence goes on from NC_083367.1 coordinate 54,911,036, forward strand.
TGACACTTATTAAAGTTGAATTGTGGATATATTATTTTATTTTTTGGGTACATAGGAATTTTCACGATAAAAAGGAAAAAAAAGAAACACACAGAGAGGAGTTGAACATATTAACTTTTAGCCAAGTAGGAAGGATGGAGAGTGGCCAAAGCATTACACTGTCTTCTTGTCATACACAAGCCAGCACACTTTCTATATATTTTCCTTTGCTAATAAAGCTTCTTTATAAAGATTATACCTTTGGTTTGCTTTGAAATTCTTATCATAGTTCATTGTCCCAGGCAAGGGCATGGGTTTTAAACAAAGACATTATGTAAGCGAAGTCTTGTTATTTAAATATGAAATGTCCCCCATAGGCTCACATGTTTTGAACATTTGGCCCTCAGCTGGTGGTGCTCTTTGGAAAAAAAACCTTTATGAGAGGGAGCCTTGTTGGAGTTAATGGTTCACTGGAGATGGACCTTGAGGCTTTATATCCCTACCTCACTTCATGTTCACTTTATGCTTTCTTACTGTGGATGCAATGTAACCAACCAGGCTCCTGCTCCTGCCGCCATGCCTTTGCTGTCTGCTTTTATGCCTTTCCCATCATGACGAAGTATAGCCTTGAACTGTGGGATCAAATAAACACTTTCTTCTTTTGTTTGCATTTGTCAGGTATTTTATTATCTGGTAACAGAAAAGTAACTAAGACATAGAATGTTCAAATTTTGGTGCTATTAATATATGAGGCTGAGTAATTGTCGGTGCCATTGTTTTTCATTTTTGTTGTAAGTGCTGTCTAGTGTATAAACTATAGCATATTTGGCAATAGTCCTGGTCTATATAAGAAAGAGACTAGGTGCTAGTGGCACTGCTGCCTCCCCTCTCTCCACCCCAGTATGGCAACCCAACATGTCTGTAGACATTGATGAATGTCTCCTGGGGAAAAGAGTTACATATAATTCCGAAGTGCTGATTTATCACTAAGCAACCTTTAGCTGGACTTTCTGCATGCTAATGGAATTGATAAAAGCAATAAGATATCATTAGTTTTTCCATAATAGAATAAAAGAATGGTTGTAGGTATTATAGATAATTAACTTAAAGAGATGATGTTGTTTCCAGAATTTTTTTCACAGTAACATCAATTGGTTTAATACTTGAACCTTCTCATTTTTAAGTTTTATGTGGTGTTTATTTTTGCATAAAATGTTCATAAAGTTCATTACTGTCCCAGTTTTTATTTGAGATACTTTTTTAAAATAAAATTTTCTGCAAGTTTTTATTTTCATTATTTGTAGAATATAACCTCTTTTTTTTTCTGTATGTGGCTACAACTGCATAGTGCTAGTATTTTATTTTTAGTATAATGTCAGTTTCACAGTGTCTTTGAAAATATAGCTTTTGCTTAGATTGTGGGTATGGAAATTTATTTGATAAATTTTGTGATTCTGGGCACAGTGTAAATGAGACATTTTCAGGTGTTGCAGTATATAAATAAGTGAATGTTTTTCTTGGCTCAGTTTTGTACCATAACTAGCCAGTAACTTTTGCATTAACTTCTTCAACTGTAAGTGTGCTCATACATACTTCTGATTTAATAAAAACCTTAAAATAGGTTTTTGTACTAATATATTTATATCATGCAGGTGTTTGACATAGAAACATAAATTACACTTGAATAAAATTGGTTCAGGGAAATACTAAAATGTGTTAGGGAGGATATTAAAATATATATATATGGATGTTTATTTTATAATCCAACATGAACATTTTTCAGAGCTAGTTGAGAGTTCAGTGCTCTGTTACATGATTCATTTTCTTTCTTGAACATTTCTAGTCTTAAATAGTTTTATTCTTTTCTATTTCTCTTGGAAAAATCAAATTATTATTTTATTAGTCTAATTGTATAATTTCTTCTTTTTGGAATACATAAGAAGATCTGAGTAGTGAAAACAATCCATGCAATTTTCTCAATAATTTTATTTGTCTGCCCTTTTATTATATTAAAAAAATAGAAACTGTATGATGTATGCGCCTTGTTTCATAATGAACACAAATATGCTGTTTGGTCTGTTTAGAGTCATCAACGTGTTTTATGTTATGGTAAAAATACTGACCACATTTTGAACCGATGTTAGAAAAACAACATTGTTATATGAATTTTATTAAGACATTGAAGCTGGTGAAGGGTGGTCTCTGAAATTCAAGCGTGCTAATTTAATTTAGTTCATTAAAGGTACGTATTTAAAATATTTATTGAGTGCTTACTAAGAGACGGTTGTAAATTTTTATTCATTTTTATTAAATGGAGCTTCATTATGCTGCTCAGGTTGGACTTAAATTCCTGAGCTCAGGATATCCTCCTGCTTCAGCCTTCTGAGACACTGGCAGCACCGTTTCTCAGCTTCAGCTTTCTTTTTGATTTTTGTTACTCATGGATTACCCATTTTTTTTTCCGTATGAAAAATTTGACTTGAATGAAAATAGGATAAATGATTAATCAAAAGTAATTATATAATTAAACAAACTGACAGTCTTGATTACATATTTGTTTATAGAATGATATCCATATGACTAAGTCCCTTCTCTTTGATTATGTCCCTAGATGTTCTCTTCTTAGGAGACCTCTGATGGCTGAATTTGCAAAGATGCTCGCACCTCCTTGCCCACACTGGACTCCCACTCTTCCCCCGTATTGTGTACACTGTTAGTCGTCGTTTTCCTTACAGCTGTGAACTCTTTAAAGAATTCCAGCCTAATGTCCTTGACATGTGGATTGGTGTGGAATACTACAGTGGTTACAAGGACCCTTGTCTCCTGAAGTGCCAGCGTTAAGGTCTTTGCTGACAGCTTATTTGTGCCACTATGCTCTTGATCTTAGCAGTTCAAACTGAAAACCCAGGAAGATCTTTAAATTATAAAAGGGTGAGCAAAAAACTGCTGGTACAAATTTCGCACTTTACTTATTAAAATTATTGTATATTCACATTACAGTGACCAGCATTTTGACCGCATGCTATGCTATAAAGGCTTCACCTGTACTTTCTGATTTAGCTTGCTGTCCAATTTAACTAATTGTGTCTTTGATTTTTGTTCTTTTGTTTTTTTTGAGACAGGGTTTCTCTGTGTAGCCTTGCCTGTCTCTGGACTCACTTTGTAGACCAGGCTGGCCTCAAGCTCACAGAGATCCACCTGCCTTGACTCCTAGAGTGCTGGATTACAGGTGCGCACCACCACGCCTGGCTTAACTACTTCTTCTGGTAGGTTCTTACTTTAGTACATTTACCTGAGGATGGACAATTTTGGGAAAAGGGTTTATTATCTTGCAGTTCAGAGGTTCCAGAGCATGTGTCAGCATCCATTTGGAGTCTGTCAAGGGGCCTCATCATGTGTCACAATACAATGGAGAAATGGAAAGAGAAGGGTGTGCATTCAAGAGGAATATCTAGGAAAAAAAAGTCATCAGCCACCTTACAAAGTCCTTTTATTTTTAAAGCTGCCCCTACTTAATAAAGATTTTCTCTATTTTTTGTTGTTTAACAAAAAACTTCATTTTATGATATTTAGTAGATTTATAGTATCTATATATATTAGCATATATATAGTTATATATATATATAAATTATATATATATAATTTGCTTTTTAATTCTACTCATTTGTTAAAATGTCATGTACCTAACCATGCTTTAGGGGCTGACTATGGCGTAATGAATAAAATTGTCCTGACTTCTTTTCAGAGCTTATAGTCTCTGCTGAGGAAGATAGACAAATCATCAAAGGTTTTGAAAGGGTTTTACACCACCTGGCCCTTTTCTTGACACCCACAACATAGTCATTGAAAACAGAAAATATTCTGGTAACACTTAAACTTCATTCCACTTTCTACAACACATAGCAAAACTTTGCTTCTTCAAGAGTTTATGAAATTAGCACTGATGATTCAAGGAATTTGTTCTATTCAAACTTTCTTCTTGGAGTTCTTTAAAATTATCTATCTATCTATCTATCTATCTATCTATCTATCTATCTATCTATCTATCTAAAGATGTATGTGTGTTTGTTCAAGCTTGGTGGCTGTGGAGGCCAGAAGAGCATATTGGATCCTCTGGACTTACTGATGGTTGTGAGCCACAATGCAGGTGCTGGAAATTGAACTGGAGTTCTCTGTAAGAGCAACCGGTGCTCTTAATTATCGAGCCATCTCTCCAGCCCAGTTTCTTGAGTTTTCTTACACTCCCGAGCTTAAGAGTTAACTATTATTTTCATTATGCCTGTTTTGTTCAGAAAACCATAGTGTTGAGACTTCATGGGGATGGTTTTTCATGTAATGGTGAAATCATAGAGGAAAGCATCGAGTAACAGGTAGCCAGCATCTCCAGCTCTTTAACTCCCCTCCATATTTTTCTCTTAGATTTAGATCTAGGGATTGTGTTGCAAATGTATCGGTTGGTGTTTGGCATTCCAGAGTCTTGTCCTTTCTGCATTTTGACCAGTTGTGATAGTCTCTATTTATTGAAAAAGGAAGGCTCTCTGATGAGGAGTGAGAGATATGCTTACCTGTGTTTTAGGGTAAGCGTTGAAAATACAGTTATAAATTATATCGGTTTAGGAAAATGGAAGTAGTAGGTTCTTGTCTCAAGCCTATAATCTCTCTAGCTATGGGTAGTGTTTAATAGAGATTTTTTTTATTGTCATTGCACTTTTATATCTCAATGTGTACTACATTTATTTATTTATTTATTTATTTATTTATTTATTTATTTATTTATTTATAATAGGCTGATGGATTGTCCTCTTCCTGAGGAGGCCTGTGTGGCACTGGACCAGCTTTTGGACTGGAGATCTCTCTGACTGCTTCCCATATGCCTGGCCCACCTGAGTCCCTGACATGAGACCTAGCAGAGACAGTGAACTTAGTGGAAATGAGCTAGGCATGGGACCCTACTGTCCCGCATGCCCATGAGTCCTGTGTGGCACCAGGCAAGCTCTAACACTCGGTGATCTTTCTGCCTGCTCCCCATCTGCCTGGCCCACCTGGGACACAGACAGTGAACCCAGCAGAGGGACCACCAGGCCATCGTACACCAGAGTCAACCAGATTGCTGGAAGCCAGCAGAAAAACACAAGCAACAAAACTCAGGGCTGTGTGGCACCACTGGAAACCTGCAGTCCTGCCACAGTAAGCCCTGAAGATACTATCACACCCAAAATACAAAGAACAAGATTTTAAAGGTGAGGTTATGAAAAGGATGCAAGCTTTAAAGGAGGAAAACAAAGCTCTCAAACTAGCATAGTAAACTACAGTCAAACAGGAGAAGGAAACAAATACAACTGTTCAAGAACTAAAATGGAACGTGAAGCAATAAAGAAAACACAATCTGAGGCAATCCTGGAGATGGAAGACCTAGGGAGGAGAACAGGAACTATGGACACAAGCTTCACCAACAGAAGAGACGAAATAGAATCTCAGGGGTCAAAGAAACAATTGAAGAAATTAGTGCATCAGTCAAAGAAAATGCTAAAACTAAAAAGCTCCTGACACAGAACATCTGAGAAATCTGGGACACTATGAAAAGACCAAACCTAAAAATAATAGGAATAGAAGAAGGAGAAGAATACCAAATCCAAGGCCCAGAAAATATTTTCAAAAATATCATAGTAGAACAGGCTGATGTTTCCTTATTTTGTAAATGCTGTATCTATTTATCTTGTGATGAATAAAAGATAATTAGCAGGATGGAAACTAAAGCAATCATTGTCAGCTCTTAATAACTGAGATTTTTTTCACATTTTTTCTTTTCTTCTTGTATTTTCTGAATTATAACCCTTTCAAAATTTCATTTATTTTTAGAAACTATGGTTTTTTAAAAAGTATTTCAAAACAATCTTGTAAAAAGTATAGACCTTCAGAATGACTGAGCTCAAAATCTCAAGTGACAGCACATGCTGGCAAGGGTGTAGAGAGAGGGGAACCCTCCTTCATTGCTGGTGGGAGTGTAAACTTGTACAACCACTTTGGAAATCAATCTGGCCTTTTTTTCAGAATATTGGGAATAGCTTTTCCTCAAGATTCAGATGTATCAGAAGATGCTTCATCATACAACAAGGACACTTGCTCAGCTGTGTTCACAGCAACTTTATTCATAATAGCCAGAATCTGGAGACAATGTCCTTCCACTGAAAATGGAAATTTTTCAGAAAAGAAATTGTGACACATTTACACAATGGAATAATAGTCAGCTATTAAAAACAAAGAAATGAAATTTGCAGGCAAGTGGATGGACCTAGAAACGATCATTGTGATGGAAGTAACCCAGAACAAGAAAGACACACATGGTATGTACTCACTTATAAGTGGATTTCAGCCATATAGTAGAAGGCACACATGCAAAGAAGATAAGTAACATAGAGGATCCAAGGGAGGATGTATAAATCTCACTCAGAAGAGTGAGAGTAGACAGAGGTAGTGGCGGAAGTTAAGAGGATGGAGATCAGAGCTGGGGAGAGCGAGGTTGAGAGGACAGAAGGCTTGTAGGCAAAAGAGAAACTGAGAGTGGGGACATCTCTGTAACAAGCTGGAGACCTAAGTCAGAGTAGGCTCCTGGGAGGATATGAGGAGGATTCAAGCAGAGACTCCTAGTAGCAGAGGCCATAGAGACCGAAGAGGACACCCTCTATTGGTCTCCTAGCAGAGGGAGGGGAACACCAACACACCCACAAAAACTTTGACCCAAAATTTACCCTGCCTACAAGATGTGGAGGAATAAATATACACCAAAGATTGAGGGAATGCCCACCCAAAGTCTGGCCCAACCAAAGACCCCTGAATTGGAAAGTGCCAACCCTGACACTATGACTGATACTCTGCTAAGCTTGCAAACAGGAGCCTGTCAGAGTTGTCTTCTGAGAGGTTCTACCCAGCAGTGCTTCCAAACAGTTGCTGAGACTCACAGCCAAACATTGGTTGATGAGTAGGGAGTCTTGTGGAAGAGTGGGAGGAAAGAGAAAAGGACCTGGAGGTGACAGGAGCGCCACAAGAAGACCAACAGAGCCAACTAACCAGGGCCCCGAGGGGCTTAGTGGCACTGAAGCATCAACCAAGAACCATGTTAGGCCCCCTACAAAGATGTAGCACATGGGCAATTTAGGCTTCATTTGGGTTGTCTAGTTAGGAACACAGACTCCCTTGCAAGCTTTTTGATCACTTTCCCCTGGCGGGACCGCCTTGCTAGGCCACAGGGGAAGAGGACATGCTCAGTACTGATGCAAATTGATGAGCTGGTGTGGATGGGAGAGGGAACTCCTCTTTTCTGAGGAAAATGCACAGGAGAGGAGGAAGTGAGAGAGTGTGAGACTGGGAGGAGAGGAGGGACGGGCTACAACCAGGATGCAGACTGATAAAAATATGTATAAACCTTACCACAGCTATTTTGAGCATTTATATTTTGACACAAACCTGGTGCTCATCTTTGGTGGGGTGTCTCTAATAGAGTCAATCTTTTCCATTTCAGTGGCATTTAAGGTTAGAAGTATTTGTCATCTAGTGTTTGCTTATTACCACATGAACGGAAGGGAGAGCAATGGGATGAAGTAAAGGGTTTCTTTGCATGTGAGTCATGATTTTTTTTGTCTTGTCAAAGTCACAGTTCAAAGAAGTACAGTCAAGCATTTCAGATATTTTGGAAGCTGTGTTTATCTGATTATTTGCATCCTGAATTCCTAAAGTTATATAGGAGTCAAAGAGAACTATAGGGTAGAAATTTTAGGTAGCCAGTTTAATTGTTGAATCATGCATTAAGGTGTATTTTCTTTGGTTTGCACTGGTGGTTCAGAGAAGTGGGGTTAATGGCAAGTAGTTAATACTAGAAAATTTTTACATAGACAAATTCATATTGCAGCTTCTGGAAAGCTGCACTATCTGACCACAGTAAACCTGCTTTCCTTTAGATGAGCTGTTAGCTGAGTTTAGTGGTGGCATACCTGGACTATAGTTCTAAGTGCCATTATTCCATTCACTGATTCCTAGACACTGGTATGCTGTAGAACACCATTTATGGCTGTTAATTACTGTAATTTTTGGTCTTTATTCATGAAATTATCTATCTATCTATCTATCTATCTATCTACCTACCTACCTACCTATTTATTTATTTGGTTTTTCAAGACAGGGTTTCTGTATATAACCCTCGCTGTCTTGGACCTCCAAGTTTATAGTTTAAAATTTTAAAAGTATTTCAGGATTTATTTAAGGTTTTTTTTCTGTTCTCTCTCTCTCTCTCTCTCTCTCTCTCTCTCTCTCTCTCTCTAAGGACTTTAGTTTTAGCCACATGTGTACATTGCTCCACAGCTCACTTATATTTTACTCACTTTTGAGCCTCTTATTTTTTCTCTTTTTATTTTATTTGGAATGGTTTCTATCAGTATGGTCTTTGTGGTTCTGTCAGTATTGTCTTTAGGCTTATTTTCAGCTTTGTAGACCTGTTCCAGCATCCCCTTCCCCTCTGTCCCCCATGTCCAGTGGATCACACGGACCTTCTCCTTCAACCTTCCTTCCCCATGCGAATCCCATTATCCTAGTCCTCAGCACCAATAGGCATTCTCTGGTAACCTGCTGGCCAGGCCCACTATGGAAGCAGGTAGGAAAACTGCAGCTCTCCACTTCTCTTTCAAAACAAATCTCCCAGTCTCACCACCAACTCTGAAGCAAAGCACCTGCTGTGGGCTCCCCTCCCTCCCTGTTGCAATATCTAGTGGAACACAAAGATCTCCAAAGTTCCTCCCTGTTCATCCTGTTATCCGCCCACCAACTCAGCAGCTATTCCTTGGGAACCTGCCAGTCAACCCTGCCAAAGAAGCAAGTAGGCCAGCCAATGAAGCAGGTTGTTGAGTTTCACATCTTTTAGTTCTTCCTCCTCTTCTCCAAGTTGAATTCCCCAGTCTAATCCCCAGCTTTGTATCACACTACCTGTTGTGGCCTCTCCTCATTTGCTGTCCCCATTCTCAGGGGATTAAGTAGATCCTGATAGAACACCCTGCTTTCCTCCATCCTGTGGACCCCCTGATCCCCATCCTTCTAGCCCATTCCCACTCCTAAGTGTCAGCTCCCAATACCCAAAAATGCATTTTATCTGTAAACCCTAGTGGCCATATCTGTCAGGATCCCAGAATTCCCTATGAGGCAACACCCACCCACCATACCATCCTAAGAATCAGAGAAGACAGCAGAACCCAAGGAATAAAACACCCACCCAACAATGTAAAATAAAACATCAGCACCTGGAATTACAATTTATCCCTAACCCAGATTCCTCAATTGTTGTGGTAAATAAGAGGTATCATGCTAATAATACTTATTATTAGCCCTATAATTATTATGGTGGCATTATTTAACCTGCTATCACAATCAGTAAGACCCAGACACCTGTCAGATTTTATAATTGCGTTACTTCACCTTGGGCTGGGCAGATATTTGACCTGCACTCTCTCATATCTTACAGGTTCATCCCTGCCACCCACTTTAACCATTCCTATCTGGCTACCCTGCATCTGTAGTCCCAAATACTTGCTAATATTCTTCATCTGGGTCACTCCATCCATGCCATTCTTGGAGTCCTTCCTCCCGGCCCACGTGGTACTTTACCTAACCCATGGTGGGTTCCTTCCTCCTCTTTCCCCATCCATCTGTCTCATGATTCTTCTCTCAGAAAGCCCTTGAACTTTGACCATGCCTATCCTATTCTGACCTGCCAAAGCTTAGGCCTTTTAATCAGCCAATCAGAAATAATTTCTTAGGCAAAGTTAAACAGTAATACTTGGGGCACATAGCAGTTTACTCATAAACAGTAAGAATATCTGGGGCAAACAATTAACAAATACAAAGCACCTGACCATACTCCAACACTAGATGATAGCGTAAAAACACAATCAGTAATAGCTAAGACAATATGACTCAACTAGGGCCCAGCAACACTACGGCAGTCAGCTCTGAGTATCGCAACAGAGCTGACACACAAGACAAGAACCTTAAATAGCCTTTCTGAATATAATAGAAGTCCTTAAAGAGGAAGTGAATAAATTCCGTAAAGAAATCAATAAAAACACAGAGTGAAAGGAAATGAGTAATATAGTTCAAGACTTGAAAGTGGAAATGGAACCAACAAAGAAAGCACAAACTAAGAGAAATCTCAAAATGAAAAAGTTTAGAAACTCAAACAAGAACCTTAGAGGCAAGCCTAATCAACTGAATGCAAGGGATGGAAGAATCTCAGACATTGAAGACACAATAGAAGAAATGCACCCCAGTCAAAGAAAATGTCAAATTTGAAAACGTTTTGGCATAAAACATTCAGGAAATCTGGTACACTATTAAAACAAACAAACAAACAACAAATCTAAATATAATAGGAATAGAAAAGGAGGAAAAACAGACATAGGTCAAAGTTACAGAAAATATTTTCAACAAACCATAGAAGAAAATTTCTCTAGCTTATAGAGGGGGAAGCTCATTAAGATATAAGAAGCAAACAGAGCAACAAATAGACTGGACTAGAAAATAAAGTCCCTTCGGCACACAATAATGAAATACTAAATGTACAGAACAAAGAAAGGGTATTAAAAACTGCAAGGAAAAAAAACTAACAAATAAAGGCAGACTTATTAAAATAACATCTGACATCTTAATGGAGACTCTAAAAACCAGAATGGCCTGGACATACAGACTCTTAAGAGACCGCAGATACCAGCAAAACTTTTTTAAAAAATTGTTATTTTATTTTTATTAATTACAGTTTATTCACTTTGTATCCCAGCTGTAGCCTCCTCCTTCATCCCCTTCTAATCTTACCCTCCCTCCCTCTTTTTCTCCTATGCCCCTCCCCCAGTCCAATGATAGGTGAGGTCCTCCTCCCCTTCCATCTGACCCTAGTCTATCAGGTCTCATCAGGACTGGCTTCATTGTCTTCCTCTGTGGACTGGTAAGGGTGCTCCCCCCTCAGGTAGAGGTGATCAAAGAGCCAGCTCATGAGTTCATGTCAGAGATGGTCCCTGTTTCTATTACTGGGGAACCCACTTGGACACTGAGTTGCTATGGGCTACATTTGTGCAGGGGTTCTAGGTTATATCCATGCATGGTCCTTGTTTGGAGTATCAGTCTCAGAAAAGACCCCCGGGCCCAGATTTTTTGGTTCTGTTCTTGGGGAGCTCCTGTCCCCCGTGTTCTTAATATCTTTGTAAAAGTCATTGTATGGGTCAGGCTCTTTAATGACCGAGCAAGATTGCAAAGAAGGTCCTGTTTTTCTGTGGTGATTTCCGTCTCTCTTTCCAGCAAAACTTTTAATCACAATAGATTGGAAAAAAAAAAAGACATTCCACGATAAAATCAAATTTAAGCAATATCTATCATACACACGGCTTCCAGTTTTGTGGCTTAATGGAATTCCTGAGTATGAGAACTAATGGGTCTCTGTGTCTGTACTTATTTCTTGTACTGTTTCCTTTGGTTTGTTTTTATTGTACTTTTCTCATGTGTTAGTTTTTGTTTATCTTACTTTATTGTTCTCCCTTAGAAACCTGTTTGTTTCCTAGTAAGTAAGAGACAGGAAAGTGGTGGATCTGGATAGGAGGGAAGATGTGGAGTAACTAGGAGGAGTAGAGAAGGTGGAACCATAATAGGATATGTTATATGAAAAAAAACTATTCTCAATAAAAGCGGGGGAAGGGAGAAAAAGTAGGTGACAGGCTTCTGGGTGTTCAAGTGAGGCGACTGCCAAAGATCAGGTGTGAAAAAGGTCATTATTTGATGCAGAGACTATTCTTTAGTTTCATGAGTAGAAGTTACATTAAAAAAGGCCGAAGGGTGAGATAACCGAGTAGGACATAGCACGTCATCTTTTTTCCTTCGACTTCCCATAGTCCCTTTCTCCTGCAAATTTTCACCACTTTCTTAGCAAACATATTAACAAAATTATATTGTAATATGCTCAATCATCTAAACACATATGCATAATCACAGTTCCAACCATTCATTAGGATATTAGAGACTAAATGAAAATGCACTTGTTTTCAGAGTTTGGCTTGTGGCTATTAATCTTTACTTAATTGGCTACAGCTCAGGCTAGCCTCAAACTCACTATGTAGCTCACTTTAACCTTGAACTTATGATCCTTTTGCTTCAGTCTCTGGAGTGCTGAGATTATGGCATGTGCCAACACATGTAGACTGACTGTCTATATCTTTAGACCTTTTATGTTTACATTTCAAATCATAGAGGGAAATGCTTTTTCCATCATTATCAATTTGTTGCAGTGTATAGAATTTTCTTGTTCAAATGAAGAAAGCATCTTCATTTCTTTTATAGAAGCACAGCCTTTAATTGTAATAATGAAATAAAGTATTCAAGTGGTATTTATAGTATACTTTTTAATTGGTCTGGCTTTTATTTGTCTACTATTGGTTACTAATCTTGTGACTTAATCAAGTGGCTTACATTTTCTTATCCTTGGGTTCAGTATTTCCTAATTATTGTAAATCTTGACTTCCCAATCTTGTATCTTGGTCACACAGAGCACATGATAAACAAAATTGAGACAAACTGTGAAGTTACACTGTACTCACAGAATGAGTGCCTATCACTACCCATCACTAACATTTGCTGGATCCCAAATTATGTTCTTCATTTAGTTCTAAATAGAGTTATATTCTCTAAAATTATAGGAGATAACAATTAAAATGACAAGTTAAAGAAATTATACCCAACACAGGACCATTGTAGTATGCGATATTATTGAAGAATAAATATGGTTGCTTGGCTCTACTCTTGAGACCTTTGTGACTAGTCACTGACAAGACAGCATGGCAATCTTGACTGCACTTGCTGTTGAGAAGAGGGAGTGGTAAGCAACAGTGCTTTCCTGGCAGATGCTTTTTCTTTAAGCTACATTTTATAACAGTTTTCACATTACGCTAACTCACTGTTTTATGTGTGCTGTCTAAAGTCTACTTATTACTATGAGGGATAAGTGCTCTGCTGAAATGCAGATGATAAACTCATGCACCATAATAAATTGAGACTTGACTGGTCAAAAACTGTTAATTCGATTATTTGTGTGAGTATGTATGTGGCTGAAAAACAAACAAACAAACAAAAGCTGGACCCATTATCATAGGGTATCCGTGTGTCTGTTTATTTATAGCAAATGAAAAGGTAAATATTACTTTAGTAGGAATCATTTGTTTTAATTTTAGGCTTTTTTTTTCTGAGAAAAATAGTTCATACTCCTTACCAGGAAGCCTAAATCGTTAATCTGGCCATAAAAATGTGACTTTCATTTGATATTTTACATAATAAAGACAAAGGTAATAGGAAAATATGTATTTAATTAAAAACACATTTCATACAAAATATTTGGATTACATTTTTTTTCTCTTCCAACTCCTCTTACAGTCTCCCCTTTTCATGCCATTATTGGAGTCCTTTCCCCTCACCCACATGGTTTTTTCCTCCACCCATCATGGCATCCTTCTTCTTCCTCTCTTCTCTCCATCTGCTCTGATGCTCTCTGTCCTCCAAAGCCCTGGAACCTTAGCCACACCTACCCCATTTGCCTGCCCAGGTATAGGCTGTTTAATCAACCAATCAGGTATGTATTAGGCAGGTGTAACCAGATCTGAAGGGCCAGTAACATGGATCAGACCAACCTCCAACAAGAACCATTGAGTTTATTCTGTGTTGGTCAACTTCTGTTAGGAATTAAGTGCGGTTGGTATAGCCAGTAAGACTCAGTTGCCAGAAACTAATTTTTCCTTTGTGAGCAGTTGTCAATCAGAGATAGCTTCTGGATAGGAATGAGGGTTTGTGTTACTTCTGTCCATGTTGTGGCCTCATTTGTGCAGGCACTGTGTATCATCAGCTTACAGTCTCTGTGAGATCATATGTACATAGGTTCCGCTGTTAGGAAGGCCTTGTTTCCTTGGTGTTGTCCACCCCCCGATCCTCCTTCTTCTATCCCAGCCCTGGATCTTATAGTCTTAGTGCTTCTTCTGCATAGTTCCTGACCTCTGAGGTATTGATGATGACATGCCATTTATAACTGAAATCTCCAAGATCTCTCACTCTCTACACACTGTCCAGTTGTAGATTTCTGCATTAATTCCCATCTCCTGCCGGAGGAAGCTTCTCTAATGATGGGTGATGGAGATAGTTGTAATTGAGTATTTGGGCAAAGGAGCCCCATGGAAACTTCCAAACAACTCAGGCTAATGCCAAGGATATTGATTGTTCTCTAGATTGATGATAGGGCCCCAATGATGTAAACAGCATCTACATAACTCACTGAAAACAGAAAAGTTGAGCTAGTGCCCAGCTAGACTCTTTACCCTGACTAACTATTGTTCATAGGACTGAAGATACTCTCCATACTACCAGAGGAAACAGGTGGACACGAACACAGCTACAAGCTCTGTAATCTACAATGGTGATCTGCTTGCAACATACTCTGGTACAATATTGGCATTCCACATACTTGTGGAAGTAACCAACTACCATCTGGTCAGATTTGAAGTCTACGCCACAAGATGGAACCCACACCTGACCTTGCTCAGGTGTCCATGAACATGAAACTAACTATGTCATTGACCCGGGGGAAGACCCAATAGTATTGTTCTTTTAAAAGAACGTAACAATAAAATAACGTAACAATAAAATAAATTATAAGGGCATTCTGCTATATTCACAGAACAGGAAAAATTTTCATAAGCCTTTCATGGTTAACTTGAGAATCATAAATGGAATACCCCAAATTGAATGTGTGTTGATAAATGTGACTTCTGAAATTTGGTTCCAGTTAACAGATCCTGAGAGCTTTGAAATTTAAAATGACATTAACAATAAAAACAACAAACACAGAATTTCCATCAAAATGAAACAATTTCCAACTTGCAGTTTTTGAAAAAAAAATATTGGACAGTTTTGGCAGCTTCTAATTAAATGTTTGAATCTGGGTACTGTGCAGTAGAGTACATTTTATTCATCATATTAACCACACAATAAGTAAATGAATACCACTGTCATTTACTTTGCTAATGTAGTTAAAAAGTTAAGTATTAAGTTTGTGAAAACATACAGATATGAAGAAGTAATGAGGGACACTATTTCAGTGCTCTGCACAAAATGATATTTAGTTTTTAGATGCAATATCGACTTTTTTCATTTCCTTGACCTACTTGTGCATAGAACCTCTGCTCATATGTAGCCTGTGGTAGCTCAGTAACCAATTGGTTTCCCATAGTGAGGGGAACAAGGACTATTTCTAACAGGAACTCAATGACTGGCTCTTTGACCTCTCTGCCCATCCCCCAAGGGAGGAGCAGTCCTGCTAGGCCACAGAGGAGGACTTTGCAGCCAGTCCTGAAGATACCTGATTAAACAGGGTCAGATAAAATGGGAGGAGGTCCTCCCCAATCAGTGGACTTGGAAAGGGACAGGGAGGAGATGAGGAAGGGAGGGTGGGATTGGGAGGGAATAAGGGAGCGGGATACAGCTGAGATACAGAGTTAATAAAATGTAACTAATAATAAAAATTAAAAAAAATGTTTGGAGAAATTATTAAAATCTTTTATTCAGTTCAGTGGTAATTATTATAATAAGACAGCACAGTACTTATCTTACACAGTAGTTATAAGGAGCTGTGAATTAATAGGGGATTGCTTTACACACCTGTAGTGCTTTCCAGAAAGAGAGGAGGTTCAAGAAACTTTGCCAGGAGCTACCATAGAGGTTCCCTGAAAGGCTACACCCAACAGGGGATTAAGCAGATACAGACACTCACAGCCAAACTTTGGGCAACACACGGAGAGTCTTATGGAAGAAGAGTCTTCTTCCATAAAGGGGATAGAAGGACCCTGAGGGGGCAGGAGCTCCACAAGGAGACCAACAAAGCCAAAATATTTGGGCACAGGGGGACCTGCAGAGATTGAAGCACCAACCAAGGTCCATGCATAGAGGACCTAGACCCTTCTCAGATATAGCTGGTAGGCAGTTCAGTCTCCATGTGGGTTCCCAAGACAGCAGGGGCTATCTCTGACATGCACTCGATTGCCTGCTGTTTGATTCCCCCTGCCCCCTCCCGGAGACATGGCCTTCCCAGGCCCCAAATTAAGAGCATCCAGGCAAACCTAATGAGACTTGATAAACTAGGGTCAGATGGCAGGGGAGGAGGACTCCCGATTTCAGTGGACTAGGGGAAGAGGACAGGTGGAAAGAGGAAGGGTGGGTGGGACTGAGAGGAGAAGAAGGAGGGGGCTACAATCATTATATAAAAACTGAATAAATAAATAAAAATTAAATAAAAAAGAAAGTTTGCCTCACCTCTCAGGATAAGAATTGGAAAATTTGATTTAAGATAAGGTTGATAACTAAATAGACTCTTAAACTTTAACATGGAATGAATGTAAATGATACAGCACGCGAGCTAATCTGGGCACAAGTTTAGAATAACAAGGGTTTTTTGTTTGTTTGTTTGTTTGATGGCTTGCTTATTTTGAAACAGGGCTTCCTTACCCAGCCCTGGCTGTCTTGGAACTCATAATGTAGAACAGATTGGCCTTGAACTCATAGCAATCTCTGTTTCAGCTGCTTGAGTTCTAGGATTACCAGAGTGAGCCATTTATTCATGACTTAAACGTTCCTTTTCTTGTGTTGTCAAAGAATTTCTAAGTATAGTATTTTACCTATGACCTCTCCTGATTTATTTGAAGGAAATATTTACCTTTATTTTGAAGGAATCTAATTTGATGATGTATACATACTTCTTATTATAATTCAACTTGGTGGGGATGGTTCCTTCTCTTCAGTATCTTAAGAACCTTTGCAATAATATTTTCTTCCTAGACTTTTTGGAAGCATTTCAATATAACCGTTGCTAGGTAGGGACTGGAGCAGACAGCCTGGGTTTCAATCAGGGCTATGTCACTCATTAATTATTAAATTTAGGTAGATCATTAAACCTGTCTACTTCCTTTTCTCCTCTGTAAATGCCAATAATAACCATATTCTTGGGTTTAGTTAATATGTAAGTAGGTTATTCTTTTAGTCTGTAACATCGCCTTTGTTGACGTTCTCTTCCTTTTTTTTTTAATCAGTTTTTCTCTTCCTTTTTTGTTACAAGATTATTTCATTGGTATTTTACAAAGTAGGTTTTTTTTGTCCTTTCCTTACCTTTCTTTTGTGGTAGTAGGGTATGTTAGTCAAGGGCTGTACCACTGGCCTACACGGCCAGCCTAGTCTAGTCTACTTTGTGTTATGCGAGCAGAATATATGGGTCTGGGTAATAAAACAGTTTTCTTCCTTACATTTCATGATCAGATGCTGGCTGGGATAGAAAACGGCCTCCTTGTCGCACCATCAATGGCTGAAGGTTGAAGGGGAAAGGAAGGGAGAGTGGGAAAGACAAAATAAAACGGAACAAAGAGGGGGATACAAGGGAGGAGGGGAACAGAGCAAGAGAGGAAGAAGGAGGAAGAGGAGAGATTTTTCTTTCTAGCGAGAAGACAAAGCTATTATTTTTAAAATAAACGTAATCTAAAGATGCTCAAACACCTTGCATTTTGGCATATGCCTTTAATCTCAGCACTTGGGAGCAAAGGCAGTTGGCTCTCTGAGAGCTCAAGGCCAGCCTGCTTTACAGAGAGTTCCAGGGCTTCCAAGAGCAGTTGTACCTAGAAACCGTGTCTCAGAAAATCAAACTCAGAAAAAGAAAATAAGATAATCAAACTCACTCCATAACATCAATCCATGCATGATTATTCCTTAAATATTAGTGTGTCCATGTTCCAACCCTGTCACATGATGGATTGTATTTTCAGCACATGAGTTTTAGAAGGCATATTTACCCTATAGTAAGTATATAATCAATACACAGTGTGAGTTAGTATTGTAATGACATAAAAATAGCAGTTTGAGGGAGCTTTGCTCCTCAGTAGGTAATAGTACTTATCCTTAGCTGTTGGGGTTGTTCTAAGCAAATACTTGAGGTTGGGAAATTTATTCTTATTTATTTAATCATTTAATCACTTTACAACCTGAACCCAGCCCCCTTCCTCCTCTCCCCCAAGTCTCACCCTCATGCTTCTTCCTCCCATGCCCCTGCCATCCTTCTCAGAGAAAGGGAGGTCCCCAAAGGGTACCAAGCCACCTTGAAACTTCAAGTCACAGCAGGACTAAGCACATTTTTCCCACTGATGCCTGACAAGGCAGCCCAGCTAGAGGAAAGGGACCGGAAGCAGGCAACAGAGTCAGAGACAGCTCCTACTCCCATTGTTAGGGCACCCACATGTTGACTAAGCTGCATATCTGCTACATGTGTGTGTGGGATCCAGGTCCATCCCATGCTTGCTCTTTGGCCGGTGGTCCAATCTCTGTGTGCCCCCATGTGCTCAGGTTAGTTCACTCTGTAGGTCTTCTTTGGCATCTTTGACCCCTCTGGCTCCCTCTATCCTTTCTCTCACTAATACACAAAACTCTGAACTTGGCCTATTGTTTAGCTGTGGGTCTCTGCATGTGTTTTCACCAGCTGTCGCATGAAGCCTCTCAGAAGGCAGTTATGCTAGCCTCCTGTCTGCAAATATAGCCGAGTATCATTCATAGTGACAGGGGTTGACTCTCTCCAGTAGGGTGGGTCTCAAGTTGGACCAGTCATTGGTTTGCTATTCCCTCAAGCTCTGCTCCATCTTATTCCCTACACTTCTCATAGGCAAGACAAATTTTGGGTCAAAGGTTTTATGGGGGCTTGGTATTCTCCTCCCTCCACTGGAATTCCTACCTGGCTACAGGAGGTGGCAAGTTCGGGTTCCTTAATCCCCACTGCTAGGAGTCTCAGCTAGGGTTACTCCATAGAATAGAACTCCAGGAGCCCCAATCCCAATTTCATCTACTTCAGATTTCTATTTTATTTCCTGTTCTGTGTGAGATACAAGCATCCTCCCCTGGGCTATCTTTGGCTTCTTTGGGTCTGCAGTTTGTAGCCCGGTTATCCTGTGCTCTTTGACTAATATCCACTTACTAGTGGGCACAAACCATGCTAGTCTTTCTGGTTCTGGATTACTTCACTCAGGATGATCTTTTCTAGTTCCACCTATTGCTTGTAAATTGCACGATGTCTTTGTTTTTAATAGCTGAGCAGTATTCCATTGTGTAAATGTGCCACATTTTCTTTATATGGTTGAGAGACATCTAGGTTGTTTCCAGTTTCTGGCTATTACGAATAAAGCTGCTATGATCATAGTTGTGCAAATATCTTTGTGGTATGGTGGAGCATCTTTTGTGCCCAGGAGTGTTATAGCTGGGTCTTGAGGTAGATCTAGTTCCAAATTTCTGAAAAACCTTCAGATTGAGTTTCAAATTGTACAAGTTTGCAATCCCACCAAAGATGGAGTAGTTTCCCCTTGTTCCACATCCTTGCCAGCATGTACTGTCACTTGAGGTTTTGATCTTAGCCATTCTGATGGGTATAAGATGAAACCTCAGAGTCATTTTGATTTGTGTTTCCATGACGAGCAAGGATGTTGAACATTTCTTCAAGTCCTTATTGGCCATTAGAGATTCCTCTGTTTAGAATTGCCTGTTTACCTCATTTAAAAAAATATTTATTATATGTGAGTGGTCTGCCTGCATGTACACCTGCATGCTAGAAGAGAGCACCAGATCACATTATCAATGGTTGTGAGCCACCATGTGGTTGCTGGAAATTGAACTCAGGACCTCTGGAAGAGCAAGACAGTGCTCTTAACCACTGAGCCCATATCTCTCCAGCCCCTCTGTAACCCATTTTTAAGTTGTGTTATTTGGTTCGTTGCTGTTTAATTTCTTTAATTCTTTATATATTTTGGATATTAGTTCTGTGTTGGATGTAGGGTTGGTGAAGATTTTTTCCTAATCCTTAGGCTGCTGTTTTGTCCTATTGTCAGTGTCCTTTGCCTTGCAGAGAGTTTTCAGTTTCATGAGGTTCCAATTATTAATTGTTGATCTTAGGGACTGAGCTGTTGGTGTTCTGTTCAAGAAGTTGTTTCCTGTACAAATGTGTTCAAGGCTCTAACCTACTTTCTCTTCTATTAGATTTAGCATGTCTGGTTTTATGTTGAGGTCTTTGATCCACTTGGACTTGAGTTTTGTGCAGGGTGATAAATATGGCTCTAATTGCATTCTTCTACATGCAGACATCTAGTTAGGCCAGCACCATTTGTTGAAAATGCTTTCTTTTTTCATGTATGGTATTTCATTTTTAATGGTCAAGTAATATTCCATTGTGTAAATGTATCACGTTTTATTTATCCATTCTTCTGTGATTATCATTCCTTGTTCGTTTTCAGGTTCCTGTCTCTTTTTCATTAATTGTTAAATACTACATACATAAACACACAAAATACAATTTATATATAAAATCTGTATGTGTTTATGCATGTAGTATTGGATAACAATTAATGAAAAAAAAGAGGCCATGAACTTGAAAAAGAACAAGGAGTGATATCTGGAAATGTTTGGAGGGAGGTAAGGAGGAAATGATATAATTATGTTATAATCTCAAAAGTTAAAATAAGTAATTAAAAATTAAAAATATCCAAAGATAAATAAAACTTTCTTTTTTGTTTTAAAGTGATTTAAATATTAAGTTTATGTATGTCACAAATGCATGTAAGTCAATTTTGTTAGCACATTTCTTCATAATTTAGTATAAAATCATATGTATTGTACACACAGTTCTATGTATATAATAGCTGTGATATAATAGATACAAAGTATCGTATCTTAAGAATGGCTTTGAAAACAATATTCTTTAGAGACAAATCTTAATCTATAATCTAGAAAGCATTTTATTTGAAAGTACAATTTCATGTACCTACAAGTAAAACTATACCAAAGTTTTGAAGGAAGTCTTAAAAGTATTAACACAGTTCCCGCCGTTTACACATAATATATTTCGTATTTCTTCTCAATGCTCCAGAGAGAACTTTTTACCTGAAGTGGGGACGTTGTGTGAAGACAGCATAGTGTTACGTCCTTGCGCGGCGTTGCTGCCCGGAGCCACCGGCTTCAGGAAGTGCTCGGGCCGCTAGAGGGCAGCGCTCCACTTCTGCACGGCCAATCCGGGGAAGCCAGGCTGCCTTCCTGAGAGGCCGGACGCGGGTCTGTGACTCCCTGTCTCATTTCAAAACAGTCCTTTAACAAGACAGGCTTTGAACAATAACCTTTCCAAGATGACTACAACTCCCGTAAGCTAATAATTTTCATTTGGAATTTTAAGGACAGTTTCTTTGGCTTTTCTTCTGTGTATCCCAGGAAGGTGTAGAAGGTGCTTGTTTTATACTCCACATCTTGTTTATAACTGAGTTCTGTTTTCTGAAAAATAAATTTTCTTCATCCCTAAAATGTATTTCACTAGACTTGCTTGTAAACAAAAAATTTAAAAAGCCAACTAAAACAAAACCCAAGAGAATTCTCTGCACTTTCTGGTTTTAATTTTCTATTTTCCCTCTATGACTCCTTATTTATTAATTTCCTTTTGTTTTTGCTTAGTCTTTTAAATCTAGATATAAAAACTGATGAAATAATTGTAATAAATGCTATAAAGTTTATTATTCATTTTAGACTATCCCTTTTGTACCATAGACACCTTTTCCCTCCTCCTCTTTCTCTTTCACCTCATGTCTTTCCCATTTATTATCTTCCATCTCTTTTTAACACTTTCCACAAAACAAATACATTTGTTAAAAGAACAATAGCAATCTAGAAATCTGCAAGCTGTCATGTGATTTATCTAGCCTGCCCGTTTCATTATCCATAAAAGCAAATACAGAATTTATTTACATGATAGAAAGAAGTCCATGATAATTCTAAAGATTTCTGGGCCCTTATGTTTTCCATGAAGGGATTGTACGTGATAGGTTTGCTGTTCAAGAGAAGGTCTTTATTCACGGTTTTAAACTTGAGGGGAACCATAAGGCAATGACCTTACAGTGCCCTAATTTGGCTGAGAACAGTCCCTCGTAGACCAGAAAAACCAGCTCCCAATTCTACAGACACAAGAAAATGAATTCTGCTCAAACCAGTAATTGTGGAAATAGACCCGAGCTCCAGGCGAGAATGTATATCAGATAGCACCTTTATTTCAGTTTTGTGACACACAGAACAATCTTTTACCATGCCTAGACTCTGGGCCTATAATAAGTGTAAGATAATAACTAGGTGTAACGACTGAGTATAAATAAATAGGTACTATTTTAAGAATCTAAGATTGAGCTGGGCGCACGTCTTTAATCCCAACATTCAGAGAGGAAGAGGCAGGCTGATCACTGTGAATTCCAGGCCAGCCTGGTGTACGAAGTGAATCTAGGGCAGCCAAGGCTAAGCAGAGAAACTCTGTCTCAAAAGAAGAAAGAAAGAATCTAAGATTGTTGTTATTCAGCGGCAGAAACCCAGTAGGAAATAAGCAAAGTTCTTTAACATCACGAATAAGGAGTTTCTGGAAAACTGCAAGCTTCATATGATTAGGTATAAAACAATACTCAGAATTTGCAATCGTTTGCCAATGTGCAGCTCCTTTTCCCTACAGTCTTTGCTGTTGGGTTGACCTCATGCGTAGCTCCACAGGTAAGACTCAGGGAGTTCACAGCATTTAGAGAATAACACTCCAAGAAGATGTGAAAATAGGGCATCTCATTTGAATAAACCTTGGGATCATTGGGTAGGAGTGTTGGGGGTATACGCCTTCATTTTTCTGCTGAGCCTGAAGATGTAAGTGCTGAGGTTTATGGATCTTGAAGATTCAGTGGAGATTCTGAGGTTTCCCAGAGGCCTCTGGGTTACATTCGAAGCTTAACTGATGCTCACAGGCAACTAAGGAATCCCGAGAGTGGAGAAATAGTCTTCCTTAGGAAAAGGAACATACCAGATGGTTACCAAATACCAAATGGTTACCCTGAAAACAAACATGCAGATAACACCAAATTAACTGAGCTAGTTGCATGTATGTATTTAACAACAATTAAAGAAAAAGAGGCCATGGATTTGAAAGAGACTAAGGATGGTTAGGTACACAGGAAGGTTTGAAATGAGGAAATAGAAAGAAAAAATGTTGTAATTATGTTAGTATCTCCCCAAAATTATTTCTTAAAAGAAAATTAGGTGGTATAAAGAGGCCAAATGTATAAAAATGTTTCTAGGTCTCTTTCAGTCCTGGATTAATATAAATGTGTTCCCAGAGAGTTTATTTATTTATTTATTTTTTAATTTTAATTTTTATATTAATTACAGCTTATTCACTTTGTATCCCACCTGTAGCCCCTCCCTCATTCCCCTCCCAAACCTATCCTCCCTCCCTCGTCTCCTCCCCATGCCCCTCTCCAAGTCCACTGATAGGGGAGGTCCTTCTCTACTTCCATCTGACCCTAGCTTAGCAGGTCTCATCAGGACTGGCTGCATTGTCCTCCTCTGTGGCCTGGCAAGGCTGCACCCCCCTCAGGGGGAGGTGGTCAAAGTTGCTAGCCACTGAGTTCATGTTAGAGACAGTTCCTGTTCCCCTAGGTAACCCACTTGGATACTGAGCTGCCATGGGCTACAGCTGAATAAGGGTTCTAGGTTATATCCATGAATGGTCCTTGAGTATCAGTCTCAGAAAAGACACCTGGGCCCAGATTTCTTGGTTCTGTTGCTCTCCTTGTGGAGCTCCTGTCCCCTCCATGTCTTCCTATCTTCCCCTTCTTTCATAAGATTCCCTGCACTCTGCTCAAAGTTTGCTTATGAGTCTCAGCATCTGCTTTGATACAATACTGGGAAGAGTTTTTCATGAAATTTGCCCGCAAATGGTGGGAACTGGTAAAGATCATCCTGAGTGAGGTAACCCAGAAGCAGGAAGACACACATGGTATATACTCACTAATAAGTGGATACTAGACATATAATATAGGATAAACCTACAAAAATCTACACCTAAAGAAGGTAAGCAAGAAGGACGACCCTGGGTAAGATCCTCACTCAGGAAGACAAATGGGATGGACATTGGAGGAAGGAGAAAACAGGAAACAGGATAGGATCCTACCTCAGTCCATTTATTTTTGACAACAAATCTTCCTTTCACTTTAAAAACATGTGATTCTTGCATTGAATTTATTTATTACAACTAAAGAATATCTAACCATATATACCAGCCTTGATCTCATTGACTTTCCTAATACCTTTTTTCATCTTTCAATTAAGAATATTTTCCTGGCAAGTGACTTGTTTTTTAAAAAATATTTTTCCTTTAGGTTTTACCTAGTCTTTTAAGTCTAGATATAGAAATTTTAATGAAATATCTACTATTTATTAGTAGTATAATATGATAGAACAATCCATGAAAATCTGAATTATAGTTTTCATGATATTCCTGTCATCAGAGATATTTGATGAACATTTTATTATTGGTTTTATATAACTTTTCATATTTTGCAATTAATTTTTAAAAGTTGTATACAGAGTTATGAGTTTTGTCATATTTTCATATGTATATACCAGCATAATTTGTTTTTATTTGTCCTCACCTCACTGCCTTCCCTTGTGCCTTGCTGGCTTATCTTCTTCCCCCCAAAAGTCTCCACATTTGCTGAAATTACTTTGAAATTAATATATATGTATATACACAGACATATATTAGTTCTTTCTCTATGTATATACGAAATTCTGTCAATAGCATGCATTCATTTTGTTTAAAGTTTGTGTTTCAATCTAGTGAAAACATAAATTATCCAATTTCAGTAACTGACACTGTAATTGTCTATAATTCTGTCAATAGAGAGATTCCGGAATTAGTAATGTGTAAAAATAAGATTCGAGTGAAAGTGAAAACAATTTTTCTGTATTATTAAAATTTCTTTTGAGTGCTTGTTTATAATAATAATCTTAATAGTAGAGGCACATAGTGTATAATAAAAGGCCTTTTAAAATTTTTATTTTGTTATTTTTAATTGTGTGTGTGTCTACTCGTGTGCATGGGTATCTGCCCTTGAGTGTCTGCGGAACCAGGAAGAGTCGGATTCCTGGGGAAGTGGGGTTACATTGGTTGTAAGCTATTTCCCATGGGTACTATAAACCAAAATAAGGTTTGCTAGGACAGCTCACACATGCTCTTAACCTCTGAGTCCATTTTTCCAATTCCGAAAAGCTTTTTAAATAATGTAAAACACCATTAAAATGTGTTTAAAGTGTATGAGTGTTTGAATTAAAAGTTTGTTTGTTTTGGCTTGAAGGACTTTTCTTTTACCTATAGACATAATTTCTTTTTAGAAATGCTGTTGTGATAGCAGAGCTTACTGGTCTTCAGTTTGTTGTAAGGGGAAAAAGGGATAACCCTTTTCTATGATTATCTTAAACAATGTCTTAGAATGTTAGAGTTTACCTGAAATTAATGAGCAGGAAAATATGTAGCTCATATTCATCAGCTTGTATATTTTTAGTTATCAGATTATTTACTCAACACACTGGTTAATCTGAGCCCATGTTCCATGCTGAACAAACCTTCCTGATGGAAGTCCGGGTTCTGTTGAACCTGTGCCAGGATGTAATTTACCCATCATTTTACTAGAGATGTGGCAGATAAAGTGCCTTTCCTTTCTCTGGAGTTCAGCAAGACAGAGCTTCACCATTCCACCACAAGGGGAGAGTGTTGCTTTTTACAATGCAGGAAGGAAAGGGAGTAGCATAATTTTGCAGGGCACATTATGCTTCAAAAACTTAAAATCACAAGCCTGATTCTCAGTGTCCTGATGGTCAAAATGAATACACAACTTCCCAGCCCCTCACTTCCGTTAACACAATCTCCTGGAGGGAGACACGTTTTAGAATTGAAGACTTTTTAGCATTTGTACGAGCGATGCTCGATGCACTCGAAGCATATCTTTGTTTTGTAGTATTCTTCACTGTAGACTTGAAGCCCAACTCTTAGGCTTAAAGGTTACTATTGGCGATTTACCAGCTTGTTTTACTCTGGGTTTATAATTTTGAATATGAACAGCTTGACAAGCGCAACTAGTACTTTATTGCTGAGCTAAGAATTTTTATGGCCCCTAAGCAAGTATTGGAAGGCAGTTCATCAGAAAGTGTCAAAGGCATTAGTATTTCCAGAAACAGTACGTGTGTCACTTTATCTACAGGTATCGCAGAAAATAGCTACTGTGATGTAACAAACATACTAAATGGGTGAAGTAGGAAAACTGAGCAATTGTTTTAATATTTATCTACTTTATTTGTTAAAGAATGTATATTGTTTTGATGAATAATTAAATATTAAGTACTTTTCCAAATTCGGTTGATTTTTAAATGAAAAGAATTGATTTCCTTTCTCACTCTTCAGAGTTTGTGGTGCTAAAAAAAAAAGAAAGAGAAAAAGAAAAGAAGGAGGAAAGAAAAGTTATGTGTGCAAGCAAACAGCTTCGGGGCACTGGTGACACCTTTTCATCGGAAGATAAAAGGCTGGGGTTCTCATCTTTTCCAGTTTCAGATTTTTGCTTTAGATGTAATTGTAGATAATTCTCACCAGTGAATGTTTGTGTCTGCTATAATGTGAGCTTTGTCTCTGATGCTCACTCGAGTCCCAGCTGTTGTCTTAACACAAAGACTGATGTGGAAAAAAATTTTCAGAAAAAAAAAAATCAACCCCAAACCTTTTCAGATATTTTTTAAGTTAAAGCAGCCCAAGTAAATAACATGCCCTATGAAACTGCTCCACCTTAGTTACGGGACAAAATAGAAATGCTACTTTAGAGGAGGCTAGCCCATGTCAAATGCTTCTTTATTCCTTGCCAAGTGCACAGTTCATTGTTCGGTCACCTGTGTCTGTCTGTCGAAGACGCAAGGGGGTTCTCCGCACCCGCGTCAGGCTTGAAACCTTCCACGGAGGCTTTTGACAGTGTCTGGCTGATTATTTCCCGAGAAAGGTTAAGCCCTTTACTTTCAAACCAGAAACTTTCACTAATTAGAGACTCTCTTTTGTCACAAAATGTGTCATGTCCAAGAACCTTCCCGCTGTGATCTGAAGCAGGCTGTTCACTAGCCTTCACTGTCCAGGGTCCACAGATGAGAGTGGGGGTGCTGGCTGCTGGCTGCTAGCTGCTCTTTTCCATGTGGTGAACTTTCAGCTTGCTAAACATCCAAGTTTTTTTTGAGACAGGGTTTCTCTGTGTAGCCTTGGCTGACCTGGACTCACTTTGTAGACCAGGCTGGCTTCAAACTCACAGTGATCTGCCTGCCTCTGTCTCCCTGAGTGCTGGGATTACAGGCGTGTGCCACTGCACCCAGCTCCTAAGTTTTTTACTAACTCATTTATCTTCTTAAACGGAGTGAGGTCCATATTAGCACAATGTAACAAACATAATGAAAAAACTTAGTTAAAATTTTAAACTCTTGAAAAGTATCCAAAAACAATTTTATTTTTTATTTATTTACCTTACATCCTGAAGGCAGCTTCCCCTCTCTCCTCTCCTCCCAGTCTCTCTCTCTCTCTTCCCCTACCCCCATTAAGTCCACCTCCTCTTCTCCTCAGAAAAGGGGAGGCCTCCCATGGCTATTGAAAACAGCTTTGACGTGTCAAGTTGCAATAAGACTAGGCACATCTTCTTCTGTTGAGGCTAGACAAGGCAGCCCAGTTAGGGGAACGGGATCCAAAGGTAGGCAGTGTAGTCAGAGATAGCCCCTGCTCTTGCTCTAGGAGTCCCACATAAATACTCAGGTGCACGTCTGTTGCACGTATGCAGAGGGTCTAGGTCTGTCCCATTCATGCTCCCTGGTTGGCAGTTCAGTCTCTATGAGCCTCTATGGGCCTAGGTTAGTTGCTTCTGTAGGTTTTCTTGTGTCGCCCTTGACCTCTCTGGGTCCTTCAAATCCATCTTTGTCCCTCTTTCACAGGATTCTCTAAGCTCCATTTAATGTCTGGTTGTGGGTGTCTGCATCAGTTTTCATCAGTTGTTGGGTGAATCCTCTCTGATGGCAGTTATGCCAGGCTCCTGTCTGCGTATAGCAGAGTATCATTAGTAATGTCAGGGGTGGGCTCCCTCTCATGGCATAGGTTGGCCTTTCCCTCAAATGCTGCTCCATCTTTTACCCCTACTTGCACAACTTGTAGGCAGGACAAACTGTGGATCTAAGGTTTTGTGGCTGGGTCCCTCCTTTGGAAGTCTTGCTTCATTAGAGGAGAGGGCGGGTTCAGGCTCCATATCCTCCACTTGCAGGAGTCTTAGCTAGGGTCACCCTCATAGGTTCCTGGGAGTTTTCATTGTTGTAGCTCCTCCCAGAGATAGTCCCCCAATCCAGTTCTCTTCCACTACTTTCTTCCTTTGTCCTCCCTCACGTCATCCCTCCCAAGAACAATTGAAAAAAAAATGCCAACATAATATAACTTCACATTTGGGAAAGAAAATCTTGATTCTTTATTGTGTAAGAAAATAATTCTCTTTTCTTTTGATTTAATTAGTGAGGGTAGCCCAGAGTTGTAAGCTATAAGACTACCTCACATCATGCGAATTTTTCTTCTTTGCTTAAACTGCTTAAAACTATTTAAAGTAGCTATTTAAAGCTACTTTCCAAGTGACAGTTTGTTATTCAGCTATAAAGGATAGAAAGACCTTGTGTTCCTCACCCATTATGTCCACAGAGCTTTCCCTGCCTTCAGTTTGATTGTAGTCTATTCGTTTCTCTCATTTAGAGCAGGGGGTTGGCAGAGATGATGCATGGGGCTTGTTTTGTTTTATTAGCGAAGGATCTATATCATCTATCTATCTATCTATCTATCTATCTATCTCTGTCTGTCTATCCATCTACCTATAATCTTTCTACGATCTATCATTTATCTGTCTACCATATTGATGTATTAGGCTGGTTGATTCACAGGTTAACTCTACAAGTTGAGTTGCATCATTCTCTTTGAAAGTATATTGTAAAAATTATAAACAAATGTACAGCTCTCATATTCTTGAGCGAGGTGTATTTCATAAGTGTTTTCACATTTCACAACCAAAATGAATGTACTGAGATAGCATCATATTGATTGACATTTTAATTGTGGAATTCATGGCATCTCTGGTTTTAGTGGCCTGTGTTCTCAAATACAAATTAATTGAACATAAGTAAAGTAGATAATGTCTCAAAATTAAAAAAAGAGTTACATTAAATGTCAGAATTATTGAATTATTCTAGAGGAAAAAATTATTTTTATTTAGATTTTTAGCTTCCTTCTGAAAGGAACACATGCACCCTCATCCCACAGGCACACATATGTGTGCACATACATGCATATACACAGAGAGAGAGAGAGAGAGAGAGAGAGAGAGACAGAGAAAGAGAGAGAGCCACTAAACTATAAGAAATAAAATAGTCACACATTTATTAGTACAAACATTTTTCGGTTTATGTTATTGTTTTTAAAAGATTGGTTATTAACTGGTCGCTTAATCCCCTTTTTGATAAAAAAACAAAAGGTTATTAAACGCTCAGATTCTTAAAGCTGTTTTCTTAGTAGGGTCTATTTTTGTATTTACTTTTAATTGTCTTTGAGATCTTTCTTCTTTCCTTTTTTCTTTTCAGAATCTAAACATGCAGCCCAGACTTACCTGTGACTTAGGATCCTTTTGCTGCTGGGAGTGTAGTCATATTGCATCACACCTAAGTTGCTGTTGTTTTCACGATTTAACGCATATGTACGGATATGTGCCTGAAGTTTTTGTCTTTGCGCGCACGTGAACGTGCGTGGAGGCCAGAATAGGACGCTTCATCCCCCAGAGCTGGAATTACAGGCAGTTGTGAGCTGCTTAACATGTGTGCATGTGTCTGCCAAGTCCACAAGTGGATGTCAGATCTCTTGGAGTTACAGACAGTTGCGAGCCACCCAAAGGGGAGCGGCATATGTGATACATTTTCAACTTAGAACATTCCAAAAGGATATTACTCAAGAAAAGCTTGCTTGACGTGGCACTTGGGACTTTTCTCCCAGAGAACAGCTGAAAGGTTGAGGAACCTCAGGAAGGTTCATGTCTTCTTATGTTTTAACTTGTTTCCAGCACACATTGAAAGCAGAAGATTTGCAGATATGGTCCATTAAAACAAAACAAAACAAAACAAAACAAAACAAAACAAAACAAAAAAAACCTTTGCTTTTGAGGAAATTGTGCCTAGTACTCCCAAGGAGTAATTTTGGAATGAATATGATTTTGTTGGCCTAAAATGTAATAAAATAAAATGGATCATTACCTTCAAGTGGACACATTAAAAGACACAACCAAAGTTTGGCAATATTATCTAACTCCTCATTACTCAAGGCAACCTGGAGTAGTGGTAATTTTTTGATTTCTAGTACAATGTCAATTGCATAAAGAGAAGTAACTGTGTTGGTTGCTAATAGATTATCCTGAAAATGATGTTTAAATGACACATTATCTTTTAACAGCTTCCACAATCAGTGGCAATGCTTCTTCTTTGTGTACTAAGATAGCTAATGCAATATAAGATGTGACATTAAAGCAGAGCTGGCTGTGAAAAGCATAATTCCATTAAATTAACAATTACAGTATTTCATTGAAACCATCTAATCATTATTTCAGCATCATGACTGCAATGCTTTTGGAAAAGTAATTTGCAATTGTAATAGAGTTCATTCTTTTAATTTCATTTCTTACAGTTTTCTTTTCAGGAATACACTTGCTTGTCTAGCTTTTTAAAAGTTTTTTTTTATGTTTAGGTAATTTTCTTTTAAAATATCCCAGGTTTCAGTATTTCATTTAAGTTTCAAGGGTTTCAAGGGGTGTTTTTATTGTGTTTCTATTCAAGCTCTTTATCAAATGGAAATTTCATTAAAGGATGATATTAAGTGAAACTAAGTATGCTTTTAAACAAAACAAAATCGATGCACATTTACTCTGATTACTTGTATTTGGTAGCTAACTTGTAAATTAAGAGGTTGTGCTGGTTAATTTTTGTTAACTTGGCACAAGTAGAGACACACAGGAAGAGGGGAACTCAAGTAGATAATTGCCCCCACCAGTCTGGGCTGTCAGCATGTTTTGGGGCCATTTTCCTGATTTTACTAACTGATGGGGGGGGGGATGAGTGCACTCTAGATGGTGCAGCCCCTGGATAGGAGGTCGTGTGATGTCTGAGGCGGCTGGGAGCAAGCCAGTGAACTGTATTCCTCAGTGGTCACTGCTTCAGTTCCTGGCCATATGTTCCTCCTTGATTTCCCTTGTTGAGGGACTGTGACCTGTAAGCAAAAGAAATCCTTTCCTCTCCAAGCTAGTTTTAGGCTGGGTTTTTATCAAAGCGGCAGAAAGCAGACGAGGACAAGGAAGAAATCACACACTGTGACTGTTTTTCTTTGGTGGCAAAATACCTGTATAAATTGTATATTATCCATAAAAATGGGGATGGACATAGATTAGTTCAGTGTCATATCAAAGAATGTTGTCTGGAATTATTTAGAATTACGGTAAGCTTTCCAGAAGATAGAAATTTTAAAAAAATTATTTATTCACTTCACAGCCTGACCCCAGCCCCTTCCTCCCCTCCTCCCAGTCCATCATCACACTCCTTCACCCCATTCTCCCCTCCTTTTCAGAGTAGGGGAGGCCCTCAAGTGGTACCAACTAACCATGTCACCTTACTTCACAGCAGGACTAAGTACGTCCTCTCCCACTGAGGTCTGAAAGGCAGCCATGCTAGGGAAAAAGAGACCAGAGGCAGGCAACAGAGAAGGTCCCTCCTCCCATTGTTAGGGATTCACATGATGGTCAAGCTGCACATTTGCTACATGTTTGTAGGAGGTCTAGGTTCAGCCTGTGCATGGTCTTTTGTCAGTGGTTCAGTCTCTGTGAGCCCACATGGGCCCAGGTTGGTTCACTCTGTAGGTCTTGTGGTGTCTTTGACTCCTCTGACTCCCTCTATCCTTTCTCCCACTCTTCCACAGAACTTCCTGAGCTCGGCCTGTTGTTTGGCTGTGGGTCTCTGCATCTATTTCCATCAGCTGTTGGATGAAGCCTCTCAGAAGACAGTAATGCTAGGCTCCTGTCTGCAGGCATGGCAGAATATCATTAATAGTGACAATTGTTGGCTCCCTCCCATAGGGTGGATCCCACGTTGAGGCAGTCATTGGTTTGCCATTCCCCCAATCTCTGTTCCATCTTAATCCCCACACTTCTTGTAGGCAAGACAAAAAATTTTGGCACAAGGTTTTATGGGTGGGTTCATGTCCTTCCCCCTCTACTTAAAGTCCCACCTGGCTACAGGAGGTGATGTCTTCAGGCTCCTTAACACCTGCTGCTAGGATTCTCAGCTAGGGTCAATGCCCTATACTTCCTGGAGCCTTGCCAGCCCCAGAGATGCCCCCCCAACTGATATTGGTTCTCTCTTCTGGTCATCCCCACACCTGAATCCCACCCCTATTGCCCTCTCCTCCCCTTCTCCCACCAAGTTCCCTCCTTCCATCTACATCAGATGTTTATTGTAGTTCCTACTCTGAGATTCAAGCATCCTCCCTTGGGCCCTTCTTGTCTTCTTTGAGTCTGTGGGTTGTAGCATGGTTATCCTGTACATTATGGCTGACACACCAAGTTTGTTTTTCTGGATCTGGGTTACCTCACTCACTTTTGTAGTTCTTTCTATCTATTTGCCTGCAAATTGCCTTTTTTTTTTAAATAGCTGAGTAATATTCCATTGTGTAAATATACCACCTTTTAAAAATCCATTATTCAGTTGAGGGGCCTCTGGGTTGTTTCCAGTTTCTGGCCACTACAAACTTTGCTATGAACAAAGTTGAGCAAATGTCCTTGTGGTATGGTGGAGCATCTTTTGGGTAAATGCTCAAGAGTGGTATATCTGTGTCTTCAGATAGATTTATTTTCAATTTTTAAAGAATGCACTAGGATTGATTTCCAAAGTGGTTGTACAAGTTTGTAATCCTACCAGCAATGGAGCACTGTTTCCCTTGCTCCACATACTTGCCAGCATGTGCTGTCACTTAAGTTTTTGATCTTAGCCATTCTTTATTGAAGCTGTGAAATGGAATCTCAGAGTCATTTTGATTTGCATTTCTATGATGACTAATGTTGGAGGTTGGTCGGATGCATGTTACTGGCCCTCAAGATCTGGTTACACCTATCCTTGTTTTGTGAAACTGCTTAAGCCATACCTGATTGGTTGATTACACAGCCTATACATGGCCAGGACAGAATGGGGAAGGCATGGCTAAGGTTCCTGGGCTGAGGGTTCAGGAGAATCATGGTGCACAGACAAACAGATGTGAAGAGAGGAGGAAGGAGGACACCAGGATGGGTTGGTGTGGAGGAAAAAACCACTTGAGCAGAGAGGAAGGACTCCAATAATGGCGTGAAAAGGCCCAGATGAAGGATACAAGCAAGTATATTGGCATTATTGATGGAAGGTAGACCAGATGAGGAGGATTAAGGTGGATGGCTTTGGATGGGGGCTGGGAGATGGATGATGAAGTTTTGAGCTAGCATAGGTGAAATATCTGCCCAGCCCAAGGTAAAAAAGGCAATTATAAAATCTAACAGGTGTCTGTGTCTTATTATTTGTGATAGTGGGTTAAATAATACTGCTCTGATGATCTTAGGGCTAATAATAAACATTATATAGCCCAGCACTCATTTTTTATTTACTACAACAAACTAATGACATTGAGCATTTCTTTAAGTGCTTCTTGGCCGTTATTGGTTCCTCTGTTTAGAACTGTCTGTTTAACTCTGTACCCCATTTTTAATTGGGTTATTTGGTTTATTATTGTTTAATTTCTTTAGTTCTTTATATATTTTGATATTAGCCCTCTGTTAGATGTAGGGTTAGTGAAGATCTTTTCCCATTCTACAGGCTGCCATTTTTGTCCTATTGCCAGTGTTCTTTGCCTTGCTGATGCTCTTCAGTTTCGTGAGGTTCCATTTATTGATTGTTGAACTTAGAGCCTGAACTGTTGGTGTTCTTTTCAGAAAGTTGTCTCCTGTACCAGTGAGTTCAAGGCTATTCTCCACTTTCTTTTCTAATAGATTAATGTATCTAGTTTTATGTTGAGTGCTTTGATCCACTTGGACTTGTGTTTTGTGCAGGGTGATACATATGAATCTATTTGCATTCTTCTACATGCAGACATTCGTTTAGACCAGCACCATTTTTTGAAGATGCTGTCTTTTTTTTTTGTTTTGTTTTATCTGTTGGTCAAAAATCAGCTGTCCACAAATGTGTGGGTTTATTTCTGGGCCTTCAATCCCATTCCCTTGATCAACCTGTCTGTTTTTATGCTAATACCATTTTTTTATTACTATTGCTCTGTAGTATAGGGATTGAAATCAGGGATGTTGATACCCCCAGAAATTCTTTGATTGTATATTGTTGTGGAAGTTTTGGTTTATGACATGTAAACATGCTTTTCTTTTAATCACAGGTGTGGGAGATGGGACAGATTCCGATTGTCCACAGCAGCAACTATTTGCCTCATTCAGGCTCTGAGAGGGGCTCTGTGTCAGCTGCAGATAGTTTAATTCTGAGGACTCAGAGAGAGAATAAAGGACAGAGCCCTGAAGTGGCTCCAAGGAAGATGAATGCTGCTGGTGCTTTCTCCCTGCTGCTCCTAGCTGCCCCTGAAGCACCATAAGAAGTTGGCGAGATCCTGAAACAAGGATTAGACTTGCCCCAAGGAATCCGATGACCCTAAACGGTAAGAAGTAGCTAAGGAACACTACACTCCTTTTCCCCAGTAAAAGAGGAAAGTCCTCTCCTACCTGGTGTTGGGCTGTTAGAAGGAACTGGGGTGGAGAAGGGAGGTAGAGGCATAGAGGCCCGAATAAAATAGTTTAAAAAAGTAATGACAGCAGCACAGAACTGTTTTAGCCATCCTAGATTTCTTATTTTTTGGTATGAAGTTGAGGATTGTTCTTTCAAAGTCTGTAAAGAATTGTGTTGAAATTTTGATGAGAATTGCATTGAATCTGTAGGTTGCTTTTGGCATAATGGCCACGTTCTATTATGTTAATCCTACCGATCCATGAGCATGTGATATTTTTCTGCCTTCTGATATCTTCTTCAATTTCTTTCTTCAGAGATTTGAAGTTCTTGTCATACAAGTCTTTCCCTTGCTTGGTTAGAGTGTCACTAAGTTAGTTATATCATTTGTGGCAATTGTGAAGGGTGTTATTTCCCTAAATTCTTTCTCAGCCCATTTATTATTTGTATAAAAGGGGGCTACTAATTTTCTTTTGAGTTAATTTTGTATATAGACACATTGCTGAAGGCTTTTCTTAATCAGGTGTAGGAATTCTCTGGTAGAATTTATGACGGCACTTAGTTCTCAGCCTTTTTTTTTTTTTTTTTTGCACGGATTTCATTGTGTCCCATAAATTTGGGTGTGTTGTGCCTTCATTTTTGTTGAATATTAGGAAGTCTTTAATTTCTTTCATCATTTACTCCATGACCCAATGGTCATTGAGTAGAGAATTGTTCAGTTTCCTTGTGTTTGTAGGGTTTCTGTTGTTGAAGTCCAGCTTTTAAATTCATAGTGGTCTGACAAATTACAAGGTGTTATTTCAATTTTCTTGTATCTGTTAAGGCTTGCTTTGCAACTGAATATGTGGTCAATTTTGAAGAAGGTTCCATGGGGTGCTGAGAAAAAGGTAGGTATATTCTTTTGTGTTTGCATGGAATGTTCTGCAAATATCTGTTA
Organism: Meriones unguiculatus; assembly: GCF_030254825.1. Lineage (NCBI taxonomy): Eukaryota > Metazoa > Chordata > Mammalia > Rodentia > Muridae > Meriones > Meriones unguiculatus. The sequence goes on from NC_083367.1 coordinate 54,946,755, forward strand.
GATCAATATAATTTGTAACATTGGTTAGTTTCATTATTTCTTTGTTTATTTTCTGTTTTGATGACCTGTCCATTTGTGGGAGAGGGGTGTTGAAGTCTCCAAATATTAATGTGTGGGGTTTGGTGTATGATTAAGCGTTAGTAATGTTTCTTTTATGAACGTTGGTGCCATTGCATTTGGGGTATAGATGGTCAGAATTGAGACAATGTCTTGTTGGATTTTTTCTTTGAGTATGAAGTCTCTGCCCCCATCTCTTTTGATTAATTTTGGTTAGACGTCTATTTTATTAAATACTGGAATGGCTACTCCAGTTTGTTTCTTGGGTCTGTGTGCTTGGAAAACCTTTTTGTAGCCCTTTACTCTGAGGTAATGTTTATCTTTATTGCTGAGGTGTGTTTCTCGTATGTAGCAGGATGATGTGTCTGTTTTCACATCCATTCTGTTAACCTGAGTCTTTTTACTGGGGAGTTGAGGCCATTGATATTGAAAGATATTAATGACCAGTGATTGTTACTTCCTGTTATTTTAATGTTGGTGGTGGAAGCGCGCATGCGTGCGTGCGTGTGTGTGTGTGTGTGTGTGTGTGTGTGTGATTCCTTTCTTTTGGTTTTGCTGATGTGAGGTTATTTATTATCTGTATTTTCCTGAGTGTAGTTATTTATTATCTGTATTTTCCTGAGGCCTACTTGGGTTGGAGTTTTCCTTCTAGTATCTTCTGTAGGGCTGGATTTGTGGATAGGTACTGTTCAAATTTGTTTTTGTCATAGAATATCTTGTTTTCTTCCTCTATGATGATTAAATGTTTTGCTAGACAGAAGCTGGAAACAACCCAGATGCCCCTCAGTTGAGGAATGGCTACAAAAATTGTGGTACATCTATACAATGGAATACTACTCAGCAATTGAAAACAAGGGAATCATGAAATTTGCAGGCAAATGGTGGGAACTAGAAAAGATTATCCTGAGTTGAGGTATCCTAGAAGCAGAAAGACACACAGGGAATATACTCACTCATAAGTGCCTATTAGACATATAATATAGGACAAACATACTAAAATCTGTACACCTACAGAAGCTAATCAAGAAGGAGGACTCTGGCTAACATGCTCAATCCTCATTCAGAAAGGCAAAGAGGATGGACATCAGAAGAGGGAGAAAACAGGGAACAATACAGGATCCTACTATAGAGGGCCTCTGAAAGACTCTACCCAGCAGGGTATCAAAGCAGATACCCAAAGCAGAGACTCACGGCCAAACTTTGGGCAGAGTGCAGGGATTTTTATGAAAAGAAGGGGGAGATAGAAATACCTGGAGGGAACAGGAGCTCCACAAGGAGAACAACAGAACCAAAAAATCTGGGCACAGGGGTCTTTTCTGGGACTGATACTCCAACCAAGGACCATTCATGGAGATAACCTAGAACCCCTGCACAGATGTAGCCCATGGCAACTCAGGGTACAAGTGGGTTCCCTAGTAATAGAAACAGGGACTGTCTCTGACATAAAGTGATTGGCCTACTCTTTGATCACCTCCCCCTCAGGGTGGTGCAGCCTTACCAGGCCACAGAGGAAGACAATGCAGCCAGTCCTGAGGAGACCTGATATACTACATCATATGGAAGGGGAGGAGGACCTCCCCTATCAGTGGACCAGGGGAGGGGCATGGGCGGAGAAAAGGGAGGGATGGTGGGATTGGGAGGGAACTACAGGTGGGATACAAAGTGAATAAACTGTAATTAATAAAAATAAAAATAATAAAGGTTTTGCTCAGTATAGTAACTAGGGCTGACATCTTTGGTCTCTTATTGTCTGTAGCACAGGACCTTCTGGCTTTTAGAGTTTCTGATGAGAATTCAGACATAATTCTGATAGGTTTGCCTTTATATGTGACTTGGCCTTTTTCCCTTGTAGCTTTTAATATTCTCTCTCTGTTCTGTACATTTAGTGATTTGATTATTATGTGGCAAGATGATGTTCTTTTCTGGTCCAATCTATTTGGTATTCAATAAGCTTCTGGTATGTTTATAAACATATCTTTCTTTAGGTTGAGGAAGTTTTCTTCTATGATTTTATTAAAAATATTTTTTAAACTTGGAGCTGGGAGTCTTCCTCTCCTATTATTTTTAGGTTTGGACTTTTTATAGTGTCCCAGATTTCTTGGATAATCTGTGTCAGGAACTTTTTAGATTTAACGTTTTCTTTGACTGATGTATGGATTTCTTCAATTGTACCTTTGACCTAGTGAGATTGTCTTCCAACTTTTGCATTCTGCTGGTAATGCTTGTGTCCATAGTTCTTGTCCTCTTCCTTAGGTTTTCCATCTCCAGGATTGTCTCAGATTGTGTTTTCTTCATTGCTTCTAGTTTCATTTTTAGGTGTTGGACAGTTTTATTCATTCCCTTCTGTTTGATTGTAGTTTCCCGTATTTCTTTAATGGATGTGTTCAGTTCTTTTCCTTGTTTAACTGTCTTTTCCTGTGCTAATTTGAGGGATTAGTTTTCCTCTTCTATGGCCTCTATCATTTTCATAACCTCAGATTTAAAAACTTTTTCTTGTGCTTTGGATGGGATCGTTTCTCCAGGGCTTGCTTGGTAGGACCACTGGTTTCTGGTGGTGTTCGATGGCCCTGGGATTTGTAGCTTGTGTTCTTATGCTGACCTCTAGCCATTTTGATGTTTCTGGTGTTAGCAGGTCTGGTGGTCTCTGAAGGTCTGAGAGTTCAGGAGTAGGTAGAGAGGGCTCTATATTGAATGTTGCCCAGGGCCCCACACTGGCTTCCTTGGGATGAAAGACAGACGATGTGGGTTGGGGCCAGAGCCCGAGTACAGCTCGCCTGGGCTGACCTTGTCCCAGGTGAGTCAGGCAGATTAGGAGTCAGCAGGGACTGGGCTCTAATATGAATGTTGCTCAGCCCAACTCCATTCTCCAAGGATGGAGAACCATAGGCAGGGGGACCTCTCTGCAGGCTGTGCCCTGGGTGGGTCAGGCAGATCAGGGAGATTACAAGTGGGCGTTGTTGTTACGGGGTCAGGAGCCACAACTAACGGGCAAATGGGCACTGGCATTAAGGATTCAGATTTGGCTGTGCGGCCACCTGTTGATGCAGGCACTGAGCTCCAGGGACTCAGATTTGGCTTGGCTCCTCCATCTTGGACCTAGGACCTTGTGAGTTTGTATTGTCCGGCTGGTCTCTACACAGGGACCAAAAGAACCATGGACTGGGGTTGGGGTGCTGCCTCCTGCCGGACACTGCCCTTGGGGAAGCAGGAGTGATCTGAGGTCTGAGTGATGGCAGGAAATGCTCCCAGACCTAACCACCCACATTTGGGTAGGCAGAGAGCACCATGCGGGGGCAGCGCGTGCCGGGCCGTGCTTGGTTCCTGAATTGGGGTGAATTGGGGTTGGGATGCTGGCTGCTGTATGCAGGCTGGGGAGCAGAGAGCTCTGAGGTCTGTTGCTGGAGTGGATCTTCGACCCCACTCAGGTATGCTGGAAGCACCGTGCAGGTCCATGAGACCCGAGACGTGATACCTGATTGTGCTAGGCAGAAAGAGCCCCGCACGGGGCATGTTCCCTCCCGTCAGGGTGAAGCACTGATGTCAGTATTTTGGAGTCTGTCACTAGGTTACTCAGACTCACAGCCGAACATTGGGTGAAATGTAAGGCATCTTGTGGAAAAGTGTGAGGAAAGAGAAAAGGACCTGGAGGTGACAGGAACTCCGTAAGAAGACCAACAGAGCCAACTCTCCAGGGCCCAGAGGGGCTTGCTGAGACGGAAGCATCGACCAAGGACCATGCAGGAGCTGGACCAAGGCCCCCTACAAAGATGTAGCTGATGGGCAGCTTAGTCCTCATTCCCTCTCAACCCCACCCTTCCTCCCTCATCTCCTCCCTGCCCCTCTCTAAGACCACTAATAGGAGAGATGCTCCTCCCCTTCCATCTGACCCTAGTTTATAAGAAAATATTTTCTGTTAGTGCTTTTGCATATTGTTTTCTGATGAGGCATATGTAATCTTCATCTTTGCAAGTTTCTTGGTTTGGTTAAAAATTATCAGAATAAGTTTACTTGTGGTTCTGCTCAGGGAAAAATTTAAAAAATCCATTCAAAATTGTCTCAGTTTCTCTTCTTTGACTCTCAAGAGTGATGAAATGAGTTGTTTTGATGAAGGTTTCTATTTTGTATGTCAAAGAGAGAACTTCTGATTGTTTCACTGAAGTCAAATGATGCCCTACCCCAAGGCAGGGTGCTCAGATACACCTTCTTTGTAGGAGAGTAACCAAGTGGAGAAATTATGACTACAAAATGTAAAAAAGGGGACAGAAAGGACATGTTATTTTTCTGGTGTTCACTAGCAAGTTTTTCCTCATTTTATTTTTGTTAAATTATGTATGAGGACCTCAATATTAATATTTACCTCTTAACATTTTTTTTCCTCCATGGTGCCAAGGAGTCTAAAAACTGTCCCTGAGGAAGGAAGCATGTTACTTCCTCTGCCCTTTTCCCAAGCTTTCTTTTTAAATTCCACTGCTGCCAGATTTGAGTGGAAAATCATTTCATTGCCAGTTGGCAACTTATGTTACCCTTGGCCAGGAAAGCTATTTAAGCAAAATTGAAAACCACTTAGATTTCAGGTGTGTGTGTGTATATGGGAATGGGAAAAAGTGTGTATGCATGTGGGTGTAAAATCTGGGATGCATGTTATCTTCCCTGACACAGCCTCACATATGACATAGGTTCTGTCTCATAGACAATACCATAAATGAGGAATCCAGAGAGAATTCTCAAGGTCCCTTTTATGAACTTCATGTTGCAAACCAGAGGAGGAATGTTAGTATATATTAATTGAGCACTAACTCTTCGCTAGGAATTGCACTAAACTCTTAAAGTGAGTGTTTAATTTAACCTTTAGAATAAACCATGAGGAATTATTGTTATTATCCCAATTTGACAGGTAAATTACCTGGTCTCTAAGTCTTTTATCTAACTAAATTCTTGGTGTCAAGGGTCATACTTCAAGCATTGTATACAAAATGTTAAATTTCTCTCTCTCTCTCTCTCTGTGTGTGTGTGTGTGTGGTTTTCAAGTGAGTACACTGAGTACATCAAATTCCCTGGAGATGAAGTTATGTATTTGTGAGCTGTGAGGTATAGGGTAGGAATAGAACTCTCTGGGATATCAGTATACACTCTTAAAATACTAAGCCATGTCTCCAGCAGCTGTGTTTGACATTAAACCCCAAGCGTTAACATTTATTTGTTTTGTATAGCTTTACACTATAACTCCTGTTGGCCTCAAACTCATGATTGTACCTCACTCTCATGAGTGCTAGGACATGAAAATCTCCACCAGAAAACTTCTACATCTGATTAACACTTTCACCAAAGTAGCAGGATACAGATTAGACTCACACAAAAAAAACCAGTAGCCTTCCTATATAAAAATGACAGATTAAAAAAAAAATCACCGAAACAGTTTTCACCATAGCCTCAAAAATATTACAGTAATTCTAACCAAGCCAGTGAAAGACTTGTGTAACAGAAAAGTTAAGACATTGAAGATAGAAAGAAAAAAGATATAGAAGATAGAAAAGTATTCTATGCTCATAGATTACTACATTACATTTTTAATGTAGTAAAAATGGCCATCCTACCAAAATTTACAGATTCAACACAACCCTCATCCAAATTCCAACACAATTCTTCACAGAAATTAAGAAAATTTTCAATTTCATATGGAAACACGAGAAATCCAGACTAATTAAACGACCATGAAGGAGAACGATATGCAGGAGGTATCACCATCGTCCATCTAAAATTATACTATAGTATACTACAGTACTACAGTAGTAAAACAATATGAGTTGATATAAAAACAAACTAATCAATAGAATCAAATTAGAGACCCGCACGTAAGTAAGGTAGACACATACCTATGTATACCTGAATTTTGACAAAGCCAGAAATGCACAACTGGAAAAACACAGCACTTTTAACAAAGGTGCAGCTCAAACAGGACGGCTGCATGTAGGAGAATGCAAATATATCCATAATTATCACCCTGCATGAAATTCAACTCCAAACGAACCATGGACCTCAATAGAAGGCCTGAATCTGGTAGAAGGAAAGTGGGAACAGAACTTGGACTCATTTAGATAAGAGAAGACTTCTGAATAGGACACCGATATTACAAGCAATAAGAACAACAAATAATAAATGGGACTTCATGAAACTGAAAAGCTTCTGCATTGCAAAGGATGCTATCATTCTGGAAAAAATGGCAGGTTACAGAATTGGAAAATGTCTTTATAAACTACACATCCAAAGGAGGGCTAATATCTAAAATATATAAAGAAATAAAATAACTGGATATAAAAACCCAATAATTTAACTAAAAATGGGGCACAGAACTAAACCGAGAATTCTGAAAGAAACACTTTAATGTTCAAAAAAAAAAAAAAGAGAAATGCTCAACTTCCTTAGTCACTGGGGAAGTGCAAACCAAAGCTACTTCAAGATTTTTATCTTATACCAGTTAGAATGACCAAGATCAATATAACAAATGGCAGCTCATGCTACCAAGGAAGTGTGGCAAAGGGGATAATCATCCATTGCTGGTGGGAGTATAAGTTTGTATAGCCACAATGGAAATCAGGGTGGTGGTCCTCGGGGATCTGGGAACCAATCTGCCTTAAGATCCATCCAGTTGTACCAGTCTTAGGCATATACTCAATGGATGCTTCATCCTACCACAGAGACACTTGCTCAACCATTTTCATTGTGGCTTTATTCATAATAGCTGAAAAAAAGGAAACAGCTCAGATGTCTGTCAACAAATGAGTGGATAATGAAAATTTGCTACATTTTTACAATGGAATATTACTCAGCTGTTAAAAGAAAACAAAATCAGATATAGCTAGAAAAAAAATCATTCAGAGTGAGGTAACTCATACCCCAAAGAGACAAACTTATATGTGGATGTTAGTTGTTAGCTCTTCAATAAGCAGGGTACAGTCTGTATAACCACAAAGGTTAAGGATAGAGTAAGGAACTATGGGGAAGGGAAGATTCTCCCAAGGAAGGGAGAAATAGAATATGAAATTATGAGTGGACAAGAGCCATGGGGCGATAGGGGAGATTGGACTTAGAGAATTAAATGGAAAATGGGAGGGAATAAGGAAGGGCATCAGGAAGTGACTATGAGGAGACACAGTTAACATAAGGAACGGTGATACCGTCAGAAATTCTTTTATTGTACAGGATATTTTTTAGTTATTCTGGGTTTTTAATTTTTCCACCTGAAGCTAAGTACTGTTTTTACAAGGTCTGTACATAACTGTGCTAGAATTTTGATGGGTATTGCGTTGAATCTGTGGATTGTGTTTGGTAGGATGGCTTTTTTTACTGCGTTAATCCTACTGGTCCATGAGCATAGGAGATCATCAAATCTGCTGGGATCAAGGTAGAACACACCACCACACCTGGTTAGTACTAACGTTCATGTTGTACTTTCTATAACAAACTTGTATGTACACAGGGAGCCAAACAGTATTTCCCTGCAAGAGGTAATATTTGGAATTATGGCTTTCGATATGAATATAATATGATACTTCTTTAAGTTAAACTCTTAATTTGACACTATGCTTGTATTCCATATGAACCAGCGGTTGCCTTTAGAGTATGCAAAAATATGTAGTTAAAATTAGTGTGAGAATTATGTGGTATCATTAAGCCAGTGTATTAGGGGAAAAAAATAGCTCTACTGGTTTCCGCCTTCCACCTTCCCGATGGTGAGTGCTCTCTGTCACGAACAACTCCACATTTGGCTAAGGCTGAGGATCTGGCTTGCTTCCATGTATGTGGACCTATCTGCATTGCCCACGTGGCATGCTGGGGTTGGCTACCCAGAGGCTATTTAAGCTGTGGGCTGGCTTTCCCCAGGGTCAGATGATTGTTCAAGGTTCCTGAATAAACTGCATTTAAAAAAAAAAATAGCTCTAAATCATAAACCATTTTGATGGAAAAAACATAGTAGGCAGATGTGAAGATGTTAGGAATAAGAAAATTAACCTTCTCTTTCAACTTTAACTGTTCTAAGACTTTTTAGAATTAGTGAAGAGTTTTGATGGTTTGGAATTAATATACCACAAAGATACCATTACTAAATGTAGAAAATTGCAATTGTCTTTCTAAAGGAGTTTAACTAGCAATTTGATTCTACCTAAGCTCTAAATGACTTATTCCTGCTTTCTAACCTGGATTCATCTGCAGATGGGAGAGACCATCCCTTCTTATGCAGAGAGGAGAGGAGTCCAGGATGGCTCATCTCACCACAGGCCTCCAGTCTATCTCCTGAATATCCTATACAGCTCTTCTGACTCATGAGTCCAGCTTTGAGTTGTGTTCTACTTTGGCGCTTCGCCAATCTATTTATCCAAGCTGGCCATGCTCTTAGTCTGTGTTTGCTCCACTCCATACTCTCCGCTCCAATTATGGATATTGTCTTTGACTGTTTTTGTTGGCTTAGTTGCCAAAACTATTGCAAATAGCTGTCCGGGACTCTCAGCTCAAAGTTCGAGAGAGAGCCAACTATTGTACAACTAAAAATTTACTCTAAAGAGAAAAGTTTGAAAATATTATTCTACATTTAAAATTTCTATATTTAATTTCAGAATGACAGTGTTACACATATTTGATTATGTAAAAGAATGGTTTTACCTAGAAAGTGTGAATTGGCAGTTATTAGTGCTTTGAAGAACATTTATATTAAATTTTAAGAAAAGTTTAACTGGGATAGTATGAGAAGCTATCTTATAAGCATTTCTTTAGACTTAATTATCAAGGTTTAACAAAACATGCAACATTTAAAAGACAAAATAAGCTTGCTTTGTTTTTATATTTGTAAATAGATTGCCTCCCCAGGAAAACAGAAGCAATACAATATAGATGTATATATAAAAAGATAGATAAACAAATATAAATATAAATATAAAGGTGATGGATATAAAGACAAAAAGATAGAAAGGTAGATAAATAGACAAATACACAATAAAAAGATGACGAGATAAAAATAAATTTTTAATGCTGGATTGGCTCATAGTATTATATTGGCCAAGAAGTGTCATGTTTTCCGTCTGCAAGGCAGAGAATCAATGACATAATTTCAGGCCAACCATGAAGGCTCATAGGCCAGAGGAGACAATGGCAAAAGTTATGGATAGACTGTGACAGTGAAAGAAGGAGGAGTGTTGATGTCTATGGCCAGGAGAAGATGGGTATCTCAGCTAAGAAGAGAGGGATTTCCTCTATCTTTCAGTGGCTAGGATGATGCTGCCCACACTGATGAGGACAGATCTTATTTATTCCATTTAATAATTCAAATGAAAATGAAATTTGTTTTTGATACATGGTATCATGTATTTCACAAAAGCCTAGACCTCACTATGTAGCCTGGGTTTGCTCTGATATCTGATTCTCTTGTCCCAGCCTCCCCAAAGCCTGGATTGTAAGTGTGTACACATGTCCAAATTCAGATTAATGATTTAACTCTTTAGGAGTATATTAGCCTAGTCACATTGACACATAAAATGAGCTGTTACAAATTTATCCCTAGTCAACTTGGCTCTCCTAAGCCACACTTAATCTTTAAACAAAAATATGTGAGTTGAGCAAAGATGACAACAATGGGCATGCCAAAATGCACAGGAAAACGTCCAGAGGCCTCATCCCTGCTTTACAAAGAAGTACATGTAACTGAGGAAAGTGATCTATATCTATATATCTATATCTATCTATAATCTATCTACAAGATCTCATTCATAATAAAACTATTGCAATTACAATTCTTACTCTGGGAATGATCACATGTCATAGATGATATTTATAATTACCTTCTATTACATACCCTGTATTCTTTTTGTCTTTAATGAGTGCCCAAGAGGGTCTTGGTTATTTATGTAGTGGTGTGGCACAAGTATTCATTATTGAAGAGTCTGGGCAAACTGTGGTTTTATCAGGCCTGTATTGTCTGTTTCTATTGGCCCCTTTTCAGGGGATGGTAACATAAGGAATCTCCTGATTTCAGATGTACTCTTCCTTAGAAAAGTAGTCGAGTGTTGGTTATGGTGTGCACCATTTAAATCCCATATTGGGAAGGTTAAGACAGGAAGATTGAGGTTTGATAGGGGTACATAGTGAGTTAGACTAGACTGTACTGTCTTGAAAGATCTTTACTCAAATCCAGGCCAACAAGCAAGTGAATGAGCAAGGAAGCACACACAAGAGTTGTGGAGAATCCAGCTGTGGAGGAGTCTAGTTCTCCCTCGGTAGTCTGGGCCACCTGTCCCAGCAAGCATGCTAACTCCCTCAATGGTCTGCTGACATGGAAGGAAGGAGTTCAGAGGGGCTGGGTGGTAGTTAACCTTTAGAAGCAGAAAAAACCTGAGGTAAAGAATAAACTGTCTAACCATTTTCTCGAATTTGCCATTTTAATTGTCCTAGTTGAGTCCAGGAGTCATTCAAGGTGGCAGAAACTCTAAATATTTTGGGACAAACACATGTTTTTCAGTCATATCATTCATCGTTAATGAAGAAGAATTAAAAAACTGTGAAGCAAATTAGATGTTATCTGATGATTTTATAATAGCTACATTTTATTAAAGAGACTAACATTTTTTTTTTTTTGTCCAGCTTCAAAGAAAGAATTTGGCTATTGTGTGAATAAGTTACACAAAACAATGTGAAGCTATTGGCAGTCAAAGGGAATACTCTATAAACTGATATTATTTTGTTCTGTCCAGTACTGACTAGAACTCCACTTTTCAAAACAAAATAAGCGGGAGGATGACTTGAAGCTAGGGACAGCCTCTGCCTTCTAACACCTTCCTTTCTGCATGTCTTTTCTTCTTTGTGTATCTGATCTCCTACAGAGACAGTTGTAATTACATGTAAACCCATCTGGAATAACCTCACCATATTAGGTGTTTTAACAACATCTGCAAAAACAACATAACAAGGTCTAGAAATTAGATCACTTGCTGGACATTATTCATCCCACCACAGTTGCTTGTTACTATGAAGGCTAATAAATTAAATTGTTTGAAATGCTTAGCAACACTCTTAGATAGTAGATGCTGCTGTTGTTATGATTATTCTCTTGTCCATGGAGATCTACTGCATGGGCTAGACAGGACTCACTTCTTTAAACAACAGGACTGTAAAGAGGTCTACCTGAACGGATATAGTTGTGGTTCACCGGGCACCCTCTTTTGTCCTGTACTTACTTACCGTGTTTAATGCAGTGTGTGAAAAGGTGGCAAGACATTCTCCTCATATGTGGGGTATTTAAATGTCTATGAATTTGTGGCTTTGTGCTTTATAGATTATTTTAATTTATTAACTATGACTATTGTAAGTTATTATAGGATTAAGGATTGATATTTACCCGTTTGTCATTAAATCCATTTTATATTTATGCAATTGGTTTAAAGCAGTGGTTCTCAATCTTCCTAATGCTATGACCCTTTAATATGGCTCTTCATGTTGTTGTGACCTCAACAATAATTTTATGGTTTGAATGTATTTTTGTTGCTGTTTCAAAACTGTAAATTTGCTTCTGTTATGAATCATAATGTAAATAATTTTGGAGAGAGAAGTTTTCCAAGAGGGTCATGACACAGAGGTTGAAAAATACTGATTCAAAGTGTATTTACTTTATACTGTTATTTCAATCATTCAGCTAGGTCCTGAGCTTTGATTGGTTCCAACTTGATAGCTGTTTTCTCTGTTCTGCAGTAACAGTATATTTGTTAATTACATAAGGTGTGTTATTTAATTACTCAGCTCTTAGACACAAGTTTTCATGAGCCCCACAGTAAGCCTCAGCTGGCGTGAAAAGATTGAAATGCAATACCAGGCTTTGTCCACTTGGAGGCCACTGTGATTACATTTCTGATCAATTTTATTTTGAGAAAATTCATTTTAAGGTAATATTTCGTTATTAGAACCATGTTAAAATTTCTATTATTTTTTACAATAATATTGATTGTATTATGTTTGAGTATATTATGGGTGCTGGCATTAATTATTGTACATTCTTGGGGTATATTTTAGTTACTTTTTATAAATTTTGACTTTTAAAATATTCTACCAATTTCTGTATATGTAGTTTGACAGTTGGAATGGTTTAAATTTCTGAAAATAGAAAAACCAAACCTTTGGTTTTAATTATTTTACAATTTTAATCTAAGGATTTTGAACAAAATATAAAATACTTCACTTACTGTTTTAACTTTGGAGATATATAAAAACATTGAAATCCCTAGAGCTTGTGTTCTCTTCCTTCATAGTTCACTTTTAGTAAGTATGTATTTATTTGGGACTCAAATAATTTTTATGGAAACACATTTTTGAAGAGAAAGTTATTATCATATTATTCCAACTTAGAGACTCCATTACATAATTTGACATATTTACTTAAATAAAAAGGATAAAACCACATAAATTAATTAAAATATGTAATTTATAATTTATAATTAAATATTTGTTGGAAATATTAACAGTGGCCGAAAGCCATTTATTCAGCTTGCAAATAATAAGAATCCAAACTTTCAGTTCCCAGCATAACTAACGGTGAGACATTCCGTTCCTTATCTTTAGACATGTTAATACCCAGGCATGGAGTTCCTAGTCAATGCAACATCTATTTTAAGAACTAGATGCTGATTAAAACAATTTTAAAAGCTGAGCTAAAGCTGTCTTCTTTCAGAGGTTTTCACTTTTTACATGTAAAATTCAACGAAATCAACACAAAAAAACATGATTACTGTAATACAAGTTTACACAGGTCAGTAAAATAATTGTCAGATTACGCTGAAGCAAAACTAGTGCATTAGGAAATGTAGTATCAGCTTATGAATACGTGGAAAGCTCCTGACACAGCAATCATAGTCTTTGTACTGTGGGCATAGTAATGAGCGAAAGAGATAAAACCCCTGTTTTCTTGAATCTTACATTCCTATGAAAGTGGGGACAGAATAAGTGATAATAAAAAAGAAAATTTCTAACCCATTTTAATAACAAAATTGGGGTATCTAGACAAATCAAACAGAATATTTGTGAATTTTTGTTGAAAAAAGTTATTGGATATTATTAGAAACCACAACCTCATTAATCTGGTGCTTTCTTAGAAAACTGGGAATAGTTCTACCTCAAGACCCAGCTATACAACTCCTGGGCATATACGCAAAAGGTTCTTCAACACACCGCAGGATATTTGAATAATGTTCATAGCAGCTTTATTTGTAGTAGCCAGAGATTGGAAACAACCTAGATGACTCTCAACTGAAGAATGGATAAAGAAACTGTGGTACATTTACAATAGAATACTACTCAGCTATTAAAAATAAGGAAATCATGAAATTTGCAGGCAAATGGATAGAAGTAGAAAAGATCATCCTGAGTAAGGTAACCCGGACCCAGAAAGACACACATGGTATATACTCACTGATAAGTGGATATTAGTCATACAGTGCAGGATAACCAAGCTACAACCCACAGACCCATATAAACTAAGCAACAAGGAGGGGTAAGTGAGGATGCTTGAATCTCACTCAGAAGGGGGAATAAAATAGACATCACAGACATTGGAAGTGGAGGGAGAGAGGAAACGAGGTGAGGGAGGGCGTGGGAAGGGGAAGAGGAATCAGGTGTGGAGAGAGCTGAGATGGGGTGAAAGGACTGGGAGAGTGAAGGGAAATTGGTGTTGGGGCACGTCTGGGACAAGCTGAGACTTGGGATGGGGAGACTTCTGGAAAGACATGGGGGTGTCCCTAGCTGTGTCTCCTAGCAGCAGGGGACACTGAGACTGAAGTGGCCACATACAAGACATGCTTTGTGTTGAGCGTATTCCTCTATATCTCTTTACCTTCCCTTTCCTTGCTCTCCCATTCCCAACTGCACTTTTCACCCCCTAAACAAGTTTGCTTCTACTTTCATATATTATCACAAATACATTTTTGTATAACTTTATGTATCTATATAAAAATCCATAAACCATAACGAAGAGAAAACAGTGATATTTGTCTAAGACTGGCTTAATTTACCTACAATGATTATTCCAGTTGTATCAATTTTTTTTTGCAAATGATTCATTTTTTTTCTTTATCGTCAATAAAAGCAGATGTTGCGCAGGTAGCCACAGTTTTTATGAGTTCATGTGTATGAAACCCACACATGTCCAGAGAATACCATTTCATAACACTCCTCCTCTAGCTGTTACATCCTTCCTCCCCCTCTACCATGATGTCTTGACAAACCTTGAGTTAGGGCAGGGTATCCATATATGCCCTATCTATGGCTAAGCACTCACATTCATTCACCGCACCTTAAACAGTTACAGCTGTCTGAATTAGACACTACTGCTGCAAGAAGCCGAAAGCAGCACCAATCTACAGAGAAAACACAGATATTTTGAATGCATTTTGTCATGACCATTTAGAAAAATAACAGGTTTCCACCTTAGGGCCTATGATTTCCCTAGCCATGGGTTTTGACATGTGTATAGTACTAGGAATGAATTTTCTCCTATGGAGATGGTTTTAGAATCAATCAAGAAAGCAGTTGGTTCTCCCCTGCCCGGTAAAGAGGCTTGCCAGTTTGCAGTAGGGAGTCCATCTTGCTTGTTTGGATTTGTATCGTGCAGAGTCAAACACTGGTTAAGACTACTGATGTCTTTTCTGTCCCAGTGTCCTGCAAAGCTCTTTCCAGCACTGTGTAAGCTAGCCACTATAGAGAGCATTTTCTGGTCAGTCAAGGTTCACTTTTTTTTTTTTTTTTTTGTATCTTCATCCAAACTGGGTGATGTCTTCAGCAATAGACGGGCAACTACGAGTGATGGCAATGGCAATAGCCTTTCTTCATGAGTAGCCCCTGGTATCTCCCAGACTAATGACGCAAAGGGCAGTACCCCGTGCCAAATGATGTGGTTTTAATTTAGCACATGTCCTTTTGGAGCATCGTTCTTCACCCATGCAGAGCTCTCTGTTCAAACCACTCCTCTCCCCTTTTGGTTATAATTTTAACTAGCTTACAAGCCAGAGGTTTCATAATGCTTCTTCACACATCCTTAGTTTTAGTTCACCCACGTTCTGCCTGTTTTCCCTACACTCTTATCTCCGTCCCCGCGTAAGTTTTAGTGCCAGTGCTCTCCTACAGTTTCTGTATATCACGTGTGTTCTACCCACTTGTGTAGTGTTTACTTGGGTGGCTCTCACGTGGCTTCGTCATTCATATTTCATTTTGGTTAACTCTTTCTTTGTCCCCTCATTTCCTCATTTTCATTACTTTACTCCTTGCTTAAACTTTTCTGTCAACAGCATTTTTCTTCTCTACTTTCATCATTTTACCTCTGTTCTGCTAGCACTGCTCCCTCAGTGTGTCCGCCCTTTACACCTAATGGTTTGCTTCTAATTTTCTGGCTTCCATGTTCACTCTAGGGTTAAACACACAAAACATTTGAAGCTAAGGCCCACATATGAGTGTGGTATAGCTTTGTCATATGTTAATTCTATTTTTAATTCAGTGTGGTTTTGTTTGCATTTTTCTGATGGCCAATGATGTTAAATATTTTCATCTATTTGTTGGCTGTTTTTATTTCATCCTTTGAGAACTGTCTGTTCGTTGTCTTAATACTTTCATTGAATTGGTTGTTTTGCGCTTTTGCCTCATCCTCTCTATTTCTCTTTCCTGGCCACTTGCTTCCTTCTGTCTCTTGGAGTTTTCTTTTAAGGCAATCATCTGTAACCGAGTTCTTGACACATACTTTGGTTTGAAAGAAGTCATACTAAGAGGTGCTCTGTTGGAATGTGGAGCAGGGCTATCTAGAGAATATTCTACCTGGGCTGAAAAGATGGCTTAGCCGTTAAAGGCTGCCTCACAACCATAAGTAGAAGTTATTCTATCAGTCACTTATTACTACTTATTGAAAATTGGCTATTTATTGAAAAGCTATCATGGTTTTGATATGCATTGATAATTATTTTTACTTCAAATATAACTTAAGAATAGTCAGGTATGAAAAATTCACTTTCAGAATGAAATGATATATCAGATTAAAATTTTTAATAAATTATATTAGTAGATATATTATATAAAATAATGGACTTTTATATGTTAATTAAAATATAATTATGTAATTTCCTTTCTTCTCTTTTTCTCCCTCCTATCTCTACAGTGGCCTTTCCTTTCAACTCCTTGTAGGTCCTCTTTCCCTTTGCTTCCTTTAAAATTCATGACTTAAAAATTATTAGGAATAGTGCTTCCTCAAGATCTAGCTATACCACTGCTAGGCATATACCCAAAATTTGCTTAAGTACACAACAAGGACATTTGCTCAACCATGTTTGTAGCAGCTTTATTTGTAATAGCCAGAACAGGAAACAACCCAGATGTCCATCAACAGAGGAATGGATACAAAAATTGTGGTATTTTTACACAATGGAATACTACTCAGCAATTAAAAATGAGGAAATCATGAAATTTGCAGGCAAATGGTGGGATCTAGAAAAGATCATTCTGAATGAGGTATCCCAGAAAGAGAAAGACACACATGGTATATACTCACTTATATAGATCTATAAGATATGATAAACATAATGAAATCTGTATACCTAAAGAAGATAAACCAAGAAAGAGGACCTGGGGTAAGATGATCAATCCTCACTCAGAAAGACAAATGGGATGTGCATTGGACATAGGAGAAAATGGTAACAGGACAGGAGCCTACCACAGAGGGACTCTGAAAGACTACCTAGCAGTGTATCAAAGCAGATACTAAGACTCATAACCAAACCTTGAGCAGAGTGCAGGAAATAATATGAAAGAAGGGGGAGTTAGTATGACATGGAAAGGATAGGAGCTCCACAAGGACCAAATATATCTGGGCACAGGGGTCTTTTCTGAGACTGATACTCCACCAAAGACCATGTATGGAGATAACCTAGAATCTCTGCTTGGATGTAGCCCGTGGTAGCTCAGTAACCAATTGGTTTTCCATAGTAAGGGGAACAGGGATTATTTCTGACAGGAACTCAATGGTAGGCTCTTTGACCTCCCCACCCCCCAAGGGAGGAGCAGTCCTGCTAGGCCACAGAGGAGAACTTTGTAGCCAGTCCTGAAGATACCTGAAAAAAAATGGTTAAGATGAAAGGGGAGGAGGTCCTCTCCAATCAGTGGACTTGGAAAGGGGCAGGGAGGAGATGAGAGAGGGAGGGTGGGATTGGGAGGGAATGAGGGAGCAGGATATAGCTGGGACACAGAGTTAATAAAATGTAACTACTAATAAAAAGAAAAAAGATGAATAGGAAAAATTATTATCGTTACATGCATGTAAGTATATAAACAAAGATTTACATATTTATATATAAATAAATTATATGTAAGTAAATATTTATTTACATATTTATAAATAACTGGACAAGTGTTACAAGTACAGAGGGGATAGGTATTATTAATCTGAAATCATTTTAGACAATATAAGCACTTATGATATGACATTCTATTTTCCAGGAAAGAGACTAGAATAAATAAAATAAAAATATTTATTTATATTATAAATATAGAAATATATAATATAAATATTATTTATATTTTACAAAACATAAAATATGTTTTTATGTATTTATATATAAGTTGCTGAGCTCATTCAGTGTTGCTTGTATGTGCGTGATTTCAGTGCTGACCACTTAGTATTGGATATCCAGTTATGGGGCTCATTAACCAAGGAAGACTAATAAAAAAGGGCCTCCGTTGTGACATTTTCACAAGTGAATGTTACGTATTTTGATTGTATTCACCTCTGCCTTCTCTCTTTCTCCCTGTCACTTTGCTGGCCCATGTATCTTTCCCAAATAGTCCACATTCTATTTTTATGTCACTGTAATATATGTAATCAAGATTACACATGCAGAAATCATGTAAAACTTGTCTTTCTGTGTCTGGTTTATTTGATGTAACATGATGATCTCTTGTCCCCTTCATCTTTCTGCAAATGACATCATTTCATTCTTCATTCAAGACAGGAAAATTCTCTTAAAGAGTATTATGTCTTGTTAAAACAAATATTAAATTTCTAACCTTGAAGTTTCGATTTCATTGCATCAAATCACTATACAATAATATAAGATGGCTTTGTTATTTTGCCACACAAACTCTGTCCTGTGCAAAGCGTTCTGACAAACTTTTAGAATAAACATTTTAGAATTAACATTTAGAATAAAATTGTTACTATTCTTGAAAAGCTGAATGCTACATTATTTTCTTTCAACTTCCTTGAGAGTCATATGAATGATAAACAGTGACAATTTCTACTGTTTGCTTATCTCTTGTCTCTCATATCAAATCTTCCTACTCTACTTTGACCATATAACTTCTGGTTGTGTTTACTGCTGGGGATTCAGTTCTTGCTTTGTTCCACCTCAGGACACAGAGGCAAACCTATGATTTCAAAAGAAAAACAGATCATATCATCTTGTACATGGACAAGTGTTACAAGTACAGAGAGATAGGTATTATTATTCTCAAATCATTTTAGACTACATAAGCGTTTATGACATACGACATTCTGTTCTCCAGGAGCGTGAACTATTAAACAGAACAATACCCAAGTCAGTCTAGGTGAGTTCCCAAGCACTGGACGATGCATGGTGGCTGAAGTTCATCTTGCAAGTTAGCCTTGCTTAAAAGCTCTCCCAGGCTGCAGGCCGACTTGTTCTATTCACTGAAAGACCCTACTGTAACTGAATGTGAGCCTGTATTCTTAGGATTGGCAAAATCTTGTAGTTCTTTTATATTAATTTTATATCATCTATAAATATTATCAAAGAGGTTTTCAGGCAAACTAACTTTGTAGTTAAGTTTTTTTTGTTTTGTGTGTTTTTTTTTTTTTTTCCCTGAGGGCAATGTCCTGAAGACTATTTCTGTGTTGGCTTAGGGGCAGGTGTGCCAAGAAAACTCTGGGGCTACCCAAATTTTTTGTGCTTTTTACATTGTCCATGGCAAGGAAGACTCCCAAGTAGGGCCAGATAAGTTTACTTCTTGGAGTGCAGAATTAATTTTCTGAGAAAAAGGCATAAGTGAATCATAATGAAAAAAAAAAATCCTCAACAAATGCAAAATGTAAAGATCAGAAACCCAAAGTAAAAGACAGCACAATGGCGAAACAGCATTTGGCTCAGCTTTGCTGACTGTGTCAAACATCTGTGATAGCTTCATGGCTTGTGCTGTTGCTGCTGTTCAGTAGTCATGACTGTTTTAGTATGTCAGTATACACGTATGTCTTTATGTATTTATACAATCCTGCATGCATTTATGTATGGGACATATGTATCACAGAGCATATGTGAGGTAGAGAAAAGTTTGGGGAGTTGGACTTCCCCTTTCACCAAATGGTCCTAGGAGTTAAACTTAGCTAGGTGGCAAATTGCTTATAATCCCAGCATTCAAGAGAGTGAGCACAGGACAGCAAGAGGGCTAAAAAGCGAGAGCTCTAGCTCCCAAGCTGGATTATCTGAATGAATGTCAAGCATGTGAACGTCTAGGGATCTACAAGGAGAGTAGAGCATATTGGACACACGGTGTGGTAAAAATACCCATTGAGAAATGTGCTATATTAATATTATTGCTCTTGTTTTTGAATATTTCATAATTGAGAAGCTGAAATAAAAATAGAGTGTTTCTCTCAAGATGTAGAAAGCAAACGTGGTCTTCAGATCAGACTTAGCTGCACACAGCACTCAAGCCATGCTTTAGCCACCGAGACCATATTTTTCTTAGAAATGACAATAAAAACTCTGAATGCTTCTGAGTAACCAGGATTCTGAATTTCTGAGTTCGCCATCAGACTATTCCAGTTAAAGAATATTTCTTAGAAATGATTTGAAATATTCTACTTTTTTCTTCCAGAGAGTTTATATATTTCCAGTTAGGTGAAATTGAAATGTGAGGAATTTCATTCATATAATTAAAGTTTAACTTTAATAACATGATAATTCTTATGTGTTGTTTTATCATGATTTTTCTACTATCATTTGATCGTTGTATATTACCTTTTTCTTACAAAGACACCATATTTTCATAGCAACAGAAACTCTAGAAATGGGGCATGCTTTACCAATTCAAAACTGCAACTTTTGGGTTGAGGATAGAGCTCAGTGATAGATCGCTTGCCTAGCATATGTACCAACTAGGAATCATTCATGAGTACCACATATCCATATGCCCCCACAAGTCATGTGTGCTTGGGTTTTAGTTACTGAACACTAGACTCTGAATCCAGTCCTAGAATCTGAAACAAGTTGCTATTTTTTTTTGGAACAAAATAGTCCTCTTCAATTTCAGTGACAAATTATTTATGTGGGGTATGCCTAATGGACTAAGTCACTAAAAGTACTTTTGAGGGAAAAATGAACTTGATTCTTTTAATTTATCTGATCCTAAAACTTCCATTTATACCTTAAATTGCTCTTATTTTTTGATAATGTGTTCTTGCAGACATGTTACATGCTCTTATAGTGTCATATTCTGAGGAATTTAAACATTGAAATGTCACACTGACATAGGCAAATAGTAATCTGGTTTTATTTTAAAAGATAGAAGCCTATGTTTCAAGTGAAT
Organism: Meriones unguiculatus; assembly: GCF_030254825.1. Taxonomy (NCBI): domain Eukaryota; kingdom Metazoa; phylum Chordata; class Mammalia; order Rodentia; family Muridae; genus Meriones; species Meriones unguiculatus. The sequence continues at coordinate 54,967,422 of NC_083367.1, forward strand.
TTGTTAAGTGCATAAGGACAGTTTGAAATAAAAATTTAAAATCTCATCAAATTTGTTAGTTGAAAAGATCTTTTCAAGTAAGGAGCAAATAGCATTCTAATGTGTTCTAATCGCAAATACCTAAGATCTATGTTTTTCTTGGGCAACACACATAGTGAACTGAATGAAAATAATTTTTAAAAAATTATTATATTTTGTAGTACTGTCTTCTTAGAGAACCATTTCAAGACTCATTATTAAACCATTTCAACTTTCTTTTAAGAATTTGTCTGGATCCATTCTGTCCCAGCTCACAGGTTGACCCTTCTAGCCCGGGAAGCAGGAGAAGACAGGGAACAGGACAGGAGCCTACCACAGAGGGCCTCTAAACGACTCTGTACTGATGGAGGTAGCTAAACAGATGCTGAGACTCATAGCCAAACTTTGGGCAGGGTGCAGGTAATCTTATGCAAGAAAGGGGAGATAGAAAGTCCTGGAGGGGACAGAAACTCCAAAAGGAGACCAACAAAGCCAAAAAAAATAATAATAAAAAATAAAAACAACAACAACAAAAAAACTGAGCCCTGGGGGCCCTGCAGAGACTGATACCCCAACCAAGGAAACCAAGGACAATGCATAGAGAGGACCTAAAACCCCGGCTCAGATGTAGCCCATAGACTCAGTCTCCAAGTGGGTTCCCTAATAAGAGGAGCAGGAGCTTTCTCTGGCATGAACTCAGTGACAGGCTCTCTGGTCACCTCCCTCTGGGGGAGTGGGTGAAGCCTTGCCAGGCCACAGAGGAAGGCAATGCAACCAGTCTTGATGAGGCCTGATAGGCTAGGGTCAAACAGAAGGGAAGGAAGACCTCACCTATCAGTGGACTAGGGGACAGGCATAGGGGCAGAAGAGGGAGGGAGGGTAGGATTGGGAGGAGACAAGGGAGGGGAACACAGCCAGTATACAAATTCAATAAATTGTAATAAATGATAAATAATAAAAAATAAAAAAAACTTGTCTAAAAATTTCCACAGAATCATAGGACTTGATGTTTTGAGTAATGAAAATGAGTGAGGTGGTCTCACAGAAGTGTTTCATGAGCCTGTTTTGGTGACTCTGATGATATCACACTGTTTTCTTATTTTATTTTTAGGCACCTTTACAGAAGAATTGTCACAATTCTGTATAATTTAGAGGGGGCAGTTAGTTGAAGCACTAGTTGTTCTTCTGGATCATTGTCTCATCAAATAAAAAAAAAACATAAAATGTAAGGTGAGCTCTTAGCATACTTTTTAATCTGTATTATTTGGGTTTTTACACGTCTACCTTCCTTCCAACCCTTATTCCATCCTACTTTCTTCCAGTCTTCTAATGCTAGGTCGTAGAGGCAGAAGATTAGAAGAGAAAGCCGGTGTAGCTTTCTATAAGCTGCTTCCTTCTGATCAGGGACTTTTGGGTTCTTTGGGGCAAGTCCAATCTTCATCGATAGAATCTCCAGCAAACGAGCAATGCAGCAATAGCAACCACAACAACAAAGGCAACAGCAACACTGACTAACAGCATGTTGGCAGCAGCAGGGAGAGCAGCAGCACTCACAGGCACTCTCGAGGGGGAGAGGGATGCTCCCCTTTATACCCTCTCCAGATTCCCCAGAATTAAACTATCTGCAGCTGACAAAGATCACACCACTGCTAGAGCACGGGGCAAATCATAATCACCTACTGTGACTGGGACACAACCTCTTATCCCATATCTGGAATTAAAACAGAAACATATTCACATGAGATAACTAGGTTTCTTTTTTTCCCCCCAGCGAATGAAAAGAATATTTATTTGAAAAAAAGTTTGTGACAAAGAGGACAGGTGTTTGTTTACACATAAATATTACCAAACAGAAGCTATAAAATATGATAAGCCAATAAATTCTACCTGGGGTAAGCATCAGTACTATAGATGTTTAGATTCTAGATTTTGTGTTTAAGCAGAGACTCTCAAGGTTCAGTTTTCAAAAATCAACCAGATGAGCTGTTATAAATCTAATGTGTGTGTGTGTGTGTGTGTGTATCTTTGTGCCAGAGTCCATGAGTGAAAATCAGAGGCTAGCGTATCAGAAGTTGGTTCTCTCTCATCACACTGTGAGGATCTTGAGGATCAAACTCAGGTCAACAGGCTTGGTCTGCTGTAAATGCTCTTACATGCTGAGTCACATCTTCAGCCCAAGCAGATTAATTTTTGGTATCTGTGAGGACATAGACTTTTATATTTCCGTTATTAATTAATCTACTTATATTCAGCACCTACTTGGCAAATATTGAATTTCAGAGAATTAAAAGTGTGTAATATTATTAATTTTTAAATAATAACCTGCATTTATAGGGAAGTCTCATTTCTTCATCCTGTTTGTATAGACATTTGCTAACAGCAAATAAATAAATAAATAAATAAATATATTAAGGAAAGCAGAGCTTTAGAAATGTTTCCATATCCTCTGAGTTTCATATGCTATTTCTGTTGTCAGGCCAATTAGGCAAAGCTGCAATGAACGCTGTAATCTAAGACTGTTTTAACTCATTGCTTGACAGAAAACAAAGGTCATTTCTTTTTCCTGTTTTGATTTCTTGGAAAGGATGCTTCACCTTTTTAAAAGTTTAAATCTATACCCTTATGCTTAGAATTATCAAGGCTTCACTTTTTTATGTTGTTCTTAAGTCACGGACACTAAAAGTACATACACTTTTCTAAGACAATGCTCTCTCATTAGATAAGAAGTAGAGAGAGATAAGAGCTACAGCACTTCCTATCTAGGAGTTAAAATTCCAGGATATATGTGTTTAGACAATATCTCAGACTCCATTTTGTTCCCTAAAAGCAAAATTTGAAAAGAATGTATTTCGTCTTGCTTTAGGTACATGGCATGGAATCTGTTACCTGCAATCCAAATATGTTTTGTAGGAAAGGAAATTTGACAGGATGGTTGTCCTGAGTCAACCACCAGCACTAAGTGAAGATGTTTCCTGACTTTAGTACTTTGCTCAGTGTAAAGCTCTGAGTATATTGCCCAGAATCTTTAGGCTGTCAGTATCCTCATCTCCATAATTACATTATTATTTTCTCTGCCTTCTATAAACAGTAATCAGGGTGATTAATGCTGCGTTGCAAAAATTCCTATTGAAGGTTATTATGTTTCTCTCTGAAAAAAAATCTACCATAATTTTTTTTTTTTTTTTTTGTATTTTGTTTTGAGACTAGGTCTTACTATGTAGACTCAATCTGGTACTGATCTTGCCAACCTCCTGCCTCAACCTTCTGAATGCTGGGGTTTCAAGCATGCATAAAGTCACAGTATTCTTAAAGAGAGCTTGCTGTGGCCATAGCCATGATTTGAATCACAGCTACCTGGTCTATGGGATAGGCAGATACATTTTTATATGCATTCTCCTGGTTACTTTCTGGCAGGAGGTCCTGAGAGGATTTCCACTTTCTTAGAGAACTGTATTGAATATGACGTATTCGGGAAGTTTTATAAATCTCTTTTTTTGTTTGACGTAGCATACACTTTTTACTAGATAATGCAACAAAATCTTTCTGTTATGGTTTTTAAAATATCTCCAAAGGAAAAATAAGGAACATAGCATGCTGGCATGAAAAAAACAGAAAAGGGCATTTTTCATTTGCATTGTGTCAAGTAGGTGACCTTTTGAATCTGAACTAAAACAAATTGACAGTGACAGCTTCAGATTTTCACTGATCTGTCTTGGAAAACATTATTGCAAATTGTATTTTACCAGAAGTGCTTTTTTTTGTAATAAAAATGAATTATTCATGAAAAATCACTTCATTTCATAGTGCACCTGCTGAGAAGGGCTTGCATAGCCTATTGAAGTGTGTATGCAAGCTGTGCAATTAGACCTTCACTATCAAATTTATTTTGCTTGCTAATGCCTTATAATGCATCCTAGGAAGGGCAATGACAAACATGTATTTGTATTCATAGAACATTAAAAAAACTAATTAGTGTTTGAAAAGGTCACTGAAAAGATCAGAGGAAGGCTTTCTGTGGCCTTTAGCCACAGACTGAAGTGGTGAGGGACACTTCCTTTTCTTTTGATTGAATCTCTTATCTGTTGCATTCATGTGCTCATAGCATCTTTTAGAATTAGTTCATATTTTTTGTGTAAGAATTTTATGGCCCTCACCCACAACTACAGCCATGGGAGACAATCTCTCACATTTTCTATTCATAAGCTGTTTGGCCTGAACAAGAATCTCACTAAAAATATTGAACATTTTTGTGTTGAGGATTGCAAAGCCATAAAAAGGAGCCAGGCAGTCAAAAGGCAGGTGAAGTCCACTGTTAAGCATATTTGTAAAAATGGTCATTCGTATTTTTTTGCAATTCCATAGATACAAGATAGTATATATTTCTGTTACAGAACCTTTTCTTTGTCCATATACTAACTGTAATTTTATCTATTTGTTTTATCTATTTATAGAATAGACATTCTATTCTATTAAACAAAAAGACACAAACGAGGAAAGGGTCTTGTTGGGATGAGGAGTTAAGTAATTGGGGTGAGAAGGAGATAAGAGAGTATGAGGGTGACAGTAATCAGAACACATTAAATATACATACGAAGTTCTCAAAGACGAAATTTAGTAAAAGATGAAAGTACTTCTAATGTATTCTTGTTTCATTTATGCATTTACAATCAGTTCTCCACCTCTTCAGTTTCATTTGCTATACACGGCAGCTCTTTTGATGCTGGGGTGAAAGTGGGCTTCTATTCTTAGCAACTTCCAAGAGCAGTGGTAGAGATGTGGGTGTAAATCTACATCTGTTGCAGCTGGAAAACTGCAATGATTGATTGGTGCCCAAGATGCTTTAGGAATTTAGAAGTGTCGCACCTCACTCCTCGGGTATTGGAGGAGTGCCAAAGAAAGTTTCCCCGAGGGCCTATGGAGCCGTAAGAACCAGACAGTTATGTGATAAGGGAGAGAAAGCTATTCTAAGGAGAGTTAACAAAAGATACAAGAAACAGCATGTCTAGTTGAGGAACCCACAGTGCCAAGAGCATGGAGGTAGGAGATAAGATCAGGAACAGATTCTATAGTATAAAGTATTGGACTTTTAATCTAAGACAGTGATGAGCCACTGCAGGCCTTTTCAGTGGAAAACAATGATCAGAATGATAGGGTTTAAACCATGTATTTATTTATTTATTTGTCTATTTATTTATTCATTTATGTATGTATGTATGTATGTATGTACGTATTGTGTGTGTGTGTGTGTGTGTGTGTGTGTGTGTGTGTGTGTACAACCGTAGAGCCAGATAACTAATTGCCGTCTTATCTCTTCTTCCACTATGTGGAATAGAACAATGTTCCTGACCCAGAACTTTTGTTTTAAAGGTTCATTCTAATTCTAGTAGCAAGATAGACTAAAGGAGGAGAGAAAGAGACCAAGAGCGGGGAATTTTAACAGTATCAAGGCAGGACATGCTGGTCAACCTGAGCCACAGTCAGGTAGGGTAGTAATGAGGTGGCAGGTCTGGAACTCATTTCTAACAAGAAATAATAAAACCTCTAACTACACAAACACAAATTACACCAAAATGTTGCCAGCACAGATAGATTTGCTCAAGATGCTGTCTACTGAAAGAAAAAAAAAAAAAAAAAGACAAAAGCTAAGTTGTGTCAAGATTTTGTTGAGTAATTATAGAGTATCATAAGATAGAAGCAGCAAAAGCAAATTAAATATTAAAGAAAACACTGTTCTTTGAGAGGACATTGATTTTGTTCCTAGCCTTTGTTCAGCCTTTGAAGAGCCGAATGAGTGAATGTATAGATAAAATTAGAACTACATAGCTTGGTATGGGAAGCAGCAAAGTATAGACTGAGATGCAAAGTGACTGACTCTGAACCTCTTTGTTACTTAGCATATCACCACACAAACTACCATCTCTGGACTACTTACATACATACAAAACTTTATTCATGATATTCTTTTTACTTTATACTGGCATTTTCTTTTCTCTTACTCTAATGAAATAAACAAAAATCTTGGCTCAATGCCAGTACCTGAAAAATAATTTTTGACTGATTCATTTTTTTACTAAGATTCTATATCCCTTCAGTGAAATGTAATCTCCTTGACTATGTCTGACAGTCTAGTCATTCCCTTACAATATAATGAATCACACCCTTTTAACTCTTATACCAGCCTTTGACTAGCCTGGGAGTTGACCTCAGTATTGACTGCTCTGGATCCAGAGTGGCTTTGTAAGATGATGCATGTTCATAGATCCTAGCATGGAGGCAGGCCCTTTTAAAAAACCTTTTATGGCATATGACTTCTTTCTTTTTTAAAAAAATCCAACAATAATTTTAAAAATTAATTTATTTTTAGAATAATTTGTTTTTATGTGCATTTGGTGTTTTGTCTGCATGTACGTCTGTGTGAGGGAGCTGGATCACCTGAAACTGGAGTTATAGGCAGTTTTCAGCTGCCATGTGGGTGCTGGGAATTGAACCTGGATCATCTGGAACAGGAGCCAGTGCTCTTAACTGCTGAACCAACTCATCCCCATGATGTATGGTTTCTAATTCAGGAAATTATAATGTTTGTTTTTCCATGAGCCTTGTTGATCCAGCCAATATATACTACCTGAAGTCATCAGAAAAGGTTTGCAAGCTATAAGATATTTGTATCCTGTTTTCTTTTTCTTCTGATGTCCTTCCTCTTTGCCTTTCAGGAAGGGGATTGAGCATTTTAGTCAGGGTCCTCTCTCTTGATTAGTTTCTTTAGATATACAGATTTTAGTAGGGTTATCCTATATTACATGTCTATATGAGTGAGTATATACCGTGTGTGTCTTTCTGCTTCTGGGACAGCTCACTCAGTGGGTCTCTGAAGCCTCTGCCTTGCAGACTATCAAAGCAGATGCTGAGACTTATGGCCAACTGTTGGGCAGTGTGCATGGAATCTTATGTAAGAAGTGGGAAATAGTAAGATCTGGAGAGGACAGGAACTCCACAAGAAGAGCAACAGAACCAGAAAATTTGAACACAGGGATCTTCCCAGAGACTCATACTCCAACCAAGTACCACACATGGAGATAACCTAGAACCCCTGCACAGATGTAGCCCATGGTAGTTTAATGTCCAAGTGGGTTCCATAGTAATGGGAAGAGGGACTGCCTCTGACATAATCTGATTGGCCTGTTCTTTGACCACCTCCCCCTGAGGGGGGAGCAGCCTTACCAGGACACAGAAGATGACAATGCAGCCATTCCTGATGAGATCTGATAGACTAAGATCAGAAGGAAGGAGAGGAGGACCTCTCCTATCAGTGGGCTTTAGACTAAGATCAGAAGGAAGGAGAGGAGGACCTCTCCTATCAGTGGGCTTGGGGAGGGGCATGCGTGAAGAAGGGGGAGGGAGAATGGGATGGGGAGGGGGAGGGAGGGGTTTATGGGGGAGATACAAAGTGAATAAAGTGTAATTAATAAAAAAATTAAAAAATATAAAGATTTGCTATAAAAAAGATATTTGTATGGGGATATAAATGTCTTCTAGGCAGACTGTGTAGAGGAAACCATAAAATAGAACTAATAACTAAAAATATGTGCTGTGAAATATATCCAAAGAGTTTGTAGTGGTTTGGAAAGTATGACTCAGAAAAAAATTGAAGAAACTATTTTCTTGATGTCAAATACCTAATGCTTAAACAAATTTTCTGCTGTAATCAAAGTCTGCAACTTTTAGATAAATGTAAAACAGCAGACATAACTCCCCTCTCCCCCCCATATCTTTCTCTAGACCCCAGCTTAAGCAACAACTCTCTCTGACATGGTATGGTAAAGTTGTTAGCATCTCTTTTCATTTGATAACTGACTTTGCAATTGAAAGGCATTTTGTTAACACGACTGAGTTGTAGGGACAGTCTCCTAATTCCTTGGAGAATGAAATCACTTTGGCCTCATCTGTAGACATATCTACAAAGAACTTTTAAGGAAGAATTGGTACTTGTAGAGATGATCTTGCCCATCTCTTTTATACTGGGCCATTTACATGTCAAGGAATGAACCTTGCCTTGTAGATATATCCTATGTAAGCTTTCAAATGCTGTTATTGTTCCATACTTCAAGGCTGCTATGAGTCATGATTTATATGTCATCCTAGATGGTTTATATTTAAAAAAAACATTAATTATATGTACAATAAGATGAACTTATAAAAATGTCTTTCCACGCTAATGCAGTCCTCACAAAGAGCGAACATTCCTAATAATTGATCATCTCTCCGGAAGGTGTGCGGCAAGTATCAGTCCTATAGTTGGTACAATACAAGATGACAAGTGTAGGGTTCTCTGTATGGATCCATGAACTTATGTCATGGCAGGACGCTCAGTGGCAGCAGCCTGCATCCTGACAGTTCTGGCCTTTTTGTAGTAGGTGTGGTCTTCTTAGAGCAAGTGTGTCTCCGGGGCTGGGTTTCAAATGATCAAGCCAGGCCCAGTGTCTCTTTCTTTTGGCTGCCTGCTGATCCACATGTAAAACTCTTGGCTTCTTCTCCAGCACTGTTTCTGCCTGGGTGCCACCATGCTTCCCACCATGACAATAACAGGCTAACCTCTTGAGCTGTAAGCCAGCCACAATTAAATGTTTCCTATGCTGGGGTCATGGTGTCTCTTCCCAGAAATAAAACCTTAACTATGATACCATGTTAAGCTTTCTAAGACCATGTTAGAAGATTTTAAAAGTCGGGGCTGGATTTTTGGCTTAACACATATCACAGCTGTGTTCTGATGCTTGTGAAATGGACAACAGATATTAGCTCTTGATAGCAAATGCCCTTCTTCCTTAAGGAATCATTGCACAATAACATTCTGAAGGCCTCAGAACAGTCATGACAGGGCACTGAACAAAAGATGGTCCTTTGGGAAGAAAGATTGTAGGCTGCTTTTGGTAAGCACGCTCGGTCTGAAGGTCCTCCATCTTCCCGGCAGCCTGCGAAAAAGGGATGAAAAATCTGTTTTTCAATACCTAAAGAAAACCCCTGGATGGCTTCAGGAAAACACAGAGCCTAGAACTGGGATGAATAAACACAAAAGAAATTAATTTTAAAATATTTGGTTTAAAGCATTTTTTTCCTACTCTAAACCCATACTCTAACCCATACTCCAACCCATACTCTAAACCCATACTCATTTTGAATCCTAAAATACAATTTGGATTATAAAAGTAAATTCCTTGGAAATTGCTGGAAAGAAAATTATCTTAGAAGGATTTTGCTAACAATTTTCAAATGAACAAAAATAAAATTAATTTCAATACACTATTTTAATGTTGTGTTTGACATTAATTGACCTTAGTGTGTGTGAGCAACAGGTGTGTGTGAGAAGCAGTCTCCTAGAGAGGACAGGAGCTCCATAAGGAGAGCAACAGAACCAAAAAATCTAGGCCCAGGGGTCTTTTGTGAGACTGATACTCCAACCAATGACCATGCATGGAGATAACCTAGAACTGCTGCACAGATGTAGCCCATGGCAGTTCAGTCTCCAAGTGGATGCCCTAGTAATGGGAACAGGGACAGTCTCTGACATGAACTCAGTGGCTGGTTCTTTGATCACCTCCCCCTGAGGGGGGGTGCAGCCTTACCAGGCCACAGAGGGAGACAATGCAGCCAGCCCTGATGAGAAATGATAGACTAGGGTCAGATGGAAGGGGAGGAGGATGTCCCCTATCAGTGGACTTGGTGAGGAGCATGGGAGGATATGAGGGAGGGAGGGTGAGGTTGGGAGGGGATGGAGAAGGGGGCTACAGTTGGGATACAAAGTGAATAAACTAATTAATAAAAAAATAAATACATTAAAAAAGAAGCAGTCTCTTTAAAATGCACTTGAAATGTATGACTATTTTTAAACTTTGACACCAGTAGGTTCATCTTGGATTCACTTTGAGGAAGTTTAATTGATCATTATGAGATAACTCTCATCATATTTGTAATGTAATTCTGAAATTCCCTTCTGAAATAATTTTATTTTTTACCAAAGCGAGTTCTGCTTCTTATTTAAGTTTTATTTTTTAAAAACATACACAACTACCCAAAAGTTTACAGAAACAAATATTTCTTTTTAGAAATACCTAATAGATTTTTATTTTTTCATTTATTATTATTATTATTTACAATTTATTAGCTTTGTATCCCAGATGTCGCCCCCCTCCCTCATCTCTTCCTGGTCCCACCCTCCGTCTCTCTTCTTCCTCTATCCCTCTTCCCTAGTCCACTGATAGGGGAAGTCCTTCTCCCCTACTGCCTGACCCTAGCTTAACAGTTCCCATCAGGACTGTCTGGATCCTCTTCCTCTGTGGGCTGGCTAGGTCACCCCACTAAGGAGAAGTGATGGAGGAGCTGGCAACTGAATTCATGTCAGAGACTGTCTCTTTTCCTCTTACTAGGGAACCCATGTGGAGCCTGAGCTGTCTATGGGCTAAATCTGAGCAGGGGGGTCTATGTCCTCCCTATGTATAGTCTTTGGGTGATGCATCCGTGTCTGCAGCTGGCCCTGGGCCCTGTCTTTTTTTTTTTTTTTTTGCCTTTGTTGATCTCCTGTCACCTCCAGGTCCTTTTATAACCCTCTTCTTCCATAAAACTTCCTGTGCTCTGTCCAAAGTTGGCTGTGAGTCTCTGCATCTGCTTCCATCCACTGCTGGTTAGAGTCTCTTAGAGGACATCTGTGGTAGGCTCCAGTCCTGTTCCCTTTCTTCTGTTGTTTTCGGGTTCTATCCTGTTTTCCCTTTTGAAAAAAAATTAAGCATATTCCCTAGGGTCCTCTTTGTCATTTAGCTTCTTTAGGTCTGTAGATTTTGGTAGGTTTTCCTACATACTATGGCTAATATCCTCTTGTAAGTGAGTTTATACCATGCATGTTTCTCTGCTTCTGGGATACCTCACTCAGGATGATCTTTTCTAGTTCCATCCATTTGTCTGTAAATTTCATGATTTCCTTGTTCTTAAAAGCTGAGTAGTACTCTATCATGTAAATGTACTACAATTTCTGTATCCATTTTTGTTAGAGGGACATCTAGGTTGTTTCTAGATTCTGGCTATCATGAATAAAACTGCTATGAACATAGTTGAGCAAATGTCCTTGTATGGTTGAGAGTCTTTCGAATATATGCCCAGGAGTGATATAGCTGGGTCTTGAGGTAGCATTATTACCAGTTTTCTGAGTAAGCACCAGATTGATTTCCAAAGTGGTTGTACAAGTTTACATTCCCACCAGCAATGGAGGAGGGTTCCCCATTCTCTACATCCTCTTCAGCATGTATTGTCACTTGAGTTTTTGATATTAGCCATTCTGATGGGTGTGAGATGGAATCTCAGGGTCGTTTTGATTTGCATTTCCTTGATAACCAGGAATGTTGAACATTTCTTTAAGTGTTCCATACTTATCACCCTGCACAAAAATAAAGTCCAAGTGAATCAAAGACCACAACATAAAACCAGATACACTAAATCTGATAAAAGAAAAAGTAGTGCAGAGCCTTGAACTCACTGGTATAAGAGACAACTTCCGGGACAGAACACAAAGAGCTCAGGCTCTAAGAGCAACAGTTAATAAATGGGACCTCCTGAAACTGGAAAGCTTCTGTAAAGCAAAGGACACTGTCCACAAAACAAATGACAGCCTACAGACTGGGAAAAGATTTTCACCAACCTTACATCTGACAGAGGGCTAATATTCAGAATATATAAGGAACTCAAGAAATTAAATACCAACAAACTGAATAATCCAATTAAATTGGGGCACAGTACCAAATAGAAACACATATTTCCTTAAAGAGTGCAAATAACACTCATATTTGTAATGAAGGAAATCAACTTCCAATGCTTTTCTATAAAACCACCATCATTACCAGATATGTGATAGCACTTGCCTCACAGAATTATTATTAAAAAAATGAATTCAAGTGCTTGCTTAGAGCAGTGCCTTCTCTAAGCATTTTTCACAAAGTGGATTTCGAATAAATATTATTCACCATCTGGAGCTTGTTTGGTCATCGGGCAGTAGAATAGTAGGAATCTGTTGCTATATAATTACAAAGATTAGTGGCCACCAGCATTTATATGATACAAACAAAAAAGTCACATGGAATATCTAATATAAAAAGAACAAGAAAGTCAGAGCCAAGGGGAGCTGAAGCACAGAGTTGGATGAAAGAGATAGAACCTTGGAAAGACTGAGAGTGAAGGTATAACTATGATAGAGCATTTGCCTAGCATAAGCAAGGCCTAGGAATTCAAGCTCAGCACTTAAAGTAAAAAGAATGCTCTGATAGGAAGAATGAAAAATTATCACTTAGTGGATTTGTGAGCATTAGGGAAGAAGGGGGTTTTCAAGAAGTGCCAATGTCATGTACAGCAGCAATGCCTAAATGTGAATTTTCAAAAAGATTAAAACAAAATAGAACAAACCCAGGAGGTCCCTGTGACATTGTCACTGAAAACAGAAAATGGTTTTAGGTAGATAGTTACAGGCTGAGGACAATGCAGAGAAAACTAAGATCAGAATATTTGAGAATTTTGATTGTGAAAAGTTGAGAAAATATGTGGGGCTCGTGGACCGCGCTTCCAGGAGAACTTTCACGGAACTGCCGAGATGGAGCATGGTCAAACCGCACAAATTTCAAACTTTGAGATTTAAAGCCTCATCCTGAGAACAGAAGGTGTGGGACAAAGCTCTCTCCTTGTTTCCGTGCCTGCTTCAGGGGCATGTGACACCCTCGGTCCCTAGGACCGTTACACGTGACAGGGCTTGTCACCTGCTGTCTTTTCCCATGTAAATACAGCATTGCCAATCATCTGAGTCCCAGCCAAAGGTTTGAGAATTCATCCTCAGAACTTCTCCCACTGCCCAAGGTTTGTAAGTCTCCATTTCACGTGAAATAACACACACACACACACACACACACACACACACACACACGCACGAGGGCACCGTGTACTGTACCAAAGATCGTCTGAGTCTGGCTGTTTATTCTAAGCTGTAGCACTGGGGAGAGAAGGGTACCGTTTCTCCCAAAATAATTTATCACTGAACCCCAGCTCTGGACTGCTGGCCAGGCTGTCGCTGTGGGACCATCATGGCCTGGCCTGCACCACCGCCTGACTTCCTGAGCTTCCGAAGCTGCTTGGCTAAGCTCTGGAACCCACGTTCCGGCTGTAACCCGATCAGGTGTGGGTAAATGGCTGCCACTAAAGTGGCTGTTTAAGTAAAAGAGCCAAGACACTTCGCTGCAGTGAAATTTCTTCCCTCACCGGGCTGGAACTCTTGTGGCACAGCTCTCGTTCTGCACTCTGCCCTTCCCTGTCCAGAGCCTGTCATTCCTGAGGGTTTTTTCAGCTTTTCTGGGGGGTGGGGTGGGATGGGGTGGGGGTGGTGGTGTTGTCACAAGGATGGGAGGATGGACCTAGGGGAAATGGAAAGCAAGTGTGATTTGATCCATTATATAAAATTCCCAAATAATCAGTAAAAATATCATGTTGGGAAAAATCCCCAATAAAATTTTTTAAAAAAATTGAAAAAAAAAAACCTATTTAGAGATACCAATATTTTCACTTTTTTTTTTTTTTTTTTTTGAGCTACGGTTTCTCCATGGAATAGCCCTGATTGTCAGGGAACTCTCTCTGTAGATCAGGCTTGCATACAATTCATAGAGATATGCCCACCTCTCCCTGGGATTAAAACACAGGGATCAAAGGTGTGTGCCACCACACCTGGCTACAAACATGTTCTTAAAATGGCATGGAAAAAACCGAGCTAGGACATAGCATATGCAGAAAAGACAATTTAGAAACCATTGTTATATTTTTATGAGCTAGGATGACAAAAAGGTATTTACCTAGGACAACAGCTATTTGAATTACAAAGAGATTTATCCTTTCAAGAGGTGTTTTAGCTAATGTAGCAAAAGAATGGAAACAATGTGTTAAGAGGAAAAGCAAAGGTGATGTAAAAGTTCATGTAAGGACACTGTTGTCAGAACAAAACGACAGCCTACAGACTGGGAAAGGATTTTTACCAACCCTACATATGACAAAGGGCTAATACCCAGAATATGTAAAGAACTCAAGAAGTTAAACAGCAACAAATCAAGTAATCCAATTAAAAAATGGGGTACAGAGCTCAACAGAATTCTCAATTGAGGAATATCGAATGGCAGAGAAACACCTTCAAGAAATGTTCAATATCCTTACTCATCAGGGAAATGCAAATCAAAAGGAGCCCGAGATTTCACCTTACAACCATCAGAATGGCTAAGATAAAAAAACTCAAGTGACAACACATGCTGGAGAGGATGTGGAGAAAAGCAAACCCTCCTCCATTGATGGTGGGAATGTAAACTTGTACAATCACTTTGGAAATCAATCTGGCACTTTCTCAGACAATTAGGAATAGTGCTACCTCAAGGTCCAGCTATATCACTCCTAGGCATATATCCAAAAGATGCTCCAGTAGACGTCAAGGACATTTGCTCAACCATGATTGTAGCAGCTTTATTTGTAATATAGCCACAAGCTGGAAACAACCCAGATGTCCTTCAGTTGAGGAATGGATACAGAATTTGTGATACATTTATGCAATGGAATACTACTCAGCAATAAATTAGAGTAAGAAATTGATAAAGGGATATAGGATTATTCCTATCATCTTCTTTTAACTTCAAGGAATCATGCAGAAGAACTGAACGGTGAGGCATTTTAATGTCTGGCTGTGGATACTTCTGTCATAGTGAGAAAAAAAATGAATCTCTTTTGTTCTACTTTGTGCTTATGGAAGAAGGAGTCTAACGGGTAGGGCAAAAGTTTCTTTGCAGAGCGAACTCTTTCTCTTCAAAGACAGAAAGTCTTGTATCAGCATAGAATCTAAACTGCTTGGAATTTTTGTGGTCTTCTCATGTTTATTTTCATTGTGCTGTATGTTGGGTTTTCATAAACTAACACATTTACACACAGGAGTTTTTTTTTTTTTTTCTTGGATTTGGCTAGGTAAGAGGTACCAGCAGAATTTCAAAATTATCTCTCACTCTGAGCAAATTAAAGCAGGGTATCCAGCGTAGTGTGTGTCCAGCTGCCCAGAGGCTTAAGCACAAACAGGACACAAGAAAATTCTGTGGTAGGTATAAGATAAACATACTTCTGTTTATGTTTTGCTGATATTCTGGTTGCTTAGAAGTTGGGATTATTTTTTTTTCCTTGCTTAAGGCTGTTCTTTCAGAAAAACCAAACAATCACCAAGTTTTCCCTGTGACTTTGATCTTTGTTTTGTGTTTTGTTATGCAATGCTCCAAACCTAGCATTTGTTGTGTTTCCTACTTTGTCACATCATCCACCCTCTGAACGTATTACCCACAGATGGCTGGAGGAAGCAACTGAAAGAAAAGTCGTGTGTCTTGCATCGACATCATCCATAAATCCTCAGATCACTCGAATACTTTTGCAGGTGCTAAAATAGATTTCTGTGGCCTCTCACCTGACATAATTAGCTTCCCTTTCATTCCTACTGCTTACCATATCTTTTCCTAACCTTTGTTTTTCCACAAGAGTGCCTTTGGGATCAAATCAAGTAGCGCAGACACCTGTGTGCCAGAAGAAAAATACCAAAACTCACTTAAGCCCCAGAGCAACCATGTTACAATCCAGTGCTGCAGGTGTCTCTACTTCATACCAAGAAAACTAATCATGTAATGATATGTAATCAGACTCTTGGGGAATTTTGCATTGATTTGCTAATTCTGACATTCATAGAAATACGCGTACATTGAGTGGCTAAGATATTTAAGATTACATTTTAAAGCTCACATATGCCTTTCTTTCTGCCTCTCTCTTGTGCATGTCTGCATGCATGTGTAAGTGTGTGCGTGCGTGTGCATGTGTGTGTACACATGTTCATGTATCATTGGCACAGATTTGAAAAGTTTCTAGTATATACTAGTTCTCAATGGAAAGAGGGTTAAATTGAATTTCTGACATTACAGATATTTTGAAGATTTTTTGTGAAGGAAACAGTATTTGTGTTTTAAGCATGCAGATCCTGTAACAATCAGTTAATTTCATGGGCACATGTATGTTAGCAAGCAGCGCATTACACCCAGAGTTGAAGTACTGTTATGTTTAATTTTGATTTCAATCCTTTCTAAGTGTATAGTATTAATTTTCGAGAAAAAATTGTTTTTAAGCAGTTCAATCCCAGGTTAACTCAGCTGGAGCCTTCTTAGTATTGTAGACCATGAGTGACAGGAGCAGGAAAGCATACACATGGTAAGGTTGTTTTAGAAGGTATCTAGGCAAATGGCAAGGGTGTGTGTTACAGAATGCTAGACCTGGCCCAGACACCAAGGCAGTCTTGTACATATGAATGCGTGATGGTTGGTGGACATCATGAGAGCGAACAAAATGAAAACAAATATGGTTATGATGAAAGATTTTACTTAATGCAAAATTTTCCACTTTTAAAAATAAAAATATACACGCACATACTTCCAGCTATAGTTTGAAGACTATGAAAACAGAAAATTTCATGCGACAAACAGCATTGAAATATTTTTCCTTTCGAGTGATATATAAATGACTGAGATTTAGACTTAATATCTCCACAAATTCTCCTAATGAGACAAGTGAAAGACAGGTCTGCTAGCAAAGAAGTCTGAGAGATACTGTGTATAGATTAACATTGCTGAATGGAATGAGACATATAACTCTGGTCTGTTCTGAAAAGAAGAGATTTTATACCTCTCTGGAACACACTGATTAAGTCTATCTTAAAAGAGATTTTATTTTATTTTATGTTTTGGAAAGGGATATGGCTTTGTTCTAGAAAATCTTAGTGTTCACCCTTTGCTCCTCCCTTCGGGGTGCTGTAATCTGTAGAACGCCTTTATTTGCCGTGGGAAGTGGCAGGCCAGCTTACAAAGCACCCCAGCAGTTACACAGCCTTCCTTTCTCTAAGCACACCAAGGTTAGGCAGCCTCCTCAATGACTCCGTTGAGGGGTGGGAGCAGCCCTCTGCTTGATTATATGTTATTTCAACATTGAATGAGAACAAGTCTTTATGTCCATGTTTTTAGCAACAGCCGATGTAAGGTGTAACACCTGGTCTTCTGCCCTTGGAAGATTTTCCAGAGATGCTTTGGACCACTGGGTTTCTACACGCACCATCTTGAGAAGCTTCATTTCCACAAGTGTATTTTATATTTTATGAGATGGACATGTTTTGTAAAGATATTCACCCTCTTTTGCTTATTTGGTCCAATCAACGTGATGTCTTCCATATGATGGGCCAGATTTTCAGTGGGATGATGATCTCCACAGACTAAATTAGGAGAGCAGAAAATTGACGTAGTTCACGGAGGCGACCTTTCAGGTACGGCGCTGCTCATTCTGCATGAGAACAAACTGTTTCTGTCGGTTTTCATAGCTCAGATGTGTACCAGGTGCCTCTTGTGTTCATGTCCCCCAGCAAGACACGAAAGCCGAAGAAACAGCTGCAACCAGACTCACCACCTGGTCAGGCTTTGTTCGCTGAGGTCAGACTACAGCTGTATAAGCCAAGGAAGCAGTTCACATGGGAAAGCAGCATAAATCAAAACGTTGAATTTTTCAAGCCTTTGATGGTGACACTAATGGATTCAGCTTCCTTAGATGGAGGAAATTGTTTTTAGTCTCTAACCTGATGGGGAAAAGACTTGCTAGGGCTTCCACATGGCCGCGTCAACATTCTGAATCAGTATAGCCACAAGTGTGGCAAATTAAGTTAGTCAAAGAGCATGTATAATTCAAACCTATATTTAGAAACCAAGAAGTTCTGATGAGTCAAAGCAAGAATGGAATATAGAGAGAAGCTCTATCTGCCGACACCACCAGAAGCTTGATTTCCATGAACGATAATGGCATCTTAAGTTATTTTACAGAATGAGATATCCTCTAACAGAATGAGAAAATTTGGTATGCATATTGAGACGGATGACCCACACTCTTATGAAGAGGAACTGGAAAGGTGCAGTTCCTCACAAGACAGAATTTTCCAGAAGAATGGAGCAACTGCCTAATCTGAAAATAACTAAAAATAAACAAAACAAGAGAACAGACAAACCCAGCACCCTCATTATCATGTATTTCTGGCAAACTCCTTTACCAATGAGAGGTTATAACTCTGAGACTATTGCCTTGCCTGACACTTGTACAAAGTAGCAATCCTTTCAGGCAGAGCTGTTTTCTCCAGCTGCACATCCAGTTCCCAAATGGATGGAAACTCTCTCTACAGTGTTTTTCTGGAATTTATGGACATCTGATGCTGCATCCAAGGGAATTCCTCATTCCGAATGCATTTTTTTAGTACTAGGAAGACTTACAAGCTCTTCTCTAGAACCACCTTTTCTTTCCCTTCTGCAATTTGTATATGGGGTTTTCCTATGGAAGTTCTTATTTAAACTTTAGTGTTATTTTATTTATTTTTTATTTTTTAATTTTTATCAGTTACATTTTATTAACTCTGTATCCCAGCCGTGTCCCGATCCCTCATTCCCTCCCAGTCCCTCCCTCCCTCCCTCATCTCCACCATGCCCCTTTCCAAGTCCACTGATAGGGGGGACCTCCTCCCCATTCATCTGATCCTGTTTTATCAGGTATCTTCAGGACTGGCTGCAAAGCCCTCCTCTGTGGCCTAACAGGACTGCTCCTCCCTTCGGGGGTGGGGAGACCAAAGAGCCAGTCATTGAGTTCCTGTTAGAAATAGTCCCTGTTCCCCTCACTTTGGGAAACCAATTGGTTACTGAGCTACCACAGGCTACATCTGAGTGGAGGTTCTAGGTTATATCCATACATGGTCCTTGGTTGAATGTCAGTCTCAGAAAAGACCCTGTGTCCAGATATATTTGGTCCTTGTGGAGCTCCTATCCTTTCCCCATCAGATTAACTCCCCTTCTTTCTTATGATTCCCTGTACTCTGCCAAAGGTTTGGTCATGAGTCTTTGCTTTGAAAACACTGCTAGTTAGAGTCTTTCAGATGCACTCAGTAGACTCCTGTCATACGTTCAATGCACATCCCATCTGTCTTTCTAAATGAGGATTGATCATCTTACCCCATGTCCGCTCAATTGATTATCTTTTTTAGGTGTATGGATTTCATTATGTTTATTATATCTTATAGGTCTATATAAGTGAGTATATCCCATGTTTGTCTTTCTCCTTCTGGGATATTTCACTCAGAATGATCTTTTCTAGATCCCACCATTTGCCTGCAAATTTCATGATTTCCTCCTTTTTGATTGCTGAGTAGTATTCCATTGTATAAAAATACCACAATTTCTGTACCCATTCCACCATTGATGGACATCTGGGTTGTTTCCAGGTTCTGGCTATTACAAATAGAGCTGCTATAAACATGGTTGAGCAAGTGTCCTTTTTGTGTACTTGAACAAACTTTGGGTATATACCTAGCAGTGGTATAGCTGGGTCTGGAGGAAGCACTATTCCTATTTGTCTTAGAAAGCGCCAGATAGCTTTCCAGAGTGGTTGTACCAGTTTACATTCCCACCAGCAGTGGAGGAGGGTTCCCCTTTCTCCACAACCTCTCATCAAAACAAAACAACTGCCTACAGATTGGGAAAGAATCTTCACTAACCCTTTATCTGACAGAGGACTAATATCCAGTATATACAAAGAACTAAAGAAGCTGAAAAGCAGCAATCCAAGTAATCCAATTAAAAAACGGGGAACAGAGCTAAACAGAGAATTCTCGACAGAGGAATATCGAATGGCAGAAAAACACTTAAAGAAATGCTCATCCTCATTAGCCATCAGGGAAATGCAAATCAAAACGACCCTGAGATATCACCTTACACCCATCAGAATGGCCAAGATGAAAAACTCAAGTTATTTTATTTGTTTAAAACACAGCTTTCCATTACTAGATAATAATACTACATGTGGGATGCTGAAATCAGGGTGATTCTCATTTCCATATTAGTTCAATAACACATCCCCTTGTCTCCCTGTATTTTGACACATACTATCTGTGGTCTGTATCTCCCACCCCTGACACTTAAGAGCTTTTAGAAATCACTATTTTATTCTGTACTATTTTAATATATAATCTATCATCTCTCTATCCAGTGTGTGTGTGAATAAATTATTTGTCTTTCCGCGTCTGTCTGTCTTCAGCTGACCCAATACCTTCCAGTTCTATTGTTCTACAAGTGATAGGACATCATTCTTTCCTGTGCTGAATAATATTCCATTCTGTGTATATGCCACATTTTCCTTATCCATTCATCCATCAGTGCACACTTTTGCTGTTTTCTTATTTGACTGTTGTGAATGATGGCAATAGATATGGGAGTGCTGAGTTTCCCTGGATATATACCCACAGTTGGGATATAGAAGTCATACAGTAGATATCTTTTCAGTTTTTTAAAGAAACCCCACCTTCTTCATGTGGCTTTCATGATTATATTTCTACCATCAGGGCCCAAAATGTTTTTTTTTCCTAGGACCAACAAGATGTCTCAGTAGGTAAATCACTTGCTGTATAGGCTGATGACTCGAGTTTGGTCCTCTTAATGAAGTCATAGAAAGAGCTGGATGTGGTGGTCAGTGATCTGGAATCACAGCCCTCCTACAATGAGATGAGCATCAGGGACTGGAGAACTAGCAAGATGCTCAAGGGCCAGCAAGCCTGGAGCATGCACTGCAATAAAAACTACAACAACTTTGCCTCAGTAATGTGGAAGAACATTAACTCCCAAAAGGTGCCATTTCCGTTCCACAACATGCACAACCCTTGAACACTAGAAAACGAAGTAAAGTTTTTATTTTTCTGCATCACTGCCAACGTTTGCTCTTTCTTTGCTTTTAGGAAGGTGGCATTTTGACAAGCCTGAGATTATATCTCACTGTGGTTTGTGTCTGTATTTCCCTGATTGCTCAGGATGTCAAGCACTTTATTTTTATCATATTGCATTGACTTGTTTATTTAAAATACTCATTTCTGAAACTATCAAGAGAGATTGATAATTTCACTCGATATGAATAAAAATAAGATGAGAAATAAATGGTTTGTTTAATCAATGCAAACTGCATGCGCATAAACATGACAACTGATATAATGTGTGTATTCATAATGCAATGTCTGTAGCCAGAGCTGCTGCATAGAAGTAAAAGGATCTGGAGAATAAATAATTGAGTGAACATGATATTTGTCTAAAATACTTATATGCATAATGTAAATGGTATAAATATACATATTTGTATGTAACATCTGTATTGACACAGCTAGACTGAGTTATGCTAATATGTGTTATGTGCATAGTAACCACCCCTCCTCAAGTATTTAAATATGTAGATTATTATTATCTTCCTAAAAATACAGATGTTTTTCTATCCACACTCAAGCCTTGATGAAGTTCCATCTGATTTTTAAAAATGACATTCTGTTCTTTTAATATTTATGATCTTTAAGCCACACCTTCCCTTTCTGAAAGCCAGAGTGATTTGTTGAAGCATATTTCTAGGTCAGTTTTTAAATACTCTTGACATATCATAAAATTATTGTTAGGCAGTGTAATTTTTACAAGAGAAAATTGTATCTGTTTAAACCTCACAAATCGTTTCACAATCATTCTCAAAGAACACTAAATCATGTTGCTTTTTTGTCTCAGAATATAATAACCGTATGTCGTTTGGACAGAGTAAAGGAATAAAAGATGGTAAAATACACAAAGGCCCTACAAGGCTTCTGTGTAGACTCAAGCTAACAGTAAACCCAAACAGAGAAATCTCCACTGTTTGCTGATTGTTTGTTCAGATTATCTATGATCAAAATTCCTGCACCATCTCCTTACTTTACCTTTTGAGTAAAGGCAACTTGACCAAACACAATTAAGTATATAGGTATCCAATGATCCTTTAAAATACTGTAAAGCAAGCAACTGTAGGCTGAGAGAAAAGTCAGCTAGTGGAAAGGCAGGCTAGAGATAATTAACTTTTGATGTTGCCACTCTCTTCCTCCGTAGTATCTTTCTTTATTCCAGTCTTAGTTTTGTTTCTCACTCTTTGCAATGTTTTCCACATGCATTTCTTCATTTTGAGTTGTGAGCCAGATCCTGTATTGACTACGGGATGCCTCTTGATACTATGACTGATTTTGTGGAAAGTCACAGGGAAGCAGTGAATTAAAGAAACCCTAGCAATTTCTACTTTAAGTAGTGTCTCAGGAATCATAACAGACTGACGAAAAGAGAAACTAAACACTTTGAAGGGATTTGATCTCCCTACCACTACTCCAATTGCTCATTTGAACTTAATCATCCATTATAATAAAAACAACTCATTGCATTAATTTTACTCAAGTTAATCTATGTATTTTATATTCTGGACTCTTAAGTTTCCTTAGGACAGGAACTATGTCCTGAGAGACAAATTAGCACAGCAATTAAAAGTAGGTTGTAGGAACAGACTGCTTAGGATTAATTCCTCTTTTTTCTACTAACTACCTGGGTGACTTTGAACACGTTACTTGGCTCTCTTTGTTGCTCATCTGAAAGGTTGAGCTGGTTTTGAGAACTATACAGGTAAATGTGCATAGGCTCTGTGTACATGTTTGTTGCTAGGAATAAGCCTTGAATAAATTTTTGTAATTCTTTTTTAATTTAAATATTTTTAATATAATTTATTCACTTTCCATCCCTATTGTAGCCTCCTCTCTCTTCTGCCCTAGGTCCCACCCTTCCTCTCTTTTGCCTCCTGTTCTCCTCCCCTATTTTTCAGAAATGGGGAGTCTTCCTCCCCTACCACCTGACCCCAGCCTATCAAGCCTTGTGATTGCTTGGATCCTTTTCCTCTGTGGCCTGACAACGGCCTCCTCCCCCAACAAGGGGAAGTGATCAAAGAGCTGGCAATAGAGTCCATGTTAGAGACAGCCTCTGCTCCCTTTACTATGATACTCACATGGAGACTGAACTGCCTATTAGCTAGATCTGAGCCTAGGGTCTAGGTCCTTGGGTTGGTGTATCAGTCTCTGAAGGCCCCCATGAGCCCAGATTTGTTGACTCTATCGTTCTTCTTATGGGGTTCCTGTCTGCTCTGTCTTCTATTCTCTCACTCCTTCCTAGGGCTCGCTGAGCTCTGCTCAAAGTTTGGCTGTGAGTCTTACCATCTGCTTCGATCCTCTGCTGGGTGAAGTCTTTCAGAGGACATTTATGATAGGCTCCCAACGTATTTGCTCTCTTCAACCACTTCAGGTGTCTATTCCATTTGTCCTTCTCAATGAGAATTAAGCATCCTCCCAAGGGGGATGTTACTTAATTTCATTAAGGATTAATTTAATCCTCCTTGTTACTTAATTTCTTTAGGTCTGTGGATTGTAGTATGTTTAACCTGTATTTATGGCTAATATCCTCTTTTAAGTGAGTATATTCCATGCGCGTCTTCCTTGTCCTGGGTTACTCATTCAGGATGATCTTTTCTAGTTCCATCCATTTGCCTGCACATTTCATGATTTCCTTGTTTTTAATAGCTGAGTAGTATTCATGTATTTATACCACAATTGCTGTATCCATTCTTCAGTTGGGGGACATAGAGGTTGTTTCTAGATTCTGGTTATTATGAATAAATCTGCTACGAACATAGTTGAACAAATGTCTCTTGTTGTATGGTTGAGCACTTTTTCGGGTATATGCCCAGGAGTGGTATAGCTGGGTCTTGAGGTAGCACTATTCCCAATTGTCTGAGAAAGCACAAGATTAACTTCCAAAGTGGTTGTACAAGTTTGCACTCCCACCAGCAATGGAGGAGGGTTCCCCTTTCTTCACATCCTCACCAGCATGTGCGGTCACTTGAGTTTTTGATCTTAGCCATTCTTTTTTTTTTTTTTTTTTCAATGCAGTTTATTCAGGGACATTGAACAATCCTCGGACCCCGGGGAAAGCCAGCCCACAGCTTAAATAGCCTCTGGGTAGCCAACCCAGGCGTGCCACGGGGGCAATGCAGATAGGTCCACATACATGGAAGCAAGCCAGATTCTCGGCCTTAGCCAAATGTGGAGTTGTTAGTGACAGAGAGCACTCACCATCGGGAAGGTGGAAGGTGGAAACCAGTTCCATCTTTAAGGCATAGCATTCCGCAGCTCTCTACAGTTCCCCCTTTTTGTTTTAGACGCATCAGGCAAGAGTAGAGGTCTGATCTCTGATATTAGAAATAAATTGGGACTTTGTACAGATGTTCATTTAGGTGTCATCCACCCAAAGAGCATCAGACCGTCATTCTTATGCGTATAAGATGGAATCTCAGAGTCATTTGGTTTTGTATTTCTCTGACAATTAAGAATGTTGAGCATTTAAAAAAATGTTTTTCCGTGATTCCATATTCCTCTGTTGAGAATTTTCTGTTTAGCTCTGTGCACCATTTTTAATTGGGTTATTTTGTTTGCTGGAATTTAATTTCTAGAGTTCTTTATATATTTTAGATATTAGCTCTCTGTCTGATGTAGGGTTGGTGAAGGTCTTTTCCCAGTTGGTAGGCTGTTGTTCTGTTCTGTTGGCAGTGTCCTTTGCTTTATAGAAGATTTTCGGTTTCATGAGGTCCCATTTATTAATTGTTGATCTTGGAGCCTGTGCTGTTGGTGTTCTGCTCAGAAAGTTATCTCTTGTGCCAAGGAGATCAAGGCTCTTCCCTGCTTTTTCTTCTAACAGATTTAGTGTGTCTGGTTTTATGTTGAGGTCTTTGATCCACTTTGACTTTAGTTTAGTGCAGGGTGATAAAAACAGATCTATTTGCATTTTTCTATATGTAGACATCCAGTTAGACCAGCACCATTTATTGAAGATGCTATGTTTTTTCATTGTATGGTTTTGGCTTCTTTGTAAAAATTCAAGTATCTGTAGGTGTGAGCCTTTATTTCTGGGTCTTCACTTCAATTCCATTGATCCACTAGTCTTTTTGTATGTCAATACCATGCAGTTTCTAATACTGCTGCTCTATAGTACAGTTTGAGATCAAGGATGGCGATACTTCCTGAAGACCTTTTATCATACAGGATTGTTTTAGCTATTCTGAGTTTTTGTTTTTACATATGAAGTTTAGAATGGTTCTTTAAAGGTATGTAGAGAATTAATTGTGTTGGTATTTTGATGAGGATTGCATTGAATCTGTAGATTACTTTTGGTGAGATGACCATTTTACTATGTTGATTCTTCAGATTCATAATGGGAAATATTTCCATCTTTTTATAGCTTCTTCAATTTCTTTCTTCAGAGGCTTGAACATTTTTTTTTCAGACAGTTCTTTCACTTGTTTGATTAGGATAACACCAAGATACTTGATGTCTTTTGTGTATATTGTGAAGGGTGTTGTTTCCCTAATTTCTTTCTCAGCCCATCTGTCTTTTGTATACAGGAGGGCTACTGATTTTTTTTGAGTTAATTTTGCATCCAGCCACTTTGCTGTAGGTGTTTATCAGCTGTAGGAGTTCCCTGGTGTATTATCTGCAAATAGTGATACTTTGACATCTTCCTTTCCAACTTGTATTGCCTGGATCTCCTTTAGTTGTTTTGTTGCTCTAACTGGAACTTCAAGTGCTATATTGAAGAGATATGGAGAGAATGGGCAGCCTTGTTTTCTTCCAGATTTCAGTAGAATTGATTTAAGTTTCTCTTCGATTAGTTTGATATTGGCTACAGGCTTGCTGTATATTGCCTTTACTATGTTTAGGTATGTGCCTTGTAATCTCTCCAAAACTTTAAGCTTGAGTGGGTGTCAGATTTTGTCAAATGTTTTTTGGTGCCTAATGAAATGATCATGTGTTTTGTTTTTTTTTCCTTCAGTTTGTTTATATGGTGGATTACATTGATGGATTTCTGTATATTGAACCATCCTTGCATGCCTGGGATGAAGCCGACTTGGTCATGGTGGATGATACTTTTGATATGTTCTTGGATTCGGTTTACAGGTATTTTTTTGAGTATTTTTTCATCAATGTTCATAAGAGAGATTGGTCTCTTTGTTGGGTCTTTGTGTGGTTTAGGTATCAAGGTGACTGTGGCCTCATAGAATGAACTTGGTAATGTTCCTTTAATTTCTATTCTGTGGAATAGTTTGAAGAGTATTGGTATTAGCTCTTCTTTGAAGGTCTGGTAGAATTCTGCACTGAAACCATCTGGCCCTGGGCTTATTGGTTGGGAGGCTTTTGATGACTGCTTTAATTTCCTTAAGGGATATAAGACTATTTAATTTGTTTATGTGATCTTGATCTAACTTTGGTAAGTGGAATCTACCAAGAAAATTGTCCATTTCACTTAGATTTTCAAATTTTTCGCTATATAATAGTATTTGAAGTAAGACCTAATTTTTCATTGGATTTCCTCAGTGTCTGTTGTTATGCCTCTTTTCATTTTTGATTTTGTTGATTTGGATGGTGTCTCTCTGCTATTTAGTTAGTTTGGCTAAAGTTTTGTCTATCTTGTTGATTTTCTCAAAGAACCCGCTCTTGGTTTCCTTGGTTCTTTGAATTGTTCTCTTTGTTTCTAATCTATTGATTTTAGCCCCGAGTTTGGCTATTTCCAGACATTTCCTCCTCTTGGGTGTGTCTGCTTTTTTGTTTTTGTCTAGGGCTTTCAGGTGTGCTAATTAGTTGCTTATATGGAATGCCTCCAATCTCTTTATGAAGGCACTTAGCACCTTCCTATTAGCACTGCTTTTATTGTGTCCTGTAAGTTTGGGTATGTTGTGCCTTCATTTTCATTGAATTTTAGGAAGTCCTTAATTTCTTTATTTATTTCTTCCCCAACCAAGATGCCAGTGAGAAGGGAGTTGTTCGATTTCCATTCATGTGTAGGCTTTTTGTTATTTCTGTGGTTGTTGAGGTGCAGATTTAGTCTATCATGGACTGATAGGACAAAAGGTATTCTTTCAGTCTTCTTGTATCTGTTGAGCCTTGCTTTGTGACATACTATATGGTCAATTTTGGAGAAAGTTCCATGAGGTGCTGAGAAGAATATATATATTAGGTGAAAAGTTCTGTAGATGTCTGTTAGGCCCATTTGATTCATGACATTCTATAAGTGTCATTGTCTCTTGGCTTAGCTTCTGTTTCATTGACCTATGCTTTGATGAGAGTGGGGTGTTGAAGTCTCCCACTCTTAATGTGTGGGGATCAATGTGTGGTTTAAGCTTTGTTAATGTTTCTTTACAAATGTGAATTCCCTTGTATTTGTGGCATAGATGCTCAGATTGAAATTTCATCTTGGTGAAATTTTCCTTTGTTGAAATTTTCCTTTACTTATTTTGTTGAATGTCTATTTTATTAGATATCAGAATGGCTACTCCTGCTTCCTTCTTGGGTCTGTTTGCTTGGAAAACATTCTTTTAGCCCTTTACTCTCAGGTAGTGTCTATCCTTGTTGCTGAGGTGTGTTTCTTATATGCCACAGAATGTTTGGTCCTGTTACATATCCATTCTGGTAGTATTTGTCTTTTAAGTTGAGAGTTGAGTACAGTGATCTTGAGAGAGATTAATAACCAGAGACTGTTAGTTCCTTTTACTTGGATATTGGTTGTAGTGTGTTTGTCTACTTTTAGTTTTGCTATAGTGATTTATTTGCTGTGTTTTACTGTGTGTAGTTAGTCATCTTGGGCTGGATTTTTCCTTTTAGTTTCTTCTGTAGGGCTGGATTTGTGGATAGGTATTGTTTAAATTTGTTTTTGTCATGAAATATATTGTTTTCTCCATCTATGATGATTGATAGTTTTGCTGGCAATAGTAGTCTGGGCTGACATCTGTATTTTCTTAGGGTCTGCATGACCTCAGTCTAGGCCCTTCTGGTTTTCATAGTCTGTTGAGAAGTCAGGTGTGATTCTGATGGGTTTGCCATTATATGTTACTTGGCCTTTATTCCTTGCAGTGTTTAATATTTTTTCTTTGTTCTACATTTAGTGTTTTGATTATTTTGTGGCGGGAGGATTTTCTTTTCCGGTCTAATCTATTAGGTGGTCTGTAGGCCTGACTTCAAAGAAGTAACCTAAAGTTATTTTACAAACCAAATATGAGAGCAGAGGTCCTAAACACCTTTTGGCATTTATGGCCTCTAGCAAAAGAAGAGGTTGCCGTTCCTGGGTCAGGGGATCCTAGATTAAATAAATGGAGAGAAGAAGCGGAGGAGAACCAAACGCTGATTTCTCTGTTTTTTGGCTTTGGAGGCAACATGGACATCTACTTACAGCACCTGCTGCACTGACCTACTCACCGTGACAGACAAAGTTGCCTTTGTCAGGGATTTCATCATAGCAAAGGGAAGGAAGCCAAGAGAGCTCTATGTAGTGCTTGAGTATGAAGGCTTCATAGCACCAGTTATGTAGGTCATATACTGCGCTAGTGAGGGTTAAAAACTATCTGTAGTGCTGGTTCCGCACAATGACTCATAGCAGTCAAGAAACTCGTGTAAAGCTGTGTGGGACACTGCTGCATTCACATGCACACAGCGTGGCATGCACACGCACACAGCGTGGCATGCACACGCACACAGCGTGGCATGCATCCCATAGGCACACAGAAAAGAATAAGACAGAAGTTTCACAAACATATTGTATACAAGGCATTCTGATTTTTCTTCCTCAGTTTTCCATTTAATAGGTCATTGTTATCCATTAACTTTATTTCATGACTCATGGATGTGTCTGAGAAGAAAGGCAAGGAGGGAAGGCATGGCTGATACTAAATTCAATCAATTGTACTATGTGTTGTTGGATATCCAAAGTCTCATTCAGTTTTTAAGTGTATCAAATTTTAGCCAGGCTATGCCCCTTTTCTACTTTGATTATTCATGCTGGGCAGTTATTTCCTCTTACCTTTGTAGCTAAGAAGCAATTACATGCTCAAAGCTGCCCTCACTGAACTCTGTTAGAACTTTAATTCTCAAGGGAATGGTATAGTGACTGGTAAATTGCTCAGACTGTTGATCTCACACACTGTATCACCAGCACGATGGCCAGACTATAACAACATCCTCTGTTTTCTGCATCTTATGACTCCTCAGCTTCTGGGCATTCACGGATCATCCTTTTTATCTAGGTTAGGTAACCTAATTCTAGCAAATGCATAAAATAACTTTTATTTTGCTTGGTTTAGCATCATTTATTGTATTTAATACATGTACAGCTAGGTTCTATTCCTGACTCACCAGTTTAAAAGAAACTGTTAATCAGGTTGGCAACACTTGAGCGCTAGCTCTTTCCCTAGTGGTGGAGAGTGAAGAGCAGGTGAATAATAATAACAATAATAATAATAATAATAATAATAATGCCACAAACAGAATAACTTGATATGGATTGCTACATGACAGATGTAATCTAAAAAACACCAGTACCTAGTTGCCAGCTGAAATTAACAATATTCTTTGAAGAATAAAAGGCCAAGTAATATTTATTTCAATTACATAAATCTAGCTGTTTGAATTAAAGCAGCTGTCTTCACTTTGTCTCGTTGAGTTAGACCAGGTTTTTATGTAGATTAAATGCATCAATGAGAAATGTAGAGAAACTTCCTCTTTGATCATAATGAACAATAAAATAAATTGATGTTTTTAGTAAATGGTATTAAGGCATTCCAAAGCATTTATTGTATGACTAGCGCTATTGCTACAATCCATGTCAATATATTTTAACCTCTGATTTTTTTATAGTATGAATATTATTAATGGAACCATTTTATGAAACTGCTACCTCTTCTTTATAAATATCTTAGAATGGCAATAAGAAAACCAAAGCATAAACAGGAAAGATTTTTTTATGTACTTAATTATTTATTAAAATTTATTCACTTTGTATCCCCACTTCAGCCCCTCCCTCATCTCTTCCCAGTCCCACCCACTCTCCCTCTTCTCTCCCTATGCCCCTTCTCTAGTCCCCTGATAGGGGAGGACCTTCTTGACTTCTGTCTGACCCTAGCCTATCAGGGCTCATCAAAACTGGCTGCATCATTTTCTTCTGTGGCCTGACAAGGCTGCACGCCCCAGGGGGAGGTGATCAAAACGCCTGCCAGAGTTCATGTCAGAGACAGACCCTGCACGGCTTAATAGGGAACCCATTGGATACTGAGCTGCCATGGGCTTCTTCTGAATAGGGGTCTAGGTCCTCTCCATGCATGGTCCTTGGTTGCAGTAGATTTTTAAAAGGCGAAGTGCCTGCTTGCCAAGCTTCATGACCTGACTTTAATCCCTGGGAGCCACATGGTGGAAAGAGAGAGCCAACTCCCAAAGGTTGTCCTCTGATATGCAATCCACACTAAATAAATCCAATGTGATTTTTAAAAGAAAAAATTAAATCTCTACAACCTAGAAATTACCACCAATAAAATGTCACAATGGCAACATTTTTACATTTATTTATTTATTTGGTGGGTCTATGGGCATGCCTGTCCTGGTGTGGGTATGGTGGTCAGAGGACAACTTGTGAAAATTCCTTCTGTCATGTGGGTTTTGTTAACCCAATTCAGTTCTTTAGACTTGGTGGCAGGTGTCTGTCCTCATGGAGCCATCTTACTGATGCCATAATGATAACTTTTCTAAACAGCTTCCTATGCTGAAAAAGTAACTAAAAGATAATCTTATACAAACAACATATCACAATCCTATTTTTTAATAATAATATATTCTATTCGATCTTGCCTAGAGATAACCTAAGACCCCTGCACAGATATAGCCCATGGCAGTTCAGCACCCAAGTGGGTTCCATTGTAATAGGAACAGGGACTGTCTCTGACATGAACTGATTGGCCTGCACTTTAATTACCTCCCCTTGAGGGGGAAGCAGCATTACCAGGCCACAGAAGAAGACAATGCAGCCACTCCTGATGAGACCTAATTGACTAGGATCAGAAGGAAGGAAAAGAAGTCCTCCCCTATCAGTGGACTTGGGGAGGGGCATGCATGCAGAGGTTGGAGGAAGGGAGGGATTAGGACGGGAGGAGGAAGGAAACCACAGGGGGGATACAAAGTGAATAAAGTGTAATTAATAAAGAATTTTAAAAAAGGAAAAAAATAAGATATTCACCTATTAGGATAATTTGGTATAATTATTGTATGACAAGGATATTGTTAAAAATTGGTGATTTTGATCTTGCAACAATGTAAAATAATTCAGCTTAATAACTTTGAAGAACATTCGAAACAATAAAATTGTTTATGTAAAATAAACAAATGTGCCTCAAATGAGAATAAGAATATTCACTATTAAGCATTATAGTAAAAGTTTGAGAAAGTTATGTTCCATTTTATATGTCCAAGCTCGAATATAATAAACTTTTCGGTTATTGCATGTACTACTGTGGTTTTGCCAGTGTTGAATGGACAGCATTAGTGACATGAAATACCAGTCCTTATCTACCAACAGATCCCTTCCTCTCCATCACCGCTGCCAGCTTCTGTGCCAGTGGTACTCCCTGTCTCACCCTGTCATGTTAGCAGCCTTGATCATGACCTTTCACTTTTCTAAACTTGTATATTAATATTCCATAGAATAGTTTATTTTATTTATTGCTAGATGACTATCAATAGCACTATGAGGAAATCATGGGTGTAAATGAAGTATGGGCATCATTCAACAGTTGTTCCTTCATGCTTCCCATTTTTCTCTGGTTGTCTTAACAATTATTGGATATTTTTTCATATAAATATCTATATTAAAATTTTACCTTAAAATTCATTCAGGTGCACAATTTATCACCTTTTGTCTTACCTGTCACCTTCAGAGCCTCACAATATTCTCAGTGCTATGGGCATAGCTTTAGTGATTGGCATGTAGAAGGCCTTGAGTTCAATCTCTAACACCAAACACACTCGCACACACACGTACACACACACACACACACACACACACACACACACACACAATTGCTTAAGTATCCTAATTTTAATTATTTGCTCTTCTGGAGTATATTTTAATGCTGTAATTATATATTCATATTAGGGAATCAGAGTTTTGACAGAATAAAGCACACAGAGGTGACTTATGAAAATTCTACAGCCATTAGACAATGAAGGCCTTTCAAGTCATCAGAATGCATTCTGCATTGCATTTTCATTTGCTTATGAAAGGATTTTTATAGATTTGCAACAGCATATTAAGCAGATGAATATATTTGCCCTTTATAAAGTCATTTAGTTTATGGAAATTCTCTCCAACCATCTCAAACCATGAAATGCTTTTCATGAATTTGTTCTCATATACTATATTAAATCTGTTTAACTTCATTTACAGTTATTCTGGCAATCTTTACAGCTGTTTGGATGGTGATGAGTTTAATGTTTATTTATTTGTGGTTGTTGGAATAAAGTAACTGAGTAAAAGATGATCTGGAATTGTCAGGGCTTAGAATGTTAGGCTGATTTTTGTGATCTGAATAATTCCTCCTTGGCTGTTTTAGCAATAGCCTGACAGACCCTTGCATGGTGGAGACCGAAGTTCAGATAGAAGTAATTGGCTGTGGAGGGAAATGAAGACTGAAGAGAGAAAACCACTTGAGCACCTCAGATGATTCTGTATTATATTGGACTTCATTAGAATGCAGATTGCATTTGATGCTCTCATTAAGAACATGTTTACAGAAAACACCCATTTGCTCTTGGTAAATGGTGGTGCATGCAGCACTTTTGTAAATGATTTGTGGGGCATGCAGGGATATGCCGCTGCTCCTACTGAGCCAACATCACTTTAACTACGAATTTGGCAAAACACATAAATCGCAAATGCAAAGTAAGCAAAATAAAGCAACCACCATTTGTTTTAATTATGTGGTTTTGAAAAGTGTCCTCTTGATATTTTTCTCAAGAGGCAGCACAAAAACACACAATCCCGTATTAAAAATATTTATTTGTGAGCTTTCAGTCTTGGTGTGCTTATAAAGTCATAAAACATTTCTATTGCATTCAATCTTATTTTATCCCGTTTGTGAATCTGTGTTTTGGAAAAAAAAATCACTGTAAGTTGACTTCAGACTGCATTCTGCAATGTCAGAAAAATTAATCACGTTTACACCATGCAGCGCATGGTATTGCTAGTTCTGTATGAATGTTAACAAAGAAGGCAATGAAGGGGATTTTAGCTTTCACCCTTTGCCCAATAAATCACACACAGACATGGGCTTGCACATGGCTTTTCATTGAACTCGGCCATTTTATGTCTCTTATCCTGGAGATGTATGGCTTTATATGGATTAAAGCAATTCAGAACTGTTTAATCTGGGTGTTTAGGTTTTGATGTCTCAGCTAGATTGTGTGAGAAAGTCAGAGGCTCAAGATCCTTGCACATGGGCAGTAGGTGCCACATGTGCATTTGGATGAATCATTCCCTGGCGTATGAACTCTTTCCACACTTACCTTTGAACTTAATTGCATTTCTAAATGACTGTCTTAATTATTGGCTCTTTTCTATGGGTTACTCTGTGTTCCTCAAACTCAAAATTTACCATAGATCATAGTTTTATTTTCCAATTTCCTATAGGTCGATCCAGGAAAAAAGTCCAGTTGTGGCTAAGAATTTATTAAAACCAACTAAGTATTTCGTGGAAATGACTATGCAAAAGAAAATGCTTATTTGGCGTCGCTTATGCTTCCACATCACAGTCCATCATCAGAGGAAGTCAGGGCTAGAAGTCAGGACAGGAACAGTAGCAGGAGCCATGGAGGTACTTTGCCTACTGGCTTGCTTCTTAAGGCTTCCTCATCCTGCTTTCTTATTCACCCTAGGGCTATTGTGACATCACTCACAATAGGCTGGGCCCTCCCACATTAGTGACGAAATAGGAAAATATCTCACAAGCTTGCCCGAAGGCCAATCATATGGAGGCATTGTTTTCAGTTATGGGCTTCTCCTCAGATATATCTACGTTTGTGTCATGTTGATTAAAAACTAGCCAGCACAGTGTGTTAACACCCTTTATGTATGCCTTGCTCTTAAAATCTTGTTGCTAACACATGAATACCACATAGTTGGCATATGTGTGCCTGTACTTTTGAAACACTTAAATATTATATATGTGCATACCACTCTAAGTATAATTATGAGATACATGATAAAAGTAATTTTTATAGCTAAGAAGTACCACAAGCACACAAAGAATAATTAGCTTAGGCTTGTTCTAGAGAGTTAATACTGAAAACACAACTAACACAGAAAGTATGATCATACATTTGTTACAATTTGTTTGACATATAATTCAAAAGAATTTCTGTGCATTGTTCATTTAAACTTACAAAGCTCTTTATAGTCAATATTTGTGCCATTATCTTTTTAAACATAGTAACTGAAATACAGAAGCACACATAGACAGATTCTGTGATTTCATGGCTAGCCTGGTCTACAAAGCTGTTTTATTTCCTTGAGTGTCATTTACTAGTAGTGCAGATGGCAATAATACACATTGATTATGAAAGTTCTGTAGCTATTGTGATTTATTTCACTTCAGAAATCTATAATTAATGCTTTAGCAAGTCTATAAGAGCAATCTTGTTAAAGTCTTTGCATGTAAATAGCATTTTGCGGTGTCCAATTATTTCTTAATATAGACTCATTGGCCTATACACTCTTGTGTATTTTAAATATGCTATTTCTTCTTTTTAATTTTTATTTTTTATATTGATTACAGTTTATTCACTTTGTATCCCAGCTGTAGTCCTCTTTCTCCTCCCCTCCCAAACCCATCTTCCCTCCCTCACCTCCTCCCATGCCCCTCTCCAAGTCCACTGATAGGAGAGGTCTTCCTCCCCTTCCATCTGACCCTAGCCTATCAGATCTCATCAGGACTGGATGCATTGTCTTCCTCTATGGCCTGGTAAGGCTGCTCCCCCCTCAGGGAGGTAATCAAAGAGTCAGCCACTGAGTTCATGTCAGAGACAGTCCCTGTTTCCTTTACTGGGGAACCCACTTGCTACTTCAATCTGCTGCTAAGTGGAGCCTCTCAGAGGATAGTTATGCTAGGCTACCATCTGCAAGCATAGAAGAGTAAGTATCATTAATAGTATCAGGGGTTGGCTCTCTTCCATGGAATTGGGTCTAAGGTTGGGCCAGTCATTGGATGGACATTCCCTCAATCTCTGCTTCATCTTTACCCCTTCACTCCTTGTAGGCATTGTAAATTTTTGGTCGAAAGTTTTGTGGGTGGGTTGGTGTTCCTCTCCCTACAGTAGAAGTCCTGCCTGGGTAGAAGGTGGCCACTTCAGTCTCCATGTCCCCTGATGCTAGGAGTCCCAGCTAGAGTCACCCTCATATCCTCCAAGGAGTTTACCTTGTCATGGGTCTCCACCTCAGTTTTTCTTCTTTCTCCCAGCCCTCTCACCTCCCTCACCCACACTCCACACATCTGATTCACACTCTCATTTCCCTTCATACTCCCTCTCCCACCCAGATTCCTCTCTTCATCCACTCTGATGCCTATTTTATTTTCTGTTCTGAGTGAAATTCAAGCAACTTCCTTTGGGTCCTCCTTGTTCCTTAGCTTCTTTGGCTCTATGGATTGTAGTATGGTAATCCTGTACTATATGGCTAATATCCACTTATGAGTACACACTCTGTGTGTCTTACTGGGTCTGGGTTACCTCACTGAGGATGATATTTTCTAGATCCATCCATTTGCCTGCAAATTCAATGATGCTAAGACTCAAAGCCAAACATTAGGTGGAGCTGGAGGAGTCTTGTGGAAGTGTGGGGGCAAAGGATAGAAGGCCTGGAGGGGACAAAAACTCCACAAGAAGACTAACAGAGTCAACTAATATAGGCCCGTGGGGGATTACAGAGACTGAAGAACCATCCAAAGAGCATTCATGGTCCGGACCTAGGCCCCTACACAAAGGTAACCAATGAGCAGCTTGGTCTTCATGTGGGTCCTCTAGCAAATGGAGTGGGGGATGTCTTGGACATGGACTCTGTTGCCTGCTTTTGGATCACTTCCCCTAGTGGGGATGCCTTGCCTGGCCTCAGTGAAAGAGTCCTGATGTGCTCTTGTCCTATTGCAACTTGATTTGAGGGGGGATTCTGTTTTCTGAGAAGAAAGGAAGGGGGAAGAAGATGGGACCGGGGGAGAGGAGCAAGGGGTCTGAATTCAAGATGAAAAGTGAATAAATAAATAAATAAATAAATAAATAAATAAATAAACAAACACACAGACACACACACACACACAAAGAACATATACACAAAATATACTATTTCATTTTATTGAGGTATAAACTATGGGTGTTGAAAAGGCAGCTGGCTAGCCCATTCTCTTTGCCCTAGCAGTCTGTTAGAACACAATTAAAAAATGGAGACTTGTGAGGAGAAAATACCAAGAAAACAAGACAAGAGTTTTGGGACCTCATTTTCTTCAAAAACAAGGAGTTGTTCTTAGAAAATGCTCTTGTGCCCCTCACAGTGAGAGTGGGTAGGAGTGAGTTTACTTAAGATTATCCATTACAAAGTGTCTATTGTTATTTGTTTATATGCCTCTATGGAAAAGTTTTTTTTGTCACATGTGGCTTGCCTTTGTGATTTCACACATTACTCCTGTGACTCCTCTTAACTCTCAGAGCATAAACTGTCTGCTGCTCTGAATAAAGTTGGCTATTGTATGAGACTTTTGTCCATTCATTTATTGGCTCATTCACCCAGGTCCCGTAGCCTCTAGAGAGGTAAATAGCAGTCTTTACCTTTTGTTTTTGTTGGTTTTTATAAATTACATTCCAAGTATATGTTTTTTAAAAATTATTTATTTATTTTTATTATTAGTTACATTTTATTAACTCTGTATCCCAGCTGTATCCTGCTCCCTCATTCCCTCCTAAGCCCTCCGTCCCTCATCTCCTCCCTGCCCCTTTCCAAGTCCACTGATTGGAGAGGACCTCCTCCCCTTTCATCTGACCCTGTTTTATCAGGTATCTTCAGGACTGGCTGCAAAGTCCTTCACTGTGACCTAACAGGACTGCTCCTCCCTTGAGGGGTGGGGAGGTCAAAGAGCCTGCCATTGAGTTCCTGTCAGAAATAGTCCCTGTTCCCCTTACTATGGGAAACCAATTAGGTACTGAGCTACCACGGGCTACATGCGAGCAGAGGTTCTAGGTTATATCCGTACATGGTCCTTGGTGGAGTGTCAGTCTCAGAAAAGACCCCTGTGCCCAGATATATTTGGTCCTTGTGGAGCTCCTATCCTTTCCATGTCATACTAACTCTGCCTTCTTTCATATGACTCCTTGCACTCTGCCGAAGGTCTGGTTATGAGTCTTAGTATCTGCTTTGATACACTGTTAGGTAGAGTCTTTCAGGGGCCCTCTGTGGTAGGCTCCTGTCCTGTTACTTGTTTTCTCCTATGTCCAAATTCACCTTCCATTTGTCTTTCTA
The DNA here is from genome assembly GCF_030254825.1 of Meriones unguiculatus. Taxonomy (NCBI): domain Eukaryota; kingdom Metazoa; phylum Chordata; class Mammalia; order Rodentia; family Muridae; genus Meriones; species Meriones unguiculatus. The sequence goes on from NC_083367.1 coordinate 55,004,819, forward strand.
AGTGAGGATTGATCATCTTACCCCGGGTCCTCTTTCTCATTTATCTTCTTTAGGTGTATAGATTTCATTATGTTTATCATATCTTATAGGACTATATGAGTGAGTATATACCATGTGTGTCTTTCTCCTTCTGGGATACTTCACTCAGAACAATCTTTTCTAGATCCCACCATTTGCCTGCAAATTTTATGATTTCCTCATTTTTGATTGCTGACTAGTATTCCATTGTGTAAAAATATCACAATTTCTGTATCCATTCCTCTGTTGATGGACATCTGGGTTGTTTCCAGGTTTTGGCTATTACAAATAAAGCTGCTACAAATATGGTTGATCAAATGCCCATGTTGTGTACTTAAGCAAATTTTGGGTATATGCCTAGCAGTGGTATAGCTAGATCTTGAGGAAGCACTATTCCTAATTATCTGAGAAAGAGTCAGATTGACTTCCAAAGTGGTTGTACCAGTTTAACATTCCCACCAGCAATGGAAGAGGGTTCTCCTTTCTCCACAACCTCTCCAGCATGTGTTGTCACTTTAGTTACTCATCTTAGCCATTCTGATGGGTGTAAGGTGAAATCTTAGGGTCGTTTTGATTTGCATCTCCCTGATGTTTAAGGATGTTGAGCATCTCTTTAAGTGTTTCTCTGCCATTCTATATTCCTCTGCAGAGAATTCTCTGTTTAGTTCCATACCCCATTTTTTAATTGGATTACTTGATTTATTTGCTTTTTAACTTCTTTAGTTCTTTATATTCTGGATATCAGCCCTCTGTCAGATATAAGGTTGGTGAACATCCTTTCCCAGTCTGTAGGCTGTCGTTTTGTTCTGACGACAGTGTCTTTTGCTTTACAGAAGCCTTTCAGTTTCATGAGGTTCCATTTTTTTGATTGTTGCTCTTAGAGCCTGTGCTGTTGGTATTCTGTTCAGGAAGTTGTCTCCTGTACCAATGAGTTCTAGGGTCTTCCCCACTTTTTCTTCTAACTGATTTAATGTGTCTGTTTTTATGTTGATGTCTTTGATCCACTTGGACTTTAGTTTTGTGCAGGGTGATAAATTTGGATCTATTTTCATTTTTCTGCATGTATACATCCAGTTGGACCAGCACCATTTGTTGAAGATACTGTCTTTTTTTCTATTGAATGGTTTTGGCTTCTTTGTAAAAAAAATCAAGTATTCATAGGTATGTGAATTTATTTTTAGGTCTTCTATTCAGTTCCATTGATCCTCCTCTCTGTTTCTAGGCGAATACCATGCAGTTTTTATTACTATTGCTCTGTAGTACAGCTTGAGATTGGGGATGGAGTTACCTCCAGATGATCTGCTGTTGTAGAGGATCATTTTGGAAATTCTGGATTTTTCCTTTCTCCATATGAAGCTGAGAATATCTTTCTTTCAAGGTCTGTAAAGAACTGGGTTGGTATTTTGATGGGAATTGCATTGAATCTGTAGATTGCTTTTGGCAGGATGGCCATTTTCACAATATTAACCCTACCAATCCATGAGCACAGGAGATATTTCCATCTTCTGATATCTTCTTCAATTTCTTTCTTCAGAGACTTGAAGTTTTTCTCAAACAGGTCTTTCACTTGCTTGGTTAGAGTCACCCCAAGGTACTTTATGTTATTAGTGGCTATTGTGAAGGGTGTTGTTTTCCTGATTTCTTTCTCGGCCCTTTTGTCTTGGGTATACAGGAGGGCTTCTGTTTTTTTTGAGTTAATTTTGTATCCAGACACTTTGCTGAAGGTGTTTATCAGCTGAAGGAGTTCTCTGGTTGAGTTTTTGGGGTCGCTCAGGTATACTATCATATCATCTGCGAATAGTGACACTTTGACCTCTTCCTTTCTAATTTGTATCCCCTTGATCTCCTTTATTTGTCTATTGCTTTAGCTAGGACTTCAAGTACTATGTTGAAGAGATATGGAGAGAGTAGGCAGTCTTGTCTTGTCCCTGATTTCAGTGGGATTGATTTAAGTTTCTCTCCCATGAGTTTGATGTTGGCTATAGGCTTGCTGTATATTGCTTTTACTATGTTTAGGTATGTGCCTTGTATCCCTGATCTTTCCAACACTTTAAACATGAATGGGTGTTGGACTTTGTCAAATGCTTTTCGGCATCTAAAGAGATGATCATGTGGTTTTTCTCCTTCAGTTTGTTTATGTGGTGGATTATATTGATGGATTTCCGTATGTTGAACCACCTTTGCATGCCTGGGATGAAGCCTACTTGGTCATGGTGGATGATATCTTTGATGTGTTCTTGGATTCGGTTTGCAAGTATTTTATTGAGTATTTTTGCATCAATGTTCATAAGAGAGATAGGTCTGAAGTTCTCTTTTTCTTTGTTGGGTCTTTGTGTGGTTTAGGTATCAAGGTGACTGTGGCTTCATAGAATGAGTTTGGTAATGTTCTTTCTGTTTCTATTTTGTGGAATAGTTTGAGAAGAATTGGAGTTAGCACTTCTTTGAAGGTCTGGTAGAATTCTGCACTCAATCCATTTATCCATTTGGACCAGGGCTTATTTTGGATGGGAGACTGTTGATGACTGCTTCTATTTCCTTGGGAAATAGGACTATTCACTCTTTCTACCTGATCTTGATTTAATTTTGGTAGATGGACTCTACCTAGAAAATTGTCCATTTCTTTTAGATTTTCGAATTTTGTGACATATAGGTTTTTGTAGTACGACCTATTGATTGTTTGGATTTCCTCAGTGTCTGTAGTTATGTCACCCTTTTCATTTCTGATTTTGCTGATTTGGATAGTTTCTCTCTGCCTTTTAGTTAGTTTGGCTAAGGGTTTGTCTATCTTGTTGATTTTCTCAAAGAACCAGCTCTTAGTTTCATTGATTCTTTGAATAGTTTTACTTGTTTCTAACTGGTTGATGTCAGCCCTGAGTTTGATCATTTCCAGCAGTCTGCTCCTCTTGGGTGTATTTGCTTCTTTTTTTTTTTTTTTCCTAGGGATTTCAGTTGGGCCATTAAGTTGCTTGTATGAGATGTCACAAATTTCTTCTTGAAGACACTTAGTGCTATCAATTTTTCTCTGAGCACTGCTTTCATTGTGTCCCATAAATTAGGGTATGTTGTACCTTCATTTTCATTGAATTCTAGGAAGTCTTTAATTTCTTTCTTTATTTCTTCCTTAACCTAACTGTCATTGACCGGTAAGTCGTTCAGTTTCCATGTGCTTGTAGGCTTTTTTCTAATTCCATTTTTGTTGAGGTGCAGCTTTAGTCCATGGTGGTCAGATAGAATACAGGGGATTATTTCAATCTCCTTGTATCTGTTAAGGCTGCTTTGTGACCAACTATATGGTCCATTTTTTTTTTTTAAATAAATTACATTCCAAATATATGTTTTTATTTTTTTATTTGATACAAAGATGTTTTTTAATGTTGGGTGTCCTGGGTCTGTCCAATACAGGATATACTTATATTTTTCCACAGAAAATTTATTTCTGTATCGGTATGAGTATTTTGCCTGCATGTACATCTGTGTGCCATATGTATGAGGTGCCAGAAGAGGGCATTAGATCCCCTGCAATTGGAGTTAAAAGACGGCTGTTGAATCTCCATGTGGATGCTATGAGTCAAATCCAGGTTCTCAGTACATTTAACCACGAGCCACTTCTACAGCCCATAGCTTAAAAATGTTAACTAGTAAATAGTTTAGTACTCTTTCTTAACAATGTTTTCTTGAGTTATCTATCTATCTATCTATCTATCTATCTATCTATCTATCTATCTATCTATCTATCTCTATATATTTTTGGATTTGGTCTGTGAGGTACTTTATTTTTATTCTTCCAAGTTTCCTATTATTTACATCTTCAAACATTTTTGTCTTTATTATTTGTCACTTTTACTCATTTTCCCCTTTTCTTTCTTCCATATTTTTATATCTTCACACATTTTATTTACTTTAAGCCATTATTTGCTATACTTACTTGTCTCTTTTTTCCAGTTAAATATTTATTTGAAATTATGTTATTTTATGTCAATTTTTGTCCTGGCCTCTCTCATCTCATAGAGTCATTCTAATTCTGGTTTGCATTGTCCTTTTGTGTCTAGTGTAATTTATTCGGATTTTAAAAGCTTATTTTGAGATATATTAGTTAAGGTTTCTTTCTGTTATGTTTTGACTGATATTGAATGATGTTAATTTGCTATTTATTCTCCTTTTGTCTTCAGTAATGTTTTCAAGAATTTGGCCCTTTCAACTGTAATGGTTTTGTAAATAGATTTTTCACGAGCCTTCTGTGGGAAAGTATTTACATATAAAAATAATAATAAAAATAGTTTTAGTATCTCCCTGTCATATTGGGTCCATGTTTATTTAAAACATGGTGGTTACTCTCCATTTCCAGGTCTTGACTCTCCCTCTGGATTGTCTTATATCTTTTCTGTGGGGGTTCATTCTGTGAGGTCATCCGGGCTAGGCATGGTGAAAGTGCAAGGTCATCGCTGCTAGAGTTATTTTAAAGTTGACTGATGGCTTTAGGTCACCCTGTTACTGACTTGGACATGGTCATTTACTGGCAGTTGTTCTTTTCACACTGGCCACTATGCCTTTCACTATGTCCTGGGCATCTCAGACTTCTTTTATATATAGGACATTTCTAGCCCCTCTTCTGCCCCACCACCATTGGTTTCTTCTGCATAATATCGATATCATTTAAAATTTGTGAATATTAGTGATCTATGAACTGCTTGTGACTTAGTTTCCTCTTCAATATAAGGAAGACTTGTGGTCTTAATAGGTCAGATGCTCATTCTAATGGCGTGGTCTGAGATTACTTGCCTGTACTGAACTGGTGGCATAACTCAATCAGAAGAAGGGAGTCTTCTGTTGCTGTGGAGGTAAGCTGTGTATCTAGAATCGACATTATTATTAGGAATTGATATACTTCATCTGTCTAACTATTGTGCATATCTTTTAGAGAGCTTCCTGATTCATATAGAAAAGTTGTGTGCTTGCTTTCTAAAACGCCACAGATGACAAACTGAAAAGAAAAGAAGATTTGAGGAATAATCATGAAATGGTTTGGGATATTATGTGGTTACATCAGGTTGATTTGATCATCATCTCTTTTAATTTATTTCTGGTTAAACATAAGATTGAAAAAACCCATAAGATTGAGATGAAACTTTTATTTTTAATCTCACTTGTATTTTGGAGGGTATGTTTTATAAACTTAACCTGCAGGATTTCACTGGGAAGGAGCATCTTTATAAGACCATAACATTGGAGAGAAAGCACTAATAAATATAAGTGGTCAATAGTGCCTGATAAAAGACAAGGTATGTGGAGAGGGACTGGAGCTAAAAGGATGGAAAGCTTTGTGTGGTTCCTAAGAACAGCTTTGAGATGGAGAGTTCGGAGAGTCTCATCAATGAATCAGGAGTGAGCAGGAGGGCAAATAGATGTGAAGGAGAAGAATGAAAAAAAATTAAGTAGCAAGGACAGATACAAGTTCTTAGAGATTTGTTTGCTTTGTCTTTTCTGAAGATCAAAAATGAGTCTGAGGTATAGCAACAAGCAGCGGCAACCTTGGAAAAATTAGGACAGGAGGAAAGCAGAACTGAACTTTAGATCAGCAATACAGAATGAATTTTGAGCCAGGAGTGAGCTCTCTCCCTGTAAAGCAGGGATTCAGAGACACAGAGATATACAGATTCATGCATGCACTTGTATCAACCATCAGTTTGTCAGACTCTTCTCCAAGATGCTCATGAAGTGCAGTGGTCATGGCAGAGATAGAATTTGCATCATTGTTCAAAAAAAAAGTACTAAATATTATTCTTTACCATTTAAATGCATTTGTTAAGCTCCTGCTTGCTTACTGTTCAAGCCTTTTAAAATGTCTGTTTTCTGGTGAGTTTTACTCTCTGTGCATTACGAACTGATACTCAGGTGAGCATAGTGCAGAAAGGGTAGTAGAAAGAGAAGCATCAGCCCCTTGTCCCCTTGACAATCACTCCCCAGTGGTCTTTGCTGTGAACAGTATTGGCTCAGAGGCTTCCAAATGTAAGCATTCTATTCCTTTTTAATAGAAGGTCTAGCTAATCTATTTTGAAGACATGTCAGTATTGAGTACTCAAGTTATTATATGGTTTTTTATTTTCCAATTGTCTCCAACGTGGAGTAGTTCCCAGCTGATGGGTCTACTCGGTGGAGATCTCTGGGTTTTTTTTTTTATTTTTAGGATTATATCTTTAGGTCCTCCAAAGGAATGGATGAGTCTGGGAGACATCATGGTGAGCTGGATTTATGTGAGGTCTCTGCCTTCTTACCTCAGCTGGAACAGAGGTGACGGGTAAATTTTTACCACTTAGAACACAAATTGCAAATTGTTAGAGTCACCTCCAAATAGTCTGGTCACAAAATTCTTTAGGAGTTTGGCTTTTTTGTTGTTGTTGGTGGTGGTGTATTTAGTCTAGAAAAGAAACATGTATCTGTACAGTCAAAGGATGACAGAAAGTCCCTGCCGACTGTTGATTCCATCTGCTTTCCAGAATGGTTACCTGGTAATGTTAAAGGTTTGACTATTCAGAAGCTGTTCTGTCATTTGGATTTTCTTTTCAGTGCTTCATTTAGCAACATATCCTTAGCCACCATCTTTGAGCCTCTACAGTTGCCAAATGCAGTCTTACCTGCACTAGCTTGCTCCATCTATGCCATGTTTTGTTTTGTTAAGAAGCAATTACTCTGCTCAAAGTTTGGCCATGAGTCTCAGCATCTGCTTTGATACCCTGCTGGGTAGAGTCTTTCAGAGGCCCTCTGTGGTAAGTTCTTGTTCTGTTCCCTGTTTTCTCCCTTTTCCAATGTCCATCCCGTTTGCCTTTCTGAATGAAGATTGAGCATCTTACCCAGGGTCCTCCTTCTTGATTCACTTCTTTAGATTTTAGTATGTTTATCCTATAGTATATGTCTAATATATACTTATAAGTGAGTATATACCATGTGTGTCTTTCTGCTTCTGGGATATCTCACTCAGGATGATCTCCTCTAGTCCCCACCATTTGCCTGCAAATTTCATGATTGGGGAGATAGAAAGACCTAGAGGGGACAGGAGCTCCACAAGGAGAGCAACAGAATCAAAAAATCTGGGCACAGGGGTCTTTTCTGAGACTGATAATCCAACCTAGGACCATGCATGGAGATAACCTAGAACCCCTGCACAGGTGTAGCCCATGACAGCTCAGTGTCCAAGAGGGTTCCCTAGTAATAGGAACAGGGACTGTCTCTGACATAAACTCAGGGGCTGGCTCTTTGATCACCTCCCCCTAAGTGGGGAGCAGCCTTACCAGGCCACAGAGGAAGACAATGCAGCCAGTCCTGATGAGACCTGATAAGCTAGGGTCAGAGGGAAGGGGAGGAGGACCTTCCCTATCATTGGACTGGAGGAGGGGCATAGGAGAAGAAGAGGGTAGGATTGGAAGGGTACCAGGGAGGGGGCTACATCTGGGATACAAAGTGAATAAACTGTAATTAAAAAAAAAGCAGTTACTACAAATATACTGATGACATACTTTCAACGTTAGGTATATTTCTTAATCTGAAAGTCAACAGTTTTAGCACATACTTTGTGAATTTTCTTCTTTTTCCTCTTAATAGTTTTGCACCTCTAATCCCTGCTCAAATGGTCAACTAATCCCAGCTCAAATGGCCAACAACCAAAGGGCAAGGGAGTAGTCTGATCTGCCATTTGCATGAGTCTTTTGAATGTGGTATTCATGACAACCTTTCTACAACTAAGTATGTTAGCATTTTGGCTTCTTTCACAATCTCTTATAAAAGAATACTGTTATTATGGGATCTCAAGATTTTTGACTATTATTTCTGTTTGTCTTTGATGAGTGAAAGTACCTATAAGCTGTTTTGAGTCAATTAAAACATAGGATATAGCAGAAACAGGGTTTTGCTCAATCATCAATTCCTTTCTTTCTGCTAACAGTGAAGAAAAGTAACATTTTTTAGAATAAAAGTTTTTGATGTAACAGTAGTATTTTCTTGGGTAACAAACTTGCAGTGTTGTGCACGAATCATGATACCCCAAAAGACCATCACCAGGAGTTGAGTCCATTGCAAAACACATGAATATCTTTTTATTACAAATTACAAGCTGCAGCTTGGGCTCACAACCCCCCAACACCGAAGAGATGAGAGCCTTGAGAGCCCTGTGCTCAGGTTAGTTGGGTGATTTAAAGATTCTGGTCCCTCCCAGCATGCCCAAAGCAGAGGTGATTCCTGCCCGGCAAGCATCTATTGGCTGAAAAGCAAAAGGGATATTGCATTTTGAATTGATTTGCTATAGGAAGGTCCTCAAACCATTAATGATCTGGTGTCCCTCCCTAGGGGGATGGGCCAGTTTTCTAGCAACTATATCTCTAGTGAGTGGGGAAAGAATGCAGTCGGGGGGAGTTCTTTCCCTCAGGGCATTACTGTACCTCTCCACCCAGCTAGTTCAGGCCTTAAACATTAATAATAGCCACCGATTTTTAATCTTTTGGTCTCTTAGCACATAATTTTGGATCAGAATCTCACTCAAGGTTTCCAAAATGAGGATGTTCAGATGTCAAGTGCTGTGTTAGCTGTGCACTGTTATTTTAGAAAATAGTATCTGCTCTTCTGTACCTAATTGGCCTTTTAAAACTAGCCACTGCTGCCTTCTCCTCCTCTTAATTCTTTTAAGGAAACCAACCTAGGAAACACAGGTTTCCTTATTTATACAAATGGCCACACACACTCATTCATTTCTAATCTTTTCCCAGAGAAAGCCTCACGAAACAATTATTTTTTTCCTAGCCTTCTGTTCTATTTGTACTGTCAGTCACAGTCACAGATTTACTACTCTCAAGTCAAGAAACAGGATCACTCCACCCCCACCTGCAAGCTGTAGATTTTCTTTTCTCTCCTATAAACCTCCACAGGGAAGCAGCACAGAAGGCAGTATATGAACAAAAACTCTTAGAATTAAAAATATTAGTACTGAGCAGGTTCAACATGCAGGTGGAACCTTCATTTGGCCAGAGAATCAAAAGCACAAAAGTACCAGCTTGCCTTGTTTAAGCCGAGACAGTGTTACATGGACCTCCATTTTCCCAGCTGTGCTGTGAGTCTGTAAATATGATCAGACAGGACAGCGATTTGTCTTCCTTTAATGACCTGATGTCTCAGGAATTACATTTCTTTTGTACAATCAATCACTTTTCAGAGTATCTCTGGAGATCAATGGCCAAAATTCAACTTTATTGTCCTTTCTCTCTAGTGAGAAAAAATACACTCAAATGGTTGCATTGTAACAGCCAGTGACTAATGTGTCTATATTCTTTCTAGTCATTTTTGAAAACATAGTATTTATTTTACCACAGATTTTAAAACTTGACTTTTATTCTTTCTTTGCTTAACAATATGGGCTTTTGTACCTTATGATATTAGGTCACTCCTTGCTTATTGACCACTTCTAAGAAAATGCTTTTGTATTTGTATGTGTGTGTGTGTGTGTGTGTGTATGTGTGTGTCTGTGTTCTATAACACACATGTGAAAAACAGAGGACACCTTTCTAGAGTTGGTTCTCTCCTTTTACTGTGTGGGATTCAAGGATTGAGTTCAGGTCATCAGATTAGGTTGCAAGTGCCTTTACCTATTGAACCATTTCATCACCCCCGAACATTTCTAATTCTGTCTGGCATGTCATGTCTGCTGAATTGCAAACTGGTTCAAAGAGCTAAGAAATCTATCACTATCCTTAAAGCCTCACAATGTCTGTCTCTGAATGTTGCATTGGAAGTCTCTTAAATGGAAAGCATTTACTGCTTACTTGCTATCTAAATGAATAACTTACACAACAGTTTTATTTGTATTTATTTCAAGGAATTTAAGCTTCTTTAAATGACAAGATAATTATTATTTTTATCCCATTAACATTAAAAGTTTTTCAAAAATATTTTATTTTTAGTTTCTTACAAACATTAACTTTACTATTATTATTATTATACAAGTATTCACTTTGTATCACAGTTGTAGCCCCCTCCCTCATCTCCTCCCAGTCTCACCCTCCCTCCTTCTTCCTCCTCTATTCCTCTCCCCTAATCTACTGATATGGGAAGTCCTCCTCCCCTACTGTCTGATCCTATACTATACTATTAGGTCCCATAAGGACTCCCTGGATCCTCTTCCTATGTAGGCTGGCTAGGTTGACCCACCAGGGAGAAGTGATCAAGGCACAGGCAACTAAGGATGATGTTTAATTCTCATTCAGAAGTGCAAACATTAACTTTTAAAACTGCAAAATATAAATCTTATACTTTCTGGGAGACATGTTGCTTTAAGATTAATTTTATAGCTCACCACTGTGAGGAGTTTGGCAGTTACAGGCTCTCTACAGACAGGAGTAATAATATTTAAAAATAATATTTTGCTGTGTTTATGTAAATATTTAGATCAGGCCTCTGAGTACACCACAAACTGGGAGTTGCAGAACTAATATAAAGCAGGGTTAGTCTCAGGATGTTTCTGGTTTACATTCAGTTGATTGCTTAATATCTTTATTTTTATTATTATTTTTTTATAAAATGTAGTTTGATCATGTTTTTCTCCTTCTATATCATCCTTACTTCATTTCCTAGCCAACTTATGTTCTTACTGTCTCTCTCTTTCAAAAAAACAAACCCACAAAAACAAAAATCAAAGCAAACAAAAGTCTGGTAAGACAAAAAAAAGTGCCTAAACATGATTTCACTAGCACTAGCCAGGTTTCAAGTACCAGGCATGGTATCCTTCTTGTTGAGCAGCTCTTAAGTTCAACTAGAGAGCTGTTGGTTATTGCAAGGTGAGATTATTATGCCATGTTGATGGTTGATGTTGTTAAAAGGCATCATGGCTGGGTAGGACTGTTGGTCGCCGTCTTCTTTGGAAATTTTCATGAAAGCAGTGAAAGAACATTCAGGCCCGTTCCAGACCAGAGGTTTTTGGACTCTGGTTCTGAAGAATGTATGACTTCAGCAATAAGGACTTACCATTCACTTGCGGGGGCGGGGGTGGGGGTGGAAGAACCGAGTACAATGACGACAACAGGCTTTATGCTTTTGGAGTCTTTTAGACAACATTGTCCAAAAATATTGAGTTTTTTTTTGTTAGGTGGTCTTTGGCTCTTGCCATTAGCTCATAAGTGACAAGTTCATCAGAATTACTGGTGTATGTTTATACACCGAATGATGTGCTATGCTGATGAAATCATGGCTACTGAAGGAAAATCTACAACTACTAATTTACTAAACAAGCACAATCTCTAGCACAAATCTAAAACCTTTTGTCCTAATACCCACAGAGAAGTGTGGTCCTCACCCCTCATAAAGGAAATTTTCTTTGCAGCACATGGAGACCACGATAGAAAAACACAACCAAAACTCAGACCTTCGAGTTCATACCAAGTGGATACATCTACAAAACTTCTTTGCACCTAAGGCTCAGAGAACAATGCAGAAGAGGGGGGCAAAAATCATAAAAGGAGAGTTCACAGTTCACAGTCAGGGAGATTGTGTCTCCTAGTACTGTCAGAAGATGTATGACAAAGCTCTTACCAGGTTGACTGCCTAAAAACCTCAAGGAGCTCGGCAAGGATGACCTCAGGGAAGGAAGAGCACAGCAATTGGTTGTAGCTCAGTGGTCAGCTCAGAAAACATACATAAAAGTAATATTATATGGAGTCAACAGGTTAGCTTTATAAAATGGATGTATACAGATGCCACAACTATAGCTAATGGGAACAGTGAAAAATCACAAAGCCAGCACAGCTGCTTGACAAAGATTCAGTAAAGCTGAGCCTAATGATGCAATCACTGTGGTGTAGTCTCCCACTCTTTTGGCCTTTATATCTATATGTTGCATGCTTGGGGGGGTCTTATTATTTGTACAACTTGAGGATACTGTATTGATGGAAATGTTCTTATGAATTGTTTACGCCTTCTCCCAGGAGTGCTACTTCTAAAAGTTTTCTCAGAAATGCCATGACTGTACTATCCCTCCTGCTTTTAAGGAGATATCTTTATCTGGGCTGACTTAAAGGTCTTCCTTATTTCCCGGCAGTTGTGACTCAAATAATTATGCCAGAGACCTACTTATGAGGCTTTGATTCAAAGATACTCCTGGCACATCTGCCCCTGCACTTACTGAGGAACAAAATAATTAAAGCAAAGTAAACTTAAAAAGGTGAACAATAATCAGTAGGCTAGAGAAATTGGCAGCAGATCAAATTAAAAGCCTCTTTCTATTACAGATGGACAAAGAATGGTGTGCATAAATGATAAAAGAATAAAATATTGAGACTTCCCTTTGTTAGAAAAAGTAAACTCATACAGGGCCACTGTGGTGTTACATGACCAAGGAAGAATACCAAGATTAAGCATAAAAAATTTATAAATAAACAAAATAGAAACACTGTTTTATGGAAGAAATTAAATAACATCTAAACACCCAGCAAAAATTTCAATCACAATAAATGGAGAAAGCATGATATTCCATGTCAAAACTAAATTTAAACAATATCTATGCATAAATTCAGTCCTACAGAAGATACTACAAGAAAAACTCCAACCCAAGGAAGCTGAGCACACCCAAGAAAACAGAGAAATGAATAACCTCACATCATCAAAATAAAGGGAGTACACACACACACACACACAACTATCACCAATATTAAAATAATAGGAATTAAGAATCATTGGTCACTAATATCTCTCAATATCAATGAATTCAATTCTCTGATAAAAAGACACAGGATAACAGAATTAATTTGAAAACAGGATTCATCATTCTGCTGCATACAAGAAACATACCTCAGCAACAAAGATAGACATTAACTCTGAGTAAAGATCTAGAAAGAGGTTTTTGGCCAGACAGAAGCAAGAAGCAACCTCTGGTAGCCATTCTGATATGTAGTATAAGTCACTTTTGACCAAAATTAATCAAAAGAGATGAGGAAAGACACCTTATATTCATCAAAGAAAAATCCACCAAGATGGCATCTCAATTATGAATATCTATGCCCCTGATGAAAGGGCACCCACATTTGCAAAATAAACATTACTAAAGCTTAAAGCACACATCAAACCCCATATATTAGTAGTGGGAGACTTTAACATCCCACTCTTAACAATGGGCAGGTCATTGAGACAGAAATAAACAGAAATAATGATACTAATAGATGTTACGAATCAACTGGACCTAACAGATATCTACAGAACATTCTATCCAAACACAAAATAATATACATTCTTCTCAATACCTTATGGAAAATTCCTACAAAGCAAGCTTCAACAGATACAAGAAAATTTACACAACCCAGTTTATCTTATCAGACCACTACGAATTAAAGCTGGAACTTATAAACAAAAACAACAGAAAGCTTACAAACTCAGAGAAACTGAACAACTCTCTACTTAATGACCAGTGGGTCAAGGAAAAAAAAAAATAAAGGAAGGAATTAAAGATTTTCTAGAATTCAATACCCAAACATCTGGTGCACAATGAAAGCAATGCTAAGAGAAATATTCATAGCACCAAGTGCCTTCGAAAAGAAACTAGTGAGAAATCATACTAGTAACTTAACAGCACACCTGAAAGCTCTATAACAAAAAGAAGCAAACAGATGCAAGAGAAGTAGATGGCAGGAAATAATCAAACTCAGGGCTGAAATAAAATTAGAAATAAAGAGAACAATTCAAAGAATCAACAAAACCAAGAAGTGGTTATTTGAGAATATTAACAATATAGACAAACCCTTAGCCAAACTAACTAAAAAGCAGAGAGAAAGAGAAAATATCCAAATTAACAAAATCAGAAATGAAAATGGAGACATTTTCATTCACCAAGAAAATTCAAAGAATCATTAGGTCTTACTTCAAAAACCTGTACTCCTCAAAATTAGAAAATTTAAATTACATGGAAAATTTTCTTGATAGGTACCACTTACCAAAGATAAAGGAAGATCAGGTAAATAATTTAAATAGAAAATAGAAGCAGTCATTAAGTCTCCCAACCAAAGAGAAGCCCAGGGCCAGATGGTTTTAAATGAAGAATTCTACAAGACCTTCAAAGAGGAACTAATGCCAACACTCCTCAAACTATTCCACAAAATAGAAACAGAAGGAACATTGACAAACTCATTCTATGAGGCCACTGTCACCTTGATACCTAAGCCATTCAAAGACCCAATGCAGAAAAAGACCAATCTCTCTTATGAACATTGATGCAAAAATACTCAATAATATTCTTGCAAATTGAATCCAAGAAAACATCAAAGGTATCATCCGCCATGACCAAGTAGTCTTCATCCCAGGCACACAGGGATAGTTCAATATACAGAAATCCATCAATGTAATGCACTGAAACAACGTAATCCACTAAGCAAACTGAAAGAGAAAAAACACTTGGTCATTCATCTCACTAGATGCTGAAAAAGCATTTGACAAAATCCAACACCCCTTAATGTTAAAAGACTTGGAAAGATCAGATATACAAGGAACACACCTAAACACAATAAAGGAAATATACAAAAACCCAGTAGCCAACATCAAACTTAAGGGAGGGAAACTTAAAGAAATTCCACTAAAATCAGGAAAACGACAAGGCTCCCCACACTTTCCGTATCTATTCAACATAGTACTCGAAGTTCTAGTTAGACAACTAAAGGAGATCATGGAAATACAAATTGGAAAGGAAGAAGTCAAAGTATCACTACTTGAAGATGATATTATAGTATACATATGTGACCCCCAAATTCTACCACAGAACTCCTACAGCTGAAAAACACTTCCTGAGAAGTGGCTCAATACAAAATTAACTTAAAAAATCACTATCCCTACTTTACACAAGTGATAAACAAGCAGATAAACAAATTAGGGAAGGAATACCCTTCACAATAGCCACAAATAATATAAAATATTATTAGTAACCGTAACCATGCAACTGAAAGACTTGTATGACAAGAACGTCAAGTCTCTGAAGAAAGATATTGAAGAAGATTTTAGAAGGTCAAAGATCTCCCATTTTCATGGATAGGTAGAATTAACATAGTAAAAATGGCCATTTTACCAATCTACAGATTAAATGCAATTCCCATCAAAATTCCAACACAATTCTTTACAGACCTGGAAAGAACAATTCTGAACTTCATTTGGAAAAATAAAAATATCCAGGATAGCTTACCATTCCTGATTTCAAGCTGTACTATAAAGCAATAGTAATAAAAACCACGTGGTACTGGCATAAAATATAACAATAAAATGGAATCAAAGACCCAGAAATAAACCCACATACCTACAGACACTTGTTTTTTGACAAAGGAGCCAAAATCATACCGTGGAAAAGAGAAAACATCTTCAACAAATGGTGCTGGTCTAATTGGATGTCTACATGTAGAAGAATGTAGATAGACCCGATCACCCTGCACAAAATTCAAGCCCAAGTGGATCAAAGACCTCAACATAAAACCAGGTATACTAAATCTATTAGAAGAGAAATGGGAGAATAGCCTTGAGTGCATTGGCACAGGACAGAACACCTAAACAGAACACCAACAGCTCAGGCACTAAGATCAACAACTAATAAATAGGACTTCATAAAACTGAAAAGCTTCCATAAGGCAAAAGGACACTGTCAGTCGTGCAAAACAGCAGCCCCCTGCTGATGATAATAATAATGAAAGAAATCGGTGTTTCTAACTCAAATCAAAAGATATTTTAAGCAATCTTTTTTTTTTTTTTTTTTTTTTTTTTGCTTCTTTGTTAAACCTGTTTGGTTGGGCCTTTATAGCTGCTCCCCCAGTCCCCATTTTAGGAAGAACCTATGAAGTTTGTGCTTTGGCTTGATTTCAGGTGCAAGCAACTTTCCTACACCAACAGGACTTCAAAAAGCAGTTTAATTGTGTAAACTGTTTTCACCAGTTCCTGTTTATGGTGCACATTCATGGCGGTCCTTTTCCAACAAGTTATGGACTTAGCTATGAATCTGAACTTTAAACTCCTTTTTTGTGTGGCTGATGCCAGAAACAGCACTTCTTTGTGCTTATTCCAGAAAGCTGTAAAGGGTCACTGGGTTTCCAAATTGAATATCCTCCTCCAAACACTGATTTAAGTAAAGAACAATATTTGAATGTCAGAGACAGTTTTGCTTCCTCTTTCCCACCCTCTTTCCCATCTGTGCAATGTGCTTTTTGGTTGATTGACACTAAAGGAAACACAGGCATATGATTAAAGATCTTTCTTTGTTCCTCACTCTTTGATATTTTAGCTAAGAGCAATTGAATTCATTAGTAGCCTTGCTCTAGAGCATGAAGTTGGCTTTGCCACCAGGTCTCTGGTCCACTGGTGCTACTTAGACTCAACATTAGCATCTCTTTGGATACCAACTACTATGTTTTCTAAGCACTATATACATTCTTTCTTAAAAATTAAGTTGAAGGACTTGCTGATAAAAATGCAATTCAGAAAAAATTTCTTTACAAAACAATTTGTCTTGGTTAATTTAGGATTTTTTTTTTTTCAGAATGATTGTGTACCATATAATTATCCTATAGCTACATGGTCAGTGGGCGACAGTGCTGGTTTTCTACTTAGCCCACAAGAGAGTAATTCTTGTTATTTCTTCTTCAGTTCGTATATCATTTATAATACTTGAGGTTAAAGTAAGCAAGAGCTGCAACTTAAAGAAGTTAAAACTGAGAATTAAGGAAACTGTAATACAAGTTTAGAAGCAAGGAAGGCCCCAGACATAGCATAATTGGTATTTAAATAATTTCATTTTCAGGTCTTCACACTGCCATCCATGAGATCAGCTGTCTAGTGTGGTGAACTCCATCACCTCCTGCAAAGTATGTTCCCGTAGTCATTGCATCTTGGAATTTTCTTGTGGTCTAGGAGGACAGATAGGAACATCATGCAGAAGACCTACAAGGCCATCGTCATACATGCTCTTGGCTCCAGATGATTTGCGGCTCCTCGCATCTTTTAGTTCTTTTAGAAGAACTAAAATAAGATGGTGGGACACTGTCTTATGTTCCTGTAGTAGGAGAAAATATGAATGGCTCATTTAACCAAGAAATTCCTAAGAGTTTAGGAATAACAGCGGCATATATACGGAGCTCACACGTTTTATGATTTGCCTTAATAACTTTAGCATAAACACTCGGGAAAGTATTCCTCCCTGAATAGATCTCACCTGTTTTATTTTTATTTTTAAAAATTTATTTATTTTATGTCCCGATTGTAGCCCCCTCCCTCATCTCCTCCCGGTCCCACCCTCACTACTTCTTCCTTTTCCTTCTTTCCCTAGTTCACTTAAAGGGGGACACCTCCTTCCCTGACATCTGACCCTAGCTTATCAAGTCTCATCTCATCTTTAATGCAAAGGACTTTTTCATTTTGAACAAATGGAAACCTACAAAATCTGAGATTGAACTAGAGTCTCAACTTATAGTAACCTGGTATAAGGAGAAGTTGCCTCTGTGCATATGATATCGGCTTTGATTTTATTAAATGAGCCAGATTTTCCCCTTTCAAATTCCAAGAATGTCTGGATATTGGTATTTGTACACACCCACAAAGAAGCACAGAGAAAGACAGAAAGAGATCATTGGCATCTTATAATTTGTCATTTATCAATGATAATATCACAATGCAAAATTTGATGGCACATTACCTCATTTTTAACTCTGAAAAATATCAGGATACTTTTTGGATCAGTTGCACTTCTTGTGGAGCTCCTGTTCTCTCCAGGTCTTACTATCTCCCCCTTTTTTCATAAGATTCCTTCCTTGCACTCTACCCAAAGTTTGGCCATGAGTCTCAGCATCTGCCTTGATACCCTGCAGAGTAGAGCCTTTCAGAGGCCCTCTGTGGTAGGCTCCTGTCCTGTTCCCTGTTTTCTCCCTCCTCTGATGTCCATCCTTTTTGCCTTTCTGAATGGGGATTGAGCATCTTAGCCAGAGTCCTCAGATGCAAAAACCCTGGGCACAGGTTCTTTTTCTGAGACTGATAACTTCAGCCAAGGACCACTCATGGAGATGGCCTGGAACCCCTGCACAGAGGTAGCCCACGGCAGTTCAGTGTCCAAGTGGGTTCCATAGTAATGGGGACAGGGACTGTTTCTGACAGGAACTGATTGGCCTGCTCTTTGACCACCTCCCCCTGAGAGAGAGCAGCCTTACCAGACCACAGAAGAAGACAATGCAGCTACTCCTGATGAGACCTGATAGACTAGGATCAGAGGGAAGGAAGGACCTCCCTTATCAGTGGACTGGGAGATGGACATGGGTAGGGAAGAGGGAGGATAGGATTGGGAGGGGATGAGGAAGGGAAATACAGAGAGGATACAAAATAAATAAAATGTAATTAATAAAAATAAAAATAATTAAATAATAAAAAATAAATAAAAATATGAAAAACTATCAGGATATATTGAAGCTATCTTATG
Source organism: Meriones unguiculatus (assembly GCF_030254825.1). Classification (NCBI taxonomy): domain Eukaryota; kingdom Metazoa; phylum Chordata; class Mammalia; order Rodentia; family Muridae; genus Meriones; species Meriones unguiculatus. The sequence continues at coordinate 55,023,291 of NC_083367.1, forward strand.
CATGGGTCTAAAGTATTTTTGTTACAGTAAATAATGTATGATATAAAATATATTGTATATGATGATTTCCCCTAGACAAGTTTGTGATTGATTCATAACCTTGAAACACTGCTATTATTTTATAGAAATAAATCTGACACCTTGACATCTAATGAAATAGAGTCACACATAGCACCACACACATATGTGGCCTTATCAGGCCACAGAGGAAGACAATGTAACCACCCCTGAAGAGACCTGATAGGCTAGGCTCAGAAGGAAGGGGAGGAGGACCTCCCCTATCAGTGGACTGGGGGAGCGGCATGGGTGGAGAAGAGGGAAGGTGGGTGGGATTGGGAGGGAAGAAGGGAGAGGGCTACAGATGGAATACAAAGTGGATAAACTGTAATTAATAAAAATAAAAATTAAAAAAAACCCAACACTAAGTACTTCTCAGTTGGTTCGATGGAAAAGCCACACACACACACACACACACACACACACACAAAATCCCAGAATAACTTTAATCCTTAAAGACCTTTATTGCATTAGGATACTTCAAATTAGGCTCTATCCAAGTTATATTTGCACAATAACTATTATACAAATATATAGCTTTTGTGATAATTACTTTTATAAATGCTGAAATACATAGATAGATAATGAGATACTAATTATTCTAGGCCCCACTTCAAGTCATAAAGTAAGTGTCTGCTATATGGTTTACTCAGCTCATTGCAAATGCTTTTTCCATCTCCATCTCACATTTTCATAAATTTGTCCACAGAGGATCTGTTTTGGTTATTGTTAAAAGAAAGAATTCAGGAACACAGAAAAAGAAGTAGGGATTCTCTTCTGGACAAATACCCGTATATTTGAAATGCTGTTAAAATAAGTTTTATAATTATAAATGATATTTTCAAAAAAGTTACAGATACAGATGGAGTAAGTTTTATTTAGAAACACACACACATTCATGTGAAACAATAAAATAGAGTCAATTAATTTGAAAGAAAATAATGAGTGGCATATGGGAGGGTTTGAAGAGAGAAAAGGGAAGAGGAAAGTTATGTAATTATATTAAAAACTCAAAAATAAAAGAAGAAATAAAACAGAAGAAAAACATGGATTTTAGAGGGCTTAAGCGTCTTGCTCTGGATCGCATGGGAAAGACAGAAGAGGAAAACTAAGTAGACACACACACGAATACACATGCACACACATGCCCATGCTTGCACATAGTCTAGCTGCCTGGCACAGAGGAGGTGCTAAGTCAATAGATGAATGTGGATGATGCCTTTTCTAACCTGTCTTCAGACAGGGATGTTGAAATGAATGGCAGCAATCACATGCAGGCATTTCTGGCTGCCACATGAATATTTTCCATTTTAGTGGTGGTATAAAAGTTATTCTCTCTATAAGAAATTTTATCCAGGGAAATTACATTAATAGTATCTAGGATAATAATATGTCTTAGACACGGATTTTTAAAACTTCTAAATATTAAAAAGTATCACTTCAAGGTCTCATCTGCAGCTCATGTCTGCAAGGTCCTGGATCAGACCCCTAGCAAGACACACACAGAAGTTCCCACGTTATCATTCCAGAATTCAACAAATGCTTGGCTAAATATGCTACTATAAAACATTAAGAAAGAATAAAAATTATCTTAACTTTTGCTGAAGTTTATTTTAAAACTTCTATTTCTGTCTATTTCTCCTAACATTTTAGGAGATTTATAGTCTACTAAATTTGATCATAAGTTTGAAGCTATTGTATACCTTATATGTGGTAGTCATTTTGAAGTTGATAGTGACTTGTTGGAGAGGAAGGGATTTCTCTTCCTTATTCTTAGCTAAGTTCATGACCTACCACTTATACAAATACACAGACCAACAGGTTTAGTACATTATGAGCAACATGGCTACTGTCAGAAATAAGGATCTAAATAAATCATGAAAAGTAGTGACTTGTTTGATGATGGTTCCGCTGAAGGGAGGACAGTCATAGGAGGAACCTTGTATTTACCTTTACCTGAAGGGAACGCCCTGACATCTCTTGAGTGTGTGTCTGTGCCCTGCTACATGGGAGAGTGGAGGGCACATGGGCATCAATTCTATGCCTTTGTCAAGATGTCCCCACTTGCAAGAGTTAGAAGTGATTTTGCCTATGGCATCAAGATCATAGTGCCATGCTAGCGTTTCTGACAGCAACTGATATGTGCATTTATCTTCCCCAAGTAGGAAATTTCTCCTGGGTATATATCCGAAAGATGCTATACCATACAAGGACATTTGCTCAACTATGTTCATAGCAGCTTTATTAATCATAGTCAGAATCTGGAAACAACCTAGATACCCCTTAACTGGATAAAGGATACAGACATTGTGGTACATTTACACAACAGAATACTACTCAGCAATTAAAAACTCATGAAATTTGCAAGCTAATGATGGGAACTAGAAAAGAACATCGTAAGTGAGATAATCCAGAAGCTAAAAGACACACATGGCATATACTTACTTATATGTGGATATTAGCCATTTAATACAGGATAAACATACTAAAATCTATAGCCCTAAAGAAGCTAAGCAACAAGGAAAACCCTAGGGAAGAGGCTGAAACCTTATTCTGAAGGGCAAACAGGATAGACATCGGAAGTAGGCGAAGACAAGAAACAGGACAGGAGCCTTCCACAGAGGAACTCTAAAAGACTCTACACTTCAGGGTACCAAAGGAGACTCATAGCCAGACTTTGGACAGAGTGCTGGAAACCTTATGGAAGAACAGGGAGATAGAAAGAGGGGACAGGAGCTCCACAAGGAGAGCAACAGATCCAAAAATCCTGGGCCCAGGGGCGGTCATTATTATTATTTACAGTTTATTGTCTTTGTATCCCAGTTGTAGGCCTCTCCCTCATCTCTTCTTGGTCCCACCCTACATCCCTCTCCCTCCCCTATCCTTCTTCCCTAGTCTACTAATAGGGGGAGTCCCCCTCCTCTACTGTCTGACCTTAGCCTAAGAGTTCCCATCAGGACTGCCTAGATCCTCTTCCTCTGTGGGCTGGCTGGGTCAACACCAGGGAGAGCACTCTAGGAGAAGGAAACTGAGTTCATGTCGGAGACTGTCTCTTCTCCTCTTACGAGGGTACCCACTTGGAGACTGAGCTGTCTGTAGGCAAAATCTGAGCAGGGGGTTTAGGTCCTCTCCATGCATGATCTTTCATTGAGGCATCAGTATGCAGTCCCCCTGGTCCCAGCTTTTTTGGTTTTGTTGGTCTCCCTGTGGGGCTCCTGTCTCTTCTGGGTCCTTCTATATCCCCCTTCTTCCATAAGAGTCTGTGCTCTGACAAAGTTTGGCTGTGAGTCTCTGCATCTGCTTAGATCTCCTGCTGGATGGAGTCTTTTAGAGGACATCTATGGTAGCTCCAGTCCTGCTCCCTCTCTTCTACCTCTTCTGGTGTCTATCCTGTTTTCCCCTTGCTGTTTATCTTCTTTAGGTCTGTAGATTTTACTCTGTTTATCCCACATTATATGGCTAATCTCTGCTTATAAGTGAGTATATCCCATGTGAGTCTTTCTGCTTCTGGGTTACTACACTCAGGATGATCTTTTCTAGTTCCATCTGTTTGCCTGCAAATTTCATGATTTCATTGCTTCGTTAGGGTGATAAGCAGTCACAGAACTGAGCACAGAGAAGCCAGGGGCATCAGTAAGGTTGTCTCCTTCTATAATGAATGCTTCTGCTCTTGAGTTGCCGTTTTATCAATTTAGGCCAGACTTAAAGAAGCCTGAATGGCACAAGTGAGAGATTAAAGTAAGTACCTTTGTTAGGCTAAGCTGTCTCCTTTCTCCCTTGGTCACACTGATGGTGACTCAAGCAAAACCTGAAGGAGTAGCAATCTATAGTTTGCAGATCCTTTCACTTTTCAAGTGGATGGAGTGAATAAAGTATTTTATGACAAAAATTGAACTGAGTAGAATTTGAGGAGAAAATCTGCAATTAAAAACAAAACAAAACAAAACAAAAAACCAACCGTGGAGAGTGTGGCCTTTCATCATATGTGCCTTTGATGATTGACATGAACCCACAGTCCTCTGCATGAAATTGCTGAAAGAGCCACAGGCAAACCTATCAGAACACCAGGGTCCGGCATACAACAGGCCTTACATACATGGCCTTAATCCCTAACCCTCAAACTGCTATGGAACTCAGGTGACGCAGAAATGTGTGAAATTATTTCAGCTTTAAAACATTTTGAAATTAGTCACTCCATAAGTAATTATTACCTCATTTACAAAAAACAAAAGTCTCCATTCTGTTTGCTTAGCAGAGAGTAATTCATAGGGCTTATTTGGTACATTCATTTATTACTTTCGAATGTTAACAGCTGTTTGCCCACTGTTCTATCTGAATTGTATCTTAACAAGATTATTCTCCTTTTCCTAATTTATTGAACAAGCATGGAATATACTTATACAAAAATTAGCTGCCTAAATACTTCCTTGATGAAAAACATAGCTGTTGTAATTTTATTATGAATTTTAATCAGGGAAAAAGATGACCTTTGAAATTTTCTTCTACCTCATTTTCTATTTATGCGTGTGTGCATTTTTTCTTTATATGATTAGAAATCTTTATGACTTAATTAAATTTTATATAGAAAACATGTGACTAGACATTACCAGTTTGTTTTGAAAGAAAAACCTTAAGGAAACAGTTAATTAATGAATATGACTAACAGGAGGCCTGTTGTCTCTGAAAATACTAAGTCTTCCAGCAGAGTGCATCTCTTACGCAAGAAAACTATATTCTGCTTTGCCTTTGGTTGAGAAAAAAAATCCTCTGAAGCTGATCCAAAAAATTCCCTGTTCTCCATTTCTTTTGATGCAAGGTTCCAAGACTTTTGGGGATCCACTGTACTTGTTGCCTGTCTCACATCACCTCTTCGTAGCATACCCCAAATACCAGCTCCTGAAGATACTGCCCTGATAAGGTGAATCACCTTTTTGTCTCGTAACTGTTAGAAGATGAGAGAGGAGGGGGCAGGTGGGAGGCCGAGAGGAAGCTTTAAACACAGCGTCAGTCTTTAAAAACTTTAATGTGTGAAACACTTTGCCTCGGAGTCTTGCCAAATGCTTAATTTTCAAGTTCCAATCCAACTTTAAGATCATTATCTTCACACTAAGCCCTGAAAACAAATTTTTACCATCATTGTTGTGTAGATTATTTTCTACATTAAAATTTTCATGCTGATTAACCCAAGACTACACTAAGAAAGTCAAGAATTGTTTTTCTTTAATTTTTATTTTATTATTATTATTTATTTCAAGTTATTCACTTTGTATCATGGCTGAAGCCCCCTCCCCCATCTCGTCCCAGTCCCACCTTCCCTCCCTAACTAATTCTTAAACTAGAAAAAAACCAGAAACTCCAGATCTACAAAGATTACAAAAGTCTAATCTGAGTTGAAGATTATCTCTTGTCTTATGCTGGTTTTCACCATTGGATTCAATCTTACCATTGTTTTCCATACCTGCCCCAATCTCTGTTTTCAGTGACTTGCATTATCAAGTGCTCAGTGCAATTACACATATGAATGTCAAGATAAAAACCAGTTCAGGTCTTTTCTATATAGGGGTAGAAAAGTAGACATTCCCTTTTCTGTCCATCATGCAGGGTCCAAAGACAGATCAACAGTAACAACAACAAAAATCGTAACAAATTATTATTTTAAAACTTTATATCTTACTTTGAGTTATAGGAGGTTAACATCCTAAGTAACAAAAAGGTAACTTGGAGGCAGGAAGAAAAAAGATTGGAGAGGACTATTTCTGGGAAATTAATCTTGGAGCACTGTGCTCTGAGAACCAGCACCCAGGAACAAATGCTTCAGGTCAGGGTATTTGGTTTCGATTTCCTCCACTAAATGATGAGAGCAGACAGTTTTAGGCTGGGAACTCAAAAGGAAGCAGTCTTAATTGTCTTCAGTTAGAAGCTAGAAATGTCCTTGGTCTTGTGGGTAGTTTTGGCCTTGCTATAAGTCAGAGTGGTAAGAAAGTAGGTCTGGTTTGTTATTTTTTTCCCCCTAAATAAGCATCTCTGAAAATTATTTGTTAGAAACATTTTTTAGCCAAGAGGCACCTGGACCCATTCTGGATAGTCCAAGAGAGTGATCAACGCACCCGCCACTCCCTGTGCCTCACTGTAATTTCTACCCTAACCCCATGACAAGATTCTGAACTGAGAGCTCAGCGGTGTCCAGGGACCCACTCCTGCTCTGCGGGAGCTCTGCCTTTGTCCCCCCAGGCTGTCACCTAAAATCCTACATAACACTTTCTTCTGAAACTTCCCCTTTGTGGTCCATGAATTTCATTCTTCAGATTTGAGAAACAGGAATCTGGAGAACACTGGGCTTGAGTGGATTTGGTGGATATTAGTTTTCCAGCACCAAGCTACAGCCCACCTGACACTAGAGAGCCTTCATCACCCTCAAGGGCACCTCAGGTAGCTGCTGTCAGAGAATAAAAACAAAGGAGGGGGGGACATACAAAGGCACACAAATGAAATCTTCCTACAATCTAAAAAATATTTTTTTTTTGTTTGTAGGATTTTAGTGGTAGAAAGATTCCTTGAATCCACAAATCTAAATAATTCAGTTTTGTTGTTGCTGTTGATTTTTCACATTTGACCTCAGATTATGTTTGAGAAACATTAATAATTAAAGAAGTTAATAGGTATATGTGAGGAGATGGGCAGAATGTATACACACATATATGCATCTATGTATACACACATATATATCTCTGTGTGTATGCGCACGTGCGCACACACATACAGTATTTTTCAGAAAGGGTGTTATGCAGCAAAAGATTACTTTGGAATTTGGATCTTATTCACTCTGCTAGGTAACTAGACAGATATTAGAAAACTTGGAGGTCACTGATGGTGGACTCCTCCCTCATAATCAGCTTTGCACTTTTCCTGCTTCCATGGTAACACTAGAAGGGGAAGCATCACCTTTCCTTTCCTACTGCCAGAGTAAGATTTAAAATACTGTATAAAAAAGCGGAGGTATCAGGGCTTTACTGAGTCCATCAAGAGAAAGTGCCTTTCTCCTGATTCAAAGAATGGATCCTGAGTTCCACTTCTAGTCCCGGATGACAGACTAAAGGGTCTGAAACATTCTACACTACTGACTCCTCCATGAAGAGTTAATTCAACTGGGCCTGTCAGTCACCTGGTCAAAAGACAATTCTTCAGGAAAGCGGATTCACCTGAGCCTATGGTAAGGAGATGGGAGGAATAATTTCCCACTTCCTGAGATAATGTACTTGTACTCTCTGGGGTCCTCTCCATCATGCAGTTGTTTACAGATCTTCAGATGGCTGCCTCAGCTGCTGAACCTTCCTGCCTGTAACTCAAAAGGACACAGCCTTCTCGCTTCCTCTTCTCTGTCACCCTCATTCCAGCAGCCAGGAGATTTACTGCTTAACTTCCCTGTTATTTTTCAATCAAACTCTAATGAAGTGGTTCTGGAGTTTTCTTCTGGGTTCATTTAAAATTTATTTTATCAACACAACTAAGAACCCACAAAAGAGAAATGTCATTGGAATGGATTCTTTTATGTTTTTTTTTTTTTTTTTCTTATGTTTTCTTCACGAGAACTCCTGGTAGATTTCTGGACAGCTTGGTCCTACCCTAGAGTACCCAGAAAACTCATCACATATGTGTAATGGGCAAGTTCCAAGCCTTGATAAGACTAGATAAGGACTAGATAAGACTCCTGTGGCTTTGGGAGGTCCTTGCTCCTCAGGAGAGTGTTTGTGTGTGGAGGAGAGGGTTGTGCTCTCCTATCTTAAGAGCATGTTCACACCTCTCCTGACTGTAGGCATTACAGCTGTTGGTCATCATACCCAGTTCATGCTGTCCTGAGTGACGACTCAAGAATTCTCTGCTTGCCTGCAAAGCCCGCTACAAACCAAGCTACAGCCCCAGTCAAAAAATTAGTTGGTAACAAATATTTCCAACTTGAACCATTTCACCATGCAGTTACTCTCTACACTCTCTAAAGGCCACTGTTACTTTTTAATTTTTTAAACATTATATTTTTTATTAGGGGATAGAACAACATGTCATTTCTTGGGTTTTCAAGAAACATGTTTAAAACATAGGACCAAAAGAAACTGGTTAAATGGCCATGTTTACCACAGAATCTGATTTGTAGAGGCCGGAAATGACTAATTTTGTTGGAAAGCTTAGAGCCTGGAACATATGTTCTGCTGCTTTTTTTTTTTTTTTTTTTTTTTTTTTTAAGATATCCAATTCCAAAGAAGCAGGGTGTGGAATAGGGACAGAGAAGGAAGAGTATATTCCCTAGAAAGCAACCCCTTGATACTAAACTCAGAAACACCATGGAACTGAATGCATTTTAGGTGAGCACATACAGAGACAGGAGAGCATACAATCTTCCTCACTGGATTTTATTTCACATAGCTTTGCTCCAAATTTCTTGCATTTCAAGAAAACATTTCCACCCACTGATTCTCTATCTGTGAATGACTTTGCTAGTGAGGTGTGTTTCTTGGAGAAAATAGATAGATTTTATTTATTTTTTATTCCACCAGGTAGTCTGATTCTTTTAAGTGACTTGAGGGGACAAATAACTATATGTTTCACTTTATTTTTTTTATTTTATTTTATTTTATTTTATTTTTCTTTTTAGTTACATTTTGTTAACTCTGTGTCCCAGCTATATCCCCCTCTCTCATTCCCTCCCCAACCCCACACTCCCTCCCTGGTATCCTTCCTGCCCCTTTCCAAGTCCACTGATAGGGGAGGACCTCCTCCCCTTTCATTTGACCCTGTTTTATCAGGTATCTTCAGGGCTGGCTGTAGAGTCCTCCTCTGTGGCCTAACAGGACTCTTCCTCCCCTGGTTGGGGGGAGGGGAGTCAAGGAGCCTGACCTTGAGATCCTGTTAGAAATAGTCCTTGTTCCCCTTACTTTGGAAAACTACTTGGTTACTGAGCTACCACGGGCCACATCCGAGCAGAAGTTCTAGGTTATATCCATAGATGGTCCTTGGTTGAGTGTCAGTCTCAGAAAAGACCCTGTGCCCGGATATATTTGGTCCTTGTAGAGCTCCTATCCTTTCCATATCATACTAACTCCCCTTTTTTCATATGATTCCCTGCAGTCTGCTGAGGGTTTGGTTATGAGTCTTAGTGTCTGCTTTGAAACACTGCTAGGTAGAGTCTTTCAGATGCCTTTTGCGGTAGGTTCCTGTCATACCTTCAATGCACATCCCATTTGTCTTTCTAAATGAGGATTGATCATCTTCGCCTGTGTCCACTTATGTTTCACTTTAAAAGGAAGTATTTAGTTAAGAGTTTTATTACAGTGGAGAACCAATGTTCTCTCCTAGTCTCTTGAAGTGGAAGTTTCTGGTTTCTCTGAAGACTCAGTGATGTTTTGATAAAAGCTGTCTTGTGAGAGGTCCTGTGATGTTTTGCTGGAGGCTGGCTTGTGAGAGGTCCTGTGATGTTTTGCTGTGAGCGCTCTCATGTGAGCAGCATGACTTCGGTCAGCTGAGCATATCTGTGGGTGGACTCTAAGGAGGGGAGCACAGGGAGACATTGGTTTTTGGATCAGCATCACTGTGCTGATCTTCATGCTTCCACACCAGACTTCGCAGAAAGAAATTCTCGTTCCAGAGAACTTCTTGGGACTGAGTCTTTGCTGACTTGTCCCTCTCTTCTGAATTGTGCTGATTCATGTTGCTGCTTTGTCTTGGCTTTTGGACTCAACACTGGGATCCTAATGACTGAATTTGTCAAATCACCTAAGGACTCATTGACCCTAATCATCAGGAAGTAGTTAAAGGAGGTCTACAGCCTTCTTCCCTACTAATCTCCTATCTAAGGTGGGAGGAGAGGAGTGAGAAGGGAAATAAAGGTGTTTAAGAACCTAAATAAAGTAGGCTTAGTGAAAATTTTAAGCCTATATACTTTCTCTCTCACATACACACACACATACACACACTCAAGTTCTTGGCTATGACTTCAGTCATAGGTTTACAAATGAAAAATTAGCCAATATGAAAATTCTTATTAATTGACCTCCTCGTTGACAATTTTAAAATCAGAGATAGAATTTAAACAAAATAGAAACAAACATCAATAATTAAATATTGTAAAATTGGTTAGCTAAGAGTTCAATGGCCTGATAAAATATAACCTCTGCTCACACATAAAAACAAAGAGAATATTGTAGGCACTTTTGTTCACCTTTCTTACATGTGAGAACCACAAACATAATGTTTTTGTAAGCCAAGGTAATTCACTTGTGTTATGAGACATTAATCACATATAATGCTTGCCTCAAAACCTGTGGATGCTGGAACTCAGTTTCCTTGAAGCTGGATATAATGGATAAAAAGATGTTTGGGCTTTATGATTTTTAAGTATAAGTTACAAATATATTTCTTTTTTCACTTTTTTTTAATTAATTACAGTTTATTCAGCTCTAGCACCTCTCTTATTCCCTTCCAATCCTATCCTTCCTCCCTCATCTCCTCCCATGCCCCTCCCCAAGTCCACTGATAGGGGAGATCCTCCTCCCCTTCCCTCTGATCCTAGGCTACCATGTCTCATCAGGAAGTATATTTCTTTTATTCTGCAAATAAAGTAACATCACTTTTTACATTTCGTAGATAACAATACAGAGGAAATAACTTTTCTTGTTGTTCCTAAAATATTTTAAATAGAGGGAAAAGTTGAAATTTATGAAATAAGCTTTTCCTACAGTTAGTGTATTTTTGAGGGATTCATGCATTTCATATTCTTGTGTAATGGAATTAAAATTTTTTCTTACCAGAGTTTAAATTGGTAAAGGCTCATCCTCTGTTGTTACCTCTAAAAAGGCATTAGGCTATGGAGATAATGTTCAATTATCATCAGCATTATGAAATACACATCTTATCTTCATTTCAAACAAAAAAGATAATTTTCATTCCTTTCAAAGTTAATAGAGCAGCCTTACATTTCTCCTTTTCTAGTTTGTCTCTAATCAAGAGAAGGTTGGCAATATGATATACCAATTATTTGTGGCAAAGTGCCATAGTCTCTGTGTATCCTTCTCCTCTTACTCTTTCTTTCTTCCCTCTCATTACATTATAGACAGTCATTTAGAAACTACTTAATCATTGTTTCAAGTTGCAAAATGAACATCAGTTCCTTTTGTTATGTAAGTTATAGTACTAACCCCCTAGCTATTAAATAATTATCAGGTAATAGAGAAAAATTGGTCAGAATGTAACTAATGGTTTTCTACTTCCAGACCTCTTCTGCTTTGTCTGTGTGAATTACCAGCATTGAGAAGCTGAGTAGGGTGTGTTTGTATGTCTGATCCCTAGAGCAGCTTTGTGATCCTGCCTGGCTTTTACTGGACTTGTGCTACCCAGGCAATCTCTGCACATCTGTACCGGGTACCTAGGACTGTTACTTTTGCAGGGTAAGGACAGTCATAGTGATTGTGCTAAATCAGTCAGAACTCTATCACAAGAAAAAAAAAAAGAAATACACTATTGGTATTACCTGCAACACTAGCTGTTGATTAGCAAATCTGGATGGTACTTTCTTATTTATCATTGTTAAAAGAAGCAACAATAGGTTTTAACATTAATTACTAAATTATAATGTTTTTTTCCTCAGTTTCCACTAGGGTTATCATTTACAGATTGGTACATGATAGGCAGCAAAAAAATAAAAATAAAATAAAATAAAATAAATTTAAGTGTCTGATTAATTGGTGGGGACCACACAGAAGTGAGTCTATGGTTTATAAAATAAATCCCTCTTCCGAAGGGAACTTACGCTTTGTTTCTGGTAATGATGAATCCTCATGTGAATAAATGGCAAAAATGGGAGGAGGAAGTAATACACTTGGACTCAGTGGGGAGCTCAACTGGGGATCTCACTTGGAGAGCTCAATCTAAAAATTCTGAAAAAATCCCCAGAATTTAACACCTTCCTTCTATTAAAGGCATCTAGTGTTCCATAGTTCATGGTGTGTGTCCTCATTCACCAACTGCTGACATAACCACTCATTTAATAAAGCTTTCATAACAGAAATAAATTAAGATTGACTCAGTGGGAATGCCGAGAGGTAGCTGGATTCAAGGCCTGTTTAGATAGCGTGACTGATGAAATGAATGACAGAGAGAGACAGTGAATGACATATGTTATCAAAACTAAAATGACACAAAGCACCAAGGCAGGCTTTGGACTGAATTACTCAAATTCAAATTTGGCTATTTTGAAAATAAAGCCTGTCGTTAATATTTGCTGTGGGAGAGGCGTCATTTTCTTCGGTGGCGTGGAAACTAGGAAGCAGCAATTGCCCCGACAAATCACCTCTCACCCACACTAATTCAAGAAACTTGAATTAACTCAGCGGGTCTCATACAAAAGAAGATGTGAAAGTGAAAGGGACTTATCAGGAGAAGGGTTTCCACTGGAGGAGGAAATGTAGGGGGAAATGACTAAAATCCTTTTTTCCCTAAAATTCATCATACAAATACGTCGAACTGCCAGTAATAATAAGAAAACAAAACAAAAAAAATGTAAAATGGAGCATTAAATTCAATACCTAGAAAACCAGAATTATAGGAAGAGCCCTCAGAATTGTGCAGAAAAGAGCAGAATGGCTGCTCCACTGTAGGCAAACAGTGAAAAGAGGCCCTAGGTAAATAAATATACTTCTTTTTTGAGGGTGGGAGGGGCAGCTTGTTTATTGAAAACAGAAGATGCATTTACAGAGTACATGAAATAAATAACTGCACATTCTCCATCCACAGTTCATGGCATGAAGGCCTGGTGAACTCATCAAAGGCCTAAGACACTAAACTCCCTCTGTCCTACCGTCACAACCAGAGTTACTTTGGGCAGGAGAGAAAAATAAATCCCCACTGGTTCACACCCCCAGAGATTCCTGGGAAACTGGTAGGTGGGGAAATTCTGAGGCTGTGAGGCTCAGGCTCTCCACTGCCTCCTATTCAGAGGGCGGGGGATGTAAGGAGAGGGTACAATTGACTTGGCACAGAGTGGTGTCTTTGGTTTGGTTTCCCAGTGGAGGTGGCATACGTAGAAAAGAGGGCCTAGCCCAAGGCTGCCTCCTGAGAAGAGCTGAGAGGAGCAAGACCTTCCTCTTGACAGAGGCTCTTTGTCTAGCCAAGGCCCTGCTAGGCGCTGTCCAGCCCCTTCTACACACTGAAAACAGCTACAAAGGGAGGGAGGCAGCTTGGATTCCAGCCTCCTGTGGTGATGGTAGGGGAGACCATGGCAGCTAGAAGAACTGTCGTGATCAGTCCTCTGGGAAAACAGCCCCTGCAGCCCTCCCTGCCTCCCAGAAGGGCTCCCTCCAGCTTGAGACTAGGTGGGGCCAGCCTGGAAAGTTAATGCTATGAAAAAGAAGTGGGCACGGGGCAGATTGTTATGGCAAAGTCAGCACCCGTGGCACCCAGGGTTCAGAGGCAGCTAACACAGTATGGCTAAGTTCCAGGGTGAGGTTTGGAGAAGCTGAGCAGAAGAGGAGCTGGGCAGCCAAGACCCTCCCCCAATTCAGCTACTCCTTTCTTTCCTCTTCCTTTTGGGGGTCAGCGGGTTTGCAAGGGTGTACACCAGCCCCCCCTCGCCCCCTCTGCCCCCTCCTGCCACCTATACCCAGACTAGACACTAGATGGCGCCATCATGAAGCCGTAAAGGAGGTCACAGTAAGCAGCGAAGGGCAATACCAAAGAATAGAACAAGGACGTTGTCGACAATGGAATTCTGAAGAGAATCCTTTTCAGGCACATCCGTCCCCCAGGCGGCAGCAGCTGAGCGCCCTTTAACCCCTCACTGTTGGGAAGGAGGCAGATGGGGGATGTAACAGCATCCAAGTAGGAGACAGAGACAGCAGGAGGCTCTGCAAAGGCGCTGATGGTCATAGCATCCCTCATAGAGAGGTTGGAGCCTGAGCTTAAGGTCCATGCCACAGTCCTACACCTGAGGTGCTGGCAAGTCTGGGGCTGGGGGAGGGGTGGCATGGAGGTGGCACCATGAAGAAAGATAGACCTTGACTGGGGGAAACGGTGGGTCACTTGGATCTAACTGGAGCTAAGGGACTAATGAGGTACCGGGGCTGGCAATCCAGCTCGAGCAAAAGCTAGAGCTCCCACTGGAGCAGACGCTTAAGGATTAGCATGGCAGCAAATATGGGAGTTAGACCAATGCTTTTTTATAAGGGGGCTAATAAAAGTAATGGATTAAAAGAGTCCTGAGTCATAGGACCCTTTCTACCCAACACTGTAGGTCCCTTTAGTCCAAGGAAGAGGCAAACATTAAGGTGAAGTTCAGGTGGCCTTGGGCCGCCATTCCATCATGGCAGGCATGATAGGTGGTGGTGGTGGGGCTGCTAAAGGTATAGAGAGGGGCTGGGTCCAGGCATGCTCTGAATACTGCTGGCCCCGAGGCCTAGCTAGAAAGAAGGTGACATGGCAGAGAGTGGCCAGACAGTGGTGTGTCCATGTCATAGCTAGTGGCTCAGCCATTATTCTGCTGCTGATAGCCCAGACTGAGCTCCCGAAGTTCCCACTCACTAACCCGGCGAGACTCGTTAGAGCGTGTGGAGGGGCTAGAACGTGTGGACTGGGAGGATTTGGTGCTCTGGCGACAAGAAAAAGCACGCTTGAGGAGATTCTGAGAGCTGGATCGGTGGAGATTCTTCATGGTTGAAGAGGCTGCCATGTTTACTGCCCATGGGTGTCTGAGGGCTGGTAGCTCAGTCATGTGGGCTCCAGGGTCCACTGTCAGCAGCCTGTCAATGAAGTCCTTGGCCAGATTAGACACACTAGGCCAGGGCTCCCCCATATAACTGTATCTGCCCCTGAGCATCTGCCCTACCGGGTGCGGTTGTCATCCTCAAAGGGCGTAGTGCCACTGAGCAGGATGTAGGCAATGACACCACGCGCCCACGTGTCCACGGAACTGGTGTGGGGTTTTCGAACCAGGACCTCAGGCGCAATGATTTCAGGTGTGCCACAAGTGGTCTTCAATCAAGCAGTCAGCGCACCTTTCTTTCGGGCATGGGCCAGCCAAAGTCAGTGATGACGATCTTGGAGTCAGTGCCTGCGTGGTGGTAGAGGAGATTCTCAGGCTTGAGGTCTCGGTGTGTGATGCCAAGGACATGCAGATACCGGGCACCATCCAGTACCGTTTGCAGCACTCCTGCGGCATCCGGCTCAGCGAAAGAACCCTTGGCAATAACCCGGTCAAAATGCTCACCACCAGTGGCCAGCTCTATCACCATATATTCATGCTCCTGTGTCTCACGCACTTCCACCAGCTGGATGACGTTGGCATGGCGTGCCCGCCCAGCACTCGGAGCTCAGACTCCTCTCACACACCTCTCAGTACTTGGTCTCCATCATCTTGACAGCATATGGCTGTTGGGTTGCCTCGTGCTCCACACGTACCGCTCGGCTAAAGTTGCCTCGGCCTATCAGGGCTTTGATATCATACTTAGCTGTTACATGTGGGTCAAGTTTGGTCCGCTACTTTGCCAATCTGGCACTGCGTGGTGGCTCTGAAGGAGGCTCTGTGTGGCCGGAAGTGGGAACACCAGGGCAGGGAGGTGCATATTGACTGGTAGCTGGAGACCCAGCTTTGATCATCACAGCGCTGTCCACCTCTGTGATGAAGCGCTTGTATACATCATTTTTAGTGCCACTGAAGAATGGCTCCACTTTCTTGACCAGATCCAGCTGGACATCCTCGGGTGGCTCAGGAAGGACCTTGCTTGTCCCACAGCCCATCACAGACACGGGGGCACCCTCTCCAGGGAGGCTGGCAGGACCTGCTCTGTAGGCAGTGGCCTCGTCTTACACTCGCACGGGCCAGCAGGCTCTTGAGAGTCTCGGAGGCTCAGCCCACGGTTGTCCCAGCCCAGGCCACGGGCGCCGCCACCATCCTCCCGTGATAGCTTCGTGACGTCATTCATAAATATACTTCTACTAAAAACTTAAGATGTCAGATTTATGTTTTCCTTTTTTCCAGGACAATAGTTGGATGAGCTTTTATCCAAAGTGGAGTGGAAGGAGCTTCCAAATCGCTTGCAATTGAAACCAATTAATTTCCCTCCAGTTTGGAGTAAGAAAGAAGATCTATCCTATACCTCCAACAGGTAAGGACCCAGGATTTAGGCAGGTTCGGACACTGCTTGACTTTCCACTCCCTCAGAGAAGGGTCTGTTGTTTGTACAGTCTGCTCTGTGAAGTGCAGGTGCTTTTCCTGTCAATAAAATTTGACTTAAAGCTGTGGCTTGCGATTTTCTTGCTTTTTTAATTCGTTGAATTGTGGGAGAAAAAGGTCTGAGCACCTTTCTGCAGTCCTAGACAGCACCACCATCCTAACAATATAAATATAAACAGGATCAAGATGATTTTATATTGTGCAATAAGTTATGTCTTGTTCTTCTTTAAAATGTTGTCTTACTACTAGCCACATTGTGTGTATCAAATTATTCTGCATTTTATGATAAATTTAAATGATCCTATGATGTTGGCTATATAAAATATATTAGAGATAATTGGTTATTAACAGTTTTCAGATGCATAATTGAAGCCCAATCATTTTGCCCTGACTACTTCAAACTGCAACAGAAATTTACAGGAATCTCAGTAAAAATAACTGAACTGGCTTGTCTTAAATGGAGATTGAATTCTATAATTGTGAAATAACCTTCAAGTATCTTTCACAGATAAGCATTACCTGCTCAGTTCTCTGACTCACTGGTATATGTCCATCTCAAAGTATGCCATACATTGCAAGGAGTCCTATCCATTTGACACAATCAGGGTAATCTGTTTTTTCAGCTGGTTAGCCATTCAATTATGTCCTCAGGGGGTGTGGGAAAATTTTACCAATCTACTGAAGATATATTTTCAAAATTTCTATTAAAGAAGATCAATTTCTTAATTCTTTATCTCTGTATTGACCTTAACTTCAACTAAACAATAAAACAACATTTAGTCTCATCACATAGCTGTGGTAAAATAAAGCATGCATTTTAAAATATCATACACATTAATCTAGAAATATAACAAATATTTATCAGAACTTGGTAGAAATACATTTTTTACAGTGTGTGTAAATAATAACACATTTTCCAAAGCCGCTATGTTTTATCCTTTTGTACTCTACAGCTCTTTTATTTTCTAAGACGGAGTACTTGGATGGTCAAAATGCATCAGAATCCATTTATTAGATTCTCTTACAAGGTTGCTATGGTGCCTCCTTTTGTTCCTACCAAATGTTAATGATATTGACATTCAGTTGACATGACTTTCCCTTTCTTAGTGCTATCTTCTTCCTTAGGCAATTTGCTGTGCCATCTCATTATATTCAAGGCTTGAAAGAGGAACCTACTTCTCAAGCTTGAAGTGGTTTATTGATCTCCAACGATGAAGTAATTCACTGCCCAGAACAATCCATCCCTATAAAGAAACTCTAAACAAAACCCTCAACTATGCTTTTCACACAAAATTATCTGACATGAGGTATTAAAATTCTAGCATTTGCTTATTATTATTGCAACAATTTACTCAGGTTAAAATTCAGTTCTTAAAACTCATTTTGGATCCTTCTTACCACACATATCTCTTTTAAAGATCCTTAAAATACAACACCAACAATTACTGCTAATTGTCCTAAATGGTGCGATATAAGTCTGATTCACTTATTTCGTTGTATCGTGTGCCAGCTGATCAATGTCAGGACTGAAAAATTTGTGTATTAAGTGTATTTTTAAAAATACACTTGTACCTACAAGTAGTACTTTTGGGGACAAGACATCAACTAACTGTGGGGTTGAACAGAGAGTGACTAAAACAGTGAAGGGAATAATGCATATTCTAAGTCACCCAGGGAACTAAATTGTAATTTTGTTTCATAAACATGAAGATGAATATTTGTTGTAGAGATTGGCAGCTCTTAAATGAAATAGTACATGTGTTTATTAACTCTATTTGGAGGAGATAAACAGGAAAGACATGATTAATTGTGATCTCAGCTTTCCATGAATATTAAAAATATTTTCCCAAAAATATTTGTTTGTTTTACAGAGATAGTTTTATGCTTTAGAGATTACTAAAAATATCCCTTTGAGTGTCTACCACCTGCAAATAGACAGTACAGAAACTTTCCACACATTTCACATTTCAATTTTACGCATTTCACATTTCACACTCCTGGGGTATAGAATTCAAGAACACATTTAATAAGGCTGTAAAGATAGGGAAAGTGCTTGCCTTGCAACTCTTCAGAGCTGATTTGAATCCTCCAGAACTCAAGTCGAAAGTCCAGGCACACATATAACCCCAGTGATGAAAAGGAAGAGACAGGTGATCTCTGGGGCTCACTGGCCAACCATCCTATTCTATTTGGAAAGCTCCAGGACAGTGAGAAACCCTGACTCAAAAAATAAAGTGATTCTTCCAAAGGTCCTGAGTTCAATTCCCAACAACTACACGGTGGCTCATAATCATCTATTAATGAGATCTGGTGCCCTCTTCTTTCCTGTAGGCACAAATGCAGGCAGAATACTGTATAAATAAACAAATAAGCAAGCAAGCAAGCAAACAAACAAACAAATAAATAAATCTTGGGGAAAAAAAAGAATTTTGGGTCTGGAGAGATGTCTCAGAGGTTAATTTTTTGATACCAATTCCCAAGACCACATGATGGCTCACAACCACCTATAATGAGGTCTGGTGCCCTCTTCTGGCAGGCAGGCATACATGCAGGCAGAACACTGAATATGTAATAAAATCTCTAATAAATAAATAAATAGAATAGAATAGCAGCACACAAGATTACTTTTTGTCCCCTGCATCACATACACAAATGCATACTGTCACACATATGCACACATCCCCACCCACCTACACATACAATAAGAAAATATCTAATATATAAAACTTTTTGAATCTTAATTGCATGGTAAATAGAAGGTGCCTGTTATTTTCTCTATATTATTGCTAAAATAAAACCTGACAAAGTTATCTGGAATTCGGTTTAGAGAATTGTACTATGTACTTTTTTCCTTTTTTATTTTTATAATTTATTACAATTTATCCAGTTTGTATCCTGGCTGTGGATCCCATCCTCCTCCCCTTCCAATGTCACCCTTCTTCCTTCTTCTCCCCCTATGCCCCTCTCTGACCCTAGCTTATCAGGTCTCATCAGGACTGGTTGCATAGTCTTCCTCTGTGGACTGGCAAGGCTGTACCATCCAGGGGAAGGTGATCAGGGAGGCTGCCACTGAGTTCATGCCAGAAAGAATCCCTGCTCCTCTTACTAAGGACCCCAGTTGGAGACTGAGTCTATGGGCTACATCTGAGCCATGGTTTTAGGTCCTCTCCATGCATTATCCTTGGTTGGGGTATCAGTCTCTTCAGGGCCTCCAAAGCTCAGTTTTTATGGCTCTGTTGGTCTCCTTCTGGAGCTCCTATCCTCTCCAGGTCTTTCTATCTCCCCCTTCCTTCATAAGATTCCCTGCACTCTGCCCAAAGTTTGGTTGAGTCTCAGCCTCTGCTTCAATACCTCAATCAGTAGAGCTTTTCAGAGGCCGTCTGTGGTAGGTTCCTGTCCTGTTCCCTCTCTTCTCCTGCTTCTGATGTCTATTGCGTTTGTCCTTTTGAATGAGGATTGAGCATCTTTCCTAGGGTCTTCCTTGTTGTTTAGCTTTTTAGAAGTATAGATTTGAGTATGTTTATCCTACAGTATGAAGTTATGTTCTTAATTGTGCTGTTTGGAATTACATTCTTTTTTAAAATTTTTATTTATTTATTTATTACAGTTTATTCACTTTGTATCCCAGCTGTAGCCCCTTTCCTTGTCCCCTCCCAATCCCGCTCTCCCTCCCTCATCTCCTCCCATACCCTACCCCCAGTCCACTGATAGGAAGGTCTTCCTCCCCTTCCATCTGACCCTAGCCTATCAGGTCTCATCAGGACTGGCTGTATTGTCTTCCTATGTGGCCTGGTAAGGCTGCTCCCCCCTCAGAGAGAGGTGACCAAAGAGCCAGCCACTGAGTTTATGGCAGAGACAGCCCTGTTCCCATTATTGGGGAACCTACTTGGAGACTAAGGAATTACATTCTTTAAACGGCATGTTGATTGCCTGATTGGAAATAGCACCTATACAAAATTAGGGCTATTTTAATTTTGTTAAGTCTTTAACTTTGCAGAAGAGGAAATTTGTACACATAAAAATATGGTTTATGTCAAAATGTCCAAAATAAGGCCAGACATTGGTGAAGGAGTAGTTTGGAACCTAATACCTTTATTCCTTTTAAATTTTAATTTCATTAATTTTTATTATTTATTTACTTATTCCATATTTGTGTATATGTTACAGTGTGTATGGGGGCTGGGGGTCAGAGGACAACTTATGGAAGTTAATTCTCTTTCTACAGTGTAGATTCAAAGGATCAAACTCAGGTCATC
This sequence comes from Meriones unguiculatus, assembly GCF_030254825.1. Taxonomy (NCBI): domain Eukaryota; kingdom Metazoa; phylum Chordata; class Mammalia; order Rodentia; family Muridae; genus Meriones; species Meriones unguiculatus. Next base: position 55,043,817 of record NC_083367.1, read on the forward strand.
AGGTGCCTTAAGGTGCTAAGCCATCTGAATGGACCTACTGGTCATCCCTTGTCCCTTCTGACAATCACGCCATCACTAGTATCAGTATGTTGTTGTGTTGGAATTGAGGCACGTGGTACTATCACCAAGACAAGAATAAAGAAACACAGAAACAATTGTCTTGGATATTTCCTTTATTCACATTTAGCTAAGGTAAACAAGTCTATGGTTGAAGAAGACCGTAGGAACTTGAAATACATATTTTCCAAAAAAAATATTAAGGTATAAAAGCTTTTAACCTTATATACAGATTGCTATTAAACTATTAAACTGCAAACTAATTAAACACACATGCAAAGTATCAGTGCTTACACAGTTATTTCATCACCCATTTGTGCTGTATTGTCGATTCATATCAGGGACCCTGTGCAAGAGGAGACGGTGGAAGTGTAATTTAGCCATTCCCCTATGTAACTAACCCAATATGGAACAAATAAGACAGTGCTAAAAGCACAGAATGGTGTAATGCTACAATGAGAGGGGACAGCAAAAATTAAAACAAAATCTTCTGTAGCAGTTGACAAGAAGAGATGTCCTATTTCATGCAGAGTTCGGCTGGGTTTTTGAGATGGTTCACTGAACAACCCTTCCCTCAGCTCCAGTCAGACCAAGAGAGAAGGAAAATACTGAGAGGTAGGTGCCCATAATACAGTGTAAGGAACCAGTGTGAGATTAGAGAAATGAAATGATTTTTTAAAAAATGAAACCATACTTCACAAGTGAAAAGAGAAAAACAATTTTCAGCCAGACCAGTAGACTCTCCTTTCTGACAGGAGAGATGGAATTTGAGGTAAGGAACATTTTTGTCTACACATCAAATAGTTTTCAAGGTGCCTTACAGTGTCTGAATTTAATCTGCTTAATATTTGTGGGCTGGATACACAACCACCTGACATGAAAGAAGGAAACATGACAGAGAAGACTTAAATTCCTAAGGTTCTACAATCAAGATGTGTTGAAACCAAGATTAGAATTTAGGTGTTCTGGTGGACACAATGACTTTTCTCAACGACTATGTATTTCAGGCTTTGTAATTTGAAAACATCTTATTGGAAACAGGCAAGAAAGGGTTTGTGAAAGAGGTTTGTTTGTGTTTTAGGAATATAATGAAAATGATTTTGAAAAGAGAAGGTGACATGTTAAAGGGTGTAGTTTTAGCCAATCAAATGGCCTAGAGAGGTACAAGTAAAGTAAGAGCCTTCTCTTCCTCACCTACTTGGAGTGTTGGAAAATTCAGTAGAAACTATCTTTTCTAAGGTGATGTGCAAAGCAACTATTCTTAGTTGTTGAACTAAGATTAGTTGTAACAAGTCTTCAGCATAAGTAAGCGACCTTTGCCACTTGATCTCCTGCTTATTGTCCTGGAAAACCTTATTGTCCTGGGGAAGCCTCTGAAATATAACATTTGTTTCTCCTGTCTATGAGAGTATCCTTAATAGAATGTAAATGCTTGGTTCTGCTCATACTAACAGATGGAGCTCAGGCCAGGAGAAAGAGCCCATAACCAGCTGTTTCATAGCCTGTAATTACAACCTTCACAAATGAATCACTTCCTTTGGCTGGTAGCAGCTAGGGCAAGCACAGCATTCTCTGTGTTAGAGCTCTGGAAGAGGTTCACTGTGAGAGCTTTAGCGTGGAGGTCTGAGGAATAAGGCATGGAACAGCAATCATCCTGCCTGTCTAAGTTAGCTGCCTGGTGAGCTCATAAGAGAAAAGTCATCAAGTCCTTGGTAATGTAATTGGTTTGACTTATTAGGCTGCAGCATAAAATATAAAAAATCCAACTGTAAAACATAATCTGGTGTATAGTGTGCTAATTAACCAGCTGGGTCAGCTTTTATAGACTTAATTTTACTGATTTCCTTGAGGACTTAATAGAGTTGGATGACTCAGAGCTGTATCTTCCTCCTGCTAGGACTTAATAGTCAGGGCTCCTGTTTTTCTTCTGTGGGGTGTCACAGACCTCCTCTTTGCTTCTTCTGTTAGATTATCTTCTTTCAAACAGAAATCCCTTTGTGGATAGCGATATTAGACTCTGCCTTGACAAAGTCCTGAGTTTTCTACTGAAACTAGACAACTCTTTTCCTGCTACATTTAATTGTCATACTTCAGGAGAGAATTGCATTTCAGAACCACCATTCCAGAATAAAATAGAAGAACAGAAAGAAAGTAGCAATAAGGACTGTATTGAAGATAAAAATATGGGCTCAGTGTAAAGAAAGAGAGGAAGTGGAAAATCAATTAGATGTAAGTATTTACCGGACAAAGCGGTGTGGGTTGTGAAGAAAGGGCAATCAACAATAAAAACAGTCCTTTTTCCTCACCGAAGCCATTCAGTTATGAAAGCAAGTGTAGCATTATACCAAAGCAAGCTCTTTAATTAATTTTTTAATTTTTATTAATTATAGTATGTCAGCTGTAGCCCCCTCCCCCATCCCATCCCAATCCCACTCTCCCTCCCTCCTCTTCTCCTATGCCCCCCAATGATAGGATAGGTCCTCCTCCCCTTTCATCTAAAGATAGTATTGCTTAATGTACTAAAATCATAAGCCATAAAAGAAAAAGATTTCCTGTATATTCTGTAAATATGGTAATGTATTTTCTTACCTTACTTTCTGTTCAAAACTTTCTTTACTTACTCATAGTCACTTTGAACACATGATTTTATATTCTGCCTTCCTAATCAACTTGATGCCATAAACATTATAGCAAATGTAAGTCTTCTGAAAACTACTTCTATACAAGTTTACTGATATTTTTTATCAATAGAATTTACCTTTACAAAAAAAAAGAAAGTAAAGGAAATAAAAGTGATCATTAATTTTGTTAGCTTCTATATACACTCACTAATTGAATGGACGATGCACATCAAATATATAATACGTTTTTATGCATTATTTTTGTTACTTAGCAAAGTCTGAGTCTTCCTCATCTGGCATTCATATGTATACTTGTGCATATACAGGTACTTTTTAAAGGGTGAAATATTTGTTAGCTTTGAAGAGAAAGCATAATTACATTCTACATTCTAATAAATATATATAGCTACAAATTGTGTTTGTTTTAATGAACTTCTAGTATCAGAGTTTATATTGTTTCATTTCATACACAATATTGCAATAACACTATATTGTCGATTTTTGTAATTTTAATTTTTTCAAATTACATTTTTTGAACCTTCTGAGTTTGCTATGAATTCAAAAAGTAACTTGCCTCCTGCATACAACAGCAGCAGAATTATTCTTTTAATCACATCCAACTAAACAAGCAAGAAGAGTATTATTATTTTAATGTATATTTTTACATTATTTTTATTGATGCTTGAGAAACTTATGTTTTCGTAGTTATTGCATATTTAGGTATTTGTACTTCTTTTGTGAATGACATATTTCATTTTCTATTTGTACAGAGAACATTTATTCTTTTTTTACCTTTTTAAATTTTTTATTAATTACACTTTATTCATTTTGTATCCCCCCTAAGCCCCTCCCTCCTCCCCTCCTGATCCCACCCTCCCTCCCCTTTCTTCATGCATGCCCCTCCCCAAGTCCACTGATAGGGAAGGTCCTCCTCTCCTTTCTGATCTTAGTCTATCAGTTCGCATCAAAAGTGGCTACATTGTCCTCTTCTGTGGCCTGGTAAGGCTGCTATTCTCATTAATTTATACTTTCAATATTATTGGCTAAAGGTTTTATTTTTATTACATTGTACAAAGAAACTATTGCTTGAAAATTCTGCTTAAATTCTCAAAACTGTTCCTTTGGCTCAAGTACACAATAAGGACATTTGCTCAACCATGTTTGTAGCAGCTTTATTTGTAATAGCCAGAAGTTGGAAACAGCCCAGATGTCCCTCAACTGAAGAATGGATGCAGAAATTGTGGTACATCTATACAATGGAATATTACTCAGCAATGAAAAATAAGGAAATAATGAAATTTGCAGGTAAATGGTGGGACCTGGAAAGGATCATCCTGAGTGAGCTGTCCCAGAAGCAGAAAGACACACAGTATATACTCACTCATATAGACATATAATATAGGATAAACCTACTAAAATCTGTACATCTAAAGAAACTAATCAAGAGAGAGGACCCTGACTAAAATGCTCAATCCCCATCCCAAAAGACAAAGAGGATGGACATCAGAAGAAAAAAACAGGAAACAACCTAGAAATCTGCCACAGAGGGCCTCTGAAAGCCTCTGCCCTGCAGACAATCAAAGCAGATGCTGAGACATGGCCAACTGTTGGGCAGAGTGCATGAAATCTTATGTAAGAAGTGGAAATAGTAAGATCTGGAGAGGACAGGAACTCCACAAGGAGAGCAACAGAACCAGAAAATTTGAACACAGGGATCTTCCCAGAGATTCATACTCCAACCAAGCACCAGGCATTTTAGATAACCTAGAACCCCTGCACAGATGTAGCCCATGGCAGTTCAGTGTCCAAGTGGGTTACATAGTAATGGGAAGAGGGACTGCCTCTGACATAATCTGATTGGCCTGCTCTTTGATCACCTCCCCCTGAAGGGGGGCAGCCTTACCAGGCCACAGAAGATGACAATGCAGCTACTCCTGATGAGGTCTGATAGGCTAAGATCAGAAGGAAGGAGAGGAGGACCTCCCCTATCAGTGGACTTGTGGAGGGGCATGCATGAAGAAGGCGGATGGAGGGTGGGATTGGGAGGGGAGGAGGGAGGGGCTTATGGGGGGATACAAAGTGAATAAAGTGTAATTAATAAAAGTTAAAAAAATTCTCAAAACTGAGGACAACTGGGACAAGGACCACCATGTTTTAAACACAGTTAGACACAAAGTATAATAGCATTACAGTTGGAGCGTTTCAGTGACTCACAACCACTAACATTACTAAAAGAATCAAGAAACTATTTTTTATTTACATATATATGTGTGTCTATATGTATATATATATGTGTGTGTGTATATATGTATACATATACATATATGTATATATATATATATATATATATATATATATATATATATATATATAGTTGTGAAGAGTAGGGAAAACTTTGTTCTCCCTCTTCTGGGGTTGAGGTACTGAGAACGCTGAAGGCCTACTGAGACCAAAGAAAACAAGAAAGAGTAGAGGAAGTCCCCTTGGCTTATTTAGGGTCTAACAGCGTGAATCGGAAGATTTCCCTTAGAACCAAGTGGCTGCTGGCCACATTATTTTCTATTACTACCCCAAGTTGGCAATTACACTTTCCAGTTCTGCTTGGGGTGATTGTTGAGATTCTTGCCTCTCTTATAAAGCACATGCACTCAGTCAGTTCCAGGACTCAGCCACCTCCTGGAAGGCTACTATCCTGATCAGTCCAGTTCAGCTGGATTCATTATCTATTTACATGATCATATATTTACCTCTCTTGTCTCCTAATGTCAATGTAGCATTCATTTTCGTCAATATTTAAATTGGAGCACACCACAGTTCTGATTTAAACCTTACTTCCAATGGCTTCAGTATACAAATTAAAGCAAAAGTCTTTAAATATGGGTCATAAACCCCTATGCTGCTTCCTCTGCACTTTTACATCCTTTTTAAAAAAAACAAAAACAAAAACAAACCTCATTTTCTCTTTGTAGTATCAAATGACAGACACCACCCCTATTCATTCAGCTATGTGGCATCTTTGACCAGCTTGAAAGATTTGCTACTTCTAAGGGTTCCTTGTGGTTACAATGGGCCTCTTGGACAATCTCTTCACCTCAAGTTCATTAATCTTAATTGATTTCTAAATTCCCTTTTGCCATATAGGGTAAGATATTCACATATTCTAAAGCTTAATTATCTTAAAGCTGATTATGTTAGGGAGCCACAGCCTTGGCTGGCCTGCTCTAGAAGAAAAGACAGCACTCTCATTTTTCATGTTTATCCCTGCAGCCCTTAATACGTTATTCTTGTTCCTTTCAAAAGCTTTCTTCCAGGAGCGATCCCTGTCTCTTCTCCCAGTTTCACTATCTCTACGGTTTATTTTAATTAATTAATTAAACTTCAAATCCTAAAAGTATTCTCTCCTAGCCTGGCATTGACCTCCTAATCACCAAACTTGTGCATTTGTTGCCTTTCTGTGTTAGAATGTGCCCAAGAAACTGTCTGTCATAGATTTTCATTATAAGCAAGGACCAAAGATCCCAGCAGGCAGACACTCACCTCCTGGCATCTAACTGAGCCACTCTTCCATTCATCAGAAATGTCTAGCTTTCCTGATCATTCAGGATCCTCTTCTGTTTGGAATTTTCTAACTTCACACTTTCATCCTGAAACTCACTTGTTCTCAAATAAGTTTTTTTTAAAAAAATATTATCTGCACCCTATGGCAAATCGCTCAACCTGGCTGTCAATGAAAGTATGCTGGACTTTGTGTCACTAGCATACAACATGAGAATTTTTCCTGCGCTGCAAATCTGTCTAAACAATTGTCGAGCTATATTTTAGGTAATTGGACTGGAGAATTCGATACTACGATGGAGCAGCTGAGAGTGGCCATTGTCACAGTAAATTCTACTGGAGTGGACGCAGGACTAGCCACAGGATTATCAACATGGATTGCTGCAGCCATGAATCATCTGAAGGAATGGGCGGGCATGGGAGTGTTAGCAGGCCTTCTGGTGTTGGTCTCCTTGGTTTGCCTGTGGTATATATGCAAGATTAGAGTCTCACAACAGTGTGATGCAGCCATGATCATTCAGGCCTTTACAGCCATTGAAGCAGGACATTCTCCCCAAGCATGGTTGGATACCATAAAAAGCTAAAATGATACGCTCAGGATGCGAGGCTAAGCACTGCACTCAGGGTCAGCCGCTTTGGACCCAGAGAAGAGCATGTCTGATTGCATGCGGTTTGATGCCCCAGGTCCCGCCTCTGAGAAAAAGGTATCGGACGGTCTGATGCTCTTTGGGTGGATGACACCTAAATGAACATCTGTACAAAGTCCCAATTTATTTCTAATATCAGAGATCAGACCTCTACTCTTGCCTGATGCGTCTAAAACAAAAAGGGGGAACTGTAGAGAGCTGTGGAATGCTATGCCTTAAAGATGGAGCTGGTTTCCGCCTTCCACCTTCCCGATGGTGAGTGCTCTCTGTCACGAACAACTCCATATTTGGCTAAGGCCGAGGATCTGGCTTGCTTCCATGTATGTGGACCTATCTGCATTGCCCCCGTGGCACGCCTGGGTTGGCTACCCAGAGGCTATTTAAGCTGTGGGCTGGCTTTCCCCGGGGTCCGAGGATTGTTCAATGTTCCTGAATAAACTGCATTGAAAAAAAAAATATTATCTGCTCTGTCCATCTCTCTAATTACTTTAATTAGAAAAGTATGCTTCTTTGATGTCTTATTTTCCTGTTTTTCTATCAACTATTTTTGGCTTCTAACCTAGGTGCCCCTTTTTGGAAGGAAACAGTCTGAGAACAACAGCTTTTTTCTGTTTCTTTCTTTCCTTTTCCTTTTTCTTTTTTACTGTATTTCATCTCTTGCTAACTGATTACTATCTTTCTTCACTCTAGACATAATTAAGGACATGTTCTTAGCAACAGCTGCAGAACTTTGTTCTGAAGAGACTTGCTATTGGGCAGGAATGGACACTGTCAGAGCCCTGAGTGAGAGTGACCTCTGCTGGACACATTCTATTCTTTCCTCTCATGTGACAGTACTACTGTTTTAAAATCACTATGCTAAGATATACACAGCATAAGATATGTCATTATATCCTGTTGCTTGTACAGTTCAGCATGGTAAAACCACACCGTTGTACAACCAATCACTATAAATCTTTCATCTTGCTAGGAGGAAACTGTAACCCATTAATATCCACTGTCCATCTTCCCATGTTGTCTCCTGGCTTACCTATCTCTGTCTTCCTACTTTATGCATCTCACTATTCTAGATACTGCATATAGGTTAGCCAAGTAGTGTTTATCTTTATGGCTTATTTCACTTAGCATAATGTTCTTGGTTTCACCTTAGTTATAGTGGCATCGATATTTCCTTCCTCTAAAAATCTGAATGGTGTGCATTTTATGCACTTACCACATTTCGTTAATCTATTTATCTTTACATGAACTCTTGACCTGTCCCCACACTCAGACTCCTACGAACACAGATGTACAAATGTATCTTTGAGACCCTGCTTTCAAGTTTTGGAAGATGTGAGGTTGCTTAATCACATGATGATTATATTTTTTAATTTTTGAGGAGCCACCATACTGTTTTCTATAACAATAACACCATTTTACACACACATTGATAGTATAAAAAGGTTTCAATACCGGCATATCTTTACCAGCATTTTGGGGGAAATAGTCATCTCAATAGTGTGAGATATTGTTTAATTTAGTTTTGCTGTTGCTTTGTTTTATTCGTTGTTTGTTAATATTCAACCACATTTTGTTTTCTGTCAATGGATTTAGTGTTGAGGGAATTGAGATGCAGAGAGTTTTAGTAAATTTCCTAGGACATGAGATAAAGGCTGGGATTTGAATAAATTCTGTATCTCTGAGCTGTGCACACTGAGTGATAATATTTTTGGCTTTTGACTTGCATCGTAATTCCTTATACATTTTTGGAAATTATCTTTTTCTTTTCCTTGACACTAGAAAATATGCACAGTGATTTCAGAGACAGAACGATGAAGACAATGATTCTATGTTGTATGGACCAACATGTGTGGATTCTGTTCTTTCACAATTTTACTCACTGAAGCTGTTTAGTGGGTGCTGATATAACATGTTAGATATGGTGTCGAGAAATCAGTGGGACAGATCATTGTTTTCATTCTAGATAAATGCTTGATCTATGTAGTAATGCTATGCAAAGAATTTGCTTGATAAATTACCGAAAATGCTTTAATAAGGATTTTTGAGTATCTTCATGCCTGGACAATGTGGGAATCATACAGGATAAAGATGGCTGGTAACATTGAAAGCTCATCTGAAGGACAAATTTTATGTGTGTTCCTACATCCTAACATACACTGGGCCTCCTTTTCAACTGTACACTATTTGACCTTTCCCTTCAAAATCATCTTAATCTTCAGATTCCCATAATTACATTTATACTAGTCTTCATCCATTGAATTACTGTTTCCTCCACTGCTTGTGCCCCTAAATATATTTATGTATTTGTTCTATTTTTCTCTTGAATGTCACCCTGCTCCTCCAAGTTCAAGTCTGAAATTAGTCCTTACGTTTGCATCTCTTTTTCTGTCTTAGGTTCAAACCTTATTCACTTTCAACTTTTTGTATTCTGCCAACCAGTGATTTAGTATTTATTTTTTCCTTGCTAATATTATTTATATGTTGAAGTCCACTAATTAAGAGTCAGTAAGAACACACCTCTAGTCAAACAAAGCTATGTTTATTTAGCTTGCATTATCAAAGAACACACTTGAGGAAACTGGCAAAAGAATTTCAGTCAGAGGAATGAGGAGCATTTACTTACTAGGTATGGTTTCAATTCTGTAAGGGATTAGGGATGTGTAGGCCAGCTATTAACTGGATGCTATCAAGAAGCAGAGACATTGTGATTGATATTATTATTTTTTTTTATTACTAAAGGTGAGGGTATTAAACCATGCCAGGTTCATAAGTGAAATAACAATAAACATGCCCAGAAAAGAAAGATGGCGTTAGTCGTGGTACGGAAAACAGTTTTGTGTTCAGAGAGTACCCTTGCTTTGGTCTGGGTCTGAGCATATAACGGAGTGCACTGATGCGTTGCCATTGTAAACTCAGTTTGCTTTCATTTTCTCAGCCTTGATTTCACTCCCTCTATTTATTCTCCTTCCTTACTCAATTGAAGTTATCACTCATATCCGGCACACAGTACAGCGGCGTTACCTCCTTTTGATTCTCTCACTGTGCCACTCTATAGCCCATTGCTCATTCAGGGAGTCATTTACTTTTGTACTCTTCTGCTCAAGAGATTACGATGAGTTTTCTTATTTTGTAAAAACAGCGATGTTCTTTTTTCCAAAGTTCAAGGAATTCCACAATATATGCTCGGTGTAATACTCCAAATGGACTCATCTACCTCCTTTTTTCTACATCGGCTTTTAATTTACTATTTAATTAATTATTTTTTTCACTTTACATCCCACTTCCTCTTTACATCTTCCTTCCTCTCCCTGTGTTCCCACTCTCCCTCCTCCCGCATCCCCCTTCCCTTATTCCTCAGTAAAATGGTGTTCCTCCCCTCCTCATCCCCGGCCACAACCCACTTCAGCTCATCAAGTCGAATTAGTACTGAGCTCATCTTTTTCCTCTGTGGTCTGGTGAGGCATCCCTGCAAGGGGGAAGTGATCAAAAAGCAGGCAATAGAGTTTGTGTCAGAGACAGCCCACTCCCATTACTAGGGAACCCACACAAACCCCAAGATGCCCATCAGCTACATTTCTGTAGGGGGCCTCAATCCAGCCCATGCATGGTCCTTGGTTGGTGCTTCAGTCTTCACAAGTCCCTCTGGGCCTGAGTTAGTTGACTTTGTTGGTATTCTTGTGGAGCTCCTGTCACCTCCACATCCTTCTATCCTTCCCCTCACTTTTCCACAAGACTTCACCCAGTCTTTGGCCTGGGTGAGTCTCAGCATCTGTTTTCAATCCACTGCTTGATGGAGCCTCTCAGTGCACAGCTATGCTAGGCTCCCATCTGCAAGCATCGTTGGATCTCTCCTGTGGGATGGGTATCAGATTGGGCAATCTTCTCTCTGCAGCTTTCCTCTCCCCGCTTTCCAGGTCTGATCACCACCCTCATTCCTCTCTGTGCTCCCTGCCCTACTTTGTACCCTCCCTTCAACCACTTCCGCTGTCTACTCTATTTCTCCATCTGAGTGAAATTTAAGCTTGTTATTTTCTTTTGGTGTAAAAAGAACTTATTTTGTGCAGGGGTTCTAGGTTATCTCCATGAATAGTCCTTGGTTGGAGTATGAGTCTCTGGGAAGTTCATGTAGCCCATGGCAGCTCAGTGTCCAAGTGGGTTACATAGTAATGTGAAGAGGGACTGCCTCTGACATAATCTGATTGGCCTGCTCTTTGATCACCTCCCCCTGGGGGGGAGCAGACTTACCAGGCCATAGTAGAGGACAATGCAGCCACTTTTGATGTGAACTGATTGACTAAGATCAG